>NC_079521.1:14184222-15546722 GCF_003711565.1 Takifugu flavidus | reverse complement strand
AAAGAGCTGAGAGCCGGGCGGCCGGAGTCCGACACCAGCAGTGGGACCGCGTACTCCCCCGCCTCCAGCAGCACCAGCGGGTGGAGGACGGCGTGAGTGGCTGCGGGGAGCAAACGGAGAGTCGTGTGAGATTCACGGGAGCGACGCTCACCTTTACCTCGCTGCTGTTTCCCTTCGTACCGTTCAGCTGAGAGACGGTCCAGTTGACGGGCAGATCGTCGGGGATCTCAAAGATGAAAGGAGCGGCGTGCGGAGGGTAGTCTTGGTCCACAGCCGTCACCACCAGCCCAGAAGCTTCAGGGGTTCCTTCCTTACATACGGACCCGCTGACAGGGACCACCTGAGGGGGGAAGTCATTGGTCTCCTTCAGAGTGATGGTCACTGCACCAGTGGTTGACAGGCCTCCAACATCTGCACAGGAGCACAGGCACAGCTCGGTACAGCTGCTTAAATGTGCAGGAAGAGACACATTAATCAGACTGGCCGACCTGTAACCTTGACCACGGCTCTGTAGATGTTGTTTCTGACATGTGGGGAGCGCATGTTAAAGCTTTTTTTTGCCGTAATGTCTCCCGAATCTCTGTTGATGTCCAACCACCTCTCGGGATCTCTGCTGATCTCATACCTGCCAAGAACCATCAAGCTCAAACGTGGGATTCTTTAAACCATCAAGATGCTCCTCTTACTTTTGTTGCTCTGTCATACCTTAGTTTTGAATTTTCTGGGTCAAAAGCATAGTTGCTCTTCAGCAATGTCCCAGGAGGAACAGACTCAGGAACCACAATCAAAACAGGGTCCTCCCTGAAATGCGGAGCTTCATTCTCGTTCACAACCTTTACCTGCACGGTAGCAGAGCTCAGTGGGAGGTTTGGCGCTTTGCTGCTGAGGGCATTGACATTTTCTACCCTCAGTTTTAGGTTGTACTCATCTCTGGCTTCAAAATCCAGCGGCTGCAGGAGAAAACAGAAAATTAATGATTTTCAAAAGAAATGACTATAAGTCTCCGCTCTAGTCAAATTAGAGTCTGCGAGGATGAAACGCGTAATTCTAGAATTAGCCACTGGGTGGCGATGTTGAGACGCGATTTAGAGCCCAACAAATAATGTATTGATTCCAAATTAATTATTTATAAAAATGAAATAATTTACACCAATGGTTATTTTTTAATTAAAAAAAAAAGTTGTTTTGGAAATTACAGACACGTGAGTTCACTTGAAAAAATCCACTCTGAAGTTTTTTTAAAAATAATTCCCCCCCTTTTTTCTGTCTAATCTTTTTCTGTATTTCAGAGTAATTTTTTTTTCTAAATTATGAAGACAATTTTAAATACCTCGAGAACCTCCAATCTACAAGTGAATCCAAGGAGCAGTATGTCCAGCTTAATCTGGAGAAACACTGCTATGTGTGGGAGACCTGAATGGGCTCTCCTGAACAAATAGAAGTCCTCAGGTGCTTGCATAAAGTTGGCAAAGTAATAGTAATAAAATCACAGTTAAACTAACTAAACAAGCCAGTTATGTGTGAATTGAGCTCTCAATAAAGGAATAAATCCAACTTTTGTTTTGAATGCTTTCTAAACTCGGAACAAAAATTAGTCTGAAGAATGAATGAAAAGCATTCTGAGTTGAAAACACAAAAAAACAAAAACAGAAAATCTCCTGAAAAGACAAGCATATCAATAAATTACTCTCAAGCTTTTTTTTCTCTCCAAGTGAATGAAATGGAATCATTTTACATTCACAGGAACAGAACATATAAGAGACTTTAAATAATAGCAACAAATAAGCTCCGAACTCTTAGTAAATGCTACTCTCTCTCTCTCTCTCTCACACACACACACACACACACACACACACACACACACACACACACACAGTAATCCACTGTGAATTTGATAATCAAAAAGCTTAACAGATGCTTAAAAAGCTGATCAGACGGTACCGTCAACACTGTCAGGACACCCTGGTTTGTGACAGGATCCGTACTGATGTCGAAGTTGCCATCGGGGTCATTTGTAATGGAGTATTTGGCCTCCCAGTTTCCTGTTCCTGGGTCATCCCTGTCCGTCACGTTCACGCGGCCGACCTCAAAGCTCTTCCTGTTTTCCAGTGCGGTGAAACTGTACTGCAATCAGCAAACGCAAGAGACGACTGTAAACAGTCCCGATACGATGGTGGTCCACGTGTGGCTGATGGAGCGGGGACTCACGGAGGCAGGGCGGAACTGCGGAGCGTGGTTGTTGATGTCAGAAACGTGAATAATCGCCACACCTTCGCTGGTTAGTCCCTGACCCGACATGTCGGCGATCTGTAGCCTCAGTCGGAAACTTTTCACCACCTGCGACAGACGGCGGCTCGTTTCAGTCAGACTCTGAGCTGCGGAGATGCGACGTTTTCAGCTCCACCTGCGTCTGTACCTCTCGGTCCAGCCCCACGTCTCTGGTGTAGATGGTTCCCGTCTCGTTGTTGATGCCGAACATGACCTTGGTCACGGCGTTGGGAGGAACGCTCTCCTGGCCAATGATGGAGTAGCTCAGAATGGCGTTTTCGGTGGTCGGATCATCCGCGTCAGTGGCCGACACCGACATCACGGACGTGCCTGGAAAAAAAAGAGAGGAAGAAAATAAAGAACCAGTTCGAATCCACTAAATCTCTTATACATCAGCTAAACTAACGCCAAAGCACCAGTGTGTGTGGGATCTGGCGCCACCTACTGGTGAGATTGTGTGAATTAAAACCATCTGATGCTAAAGATCCTCACCTATGCATGCTGAAATGTGTACAATTTAAAACAACAGCTTGCACCTGGGATTGAGAACTCTGAAACAGTGCCCACAAACTGGCTCTGGGTGAAGACGGGTCTGTTGTCGTTCTGATCCAGGACCACTATTTCTATGGTGGTGGGATTTTCCAGTCTCTCGCCACTGGGGGACAACGCGAAGGCCTTCAGCTGCACAGACACCAGAGACAATTGTACATGAACGCAACATGGAGCCACAGGGGGGGGGGGTTCGCCGCAAATCTCACACGTGCACACGTGCCGGATGTGGCAGAAAGCAATGCAGGAAGTTTGGTTGGACATGGCGGATTACATCATAGTCATCTGGTTTGAAACAGTCGAAGGTCTGTCCCGGGACGGCCATTAACCCCTGCAGGAAGCTGACCTCTGGCTGTTTGTGCGAGGATCTATGACACTGATAAATGCTTTAGGACAGAAACACAGAGCCCTGCTCACAGACACGAGCTGCCAGGACTCTCCGAGGGCATCGGCAGGGGAAGGGTTTGGTTCAACAGCCTACTTCTGCTGATTGCCCTCTAAAAAAGACCTCAAACGTCTGAGGGATTTAACGCGCCGCCCATAAAACCTCTCCTACCGTAAAGGAGCGGTGTTTCTCCCTGTCCAGCGGCTGCTTGCTCCTGATTACTCCCGATTTGTCGTCAATCTCAAAGAGATTCTTGGGCTCCTGGTCCACCCCTGGTCCCTCCAACTTGTAGATCACCTCACCGGTAAAGATCTTGTCTGATTTGATCTAGACGGGGAGAGAGGAGATGAAGCTGGCTGCGTATGTCAGCCATGTGCTCTCACACCAGATGTTGCTCTAATGAGAGACGGCCAAGTTCAGCTCTTTGACAGAAGGTGAGACTTCACCCATAACAGTGTCTAGTCGAGACTTCTCTGTTCTATTTCCATCACTACGTGCGCATAATGCACGTGTGTGATGCTATCATCAGCCTAGACAGCTGTGGTGATCGTTATTCTCTCTATTAGCAGTCTGGATGGGAATAGAAGGTTAAAGCTGTGGTGTTGTCTTTTCTCAACATGTATGATACAAAACACTTGTCTTCTCCAATTTTCACCAAGTGAGTGTTGAGGTCTCAAATCCAAAAGTAAAAACAACAGTATTATTGGGAGGGATCGTGCTACATGGACATTTTATCTCATCATTTCGCGATGACGCAATGACCCGACATCTTTACCTGGACCAGGGCCTCAGGAACCTGCTTGCTGTTCTCCAACACTCTGATTTGAGGGATGATCCAGTCTCTCTTCACCCTGGACAAGCCCTTGCCTTGCTTCCTCCATGGGGAAAGAACCCGTGGAGGATGCTCTTCGAGGGAGCTCCACACCTGAGAAACATCAGACAAATTTCAGATCAGCCACCTTGTTTGAGTATCCCCCCCTTAAATCCCCCATAATAGCAACAGCGAGCGCTTGTGTCTGATTCCCATAATTCCGCTCCACAGAGGACACGTCTTATGTCATTGTTGACATTTGCAGCTGTTTAAGCTGTTGTCTGGCGTCTCCCTCGCTGCTGTAACGTTCCCCCACGGCCTGTACGGAAGATTATGGCTCCAAGGTAGAATGCGGTGCGATTGTCCAGGGCAGGAGGGGTTCAGGGCCACAGCTTCAGGTTTCACACGCTAATAAAGGCGCCTCTTTTGATCAGGGCCCAGACAAACACAAACGCTCAGGAGGCCCCGCAGCTCTCCTGGCTACGTCCACACAAACACGGACCCGCACACATGCACATGACAGCTGCCGACTGTGGATTTAGATGCTGTGATTTCCCACCCGCATTCCCGCTCGCGCTCACAGATTCCCCTTTATGCTCCGACCCTGCACCTGACTGGGAGCGCTGGGGTGGGGGGGGGTCACCTTACAGAGCTGATCTGCTCTAGGAATTCCACAGACGCGCTCGTAAATACACTTTCTCGCACACACATGCACGCGGGTCCATGTACATGCGTCAACATCACTGTCCACCCACACATGCATCTATACATTTCCGCTGCTTCCGTTTTGTCTGTGGGAATTCTATAGCTTCAGCAATATTTCAACATGTGTTTAAGCACTCAGAGTCAGATGGAGCCAGAAATAAATCTGGATGTACTAACCAGACCGTTTGGGGTTTTTTTAATTCTAAATTTGCGATCTCATAGAAAGATTTTCAGGAAATTATTGAAGGGAACAGTTGAATTAACCAAACAGTGGGTTCATTTGGGAATCATTTCTGAATGGTTTGTGATCCCTGACCTGCATCTGAGGCGGGTGTCCAATGTCTCTATACCACCGTGGCGTTCTGCAGAGAAGAATGGCAGCCACGGTCGGCATCTGCAGGCCGAGTCAGAGGCCAGGCTAATCTTGGACTGCTCAATATTCCCAGATTCATCTTTTGGGATGTTTGTCGCCGTCGTCATCCTCGCTGTCACGGTGACACTGACGCTCACGTTCCGGGAGAGAATGCCCCCCCCCCCGCCCACGCAAATTCCTCCTCACAGCTCAGTTTGATACTCAAGATCTCAGCGTGAAGGAGCTCTGAAACTTGCAGCGGCGTATCCCACATACGGCACCGGCATCGAGGACAGCTGCATCACAGTTGGACGTCCCAGGATAGAAGCGTCTAAATTTATCTTATTGGTGAACATATGCTGCACCGCAATCTCCCAACAGTTTACAGCCTTGTTAGTCAAAACGCTGACACATGAGAATTGTGATGTTTGCATGCAGAAACATGTTTGATGAGGTCATGGTGTCTATGGAGCGTCTTCCAATGTTTAAGATAAGTGAAGCAACAAACAGGCGGGGGAATTCAGCAGGATTAACAACATCCTCCTGGACGCAGTTAAGTTAAAGCTAGCTCAGATGGCTCAGTTAGCTCGCCTCTCACGCACAAGGCGCACGCTTCCTTGAGTGTGGAGCAGCACTTCCTGTCACGCCTATGGAGACATCACTTCAGGTGAGCAAAGCCGTGAATTTTAAAACTGTTAAAAACGGTCTCGTGCACAAAACCGTGGCCAGCGCCACATTCTAATGATTTTACCAGACCACGGGGCAGAAACGCCGGTGTCACGTTACCAATTAGAGCGAGGAGTGCCTCCTCTTAAAGGCTGAGTGATGACACCACCCACAGGTTAACTGTTCTCAGGCCTGTTCCCAGAAACCTTTACAGCCTGACCTTTCACCTCAGGCCCTGACAGAAGTACGGACGACTTGTTTAAGGACAGAAAGATGCCGGGCCCTCACCACCGGTGTGGCTTTGAAGGACATAATTGTATTGTCGTGCTACGCGTTCGCCCTCTTTGATCCACATCAAAGCATTAAGTCACATTCTTGAAAATTTGTACAACAATAAACATTTCTTGCTGTTTCTTACTTTATTATCTGAAGCATTAGTGTGAGTTTGTTTTAAATGTCTCGGAGATGAGTGTTTAATATTGCTGGCGCCAGACGTGGAGAGGATCCGGACCAGCCGCAAAGGTCACAATGGCAAGAATGAACCAACAAACTGCGCGTGTGGATTAGCGAGAGCGCGTTATGGTCTGGCCAGTGTTTATTTCTGAATCTAAGTCACGTCTCAGCCACATGATCTCTGTCAAATGAATTCCACTTTCATAGGAAAAAACTGAGTACAAACAAAATGATAAATTCTACTTTAAGGTAAATAAATGTGGAGAAATAGAGAATACTTTGATGTACACCGGGTAAAAAATTAGCTGAAACATGTCAGGGTACAGAAATTTACGACCAAATATCAACTCAGATGTACACAAACATATATCTTATTAAAAATCCTCCTCAGTTACTCACTAGATAGAGTAAACATGCAGCTTCAGTGAGACGTTTGTGAAAATAACAGCTCGGCGCGTCGTATGATATGAAATTTCAGAACCTGCGAGTGAATTTGTGCGTCTTTACACCGTCTGATATGCGACTTGGCCGAGAGCCGATGGCTGACGGTCCCTCCGGCCGTGGGTTCAAAGGTCACACAGGTGTCCCCTGTGGTCATTTCTGTATCTGGTGCTCAGACGTAAATATTCTAACCACCCAGATCTCCTGCCTCTGCTAAGTCATGGGTATGGACCTCCTATTTTGGTGCCATGAACAGATGTTTGCTGGACAAGCTTAGACTGCAAAACCAACGAGTTCATGAACAAGGAGGCAAAAATCGACGCTGTAAGTTACTTTAGGATGTGATCATTCTTATTCTCAAATATCCCAGGAGACACTGAAACTGAATATTAAAACACAATTGGCTGAAAATGCTGGCTGAGATGAAACAAACAGATCCCTCGCAGCAGTTGTGGGTGTTTTCATCAGTTAATCCGAAAACCTGTGCTGGTGTCTTTTATTTTGCTAAGTTATCACCCGTCTCAGTTACGTATCTGGCTTCTTTTTACGATTCCGCTGTTAAAAATAACAAGGTCAGAAAAAAATGAGGAGGAAATTGAGTTCAGTGAGTGAGACTTGATGATCTCGAGCTCTCTGTTCCTTCTGCTGCTCTTACAGGCGGCAGGTATCCACACAGGCTTCCACTGATCCAGAGTCAGCACCAGCTGCCCGCTGTTACACACTCCTGGTTTGTGCCCGATTTCACGGTCGCGGAGCGGCCCGCTTCTCTTTCCACGAGGAGATTACGGAGCGGGACAAATGGCGTCATGTGTGCATCTGGGTACAGCTGTTGCTTCTGCCCACTCCTCACAGCAACACACACACACACACACACACCACACACACACACACCTCTCATAAAGTAAAAAAAAACACTGAAACAAGTTGGAATTAAGTTGTGTGTTCATGAGAAATCTGTCTTCGAGACTTGGATGCTGATGAGTGTTTGAGCCTCTCTTCCGCCTTGTTGCGTTGCTACGTTGGGTTAATGATAGGCTAACCTCAAAACGACAATATTTTAACCAGCAAACTGAGAAAAAAGAAGATGATGATTCAGAATTCAGCGTAATGTCATTTGAGACGAAAGCCTGACTGTGACCAACTGGACCTTCCTGCTGCTGCTGCGTCATTGTTCTTCCCAAAATTCACAATCTGCGTTTCCATAGATTCTGTCCCCAACGTGGAAAATAAACCACACAAACAACATAGATGAACTATACGGACTCTTTACACAAATTCTCTGCAGTCAGTCTCCAATCACAGATGCTTAATCCTTCATTTCCTCAATCATAATAAAGCAACAATGGGGATGGATTATCCAGCACATCCCTGCAAGAACGTCTGGGGGAACCACCTGAAGCCAAAGCCCTCAAAGGTCCTCCCAGCCTGGGCTCCATTAGTGCTCCACACAGGGGAAGACTGATGGTGGTTGGAAGTGCTGGTGGTAACATCTCAGTTTATGTTCTCATCCATTTTCCATCTCACAGTGGCGTCTGCCGCCAGGGTCTGTTGACGGTGCCCCGAGCCCCCTGCAAACATCTGGAGCCTGGCCCTTGCTAGAACACTCCGTCATCCTCGCTTTGACAAGAATCGACGGTTTAGAGCTGCCGCTGGCGGCGCTGATGAATATTAGCGGATGTTTGGTTGGAGACATCACTCAGGTAAAAACATAAACTGCGTATTTGTGGAGCGGGTCGGCAGAAGGTCACGCTAATCACCTTCTAGAAAGGGGGGGGGGGCTGAAATGGGAGGACGGTGCAGCAGAACACGAGGACGAGGGCAGAACACCAAAGACGATACCGGTAAACTACAATATCCTGGCAGACCAATCATTTCGATTCATGTTCGTTATTTTTAGCTCACTGAGAGATTAAGAGGAGTTTTCTTACCTGACGGAGCGAAGCAGCCAGGACACACAGCACCAACATCCATGAGGCCATCTCAGCACCTGCACCCACACACTCTGCTGGTCAAAGATCTGAGCTTCCTCCACTAAAAACCCAGATCAACCCGTCTCTCTCTCTCTCTCTCTCTCTGCTCCCTTCACACTCATAGCCTCTCAGCCTGCTTCTGCTCCCCTCTCAGCTATTCCCTCTGCATGGCTGGGCTATGTCTCACAGTGCTGGGGTAAGGGGTTAGAATTTCAACAGCGGCCCTCCCATGTACCCCAGCACATGTGCTGTCACTCAGATGGGGGGGGGGGGGGAGAGAAGAGCAGAGCAGCTGTTCAGCAGGAGGGTCTCCACCAGTTAGTCAAAACCTTTGAGGATTTTAAAAGCAACAATACTGGCAATGCTGAATTTAAAACCAAGAGACATAAAAAGTAGAAACCCTCCAAACCCTTGTGACAAACCACATGTATTCACCCAGTTGTTGAGGCTCGGAGCCCCAGTTTGGTTCATCTGTGCGTAATTTGAGCCCCACAGGGGAAGATGGAGCTGAACCTTCTCTGGGTGTGAGGCAGGTAACACCTCCCAGGATAGGTCACCTGTCCCTCACAGCACGCCCTCACAGCGACTGCGATGACAACCTCACCGCCACAAGCCTCAGACGTGAGACCTCCGTCTCTGGACTGCTGAGAGAACGTGTTCTAACTGAAGAAGAGATAATGATGTCACTCTCAGAGGTAAATTGGGACAGAAACAAATTTAACGCTTCCCCGACCGCGCTCCCTCACGGCTCGTAAGTCATCTCACATCTGTTGCTCTTGTCCACCCCGACAGGAAAACAGCCATGAGCTTTTGCTTTTTTTTTCATTTACTGGCGCCGCTCGAGAGAACAGAATAGCGTTGTGTTTAGGGTCTTTAGTATCTTAGCAGCCCTTTCTTCTCCAATGCTCTGTGCACAGATCAAGCGTTGGGTCATGCATAACTCCGACGCCTGGTGCCGTCACGCGTGCGGAACCTTCCAACCAACCCTTTGATGCTATTCTAAACACGGTGTCAAAGATGTCGACGAGGACTAATGGCGCACTAGAGGTTTGCAACCGGAGGTGTTTGTCTCCATCAGACGGACGAGGAGGTTCCCTTCCTCGGCTGTGCGCTCTCAGGAGGGACGAACCGGGAGGAAAGCTGCGTCTCGCCAAAGCCAGATCTGTCCGACAGAACCCCCTTTCATCGAGTCCTGGCGCAGAGGTCAAAGGTCACCGCGGAGCGTTCAAAGGTAAACAATGTCAGAGGAGGCTGGCTGTTCTTCCTCCTGCCCGACTCACTGGGGGGATTCAGGTTAAACCGAACCCCCCCCACAGTCGCAGCTACTGCCGATAGCAGTGATCAAACTCCTGTTGGAAAGAGCAGGGGGCTAATGGAGGATGTTGGCAGACGGGCCGTGCGTGCCGAGTGGGCGTCGGTATGCTTCCATGTGTCACCGTGTGTGTGTGTGCGTGCGTGTGTGTGTGCGTGTCCAGTGAGAGTTCCAGAATAAAGGGTTGATTTTTCAGCACCTGTCTCTGTCTTTTCACTCAGAGGCACTTGGCAGTAGACGCCCCGATGTTTCGCTTCCTTTCACACACACACACACACACGCGCACCTGCGCACACACACACACACAAATGAAAGTTTTAGAATTTGTTTACTGAGGTTTCATTCGCTCTAATGTATTAAAAAGCTCTGAAGTCCAAAGGTGGTGCTCTTCTGCCCACTGCCGGCTGCTAAAACCCCTCACACCTAAACGTGCTCGTGTGTCCTGACCATCTAAATAAATCCATGTATCACCCTGGATGTGATTAAGGTCTGGAAGTTATATTCAGCTTTGCATGCAGGTGTTATCAAGGGATAGATCTGGGGAGGCCTACAAGAACTCCCAAGAGGACAGTTGTCTCCAACATTCTGAACTGGAAGACATCCCAACACTCCCAGTAATCAGGGGAAAATGGTCTAACTAAGAGCTGCAGAAGATCCACCATGACCACAGCACTTCATTAATCTGGAAAAATTTCCCCTCCTCAGGACACTTGGGGGCCCACCTGGAGCTAGCCGAGCATGTTTGGGGCGGCCAAGCTGTGCTCCTCACTTGCCCGACACATCATTGCCGTGAAGCAGGGCAGCAGCGGCGGCATCAGGCGCACGAGCCTGACCCAGAGCCCTCAGGACCTCCGGCTGAAGCTTCACCTTCTAGCTGATTCTGACAACAGCAGTGGTTAAAAATGGATTCTCTTGAGTCAAAGTCCTGACCTGAACTCAGCCTCTGAAAAGACCTAAAAATGGGCCGTCCCCCGACAGCCCCCATCAACCCGAACCTGAACCTGATGAATGGCGGAAGATCTGTACCTGCTTCTCATGTCAATGCCGCCATTCAGTAGCATTTAAGACCACAACATAAGAGAATGTTAAAGATGTAAAGGGAGTGAAAACACTCTGCTTTGACTATAGCTTTAAATGTCTTGGCGGTCTAAAGGAACTGTCCGTGTGAGCTGAAGTTGGACATGTTCAGCCAATATTAACTCACATTTTTCCATGAACTGCCAGAACATTTAAGCCGGTTATATTCCACAGACGGCATGTAAAAATCTACACCTTCTGATTTGACTCTCTGAAGAACATCAGATGCAGCAGCACAGCTGAAATTAGATCATGTAATTCAAAATCTGGCTCACACTGGGTCCCACTGAGGCGATAATAGCAAAGGAAATGTGTGGCGCTCCAGTCAAGTCTGTATTATATTCCCCTGAACACACATGAGGAGCCCCGCTGACCAGGAAACCTGGAAACAGTCTGGCTCACCGGGTAGACGGTAACATAATGATGGATACCGGAGGGAGGCAGAGGAAACTCGGTTTTCACACCACATTACTGATGGCGGTGACAGGAACGGCGGCGAACCATCTGGAAGGCTGCATTTCGAGACTTTCGCTTCATCTTTTTGCAAAAATAATATTTGCTTGGGTAAAGTCAAGGAATAAGATGAGCTCCAGAACGTGCCCTCAACATCTGTGTGTGAAGCTCTTGTTTAAAGATAAAGAAACCTACATTTGCCAAAAGCTTTGTGAAAGATTAAAATTTGATTGGAAATCTATATAATCTATACCAAAGTTTCCACTGAAGATGTCAACATCTCTGTTTTAGCTGCCATTGTATTGTTCTAAATAGGAATAAAATTATTCACGGTTACCAAAATAAGCTTTTAAACATTTTAAGTTGATCTGTGTTTCTGTAGATGCCCGTTTTTCTTATTCATTAATCAAGTAGTATTTTTTAATTTAAAGAATACTCTTCCTTGGCTCTACTTTGCAGCATTGTGTCCCCTAAACCGCCTGCAGAGGGCAGCATTGGACCACTAAAACCACCTGGCTGAGCGATAACTTCCGCCTCTCAAAGCTTTTTCAAAATTCTTAAGAAATTTGTTGATGATCAGAACAAATTTTGACCCTGGGTATGTCTGGCGGATTATTAAGCAAAGTAATGGCATTGACTCACAATGCAGCAGTCAAACAGCTCTAGAAAAAGCAAAAACTACGGTAACTAACTATTGTCTTTCCGTTATAGTCACCTTGTTTGAGTCTCAGCTCATTACAACCTTTTACAAATCAGACTTCTTTGTCCGGGTAGACAACATCACCCCCCAGCAGTGACTGTGGGGGGAGTGTGTGAGAGAGGGAGGTGGTGGGGTTACTTCACATAGAAGCTTGGCTTCCCTCCACCATTGTGGGTTGCCAATTAGAGCCAACACGTATGACACACTTGACTCCCCCGCTTGAACCATGGCTGGAGATAATAGGCCTCTTCCTGCAGCCCAATCGATGACACACTGTCCCAGGGTGGACGTCTGCCTCAGTAAACACACACACACACACACACTCGCACGCACACGTACGCACACTATTTTCTACTCCACATCTTATCTGTCACTGAGTAAAATGTCAGCTTTCTCACACAGAAATATAGAAGCGCCACCAAAATACATCCAGACTGAAAATCTGTCCACTCTTGTTCCCTTAAAACGCCCGGAAATATTTTCAGACAGGGTTGAAAAAAAACAACAACCAAGAGCCTGTTTTTCATGGTTGGATGAGAAAAGCTGGCTGAAGTCTGTGCATGTCTGCTGTGTATAAGTAATCCATCCGTTAAGCATGTGCGCGCTATATGTCCGGCTACGCCCACAGGAGGCATCTGGTTGTGTGAGGGCACCTGAGTCATGGGGATTACAGACATTATGATAATGGGGGTGTGCCGCGCTGTAATAGGCAGACAGCTTGCGTGAACTTGCTCTCCTCGCTGCCGTCCGTGCGTCTGCTTCTGACTCTGAGAATCGGTTGTTAGACCTCGTCATCGTTGCGGGTCAGCCTTCTCGGAGCGGCGCGTCAACGTGGAGAGCATCTCGGATGAGCGCGGTGGAGGAAAACATCTGCACGTTAGAGTGGATCGTCGAGGAGCGGGGGACGATTAGGGACTGGTGTGTGTGTGTGTGTGTGTGTGTGTTGGGGGTAGATGGGATAGCTGACGGTTGTGTGCGTCTAATCTGCCTCCGTCAGCTGTCAGAGTGGAGGATGTGGGGGGCTTCCGAGGCTCCTGGTCCTCCCTCTCTTCACTGGCAATGTCATGTTGTCAGCCCACATATGCTTGTCTGCAGAGAAGGGAGGGGGCGGGTGGGGCTGGAGGGGGTATGGGCGTCCGGTGGTGGGTGTGTGGGGGGGGTTTAGGCACCCGGGCAGCCTCTGTCTTTTTCCTGTCGCCGTTGACACTTGTCTTCTTGCCCGTGTGCCGCTGACGTTTCCTTTTAACCCCTCTGGCTCCCACAGCTCTTCTCCGTCTGTCTGAGCTGGACGACATCAGAGGCGCCGCCTAGATTTGAACTCTGAGGTTGTTTTACTCTTGGCTGATTTCTGTTCCCTTTAAACTCTTTGGGCAGCAGGGTCGGGGCCTGTAGTGGCCGTTGGTGGGTTAAACCCCCAAACCATCATGTTTCTGACCTTTCCCAGGGGCCACGGTGGTGCTTCTTATGCACCGAAGTGCAAAATAACTGAGAAACTGTTATTGTTAGCATGAAAAAAAAATCAGTAGTTACTGATGGTAAATCTCAACAGTGAGGCTTTTTGAAAATATCATTAAATGCCAATAGCAGCCAAAACAAACCTCTGGAATGGAAATTATGAGATGGAGTCCTGGAAAGGAAAAATCCATCGTTTCTCCAACGCAAAATAAAGTTTTTTGCTCACTTCTTTATTTCAGCCATCTGACTCTTTTGTGCCTAACATGCATGATCTTTATGTTTGCATCAAATAATCGATTAGAAACCATAAAACTCTAAAAGATCAGATTGTTCTATCAGTCTATATTGAGTATGGAGGCGATATCCCTGAAAGCAAACAAACAAATAAATCAATAATGCTACTGGAATAAGAAGCGAGTGGGCTCCTGCATCCTGAGCATCGCGAGGCTGACGCCAGTCAAGCGTTCATATATGAGTACCGGTGCTCTCGCCCCAGTGACCTGCCCCCAGCACCGGCCAGGCGGGACTTTAAGACCAGCTGTCAATCAAACTCGGACGATCCCTTGCCTCAAACATCCCTTCTCTGGGTTCAGTCTGGCCTCACCCATTAGTGCTCATCCCGTTCTCCTCATCTGTGACTCCCAGTTTCTATAGGAGCTCCTGTCTCAGCGTGCGTGTAGCATGTTAGCCATAAACTTTACAGTATGTCTCTATGAATGGATTACTGCCCTGTAGCACATTCTGCCGCTGCAGCTGTGGTGAAACTACCAACCTGCATATAAAGATATCTTCTTCGCCGCGCCATATTGCTCCTGAGCAACTTTAACCTGGAGGAGTTCGGGGCTCACTGTCAACCCTCCGCAGAGCCCTTTAGGAGAGGACGAAAGGCACCGTCACTGCACATCAGCACCAGGACAAATGCCTGTCGATGGGTAACATTTAGCCTCTGCAGCAAGCTGCGAGCGTCACAAGCTGTGATCAATCGCATGAAGCTTTCATGAGCAACTTCTGTGCGGCTGCATTACATTTTTACACCTGTGCCGGCACGACTGGGGAAAACCGAAAGGCCTTCTATGAAAGCTCATTATCTATCACACAGACGCACACACTCACGCACAAACACACACACACACATACACACATCTCTCGGCTAGGAGCATCCTTGCCCCGAGTGCTCCCTGGCCGTCTCCACAGTAAACAGGGAGACTGTCTGAGTGCTCCATGTTGGATGTAACACAGAATCACCCCCATCGCTCATTGATCTGTCAACAACATGGTGATACACTGTAGCTGGATAATCGTCCATCTCGTGGGCAGTTGCTGCATTTTTTATTGACGTCCAAGAAGCGTCTGTTGTTATGCTGCTTTTTCACCTCTTAAACCTCCCGCTAGCACACACACAAACGCACAAATGCTCACACAAACACGTCCACGTGCTTGGAAAACAATAAAAGAAAAGCGATGTGTCTTGTTCAGCTCCTAAAAAGCTGTCTGGTTTGTGTCTCCTGAGGTGGCTGCACATCGGCGACTCGCCCATTTATCAGGCCATATAGCAGAGCCCTCAAAGCTCCAGGTAGAGAGATGATAAATACTCTATACCACCTGAAAAGGGCATGGAGGAAGATGGATGGATGAGGAAAGACAGATATCAAAATGGAGTGATTAAGGCGGGGCAGTTGAGGGGAGGGCAAAATGAAGCAAAGACTGTACAGAGGTCCATACCTCAGCGTATCATTAGATCTTTTTTGGGTGTTAATCCTTACATTTGATTTATAATAAAGCATTTCTTTTCCCATCTTTATCCTGCGTCTCTCCTGTTTTGTAGCAGCTTCTGAGCTGGGCTGTGACAATAAGACAATTTGTCTTTGAATTGGTCTTGAAATAAAGAAAATGGTAAATCAACTCACGTTACCCTTCCAATATTCATTTATATTATCTAAGCAACTGGAATGTGTGCATATCAAAAAAACGGATATTTGCGAATAAACACATTATTAAATATGTGAAAATTACATAAAGGTGACGAGTCGACAAAACACATGTGATAAAAGCAACAATGAGCTTTGCAACCATTGTCTTCCTCAATATATCTGCTGATAATGCACTTTTTCCAAGTTGGTCAATCCATTTTTATCAGCAAAACATTAGCATAACGCACAAAACATGCAAGACAAACAGGCATTTGAATACAGAAACGGCTTGATTATAAACCAATGCTGAGTTGGTTGTGGGGCTACATTTTACCTGTTTAATTGTTAGAATAATAATCCACAATCATCCCTGTATTTGCATGGGATGTTACCTCACTCATCAGCTGCATTTCATACAATTTCAAGGTGTATTTCCACTGGATGAATGACTGGTTTGAGCTAAAAGATAGTACCGGTAGTTATCTGGTGCAGAAGAAGGGCAGAGGAAGGACGGGAACTTGGTGATGAATATTCCTCTGGTTTCTGCAACGGATTCCAGGCTCTCTGCACTTATCCCCCATTGCCTCTGCTGTTTGATTAAACAGTGCTTTTCCCCCCGCGCCCCTTTATCAGGGCTGTCGCTGCATGAAGAAGCTATCTGCTGTGTGACTGGCAGCCTACTGCCTGCTGCCTCTGATAGCGCTCCACTTTGGTTAAGTAAATAGGAACTTAAGTGAACTGAGACAATTTAAACAGTCTAAATGTAAGGAGATTAAAACTGGCCCAACAGTGGATGAGCACAGGGACGCGTCACGGGCGGCCGTGCACCGCTGCGGAAAGAGGAAGCTTGCGCGCGGGTTTGTGCGCGACACACGCAAGTGCTGCAAAGTCGAAGAGAAAGACGGAAGCATCAGAGACGCTCGGCGGAGAGCACAAAGAAGCAGAGGACATATCGAGGCAGCCTTTAGTTGTTTTTGATGCCTTGGCGCCCTCTGACCCACAAACTCGTGGTTGCGAGAGCCTCACAAAACACACACAAACAGATACAAATGGCACGAGGCAGGCGAGGCAGGATGGACCCGGGGACAAGTTTCCGCCTGGACGCCCTCATACCCCAGCCAGTTCTACCCCACTCTGCCCACAGGCCCTTCCAGGCTGGCCACTCGAGTGAGTGACCTACCCTGACTCTAACACTTTGTGGCAGAGGGACCTAGAGACAGATGTTTCCTGCCACTGGCACGGCTCAGACGAGGAGATGGTGTCCCTTGTGCACGCAGTATATCTGTCTGTGAGGACAGAGGGAGGGAGGGAGGGAGGGAGGGAGGGAGGGAGAGTGGATGCTTGACTGGAGATGTTGGCGGAAGAAAGGAGGAGCGGCGGCGGCGGGTGGCGGCGGCGGTTGTGGTGGGTTGTAAAAGGAGAAATAAATCAAGTCAGAGCAATTTGTGGCAATGGCTGCTGCAGTGTCATTAGGAATCCCATCACGCAGCGGCTCCTCTGAGCAGTCAGACGCAGGTTGACAACTGGCCAAACAAGAATTTTTATTCTCCCCCCATCTCAACCCATCTCCTGCCTGAGGAATATTTTAAACTAACGTTCAGTCAATAACAGCCTTCACACAAATGATCAATTCAACCAGCCCTCATGAGATTAAGGCTTCCTTCATTATCATAACCACAAATCTCTATAAATCATAATAAATCACTCCTGGATAGTGGAGGGAAAAAAATGTAGAGAATAATCTGAAAATGGACAAAGATTCAGACCGTAGCAGCATAAAAAGTAAATGCGGTGCAACATTACTCCTGCGCAAGGCTGCATATTTCTCTGCTTCGCTGCCACTTTAAAGAGCCGACAAAATGGCCAGCGCTGAATAATTAATATGCGGGTCCATTAACAAGGCATTAGAATGCATTCTATCACTTATTGATTTTCTTTTTCCTGTTTTCTTAAAATAAAACAAAAAAAACCCCCAACTTTTTACTCAGTCCACCGACAACTGGGCGTCCGGTGCCGCGGAGAGTGAAATATGACTGCCGGTGTTTAAATGTCAGATTTGTAATTACACGCAGAGCCACGAGCTGGGATATCCCGAAGCCTCTGATTTATGGACGGGAGCGGAAAGAAATAAACAGAAAAGAAACACATGCTGATACCAGTCAAATTCCCTGCACCCAGGAAAAACTCTCAACCACATTTCATTTTGTAATTTACTGGACTATTTTTTTCATTTCAGAAGTTACAGCTCTTACACTAAAATTTATCAAGCATATAAATGCTGTGTAGCACAAAAATAGTCATAATGCTCATTACCATGTGACCCATCCATCCATCCATCCATCCATCCATCCATCCATCCATCCATCCATCCATCCATCCATCCATCCATCCATCCATCCATCCATCCATCCATCCATCCATTCCATCCATCCATCCATCCATCCATCCATCCGTAAATGAGCTACTTGGAGGTCTGCAAGTGCATTTTTCTTAGCAATATAATATACTTTTATACTCTTCTTTTCCTGGACTTGGTCACAGTGGCTGAACAAAGGGGACGTGCTGGTGCAGCAGGTCTGAGCTGAAATAGCGTTAGAGAGGACCCCTGAGGAGGACCACCATTATGTCTGATGGCTTAGCTTTTCTTTAGTGCACTAAAGTCTGAAGAGAGTTTTTAAAAATACTGTTAATGAGAAAATTACAAAAACTGGCAGACCACCCTGATTTAGCCAGTAGAAAGTCTCCAAAACCAAGAGCAGGTAAAGTAGCCGACTGGAATCCTGTGGGATGAAATACGTGTTTCAGGAACAATGTAAAATGTTTCAGGCCGACGCGTCGGTTCACTCTGTGACTGATGGATTGATTCGAGACGGTTAAGGCCCCTGCTCATCTGTATCAGGTGTAACCTTGGCCTTGATGCCTTCTCCCAGGGCTTTTTTGCTCAGTGGTGTAACACACTGCTGGCATGTGGGACACCCTGGTTCAATACCCCCCCCCCCCCCCCTCACGCACTCTGCCCATCAGTCAGATTGGAGACACTGATACCTGCTGAGAAAACCAATCTATATCTGGATGAATGGAGGAGGAGAGGCGAGGCCAGATCAATGTACAGATATTGATACGCGCAGCCATGCAAGGAGTCGACACTCCTGAACTCATTCTCTCTCAAAGATTAGGAATTGAGATGAACTGCTGAGTAAGGTGTGTGTGCGTGCGACATTGTGGGTGTGCGGACGACAAAAGAGACACTGTAACTCACTGGCAGATAGAAGAGAGAGGAGAGAGTGGAGATACAGACACAGATTACCACCGCAGCGCTCCGTAATGGTGTGAGAGGAGCACGTCAATAATAAATACCTCCCATTACAGCGTGGTGGACGGCTGCAGCTGCCTGTACAGCAGGACACCCGCTGACACCCTGATCCACCTCAAACTGCACTGATGCTCTCAAACTGGGGCCTAAAACACACACACAGGGCCGAGAGCGCAGCTATGTGTAAAAACCTGCATGCAGATGGAGCCACGGATTTATCTTCCAGTGGCGTACTTGGGGAGGGGGGGTCGATGCCCTCTGACGACTGACTGCGGGGAGCTGGACGTTTTAAAGACCCCCCTCCCCTCACTTTCTTTAAGACAGAGGCGTCTTGACGTCCAGGTGTTTTATAGTATTTGTGGCCCCGATCATCCATCAAGCCGATCGATCACTCTTCCAGCAGCTTTTATTAATGATCTTGTCAGCCAGCCCGCTCTCGAGTGCAGCCGCTTGTCCAGAATGATAGATCATTAGCTAGTCTGCCTGCTATTTATTCTCTCATGACCTTGTCTCTCTCCATTGTTGAGCAGACCAAGTTATGAGAGCAAGAACATGATAATTCACTATTGATCCCGTTTCTTTTTTTTTTAAAAAGATATATATTTATATATATTTTCAGCTGTGTTCAATGGTGCAAACTGTGTGGCAGAAGAATCAATTTTTTATAAACAGAAGTGTGAGTAAGACACAAATATTACTGGAAAAAGGAAGGGAAAAATATTACAGTGATGATCAGATGCTACCATGGGTACAGGATTTAAAAATGCACTGATGAGTCATTAGCTATGGTTCACTTTGTCTTAAAGATAATTGCTCATTCTGGGATGTTAGCGCAGGGAGTATGAAACGGCCCTACAGGTTGCACCATCCACTTAAAAATAGAATTCAAATCCACCAAAACACCATCAAGTAACGCTGGGGAAAATTACAGGCTAAAGAGAGCAGAGTACGAAAGGAAAATGCAGAGTGACAAGAGGAGAAAGAAGGGGAAAAGGTCAACTGGGAAAAAGGCAGAGAGGAATCAGGGGCGAGTCAGCAGGAGTTTCACAGGAACAAAGCCTGAGGCCGAGCCACTGAGGTGTAAGCAGCTTCAGAATAAACATGAGCTCCATGTAAACAACGACCTGCCACTACAAGCTTCATTTACGCACCCACACAGACCTTCTGGGGATCTAGAATCACTGATGTGAGGGTGGGTGTGTGTGTGTTGCGTACCCAGGGCGGAAGAGTCATATCTGTCTTCCTCTCACCGCTGCTCTCTCAGCCCACTTGCTGTACCTCCATAAACCCTCCATGTTCCTGCTACGAGCCTTTCGGGATTCAAAAGTATTAATATCAATATTTAGACACGCACTGTGTTTCTGTTTTTACCGTGTGTGTGCGTGTGTGTGTTTAAAAGTCCCCAGAGTTTCTGTGGAGCGCTACGCTCACCTTCAGTGATCAAGGGGGACTTTTCTCTGCTATCTTTGATGATGGATGCCCTCTCATATCTGCAGCTGAATGAAACTGCTGACACCTCTGGGGAGTCAGAAT
The DNA here is from genome assembly GCF_003711565.1 of Takifugu flavidus. NCBI lineage: Eukaryota > Metazoa > Chordata > Actinopteri > Tetraodontiformes > Tetraodontidae > Takifugu > Takifugu flavidus. The sequence continues at coordinate 15,526,369 of NC_079521.1, read as the reverse complement.
GAGAGGACAAAGTTTTAAAAACTCAATTATCAACACATGTGGAGCGCCTGAACTGAAGGCACAGCTGAAAATATAATATTAAATCTCAAATTGCCTTAATGCTAATAAGTCAGTATCAGTCCTGTGAGAAGGCACAAACCGTCGGGCCTTTTTTTTGTCTTCCTTCAGCAGAGGATGTGATTCAAAAAGGAAATTTGATTTAATAACCTGGCATTAAATCATTGTGCTTGATATAGTGAAAAAGCTCTCTTTGATAAATAATCGTTTTAGTTCTTCGCTATAAAGCCAGCCGGCTCCTTCTTACATCTATGTCTTCTGAAGAGGAAGCTAAATTAAATATCATCTTGCAGGCAGGCTTACATTAAAAATGAAAGTGTGACAAAGTGAAAAGACACCGAAACAGCACCGGCAGAACTCTCCCGTCACCTCTATTTAACATCACCCGTTTATTTTAAACCTTTGCCATTCAACCCAGGCCCCATGTGAGTAAAGAGAACAACACAAAATAGCAACTTTACCCGCGGCCCCCCCGGCGACCTGCTGTACGGTACCCTCGGGCCCAATAAGCAGTCGTGTGTGGACAACCTTTTCCCACCACGCTCCGGCAAACACAGGTGGAGTGTTTGGCTGTATTTCTGAGGAGAGTGAAGAGGGTGAATGTAGTTCAAGGAGAGGAGCACTCCAGGAGCAGTGCAGGGAATAGCCACCAACCTACTGGTGTGCACCAGGAAGATAGTGGAAACTAGTCCCCCCCCCACCTGCAGTAGAATATCTATTACTGGACACAACCTCTGCCCTCCACAGTCCTACTTTTGACCCCCTGCTGTGGGATGCAGCCTCGGCGAGGTAGGCCCAGTCTTGCAACCACTGGTCAACTCCAACTTCTGGTGTGGGGATTTGGGGGGGCAATGTGGTGATTTGGGGGGGCACTGAAGCTGTCCTCTGGTGCTCCTGCCGCTCTGGCTGCTCATCCATCCTGGCCTGCCAGCCCACAGATCGATAGTTCTGCTCTCTTAATCAGGTCTCTGGTGACTGCGGGTGGACGTGGATATATGTGTGTGTGTGTGTGTGTGTGTGGATGTTGGACTGTGTTGCTCCTGTGTGTCTTTGGCTTTTTAGTTGTTCTTCATAAGTGTTTAGTTATATATTAATGCCTCCACCTTACTCTTCCTCTCCAAATCTTGTCAGTTAAAAAAATATTTTGCTCTTTTATCATCTCTATTCCCACTTTTTCTAAATCTCATCCCTTTTTTTCTCCCATCCTGTCCCGCAGAGCAAGGATGAGAGGTGAGAAGTGTGTGTGTGTGTCGGGGCGGGGGGGGGGCTGTCATCGCACATGGAACTACTGCTGAAATATTGTTGTTTATTAGAAGAAAAAGACTACAATGTTCAGTTACACGTCTTTTAAATGAACAAAATGTCAAGACCACAATATACCAATAAAAGAGACTTTAAAATCATCTTTGTTTATGTTTTTTGTTGCCATTTTAAAAAAAAAAGAAAAAAAGAAGCCCTACAGGCTGTATATGAGTTTAGAATCCAAGCAGGATGTAATATGTAACTGGGACACTGCATCAATTTTAAGCTCAACAAAATGGGTCATATCAGGTTGCATAACATCAGCGCTTCACGATATTTGTGCATCACGTTCAGATTTATTAGTTCCTATTGTAAAAGCCACTTTTGATCCAACTCTTATAAACTACACTTAATTTGTCCTTTTGATGGAGCACTCTTCCAGATTTTATTCCTAACCTGGATGTGGAATGAAAACAGTCCGGTCAAGAGAAGAAATGTCGCAGCAGGTCCTTCTTGTTGACCTTGCCCATCGGATTCCGTGGCATTTCCTCCACCAGCAGCAGGCCTGTGGGGACGCTGTAAGGTGCCATGTGCTCCCTGTAACAAACACTGCTGTTAATACAGTGGAGCCTGTTTCACTGCAGAGAAGAAGATTAAGAGAATCAGCTCCGCTCAGGCCTGCACAAGGACACACAAACAGCAGCGATCCCGTGGACAAGAATATGCACGTGCACGCGTGCCGCACGCAACAAAAACAAAAAACAAAGGCTGAGAAACAACTGCAAAACAAAGCCTGGCCCTGTGGCATGGTAGTCTAGATAAAGAAAGGAAATGTCCTTCATACATTCTGCAGCGCTCCTTCTTAATATCCACTATTTGCCTTCTAGACACAGACAATTCCCTTTTTACAAAACAATATAATCACACTGAGATGAAAAAAAACCCTAATAAAATGAAAAACAGAAGGCTAGGGTAATTAAAAGTGTTTCCCCCCCCCTTCCATTCTGTGCGCTCGGCTGTTACGTCAAGTCTTGGAGCCTTAAGCCTTTTCTATTATCTTCTAACCTAGTTTGTTTGTTTGTGCCCGAGCGTGTGTGTTGTTTTCGTTCCTGCGTGGCGCGAGCGAGCATAATGACTCATTCTGCTGCCATGAAACACTCCTTTCAGCAGATGTCTCCGTCTTTGCTGCTCCACGACGCGCTGAGTAAAGTGTGAGTGAGTGTATGTGCATGCATACGCTGTACCCGTAATGGGGCTTGCTCGTGTCACCAATTTCTCCAGGGCAGTGTGTGCACGAGGACTGTGTGTGTGCATGTAGGAGACAGTGTGAGGAGCAGAGGAGGTGACAGAGATTCAGACTGACAGCTGAAGCCAGGGCACTGAAGAGTGAGCATCCATCTACTTGTTTATGTCTCATTTTATCTCCTACTCCCTTCCCCTACATCCGTGGCCTCAGCAGCGGCCTGTGTGCAGGCTCTGTCTGTCTGCTGGCAGCACCCCTGGGTGCAAACACAGTGTGTAAGAGTGTGTGTCTTCTTATGTCTGTGCAGGCGAATTCTGCCTATAAATCTATGTTGCGAAGGCTCTCCTGCTGGTCCTTACAGCATTCAAGAGGGTTTTAAAACATTATTTCAGGTGTGATGTTAGGATTTGGCATTTAGGCGCCATGCTGACGTTTAGAATAAGTGGTGAGGAAGAACAATATATCAATGAGTGTCCTCACAAAAATAGATTTTCTATGCATCTGCAAGTGTGAGTTAAGTGAGGTCAAAGGCAGGAGTCGTAATCCATCATGCAGGACACAGAAGTAGGAAGTTACACCCCCTCAGTGGAGAAAAGCCCCTTCACGTCCTCACTGTAAACTATAACCTTTAACCTAATTTTAATTTGAACAATGGTAGGAATCATTCTGAGAACACATTTTGTTGGAAGAGCCAATAAATAGTTGCTGCTGTAAATAATGGCTTAACTGTAATCCTTCACGCCCGTCCTCTCCTCCCACTCCTCAGCTCCCTCATTAGTCCATTTCTGGCCTCTCTCTCCATCACATCCCTTCATATTGATCTGAAAACTTCAGGGTCGGTCACCAGGGATGTGCGGGCCGCACAGCGCTGCCGAGTCTGCACGAGGAGCTGTCATTTGTTTGCCACACGACTCAATGGGCTTCTTGATTTGCCATAATCATTTTTACCCGAGACAAGGTCAGCACTCCTTTTGTGAATTCAGCACGGCGTTCTAGATTGTTTTATTTCAGACAAAAAGCAACGCAGATTGCTTCATTCAGCTACAAACCTCTACAGTAAAACCAACTTTAGTTCAAATGGAATCTTATTGTTTCATTTTGTCATATGATATTGTTCTACTTTAAGCCAAAGGTCACACTACCTTGCCCAGTTCTTTAGCTCCGTCAGGGTCATAGTCTGCTCTTTCTTCATCTGCACCACTGCTGTGACTTTCTGTCCCCAAACAGCATCGGGGACGCCGATTACAGCCACATCTGCAAGATGACAGGAAGCATGTGAAGATTTAATCATTTGTGTTGTGCAGTGATACCTCCCGAAAGATAGGGGGCATCTTTTTACCATTACCACTCTCCCAACAGACGAGCTTCCCAGATTTAGTTATGGAGCTCTATTTTGGGTAGCAGCTGGTGAAACTAAGTTAGAGCTACGGAGATGTTTGCCTGAAATGTAACTTCATTAAAGTTAGAAATCCAATGTTGAATTAAAACATTATAGAAAAAGGTGACCTCTGAACTTTACAACACCCTTACCGATGATGTCTGGATGAGCCAGCAGGTGGCGCTCCACCTCGAGGGCACTGATCTTATAACCGCCGCTTTTGATGATGTCGACACTGCTGCGACCTAAAATCCAGTAGACGCCATCCTTATAGACCGCTGTGTCACCTGCGTCATAAAGTAGCAGTTGGACAAGTGAGGAATGAATTAAATTCTGTATATTTATGGTTTACTGTATTCACAGATTTGCTTGTTTTCAATAGAAGAGATGACGCAACCGTGCTACTGGCTCTAGCACTTTGTATGTAAATGTAATAATTTAAAAAGTACCAGATATATTGATCAGACATTTTATGGCAAAGAAAATACAAATTTACCCACAGCCACACCTACCCGCCCCCCATAAACCTATGTGTCTTGGGGATAGGTGTAGGGAGCCCGACACACTATGTGGGATGCGGGGCTCAGCTGGGCCTGGGGATGATGAGCGGAGGAAATGGGTCAGTATGGATGACTGGAGAGAGAGATGGAGAGGGAGAAAAATGGACAAAGAAAGGACGGAGCAGAGAGGAGCAGAGCAGGGACAGGAAGGTGTCCTTCTGGATCATTACAGGTGGCACATTCACAGCTGGGACCGAGGAGGGGCTGTATATGGGACTGAGGGTTAAACTGATGCTGGAGTTTGGATCAGAGGAGAGGAGTGGGGATACAGCAGAGGTCTGAGACACTGGCTGTAGCTACAAGTGAAGACAGAGACGGTTTGTCTCCACCCACTCTGGACATTTAACCATTTACTGAACTGGAACCAGATTTATGCTAAAAGGTCGGTGTGGCATTCAGAATCAATAAGTCTTCTATACGTTTTAAACACAAGACGATACATTTATCTACCAATAATGGTACGGAGAGTTCATCAGTATTATACAATAAAGCACTGACAAAGCAAAAAAACCCCAGAGGGATTGGACTGAGGCCCTGGAGTCTTTACAGCTGCACTAAATTCAGCGGTAATCAGCCCTGCTCGGGCATTTTCTGCAGGTTTAACGCTGCATATCTGCGAACATTCAGAAAAATAAATGGAAATGGCTGCCTTGTCTCTACTACCATTCTCCACCTCCTCCCTTTTTTCAGTTTCTCAGCCTCCTTAGTTCCACTGCTACACACCTGTACCCCCCCATCCGTGCCCTCCATTTTTTACCCTCACTGGTAGTCGAGCATCTCTCATCTCATCTCCTGTTCCCCTCACTCCACCCATCTTCCCCTCTTGCCTCTAAGCTTCAGCATCAATAGAGGGCCCATCTGTTCCCATACATCACGCACTTCATTTCAGTTTATTAGCTGGGATAAATCATAAATATTTCATTATACATCACGGGCGGCTGTCGCCTGCACACCGACAATTTATCACCGCTGCCCTCTCTGCCGGCTTGCCATGGCAGCTATAAGCTTTCCAGTCTATTAAACAAGATTGATACAGTGTGTAAATTTAGATATTGGGAATTTCTTCACAGACCACTGCTCTGCACTGATAGGCCAGAGTAACAGGCGAGGGAGGAGTGGGGGTGGGGGTGCATGGGGGGCATGGTGGGAGCTACTTGGTCTTGGTCGGGTGTAACAGTGTTGCATCGTTGCTGTGTTCTGGGATGAAAGGCAAAACATAAAATTAAGTGTGTGAATAATTTGGTCACAGCGATGGTGCTCCGTCATCAAAAATCCAGGTGAAAGAGCGCTGAGAGCACGGACCAATAAACTCCCGATGCACCCCAAGCACAGAATAAACTAGCAATGAATCTTTGACAGAGATGCAAATACCAGAAAACAGATTAACAACAAAAAGAAACAATAATCTTTTGGCTGCAAATGTTTAAGTACACGAAAAAGCCAATGCTTGATAAAGAGACTCAAAAGAAGCACTCAGACAAGAGTTGAATTGAGTTTGAAGTACTTAGACAGGACTCTTTGACCTTGTCTGTTTGAGGAGAAGGAAATAAAGAGGGATAGAACAGCATGTTTGCAGAGAGGCACAAGTGGGAATAGTGATTGGAGAACACAGACTGATAAAAAGAGAAGAAAGAAGTGCTGCAGAGAGATTGTTGGGAACTGTGTTACTAAGACACACATAACATACATGCACGCACACACACACACACACACACACACACACACACACACACTCTCACACACACACACACACACACACACACACACACACACACACACACACACACACACACACACACACCAGAGGCATCAGAGACTCTGCCATTATGCGTTATGGCGTCGACGGCAGATATGGCCGAATGGCTTTCTTAATTAAAACGATAAGAAGCCTAATTGCACTGGGCTTTCATCTCATTCCGAGGCATTAAAAAAAGTGAAGGCACACAGTGTGGAAAAGAAATAAGAAGGAATAAAAACACATCAAGACTTGAACTAGAGGGTGGAGGGCAGGCCGAAGCTCCCAACATGTTCCAGAAAAAACCTGAATGATCAACCGTGGTCGACATTTCTGATAATCAACACGAATGTATGTCGAGCCACTAATCACCATTTCCTTAAAAGAGACGCGACACTGTGGAGAGCTGTCTGACATCAACATTTCTGTATTCTACAGCAATTCTGGGCATGAATAAAGAATGGCCTGAAGAGAAATTTCTGCTTTAGAGTATTCGTTTACACGGAAGTCCAGGAAGAGGCATCCACTCCTGCTGTCTTTTATATGAGCCGCTGTATTATTGTTTAGAATGGAATTCTTCAGGGTAGTTTCCATGGTAAATCAAACACATTAGAGTGTGCAAACTGGAATAGCGCCGTACTAAAGGCGACTCGAGACACAACACAAACACACTTTAACACCTAGTCAAGGTTGGAGCCTACATTTAAGACCAAACAAGACAGATAAGACCATACTGGGTTCTGCAGCCTGCACAATATAAGTCCCTCTCTTCCCTTCACCTCGGAAAAACCAGGACTGTACATGAAACAACCAGTTTGAATTCCAGAACCAACATTATTTTTGTTTCTGAAATATAAATTGAATTTGATTCCAGTCCGACTTTGAAGTGCTGTAAGGACCATTTACTTGTTTTTGGGATTCGCATGCACTAGTCTTTAGAGATGGGAGCTGGAGTGCACTTTGAGTGCTAAATTGAAAAGAGGTCCAAGTGCACATTATGCTCTCATTCTGGTTGGTTTGTGTTTGATTTGGCCAAAACTGCAATTGCTGTCTCCCTGGTGGATGATTAATATTACAAAGCCTCAACAAGTTGCTGTGAAACCGGTATTCTATGGATGTTGCTGTGAAATGCCTGTTAATTACGAGCTGTTGGACGCAAAACAGAAGATGTTTACCTCCATGTGTTGCTTTAAATTACCAGGAAAGGTTCGCTCCTCAAACAGATTTATAATGGTGATGATAGTTTTCAGTGAAAGACACAGTAAAATCTTTATTTAAATAATAAGCATAATAATCCTGATAATCTATTTGCCCTGGCTTAGTTCCAGCATTGCAAGTGCAAGCGTCTAAGTAATTAAAAAAGCCGTTTGAAACTCTTCATTTACATGTTTTTACATTGAGTATAAGTATGAGTGAGAATGATCCCACCTGACAGACCAGAAAAACCACCAGCTGCCTTGAAAAAAGGAAGTCAAAAGGCTAAATTACAACAATAACGTTAGAGCCTAACCTTCACAATCTAAAACAATGAATTTGTCTTCCCAGTAAAAAAAACCCCAACTGCTTTGTACGTCTCTCCACCGCCCTCGCGGACAGAGAAAAACTTTTTCAAAAGCAAGTGAACAGGTCCGACAATTACAGTGAAACTCCAGAGTGGTTTGACTTTCATTTATCCAGGTCTGTGCATGAGCGTCGGTGAAGTGTTCTCACACTGGAGGGTTAAAGCTGAGTGCCCTCCATCACTCTGGAGAGAAGAGCTTTATCCACACACAGATAAGACCTGTCTCAATGTGAGCCGTCTTCTCGGAGTGACTGTAAACACTTAGCATATTATGAATATTGATGTTCCACATTAAAGCTCCGATGACAAGATGGAAGAGTTAATGAGGATAAATAACGGCCGAGCGCTGAAATCTAAACTCTGACTGATTATTTATCATACTTAACTTTTGTCGCAGCTCCTTTTTTTATTAATTAATATCACACAAGAAAGCACTTTGCACTTGGATGAGTGATCTAATTTGCTTAATATAACGCAATTAAAGAAGCTCGAATTGCTTTATGTTAATGTTACTTATGATAATCCTCCCTGGGTCACCTCTCCACAAGCTGATAACAAGCTGAAACTCGAGAAATGATGCCTGCCAGATATCTGCCAGGTTCATAAATAAAACTATTTAACTGCAGTTTGCATGCTTCCTCTCTGCACTGAATCACACAAATCTGATAGTTAAAACTCTAAAATGGCGGATGATTATAAAGTCTGAACACAATGCCGATGTGATTGGCTCCAGCAATGCTAGAATCAAGGAGTGACAGAAGGAAAGTTTTTTTTTTAACCCCAGCTTTTAACCTAATACTTGTGGTTCTACTTTATGAGATAACGCCTTCACTGTAAATGTTACAACAATGGCTGGTATTAAAGAAAACTAAATCTGTGGGGAGCAGGGGGGTGATGATGGATCCCACAGGGAGTTCCAACATTGGATTTAGGAGGACACACTGTGACTCGGGGGGAAATATGACATTGGGCACACACAGAGGGATGGAGGAGCACGCAGCTGGGAGCAGAAAAGCTATGCACAAATAACTCACAATGGCTCTGCAGGATATGAGACACACTTCTGTGTGTCCGTCTGTGGAGACCTGAAGCTCACCTTTACCAAAACTAAAATTAGGCCCACACAATAAGCCCTGGCTGTTTACAATAAATGACTAAATAGAGCTAGCAGTCTCCCTCATTACCTATAACGCTGCATTATTTGCATTGGGCAGCTTGGAAATATTTGACAATTCTGTGGCTTTTCCCAGTAGTGTTTAAAGTAAGCTTATACTAAAATAAAAATAAGAAAAAACAAATAATGGTATATATTTTGACAGTATACAAAACATAAATAAAAAAACACTCCTTCTGATGTATGAATTCAGCTGTTGCAGGTGCAAGGGTAAAAAAGAACCTGCACCAGGTGCATGGTTCATGAGGGTTAGACTGAATAATTTAATGAACTGTGTCTGGGGCTCAACACACAATAAACCAATCAAACAGTCATCTGTTATTACCTTGACAACGCAGGTGAGCTGGTTTCTTGGCGTATAGCTAATGTGTACAATGTGTACCAGGAAGCAGGTGAGGACCACTATTATATGCACACAATCCTGACGCTTTCAAATCCCAAAAAACAGAAGCAAAAATTCCATTTTTTCTTCACTACATTGAAAATGGTAATTTCATTCAGCACAATGTATAACTGGAATAAATCAGTAGATTGCCTCCAACTGTGCAAGTTAACATAATCAAACATAAGTCTCATCAACAACAACAAAGTCCTATGTTTTCTGAACATGTGGCCATGGCAACACAGCTACATTACTGATGAAATGGACTCTTTCACACCACCACCTCAGAGGAGCAACATTTCCTGTGTCCTTAGTAATGTAATGTGACCATAAAAGACCCCTTTTGCTGCAATCTGGTCATATTTCAGGCTACATTAGAGACAGTTAAAGTCGCCACAATTTTCCAGCCCAGACACACATCTTTGGGTACAGCAATGACCATCTTAGGTTGCACAGATTTAAAATTCTTGTTTAAATAATATGGTTACGACGGACGTGAACTGAGATATCTTCATAAAGTTGACTTTAATGTTTTAATTTTCTGTTTTAAATAGGATACTGTTGCAAGCTCTACAGTCCATTGCACTGAGTAAAGTAGTGCACTGCCTCGTCAGCCCAGTCCCCCCAACTACCACTTTCTGTCCTGAATGGCTCTTCCCTTCCTTTAAAATTAATTCATTACACCTTAGACATGGCAGGGTTAATAGCCAACCCCCAAAACACAGCTTCCCCAGTGCTGCTTTCTACAACTAGGCCTCAATTATTCATCACTGAAATGCAAAATTTGAAAACTCACTAATGCCCAAGCTTCCCTCTCTTCCCCACAAGTCTTTATTAATTTAACTTTTCATACATTCATTTATGCTTTATTTTAGAACATCATCAGTCATTCCACAAGGACCACCAGGCTCGTATGTTTGCCAGACACAAAATCTCCTGCGCTAGTTCAGTTCAGCTTTTCTCCCAGCTAATTGTGGCTCTGGCTTGTTATAATTACATGCATCTGTGTACCAAATAACATACTACGACACACCTCGGTCACCTTAAAATGACGAGAGACAAGACGAGCTGACAGTTTCTCACCCACACTCCTGCTAAAATTACTGAGACCAAAACTAAAAATTCACTTTCAACTGTTTTTTGAGGGTGACAATGTTAACTCACAGTTAAATACAGTTTACACAAGTAGCCTCTTCCTGTCGTATCATGCAACATTTCTTTTAGCAGACGCCTCCAGGAGCTGGTTTATATTTGGAGCAATTCATTATCCCCTCCGCCCTGATTCAAGCGATATTTCCAGCTGAAGAAATGCAGCTGCAAACCTGCTGCAGCCTGTAGGAGCCCCTGCGAGGGGGCGTACTATTTTGTGGGTGGGCTGCGTTGCTTTGCAGCAACGATCCGGAATTAGGATTCATTTTTTCAGGTTAGTCGAGTGGTCCATAAGTTGCAACCCTCACCTGTGTGATGCGGTTGGTACCCAGCTTCATTTGCTAACTGCTAACTACTCACTGTGAGGTTAGAAGAAAAAGAAACATTTCTTAATATGCAAAGTCACACAAGCTTTATTAAAAATCCCTAAAAGGTCATCTTTTCCGACCAAGTGGGTCGAAGATGGATAGATGGCAAGAGGGTGAGAGAAAAAGGTAGAGCGTGAACCAGGGAGCAGGTGTGAGGAGTGAAGGTGGTAAGAGTTTATGTGGGGAGGGAGGAAGGTGAGAAGGTTAAGAACGAAGTCTCCATCTAACAAATCCAAGACTGATGCAGGGTGACATGAGGACGAGCGTAACTTGTGTCCTGCATGTGTCCATCTGTTGTGAGGAATCTTTAATCGACTTCCACTAACTTAATTGTGGTTGAAACAGAAAACGATTTTTTTCTGCAGTTGTGTTTTTTTTTTTTCCCTCCAAAGATACCAAAAGTGATCTTGAGGCACCTGTAACCACGATAATCCGACTTCCCCAACGCAGCACAAGTCTGGCTCTTTGGGTGACTGAATATTTGTCTCTCAGATCATTTCAGCTTTCGTCTCTGCTGTCTGAACAGAACTAAGAACCCACAGAAAAAACTGTTGCACCTGTGATGCGGGTTAAGTTGGAACCAAGGAACAGGCAGGTGAGTGAGCAAGGAATTTGATTGCTGCCTGCAGTGTGTATGCGTGTGTGCATGTGTGTGTCTTGAAGGATTGATCTGTGGGGACCTGATTGCACGGGCTCTCATTATGTGACCACTGGCTGTAATGGAGTGTGACAGCACCGTGCTGTGCTCTGGATCTCTGTCCTTCCAGCCTGCAAAGCCAATTAAACACACTCTGCCCTGCTTTGCTCTCCATCACTTGCTCCCCTCTGCTTCTTTTCACCCACCATCTCCCTCAAGCTCCCCCCATCATCCCCAACTTTCCTATACTGACCTTGTCTCCTCTGAGCAGCCATACGTGCCATGCCCTGTTGTTCATTCTGTCTAGAATCTACTGCTATATTCTCTGGTCAATAGTCCCAGCACTTTTCTGGCTTCAGGCTCTTATTTCTTGCTTTCTATAAACAATAAAAAGCTCTAATTGCATTCTCCCTGCTTCTCACTGCCCTTTTTGATAAAGTAACTGCTCATAACCAGTGGCTTGGCTGGTTTTGGAGCAAAAAGAGAGTTTCTGAGCTGCAGGGGAAAAAGTCTGTGATGACAGCCTTCCTGTGTGCTTACACGCACACACAGGCACGCACACGCTGAGGTGCAACAAGGCAATACTTGGCTTCTCCAGACCCAGAGCAGTCACAACCACTTAGAAGGAAAAATGCCCCGCAGCACCAAAAACGCATATAGTCCATTTATCACTCCCTCATCGTCCTCCATAATGCACAAACGTACACAGTACACACTTTTTGTGTGGACTGTAATCCTGGCTCTTAAATGTTTAAAGCATGGTTCTGAAAGTGCAGCGCAGCAAAGATTACAGGAAAAAAAGAAAACATCTTACACCCTAACCCTCCTGAGAAGCCCTCTGACAGCACCACTCATGAACATGCAATAAGGTGCAGAACTGCCTCCGAAGGATTGCGTGTGAAATGCGTGCGTGCGTGTACGGTGCTGATGTCTGAGATAAGATGGGAGGATGAGACCTGTTTTGAACCAGCCGTCATCAGTGAAAGCCTGCTCGGTCTCTTGAGGTTTGTTCCAGTACTCCTTAAAGACCGAAGGGCCTCGAACCAGGAGCTCTCCCTCTTTCCCCTCCAGACCTGGATGGACCTGGAATAAAAAGGAAGACCAAAAGAGTACTAGTGGAATAAGAATCTCTCTGTTGCTGAGCAGCAGTATAAACCGAATGTGTGTAAAATAGGTTTGGGTATGAATATCACCTGTGTCAGAGTTATTTTAGGGGTGAAGGCGCAGCGACTATGTATAACTTGCTTGCGCCGATTAATCAAAGGTGCAAATTTTTGACAACTTTGCTGAAAATCAGTCAATAAAATTGTTGTTGTGGGAGGGAACCGCCGTTCTACTGAGCCTGACACATTTTTACAAACATTTTTTTCATTAAGTCATGAGGGTTGGCAAAAAAAATGTGCGTGATTGATGGCTTTTTTTGTGGGAGTCGAATAGGACAGGATTAAAAATCCATTACCATGTTACCCTTTATAGTAAAATATTTGTTTGGACAGTGTTGACCTGATAAATGATTTATGCTTTATCCCATGACTCTGAATTAATGACACAACTCAAAACCTTATATTTTAGTCTGCCTGTAGAAGAAAATAGATTGAAATGTATTGCTTACCCGTGTTTGTTTCTGGTTACCCTCTGCAATTATAGTGTGGTTTGTGTTATTCATGACAATCCGAACTTCCACACTCGGAAGTGGGGATCCCACAGATCCTGTCAAAACAGAATCCACAAAAGAAACACGCTTAATTGAAAGCAGCAGCATGTTGGATCATTTGGTCTGAGCTGTGCAACCACATTTCTAATGATGAAGATTTCATTTCTGCATTACAGACACCTGCCAATGATTGATGATGAGGACATAAATGGTTTGCTTATAAAACCAGACTGAGACTTTTTCATATCAGTGAGGATCTTCCTTGGTCAATAATGGGGATCTACAGGAGAGCGTCTAATGCAGCTAAATTATCCAGCATCAAGTAGTTCCAGGATGGGACTACACTCTAAAATATCTGGTTCTCTCAGACGTGGTGACTGAGTCCTACAAAATATGCTCAACTGCAGCATTGAGTCAACATAAAACCCATAACATGACAAAATGCACTAAATTAATGTCTCACTTTTGTTTTGTTTTCTGAAGGAAAACAGAGCTGTCAGCTCAGTCATTTAGGCCTAAATACTGCTGAGTAACTGATAAGGGTCTCTTTCTGCAGCACAGTTGTGTGAAGGTGGCGAGGAGGAACCGACAAATGATAAAAAAAACCCAAAAAACTGAAGGTATTTTTGAAGAGGAGCTTTTAATGAGAAATGTGCAAACAAAAGGTCAATTTAAAATTCCCACAGGGGCTGACCTCACCTGCGGTCATCTTTGTGTATCCATGTGTGACGTCCCAAGTTAAGTAATTATATCAAAGCGTGCACATGGGATCTGAAGAGGAGTTATATTCTGCATGTGTGCAAGCCTGACTTAAAGCTATTATATCATTTCACAGGCCACTGGGCTCTGAATAAAAGGGAAGGCCAAGTCCTGATTAAAGACTGGTTCTCTCAGTTCATATTGATCCACCTCGCTTTGGGACTGATGGGAAATGTCTGTCAGCCCATTTGTTGCTCACATTCCAGAAAGCAAAACTAACAGATTACAAAAGTAACTCAACTCTTCGACTGTGGATGGTCAAAATATGACAAGTATGGAAGACAAACCTGTGTGATTCAGAAGACTTTAAATGTATCCTGATCTGGATGTAAAATATTCTATAAAGGATCCTTTGTCACGTCTGTCAGAAAAATAAAATAATGGTTGAATTCTAGAAAGAATACCGCGGACTTTAAAGGAGGAACGACATCATAAGAGTGAAAAAGTGTATGAGATAAAAAAAAATCTTCACGCTGTCCTTCCCTCTAAAATGAAAAGTCTCCAAAGTTAATTTAAGGTGAATTTCAGGGAATTTCTCAACTCTGATTTCCTCCTCTGTCATCATTTTTCCCCCTCTGGCACCGGGAGGTGTAGAAATCCTGAAACATGCAGCAGTTGGACTCCTATGATTCGACGAGATTGACAGCCGTTTTTTAGGAGCCTGCGATGTGCAGGATGGGGGAAGATCCGAGGAAGACCAGCATCAAACAGTTCATATGCTTGACATAAGGTGACATGAAGCTTTAGCAGACGGAGGTCAAGGATGTCCCGTTGCCCACCAATATAAAAAGAAGCTAAAATTTGGACCAAAGGAACAAAAGGATGAAACACACAACAAAGGCTGAAAATAATGCTGCAGACTGAATTAGGTTAAACTAATCTCACATGCACTATATATACATCTCAATGACCCAGAAAGCCACACTGCTGTTGATCTGTTATGCTTGAAAACCAATTAATGATCTGAACATCAGAGAATAAAAGTGCTGTCAAGATAGATATAAAAAGCCGACTTTTGTGAGGCAAAGCTGCCACACTCTTTCAAAAAAGGGTGATTAGAAGAAAGAGAAGGGAAAAGCAGCACATTCCTCCTCTTCTCAGTGTTTTACTACAGTGCTATTGATCCTTTTTAACCTACTTAAAGAAAGACGGGCGCATCCAGACTCAGACACGAATTGCATTTACCTGCCTGCGCGTGCACGCACGCACACAAGCACACACAGACACGCACAAAACCAAGCACACATTTTGAAGTCTGTACAGCAGTGGAAACATCAATAGACCTCTTGAAGCCTTTCTTAATATTCACTGGAGAGGAATCAAACGCAGCCTGCTCGCTACATGCAAAACCATAACCCCACAGACAGACAAACAAACACAAACAACAACAAAACAAGCATACAGAGGATTACTCAATACGCGCGCAAGCTAATTAGCCTTGCTTGTAAAGTAAAAGATTTGGCTGGGGAACAGGAGGAAGAAGAAACTGGAGAACGCGGAACGGGACAGGGTGGGAGAAGAAGGCAGATGAAAACAAAACACGCCATTAATCTGACCTCATTTTTTAGATCTCGTCCTGCTTTTCAGCAGAACAATCCCATACTTATTTAAGTTGCTGTGGGTGTGGTGAAGATCTGAAGCTTTTACTCTTGTAAAGACATGTTTCTGCTAAACGCATTTTCATTTTTAATGGCCGTTCATCCGTCTGAAACTGTCTGTTCACGGCAGTTAACTCACATCCACGTTTCCTAGATACGGACAGTCCTGCAGCATGTTTGACGGCTGGGAAATCAACACATTGAAGATTCTGAAAGGGCTTTATAAGCAACAAACAAAAGATTTTTTTCTCTCCCTTCTGAAGAATAAACAAAAGAAATCTCAAACTTGTGGTGCACCTGCATTCTTGGCTGTCATTTATTGTTCATACAGTTTAGACTGCATGAAGAAATCATGCCTCTGTTTGCTTTGTTAGTGAAAAGCTTTCCAGGCTTGAGCAGCTGCTAATTATCAGATGTCTAACTTCTCTCTGAAAACAACTTTTGTTCTAGCTTGTTTTCCTGCCAATAATCTTGCAGGTGGTTTGTATCCTACAGGCAGCCTAAAAGATTTTTAAAATTTGGGGCATTGTGCTGCTTTAGGACCATTTCTCTGCTTGATTGACATTATTGTTATCAACTCTTAAAAAAAACACCTGGCCCGAGCATCATTTAAGTTTACTTCTATTGTACTGTATGTGCCCCCCCCCAATACAAAAGTGTGTTGGTGGTTATATGAATTACACGTATGCAGCCAGTCAAACTTCTGTACCTGGGATGCGTGGGCCCTTAAGAGGGTTGGAAAGCGCCATACCAATCTCAGTCATGCCGTAACGTTCCAGCAGCGTGTGACCAGTAATCTCCTCCCAGCGCAGCAGTGTGGGAAGAGGGAGAGCAGCCGAGCCCGAAACCATCAGTCTGGAGGAAGAACGGCAACACCAGAGAAAGTACTCCTGCTTTAAATAATAATATCTCCCGTTATGCTATAAAGAACCTCGCATTAAACACCTACAGGAGACATTCCAGGAAAAAAAAGATCTCTGCAAAAATATATAAATAAAGGCAATATCCAATACCTGATTCTTTCTTTGCAGACTCCTCTCACAAAGTCCCTGACACGAGGCTGCGTAAAGTGCTGATCGTAGTACTGAATTAGCTTTGAGTAAATGGTTGGCACGGCCATGAAGACGTTAACCAGGGGAGCCCTGGAGCTTAACAGCATCTCCCACACCTGGAATACAAGGGGTGTACACAGGGAGATGAGACAGCATAAAAATGAGAGGAAAAAAGGCCAAAGAAGATAATAAAAAGGAAAGGGCTCTACTACACAGCCAGGTTAATGCGAGGCAAATTCGTTCCCGTTCATTCAGACATGCATAGTTGAATTATTGTTTTATTTGATGTAAATGTAATCTAAGCTCCTGCTAACCTCATATTAAACCTGTCAACACAAAAGCGAGGCAGAAAAGGGGGGAAAAAAAGAAGAATTGTAAAGGTCAGCGGGAGGAAAACAGCACTCTGCTACAGGGCAGGTAAAATGCCGTTTGCACTGCAGCTATTTTTGACGAATATCCTTTTTTGACATTTACAAAAAGACACGCTTGTCCATCGCAGAAGCAAGCGTGCCAGCAGAAAGCTGCTCTGGCCCAGCAGCTGATTCCTGTTTTTAAAATTGCTTTTTGGACATCTTTTTGTTAATACTTTAAGGAAATATCAGCAACAATAATGGGAGCCTATTTCAGTAATGATGTGCATTTCAGTGTGTAAAAGGGAAATTAAATACACATTGAGTAAATGTTTATAGAAATACCTAAAAGTGTTACTTAAATCACATCAACATTCACCTATAGAGTGAACGAAGACCAACCTTCCCTATAGCCTACATCTCCTTACCTTTTTGCTACCCTCTTCTCATTCTCTAATTTCAGGCCTCCTCTTATGTCTTCCCATCTTCTTTTTTCTCATCCCCTCCCCATCTCACATTCACTTACCTTCACTCCCCATTTTGTGATTTTCAGCTTGGCTACCCAGCAGACTCGAACAAGATGGTCTTTCCCCTGAGCCCCCACATATTCAGCACCAATGCATCCTTCTTAAAATGCCAACAAATGTAACTTTTTATCTGTTCCTTCTTTTAGTTTTCCTGTCATATGCTTATATAACAGCTTCTCCCCAGGAACACTGAAAGGTAGTATCAGAGAAATGAGAGTTGTCAACAGTCTGTTACAACATTTCTGGCCATCCAGCCACCTAAAATGTGTAATATTGTATGTGCTCAAATGTTTACTGCACATACAGATGAAAACTTTGCGCATTGAGAATGATTATTAACTGAGCAAACCCTGACCCTTCTGGGCAGTGTCCATCAAGTGCAGTGGAGCGCTTCCTCCAAGTCCAGTTTGGAGGGAGAAGAAGGCAATTTATGTCTGTCAAAGAGCCGGCCAACAGCCAGGGGACAGAACGTTGTGTGAACCCAGAGCCATGTCTTGCATCTTAATCAAAAACCTCTGCTCAACAACAGAACTCTAACACAACGGACTGAAACCAAAATTGGAAAAATTGAAATTATTTTTTCCACTAATATTTTGTTTTATTTGCTAGCCTATCACAAACTGTTCTTTAGATTGTGGAGAATAAAAATAAATATCAGGCCAACATGTAACTGAATTTATTTTGTATGAAATAATCAATTCTCCTCTGGTCCTCACAAAGTCTAAAGTAGAGCTAAATTCCTTCTTGAAACCCAGGATGCTTGTTATGATATATGTTTGGAACTATACACACTGTGAAAAATAGATGGTAAAATAAAAAGAAATACCATGTCAGAAGCAAATTCGGTGATCGTTAACAAACCCAAATCTTAATGTTTGTACATCGTTAAATGCTGGTAAATTTGACTTTCCTTGACTGAATACATTTATTTTTGTAGAGTAGAAAATGGTGTTTTAAATACACAAACTCACCCTGAGCTGCACCCACCGACGGCTTCACAAACACACTACAGATAGACTTCTACCATTTACTGAATCACAATTCCCGCAATGAATTTTTTTGTTTTGTCAGTATCTTTGGGCGAAATCAGGGGAAAAAAAGAAATCAATGGCAGCCTTTGCTGCCTAGGCTACCCTTCAGAGATCTTAAGGGATAGAAGAGACAGAATATTGATCACTTCATCAATGTACTGTAACTTCAGGAGGAGAATAAAGGGTTTTTTCAGTGCATGAGAGGAGAGGGTTTGTGGTTCAGTGCACAAGGTCAGGTATAACAGCTGAATACTGATAGCTACGGCTAACCGTGTTACAATATGCATGACGACAGATACTGTCTCCTTTGAAGACCTTTTCTTTCTATCCACCAAAGCCAGCGACGGCCCCACCACCCCCAGACACACATGCGCACGCACACACGGAGACATTTGCACTTATGCTACTTTCTGTTTTCAAAGCCACATCCACACAAACACACTTAGAACCTCATCTTGGCCCCCTCCCTTGTCTGAGCCAAACAAGTACTATCATTCTTCAATGTCAGCTCATCGATTGATCCGCTGCTTAAGCTCCTGCCGTGAGTCGGCATTGGTCAGATACAAAGCCACACAGGGCAATTTATCACTAAACCCCAAACACTTAGTTTGACAGTCAGAAAGGGGGGAGGGATGAGGAGGCGAGCGCTGATACAAAGAGAGGTGAAGGAGAAAGAAAGATGAAGAATAATGGGAAACGTGGACAAAGAAAAGCAGACAGTTGTAGAAAAATGGGAAGGTCTATACTTCAGCCACGCATCACACCTTACTAACGATTATTAGATGTGAAAGAGTGTCGAAACTCTACGGTCACTGATTTGTTCCTCAGTCACCTCCTCGCCTTTATCTGCACCCTACAAATGTCCATTGGTGTCAATGAAAGACAGACCTTCTGAGGATGGAAGTTTGGCAGCATGATGCAGGTGGCACCCACCCAGAGTGGACACAGCAGCTTGTTGACAATGCCGTGAACATGGTGGAGTGGCAAAGTGTGGAGGATGACGTCATCGCTGGACCACGACCACTCAGAAACCAGAGACTTGACCTGAAGGATGAGAGAGAAAGAGCAAAGAGCAGAAATGAGCAAATCCTAGTCTAACGTATCTCAAGAATCTCAGTAAAATACATGTTTGCAGACTTATATATCTATATTTATTTTAACAAGCAACTTTTCTTATTTTACTTGGTTGTTGCTTTGAGGTCTATTCGCACCAACTGTACCATTCTCAATAACGAACTAATTTGTGTTTGTGTTGATAAACTTCCAAACTATTGGGCTATATATGTTGGGATTAGAGTACAGTTTTGACCCAGTGTATATTTACCATAGCTTGGATGCTTCCGTGTGTATGAAGAACTCCTTTAGGCCGTCCTGTAGTACCACTAGTATAAATGATCATTGCTGGTCGATCTGCCCAGTCTGAAATGGCGTTTTTTTTCTCTTCTGAGTCCGCCCCATGTAACGTACCCATATCAGAAGTAGGAGGAAGTTTCAAGCATGGTAACCCCAGCCTCTGAGCCAGTGGCTGGAGGGTGTCAAAATGAGGATGCCCTGCAACTAGCAGGGAAGTCTGTGAATCGGAGATGATATACTCGAGTTCAGCATGAGGATGTTTCTGATACAGGGGCACCGCTGTCCCACCACTCATCCAAGTTGCCCACTGTGCCACAGTGTAAGAAGCATCATTAGCACACAAGAAGCAGACTCTCTTCCCTTCCAAACCGCCAAAGTCTGTGTTGAGAGCCGCACTGATTCTTTCGGCAAGTCCCAAGCTGGTGTAGTACAAATGCTTATAGGTGTGGCTTCCACCACTGTCTATGATGGCAAGTCTGTCTTCAAATCCAGGACTTCTGGTAAAGACTGGCCTCTGGTTTATCCTAGATGATGGTGCAGTCAATCTATGAATTCTTCTGTTAAGTATATTTTCCAGGACATGCTTCTTTGGAGTGAGGTTGTAAAAAAATGAATGGGGAAAGGAATTCCACCCAAGTGATGACCATTTTAGTGGGTGGAAGATGCTAGGAATGCCTCCCGAGACCATCTTTTCCAGCTATTCAGACTTTTAGGAGTTGGACTATCATGATTCCTCCATCCATTACATCAGATGATTGTGTCCTGTCATCAGGTGAATGTAAACAAACACAAAAAGGACAATTTAGAGCATATTAGAATGATATTGAAATGATTGTACATATTATGCTATACATCATTTATTTTGTAAAATGAAAAATGTATTATTTCATTCATTTGTAATGGAATTCAAAGGCAGGAGCTGTGGCAAAGATATTGGGATCTTTAGCCATGAAAAAGGACAAAAAGGGCATCATTGCTATTCTACGCAACTGTTACATTACAAACCTCCACTTTAACCCAGATTTTCTGCAAAACTTGCTCCTGTGTTAAAGACATGACAAATCCATTTTAAGAAGCACACCTGCAGAAATCTCTAAAGATCCTTACAACTTTACGGTTGTGTGGTATATTTTAATAGTGAAATTACCAAAGTGCAAACAATAATTTAAAAGTAATTAAAAGCTCTCAATTCAGACGCCACAAACATCGCTAAATTATAAGTTTACTTCATAGTTCTTAGATCCAAGCAACGTTGTCCGGTGCAGTCACCATTCAATCTATTAATTTCACTGTGAGATAGCGTACCATTCAATTTTTGACATTTATTAAGCTAAATGGAATTTTAAACGACCATCACACAGATCGCAATTCAACCAAAATAAACCGTAAACTCTTACTTTAAAGAGAAGACAAAAAAGGCGTTTTTAGTCAGCTTGTCACTGCGTTGTTGTGATTTAGAACATGTGTATTCAATTTCACTTTACCTTAAACTGACATGTCTTGTTGTGAAGGTCGGTGCAACACTGTTACTCTTCCGGTATGAAAAAAGGATGCGAATATGGTTCCGTCCGCGTAGGAATACAAACTAACCTAAACTCCTCTGTTGAATGAGGCTAGAGGTTGTAAAGTTCCCTCAATACATAGTATTTTAAACTATTCAAATAAAGAGTTCGTGGTAATCGCATACATTTGATAAATACAAACTATATTAATTTATGCTGACTTAATTTACTGTTTTAAAATATTTCCTAACCTTTTCTGTTTCTCTATATTCACTTTTAAGGAAATCAGATTAAGATTAAATTCTAATTTTAAAATGTATATAACATTTCAATATTCAAACATTTAGCCACAAATGGTGACATCAACCATAAGGTTTAAATAACAGTTTGTGTAGTTTTGTAATCTAGTAATTTGTTACCATTACAAGATATTTTGCACAGCATACACAATTATAAAAATATAAAGTTGACATCTTGACACCCTTGAACCCTTGTTCTTTATATTTTCTTTGAAAGTTATTACAATATAAACTGTGTCTTGTTATTCTGCTCCACTCTGGTTGGTCCATATTTTTGAGATAGTCCAGGTCCACTGTCTAGGCTGCTCACCCGAGATGAGGAATAGCAGTTGAGTTTGCAGTATGTTTGCAGCTACCACACACAGCTTTGTTTGGCTTTAGATCACACGCCAGCCTCACCAATCTATGTGCCAACTAGCTTGGCTTGCTTCATCATCATAGTGCAAGTGGGCACATTCAACCGCCAGCTGGCAGTCGTGGGCCTCAGATAAGAGAATGGTACAGGCATGGCACGCGTTCAAAAAGTTTTCACTTCCCTCCCCAAACCCCCTACACTGCAAACAAGGATGGCATGTTCCTAACGAAACGGGTGCCTTTGTTTGCGAGAACTCCCCTCCACTCCATATGAATAGTATCGTCAAAGACTACTCATTGCCATTTCGGGGTAAAACGCTGTTCAAGGGAATGCTATGCTACCCCAGCAGTTATGAAATTTCAAGAGACTGCTTTCTGTGTACATCGTTGGCAGACTTTTACGAAGATGATGATGCCCTTTTTTGTAAGGATTCACCCTTAAAAATGACTGGATGGCATCTCAGATGAAGCAAAATAAGGTAGAGACAATCCAGGATTTTGGATTTCCTTCCTGTATGCTGGCCGTACGTTTGACAGGTGTATGAGGATCGGAATGTGAGCCACAGCGAGTCTTACGTACAGCTCCTGGACAGATGCAGGGATGGACAAAGACACTAAAGGGAATCGCCTATACTGCATTTTTCTTTTGCGGGCATTACAGGATACCGTACGAATACTTTGACGACTCGCGGTTATGCCTAGAAAACATGATTATACAGAGCAGTTAGCAGAATCTGGCATTCTGTTGCAATGGCCTGCTGCCAGCACCCTGTTCGGAAAAAGACCACCTGAAAGGATGGGCTGGGTGGCTGCAATCAGGCGCCAACTCCACACTTGGCAAGGGACAGCAGGAGAGGAAATAGGGAGCGAGAGGACCCCCCACAGATCTGTGAGAGAGGATGAGATGGTAACGCAAACCATGGGGAGTACACAAGCATGTGTCAGGTTGGCATCAGTGTGAGAATGTCTTGGCAAGCATGCCTTTTCCTCCCCTCCCACTCCAGCTCACGCACAAAACACACTGTTGCCCTGCTTGGAACACATGGTACATCAGCAGCGGCATCTGGCCGCGCTGACTCCTGGCAGCTGCGCTTCGTCTTTGCCAGTTGGGAGTCTTGGCACTGCCACTTCATCAACTACCTGTGGCTCCTCCAGGGTAAGAAGGAGAGCGATGAATTATTTTGAGGCTGCAGCTGCAAACTTGACATCCATCCAAGGGATTCACTGTAAACATATGATGGCCGCAGAGTGAAAGCCAGAGCAAGGTTGACAGGCTCTTTGGGTTTTGTTTTTTTTTGGAGAGGGTGATTTAGTACAAATGAACTTTTTAATCTGGATCTGATACCATGTTTTAGTGAAAGATGAAGGGATATTTCTCTGTGTTCACCACATACACATGCATTTATAAAGGATGTGAACGTGACCAAGAACTGGGAGCTCTTTGGAAACTCTATGTGTTGGGCTCTGAGTGGCCTTCATCAGGCAGCTCTGGGTTGTCTCTCTGTGCCACTAAAGGATTACGTTTCCCAGAATGAAAGAAATGGATGGATGACCTTTCAATTTAGCAATGATGGCCTCACCAATGAAGGGTCTAACAATCAAGGACATTTCCCAGAAGAGTTCTATAGACATTTTAACTTTGGCCCAGTGGATTTTACAGTGAAATAAAAATCATTTCAGCATCTTTTGCGGGTTTCCAGCAGCTTATTTGTGAGTCATGTCAGTGTCATGTTATTTTGTCTCAAATGGCTTGTTAGTTTCAGGCATACTGACAATAATACTGTCCTTGTGGTTGATAAATTCATTAAATTTTACTGTGATTTTTTTTGACCTGAGCACTTAAGGTCATAAAGCAAAAATATAAATTCAGGTGTTTATTGTGGTCACAGCAGATAATTGAGTTTACTTAGCTTGTACCACTGAGTAGTTTATTACATTTAATACACAAAAAGTCAATTTATATTGTTAATCTCCCCCTAAAAAAAACTGTCCCCACACACTCATGCACACGCCTACAGTATGAACATATTCACACTAGGTTCTATGGAATTGCGTCATCTGACACTGACCCAGTGGGATTTTTTTTCTCCATCTGTGTCGATCTGACCCATTTTAGCCTTTGGCCACGTCCAACTGTTCCATTTCCCAAACATATGTGTGGTGGCAGGGGGATACGCGAAGCTCCGTCGCACGGGACCTGCTGACACAGACTGCGAATACGAGACTGGACCGCTAAGTGTTGTATGTATTCATCGATGTATCATTCTCACCTATATGGAGGTTTGACCCCTCAAAAGCAAAAATAAATGTACTGTACATTCGCCGTAAGACACTATGGATTTTCCCTTTGACGACTTTCAGATGGCATCATCACTCTCAGTCTTCACCAAATCTGATGAAGAGTAATTCACTTTCCTTCCTTTATTACTGACCAGACCTTGATGAGGCACTTGACTCGGACCTCAGAGTGACTACGCTGTCTGTGTGGATCTTTACAGCCAAGGAAACAAAGAGAAGAGGGAAAGCGTCATTTTCTTTTCAAGTGGCCTGTGTTAGCAGATGAGATGGTATCACTGCACAAAACCAAGGACCCACTGGGGAATGTGGGGTGTGAGGCGCATATGGGCAAACAGGCTGCTGATGAGCTGCTTACACAAGCTTCTCATAATGGTCTGAGAATGAGAGAGAGAGAGAGAGAGAAAGAGAGAGAGAGAGAGAGAGAGAGAGCGAGAGAGAGGGAGAGAGAGAGGGATTAAAAATGCCTGAATGCATTGTTGGGCTTAATGTAATACAATGTAAAACAATGCATAAAATGACACAAACGGGTTATGAATATTAATAATCTCCTAGGTAATGGTCAAATGAATAGAATCAAGTTGTTTCAGCTTTAGTCTTTAGATATCTCACCTTAAAGAGACAATTTCCAACTTCCTGACCAACTGGCTGTAATAAGCCCAAGATTGCTCCGGAATATCGTGATGGCTTTCCACTAATGTCTTATGGATTTGTTCCCTTTTAACTTACACACATGAAAATGGAAACTATTTTGCTCAACAGACAACAAGGACTCTGCAGTCTTCTTCTTCCTCCTCCTCCTCCTCGTCTACTGTGAATCAGCTCATTAACTCCTTCTTGCTCTCTAAACAACGTGCTGCCCTAGTCTGAACGTTGAAACACCCTCTGCATCCCCATCAAACAAGTGTTCCTTTGAAGCATATTGTTGTGCTGCGTATCACTTTCAACCCCCTTTAAATTATGTTTACAGTGCGTACGGCACACCCCTCGGATGGAAATAGATTCCCTGTATTTTTAATCACTCAGTCAGACTTGCAAATGTTTGACGTGTTTAATTTAATGTCTGCTTGGATTGAAATTGCTGTGAAAACAAATAACACTTGCAATTTATTTTCTTTTACCATGCAAAGAAACTTGGCAGGCATCTATCTTCTGCAGGCACACACAGTACAATGACTTCACTCACCTCCTTCACACACACACACACACCCACACACACACACTGATGCTGCCAGGCTGCTTGGATAGTGTGCTGCTCCCTCAGAGACAGTACCATATGTTGTCTAGCCTCCCAGCGACGGCAGAGCCCACTGCTGCACTGTTGTCCTGACTGAGGGAAGCCCGCTGCTCAGCAACACCCCCAGACACTAATAAAAAAAAGGGTAAACAAACCACATTTTGATCAGGGTCAATATTTTATTTCATGTTTTCATTTTTACCAACAATTAAACTTGGAAGGCAAATTCTGGCCGTCCTTAAAGGAAAAGGAAAACTTGGAGAAGAAACAATATGAGAGCCAAAAGAGTTCCCTTAGTGTTCTGGAATAGTTCAGTCATAATCATTTCCCATTATTTTATGGGAACTGAATGTGACAGAGTGATTAGGACAGTTGCATCTGTATAAGTTGTGATGTGTTTCTTATGATGGTTACATTGGGAGTAGTGCGAGTAATCCGTGTTTGTGCGTCAACTTGAGGGTTAAGGGATGCATGTTCAGAATTTATCTTAGCTGTGAGTTCACCGCTGCTTTGCATTTCAGGCCGAGCGCTTGGGTGCTCCACTAAATCGCAGGAAGGATTGTTAGACACGCGTGTTATTAATTTTTTTCAGGGTCCCTGTGGCGTCTGTATGAATCTTAATGCTGCTGACTGGGCTGCAGCTCTATCGACTTTCTTTAAAATATGAAGAAGCTTTGCTGGAAGCGCCTGGGGTCATTAGCTGAAGAGTAGGCGCAAATCCCTCACCGAGCCTGCTCTGGATTCGCCATGTTAAATGTGCTCTTAAAATATTCATAATCATACTCTTGTCTGCACGCACACACACACACACACACACACATAAACACACACGCAAAGACAATGCACCAGGACATAAGGGGATCAATATTAAAATATATTCCTGTTTTGGTGTGCGGTTAATTAGCTGCGGTTCTTTTAAACCATGTAGTATGAGAAGGGATTAACAGTATCTTTTTGTATACAAGACTGTATTTATTTAATTTCCGTCCGAGCAGACGTGATTGAAGTGCATGTCGGTGAATGTTGCCATAGAATCCAAAAGACAAAAAAAAGGCCTTCACACTATTTGACTGAATCATGTGCAGCAATATTATAAGTTTAGTATCCTGTAATCTCTTCATGTATATGTGATTTTGCATCAACTTTGCGCCAGATGTTTATTGGTATGTTACTGATTCGCGCTAATGGAAAGGTTAAATCATGCAGTTCCAGACACTTTCTGTGTTTGCTCAGAAATCCCTGTTGTGTAGACACATACAGTAAATAAATATATACTTCTCATATTTAAGAAAATGCTTATGTGATGTGCTGTTACCGGTGCTGACACCTGTATTTAGATAGATTGCTATGATTTAAAGTAGGGAGACGACTTTCTGACACAGTGTCTGAATGGGGATGAATGGCCTTTACTGAGAAAGCCTCTAATAAAAATGAATCACCTTTGTCAGGCATTTTCATCATCGATGTCACCTCAACAGGAAGCGCACCGTCACAGACAAACCATGTCAGACTCTTTAACTTCATCATCCATCCATATGCCGCTTTCTTCGTTAAAATTTGCTCCTGATTCATAACAGTCGCCATATTTAACTGTCTCTATACAGCTGTATTATACGTCTCCTCGCCTGATTGATGCTCTATTCAAATATTTCCAATAGTTTATTGATTGAATTTGAGCTAAAACAGCATCCGATTGCAGAGCAGCATTTCATCGGGGGCAAACATAGTCCAAACAAATCATTAAAGAAATAATAGTAAATTACAAACAACACAAAGTCAATGTAAGTTAATTAAATATTAATAATAAAGTGATAAATACATAAAAACAGATACAATTTGTTGAAAATAAAAGCACCTGCTGATTTTGCGAAGCCATGAAAAATAAAAAAACAGATATAAGAATTAGTTGGATCCAATAAATGTATCTATTGGAAATGTCTCAGCTGAACTAATTGTTGTTTCAACGTGACCATGACCGTACTATTTTTACCCTCTCGGGTAATTTGAATAGGGGTTAAGTTACAGCCCATCAAAGAACTCCAACATGTGTGAGACAGGTGCTGCAAAGGAGACCAGGCCAAAACAATCAGGTTGCTACAGAATGGAGCAGCCGGCCTAATTGATGCCTGTTTGTGTGGCACACTGTGGGACAATGGATCGGGGCTGGCAGATGCATCAGTGATACACACAAATCCACCCAGAACAATACCACGAGAACAATGGGCAAGCACGTGTGCGCGCGCATGTGTGTGTTTGTGTGTGCGTGTGTGTGTGTATTTTAGGGAATTTTACCCCACTTCTGAGGTCCAGTCATTTTTAAATGTCCAATGCTTTTAATGTTATATTTCAGAGCAACAGATTTAGCTTAAAGCAAAATTGAGGTTGGGGTTTAATTAGTATATTGAGTTAGACTGTAAAATGGAAATCTAATCATGAGGACGCTGCCCTAACAGCTTTGTGTCTGTGTCTGAGAGGGCTTTTGTAATAACACATTTATTTATTTGGATCTGATCGATTGGATGTTTTCTTAAATGCAATGTAAAAAAAATTGGAAGATTAAAAGATAATAATGACCTTTAAATAAATAGCACATACTGCCTGTCCCTCCAAAAACCCCGATGGTGCTTGGTAGGAGATATAAATGAGCCTGAAGACGAAGGACTTGAAATGTTTTAGGTTGTTTCTGTTGTTACAAAACAGCCCTGCTTAGAACACGAAAGCAGAAAAGGAAAAGGCATTAACAGATGTTTTATACTGAACATTTAACTATCGCTAAGGAAAAAGGCTTCATCATGTTCTTACTCAAGATAAGGCCCATCCTCTTTCCAGTGGTCCGTATTGATCTGCGTGTAGCTTAATGTTGGTCTTTATGGATATGCTGCGGTTACACAAGACAGCAGGAAAACTACTTACTCCAGACCACTGCAATAAATGAATCAATCCATTATGCGAGTATTGAGACTGTGGTCACTCTCCGCAATATTTAGTGATTATGTACTGCTGCAAATTGAATTATTCAATATGCAGTCCAGTTATGAGGAGCATGTAAAAACCCAGGTAGAGATGGATGTTGCCTTCGCTCCACAACGCATCATAACCATATGCTAAATTGACAAAGGGAGCCGTGACATTTGGCTATAAGATGTTATTATTTGCTGCTCAAAGACAGTGAGGCATGAAAATAAGAAGTACATCTTTCTGTCTGTATGTGAGCACACGCACGCGTGTGTGTGTGCCTCTGAAGGCAGCGGAGGAGCTTTATACATGTGTGTCCATGGGAAAGCGACTGCTGTTAGCCTGGCCCCCTTTCCCCTCAGTCAAAGGACTGTGAAATCGGAAATTAAACGCTTCACCATCATGAAGCAATTCTGCCAAATACGTCCTCCTCTCTTGTAATTGTTTGTTTATTGGACCCCATTCAAAAGCAATATTCTGAAGGTCTCTGCAGGCTCTGGGAGGAAGGTCACACTGTGTTAGCCGGCACTGAAGCAGGAAAATAGCAAAGTCACATCAGCCGATAGCAGAATCTTATTAATTTATACTGTAAACATGTTTTCTGTATTGTTCTTTATCACTAGTCAGCCTGTTCTGCTTAGCAAAACGTATTGTTGACAGGGGTGACCTGGCCAGCAATAACAAGCTGGTGAGGTGGTGGCAGTACAGACCATATCCCTTTTAAATGACTACAAGGGTCATGACCGAAGTGACCTTTTAACCTTTTCACTTCTGTGGCCCATTGTGGACGTTTAGCGTCAATTTGCTCGTCCTTTCTCCTCTGCTGTTGTTTCAGAGGAGGCGTTTGGGCAGGCCTAACTTATTTTCTGAGCAAAGTAAATAAACAACGTGACTTGAGCAAAGGGTTATGAGAAAAATGTCTGTTAATGACTGAGTTGGGAGGGAAGCAGAAGCCTTTGATATCAAATAATCATAACCATGTTGGTCTTCTTCAAGCAATTGCTCTGACTAAATATAATATTTGACTAAAAATAATATGTTGTTTTTTCCTGCCTCTTACCCGATGAAGCCTGGGAACTGCTTCAGCAACCGGCACCTTCTGGTTCACATAGGAGCAATAAATAAATCATTATGATACTTCCTGAAATGGAAAAAAAATGTTTCAGAATGTCTAATTCCACCCCTCTCAAAGTTTTGTTTTGGTCTGATAAGATATTTGATTAATGGCTCCCTTCACGTTGATGGTCGCCACACCATTTGCATAATTTGCCGTCGCTGTGTCAGTGTTTGAAATGAAACGTTTAACCTTTTAGAACACAGAAGTGGGCACGTGCTCTGTGACAGGTGCACGCTCTGAGAGCAGGTGCGATGGAGGGGAGAGGGGGGACTAATTCAGCCCTTGCTGTAAATGTGTGGCCACTCTTGGTCTCACCTAGACACCTGTCAATTGAAGGTTAAAAGAACAGCAATAATGAATTATTTAACTTTAGCCACAATTTCTCCGTAACCTTGAGGCCTCTGCACTGTGCATTGTACACGTGTGAATACACATATTTTAAATGAAGAGATAACTGTCAATAAAGTTCAAATGTTTCATCCTCAGTCAAGTTTTTTTGTGCTGTATGTATTAAACATCTGCTGCATTGCCTTGCATCATTAATGAATGAGAAAATATGCATACACAGTTTTGACAAGCTCAAAGAGAGAGCAACACTACACTACTTAAGATAATGAGTCAATTGAAGAGCTAAACAAAGCATCCAGCAAAAAGAAAATAAATTCCATATCCATTCTTTGCCAGTTTGCAACAGTCTAAAGCTATACAATCCATATTAATGAGATGTTATTGTCTGAGGACTGATCCATGGAAACGATCGCAAACTCAGCTGCAGCGGGTGTGAAATCTGATAGAGGAAACAGGCAGACAGTAGGAGACTGAGGCCCCAGGCCAAGAGATCTCTGTGCAGCAGATAGCGTAGAGCGAGGAGTTAAGAGTGATGCTACTAACTCAAGAGCTCACGAGTGTGTGTGTGTGTGTGTGTGTGCGCGCGCGTGTGTGTGTGGGTTAGCTGTGGATGGCAGATGTCAGATCTCTCAGCCCCGCCCCCACTGTGGGACCACCTGTTGGACCTTGGCCATCTGGAGGCTGGGCCTGCTCTCTGGACTTATTCTGAAGGCTCTGACCCAGCTTGCTGACCAATGATACATGATCACACCACATGACAGGAAGTGACCCGTGTGTGTGTCATGCTCGGCCCTCTCTCCATCTGCCCGTTTCTCTGTCCCTCTTTTTCTTAGCCACAACACATCGTTTTCACCGTTTTTTGCTCCAAATGTGTGAGTTTTCTGCCTTGATTGAGTAAAATTGAAAGCAGTTTGATTCAAGATGCACAGAAGTCCTTCTGATGGTGTTAATTGCCATATTTCTTCAGAAGGAGACAATTTCGAAATTGTGTTAATGAATTATTTTCCTGTTGAATTTTACACTGTGTTGCAAACCATCCTATTTAATTTATTTTTGACAAAAAATATTCACACGTGCATGTGCATGTGAGAGAGGAGGTGGCAGGAGACTCAAACTTTTCTTTAAAGAAAGTTTAAAACTAAAAATCTCTCTCTGTGTGTGACCTCCATCATGTCATATATTGGTTGTTGTTTTTATTGATGATGATCCAAATGACTTTAAAATGATAAAAGCAGTCTAACAGTAGGTGATCTTCAGGTTGAACAGTTACCTTTTTCTCATATCTGTAATTATACTCCTAATAAATTAGATGCAACTCTAATTTTGCAATAAGATATTAGAAATATATGTTAAATAAAATGGCTATTTCTAAGTTGCATTTGAATGATGATGTATATGCGGATCATTTCATATCTTTTTTATATTACATGTGCATTATGGCCTCATCTTTTATATTATTGT
Organism: Takifugu flavidus; assembly: GCF_003711565.1. Taxonomy (NCBI): domain Eukaryota; kingdom Metazoa; phylum Chordata; class Actinopteri; order Tetraodontiformes; family Tetraodontidae; genus Takifugu; species Takifugu flavidus. The sequence continues at coordinate 15,494,991 of NC_079521.1, read as the reverse complement.
GTAAGCTTACTTGAAGTCTGTGGCATGAAAACTATTCTCACCCCAGCCGATACAGTACAGCCACTAAAGGCCCAGCAGTTTTCTATGGTGGCTCATATTTTTAATATAAGATTACTTATCATCTCAGTGCTGTTTCATAGGCTTTCCTTGACTTTTCCCCTCAACAATAATTTAATTCATCATGGCTGCATTATAATTTCTTCAGAGCGTCGGGGTCTCAGCTGAGTTACAGTTCTTTTTGGTCAGCACAGCTCCTAATTTGTCCCCCCACAGAGTAAGTTTAAATAACATTCACATTACTGTCAGAAACAGACGGCTCCACGAGAACAATGGGGAGAGCTTTTGAATGAAGGAAAAGACCTTTAGCATTATGACATTGAAAGAATAAAAGGATTAGCGCACCTGCGTAAATTATACAAAGAAAGCAAGGTTTGTTTGCTTGTTTATTTATTTATTTATTGTCTGTGTAAATCTTTCCTCCACGTGATGTTAAAAACTCAAAACTTTAGGCGCAATTATTATTGCATTGTAGTTATGCAACTGATAGTATTGCTCTCAGGCCTCTGACAAGCGACGATAACAGACTCCCAGCAGAGATTTGCCTTTGCCTTAATGCTTATTACTTTTTTGTCAACTTCACACACACACACACACACACAAACACACACACACTGAATTGTTAAAGTGTACAGCAAAGTACGTCAATGTGTGTACGCGCTTGCCAAAGTGTGTGTTTCTGTCTGTGTGCATTATTACTTGCCTATTTCGGGGTCACGTTTGATAAGCCCTTGAGTGATGTGGCAAGATGAAGTGACAGTTTGTCAGAAAGCGGGTCATGGGGCAGTCACTGTGTAGGCAGCCCTTCGCGCCCCTGCGCTGGGTATAATTAGGCGCTCATTACCATATCAGTCAATTATCAACAACCACTCTGGGTGCTTTCTCTCAGGAATCTGCCCTTCTGGACACCAGTTCTTGAGATGGACACATTTTTTTTCCCTGGCTGCAGGAGTAATTATTTCTTCTCGTCTCTCTCTCTCTTCCTTCCCCTGTTATGATTGCTACCGGTAAAACAATGGCTTAGGTTTTGTTGTGCTGTGTTGCTGCGGGCACCATCTGTGGCAGTGAGGGGGAGGTACAACAATACCCGTCCATATGGTCAGGGCATCAGCAGTGGGCTAGATCTGCTCATCAAGTCCTGTCATTGTGATCAGCCACTCTACTTATACACAAGTCTGTGTTCATCTGTGACACACACACACGCACACACAGAACTGACACAGCAAGATATGGTTGTATACTTATTTATGATGGAGAGATGAGCTTGAATGAGAAGCTGTCCCACTGAAACACAGGCAGGTTTTCCTCAAACATTCGGAAACAGAAATCATTTATTTTGCCAGCTTTTGAAATGTTGACGGAAATTTTATCTCACCTATTGGCAGCTCAGGCCAGGTTCAAAGGCATGGGATGTCTGACCATGCTGTGATTTCCGTTGCTAATAATCCGTTCGGATGTGTGGCGATGAAGTCATTTGCCATCTCAACGTCATTCTCCAACTGCAGTGGCTGATTTGATCCTTGGGCCTTTTTAAGACATACACCCATCTGCCGTCTCGCACCTTCTAATCATCATCGTAAAGAACACACGCATGCACGTGCACAAACACACACACACATGCACGTGCACAGACACACACACACACTGCCACAGTCACAATGATAGAAAAAAATACTTCAGGATAAATATTTAGTTCAGGTCTGTCTGCTTTTTTTGAGTATCAAAGATTCGCATTTGTAGAGAATTAAAGTACATTGAGACCCCCCCCCTCCACCACCCCCCCTCGTCGAAACACAAAGGACCCCTTTCTTTTGATCCACTTTTAAAAAACTCTTGAAATGCATACTCCTGGATTTGTTGGATATTTATGCTACAAAATAGGTATTAATGTGTTATGGCGACTGACTCATTGAAATGCTTTTTAAATATTTTCTGTGCACTCGGATCCTCGTCTATTTTCCGCGGCGTGAGGCAGCCTGTTCTCATCAAGATAGTGGCCAGCTGAAGACAACAGGCAGAAAGACCTGAGGAGAGAGAGAGAGAAGAAAGAGAAAGGAGGCGTGAAGAGATGCGGAGATATTCCGTCCAGCATTCCAGTATAAGCATGTTATATTGAAAGAGGGCACGAAAAAAAAAACAGATTGCTTGTGAAAGATCTGAAAGTGATAGAAAAGCTGAGCGGGAAGTGGGGTAAAAGAAGGACAAAGCTGAAGGCATGTGAAAGCTGAGATAACTGGTTATCCTTGCACCATCTCAGCATGCGTTTATCTTGGGCTGCCTTGCGCCTTATCTCCCAGCCTCTTGAAAATAATAGAAACCTTGAAACAAAGGCCAGTGTGACTGTGGTTTTTAATTGGTCTCCAGAATCCATAATTAACACTCTGTTTCAATGTGCAAAAAACAAACTGCTGGCCATTAGTGCATTTTAGAGCTTTAATTCACACTGACAATGCAAATCTGCATTAATCCCCACCCCCCACGTGCTTGTCTTGTGCAGAGAATACGTGAAAAAAGTATCTAAAACATCCAGTTTCGAGATGTTTGCGCTCTCAGGAGATGCTGGGGCCTGTTTAGTTAGATATTCGTATTTTATTGATAATGTAATACTTAACAAATTTCAAGGATTGGAATAATGTTTATGGGATCAGCTGAGCAGGGGGCCGAGGGAACTCTCCTCTCTGTTCTCCATTTGGCCTCAGGCAGGGCAGAGAACTGCCCACCTCTCCCCCTCTCCTCCGTCAAGCCAACATATTTCTCTCTCGTCCTCCGTCCCTTTCTTCTTGCCCCCCCATCCGTCCCCTTCACCTTCGCAGTCACGGACAATCTCATGGGCTGCATGTCCTGATTGTTGTTGTAGACTAATCATCCTCCAGTGCTGCCTGCCCTCTGGTCACCTGGCCCCACACCACAGCAGAGGGGATTTTGGGATGACAGTTGCCCCTGGCAAAGCAAAAACAGACTGAGGGACAAAGTGGGTGATGGGACAGGGAGAGGGCATGGCTGCATGGCTGCCTCAGTGGGCTTGAGCCCTTGGAGACAGCTGGACTCCCTCTAACCTTCTGGCTTGTGGGGGTGTCAGTCCTGTTTACTATAAGGATCAAATCCCTGGCCTGTAACACGAACAGCATCTATTCTTGTGGTCAGCGGGTCTAATGAACGGCCCAATTAACAGGAAAAAAATAGAAACCTCTGGGACTACGACCAAATATACATTTATTTACAATTAAGATATTTATCACCTCGTCTATACAGTAAATCTACAGACAGAACTTCCCAAAATGGTTGCAGTAAATAGGCAAAAGACTTTTAAGTCAAAAGAGAAACTGCTGAATAAACACACCGTAAATACTTTTCTTTCCGCTTTTCAAGTTTGGCAGCTGTGTTTTGCATCCCTGATTGTCTTACACATATTTCTCTTTTATCAAATTTCTTGAAAGGTGTAATTATGTCGGCCCCCTTGAAATATCCCCAGTGTGTTTGCGCGTGTTCGTGTGGCGCTCGGCACATATAATTTAATTTGAATTCATTACTCCCCCTCCTGTCAGTTAATATATTCATGACTTCCAATTCCCTCAGAGCTGTCCCGCCACCTGGAGTGTCCTCCCTCATCCGTGTCACTCCTCTCCTCTCCTCCTCCCCTCATTTTCCCCCCTTCCTCACCCCTCCTGGACCTGCAGGATCCCTGGGGGCCCATGAAGGGGTGTTAGGGCCAGGGTCACAGAAGCTGGGGGGCCCGCTGTCATTAGGGTGCAGTGGAATGTGTTAGCAGGGACCAGCTGGGACCAACCAGCTCTGTCCCAGCTCTGTCCCTGCTGGTGCTGCTGGTGCTGCTGTATGCGTGTGTTGTTTCGGGGCGGTGAGGGAAGCCTGCAGTGACGGTGCCGGGGTGGCAGAGGTGTTTTCTGCTCGGGTTCAGTCTTTGAAACGCTCACCTGAGAATAGGGGATTTGCATGCGGCTGCTCCTTTGTTTCTTTTTCAAGTCAACGCTGACAGATCCAGGGTTGGTGTCTCATGATGAGGCTTCTTATCTAATATTTACACCCTCATTTGATGCTTGCTTCAACATCAACAGAAGTTCACATTTTCATCTGTGGTACTTGGGGTAATTTAAACATAGTAGTTTTGCATACTCGTGACATGGATTTGAATAGAAAACATGCCGGATGGCAGCATGAAGTACTGTGAGATTTGTTTGGGTGACAGTAAGAACTCTTTCATGTTCCATCTGTTTGACATTTTCCTCCTCCCCTTACTGTGCATCGGGAACAAGATGCATTATTTATACTTTGCCAAAATATTACATCATTCGGTAAAATTATAACGGAGTAATCGTGCTCTGTTGCTATCATCTGGTCAAAAAGTAAGGTTTCCGCCTCGCAACGGTCTTTGTGTACCCTCATTTTCCATTCTTTCATGTTGCACCTTTGCACCAACAAGACTGAATACATCCCCACTCTGTGGTAAATATTAGATGGCAAGGAGCCGCAAGTTTGATCATCGCAGGGGGCTGGTGTAGGAGTTCAAAGGAGACACAGACTCCCAGGGCGGAAGAAGGAAGAAGATCAGATTGAGGGGAACTAGATGGGAGAATGGGAATTAATAAGTATGCAGTGCCTCATTTAAATATTTTTCTTTATAAAAAAAATGTTTTTCTTTTTCATGGCTGCCTAATAAATACACTAAAACTGGTCGATCGATCCTTTTTTGAAGCTAAAACGTGTTTCAGGAATACTTGTGAACCTCGCAGGACGTGTCCACTGGTGCACATCTTACCGTAGTTGTGTGGTTGAAGGAGAGGGGGCTTCATTATTAATCAGGATCCTTCCCGAAGTGTGAGAGCTCACACTCCATGGATTAATGACTGAAAATGAGCGGTAATTATGGCCTGTCAGTCCGGCTCATAGCACCCTCTCTGCTCCTCCATCTCATGAATCCATGTTCTCTGTTCGCTACCACACCCAGATAGCATCAACATCCATTATCACTCACATTATCACGGACCTTAACACAGCACCTATAGTTCGCCACCCTCAGTGCACTAAAGCTAAAATGCTCAAACCTCTTAATATGTCTGGCCCTCATCAGCATGTGCACACTTTGCACAAGCTGATTTCTGTACTTTGCAACGTTGTGCATGGATGCATTGAAAAGACCTTCCAGTGCACATTTACCATAAACACACTTATATTACCAGTTTTCTTGCTATCTGTCGTTGTCTCGATCTCACTTCCTCTCTCTTGCTCTATGCACTTAAGCTCATCGTTATGCTGTATGTGGTTTGTCAGAGCTGATGATGAATCTGTTTATGAGTGGAGAGAGCTGATTTCCCCTGAGTGGTCTCTCTCTCTCTCTCCCTCTCTCTCTCCTTCTTTCCCCTTTACTTTCACTACAGTATCTGTCCATCCAATCAAAGAGAATCCCTCTCTGCCCTTGCTTCCCCCTCCAGCACTGCTTCTTCCTGCAGGGCGCTTCTGCTTGCCTGATGTCCCAGTTTAATATCATCCAGTTGTGGGCTGAAGGGGTCACTGACCTCTGGGCTACTCCAGTACGCATGCGGAAAAAAATTTGATTTTTATTTCGGGGAATATCTTGTACAACCCTGCCTTTTCAAAGTGTTTAATCATGCTCAGGAGTTGTTTTAACACTGCATTCCCCCACATTCCTCTGGGCTGCCGGCTACATGCAAATACAAACAACAAGAGACAGCCTCAGTCAAACAGACACAAATTCAACAAAAAAAATTAAATCTAAAAGTGCCTGAAAGCTCTCATGTATGAGTAATGTTCTTCTGTTCCGTGATGGCAAGTTTAAAAATGTAGGCATTTTGATGCTACAGACAAACAATACAAACAATTTTGTCTGACAGGTTCCCCTCATGGGCCTTTTAATATCAGCATGCTGTTTGAAATCTGTCTGCACACACGTGTGTGCGTACACGTGTGCACACACACACATACACACACACACACATACACACCACTATCCCCGTTGGAGGTGGTGGAAGTGCTAGCTATTATCAATTAATCTTTGTTGTGTTTTTCCTCTTGCAGAGAAGGAGACCATATGTTTCTCTGTCATCCACTGCTTTTAATTTACTCCTTGCGTCTGCTGTGAAAACATCCCATCTAAATTGCTGATTCAATACAGAGACTACAGGGAGAAATGAAGGAGAGTGTTGCATTGTGCACACAGTTTATGCTGCACATTACACAATGTGTGTGAGGCACATCGCTGAAAACTGGGAATTTCTGCCTCACAACTACAAATTCTTCTCCTGTGTGGCATAAAATTCTCTCATTTGTGATTTTTGGTTCATTCTCAAAGCTAAAACAAGAGAGCACTTGCCACTAAATGGCTACTGTTGGAAAACTGTGTTTGATTGGTACATTTGCACGTAGAGATAGCAAAATTATAGCCGAGCTTAGAGTTTGTGGGGAGGATATCTTTGAAAGCCTCTCATAAATAGTGCCATTTGAACTGGCAGCTTTATTGTAAGCAATTACTACATTTTATACCTCAATATAATATTCAACATTATCATCCACAGTAAAAGCAATGAATACTTTCTGGAACTAGCCTTGCAGCAGATTAAAATTGTCTTTGTGGAATTCACTATGTTTACATTTTTTGGCTTGTAAATGAATAAAAAGCACTCGGAGAGCGGAGACCTTCGTCAATGCAGCTCATTTTCCCATATTTTTGACTTGGGGGGTAGGTATTCCATCGTCCTCTAGTCCTTTAGTGGAAGCTGTCAATAGCACAAGGTTGCATAACATAGTAGGTTGCTTTATGAAGATCAAAGGTCAAAGTGCTTTCAGAATCCTGAACATCACCAGATTGTAATGAGCCTTTTTTTGGGCCCACTACGTTTCCTGAAATTGTCATTAGAGTCCATTCATAACTTTTCAAATTATTTTGCTAAGTTAGACAGTCAGTCAGACATATGTGACACAGCCTCCATGGCAGAGGTGATAATTAGTAAACCTAGATGTAAATAGCTCAAGGACATGCTTCCAAATGCACTGGAGTGCCATATAGTGCTTATGAGTTTTATAAAGCACTGACAAAGCCATGGTTGGGAGGGGGGAGGACATGGCGATTCTCCCTGCTCTGCTGTGTGTGGGTGTGAAAAGGAGTAAAGGTGAAGATGAAGGGGTCATTTCTGTTGTGGAGGAGGGGTAAAGGACAGATGCGTGTGTTCCTTTTTGTTCTGAATATATGGTCTCAGGTGGAAAAGGAAATATGAGGGCTGAAGTGATGCGTGTGTGTGTGTGTGTGTGTGTGTAGGTGTGTGTGTGTGTGTGTGTGATTGATGAGGTGTACTCATGTGGGCTCTCACCACAGATATTATGGTCAAACAGACAATCCATCAGTGCGTAGTGGACCAGAGGATGCCTCTACTCACCTCCATGCTGTGCTCTCTACTCATCCTATAACAATAACAAATATGTTGATGTGTGCACGTCCAAAATGCACGTCCTTTGTATTAACCAACAACAGATACAAACATTTAATGGCGCAACGTGACACGTGGCTCATTAAAATTCTATATCAGTGGTGAAAGGACAGGCAACTATGAATACCAAAGAAAATGATGCAGTAAAATGATTCAAAACACTAACAAAAAAGAACAATTAGTTGCCTCATAGGTTTACATAATGAAATGTTTGAGCAGTGCACGGCAGCCATGTCAGCTGAACCTTCCCCGTGGTACACTGACTGGCTGAGCCGACCCAGCGAGCAGTGCTCAGGTGCTCGCTGGTGAAGGCCAATCATCACAGGTTCGACTCTGCCTAATGAGGGGATCTCCTTGAACCTGTATCTAGGACAGAGCGCCCTGACCCTCATCCTCCCCCCGGCTCTCCGCCATAAGGGCTCATTGCATGCTACTTGTACCTGACCTCAACTCGATTTTATTACCAGTGTGGTGATTTTAAAATTGAAATAACTGATGATGTGAGATCTCACCACGACTAACTAACAACAACAACAACAAAAAGGTACCAATAGGAAGAACTGCAAATGAAAGTGCAATAATTCTCTGGCTCTCTCGCTGTCACTTGCCAAATAAATAAATAAACCCTCCTAAATTACTGACCAAATAACACTGAAGAATGAATTATGTGATTATTTGTGTGTGTGTGTGTGTGTGTGTGTGTGTGTGTGTGTGTGTGTGTGTGTGCATATTCACTTCCTTTATCAGGGAATAAAGTAATGAATGAGAAAATAAGGAAAATATCACATAAATGAACTCCGCAGATTTACCAGAGTGGAAAAAAACACACGTTTTACTTTCACAGAGATTAAAAATGGAGTCGCAGCAAGTCAAACAAATTAATTAAGTTCCGCAGGCTGTGTTTTGTGTCTTGGAAGGCTCCATTCAACACGGTTTGCACAGGGTCTTTTTTTTTATATAACTGTGGTAACCTTGCAGCTACTTTATTGCCAAAAAAAAAAAAAAAAAAAACACGAGTTGGTATTTTTGTTCTTCATATTAAATGTTTTTCCAAAGCAAAAAAACCTTGAGGTGTTTCAGCGGAAATTTCATTACACCTTTCTGAGCATTTTCTTCTAGTCTGAATGATGCTATTCAATGGATTATTTTTCAATCATAAAAGACATCAACTGCTGCGGAACAAGCGTGCACAAAACTCTTCTATGTGCTTGTAAGTCTGCACTGATGTTTGTAGTTGAGGTCTTTAAAAAATTACGATTGATATTTTGAAAAAACAAAAATCCAGTTTGAATGGGGAGGAGGACATCGGTTAAGCATGTTCAGGTCGCTTCAGCATCAAACATCCACCCAAACCCTCCAAGATATTTAGTTTTGTGTGTAGGAGACAACGTCCAGTGTCGTCAGATACGTTCTTTTCCAACCTTGCAGATCAGAAAAGCTCCTCAGATTTCCTACAATGCCATCAGTGGAACAAGGCCACAGTCATTGTGCCACTTTGCATTGCATTCTGCCACGTGTGCTATGCTAATGGCACACTTTGTACCTCTTCATCATCTTCACATTACCTACAGAACAGGGTTGTTTTTCATCACGCATCCCCCCTCGCGCTCACACTGGCGGTGGACAACTCCGCAGTACCTAATCACACATGTAATACACTCAATTCAGAGCAGCTTCTGAATAAAAGCTGCACAGCAGCATAACAGCTCCTATACTGTATACCTGTAATGAGACTTGACAATTTGAATGCAAATTTGTCAGATTGCAAACATGCCTCAAGTGTGGTTTTGCATTCTGAAATATGTATTTGATCAAAGAGAATGCCAAAGGGGGGGAAATGACCCTGGTGATGTGTTGGATTTATTTTGCTGACTTGAAGCCATTCATTGTTGGGTTTGTTTTGTCCTAGCTGGGGCCGCCAGTCTTAAAATCAAATTAGCAAAACAAATCAACCATATGATGCGGAGGCTTGCTGATTGCTGCTGTTCTCTCCCCCCCCCCCCTTCATTTTTATTGGCATTTTTTCCCTCCTTCCCTCCTGAAGTTGCAGCTTTCTCGCCACAAGGGTCCCTGTGGACTCGACCAGATGTTCCAGGCAGCACACTTCCCCACTCTCTGCCTCATGGAATATTCATGGGCAACCAGGCACCGCAGCACAGCACCGTGCCGCACAGACCAGAGCCCCCTTATTTATTAATTTCATCACCCTGCTGCCTGGCTTTCTGATGCACAACAGTTGAACATAGAGGATCTTCTCCCCTCTCTGTTTTCTCTTTGAGGCACTCGCTGCATTCCTGTTTCTTTTTCTAGACAAAATTCATAAACAAGTCCATGTTTATGGGCACATTGATGGATCGTCTCCCTCCTTTTTGCACTCTTTTATGATTTTGCACTGTCCCTCCACCCCACAATTTTATTAGGCAGATGGGTGGAGTGTGAATGGAGTGCTGAATAACTGATGTTTGTCTGCGATGCCTAATGGTAGCGCTTAAATACAATGCCATTATTTACAACCCTGCCTAATGCATTGGGACACTTCAATTCTTTGTTTGCTGGTGATAATTGGGCTAAATGTTCCACAGTAATGTATCCTGTTTGGCTGTTAGTGGCATGTTTTTTCATGATGGATCGGCTTGTTGTTTGGACAGAGGTTTTGAGGCCATTACTTCTCAGTAAGTCCGCACACACCCATTTGTATTTTGACTCAGCGACCGAGCAGTGGAAAACACTTTAGCCCTCTCCCGAACAAAACACACAGAAATAAAGGAAAACAAAAACAGGCCATTTGGGGTCAGGCACAAAACAAGAGGGTTGCATCCGTCTTGGAGCAGTGTAAAGAAAACCATCTCTTTGAGCACAAAAGGAGGCTGAGAGGCAGGGAGCCGGGAGGTACCTCTGCTTCACTTGACTGTGGTCCAAAATGACAGCTGACGGCTGCTGCGCTGACATCATGGGCGAGCAGATGTGGCGGCAACTTTCCAAAATACTTAATTTCACTCCTGCTCCCCGGTCCCTCTGTGCTGCCTACCTGCATGTGAATTTCGGACTCATCCACCTGTAAAATCATATTAGCCGCTACAAACCTCTTAATGTTTCCACTTTCACGTACGTTATTCATAAGAGCAAAACACTGATGTTTGTCATGAACAACAACAACAGAATAATCCCATGGCATTTGTTGCATTTCACAGAATGAACCTTCTGCAGCCTCCCAGCATGCACCTGTTGTAAAGAGCTTATTCAGCTCTCTGCCAGCTGAGAAACACAACGATCTGGCGCGCATCCGGCACCAAAACTGGTTTCTAACATCAGTAGCTAATTAGCAGCTTTCTCTCATTATTTAGTATGATTAAAAATAATTAAGTGTAACAAAATGCTGCCCTCCAAAAACACTTTTTATTGAAAAAACAAACGGCAGCAGTTTGCATCAGTGTCTAAAAGCAGAAGAAGTTCCAAAAGGCAGCAAACACACTTAAGTACATTGCTCATTAAAATGATGAATTTAAATACATGTAACTATATATATTATTAGTTATATATAGTTTTATTAGTTATATAGTTGTGTTAGGCCTTCCACAGTTATCAGCCTTACAGAAATACCCAGAGTATTCCCTTTTTTCATTTTCATTTTCTCCAGTAATTAGTGTGTGTCTGTATCTTGACTCTGTTCCCAGGTCTTTTTTTTTGATCACTCAATCTTCAAGGTCTCCTGTGGTCCAGGAGATAGTAATCCCTGCTCAACAGCAGGCGAAGAAAAGCAGGGATCCTTGGTGGGATGAGTTTATCAGGAGTGTAGGTCAAATAGGCCAGTTAATAATGCTGTTATCTGGGAGGCAAGCAGGAGAAAAGGGGAGGGAGAAGGTGTGAGTTAAGATATGAGAGGGGAGTGGCGCAGTCCATGATAAAAGACCCAAAAAGAAGGAAAAAAGGCACAGAAGAGACAAGAAGTGAGAGGGAGAGAGTCCTGTGTGAGTCTGTGCATGCAGCTGTCTGTTTTTGTGCACTATATGCAAAGCTAAGTCTGCCTTTTTCAATATAACTGCCATCCTGAACTGTGATCACCAAACAAACCTGTCTGGGTGGATACAGATGCTCCTGCCACTTCACACCTCTCCTCCCCCACTTCTGTTCTGTCCCTCACATGCAGGCCACAAAATCAATCATCATTCTTCTAAAAGAATGGACATTAGCTCACAGTGGAGTTTAAGTGAAGAGGAATGTTGTCGTGGTGACTATTGTTGAGACACCTTCACAGGTATCATTTTAAAAGTATTTGTTCTTACGGCTCGTCTGAGCTGTAGATGTGGCTGGTAAGAAGGGGGAGAGTCGAAAACAATGTCCTAAAATTTCTGACTCTTTCTTTTTCCTCGCCCTCTCACATTTAGACAAACCTCATAAGATATGCTTGTAGTGTTGAGAAGCAGGCATGCTCCGCAGAACAAATGGTGTTAATTTGCTGCGCCTCTCTGAAGCTGCACATTAGAGAGAAGCCTTCGGGGAGAGGGAGAGGGAGGAGGTGGGGGACGAGATGTGGGGCTGGTGGGGGACCGTGGTGGTGGAAGGGAGGGAGGGAAGGAGGGAGGAGGAGGAGGAGGAGGAGGAGGAGGCAGCAGCTGTGCTGGAATTAATGTCTGCATGCCAAATTAGAAACACCATGCATCTCCGTCAGAGAATAACAGAGAAGGGAGGGGATGGAGAAACAGAAAGAAGGAGATAGATAGATAGATAGATAGATAGATAGATAGATAGATAGATAGATAGATAGATAGATAGATAGATAGATAGATAGATAGATAGATAGATAGATAGATAGATAGATAGATAGATAGATAGATAGATAGATAGATAGATAGATAGATGGATAAATGGATGGATGGATGGATAAATGGATGGATGGATGGATGGATGGATAGATAGATAGATAGATAGATAGATAGATAGATAGATAGATAGATAGATAGATAGATAGATAGATAGATAGATAGATAGATAGATAGATAGATAGATAGATAGATAGATGGATGGATGGATGGATGGATGGATGGGCAGGTGGAGTCAGACAGACAGACAGACAGACAGACAGACAGACAGATAGGCATGTGATAATGCAGAGCTGGTGGCTCTGGTGTGTGTGTTTGTGTGTGTGGTGTGTGTGTGTGTGTGTGTGTGCGGGGGGGTCAGTCCCAGAGGTGCCCCATAGGGACAGAGCATGCATAACATTATCAGGGATCAATAATGAGAGCTCTCTAATGATAGCTGCAGGCCACAGGGCCAGAGGCCTCGGGGTACCAACCTGGCAGGGCAGCCCTCATGAATACGGGATAAGACTGGAGAACACAGTGGATGTGCGTATGTGTGTCTGTCTGTGTGTGTGCGTCTGTAGTCCACAGGTCCAGTGTGTCTGTATGGGCCAGTATGGGTGAGAAGTATGTCAGCTGAAGGACAAACACAGCAGATGGCTTGCTGAGGCTGAATGGACACCTCAACCTATCTCTCTCTCAGCCTTTGTGCATCATTCATGCTGCAGTTCTCTGTAACATTACATTTTTCAGGCACACACACACACACACACACACACACACACACACACACACACACACACACACACAGGCTGGACCTCTAACCATCCCTGAGTCTGTACACATCGCATACACACTCATGCAAGCATGCATGCACACACAGACGGACAAAACAGCATATTTTATGTTCGTTTTTGGGCATCCCAATGTTGTCTGCCAAGTTTTCTGCTTTGCTACATCTGGTGTGCTGAAAATTATGTTTTGCACGCTCTTTTTGTGTAGGTGTATTGTTTTTTGACCTTTTTACTTGATTTGTCACATGCAAGAGCTGCAGCAGGCAGAACAGCGCACGGAAACACAAGATCAACAACAACATGCTCATTAGCTTATTTTTGTTTATGTTCTCCCTCTTTCGCTGTCGCTGTCTCTGTCGGGCTAAATTAACCATCCCATTTTGCTTCTTTGTGTGTCCTTTGTAGAAACAAAGCCATATGCCCCCACCCCTCCTTCAGATCACCCCTTCCTCCTTCCCTGCCTCGCTTCCCCTCCCTACTCTCCACCCATCCTGTCATTGTAAAGTGTGCGTCTCCTGTCTGACTGAACTCCCCCTTCTCCTTACCCCACCTCGCCGCTCCCTCTTTGCGTCCCTCTTCCCCCTCGTTCAACCTTCCTTCCTTACCCCCATCCTCCCTCGCTCTCTCTCTCCGTCTCTCTCTCCTTCTCTCGCTCTTGCTCTGTCCCACCTTGCTCTCCAGTCACCCCCCGGGAGGTGACATCTGCTGAGATGTGCTTGGCTGGTTCCAGATGCACCACTGCCTGCCTCTCCCCCCACTGCCACCCGAACGAGGGAGCGAGTGAGCGACACCCCAACACTCATTTCAATTCCATCACCCTCTCCCAATCATCTTGCTTCTCCCCAGTGCAACATTAACGAGCCTCTTTCATTTGAATACATAATTAGCCGCCCGAGCACTCTGCTTCACTAATTTTGAGACAAAAGGATGGAGGAGATGGTGGGGGTGTGGGTGGGGGTGGAGGGTGTGGGTGGAGGGCACAAAGGGTGGATTTGGAATGTGGGCTGAAGAGGATGAGGCATATAATGATTTTTTTTTTAATAGAATTTTAATTTGGAAGCAGAGGAGGAGCTTTCAGGATCGTGCATCTTTGTCTTTTCTCCCGGCTCTTTTGCCTCTGAGGCAGAGTTTAATTTGTCCCGCGCAACCTTCAAGAATTAGGCTGCACTTATCTTAAAACTGTTCTTATGTGTTTGTGCGTCTCTAAGTGACATCGCGCACAGGTCTGTGAGTGAATCCATCACGAGCCCTCAGGGCACGAGGCGCTCCCAAGCCAAAATAAACTCCACTTTCTCCACAATAAATCATTCTCCTAAATGAGCTGAAGCCTGCCGAGACGCTCTGGAGTACATTATAATATCAAATACATTCGGCCAAAAAAACCAGAATCCCCTTTTGCCCCCGATGTTGGTGACTCATGTTTTTTTTCCAAAGAACGGCTTTTAGCTTCTTTTTGCACATTAGGTGCACAGAGGTTATTTCCCGTGGCGAACTTTAGCTCCTTTGTAAGTTTTGTGCTGGCTTTATGCATTGTGCAAAATTTAAAAAAAAGCATAGAGGAAGGCAAATGGAAGAATGGAAATCGAAAGCAACAGAAGAACGGTGCCAAAAACCTGAATGCCAAAGGAAGCGAGGCAGTGCCTGTCTATGTATACTTACGTAGGCTGTGAAAGCAATGTTGTCTCTCTTCCTTCTTGGTGGCATGCCAGGCCTGGCCTCCTGTCAGCCATCCAGGGAGCCAAATGACAGCTTTGATCCTATTAGGATCAGCGCCAAATCAACACTTTGCTCATTAAGGGCCAGCTAACAATGCGCCCGCCTTCGATTCCGGCCCCCCGTGCCAAGCAGCTTCGCCACGCTAGCGCCGCGCTCACCTGTCGTTACCAAACACAATCACATGTGGGGGGGGGGAAAGCCTTGCTGAGTAAGGGCTGACTCCAGAGACTCTGCATGATGTGAGTTTGGGTAATGTGCAGCCAATCAGCATATCACGCTGCCTTTAATGCAACACGGGCGCGCAATGCTCCCACTTCGACGGAGGCTCCCACTGGCTTCTCTGCTGGAAAAGCAACTGTCGGGAAATGATGTAAGACGCGGTATCCTGCAATCCTGCTTCCTGTTTCATACTGGAAAAGCTCTCTTCTGCTGGCAACAGCCTCGTTCGCGCCTCACCTGTTTGCAGAACATTCAACCACGATACATGAAAAGTTAAACGTTTTATTTCTGTGGATTGTTATGTCTAATTTTAAAGCATTGGCATGCGTAAACCGCGTTCCCACCTCAACCATAAAATTACGTCCTTTGATCATGTGAAGCCCACAAATCTGGTCCCACTTTGCTGGTAGAATGAGAATGTAGGTGCTCACAATGTACTAAATGTGAGGACACACACGCACACACACACACATTCACACACTATTGTCACCCATCCTTCCCCCCTTCCTTCTCCTCTATAATGGAACACTGCAGGTGACTGTGTTTATTGACATGTTATTTGCTATTGACGGGCCGATGGCGGGTCAAGAAGGTCAGAGCGTGACGTTTAAGCCGAGCAGGCAAACTCTCGGGAGAAGACTGCAAACACAGGCACGTATTATCTACAACATGCACCCACACAAAAGATGAAAGCCCTGTTCCATTCTATTTACTGCTTGACCTCAGATTTTATCCCTCACCTCTGACCTCCACACACACACACACACACACACACACACACACACACACACACACACACACAGTACAATGTGATGCTTGTGCTGACATCAGTCACAAAGTGCGAGACTGCTGCTTTCATTAATACCAAATAAAAACATAAATTGTCACGCCTCTCATGAATTGCACTGTTCGTCTTGGGGTTTCTTTGTTTCTATTTTCGTTGCCGCCCATGTTCTTACGAAAGGGTTAAGTCCATTTTCAGTGTGTTGTCTGCTCCGCATCAATGTACATTATGTACTCCTAATTTGCATACTGCAGTGCGAGCTCAATTAAAATGAACTTTTAATTTCTTACAAGTAAATTAGTTTTGCATGTGATGCGTGCAAATGTCGGGATAATGGGTGCTTTTTAATGAGCCCACAAGCTGAGTGCACACGATCAACTCCCCAGGGTGGAGAAAAATGACACAGGGGACGCGGCACCAGCGCACTTACACCTCGTCATCGCGGGCCGAGCATCGCATCCCATTTTTGTTATTTTTCATACCGAGATTTCTATTTCCAGCCGTCGCCCTGATGCTACCCAGCATCCCCCGCCGTGTCTGCTCCAGCCCAACTCATTTTCCCTCCCTGCCACGCTGCACTGGGGTGCAGAGGTGGTCTTTGTGCTGCTGATGTCAGGGCTGCTGAACAGGTGCGCAGGCAGAAAGAGCCCCGTTGTTAGCGGGAAACAAACGCATCACACACACACACACACACACACACACACATACACACACACACCGATCAAAGAACGCGCAGGGAAAAGGTAACGTCTCTGGCGTGAGGTGCTTTGACAGACTTTGACATGTCTGCACTGCGCACGTACCTGGGAGCTCCCGCACCTTTGGCAGGGAGACAGTATGACCCCCCCTCCCCCTACAGGTGAGTTGAGGGATTATCTGAGAGTCACCAGCGTCACACAAACAGGTGACTGCTGCCCCAGTGCTCCCAGATGAATGGGTTCTCATTCTTAAAGCTCTTTTGCTCTTCCCTTTATTTTCTGTCTTTCTTCTCCTCTTTTCCCCAGCATCCCTCTGGCTACCTGTCTTGCCCACCCACCATCTCTCCCCTCTCCATTTCTTTATTCATCTCTTTTAATTGTTTCCCTCTCTTTTACATCGTGCCCTTTCTCTGTGTTTTTTCCTCATCTTCTCTCCTCCCTCCTTTTTTTTTGCCATCGCACAGCTGTGCAGAGGCAGATTAGTGTGTTCGTACCTGTGAGGCAGAAGCACGGCGAGCTGCATGCTAAACCCCAATCAGCTAATGCTGATAAAGGAGGTGGGATACGGACATCTGTTCACACAAAACACCAAACTCATTTGAATCACAAGATGAAATGACTCACATCTGCCGAATTGGAAAATATATTTTTGCCCTCCTTGTTTTAATTTGGGTGGAGGTTGGGAAGCTCCATATGTCAAGGTGATGCTGCGGGTAACAGGCGTTGAGGAGAACATTGGAATAATTAGGTGAATTTTTCTTGGTATAATTGTTCTTTTTATAAACATATGTGTAACTGAAAGAGAATCTGTCCTTCATGTTTAGTGTTTAATGTATTTCACGCAGATTTTGACTGGTTTTAATTTCATTATTGTCTCAAAATGTAGGTAGTAGAATGTACCCCGATCCTTAGAAACAGTCACGGTTGTGATGGAAAGGTGAAAGGATTTGGATGATTTCACCAACTCGCTTTAGTAGCCAGACAAGGTTGCTTCTTTTAAAATTTGCCAATTTCTGGTCATTTTTACCAGATGTTGTGAATTTCATGGTTTTAAAAGCTCCATGTTCCTGATTGGTTGGCCTTCTATGAATGCAGCTCTAAAAGCAAAAAAGTGTTTTAAAAGTTCTGAACAAACTGAATGAGATGAAGTCAGTGGAGGTGAATACATTGATTTAACAGCTTCCTGCTAAAGAAATTGTGTTAAATCGGTGGGGATTAACATGACTGAAACGGATTTGGTGAGACAGCAGTAAAAAAAACAAAACTTAAGCTATATTAAATGTGGTTGTAAAAATGAATAATACACATTAGGATTCAGGTGCAGTAAACATATCATTTGATAATAAGTTGATTTTTTTAACAATATGTTTATGTGTTCATCAGTTCATGTGAAATTGAACTATAACTATACATTAAAGAATGTGTTATGTGCTGATATATATTAAAGATGCATCGAACACAAGTACAGAATATCTGTAAATTGTTCATGCTACAGACAAATCTGACAACTAATTAGATGATTTCAACACATGATTCCTATTTGTAGCTTTTCAGTTTTTTACTTGCCGACAGAAGCGCGTCAACAGTTGTTATTACAGTTGTGGCTTTTTTTTCTTAAATATTGCAATCTAAATGGGATGATTTTGTTTGATGTGTGCAATGAGTCGTACCTGCTCAAGACGGCAGAATCGGCGGGTTGGTGGGTGTTTTCACTGCGGGTGCAGCAGATGTTAGCACGAAATGCGTCTGCAGATGTCGTGAAAGTGTTCTGAAACATTAGTTCGTGAGATTGTTGTGGTGACACCGGCTGAAACAGAATCTGCGCTTTATGCTTTAGCGCCAATCACATACATAAATGCAGCACACAAACCCAAACAGTCAGTTTCCCCGGTTATTTTGTTCAGAACAAGACAAAACAGCCCACTAATATGAGATCATGCAAAGCCAGAAACACCAGGTTCTATATGCTAAGCAAAATAAAAAATTATATTTAATCTTGAAAGAATATTTAGAATTTTTACTATTTTAAACATCCTTAGTAACATTATAGATACTACAGACTAACAGAAAGGTCCAATAATAAATTTGCTTTCAAAGGAAAACATTTAACTCACTGGACCAAAACGAAAATGTTGAAATAACACGAGCTGTGTCGAGACTATTCTGGTTCACTTTTGTAGCCATCGTTGCTAACACGAGCCTCTCAACATGGCGTCATTAGCCAGAGCTCCTCCTTACGCCAGCGCGAGCTGCAGACGTGCACAGTTTCTTTGGACACGAGTGTCCAGTAGTGCGGCTCTGTCAGTCATTATAATTTGCCTTAAATTTGGAATTAATTTGGCAGCTCCCCCATGTAATTATGTAAACAGCTGCTCTAAAACCAAATATGGCTTTCCATGGCTTTTTCCTTTAAATCTCTGAATTTTGGAGGGGACCAATTAACGTGACGGTGGTATTTCTCTTAGGAGCGTTCAGGGGAGAAGAAACTGATCATTAAGTTCCTCCTGCTCCAGCCTCGTAAACTCACAGTACTCTCCTTCCGTCCGTCTGTCCATCCGTCTGTCAACCACAAAATATTGAAACTTAAAATTATGCAGTTTATGCACATGTAAATTTGAAATGACAACACAGACTCGTGAGTTCAGTGGAAGCCGTTCCATCATGCCAGAGGTGATGTGTGAATGGAGACATCTCATCCCCTCCTGGGGTCACACACGACAAGGGTTATGCCTCGCCGTGCACAAATCTCTCACACTTGTCTCTGTTCACGTGGGACATTAGGAGATCCTACAAGTGCGTAACTACCATTAAAGGATCACAGGGTACCGGTGAGTGTGTTCCTGGTCCTGCAGCTCATCCTGAATGATCATCCCAGTACACAATAAAGCAGGAAGAGCCGGCTTTAATAAATACTGCATATGGTGCTCACCTCTGGAATGATGAAGTCCCCTGAACAGCTGGTCACTGATTACAATTGTTTCTCGGTAATCAGCGTACTGATCCACCACAGATTGCCCACCGTGTGTATTGATCAACAGACACAAAGAAATTAGGCTTCCTGCGCATCATCCGCTCTTACCTAGACAGCAAAGACGACAACTTGGGATCGCTGCTCCTTGATTACGGACCACACGATGTGACGCGCGGGGCGGGGCTCGGAAATAAACTGCTTGGATGTGAAGTTGCTGGGTTGAGTTCTGCATCCATCCAGGCAAAGTTTCTATTAACATGTCATGGATGCAACCCACCGCTGGGAGGCTAACAACAGTTAGCAGCTAGCAATAAACAATGGAAAAAATGTATTTTGAGTGTACCAACTGAGAGTGAATAACTAGCCAAACGCGATCCGTCCTTCTGAGTCCTCCTCCTACACACATGTCTCCCATCCAGCCATACAGCTGTACAGCTGGTCATATTGTCACACACTGCACAACAAAGGTGGTGAAAGCAGTTGGGATGATGTTTGAGGCGCTAGCTGCCCCTTGACTTAAGGCCAAGTTTGTTCACCACAATACGATAAATGCTTGTATTAGTCCGGCAGCACAATGTTTACAAAAACTACAAATGGAGGCTCAACCAATGCTGCGTATTTATGCTAATAGCAGGAAGCTGCTGTGTTATGTAAAATCCCTTTTAGTTCAGCGCAGAGTCACCGGTGTGTTGATCTGTGCAGAGAGGGGTCATTGCTGTGATATCGCACGTTGTGTAATGACGGCTACACACCACTCCTCTCTTTATTCCATGTCATTGTTAGAGCTTTAAAGGTGACAGCAGTGAGGCTGCAGCGCTTGTGCGCATTAACGAGCCAGCGTGCGTCCACCTCCCCGCTGGGACGTTTACTTCAGAAAAGAAATGTATCCTTGCAGACACGAGGAGTTCAGATGCTTTAAGGTGTGCGAGAGGCAGACAGGCAGATTGGATGTAGACACACTGACAGAGATGGAGACAGAAAATGAGCAGAGTGGGGGAAAGAGACAAAACGAGAGGCGGGATCAAGGGGTCAGCACTGATGCAGTCATGCGCTCATCTCAGCACTGCGGGTGGGGGGGGGGCACGACCCGCAGTCCCGCAATTACACTGTCATTTAAGACAGAGGCCCAGAGAGGCAGGTCTCTGCAGCCTCGTTATGGAGCCGAGTGGAACAAACCTGTTAAATTTGATGAACAAAATAGTTCATGATTGTGTTGCTCCAGATGAAATGGAGCAACTCCAGAATGATTTTAACCATATCTAATATTAACTTTCCATCTTAAAGAATTCCAGAACATCACCTGATGGAACACTAACAATGACGGTCTATGAAAGAATTCCGTTCACTGTTTGGTAACTCAGTCTCTTTGAAGTGGAGTTCAGATTCCAATTAACTTCAATTTATTGTCCTTTCTCAATCTCTCATTAAATTTTCTGCTTATGTTTTTATGACGCAACTTTCACAGACATCGGTTGTTTAATTCGCTTAGAAAAGCTTTAGTGTCCAGATCGAGTAAAAATCACATTAACGGTTGTAATTGAGAGGCTGTTCTTCCTCCTTTTATTATTATAGTTCTACATTAATTTAGCATTAATGCTACCCACAGAAATCCAGGTATGACTCCAGTTGATCGCTCTTTCTGCCTTTTTTAGAGCACAGATTCATTTAAAACCGTCAAAATGTACATAAATAAATTCACAAGCTCCAGTTTCTTACATTCGAACCTACTGAAAAATCATTTGAGGAGCATCACTTGACATTATTTAGCCTATCTCCATAGAAATATTCTAAAATAGAGTCTTTATTAGAGATATTTAAAGGATCTTTATGTCTCTCACAAAGAACCTTTTTGCTCTTTATAAATGTAAATGTGCAAGAGCAAAGCGGAGGGATACTGATGTCAGAAGATAGAACAAGCAGAGCCGACAGCGTCTTCACTCAGGTCCGCGGTCCTCTTGCAGGGTCGGGCGTAAGGATCAGACAGAGGATCTATTGATTGGCAGGGTAAGAAGATGAGGTGTGCATCGTTTGCAGGGGGACAAGCCCAGGTGATAATGACTGTCGCCTCCGCGCCCCCTCCATGTCTTAAATATCTTTCTCTCCAAACCTCCCGCTGCTTTCTGATTCTATCGCTCCCTCTGTCTCAGCTAAACACACACACACACACACGCACACACACACACACACACACACACACACACACACACAGGCCACCCTCTGCATGTCTCTCAAAATTAGTCACACTTACTTTCACAGAAATAAAGAACGAGGAACAATGGCCTCCACCCCCACCCCCACCCGTAATCAAACTGCTATATTCAAACTGAGTCAAAGATTAGAATAAAGATGCAAAAACAGCCGCGTCCTGCGTCTTTTAAATGCTACACGGAAAATTTCTACGCCAAACTCTGACGGTTGGGCTCAAATGTTAAATGTAAAACAATCAGCGTATTAAATATTAAGCCCATCTGAAGATGCACTGTACAATATCTGACACTTGGGGGGGGGGGGGGGGGGATTTTGCTCATTTATCAGACATCACCTCTACGGTCCTTTGAATGCTGGCAAAAAGCATTTGCTTGTAGCTGTCACTGCCTGTCAGATGGTTTGGCACGGAAGAAAAACAAAACCCACAAGAGACAATGTGAAGCAAATGCTGGATTCTTTTCTTCTTGTGTTCTATGCAAAAATAAACGCAAGAATAAAATCATTCATAGAATACAAGCAGCTATGCAAGCATTATCGCAAAGAAAACATTTTCTCTCTCTCTTTGACATTTTCTGTTGTTCATGGATTTGCTTTTGCCATATTAAAGTGGGTAGACTACAGTTGATCACACAGATGCTGGCTTGATTAAAACGCCCCTGCAGATCAGTAATGCACTGCATTTCACAGTTGTGCTGCAGAATCAGATCAGTTTTTCCAGATCAGACCTCTCATCAAATGCTCATTTATTTATCTATCTCGTGCTCATATGTGCCCACAGTACCTGTTGTTTTCAGGACTGCTGGGGCTTTTTCACTCAGCACTGTCAGAAACTCCAGGCTCGCTCCATCTGTCCAACCGGATGAGATCTTGTCAAAGTCTTTGCCTTAATAACTCTCTTCTGCTGGCGTGGTAATCATCAACGCTCCCACAGACTGCTCCACGTGCTGCTCCTTGGGCCGTTCCAGAGGTTCTCCTGCTGCATTCAGATTCCACATGAAGCTCAGGGACAAGAGAGTCGGCTGGAATAAACCGGGATTCAAAATAAATGTGCAGCCATTTGTTTTTAATCACACAGCATCTACTGATAAAAGTCAGGATTAACCCGCTGGTCCCTCTTTGTTTCATACTCCCACAATGAAAGAAGCCATCGTTTAGGTTAATGATGCAGATTTTTTTGTGATTTATTCTAATGCTGTTGTTGTTCGACCAGGAAGTAAATAACACAGCTTAGTGTCATTAATGTATAAACATGTGGAAAAGCGTGACTGTCCCCAGCCTAAAGGTGCGCGTGTGTTTGTGTGTGCACAATGGATCCTAAAGGATTCATTGTTACAGACAATTAAACTGCGCTCTGGTCCGTGCCGTCTGGCTCTCCTAAACAAACACGTTCCAAACCCACCTACACAGGCACAGGAATGACAGTGAATAGACATTGTACCTGCAAAAGTGAGGTTCAAATACCACTCAACCTCACAGGGGAGGCTGGTGACCTTTACTACAACAGCACCGGCTGTCCCTCTTCTCTTGACACTCTATAACCCCCACCCCTCCCCCTCTCTCTTTTTTCTTCTTCTTCCATCATTTCTCTCATCCTCAAACACCTTATCACACTCTCCCATCCTTCCCTCTCCCCAGAGAGCTCTGCTCTTTCCTCTGTTCAAACAATACACTCCTTCCTCTTCGGAACCTGTCTAACAGTGAGGGCAAGCTTTCATTTATCCATCTATCAAATATCCGTCACAGCTTTTATCCCCCATGTGGGGCAAAAGAAGAATCTCATCAAAAATCATTTTATCAAGAAGTGTCACAATATTAAATGCATGCACTGTCATAAATGTATCTCACAATCTTCACCTTATCCCTATTTAATGTGAATTGATGTGCAACTCATATTTAACACTGATTAAAGCAGTAAAAATAAACAACAATTGTAACAGGAGAAAAAAGAAATTCAATTTTCAAGGAATAAAAAACAATACTCTGCTCTCTCTAGTAACACAATTTTCAAGGATTTCATTTGAAGGAAAATTCATTTATGAAAATGCATTGATGAAAAAAGAGTTTTGTCAGTTTTGTCTAGTTTTTTTTCCAATAAAATGTATATGTCGGTGTATGGAATGTATCCTTAAGATAGCAATTTTACACCTTTTAATTTATAGAATTTAAAACGGAGTGAAACACTGTGACTTTACCCTTGTGAATCGTCTGCACAGTTGCTATAAGGGTGCCTTCTGAGCTTCCTCTTTCTGCTTTGCTTTATTTTGTCTGTCTTGTGTAGGCTGGCATGCAGCAGAGGTGTAGGAGGCAGGGAGAGAAAAGTATAAAACATGCTGAGAGATGACAAGGACTCGGGACAAGGTGCACAGTGGGGGAAATGGAGGAGGAGTTGGTAGTTTGATGGGTCGGGCACCACCTGGTATTCCTTTAGAACCAAGGAAAATGCCTGGAGAAATGATAATAAAACAGAACGAAGTCTCAGAGCCTTCTGTTGCTAACGGGAGCTGTGTATGAGCCGTGCACGTGTGCAAGTGTGTGATGAATAATTCATGGCTGTTCATTAAGCAGAGAAAGTGTGAGTGACTGATTGAGAGTGTGTGTGTCTGTGCGCTTGTGTGAGTGCGTCTGCATGTGTGTGTATTTGTATGAGTGAGTGTGTGTGTATGTGTGTGCGTGCGCGCAGCCTTCGTTACTCTGCACCACGTCTCCTGCCTTGTGGCTGCCATCTGGCTTCACGCCATCAGAGTGCCACCCTCCAAAGCCCTCGCTATTGCAAACATGGCAGGAGAGGAGGGGTGGGTAGCAGGGGCGGGGGTGATAGTGCGAGGTGGCACGTAGGGCGAGGGTGGAGAAATGGAACGGAGGGACAGACAGAGAGCCTCCAGTTAACTTCTCCATTTCACTGATATCATGTGACGTCCACAGTCTGGTGAGGAGAGATGTGCAGTTGGATGTGAGGCGTAATGACAGTCCATCACGTGTGATGTGAAGTGATGCTCCGTCATGTCAGTTAACAGAGACCTCTTCCCTGCTTTTTCCTCTCCTGCCTCTCTTCATGCCAATTGAATCGGTGGGGATATCAATAGGCTGCCATTCTGCTGTGCACCTGAGCGTGTACTCTGTTGCTTTCAGAGTGGACATGCCGAAATAATTCCGAGCTTTTCTTTAAAGCTTCCGTGTCATTCATCTAGGAATGAGAGGTTTGCTCGTTACTGTTCCCATTAGAACACCTTATAGGTGGATAGCAGAATATTGCATAGCATCTGACATTATCTGTGCTTTAGCTATACAAATGTAGTTATGGAATTATTTGGTGTGATGCAAGACAAACTTCCATAAAGGAACTACATGCATAGCATAATAATACTTCACACTATATAGCACAAGGCTATTATATAATATTGTATATAATTATGATTTTATGTTAATTTTGTGAGTGAGTAATTTATTATCTGTACTTATTTTGTATTTAGTGTCATATCTTCTTTATGGCTGTAATTCGCTTGTCTTTTAATGACATTTTGAGCTACGGTGATGCAGAATGCATGTGATTAAAACAAAATGCGTGGCTACGCCTAGAGGTAACACGAAACATCTACGAATAATAATCAAAGTGACCCAAGAGTGGGACTAAAACATTCTGTTGCAATCATCCAATGCAGCTTATAGCTGACCTTATATCAGAACTTTTATTTTTAACCTATGGATGACTAAACGATTTACAGAACACACCCGATAAGGATTCAGTGCACAGTAAACAGCTATGGTTCCTAATGGACACACTCCTACTTTGCCCCTTTACCCCAAAGGCTCCATATGTCTCTCTGCTGTGTACATATGACCCAGAACTCATTTATGTGGGAACTGCCCACAACAGACAACAGGAGGGTTGTAAAAATGCAAAGTATGCAATGTGTATAAGAAGTTATGGTGGCAACATAGTGTCCTAAAATGAGATGCCAGGTGTTTGTGTGTGTGTGTGGGTGTGTGTGTCTGTGTGTGTTTGTGTGTGTCCATCTGGAGGGGTCCTCAGGGTCACAGTAATCTGGCGCAGCAATCTCGCACTGTAATCATCTCAGTACGCAGCAGGTGGTCTGGCAGAAGGACAGGGAGAAAAGTTTCCCCACGTTTTCTCTCCGCTACTAATGCCGTCCGTCCACGTCGGCAAATACGTGTATTTAACTCATACGGGGTCCGTCTGGCTTTGTACGAATGGCAACTGTGAGCGGCAGACATCTCGGTCTCAGCCGTGCAGGGACGCATTAATGGTGCGAGGTGAAACAGCGTGTCGTCACGCCATCACAAAACACATTTCCTGATGTTTTTCCTCCGGGATGAAAGCGTCTTATTTCCCTGTAATGGAAGTCGGCAGATAACAGGACAGAGAGGATAATGATATATATATATTCTTTTATTCTACCTCGGCTTTCTTCTTTGCCACACTGGAAGGTCTGGGTCTTATCGTGGCGCCACACACGGGGATGATGAACTTGTCCAATCCTGGAAGATTATATACATGTGCGTACATGTGCGTGTGCGCCCGTGCGTCCATGTGTGTGAAAACACCAGAAGAGCCCAGGAAGTGACTGGAAGAGAGGGAGAAGGTGGTCTTCAGCGGTTCAAGGTTTTCTATGTGAGAGTGTGAAAGTATATATAATGTATATTAGGCACAGTGCCACGCATTAGAAGAGTTTTGTTAGAGTTTCTATTCAAATTCAGCATTCAGTCCATAAGCATGTTTGCATTTCAGAATAAAAAGAAGGCACCTTCCCACAGCAGTTATAGTTGTAATGCATTTAATCACTTCAAACATTAACTGTTTGCACCGCTAACATCACGTGTAGCCTAAAACAAACGCTCTCTCAAATATCTGGTTAACATTGTGTCCGTTCTATGAGGTACATCTGTCAAGCTTAACAGTGTAATGTTTGACATCCTGTCATATATTTCCATTGTCAACAGACCCGATCGTCTCCTGATAACTCTCTGACACCTAAAACAAAAGCACTATTAAAATATCAGTCACATTAGATGCCTTCATGTTCTGTTAATGTGAGAATGTGTGATATATATGTGTGTTTTTATGCAGGTTTTAATTTGAGGTATGTGTCTTCCTCTCATCCCTGAGAATTTTAAGTGAAATGGGGGCGGTGGAGGGAAGCGGAGAGAGTGGAGATATGTGAGGAGAACTACCAGGAGTGTGAATGGGCAGAGTGCAGAGCAGAGAGCCAGGCCTGTTGGCCAGCCTCCAGTGAGGATGGAGAGCGTCCCAGTGCCAGCTGGCAGCCTGTCTCTCCCATCTGTGGAGCCTCGGAGAGTGTGCAGTAATCTCCTGGAGACAGCGGCTCAGCCTGGGCCAGATTTAAAGGGATATGGCCAGCTGGCCAGCCATGGACAGGTCCGTACCAGGGAGAGAAAGGAAGGGCAGGGGAGGTCCGCAGAGACGGGAGGAGATGAGCGAGCGAGCTGTGGCGGGGGTCAGGTGTAATATTAAGGATGATGGGTGAGCTGAGGATTGGCAGTCGGGGAGAAATGAAGAGTCCTGATCAGACTGATAGTGGTCCAGCTGCTGGAGAATAGAGGGACCGGCAGAAGGGGAACTACAAAGGGTTTGTTCTGGCTGTTACTGTACCTGCATCGGACCGAATGTGACTGTAGAGGAGAGCAGCTACTCCTGCCAGAGAAATAATACAAGCTGGCCAGAAGCTACTGGTTTCCTCCTCTGTGATTGTTGCAGATGGTAATCGGAGCCCAGCTGGCCCGTCTGCAGCAGCTTAAGGCTTTTACTTGAAAATAATATTAATCTTACCAAGACATTTAATCCAGTACTGAACTTTATTTTATTGGGACTATACAAATAAATTCCAAATAATCCCCCCCTCCCCAAACCATTATAAACCCAGTTTGTTGTATATTCAATGATAAAAACAACCTTTTTACATTTTCTTTTTACATTTTTCACTTCTTAGTCTGTCTTGTCGTCATGGCGTCTGTGTGTGCCAGGTGAGGGATGGAGAATGCAAAGAGGGAAGGGGAGAGGGGCTCGAGTCCACAGCTGGGGCCAGACGGAAAATGTGAACGTGCGAGTGTGAAAACATCATTCACAAAGATGCTTGAAACACACCTGCTGCTGCAACAGGGAGGGGAATAGAGTCTTTACAGCCATTTCTATAAGATCTGTCATATCTGAGGGAGATCGGGGAACAACATTATGTATATATGCATATGCAGGTGTATGAGACTTACACACACACACACACGCACATGCAAAGACACATATGCCTCCAGCCATCGCAGAAGAATGAGCGAAGCCATGCAAATCCCCAGATGTGCAGGATGACAGGGGGGGAGATGAGAAAGGGGGGACTGGGAGGAGGAGTGGAGTGCCTGGAAGGAGGGAAGGGGAGGGGGTTTGACAGAGGAGGGGGGAGCATGGAGGGGAGGGCTGGGTGTTTACTACTATTTAAAAGGCAGTGGGTGCTGTGTGCAGATTAATAAACAGAAGATAATAGCAGAAGGACTCTATATTTATTTTTTATCTTAAATGTTGCTTGTTTGTCGGGCTGGATGAATATTGACTGTGAAATTGGGATCAGGGGCGACACATGCCAGTGCTCGGCCTTATCTCTGGGATGCAGGCAGGCCCGGGGCCGTTATCGCGGTGCCACAGTGGCGTGCCGGCACTCCAGCTCTCTCAAAGCCGCCACATTCCCTTTGTATCTGCCCGGAGAAGCCTGTTTACCTTTCACTGGTTTGATATTCCTATTAGAGCTGCTGACTATTTACTCGCTTCTTCCTTCTCCTCCCTCCCTCTACTACAGTCTGTGCTGTCTCTTTGCCTTTCTGTGCCAGTGTTTCCTTCTTTTTCATTTCATTTTTGTGTCCTTTTGTGGGTTTTTTTTCCCCCTGACCTTTTCCGGTACATGAAGTTGCAGACACGGATTTGTCCATCAAGGAGCAAATAGCTTAAATAGCTAATGCGTGATGAGGTCACTGCTCGATGCCGTATGCAGCGGGGGGAGTCATCACCGGGAAAACCTTGTTCAAAACTTTGATTGCATTGAGATCATTAATGCTCATTTAACTGTTAACTTTGGAATTTAAAATTCATACCAAGAAAGTACAGTTAATATTGCCAAAGATATTTTTCTACCTCTCCATTGACAACATGGTGAAACTCTCCTGGCAAATGAAAAGGTGAAAAGTAGGTCTGGAAGTCAACAGGTCAATGAAAACGTGAGGAAAATGAGGTGGGACACCCATGACTGGAACTTTTTCTGTTCCATTAGGGTCTGACTGTCTCCTCTCTGGAGGGAAGGGCATTCACATTGTTCTGGTGACGACTGCCTCTTCTCTGACTTCAATCTTCATGGACTGTTTATTTTATCTCTCTCCTCCACACAGGGTACACCGAGGGGCTTCAGGCTCGCTATGCTGCATGCAACGCCACAAGGAGGGATAAGAAGCAAACAAACATCTGGGTAGCACCTAGCAACCCTGATCAGAGTGTCTGCCTGGAACCTGATAAGCTGACAGGCAGGAGAGGACACAAGAGGTGGAAAGAGTGGGTTATGGCTGCGGGGATGGAAGACTCTCAGGGCTGGAGGGTGTTTTCCCTCTCTGGATGCTAATAGCTCATTAATTATCTAATTTCCTGGGCTACATTAAGTTTTTGATTTACAGCGGAACAGTGGAGAGGATCCTGGCTGGAAACATTATCGCACGATCATGGTTTGTGTCCAAGACTATTGATCTGGCGACCATCAGGGATGCTGGAAACAACTGTTAAACCACACAGAACGCTGCAACCGCCACCATCTGCAGCATGTTTACTATTTGTCCATCCATCCATCCATCCATCCATCCATCCATCCATCCATCCATCCATCCATCCATCCATCCATCCATCCATCCATCCATCCATCCATCCATCCCTTGGTGTGTCACAGACTGCAGCTGTTACTCTGCCCTTCTCTTCCATGACCACTCATTTACCCAAACACATTGTCAAACCTAGGAACAGAATACTGAGGTTGGAATGAAGAATCACTGGGTGAATTTGAAGCACACTTTATGGCTGCAAAGAAAAATAAACAAAGCACAGAAAGTATTTGGGAATAATGCTTGACCCAAGTCTGTTTACAGATCAGTGCACCTTAATTGATGCTGTCAGCCCATACTCACTTCCAACCTATCCATTTCAATCCTTAGACAATAACAACATTACAGAGCTCAATAGCTCATATTCCTATGTGGCAATAATATTTGGATCCCACCTCCTCTCTGTGCAAATCAATGGCATGAGATGCCCTTTGGCTTCATTTTTCATCTTTAATATTGATTGTTGTTCTGCTTTGGAGTGCACTGTCAGCCCAATTACAGGGAATTTAATTGATTTTTCCTCACTAGCTGGGTTAGACTGGATTGGTTTATGCAAAGCAGATCAAACAGAAGTACTCCCTCGACTGCTTTCTATGTGTAAAATACAGCTCTAATGAGCAGCAGCACTCTGAAACTTTCCGAATCTCACCCTAATCTCTCCACACCATTCATCCCCCTCAGCACAAAACTGACAGAAACATGATCACACGCAGGGATATGCAGAAAGTAATCCAAGGTATCTTCAATTAGTAGAAAAAAGGATATGCTAATTCCAACGATTCCAAACACGCTAACAACCTTCAATGCACTGTCATAGCTTGCATTTGGTCCAAATGATATGCCGATAATTCAAACAAATAGACATGATGAAAAAGTGTGTCTCTACATTTGAATTTTCCACAATGACCTTTACAGGAAGGCTTTGCTCATGAAATATACATGACCCTAAACACAATATGTCAGGCAGCTAGACAAGGCTAATTAGCTCCAGGTAAATTCCAAAGGTCTTGATCTCCCCTTAGCTATATACATCCTTCTCGTATACCCACAGCCTCAAAACTGGAACATTTTGAGCCAAATTACAGTGTCATTGACCAGGGAGAGTAAGCTTTCACTGTACTTCGCAAAAGGGACACAGTGAAGGTTCTAAATGGAATCAAAACACATGATCTGTCTCTTAAAATATTATATAATCAAGTTTGATCAAATTTTTTGGATTTAGCTATGTAATTAATTAAAATCAATTTATAAACATTTAGTCTACTGATTTTTATTTAGAGTTCTGTAATTAAAAAAATGACAGATTAGCTACAATGATTGTCAATAGGTGTCAACACTTTACGAAATATTGTGCAATTTAGACATCAGAGTCTGCTAATAGCTAATGTATAAGACCTGTTTGTAGCAGTTTGCATGTTTTTTCTTTGTTATCATGGAGCAGTGGAAACATGATGTCTTGGAGCAGTCTATCGCTTGTCTCCTCACTTAAATCTCTACTTTCACATTCCTAGAGGCTGCTATTGGAGCTAACACCCTTCCTATTTGCACCTTGGCCCGGTGTGCAAATGCGTTTGTGCGTCTGTAAGGGAGAGAGTGAGGCCAAGATGGTGCTTTCTCCCGTATCTCTGGGCGCACCCTCGCTGAGCTGTCATCACTCGCTTGCACCGGGTACATGGCACAGCTGCGGGGGAACCACTCTGTGGGGAACCTTCGTTTCCATCTGTCTCCAATTCAAAGTGGCACCTATTTAGAGCAGCTCAGCGGCTGTGCATGCCACAAGCCAAAAAAGGCGGGGTGAGGCCTGTTTTAAGGGGGTCAAGATCAAGAGATCCGTACGACTCGTGTTTAAAGTTTAGGGCCACAAGATTTTATTTACTTTGACATCAGGTTCAATTTTCTTTTCACTTTAACACATTTTTCTCTTTGTTTTCAGTTGATTTGCACGTAGTGTCCTTGAAGTAGTGTTAAAACAGAACCTTTTCAACCGCTACAAAAGTTAAGATTATGAATACGAGGATTTAGACACGCCGGTTTCCAACATTAACTATACAACTCAACAACATTGCTTTGAACCCTATCAGCCCACGTCAGTTTATTATCACAGCGAGTGTACTGTGCATGCATGACCATGTGCAGCCGCCTGTGCACGTTTGTACGCACCGCTCGTTCCAGAGCTCGCGTCTGCGCCCGGTATGAGAACCAGCTTAATTTAGCAGGTGTGCTTTGACAGTTCTTGAATGAGTGCCAAGTCTGCTGTAGGAAGGATAAGGGAGAGGAGGCACTCAGTGTGCATCTGCGTGGAGCTCAACTGTGACAGATGGGGACGGTTTAACTTATAGAGTTCTGTTAGGAGCTGGAGGTTTTTCTAATGCTGTCTGTGCCAAACAGGTGTGTATTCTAAAAACACCACCGAGAGGGAAGGTGAACAAGCCTCGACTGACTTATTTGTCTAGCACTTCTCATGATAGATGGAAGCAGTTTGCAAGTATAATACCAAGGTTTTTTTTCTTTTTAATTACTTTGAGTTCTTTCTTTTTTTTGCACACTGAGCATTTTCACCCTTTGTTGTCAGCAGAAGGTCAATGATTCAGTGATCCGGTTCGTGTTGAAGTTTCCTGGTTTACTGTTGGACCTTTCAAAAAGTGAGGTGTTTGCTGAACTGTACAATATTTTGCAGGCCAAGATATGGAGGACATAACAGTAATTACAGCATTAACAATATGGCTAATGCTTAGTCTGGCAGTTATTTGTAGCCAACACAACTGTAATAATTCTTGTTTGTCTCAGCAGATTAAACAGAATAGCAACAAGGCTTAGAGGGAAAAAAACCTACAACCGTTTTTGAAGTTTTGGAACTTGGAACAGTTAAGGTTACAGTTTATATACTAAGTAAACTACTAAATTGTTGGGCGTACACCAGTATGAAGGATTTCAAATGAAAAACTAAAACCTGGCCTTTAAAAACTTGACGTTGCAAGTCAAGAAGAGGCAGTGTTCTGGTTGGCCTCCTCAACCACAGACAGTCTTATTGACCGAGAACTTAACTGTTTGAGCGCTGCAGCACAGGCAAATGTCATGACACAGTTCCTGCTGGCAGTTCTCCACATCCGTTTGTTCACACAGTTTGGGTGCGAGGTGGTTTGTTTGCTCTCTAAACATACAGTAGGTCTGCATTGCTCATAGGTGACCAAATTCCTTACCGTCCAAAGATCGTGCTCGATACACCCCCCCCCCCCCCCCCCCCCCCCTTCAATCGAAAGTCTTTCCTAGATCACCAGAAAGTAATGACATCAAAGGTGTTTACATTCTTCCATTTAGCATCCATAATCAACATGCTAACTCTGTAGCTTATACATTGCTTCCAAGATCCTCAGCCATGGCCCTCACTTGGAGTTAGATCCCAGGAGCAAGTAAAATAGATCTGGGTTTAAAAAAAAAGAAGGTAAAATG
Source organism: Takifugu flavidus (assembly GCF_003711565.1). Classification (NCBI taxonomy): domain Eukaryota; kingdom Metazoa; phylum Chordata; class Actinopteri; order Tetraodontiformes; family Tetraodontidae; genus Takifugu; species Takifugu flavidus. The sequence continues at coordinate 15,461,960 of NC_079521.1, read as the reverse complement.
CAGATATTTGAATAAATTGCAGATAGGTATTATAATTATATAATTATAATCACTTTACCCTGTTGGCAACAAAGTGTGTTAACTGTATGAAAACCACTCTAACAAGTCTGAATCTCCTCCTCTGTTGGACAAAGCACAATTTAATCTATTTCCCCCCATTTCCACCAGTTCTCTTAAGGTTGTGGACATATAAACTGTGGTTAAAATCATCAGCCCTATAAGAAGTAAAGCCTTTAAGTGCCTCTAAATCTGGAACAACCCCGCAGTGAGTGTTTCCTCCGAAGGCTATACTGATGGCTGCAGGGTTGAGGAGTTCAGCCAGTAAACGGTGGCCATGTGTCTCCCAGGTAGACGAGTCCATATGGCAGGTTTCTCATCGCCAGATGCCAGCTGTCCCAACTGCTGACTTTCACATGCGTTCCTTTTAGTGTTCCCAGTGAAAGGTTACATTCAGCCTACACTGCGACCGACACAGTGGAAGAACTTCTTTTCAGTGGCATTCAGGAATTGTGCTTACTTAATAATAGGACAGTTAATGGAGTCTAGAAAGAAAAGTGTGTTGTTCCTCTGCATTTTTGATACGCCGACAAAGTTGCTAGTTATTTTAATTCTCTCCTGCATGCTGATGTGAGTTATAATGAAGTCCTGGTGTGTCGTGCTGCTGGATCTGTATTTGGTGAGGGGAGCCTGTATGTCATTGATAGAGGGATCTCTTTGACACGGCTGCTCTAGCCCATCGCATCTGGAAGCCAGTAGCGGCAGCCGCTGGGGGGAGATAAGACGAGGCTAGCCACTCGCCTGTAAAGCATGTTTTGCCCCTCTCTCCCCAGTTCTCTCCTCCTTTCCCACTTCGTGCTCTCTCTCTCTCTCTCTCTCTCTCTCTCTCTCTCTCCACCCATTCTCCCCCCATCATCCTCCTGACCTCATCTCAGGGGAGAAGGCACCACTGGGTCGCTTCTGTGATAGCACCTGCCAGAACCAGAGCTGGCCTCTGGTGATTATGGGGGAATCATTATCTCTCCCTACCCAAAAACTCATTCTATACCTGCCAACATTTGAGAGGAGGGGGCAAAGGAGCACAGGCTTCTATAACACATAACATAATTGTGTGTGTGTGTGTGTGTGTGCATACATGGATGGAAACAGGGACAGGTTACTGTGCAGGTACAGTGTATAGTTGATAATCTATTTTTAACTCACCACTGAGTTTGATGCATGTCAACGGTTAATTGATAAATTGAGTTGATTTTGTGGGTTGATTTTTATCTTTGTTTATGTAAAGCGCGCTAAAGGTAACGTTATGATGATAATTATCTGTGAATAAATCTTTTATTGAACGCCATTTATCCCCATCAGAAGTTGCAGGGGGTGCTGGATCCTATCCCAGCAGCCACTAGGTGAGAATACACCTGGACAGGTCACACAGATGATACACACACCATTCACATGCCCACGAGCAGTTCAGAGTCGCTAATTAAGCGTGCACATTTATGGACAGTGGGAGGAACACAGCGCGAGCAGGCATGTTTCCAGTGTGAGGGGAGAAAGAAGTTAATTAATGTGAAGTCTGTTTAACGCTACATGACTTTTAGTACAATCTGTCACTCTTGGCAAATGTTTTAGCCTGTTGACAAAAGCCCAGATCAGAGCCAGATTGGCCTTCAATGGAGTCACCAATTAGGCTTATGAGAAAATATTGACACATTAAAATAAAGCTGTAGTTTGTTATGAAATACTCATTTGATTCCTGAAAATGTGATGAGGATGTGGAGATTTTTGGAATATTTTCTTCTTTTTTTTAAATCAAAAGCTCAGGTCTGCTCTGAGGTTGATTAAGTGCGAAGTGATCGTATGAGTGACGTTCCTCCCTCCTTATATTATGACAGGTAAAAACGAGAAGAAAAAGGACTTTTTTTAGAAACAGCGTGACGTCTCACCTCTCGGTCTTTTCGTGTGAACTGGAAAATAACTGATACTCGGAACCGGAGACATGGTTTCACATAGTGTGAACTTCAAACACTTTCATGTTTGTCAATTGCACCGCAAGCAGACCGGTTCGTTGCGTATTTATTCTCTTTGTATTATAAAGGGCTGCCCTGCCACCTGTTTCTGCCGAGCAGTTGATTTCATCATTCTCGTTTTCTTCAGTATCGTACTTACAAGGTTTCTTCATTTAATCAATCGGGTTATTGAGCTCTCCAGGAATTTAAATCATAACTTTACTGTGACTGTTGTAAAGATTTATGGACATTTTAAGATATTTAACAGAGCGATGTGGGGTGAACTTACTGATTACGCAAATGGTATCTAAATTCTTAGCAGCATCCTGGATTTATACAGGGATAAATACCCCCCATCGCTCTCTGTTTGACACCCAAAGATTGAGAGGAACATACTCTTGTCTCACTTCCTCACTGCTGATGACCGTGCGTGTTGGTTTCACCAGGCGCATGGCACATCTGTGTGTTCACATCCTCTCTCACTTCTCTCAACACACAAAAATATGCGAGCGTTATGTTTGCGTATGTGTTTGCGGGTTTGTTTTTGTACATACGCAAGCCCAAACACTGGTATTTCACTCATTATTTGTGGTCTAACTGACTTGACTGACTGGTGCCGGAAGTTTTCAGCACCTTGGTTTGGGGTTACACATAAATTTGCTGCGATATTGACGTACTGACTTCATGGCCATGACCTGGAAATTAGGTGGAAGCCAGCAGTGAAAGGTTTGTTGCACTGGCTCGTGTGTGTACGTGTATGTGTGTGTTGTCATATTCAAAGACCACTTCACCAGAATCCTGGGTTAATGAGTCCTTAGAGGTCAGGGTCAGAAGTCAAGAAGGTGATGGCAAATGTGTTACGTGAGCTCACCTGAAAGCTGCTTTCAGCTGTCCCAGCTTTGGAGTGTTTGCTTTGATTTCGCTAATTGTAAAGACAAAAATTGTGTGTATATATATATTTATATATTGCCAAGAAGACAGCTTGTTTCCTTTGATTTTAAAGAGGCACAGTTTTGTCAATGCCATCAAGTATTTTCTTGAACTGTTCCTGTTTTTATTTACACATTTCTCTACAAATAATGTTGATGACATTTGCTTCTTTGTTTCAGCCAATGTAGTTTCTTTCTTTTTATCAAATACACCATCAAACAATAATGTATTCATACATATATTCAAGAAAATGATTGCATCAGTGGGTCATTGGGCCATCTTGATTATTCAGACTTAAGCTGGGGTAAACGAAACCATCACTCTGGCCCCCGAGCAAGGTGCACAGAAGAAGAGGATCCTGGAAGGAGGGAAGAGAGAAACAGCTGTTTCCTGACAGAGGAAGCCCAGATGGAGGCCCAGGTCCTGCTGTCTACCACTATCACAGCAGCCAGAGCTGTTGCACGTCGGTGGGGGTGGAGGGAGTGTCGTCCTGCAACACGCACAAACACCGATACTGAGTGTACCACATGAACACACACTTCTCTTTTCAGGCAGCGTTGTAGGAGGGTTGCGATGAGAGCACAGCCCCTCAGCCAACCGACACGAGACTGGCTGACCTACTATGACACACACTCTTTCACACACACTTATTGCTGGAAGGCACTGCTGCAAAGAGTTATACCTGTGTGAAAAAGATGAGAGAAGATTTACCCAAAACAGGAGCCAAGTGCCGTAAAAGGAGGCATCAAAAGAAGACTGAAGACTGCTGATGTGATCCAACACATGCTCCCTAATGTTCATTAACTGTAGTTAAACTACCTGAGGAACCCAGGAATAAGACAAGGACCAACATGATGAAGAGGTGAAAGACAGAAGTGGAAATAACCTTGATTTTTTTTTGCTTGTTTTCTCTGTTTATAGTTGTAGGTCCTTGTCCCTGCAGTTCCAGTGGGTCATACAGTGATCTGCTCCCAAAGACTAAGTTGTTAGGTCATGTCAGAGGGAAACCACAATGCCTGAAGGACACAAGGAGGAGACGGTCCATCAGTAGACTCGTATAATATAGTGGAACTTGTGGAGTCTGACTGCCTTCTATTTATTGCACCGCTTGCACCTGAACACCATCGTAACGTGCTCAACATTTACATCTTATCCTCAGTTTGAAGGTCCTTGCATTACAACATAGTTTGAGAAGCTATTAAGATATTCGCAGCTGCGATTTTGAAGGACAAACATGTCTTGTGAGGTTTACCCGGAACACCAAAGGAAAGCCGACCTCAGAGCTGAGACGTCCCCTGCTTCAGCGTTCGCTCCACATGTGCCCACGGTCACGCTGATCAGCCACCGCAACCCGAGGGACAAACGAGGTGCCCACCAGCTCCAACTGGGAAGGTTCGACTCGAGTCTGGTAAACAGGAGCCACTACAGATACAGCGAAGGTAGGAGTTTGTCTTCTTAAAGGACCTATTTTATGAAAGCAGACTGGCAGCGATGAGTGATGGAGGGTCCCACTGCTGTCAAGTCTGCTCATTAATTTGGAATGATTGACGCTTAATCAGCTTGTGTTGACTTAGTGCATCATGCTATAATGGCAATTTGATGTGAAATCTGATGACTGAAGAAATGTTTTGAGTGCGAGGATGATGTGCGGAGTTGTGCAAAGTGATTTTGTCTACTATTTTCCTGAAATCTGTCCCTTAAGAAAAGCCAGTTAAATTGGTCACCAAGTGCAAGTCAGTATTATCCATTAGAAGAGATAAATGTGGCATATTTGTCTTGTGTCACAAGCAAGGAAGGGAAGAGTTCTTTCAGGCACTGTGGGTGGGTTGCTGTGTGAGCCTTCCTCTGGATTTCCCCATGAAGCTGTTTGGGACAAAACAAGGTCCTGGAGTCTCATTGTTACATTCTCCATACTGCACACAGAGGTCAAGTCAATGCATCAGACCAAATGTGGATTTTAAAAAAGACACTTAGAATAAAATGTAGAGGGGAAAAAAAGTAATTGATTCTCAAAGTCCGGAAACACCGAAGCAGCGCCGTTAGCTGAAAGTCTTCACTTGAATCAGTCAAGGGTTCAAGGAAAGAGAGAGATACATTAAGAATCAGACATTAAAGGCCCATTTTTTGTCGACTCTAAATATGTAGAAACTGTAAGCTGGAGTGAAGACTAATACCCAACAGAGTGAATTACCTGCAGAGTCTGCCGTCTCTTGGCGGTAATGAGCTTTGTGAACGTTGCAGTGATAAGGCCTCCATAATTAGGCTTAGTCATAAGCATCCCTGCTGTAATTCTGTGATAAAAACCCAGTAGAACTTTGGTGCCGCCGCTCCGAAAGTATTCATCTCTGCGCGTGTGCACAAAGGAATTCTGAATTTTAACCGTAAACACAGCACTGTCTTCATCGAATGTAGCATTATGTGCATGCGGCCGTGTGTGTATTCGGGGCAGGGACGGTCCGGCAGTGTGTTCAGATTGAATGGAGAGGTCGTAGTAATGTGGGAGGAAGAGCGTGCATGCATTAGTGTGTGTTAGAGAGCGAGCGGGAGAGGTGTTGTGAGCTGCAGTATAGGCTTCCTGTGAGGGAGCAGATGTCGCAGAGCTCAGGCACAGCTGCGACGAGCGATAACTGTGGTGGCAAGAATATGTCGGCACGCTGGCTCTTCTCCCTGGGTCTTATCAGCCATGCACACACACACACACACACACACACACACCACACACACACACACACACATGCGCTCTTATGTAGACCAGTACAATAAGGAACTGCCACCCAGCACTAGCACACCCTCACAGCAAGCCCTGATAGAGTGAGGAAGGCAATAAAAGAGATGGAGAGAGGAAGAAAAGGAGCAAGGACTAAATAAAGGGACTTTGAGGGAGAAGGTGCAGTGAATCCCTTACAAAGCTTTGGCTCATGTCTGCTGTATCACAGACGCCGTAACTTTGTGCCAATCCTAATCCTCTATAGCTCAGAACGGGCTATATTTCACCATTTTCTCTGGCAATGTTGGTTTCTGTGTCAGTCCTGTGAGTTTCTGGTCAAACAGAATTGGTCCAGGTCCGTTAAGGCCCACCTTAATTGCTTGGGAAGAAAAAAAGTCAGAAAATTGATTTAGAATGTTTCCTCGACTTCCCCTGTTTTCACCGACTTGGTGACCGGCCTAATTCGCACTTAATTATTCGCTGTCTGTGAAGATTTGAATCGTCCACGAATAAAATGAACTAATCTCAAAGAAACACAACTGCAAGCAAATCAATGCAGCAGAGATTGTAATTGTGAGATTTTAGGAGATACTGGTGGCGACGGTGGAGAAACAGTGAATCGGGAAGAAAAATTAAGTGAAGGGCATGTGTGGGTGGAGAGGAGAGGTGATGATGAGAGAGAAGGCGGGATAGAGAGCGAGTGTTAAAGTTACCCTTTCTATTTCCTCGGCACCAGCTTTGCGGTTTCTACGAGGAACAGATGTTCACAACTTGATACAGTGCCTCATCCCCCTCCACTCACTATCTCTGGTGCCAGCACAACCAACTGTCTACACGCACGTGCGCGGACACACACACACACACAGAGTCTCACTCAGGCTCACTTCTGTATTGGGTGTATTTACCTGCAAGCTGAGGACTTTTTACTGTCCATTTCCCTCTGAGTCCAGGCTGCATGTCCCGTTTTTAGAGTAAACACTTGATAGAATCTGGTGTTACTTCCTTTTTTTTTCCATTTTGCACTTCTCTAGTTCAGCCACGACATTTTTATCACCTTGTCTTTGAGATGCTAGGCGCAGCCATTTATTATGCTCGTTTGCAGGGTGACGCATGCTGAAGATCTTCTACGTTTATATTAAAGAACATTAGAAATCTGCTTGAAAAAGTAATGCCAGTCTATATTTTTAATAGAAAGAGCCACGCATGCTGGAACAAAGACCTAAAACATCAGCTGTGGAACCTTTATTTCCACCGACCTGCAGTGAAACAATACTCAGGGTCGAGCATCACAAAGGACTTTTCCCTCCTGAAGAGAGTGGATTGAATTTTGAAATCCCATCATGTCTGTATGATTCAAACAACCAACACTCTGCTGCGTGAGTGCGAGCAAAATGCCGGGAGGGTTTGGGGGAGTCTATGGGTCCAATTTGTCAAAGTAGCGTACTGGTGAACATGCTCGAGAGGGTGGGTCAATCATCTGTTACGCCACGCCATATTACCACAAGCCTCTCTTTTACATCCCCTTTCATACTGTTGTAGAAGCTTTTGAGGACCAGCTCTTGTACATTAACGCAAAGTGAGAGGAGATCCTCTTCAGAGCAGAACCAGAAGCTGTGTTTAAAGTCCAAAACTCATATACAGGTGGACGAGACCCATGTATATCAGTGATTCAATTGGCCTTAAAGGGGGAAAAAATCACTGAGAGACATTCGCACTTCCCCTTTTCATGAGCAGAGCCTTCAATCATGACTTTTATGGGGACTCTAACATAGGACTGTTGTCTGTTGGAAGTGCATTAAAACAGAGAGGAAGGAAGAAAAGAGAAGCGCGCAGACACAATAGGTCTAGAATGTCTTTCAGTCAACTCAGAGCCTTATCTCATTTTAACACAAGTCTTTGACTGCCACTAAAAGAAAGGATTTATAATGTGTGTGCAGACGAAATGTTACCAAGTTGTTGTTTTTTTCCAATTTCATACTGAAAAAAGGTCATTTCATTACTAGCACAAAACCCAGATCTGGTTCTAATGATTCAGAAGGCACAGAGTGTTATAGAGGTAAATACGAAGCTGTGTGGTGAGAGAAAGATAGAGGAACAAAAGAAAAAGAGGACAAAGGTCGTTTATATCTGCATCACAGCGAGGAGAATCCATCATCGTAAGTTCCCACTGCGTTTGGGTTTATAGTGCAGTTTATCAGGATGGCCACATGGAGTGTTGCCTGTAACCCTGTGACCGCTCAACAAAAGGCCAAATTAAGAGGAGTAAGAGGCTGTCGCGCAGAGAGGCTGGCAGGTTGACTGACGCTGTTCCAGCAGAGAATAGCATCCTGTCAATCCTGGAGATGTCACCTTGACAGGAATCCTGTCCCGGATACAACCCCCATCACCAACCTCTCTGTCACCCAAGGCCACACACATCTACGTATCCACATGTTCTCAATAAAAAAAGAGCCTTACCAATGAAAGCATATGTACAGTGTTGGGGCAATGGGTGGGAGAGAGAAAATGAGGAAAAATGGAGAAAAGGAGTACACCCTGTCTTTCATAAATACAAACACGGTGGAGTCGCCAAATAATGATCATTGCCTTTGTGCATATCCACTTGTGCATACCACTTGTGTTTGACCATTTTAGACCTGCATACAGGTCTAATTGGTCAGATGGAGGAATTATTTGATTCCAGTTGACGACCTTCATTCATCAGTTTTCAGTAGGTCAGGTGGGACTGTAGCTGGTACATTTACGAGTGGTGTGTTGGCTTTGTTCACTTTATATTTGTGTGTGTGTGTGTGTGTGTGTGCGTGCATGCATGTGTGCGTACTTGCATGCATCTAACAGACAGACTGCAGTGTGTAGACAGGTGTAATGCTCCTATTTTAAATCTACCTCTTATGCCGTCTTTTCCTCTGTGTCCTATATGCCTATTTCTTAGTCAGAGTTCACTAAAGGTCAACAATTGTTATACATTCATAGTGAGATGTTTAGTAACAACGGATGCAGACGAGAAAATCATATAAACTTATCTACAACTTGCTGAAATAAGCATCATATCCTTATCTTTTGGCCAGCCCTGGCCTGTTTGACAGTCATTTTTAATGTGAAAAAAGACCTATAATAAAGAGATGACCTAAAAAAAAAGAAAAAAATCTGTATTTATCCTGACAGCATTTTATCAAAAGACCCCACACATCCATTTTACAAGCCCATCCAGACCGCATTTAAAGTCAGTTTATGTGATATGCATTCAGTTTTGTTTGGTCACCATTTGATTTTTAAACAAAATTTGTGCGCGTGCATGTGCGCGCGCGCGAATTACGGTCAGCGTTTGTTGTGGTCTTCGTCGGGATATGAGGAAACAGCGGCCCCTACAGGCAGACAGCGGGAACAGTGAAACAGTAAACTCCGCTTTTAGTGCTTTCTTCATGTATCCGAAATTAACGGTAGAAATTGTAAAACGTGTGTAGTAATTACGTAACCGTATGGTAAATTGTTTCGGCTAATAAGGTGATAAAGTAAACCTTCATTTCCTCTGTAAGGTATTCCAGGTTTACACCCTCCGTAAACGTATTGTTAATAACTTTGCGCAATTGCAATAACATGTTTTACATTCTTCCGTTTTGATCTATTGCAATCTCACAGAGGATTCCTTTGGCATTGACGGAGAGAGGGAGAGAGAGGGGGGGGGAGAGAAAGAGAGAGAGAGAGAGAGAGGAGAGAGAGAGAGAGAGAGAGAGAGAGCGAGAGAGAGAGAGAGAGAGAGAGAGGTTAGGAGCTCCAGATGGTGTTTAAACGCAGACAGAAGGCTACAGCCAGGACACAGAGAGAGGAGGAGGAGGAGAGAGCTACGCGCACTGGGCCCTTTTACTTCACTCATCAGTGAAGAGAAGAGAATAAACGCCCGGCTGAAAACACGACATTTGTTTAGTGCAAGGAAAGAGCGCTTAAAATCTACCTAACTGACCGAGCGAGAGTGGTTCTGTCCGGGAGAAGTGAATCTTTTCTAGAGACAGGACGGCGGAGGAGCGGCGCGTCGGAGGCGCAGGACCACACATAGACCGTGGTTGTGCAGAAGCTGACTGATGTAAAGAAACTGAAAGAAAGAAGAACTGGTCTCAACGGAGCCTGTCGGGACGTATTCCTGGCCGAACAGAAGAGGGTTCTAAAGTTGTTACTGCAGGAATAATATAGGCGCACCGCGCGGACAAGAGGATCCGCATCCTGAACGTGTGAGTGTCCATGGGGACGCCAGGATTTGTGGACTTATTCGCAAAATAGAAACCGACGAGTAGTTCTGTCTGTTTTAGCAGACAGATTCGGACTGCGGAAAGAAAGGACGTCTTTGAATTCAAAGGTGTATTTTTGTAGTGTTGTTTTTTATGATCTGGGATGTAAAATGAGCAAAAGAGCGGATTTACGCGACTGGGACAAGTTGTGATTTTTCTTTCTCTCACTCCCTTCAAATCACAGTCAACACCAAAAGCTGTTTACTGTCTTCAAACGAACAAAAAACAGGCTGCAAAACCAAAGACATTCGTGTTCTTAAGGACCCAAGGCTTTGATTTTTGTTTTACTGTTCCGAGAATTCAAATACCTCATAATTTATTAGAAGATTGAAAGTCTAGACTCCCGCTTTCATTTTGAAGGAAAGTTTTGCATTTTATTCTATATGGACTCTGTTGTTCGTTCTCCTCTTAATCGCCTGCTCGACAAACTAAATAAAAAAGGGGGACAACACGTGTGTTTCCCTGGACTCTTCTGCAAAGGCTTTAAAACCCAAATAATGACGAGGATCGAGACGGTATAGAACCAGTTTCAGAACCGATTCGGTGGATTATCACCGCTACAATTACCTCAGTTTGACCTCGACCTTCACGAAGTAAGTACCTGCAAACTACCACAGCACGTCTGTTATCATGTGCGTTGCTTTTAAATTCATCTTGTTGGGAATGCAAGACTACAGCGTGTCATTATATTATAAAGTGCTGTTTCATTTCAAAGGCAACAGCTCCACATTAAACTTAAATTGTCTGAAATGTGCGAGAATAGAGCAGCAAAGTAGTGAAGGTGAATGCCAAGAGTGCTATTTTTGTAAACCAATATTTAATAATTAATATTTATGATGGAAATAACACCTTTTTTTTAATGCAGGCGAGAATTGCTATTAATGTAAATGCAATGACATTGACAGTGCTGGAAACTGTGATATTCAGTGTAAAAGCAGGAAAGCAAGGGGGAGGCAGATGAACCGTCTGAAGACAAAGTGATGAATCATTATTGTCTTTGAACTTGGTGCGCACCTGAACCAATCAGAGGTGACGTTGTGATGAGCACTGTTGACATTTAGCCTCAATGAAGTCCTGTGCTGCTTCTGAAAGACCCTTCGAGTTCGGTCGGTGTAGTTCTGTGGTCGCGTTGACCTGCAGGCGCAGTAAGAATGGAGGTCGAACGAGTTTGAACTGAAAACTGAGCTTGAAAGGTGAAATTGTGCATTCATATCAAACCTTGTGACCGAATGTGGCGACACTCCCTGTGAAAGCAGGTACCCAGTTGAACAGCCTCTCATTTCCAGCCTGGGAGTGCAACAGTATAACACTCAGGCCATTTTCTCTGCATGACACAGCCCTACATAATTGGCCCTGGTAAATATCGCCTGAATTATTGAACAGCTGATAATAGTCTTGAACAATGGACAGGAGGTTGCAGAGGTGAAACCGCAGTGCAGACACCCCTGCTTCACCGCACATTTTATGCCTCCTTCAGCAAGCATCTTCCGCCCTGACCATCCCATCGCTCCATTTACCGTGGGCAGCCGCACGCCCGGGCAGATGTCCCCACTTCATCGTTAAGTAGCTCCTTTAAAAGCCTGTCCAATCACGATGACCCCAGCACTCCGTGTGAAATTATTCAGGTCCAGCACAGAGGCCTTTTTTCGTGTACAGAAGGAACAAAGAATTGAATGAAGCTGTTTTGAATGAACAATAGCAGGCAAAGCAACAAGTCAGCAGAAAATGTATCCTTCGCTTCCCCGTGCTACACCATTAATCAGTCACACGTCTGAGGGGAAAATATTCAAAGTGGAGGCACTGCGAGTCAGTGCTGGCTGACCCGGGCGCTGTGTTTACGTGTTTACTGTACAAGTGTGTGGGCTTGTTGAGCATGCTTTGTGTGTGTGTGGTAATTATTCTAATCTAAATGCAGGCAGTGCAGGTGAAACCGGCTGTCTCCTAATTAATGAGGCGAGCAGATGGCCTCGGGTGGGCGGGAGCTGCCAGTGCACAGTGAGCCGGTCAGGTGGTCAGCGCGACCACGGACACCTGGGCCCTCATGCGTCCGTGCACGTCATCGGAACAGCACACTCATAATTATCTTATAATTAATGTATTTGACGGTCCCTTTTTTTTTTTGTTATGGCAGAATTGAGCTTTTCCTTCCTTCCTCAGATCATCTGCAGATAGGTGAAGAGGCTTCGAGAACGCGAACGCGGGGCAAAGCCTCTGGTTAATTTGCACTGCAGACAACAGAAAGCCACTAAAAGTCTATCACAGTGGAAAACAAAGAGGCCATAATTGGTGCTGATTTAAGTGTTCGGACCCTCTCAGTGCCTGTGTATTTACAGTAGCAGCAAAAATAGCTTTTAAGTATCAGACAGCAACGTCTTGCGTGTGAATATGATTTGATTTCTTTGTGGTGGTTCTATTGCTTCTGTACATGTATGTGCATTAACAGTATGGTTAATGATGCAGCAAATGTATGTTTCCATTTGAATATGGGAGCCGAAGTGTCATCGTGGGTGAAATGAAGTATTTTCTGGTTCTGCATCTCTATGGTTTCTCTGTTGTTTATCCTCATACACACTGGGAAGGGTGAGTGTTTGTGACTCTGTGTGTGTGTGGGGGGGTGAGTGTGTGTGTGTGTGTGTGTGTACTCTGCCCTGGTCTGTTCCACATGTGTTTGACATTACTGTGACAAGGCTGCCCAGCCTCTCAGGGGAGATGGAGAATGTCAGAGACTAGAGCGGAGAAGCGAACAGCTTCCCAACATCTGGATGGAATGAGAAACACACTGGTTGGATGGCTGGCCTGCGTCTCCACAGCGTGGGAGCAGAGCAAAGGGTGGAGGCCAAGTAAAAAACCCCAAATGTGTGTGAAATATCACTCTTTCCCCCCTTTTTTTATTTGTTCGTCGGCTTCTCCGCACTTGCAAACACAAAATCGGCCTCCCAAGGATAACACGCATTTAGGCGCTGTTAGTCATAATACTGTTTTGCATCCACTCACATTATCGGTTTCTTTTATGGAATACGGAATGGGTCAGATATTCTTGCTCTGACATTTATAGCTGAGTATTTGCAGAAATAATTTGTTGAATTGAATCCTCATTTCACTTCAACGTATAGAGGACCAACAAAATTGCATCCTCAATTATGCATTTCAAAAGGAAGGCGCGTTTCAGAGTGCGCACCTACTCCGCCGTCAATGCCTTTGCAAACAAATGTCGCAACATCGCACGCAGCGTGCGTGCCTATCGCAGAATTGCTGTCAGTTTCAGCCAAAACAGAAAACATGCCTTCCTCCTCCTCCCTTCCTTCGGTTGTGTCTCTTTCTCTTGCAGCTCTTGCTTTTTTCCACCTTCCTCACCTGCCCTCTGACCCCTAGCCCTTTTTTTAAACCCTCTTCGCCCGCCTGTCCCGTTCTGCCCACGGCACCTTCTCACCTCAAAGTCCCCGCGCCTCATGGTAGGAAGTCTGTTCCGACAAGCGTCAGACATGGGAAACAGCTGGACTAATCTCCAGGAGGTCAGAGCTCTGTTTTAATCAGACCAATTTGACAGGCCAACAGAGAAAATGGGAAGTTCATATCACCGCCGCTACCTGATATAATGAATCCCTCCCTTTCCTTTTGACCCACGGCGGGGCCTTTATCACTGGCAGGAGGTAAACAAGCACAAAGGAACACACGGGCTGAAGTTATTAAGGCCTCGAGTCCACAGCAGTTCTGTGTAGACGTCTGAGGAAGAACATGCAGGCAGAGATTGGGAAGGAAGGCACCGCTCTTTCATTCACTCTCCCTGTCTTTTTTTTTCTCGGCCTCCTCCTATGTACAGTAGTTGAGAAATCTGAAGGGGGAAAAAGGCCGTTATCTCCTGGAAACAGATCCTGTGCCACACAGATGGTTCCGTCTCTCCCTTCAAATGGGATACTGAGCCATTGAGTGCCGTTGTGTTACCAGTGTACAGACCATAATCTCGGCTCCAGCCTTCCTTCCTCTGCCTCTCTCTCTCTCTCTTACACACACATAGAGACATACAGTATAGCATTGATTGTATAGTAATATTTTCGGAAGGCTGGCAGTTTTAGTGTATGAGAACAGTGGAATCTTAGAGGACTGGGTGGTTGTCTGGCATTTTAAGTCAGAAGGAGGCTCAGCAGGGTGCATGTTTAATGATCTTTTAAGACATAGATTAGTAATGTGCTCTGACCTCTTACATTATGGAGAGGTTTATCTGTACCTCTGCAGGACTTTTGGAGAGGAAACTGCAATGCTATTGCTAGTAGCAAATAATCATCCAATCGAAGAGATTTTTATAACAGCGGCAGCTCTCTTTTCTGTCCAGTTGGAGGACAGCATCTTAATTTGTCAATTAGCTCACATTATCAGCATGTTACTGGCACTGCAGCCACACTCTTCACCTGCTTGCTGTATTTGTGACCGCGTCCCACAGTCGGCTGGTGTCCCAGAGGGGTTAGCTGGTATTTATTTCAGCAGGTTCCAACGTGAGCTGGCTGTAAGCTAAATAGAGAAACTGTCAGAGCCTTGTCACATGAATGCTGCCCCCCACCATACTCTCCACCAGCCACAGTTTGTTTCCTCGTGGTCAGCGTGTGTATGTGTGACATCTTTGGGGGTCCTGCAGGATAATACAGAGCACCTTCTCTGTGCCTGGGTAATGTCAGGAGCCATTGTTGCTGTCCCTGAGGGTCCAATGAAGAGGCATGAGCGATCCCAGGGAAGCAGGCTGCAGACATCTTTGTCAGCTTCATAGTGACAGAACAGGCATTTGACACCGAGTGAAATGAAATACACGACATCAAGTAGGCGAATGGCTAAGCTTCTGGTAGTTTTCCCTAATAAAAGACACACCAGTGTGGGGATCTTAACACAGAAGAGAAATATACACTAAGACATGCATCGAGAGTCAGGGGTTAAGGTTAAAAAGGGTGTATGTGCATATATGCGTGTTGCTAGGGTCAAATCTAAATCTTTTGTACCTCATAAATCAGCAGACAGTGGTGGTGACGTAAGAACAAATAGAGCTTCTCTCTGCTGCAGCTGGCCTGAACGAGAGAGAAACAGGAGAGAGGAACACAGGGAGGAAAGGAGAGAGCAGGACAGCAGCTGTTAGGCCTCCATCGCACACCTGTCACACAGGAAGTAAGCGCTGGCCACTGTTTCCTGGATACCCTTCCTCAAACACTGTTCCTAGTAGAATTAGAGGGAGGACATCTGCTCCAAGGAAGAGACACAGAGGTAGGTTTTAAAAAGATGTATTAGAATGAATAATCAAGTGCGGATTTCTGTAATAATAAAAAATGAAAATTATGTGTTTTGAAAATAAACCCACAGATTCTCATGCCCGGGTTGCATTTCTTCATACAATCCTTCTTGCTTGTGCATCCAAGTTAAGAGGATGTTTGTGTTATGGCGGAGCTCCCTGACAGACAGGTCACTCAGTGGAGACTTGAGCCTAACTCTCCCACATAAACTCAACAGTAGGACATTCCCACGCTAGCCTGTCTCAGCTGCCCCACCCAACCCCGCCTATGACCGACATGAGTTAATCCAGATGTCGGTGCTCGTTCGCAGACGAACGCACAAAATTATCGCTTTGTGACCAGCTCCTTCATTCCAACTATTTCACCGATTTGATGGTTAGCAAGTGACCATCACAGGAAGCGATGTTGTGTGATAATAAGGCACATGGAGCTTCTGTCTCAACCCTCCGGAGTGACGTTGTTGTGGTTACTGTTGGTAGAAATACGTTTCTCTGTTTGTCAGGCTTGTCAGGTTGGGTCCTCAGGAGCCCCCCCTATTCCCAGGCTGTCCTTCATGCTGCCTGTATGCAATTAACAGCGTAATTAAAAGCCTGATGAGCTATTTGGTGCAGGGTGAGGCTGCAGGTGTTTGGTACGGATGCCTATTAAGGCAAGTACACTCACACTGAATACCCCATAACGATATGAGGGTATTATCGTTGAAGTCTACGTGTGGTTTGGTCATTGATTAACATGGTCAGTACGTTAATCTTGACTATTTCATGCCAGTTTTCATTCAGTCTTGGATCACCCTTAAAGACTGACGTTTTATTAATAAAATCCGAGAGAAATGAAGCACTGGTTTTCACATATAAAGTGCTAAATACTCATGCTGGAGCAATAATATTTCAAACCTCAGCAAAAATGTGAGGAATTACAACTCAATTTAAAGCTTGTAAACAATAACAGAGTGAGATGTACATTAGTGTTGCGTAATCTTGTGGTAATACTGCAGATCCGACTACTGTAGCTATAGGATAATGCTGAGATTTATTCACTTTAAAAATGAGCTCTGTTGCTGCGAAAACAGACCTATCCAAAGAGTGCAATGAAAAATCAAGTCCCTATGACCTCCCTTAAGCCCTTAATTGCATTATTATTATTTTAAGGAGGTATTGAAATTTTGGCTAACCAGTCAGGTTTATCCCCACACGATGCTCCATTTCATAACATTATGTCATATTTAATAGCTGAGCTCATCTGAAAGAGGACTAACAACAGAGAGTCTGATGTCGGATGTTGAAACGTGGCAGCCCGAGGCTTAGCTCTCAGCTGGCAAAATTAGACTCATGGCTGACAGGACAAGCAGAAATAAATAAAGATGTAGATGAGAGACAACACAGAGCGTTATCATGTAGCGCCGAGGTTACACGTGAATCCGTCTCCCTATTCATGTCCGTCTGCATTTCTGTCTCTCAGATCCATTCCCAGATGTATATGCACAATCAACTGTGTGTTTCTTGTCTTCCACTTCCTCCCTCATATGCCCCCCTCCACTCCCCTCCCTCTTCTGCACTCTGTGGCAGCTGTGCTGGTGATGGCTCTGTGCCCATGGTGCAAGCTGGCTGCGGGGTCCCAGGTGGCCCACATGACAGTTATTGATGTTCAGGTGTTCAACTCCTCTCACACAGAGACCCTGGAGCGACACACATGCATACGTGGCTACAGATAAACATAGAAGCACGATGCGCACGCATGTATACACTCTGTGGTTGTTCACATGCATAAACAGAAGTCTGTATTCTTACGCACGTTGCCGAGGAGCTGTCTTTCAACAAAGTAACAAGGACAGGGGAGATTTTACGCATATGGCTCCCAGGCTCTAGCGAGCAACAGTTATCAGTCTGCTAAAGAAAAAACAACAGGCGTACGACAGTGTTGTTTGTGCATGATTTCTGTAGAATTTATGACTGTTTTTTTTTGTGCAGGACAGCCAACATTAGTCGCTGTGCCCAGCGCAGACACACTCCAGATGTGTCTGGCTAGCCAAGGCAGTTGCTCTTGGCACAGCTGCCTCGGCCGAATGTCACAAATACTTTCCGTTATTTAGGAACAGCTCTGGTGAGTAGTGGCTGGAGTGGAAGAAGGAGGTGAGGACAGATGAATCCCAGAGCGAGGAGGGAAGGGGCTGAAAGAGAAGATGTAGATGAAAAGAGAAAATAAATTGTTAGCTCGTGGAAGGATGGAGGAGTAGAAAGGTGCAAAGGGGTGGGTAAGGCGAGAGAGGAGAGAAGGGACAGTGGTGAAAGAGTGAGGCAGAAACCGCTCCAACACAGCATCTGGATTTTATTATCAGCCGTTGGGAAAAATCTAAAAAGGAAGTTTGTTTTTTTCCTCGCAAGCAGCGATATGCCGCACATAACCACTTCACCACCGACAAGAGGAGCCGGGTCCTCCCAGCGGAGAACAGATGGTCGTTAGAACTTCAATACAATTACATCAATAACAGCTTTCACAGATATAAGCACTGTATGACAGGATCCCTGCAGCTTAGAGCGACAGAAGTACTACTCCTCTACTCTTAGCACCTCTGGCTCAGGATAAATTGCCATCAGTGCATCCTCACTCCCCATCTGTGTTCAAGCTATCCGGGCTTTTCTTTGCAGTTAACCAAATTTAAAGAAACCGTGTGATGATATTTGACTTGGGGCGAGAGAACGGTGACTTGTTGATTTGCTCTGAGTAATATAATCAAAGGCAGGACGGCTTTTGTCAGAGCCCATTAAGAGAGAACCCCCTCCAACAACCAGCCCCCATTTTTTTGAACATGTTTGCTCAGCCGGCGCTGCATGTGCGCTATCACAGGCATTCTCAAGTAACATAGAGGGAAAATATTTGTTTGTGTCCACAGCGTGAGCATATGCAGACAGCAAACGTTTGAGCATGTGTGCATTCATCTGTTCTCGCATGCACTGTGCAGTCCCGTCTCCTGCCCTGTCATTAGTGCAAACTTTAAAGCCTCTGAACTCTAAATCAGCTCAAGATGAAGTGGAGTCTGGGAGTTGTCTGCAGAAGTACACACACGCACAAACACACAGATGCATCCAAATCCTTCTTAGTCATGACACAGTTCCGATGCATAGGAAAAAAAATGCATATACCAGAATCTAAAGGCACACAGAAGCACTTTTTGCTGGTGTTGCTGCACCACAGGAAGGTGAATCATTGTTTTTGTGGTCCCAATGGTAGCGGTTCTGTCTCTAGGAATGGCCTTTGGGTTGGTAATTTTATGGGTTCTGTTGGCGCTGTATGCCTTCTTCAATGATCCAGGGCACAGAGCTTAAAATCCCCATGTTTTGATATGGAGACCTGGTGGGAGGCTGGGGGCCAGAGGCTCAGGCTCTGTTTGTGTGGACTCCTCAGCGGCCTGATGGGGAACAGATGTGGGAAGGCAGGCGGCTGGGCAGCCAGCCAGAGCAGCTGGGAGAAATTAAAAACAACAGCATTCCTGGAGACTGGGGGAATTACAGTGAGAGAGAGAGAGGCAGGCGGGGAAGGAAGGAGGGAGGGAAGGAGCCAGAGACACAGGGAGAGTTTTAAGGCTCTGCGGTCACTGAAGAGTCTTTCTAGAGTCCAACAGATTGAATAGATGGGAGGGATTCGAGGGGACCGTTCTGCAGGGGTGAGCTGTATAATAATTTGCAGCTGTATCATTAGAGGAGGAATGGACGCACATGCAGAGAGCATTTCATCTAATAGACACAAACAAACTCACGTGCTTGTGATGTTTGTGTCATATCCTGCATGCTGACTTTATTTTTCTGAACATTTGTCCAGAAGGATGTTGTTGAGGTTTGTAATGTACGAACAGAAAAGATTCAAAATCTCTCCTTCTCTCGCCGTGCACTTGTACAGTCTGTGACCTGTGGTTTTGTGTGGCTCAGAGAGAATTGCTTTTCATCATGTTTCATCATGGCACAAGGGGGAAAGCAGAAGACCGAGAACATTTTTAGAACTCAGACTGCAGACTGTTTCTCTGGTGGGCAATCTTTTAACCCCAGTTACGTCACATGTTCAGATATTTGGAGTTAAAGAAACAAGAAAATGATACAGACAGCAGCAATTTCGTTTTAATCATTAGTATTTTTCCCAACTTAATTCAGTTGTTTGTATCGTCCTGATCCGATTTGGCTCAGGAGGATGCAGCCATTACAGATCAACTACACACACATACATGCTCACAACCATTTTTTTTTTAACCAGATTTTGTTTACCTGTTATTCCACAAGATTTTCCATGTCTCTCCTCTTTTTGCCTGTCTTGGTTTTTATTTTTTTGTCCTTGGTGACACAGCACAAACAGACACAGATGTATCAGACCAAGCGGTCTTTTCAATGTATTAAAAGTGAAATCCAGAGCCTGGTGGCTATGTGTGCTCCCTGTCCCCTACCCAGATTAAACATCTGTCTGTCTGTAATCCCATGTCGGGTGGTAGCGCACAAAAAGACAGGACAGTCCCTTTATCCTTGTCCTCCTCTCTCCTCTCCCTCTCTCCTTAGTCAGTGAATCAATACGGAGACAAATTGACCAAGCAGCTTGTAGCATGCATAATAATGCATGTTAGGATGAGTGTTGTCATGTGTGCCCCACAGTGTTGATTGGAAGCAGCGAGACACTATTTTTGATCAAAGAGGAGGTTGATTGAAACAAAAACCCTTCTTACTGAAGGCAGCAGGCAACCCATTCAGAAGCATGGGGAGCTTGTTTGTGTGTTTAGGACTCTTTAGAGGAGAATGACTGCATCTATTTCGAGCAGCCTCGATCTGCAACCTTGTGTGTTTATCTTCAGAGAGCCTCGCATGGGGCAAACAGTGGCATGCTCCTCATGTTCTTGAAGATCACTGTGTCAATGGCCCTCGTTCAGTATGCTCAGAGTGGCGCTCTTTAAATACAGACACCAGCTGTTGAACGCATCAACATGAGCTCTCAGAAATAAGCGAACGCCAGCCTGAGTCCAACAGAAGCAAGAGTGAGTTATATCAAGGAAAACAGTGGATCATAACTTGGGAATGGATCACTATTAAAAAAACAATGATTTGATGGTGAAAATGCTGGTTTATTGGTACGTTTATTACATTAGGTTATTACATTATTCATACTCATTCCCTCTATTTTCCACTGCATCATTAATCTTTTGTTTGTATGTGTGTGTGTGTGTGTGTGTGTGTACACCCTAATTCTAGGGGTCATGGTTGGAAGAACGAAATATTTATATTTTGGTGCATTAAGGATCATCTAAAAGCAAAACATAGAAGATTGAGAGTCAATATATTCACCATTAAGCGCATGTTTACACATTTCCTCATACCATTTTCTTTTGTTTTAATACTGAATATATTTATTTAACGCAGGTACAGAAATGCACACATTTGATCACGATTTATCAAAATATCAGCTGTGCTGCAAATCTGTTTTATTCATTCATCCATGCACATATTTGCACTCTCTGCCATTCACACACAGAGACAGACTCTAAAGCTATTTTCTCACAGGCTGCAAAAGCCCTCACACCTCTCAGCTCAGGTTGACATGGCAAAAAGATGTAGTTCAGCAGCTGCAGAGACAGACGGACACAGTCAACACTCACTGAATCATAAATTGCATTGTTTGTATAGACTGACAAAATATGAGGCAGAACTCATCACAGTGCAGCAGCGCAAGATTCAACAAGTGTCATGTTTTCTTCTCGTGTCCCTTGCCATAATTTTCATCCCCTTCGTGCCACAGACCCGGCATGGCCTTGTTTGGTCCTCGCAGGGTGTCTGGCAGAGGACAGTGAAGATCCTGGTAGCAGCATGGAGCTCTGTTGAAAGCCAGTCCAGCGTGATGGACAGCAGCAGATCCAGCTGCACTTGTCACTGGCTGTCAAGCCGGCTGTCTGAACTCGGGGACGAGAGGGGACAGGCGGGGTGGAGTGAGAACTGTGCACATGTGAATTTGTGTGTGTGTGAGTGTGTGTGGGGGTTGAGGTTGTACTGGAGGGCCACTGATTGGGATGTCAGAGCTACATAGAGGGTATCTGCATGGAGGAGAGGGAGAGAGAGAGAGAGACAAAGCGAGAGAGAGAGAGAGAGAGAGAGAGAGGGAGGGAGGGAGGGCTCAGTCAGCAGCAGCTGAACGAGTGAGCAGGTGTGACTGTATGTCTCAAAGGCCCACGGATCTCCAAGAGAGACACAATACAACTTTGGATTCATTTCCACTCCGTGCATTGATTTGTTTTGCGTCTTTTTATGGGGCTTTTGGTCCAAGGAAGCAATCGATGGTTGCCTTGGTGAAAATGTCAGTGCTCTCCTCCTTAACCAGCTGTCTCCACTTTGAAAGTAAGTTTCTTTTCCATCCATGCAAGTGCTCCATGTTGATGACTGTCTGTTTTTTGCCTCTTCCCCTTTCCCCTTCACGTTACAGGTAGCAGAGTGCAAACAGTTGGCACAATGCCAGATTCACCTGCGGATGTGAAAACCCAGCCCAGGTCCACCCCACCCGCCATGCCTCCTCCACCTCCAGCTGTCAGCCAAGCAACAAATCGCAATGCTTCATTTACCCCAACTACCAGTAAATCAAGTAAGATCCCAGGGTTTTCTATGATTATTTGTACGTAACTTGTAGAACCACCATGTCTAGCCACATGTAAGGCCTTACACAGAAATATGACCTGTCTGTGGCGAGTTGTGTGATCAGAGGGTGGCGGTTAGGGTAAAACCAGGCAGGTTTTATGTGTGTGTTTAGTGAAAACAAGTTACCTGCAGCATGTGCCCACATAAAAGAAACAGCTAGTCTTTTAAGGTAGCTGTAGAGACCTGAGACGACATCTGCGCAACACTGCAAGGAAGGCATCCCCACTGTGTTGACACGGATATCTACGCACAGTCATTTGTAGGTCAAACCCCGTTTTGACATCCAAGCTCAAACTCTGCTAAATTGGGCCGACCAGATGCCCAGCATTCACGGTGGTTCCGGAGTTTACACTTTTACACTCAGTGATAAACAAAGGGAAACTCCTGCCCTTCAAGGCGTAATAATTGCTGATGTTTTGCATGAAAGTTGTCCTTCTCTCAACGTGTGCATGAACAATGGCTTCTTAAATTCAGAGGGATTTGAAATATTTGTTTCTTCTCCGTGCTGCTGAACAAGTGCTTAAGTCGCTTGAGTGTCAGGTGTGTGTCTCCAAGCATATACTGTGTCCCTGTCCCTTTTGGTCTAGAGAATGCCCTTTGCTTTTGAGTCAAGTGTCTTTGGGTGCGTGTGCAAAGGGCGGCTGTGGCGGTATATGTGTATCTGTGTTGTTTACCAGCTGGTTGAGGCGGCAGCAGCTAGAGCAACCATGCAATGTGTGTACACTACTTTCTTCCCTATATAGCAATGACAGGACATGTTGTTTCACCTGTCGTGGCGGGCGGTCAGTAGCTCTCTCCTTGCAACCCTCTCTCTAAAACCAGAACACAAGTGCTGCCTGTTGCGATCACATGGTCCAGTCCATATGTGTTTAGACCCTTGACTGAGCAGTAACTATGGCTGGGAGGAACTACAGGAATGAGATTACTGCCCAAACCTCCTATTGTGTTCGAGTAGACCACACGCTGTTAAACACACTGTAAATGTCAATGTTATGTGTTGTGTACTGACACTAAATGCCTCGTTTGATTTACATATTGATAAAGTTGTTATTAACTACAAAGGACATGAATGTGTAGATAATTTAACAACAGTCGTGAAGGCAGTACAATCTGGTTTCAACTCCAATATGCTGCACATAGCTGTACTGAATGAAGTGATGGAGGATGTTGGAGTGTATATGTAAAATATTTTTCAATGTTCATGCAAATTGTGTGTGCGACTCGAAAAACAAATGGAAGGACAAAATTGGACATCTGAGCTCCCGGTAATTTGTGCCTGCATTATAGAGTTTATACGACTGATCTTATATGTGTGCTGCCTGCTGCTTCTATTCTGAACCATAAAGCTGCAAATCTACTCTCAGCTGGCGGACATGTGTAGGACCGGATTTAGCCACACACCTGCTATTGGAATAAAAGTAACACAGGCTTCAGGACTATTTTTGGCACCTCTTTAACAAGTTCCTCTTATAGTTGTGTCCAAGAGAGAGGGGACACTGCGAGGAGCAACGTGGAATAGATATGATATGGAGGGAGATTGGAGGGAGGGTCGGATAGTAACAGTTGGAAAACAGCTGACGTTGTGCATGTGCATGCACAGGCACACGCGTACAAAAGAAATGACAGGAAATTGCATGTTGGGGTCATTAAGTGCATGTTGTTCTGTGGCAGGGCTGTCAGATTTGACTTAAATACATGTTTTATTTGTGTTGTGGGTTATCTGTACTATGTATGGTGTTAAGGAGCTTCTGGCATCATCACACCCTCAGATCTGTCACATACCCCTCACACTTCAACAAAACAGCGGATTCATGTCATCCCTCCATTCTGTCTCTTGGCAGTGCTGAATGGGAGCAGTCACTCTCCTACATCGCTTAATGGTGCTCCATCCACTCCTAACGGCTTCAGTAATGGGCCGGCCATGTCCTCAACTGCCTCCCTTTCCAACCAGCAGCTCCCGCCAGCTTGCGGTGCCCGGCAGCTCTGCAAGTTGAAGCGCTTTCTGACCACACTGCAGCAGTTTGGCAACGACATATCGCCTGAGATCGGAGAGAGAGTGCGCAGCCTCGTGCTGGGGCTGGTGGTGAGTTCAGAAGAAAATTCTGAAAAGACGCCACTGAAAGAATGACAAGAGAATAAGGCGATAAGTAAATAAGCAACTCTCGTGCCTTTGCCCAGAACTCCACTCTCACCATCGAAGATTTTCACTCGAAACTCCACGAGGCCACCAACTTCCCTCTGAGACCATTCGTCATTCCCTTCCTGAAGGTAAGCCCTCGCGCCCTTGAGTCATGTCAGCGAGCTTGAAATTGACAGCAGCTACACGTATCATCAGCATTCATCACTGCGTCTCCATATGCGTCTGGATGCGGTACCCATTCTGCAAATAGCTTTTCGATTGGAAACATACAGGTCTGCGCTGCATAGTGCTATGGAGAAAAGGCATGGCATATGTGAGTGTCCATTAAAAGTGGTTTGTGTGAATATGTCAGACCTCCTGGTGTGTGATGATCCCTCACATCTGGGACCTTACAGCATTGCCTGTGTTATATCAACCAGACAGGTTTGAGAGTTATTTGACAGTGATGACACACATGCAGAATCTCAAATACACACACACACACACACAGTGTAGGTTATCAGCACACCCTGCAGAGAGAGAACCAGAGAGAGAGAAACATGGCAGAGGAAAGTGTCAAGGGACCTGTCTTATCTCATCCCGTCTCTTCATCTATCACTTTCTTTTCCGTTCTCTCTAATCATTCACTCTCACTCGCCTTATCTGTTGTTCAGTCACAATTTTCCACTCAAACGGTCTCTGCTTAACACTCTTCTCTACATTTACATCAGCAAGAAAAATCTATACCCTCCCGACTACGATTTATTTCTTTCCTAATGCAGAGATGTCTGTCTCACTTGTTTTTACCACTGAAGGCAAACCTCCCCCTGCTGCAGAGAGAGCTGCTCCACTGCGCCCGGTTGGCCAAGCAGACTCCAGCTCAGTATCTGGCCCAGCATGAGCAGCTTCTCCTGGACGCCAATGCCAGCTCACCGCTTGACTCCTCTGAGATTATGTTGGAGATGAATGAGCACGGCAAGAGGAGGACCCCTGACAGGTAACGGCTCCACATTAAAGCGCGCTCAGAAACAATCTCTAGCACATTCAATGAACTGTGGAAAATGAATTCTGATTTATTTATTTTTTATTATAGGCATTGTTTCAAGGTAATAAAGTGCCAACAATAAGTGTAGTCTATAAATCCTTTGTGCTTGATGCCTGAACATCCATTATTCTGTGCCAGGCTTTATTTGGCAGGGACAGATGATAAATGCAATGAGAAAAGGAGAACATCTGAGAGGGGAACTCAGACAGAGCAGAGGGGGTGTAATACAGCAGTTCTCCCCAGCAAACCCTACGTATGAGTGCACTGGGGTTTTTTTGTCTATCATTTCGCCTCTGCTTCATTCAGTCACTACAAAGGCGGCATAAAAAAATTACCTGGCATTTCCTCTATTTTTTCCACTGTTGCCCTCCTCTATTTCTGGCAATGTATCCACAGTGCTTCATCACCTTCTTCACTCGTTCCCTTTCCAAGTGTCTGTGACCTGCTGCCTCCCAGCAGCTGCCCATATGTCAGGGATCTGTCCAGATGGTGATGTGCTGACCGCAATGCAGAGCACATCCTGAGTGGGGAGTTGGTGGGGATGGGTGTAGTTGAAGCCCAGTGTGCAATCCCACTTTAATCCCCACACCTCTGTCTCCAGACCTGGGGCTTATAATGTAGGCACAGACGTAAGGGGGGAGGGGTTAGGCTGGGCCAGGACCAGCTGTTCCTCTAATTTCTAGGGTATATATGCGATGTGTATTAGATAGATAGATAGATAGATAGATAGATAGATAGATAGATAGAGATAGATAGATAGATAGATAGATAGATAGATAGATAGATAGATAGATAGATAGATGGATGGATGGATGGATGGATGGATGGATGGATGGATGGATGGTCATCCAACTAAACAGATTAACATCAACACTACCATTTAAACTATCCAGATGGCTGGAAAAAACAACCTCGTGCGAGCACACATGCGCACACACACACACACACAGGCACACAGACTGACTTAAGCACACAGACACAAATGAGCGTCACCAAACATCTGCCAAACACACAGTATTCGGTCCATATTGCCCCTTAAGCCTGGGAGCAGGGTGGGAGGGAGAGCTGAGAAATACTTGCAATCTAAGAGTAGGCTGAGGGATATTCAGATTAGGAGCTTGAGATGCAGGGTGAACACTTGGACTTGTTCAATGCATATGGTGTACAGCTGTGCAAAAGCTTTGGAGAGCCGCTGCCATGCTGCAACTGAACAACAAGCAATTCTCAGCAGGGAGACATATGTGAGTTTCTTTGTTCACACCCACTATGGAGGAGCTGCAGAAATAACAAGAAAGACAGTGTTTAAACAGACTCTCATAAGTCAATTGTGCCGACTGAAGCAGCTGCAAAACAAATCTAAATTTTAGTGTGTTTAAACTTCTGGTCACTAATCTCTCTAACATCTTTTACAGGACCAAAGACAGCTCAGAGAGAGACGGATTGCACCCGGAGCACCTAGCTAAGAGGCCCTGCACCATCAGCCCCAGCCAGCGTTTTAGCCCCAGCACGGGTCTTCCTGCTCACCCGCCTCCCAACGGCCTCCCCACACACCCTCCGAATGGACTGTCCCACCCTCCCAACCCTCAGATGGGACCTCAGCACTACCGCTTAGAAGACATGGCCCTTGCACACCAGTACAGAGACGCCTACAGACACAGTGAACGAGACAGACACCGGCAGACAGGTAGGATAGCTGCACAACAATCTATCGGCCGTCAGTCCCCAGAGGATAGAACATGTGCTCATGCACAGGAAAGTGAGATATATGTAGAGAACAAAGGCCAGTTGTCTGTCTTGTGTGATAATCCTTCTGGCAGTGCATCTATATAAAGAACAAACCATACATGTCCATGTGTTACAACTGTGGCAACCATATATGCTGTCCTTCTGTGTTCCCAAAAGGAAAGGGTTGAATTACATGTGAACCTTGAGTATATAAAGCTATTTTTAAAAATTTGAAATCTACAGTATTGGGAACAAAAGCACAGAAATAACATTTTAATATTAAGGGATGTAAGTAGTGCGGAATGGGCCTCATCTCACTCTCATCAGGACAGGTGACATCAACCCCCTTCCACAATTAAAAATAATAACAGGTGACTTATGTTGGATGAATGTGCTCCTAGTGATGGTCTTTTGCAATCTCTACAATCTGTAACATATGGACTTCTGCTTTCTGAGCAGAATAAAGCCCTTAAAATGGGATTTAAAGTGAGAAAAACATAAAAAAGTGGAAGAAATTGTGAGGTGAAGGCTCTGAATCAAAGATCTATTTGTGCTTCCTTCAGCAGTGCATGGAGCCCGCCAAGAGGAGGTGATTGACCACCGTCTCACGGATCGAGAGTGGGCAGAGGAATGGAAGCACCTTGATAACGTATGCATCGGCGTGGTAGATATGTGTTAAATGCCCCACTGCCCCATTTACAACACAGAAATAAGGATGTTTGCAGGTTACAGACAACTTCCCTCCCGTCTGGGACGCATCCTAAAGACAAGTGATTGTTGTTGTGTCAGTGTTTTAGTTAAAAACAAAATCCAAAATGAGGCAGCACCTCTGTGTCTACCTGCCGGTCAGTGCCGTGAGGACAAAATCACGTCAATAGACATGTAGACGTGTATACCACAGACTCACACTGAAACAGAGCTCCAGATGGAGCTCGGGGCCCAGCAGAGAGCAGCTCCAGCTGGGGAGAGCAGCTGAGACAAGAGCTGCAGTCATGGAGAGAACCGGCCAGGCCTGGCCGCACGCCAAATTAGAAACACTTTGCTGAAATAAATATAGCGAACTCAGAGAGAGGAGGGAGGGGTTAGCAAAGCTGGGACAGAGAAGAGGGGCAAACAGTGAATGGAAATAATGTTATGGGTTGAATGTCGAAGATGTAAACTTATTTAATCGACAGGCCTGGTGTGGAAACACAGGACACTGTTGGGGAGGAAAGTGACTGCAACAGAGTGGAGAAAGGAGAGGAAAAAAGAGAAATCTGTTGAGCTGGCAGAGATCAGACCAGAAGGGTAGAAAGGAATTGGCACATTTTTATCAGCAGCCCAGCTGTTACATTATCCTTGCTGTAGTGCTCTTTGACTGACTATAAATTTGCTGACAGGAATCAAACTGATTTTTGTCTGTGTTTTGTTTGGGATTTGATTTTTTTTTTTTTTGAGAGCTACATATGTCCAGATCAACCACTTTAACTGACAATCAACCTCGTCTGTTGCAGCTCTTGAACTGCATCATGGACATGGTAGAGAAGACGCGCCGCTCTCTGACAGTGCTGCGCCGCTGCCAGGAGGCCGACCGGGAGGAAATGAACCACTGGATCCGACGCTACAGCGACGTGGAAGAGATGAAAAAAGGTGGGAGCAACGGACTGCACTGCCTTCCTCCTTCTCCTCTTCCTCCTCCCTCTACTCACCACAGCTCCTCTTCCAACACAGCTAACAGCAGCGAGTCACTGCCCGTAGGAACGCCCTCGGCTGCCGAAAGGCAGACAGGCAGACAGACAGGTAGACAAACACTCACAGGGTATTTCTGGCAAACACTGACAGCAAGGTAGGGCCAGACAGAAACAGGCAGTTAGATCAAGAGCTCCAGCATGGGGGGCCTGGACCCCTGCTTTGTCCATTCTGAGCGTGTGCAATTACAGAACAAACACACACATGTTGTAGAGATGCAGATATATTTTTATGTCGAGTATAGAGGTTAAGAAAGCAGCCGTTCCAAATGTTTTTGTATGTGAACGTTCATAAAACAATGGATTATTTGCACGTTTAAACAACTATTTGCAGTCTTACGCCTGCAGAAAGCTCATCGATTATTCTCTAGTCACGTCACACTCCTTTTCTGGCCAGAAATGGTTGAAAAAGAGCTTTATTTATGCCACAAGTGATGATGTTTAAGTGTGTGCATGTGTGTGCGTGAGATCGAGTCTCAGTATTTTGCCTGCTTGTGTGTTTCAGAGATCCACAGAGACTTCCTACACAGGCCTCCTTCGGGATACCTGCCAGAGGAAATCTGGAGGAAAGCTGGTAAGTGCAAAGTTCTCTTTATATTCTTCTTGAGTGTCCTAACAGACTAACAAAACACACAAACACAAGCACACCCGCCACAGCCAGTCTTCAAGGCCCCTGCCCCGGCTATAGAGACAAACAGAACAGAGGTGTTATTGCCACAAGGGTCCATCAGGGCAGAGGATTGGAGGCTTTCTGTGTCATTAAGGCTAAATGTCTGCCATCTGTCACCACTATGAAAGGCCACTGCAGTTAAACCAGCAGTGAAAATGCAGTCACCTGGCTCAAAGCAGGCCGCAGCAGTGCAGCTCGACTCAACGAGATTTATTGTCCTCCGTTTTTTAATGTGGTTTACTGCAAAATATCTCTGAAACTTTGGGCTCAGAATGGAGCCAGTGGATGGATGGTGGGAGTTTCATGCTTGCATGGGCATTCTCACACACTGCATGTAAGATAGAGCCAATCCCAGGAGTCATCTGGCTCTGCCCCGTTCCGCCCAGTATTGTTACTGTATATTACCATCATACTCTAATTCCCTGCAGAGGAAAAATGCTGCTGCTGTCGGCAAAATACTGCGCTGCATTTTCACCAGCGGGGTAAAAAAGGCTCTTTTAATTGCAGTTGTTTTTCATACAGGTACCACAAGCATCCCGCTCTCCCCAGCATTAAAGCACCTTCAAAACAGGCAGGGTGAGTAAAAATATCTCACTCACGAAGTCTCACCTCTGCTGTGTGTACGTGTTAGCGTCTGCTAGGTATCACGATCATGCTCTGGCACCTCTTCTTACAAATTATAACCACACATGTGAGGCTCTGATTCAGGTAGAGAGACTGCAGTGCTTTTGAAAAATAAGATCTTAAGAGTGAAAACGCGGACAGACGTAACGCACTTGCCAAATCCCTGCGGAATTAAAACATTAATATTGCTGCCCCCATGTTTTTCCATTAAGTGCTAATTGCCCCAGCATCTGCTATGCAGTCTTCTCGATAAGGATTAATTAAATTTGCAAACTAATCTTAGTGGTGCACGCATTAGGGCAGATAATCGAGGAGCTGGAGATAATGCAGATAGTGTTTGCAATGGAGAGATGAAAAACAAGAAGGAGGGATGTGACAGAGCGGGACTTAAAGGTAGAGATGAGATGAGGAGAAGCATTGGAACATATGTCTGAGCGTGACCGTCTGTGTGACGGGATTGACAGAATTCCAGCTTTTAAGAAGATGAGCTGCGAGCTGTGTACACAACCATGTACACGAGAGGAGTGGAAGCGTCGCCTGCATGTGGTCCAAAACAGCTGGAGTGGATCTGAAAGAAAAACTGACAGTTATTATGGATTGAATCTGAAACACCTATGTGATAAAACTGGGAGCTATGGAAAAAAAACAAAAGCACAGCATCGGTTGGCCTGACCTACCTGCAGAGGTCTGTTTCTATGAAAGATGTATATATGGAAATATATGTCTGAATAAATGACAGAATAAAAGTATAGAATACTTAATAATAATGAATATCATCAGCGACCTACACTAAGGAAAGGACATAAGAAAGAGAATTTTTTAAAATCTATTAAAAGCAGCTAAACTAAGTGCTATCTAAGATGTTTACATGGTTGTGATATGAGAGGCTTCTACAGGTGTTGCGTATGTTGAGGTCAGTAGTGAGAGGTGGCACATTACAATCACTCCTGCCACTTACTGAGAAGAGAATATGGGAAGTTTCTATTTTTGCCTGCCATCTGGACAGGAGTCTATGCACCTGCCTGCTGTAAAAACACAGCCTCTTCACTCTTTCTGCTCCTGCTGGGAGAACACGTAGCCAGGGTGATAAAAAAAAAACTACTCCGCAGGAAGCTGAAAATTATTCATCTTATCCTAACAGTTTCTATTAAAGTTGTTTTAAACACCACGTTAATCCAGGATCTTGGATGGGGGAAAAAATAAAACAAAACAAGTAGGTGAAAAAAACATGTGCACCAGAAATTATTGTGACCAGGCTTGATTCAATTATTGAAGTCGGGCTGGTTTTTCTTATCTGGGAGTTTAAAATGATTTGACATCTGTTCGGCAACATGATGGATAAGAGAAGAACGATGGAGCTGACAGCGTGGGACTGTGGTCAAAGCACTAATGCTCCTTTCTTTCTCTCCCTTTGTGCCATCAGAGGAGGCGGTGAACGAGGTTAAGCGGCAGGCGATGTCGGAGCTACAGAAAGCCGTCTCGGACGCTGAGAGGAAGGCTCACGAGATGATCTCGGCAGAGCGCTCAAAAATGGAACGGGCCCTGGCCGAGGCGAAGAGGCAAGCCTCGGAGGATGCACTTACAATCATCAACCAGCAGGAGGACTCCAGCGAAGTGAGTACCTACCACAGACCCCTGCGGCCGCCCGTATTTTACCCCTCTCTCTTTAGACTCCTCTGCAGCACTCTCCCATGTCATCTATTACCCTTCACTTTGTTTCCTTTATCCTCCGAGTTATCTTCTGTAAGCAGCCGGCTGCTCTTGGTTTGGCATGGATGGCGGTGTTATGATTACTGTACAAGCAGTCCAGTTGTGTGTGTTCATAAAAGAAGGGGGGACACAGATGGCTGGAGCAGAGCACCAGACTCAGGCCATTATAGTGTAGTTGACCACCACCTGCTGGTAACACAAACCAGTGTGTGAAGCAAAACCTCCTAAAGGACTCACAGAGAAATTAAGATATTCTTAAAATCCTTCCCATAAGGACAGTTCCGATCCAGCAACAAATGATTTAGCTTGGAGCGATATGTAGGATATAATCCTGATTTATCCATAATTTTATTTCCATTCTATTTTTTTTTAAATATATGCGCAAACAGCCTGCCCTTAGCTTATTCTCTATCGTACAAGTTAAAAATACTAGAGAAAATCCCCCTTTTTTTTGGGACAAAAAGAGACTTATTTTTTATCTCTCCCCACTGTCTCACCAGAGCTGCTGGAACTGCGGGAGGAAAGCCAGTGAGACGTGCAGCGGCTGCAACACAGCTCGTTACTGCGGCTCCTTCTGCCAGCACAAAGACTGGGAGAAGCACCACCACGTCTGCGGTCAGGGCCTGCAGGGGCTGCCGGGGGGCGGTGGCGTCCCCCTGGGCACCCCCTCCTCCTCGTCCTCCTCAAGCTCCCTGGCATCTTCCGGCGCGCCCCCCACTCACTCAGAGAGCACCCCTCCGGGACCCTTGTCCCTGGCAGTCCAGAGCAGCATCACGGGAGGGGCTGGCGGCGGCAGCACCAGCGTCTCTGCCAGCCCGAAGGAGAGCAGTTCCAGCAGTGCCTCTCGCTCCACAACCCCAGCCACCCCCGCCCTACTGGACGCCACCTCACGCTGATGTCAGAGCCCCGCCCCTTTCCTGCATACTGATGTGACTGTGCCGATACTCTACATAAAACCAAACTGAAGAAGCTTCATCGCACACTGCTCCCCACTCCTCTACAGCAGTCCTCATGTCTTGTCCTGAGCTCCTCTGCAGTCTCTTTCCCTACCAGCTGATGATAGACCTTTCTTGGAGCTTGTTACCTTTATGCCCTTCCAGTAAATATTCTGTTGTAACTGCAGCCACAGAAGGATTCCAACCTAGTGTTCAGTGTCCTGGAAAGGGTTCCCTATCTCTGTGTTCTGTCACGGAAACATATCAGACGTGTGCTGTAAACATGAATGTGTGGCAAGCTTGTTAAACACTGTCCAAATAAGGACCAGTCAAGGTCTGCGGTAAAGCAACCTTAGGTCGGGAGGAAAATGATTAGCACTTGGAATTCCCTTTAATTTAGCACCAATGATCGATCAGTACCTGGCTCTAACACGTGCACTACCAGTCTGACCAGTTCAATGTGGCACTTCAGGATCCCACAGTATTATACGGGGACAAGAAAGAAAGACAACAACCCTTTTTCCAAATAAACGTGGGAAGGGTCTGCCATTAATTCCTCAAAAACACAGCTTAGTATTTATTAAATGTTCTGGCTTTAAAGGAAAACAAAGAGAAGTCCAAATATACTAGATGATGATGGTGACGCTGATGACAACTATAATGATATGAAAGTAAAGTTTAAACTGCTAACTACCTTGCTAGCGAGCCAAGAAAAACTACACCGGACTCACCTCTCTGCACCATTGTGAACCCAAATGAATTCAAAGATGAAAAAAATAACACGATCCAAACCTTTGTAATACACTGCCAAAGTGAGTAAGTAAGCGATAAGGAGAAGCACTCATAACCAAATGCAAAGCAACATCACCTCCTCAGCAGACACGCCAGGCCCGAGAGGACCACGTTGTGGAGAAGCTGCAGTTAGCGGAGCGTGACGTTTCTGAAACTGTTCCTGCAGCTGCTCTCTGCAGTCTGGAAGAAGCTACAGCGATTCCCTCATCGATGGCCCAGACTAGTGAATATGGACGATGCTGTGAACTTGCTTGGACTTAAATGAAATGGATGGGAACCCTGCCACAGTGCGGTTTGTGAGTGTGTGTGCGCGTGTGCGTGTGTGTGACTGTAACAGAGGGGGAAAGGGGAAGGAAAGACTCAAAAGGAGACAAAGGAAAAAAGATACATGGCAGTTGTGCTGCCACACACCTGTGAAAATGCCCTGAGAAGGAACTAACAAGTGTGGGAAGGTGGCAAGTCCCTTTTACAGCTCCACAACAATTTTTTGTCAAGGAATCGCTGTTACCTTTGCATTTATCATCACTTTTTTCCCAAAGCAACAGGCGGAAGAATCTCGTGAAGGGTGGCGTAGACTTGGTTCTCTCTCTACCTCCCCTGCCCGCTGACGGCCCTCCCACGCTCTTCCCTTACTACCTGACTCTAGTCCCCCCACCCCAACACCCCCCCCACCCCGCTGCACCCTCAGCCCACATCGAACAGAGCCTCACAGCAGTCACGTGGGAAGGGTACAAACCTGCTTGTAGATATTGTTCCTACTTTCAGATTCCAATAGTCTCTTGTCGCTGATGTCCATATGTGCTGCCCTTGTGTATATCCAGACAGAAGGACTTTGTTTTGGTTCTTTTAGTTTTGTTTCTTCCTTTTTCATTTCCTTTACGTTTGGGCTGAGCAGTAAAGTCAGAGCAAAGGACACTTGTCGATGAAAGGAAGCCCCGTATTTTGCTTGTTTGATTTGTTGTATCTATATTGATGAAATGAAACCCCTCTTGTAGAATATTTTGTATGGCTCGCATTGTAAGACAGTGAGAGGACGGAGGTGCAATATGAAGAGAATTCAGCTACTGAATGGAACCTCATCAACTGCCCATAGGGTGTCATATAATATAGATACATATAAATATATTTAAAAGTAACATCGGTAAGTTAATGTGAATGTACATAGTATTTAAAGAGGTCCAAAAATGTGTTTGCCAAATAACAGAAACCTTTTAAAAATTCAATGTCCAGAATATGATTTCTCTCACGCAAATTTCCGTCAAATCAAAGTGTCACGTGACCGGCAGTGAAGGAGACCGTTGGCATCAGAGGTAAAGCGGTGACATGAAAAGGAACTGACAGGGTGGATGCAATTAATCCTGTTTTTGTCAAAGTGGTGTTCAATCAGGCTTACGGCGAATTAAATGTCACCCCAGTTTACGTCCTGCAGGGAGGAACTCAACAGCAAACATTAACAAATCAATCAATATCTGAAAGGTTTAGTTCTCTGATTCATTCAGCTTTATTTTGATTCTAATTTTTTAGTGCCGTGTTCATTTCCATCCTTTCCACATGAAGCTGGAGTCGCCCCCCGCCCTGGCCCACATGGTGTGTTTGAGGATGTGTGTGTGAGAGTGTTTGTGGTAAGAAAAATCTGTCGTTTCTTTGTTCATGGTGCCGGAAAAGCCATTGCTGTAGGATTTAGGATATCTCCTATACCAGTGTTAAGCTACAATGGATCTCTAATTGAATTTAAATGAATCCTCTAAAAATTAAAAAAAAAAAATAACAAAAAAAAATTTAAATTATTTATTTATTAAGATGGAATTTGAGTGGGATAGTTCATAGGAATATTTAAACATCATCGTTTCAGCATTTTCCACGCGCACCTATTAAAAGAACGCTCTGGATTTACAGGAACGTCGGGAATAGCAACACAATTTGGTTGGCCTCAAACTTGGACCAAACTTTCCTCCTGCTATATTTTCTCTTTTTTTCCTAATGCAATTAAAATGGCGTAAGCTGCGAGGTACCCTGCGTCCGTGTGTAGCATTTCTGTATGTTCTGTATTTACCTTGGCATCTGCCTCGTTTGTGTCCTTTCTCTCCAAAACACCTAATTCCTCCACTGGCGCCGCCTCATCGTAACTCCTCTCGCACTAGCTACCTCCTGCGACCATACAGCTAACCACCAGGAGAGTTAACCTGGACTTCAGAAAAAGCTGGGCTCGCTGCAGACACGGAAAATGGCTCATAAAAGTGGGGGCGAGGGAATTCTGACACATCGAAAGGAACTGCCATCATGACGCGGAATAGCGACTATTGTCTCATTCCATAAATCAAGCTGACGGTGTTGCAATCCACCAACACAATAGAGTCAAACCTGCAGTTTACCCAAATGACAGAATCAAACATTACATTTGATGTCCAAAACCAATAAAAGCACAGACCAAAGTACTGCATTGCTATAGTGGGCTTTGACACATTGTGTTGACCAGGGAAGGCTTGAAGTTGGAGCTTCACAACAACCAAAGTGTATAAAATACACAGTCAACGACGCAGCCGAGCTCCAAAAATGTAGAACTCTTACTCAAGCAATTGGAGTTGTTGTATCCAAACGGAACAGTGCTTCATTAAAAAGGAGAGGCTGGTCTGGGAAAAGCCCACTGATGGCTCTTTACAATTGCGACGCCTTGCAGAGATAAAATGAATGTGTGGTTTTTGTGTCTTTGCCTTTTGGTGGCAGCGTGTGTGTGTGCATGTGTGTGTTTTATAGGAGAAACTTTTTTCTTGTCTCTGTAAAAACTTGAAACCTTCAGAGCTTTAATGAAACATTCTGTAGTGGCAGATCACCTCACATTAAGTAGAAACAGCTTTGTGCAGTAATGCATCACGCCATCGTCCTCCTAACAGCCCCGCTGTGGCAATTCCTCTCAAATCCAATCGCTTTGCATGTGCCTCCGTGTCTGCACACGAGCCCCCGGATAAACGAAACAAAACCAAACACAATAGGCTTGTTACAAAACGACTAGAACGCAACCAAAACCTGCAACTTTTCCTCTTCACCTTTCAGTCTCAGTGAAGTTTAGATGCCATGTCCCAGCAGGAAGGAGTTTCATGGGGCACCAGAGCTTCAGAAGATGGAGTAAACTGTCCAGTTTACTTTGACAAACCCCCATATGGACTGAAAATATGGCAAATGCATAAGGGCTCTGCTGTTGAGAGCGCCACCCAAGGGTCTCCGACATCAGCCACTTCTCCGTTCAACTATGTACATGATATGGGCAAAGCGCACGCTTACAAGTGACACATTTTTAGCAGGTTGGCATTTGTCTGTCCCTATCCTAAATGTTAACTCTTTCGATGACATTTCAAGGCTCATCTGATATGTCGGTGACACGTCCGTCCTGTGAAACAGGTGCTGAAGATTAGCTTAGGCAGAAAGCTAACGTGGCAAACAGTGGCTCCAGCACTTGTTTCCCCCAAAAGCCATGGCTCAGGATGGTCCTGTTTTAACCTTTACATGGATTTGAAGAAAAAAAAAAAGGTTTATGGTTTTATATGTGTAGGGAAGCATTCTTTACTGTACTGTGCAATACATTACTTACAGAAAAAAGAAACTGTTTCTGTAGGAAAGGTTGGCGCTTTGAAGACTCTTCTCATTTTTGTTTTCGCTCCCTCTTCGAAAGGTCCTGTTGCCGTTTTTAGATGAAGTTAACTGTGCCAGAAGAATTAAACTCTGATTTGTATTTATTTCTTGCATGCTTTCCTTCCTGTTGCTAATACCGCTCTTTAACTGTTCGCTCTGTTGGATGTGTGAAGCTGTAAAACATTCTAATTCAGGTTATTGTCTGTGTTGAACAATGTAACTGTGTAATTAAAACATGAAACGAGTCTCCAGCTCCCTTACTGCCTGTTTTTGCACACACGAGACAAGAACAATCGATTCTTATAATCACTATCACAGAGTCATGATGTACACTTGAGGAACCACATTATCTACTCTCGCTGAACAAAAAAGCAGTAATAGATATATTCTACTGTAGCTACTCATTACACTGCTATATCATCATTCTTATTATGCTCAGGATTCCTCATACTTTAACTGATATAATTAGCAACCCCTGATTTATATTTACCATAAAAACCCTATTATTTGTAAAAATTCCTTAGTTTTATGCTTTTATTTTTTGATGAGGATCCACTGAACTCTTTTTGTCAGAATGGAAAATAAGTTAGACAGCACAAATGAGCAATAAAATACATGATCCATTTGTGGATATTTCTTACTTCTGTGTATTTATTGAGGTCCTGGTGCACCTGCTGTGCTGCCTCTCTGCTCCTTCCCCCACCTCTTCCTGTAATCAGTTGGTGAGGGCAGATAAGCCGAATAATGTGCCTCACTGGTGATAACAATCAGACATGCAAATGGACTCAAGACCAAATAGAAAGAAAAGATAATGGGGATGTTGATAATACATTTTTCAAACAGCACCACTTAGTGAATTGGGGATGATTTCTGAGAAAAATAGAAACTGAAAAAAGCCCAAAAGGACCAAATCCACAAAGGAATCGTTTCTTTTTTTTCAATTTCACGTGCAGATGCTCATTTTCCTCTAATTAGCATTATTATTAATATCTATTTCCACGGTATGTGTAAGGTGGGGTGGGCTGTGGGCGCGCGGAGTTCCCCCCGTGTTGTCACGCCCCTGGACAGTGGACGCCTTCCTTCAGCTGCGTCTCGCGTCCTCTCGCGCTGCTGTCAATCATCCCGCGCGCCCCGCTGTCAGTCCCAGGTGATATCTATTAGCGGACCTCCTATGCGTTCGGCTGCCGCCCCTGTGATCCATCAGCGTTTCCGCACCGCGCGACGCGGTTCTGTTCGCCGGTTTATCTGCAGGCTGCGGTCCGGGCGCGGAGAGGCCATGTTGGAGCTGTGAGCATGGCTGGAAACCATCTGGATTACGACTACCTGGAGGACGAGGCCATCGACGAGCATTTCGCCGAAGACCCGGTGGGTGTCGGCATGTCGTCTCCTTGCGGTGAACGCTGCCGTGTTGTTTGTTTGTTTGCGGGCTTTTGTGCGCGCGCCAGTTGCAGACGGTGGTCACTCTGCACGGAGGAGCGCGAGCCTAGCATAAACTGCGGGTTTGGGGTCGTGGCGCTGAAAACGGCGCAGATCGATGAGCCGAATCTGGTGCAACGCGCAGAGGGACGTGCTCACGAGGTGCACGCGGATCGCCGTGGAGGCACGACTTCCAATATGGGCAGGTTTAAATGTGACCGCTCCGATTCTCGGTGCAGTATTTGTTGAAATGAGAACACCTCTGGAGACCGTTGAGGTTGGGAGTGGAGGGATAAGTGGAAAAGGGATATTTGAAACACGATTCTGCCCTCATGTCGCCGGTGGCCAAAGGAAAATTGCCCCTCAACACTGAGGGGAATACTGCTAATCCAGATGAATCTTGAGTTTTGATGACACGGCAGCTTTTAACTTTTGCACAAAAATCCATACATGCAGTGATTAATCCGGGCTTTTCATTGTCTTTTCAATCAGTTGGAATAAAGATGGGTATTACTAGTTATATTACACAATGATAGAAGGCGTCTGGTAGAGAGACATCTCTCCAACTTCTTTAAAAATCTGATCTTTAACAATGAGGGAGGGAGAGGCTTTTGGTATTACCACAGCCTACCGCCAGGTGGCGTTTACACAACACTTTGATGCGATTGTGCCAGTCTGACTTCACATTTGTGTCCTCAGGAGCTAACAGCCATCAAGGCCAGGGTTCAGGAGCTCGAGATGGAGGAAGAGACGGAGCGGCTGAAGGAGGACGAGAGGTGCGACGCAGGGGAGATGCAGCTCATGACCTGCAGCCCTCGCCCCGGTGAGACAGCCCGGCCCGGCCATCGGTTGGTTGTTGCATCTGAATGCTCATTAAGTATTTTGAGAGGCCTCGGCAGCTTGTTCTGGGTCAGCTGGGTGGCGTTGGAGCCTGCAGGCAGGTGAGCGGTGGCCACGTCATCCGTTTGGCCAACACCTGCACTTCATGTGCTTCTTCACCGCCCAGTGTGAAAACAGCAGTGAGCCCCAGCATCGCCCTTGCTGCCCCTGGCAGGTTTTCATGCCCCCTCCATCTCAAATTTGAGCTTAAATAGCAGGGGAGCATACTGCTGTTTTTTTTGTTTTTTTTGATGCATTCTATCAGAAAAAAAATTATACAAGTAGTGAATGAAAGCGGTAAATATTCATTTTGTGTAGTGGCCCCCTGTGTGGATGGTGAATTCCTAAACCAGCTTCTCTGCTCCCACTGTAATGATGCTTCTTTTTTCTAGGACCTTTCTACAATATGACCCCCGAGGAGAGGATAGATGCCGACAACAGATCGGTCTATGTGGGAAATGTATGACTTTTTGGCTTTTCTTCATAGAAAAACGTCTCCCCATCTGAACACTTTTGAACCTCCCAAATCCAGGTAGAC
This sequence comes from Takifugu flavidus, assembly GCF_003711565.1. Classification (NCBI taxonomy): domain Eukaryota; kingdom Metazoa; phylum Chordata; class Actinopteri; order Tetraodontiformes; family Tetraodontidae; genus Takifugu; species Takifugu flavidus. Next base: position 15,422,310 of record NC_079521.1, on the reverse strand, counting down.
TACGGAGCCACTGCAGACGAGCTGGAGATCCACTTCAATGGCTGCGGGCCGGTAAATCGAGTGACCATTCTGTGTGATAGGTTTTCTGGACATCCTAAGGGGTGGGTTTAATGTCTCTTTAATGTCCCAAAGTCAATAACCAGTCCTTTGTTTTAGAGGTGTTGAGCTGTAGACTTCTCAGATTTCTATTATGTTCTGTTGTGTAATGAAGATATACTGACCTTCCGCGCTGACCTCTAATTATGTGATACTTCAACTGAAAGAACACAACTATATGGATATTGACTTTATTTCTTCTTTGCAGCTTTGCATACATCGAGTTCTCTGACCGAGACTCTGTGAATAGCGCTATTGGTTTGCATGAGACGCTATTCAGAGGAAGAGTTCTCAAGGTGAGTTTTGTTGTTTAACAATATACAACTGGAACTTTTTGTACAATACTTCTGAGATGGAACACATGGATTAAACCCATTAAAGATGTGGATTTGGTTATTTCTCGGAAAGATTTAGTGGTGTTTGGTTTGCAGGTTTTGCCCAAGAGGACTAATCTGCCAGGCATCAGCACCACAGACAGGGGGGGACACAGAGGTGGCCACACCAGAGGCAGAGGTCGTGGTTTCCGTCCTCCTCGATACCAGAACAGCTCCCGAGGGAGGTTCCGGTACCAGTCCACCAGGCCTCAACATCAGACGCCCCACCCTTACTATGGAGGCCCCTCAGTGGGTAAGAGACAGTGGGGACACATGGATTACCACGAACAGATGCCAAAACGATACCCATGTCTTCTTCTCATCACGCCACCATCAGAGGAGTTGGGGGCAGGGTCCAGTGGACAGCACTACCCTCAACAGCGCTAGCGCTACTTGCAGCATGAGACGGAAGGAGAGAACTAATTTTAAATAAGTTTTATACTAAAATCGTTCAGGAGCGGGACACTCGGAGACGACTCTGCATTCATCCTACAGTGCTTCACGTGTGCGAGATGTAAAGTGAAGATGTTTCGTTGTGTTGCTGTGAATGCATGGGACAACCTTGAAATAGTGTAATTTCTCCCAGTTTCTTTCAATACTAATGTGAATGTATTGTTGCTGCTTGCACTCTTGTTTAAATCTTCTTTATAACTTAAGTTCTTTGCTATGTAAGTGAATAAATAAAACATTGACCCTGTGCTTCATTTGTGGTAAAATGACTAGTTTTATTTACATATGAAATCAGACAACACACAGAAGACAGGATGGCTGTACAGTGGGGACTTGGAAGAAAAAGCTATATGGATTTCAGCCTGCCTGTACCATCATTCCAGATACAATGCTGTCAAAGGCCCTGGAGGGGGAAAAATAACAATCAGTGTTGCAACAGAGGAGTAACAGTTCTTTGTAACTGGAATATAACTTACTTGGACTTAATGGTGTCCCCTGGGATGTGGAATGGGTTGCACATTACATCCGTGAAAGAGTTGTGCAATTTTCTGAACATCTGAAAATCAATTACAAAGCCTCACATTACACCAAATGAGAATGGCTGTGGTTCCTTCAACGTAAAAAGATCTAAGACCAACTTACACTTCTGATCTCATTATCCCGGAGTGATGTGTTTGAGGAGTCCACAACTATGACAAATTTCACCTTGGTGTTGGTTACAAAGCCATATCTAGTTAAGCAATTAAGGATATTCAGTCGCTGTTTTGAACAATAAAGATTTGGCCTATTGTTTTGGAAGCTCCACAAGATCAAAACAATGCCTATGACGCAAAATATAGGCCCTCATCATTTTTTTTTCCAAAAGGATGCACTTTGTAGTCTTCGGTGGGATAGAGCAGCCCCAGGTACAGCTCTCTCTGGTCTCCTATAGACTTGCCCGCTGAGGAGATCTTCTCCTCGACCACATCCAGAGAGGTGTGGACGGTGTAATGAAATTTCAACTCATTTTGAACGGGCACGCAGCGAATGTACAGTGGATAGTTCTACAGGGAAGAAACGAAGAGCACAGATATGCAATACACACCTTGCAACGGTGTCACGTTTGATAATCTAGAACAAAACAGAAATAATACAAGGGAAAATGTGACAACAGCTTGCGTACACCAATGCTAACAACGTAGCCTTAGCATTGTTTGGGGTTTTCCACCTTCGGTGCATACTGTTGTAACAAAAAGGGATTTCCAAAAAGACGTCATAGCTTTAATTCAATGGCATAAACCCCGAATATCGATAGACACAAATAAATAACCAGTTGGTTTAAAATGATGAGAAATCATTACCTCTTTGGCAATAACTGCTATGCACACCGCCATGTTATGTTTCCGGCTGTCAGATGTAGTCACGTGATATGGTGCATTCAATTGCTGTTGGAAAAATTGTAATAATCGCTTCCTTGTTTATTCAGGAAGTATAAAACGCAACATCTAAAATCTGTCTTTAAAGCAATTTAACCATATTGTTGTCATAAAGTTAGTTGACGCTTTTCCATCGTTGTTTAAGACTTTCAGGCAGTTCTAAATTATGTTAGTAATTTTTAGTAAGGCGTCTTCTAACCCATCGTTCCAGGCTTGTTTTCCCACCCTCTTTTATAGATTTCACGAATATTTGAAACAAACACATTCGTGATCCTACAAATAAACTAAGTTTAGTTTAAATTTTCTTCAAAAGCCAAATTCATTTTGGCAAACACTCGGTACGCTGGTATGCGTAAATGATACGCAACTCTCGCGCGTCGGTAAACAAACCACTTCCTCCAACGTACAGCAGATATTATGTACATTACTGGGCTGCCAGCAAAGAGTGATGGGGTTTGAAACTTTGATTCTTCTATGCACCATAACATGTTGTTGCCTGGCACAAAAACCAGGAAATGTTTCATCTCCAAACATCATCATCATGCTCATGGACGACGTAAGTTCTCTTTTTTCATGTGACGCCGTGATTTTAAAGAGACTGGGCTTTCTTATCGTGTCCTCCGAACTTCTGTGAGCAAACCTTGGAGTGCGTCAACACCTGCACAGTTTCTGCCTCCTAACTTGAATTACCGTCTCCTTTTCTTATGCTCTTCAGATGGGTTGGGGAGATTTAGGAGCGTTTGGCCAGCCCTCTAAAGAGACCCCCAACTTGGATGCCATGGCTGCCCAGGGCATGCTGCTTCTTAATTTCTACACTGCCAATCCTCTGTGTTCGCCCTGTATGTCTGGAAAATACAATAAGATTCTTACTAAGGGTTATTTTTATCTTCACTAAAGTATTTTTCGAGTTGAGTTTGAGTTTAGTTGGCTGAGCTATCACAACACTGCATATCAGAATAATCTTAGACATGTTTTGTGACATAAGGCACCCACAAAGCACAATACGTCGTGAGTAAAAATTTGATTCTTTGATTCTTTTTTTCCTAAACAACAGCCAGAGCTGCACTTCTGACTGGGAGACTGCCTGTGAGAAATGGGTTTTACACCACTAATGGTCATGCTAGAAATGGTATACATTGTTTTTGCATTTATCTCTTTTTTTGTCTTGGCTATGTTCTGAATTAATGGAAGATTTGAAACATTTAATACATTGTCTTATCTTCTAAAGCATACACTCCACAGGAAATAGTGGGAGGCATCTCTAAAGATGAAATTCTATTACCCCGGATGTTGAAGAAAAGGGGCTATTTCAACAAGATTGTTGGTAAATGGTGAGTATCTATCTATTGAGCGATCTACCTAACAACCTAGAGTCTAGATAAATAACACGTTATGATATTTGCTCATATTACTCACTGTCACACCTACTTTAAAGCATTTGGTCCTGGACTTTATTTCCCTAGTACATTGTTTTTAAAGCAAGAGCTGATTTGATTTTACCCTCTATATTTGCTCTGTGATGATGACTGGTTTGTTATTCGCACCGTCGTGCAGGCATCTGGGCCACAGACCCCAGTACCTGCCTCTGGAGCATGGATTCGATGAATGGTTCGGGGCACCAAACTGCCACTTTGGGCCCTACAACAACAGCGTCCGACCCAACATCCCCGTCTACCGCAACTCTTGGATGCTTGGCAGGTAGTGTCACACCTGAGTGCTAGATATACGTACCAGCAGATAGAAAGCTATAATCTATTAAAAGAAAAATCCACTGACTCAGAGGAATTTGTCTTGCTGCTGCACTTGATGATTTGAGTCTCTCCCCTCCTCTTCTTTCTCTGTACCAGCTGTGCTTGTGTATTCCATTTTCCGCCCATTTGTTTTCCCCAAAACAGCCATATGCGTATTCAGGGTCATTGGAATTGGCAGCCTGGCATGTTTCTCGCTTAGCTGTGGGTTTAATCAGCGCTGCATACCTGAGCCCTGGACAGATAAACACACACTGACAGACACACACATCTACACGCCCTCCAGAGACAGCAGGTTGTGTTGGCTGTATGCTGAGACACCTGGAGGAAGCGAAGCATAGGAAAGAAGGATGCCAGTCACTGCTTCCCTCCTCGGTGCGCCACGCTTCAGCAACGCCTCATAACAGTTCCCTCTGCTCATCTCAGCTGAGGTTTCCCTAAATACATCCTTCCACTAAAACACACTGAGAGGAAAACTTTCTTCCATGCTAGCCACAATCGATTTATGCACACATTTTTAATGAATATTTGACCTGAAACCTCAGACAAACTCTCTTATTTTCCAGGTACTATGAGGAGTTTAAAATTGACAAGAAGACGGGAGAGTCCAACCTCACACAAATGTACTTGCTGGTAGGTTGTTGCTCACCTGCTTCTGTTTCAGGTGTTAAAACTTGCCATCAGTAGCATATCGTGTGTAAGAAGTGGAGTGTTAATGTTAGCTAAAGCTTCCTGATTATCTCTGCTGCCTACGTCAGCCCACCCACTCTGTACCTAAAGGGATATATTTGAGAGGTATAATATGGCATCCGAAGATGAGGATGGATGCGTCAAGCACAGCTTAGTGAAGCTAATATTAGCATGGTTGATGTAGCTTATATCTCCTGCAGAATAAATCCTCACATTTCAGCTCTGCCTCATACCAAAGTTCATAAATTCCATCACCTGCTTCCTGTCTGTTAATCATAAAGTGGAATCGACCTAAAATTAAAGTAGTTTAAAGCAAAATTTGGATAAATTGCTGTTTTTATTGCAACTGTGTGTCGGTAAAACTTAGATGGCAGAAAATATGACACATTTAAGACTAAAATCCCCTGGTTTGTTTTTGTCTGTCCCACTGTAGGAAGGCCTCGACTTCATACAAAGACAGGCAGAGGCCCAGAAACCGTTCTTCCTCTACTGGACCCCTGATGCCACCCACGCCCCCGTATACGCCTCTAAAGACTTCTTGGGGAAGAGCCAACGTGGACGGTATTCAATCCATCATTGAGGGACCGTTTTATTCTGCAATTATTATATTTAAGTGGTGATTATCCATGTACTGCAGGTACGGCGATGCAGTGATGGAGCTCGACTACAGCGTCGGAAAGATCCTGTCGTTGTTGCGCCGTCTGGGCATTGACAGCAATACCTTCGTCTTCTTTACATCAGACAACGGAGCTGCTTTAATGTCAGGCCCGAATGAGAGTATGTGCTCCCCTAGAATTCTTTAATGTCTCTGTTTGTGGTGTGTGTGTTTGTGTGTGTGTGTCTTCACTCACGCGCGTGTGTGCATGCGGTGCTTGGGATTTGGTGTTTTCACACTTGTACTCCCTCAGGTGGCAGCAACGGGCCGTTCCTGTGTGGGAAGGAGACCACGTTTGAAGGAGGCATGAGAGAACCTGCCATCGCCTGGTGGCCCGGACACATCCGGGAGGGCACGGTGAGAATGTCCCTTCCAAAGAGCACTGAGAAAAATCCTGGACCGACATTAGCGCAATCCCTATCCTTCTACCGAGAGATGAGATTAAAGAATTTGCCCTCCATTGTCGCTGGCTAATTTTCTAGCTATCAACAGGTACCAGGAGCTGAAACACTTTTCTGTAGGTTCAGAGTAAACAACTGGCTGTTTGGCTAATCTTCTCTCCGCTGTAATTGTTGCTTTTCCATTTCTTCGTGTATCATTTACCACTTTACATGTGCGAGCTCTTTTGTGGACGTAACGGGCTAATCTCAACTGTTCTTCTGTGGGGAGACTGAAGTCCACAAAAGGAAGATGATGAACAGTCCGATTGCGGCCCCGGCCCCCGCGGGAGTTCCTTTTTTCACAAAAATGCTGGAATTAATGCCCTAAACTCTCTTTCCCTCTCCCTCCTTCATCATCATCCCACCAAATTTAACCCCCCACCCACGCCGTGAACCTCTAAGCCTGTGCGTTCTGCAAATGACTTTTAATTGTATTAGGGGCAGCTGTGACACAGGGCTGTGACGCAGAGAGATTTGGTGGAGGAGCGCGCGGAGGCTGCAGACGCCAGTAAGCCTTGCCCCTGGCTCATCTCACAGGGGTGTGCTGGGGCCTGATAGCGCAGCGGAGTAGCGAGGGAGAGGGGGATTGGGAGCGTCTTAGGCAGCTAATCTGTTTGTGTGTTTGCTGAGGTTGGATTGAGCTGTAATGAGGACTTCAGTATCTGAATATGCCAGGCGCTGGGGATAAAGGGACGGAGGGACGGCGGGGAGGGTGTAGGGAAGGAAGCGAGGAAGACGTGAAAGGGACGGCGGCTGGTGCAAGGAGGAAGAGTCAAGACGCGGGTGCCGCCACAGTGCCAGGAATGCTGGCACCTGTACCTTATTGTGAATCATATGAATTTCATATATATCAACACCTTCTTGATTGCATAAATGTGCGCAGTTTGTCGCATTATTAGGAAAAAAAAGCGGCTTATACTTTGATTATCGCAGCGTGATCATCAAAACACACTGATCCATCAAACCGCCATCAAGGAGTCAGAACTCCACAGGTAGTGTTGATTTCGTACTGAAGTATGTCTGAGTGTGTTGTTAAGGGCTTACCTGAGCATGCTGGGATAATAGAGGCATTTCCATCGTCAATAACACCGCACCTCCGAGCCTTTCATTTTAGATTTGATTGAAATGTGTCCATAACCAAAGAGCGACACAAATGATTTGACGCCAGGCAGTATTCCAGCACCTACGATTGTGTCTGTTGGCTTGGGTCTATGTGTGAAATATCGCAGTTTAGAGAAGTTAAAGAGGTTGAACAAAAACTTTGAATGCATCAGAACATCTACTCTGCAAGTATTAGACCCTCTGTGAAGCTACTTTGTTACCGCCACAACACTGATACTTGAGCCTATAGCTGTGTTGGTAGGGAGGATGAACCACTGATCTGTGCCTTTTAAGTCCTTTATCTCTCGTAGCAAAAAGCTGGAGATATGTAATTGTGCAGGCCCCAAAGTTGTTTTTTAAAGAACTGTGGTTCTGTTTTTAAGATTACCGTGTGAGGTCAAACTCCAAGTTAAAACATTTTAAAAGCATAATGTGTTTTTCAAGGTTATTTTGTCAATTTTTCCAAGGGTGCGGGAGCCTAATGGAATGAGAGGGGCATTTTCAGCATTCTCCTAGTGCCGGGAGGTGGGAAGGGGCGGTGGCCTTCAGAACAAAGATGGGAAGGTGGGTGGTGGGTGTCGGGCATCGCGATCCCCTTTTGTTGCATTTTATCAGACAGCAGACACACAGGGAGAGTGGCAGGGACAAGGACAGAAGGACTGCCTCCTCTGATAACCACCGTCACCACTCAGCACAGGCAGAGGCGAGAGAAAGTCGGTGGAAGGAGAGCGAGGCATTAACGGAGACTGATGACTCAGTCATAAAGCCAAGAACAAAAGGTGACATAATGAAGTTTGACAGGGACACTGAAAGGGAACGGAGTTAATAAAGTCGAGAAATAAAAGATGCATCCTCGCGAGAGGAACCCCACTATCAGGTCTGGAACGCGGGAGTTTCTGGTAATGAGCATTATTAGCAGCAGAATGTCAGGTTGTATCGCTCAGTCTTGTTTTCTATTTAATGGTTTGCGTGAGAGGGGTTTAAAAAAAAAAATGAGGTGAAGGAATAAATCTGTTAGAGTCTGGATAGATCATGGAATGCGCTGCAAAGCCTTTTCTGCGGCTCGTTCTGTGGATACAGGGGAAGGGGGGGTAAAAAGATTCATTTCTGCGCCGAGGAGCTTGTGTGCATTAGTGTGTGCGTCCGCATCTGTATGTGTGCAGGCTGCCGATAGAAGCGCGGCGGCACACGGCGGTGCAGCTGCGCAGGCCTGATAGTGCTATCTGATTGTGAGCGTGCCTTCTCCCTCTAAGGCCCGCTCAGGAGAGAATGGAACGGAAGATCAAGGATGACAGCGAAAAAATGGCATTTTATCTGAAAATAGTTCAAAGTTTATAAATAAAATAAAGCTTTTTCACTGGGACTGGCAGAAGGAGATAAAACAGCCATTCGCTCTAGTTCCAGCCGCCTGTTTGCCGGGGCCTTGTCCTCTCCCTGCTTCCTCCCGTCGTCGTCTTCTTCACCCTCCAAATAAAAACTTCTTCAAAAAGAGATGTTTGGAAGGCTTTTCTAATAAAACTCCATCGCCAAGGAGACGGCTGTAGCGCACCTCCTCCCTAGACTTGTCACCTGTAGCCTCACATCCGATCAGCCTGTAGTGACTGGGTTGTTATCTGGTTCAGAAAGACAGATCCTGCAAGCGTGGGCCGCTCAGATGCTCCGTTCTGGACACTGAGCAGAATCACATGATTGACGTTTTTTGCTCCTCAATTTTCAGAACTGCAGTTTTTTTAAAACTCATTTTTCAGTGTTTCTTGTGCAGGTGAGCTTCCAGTTGGCAAACGTGATGGACCTGTTCACCACCAGTCTGGCTCTGGCAGGCATGAGCCCTCCTGATGACAGAACCATTGACGGAATGGACCTGACACCAGTCCTGCTGCTTAACACTGTCCTGGACAGGTGAGCGCATGTGTGGTTCTAACACCGGGTAAAGAACTTCCTGAGGGGCCGGTGAGTGACCAGAAGAACCATGCTCAGTCACTCTTTACTGGAAGGTTTTGGAGGCTTTTGCTGTGTGATAACTGGGGGCTTTGAGGATTTTTTTTTCCTGTCACATGTCAACTTCATATTTAATGATTGCTAACTATATCTCTCCAAATCATTGAGAAGTGAGTGCATTAAACGGCATTTTTAGCTGCTGGTTATCTTTCCACGCCCGACTTTTTCAACTGTTGCCATCAACTTTGTCGGCCTTTTTTGATTCTTGGTTTCCGCCATCCTGCTTCGTTAAGCCTGACCGGTATTTAGGAATAACGGTAGCAGCGTGATAATCAGCTCATGAAAACTTCTGATATTCTCTGTCTGCATTTGCCGAACAGGCCGATCTTCTATTACCGTGGGAACGAACTGATGGCCGTGAGGCTCGGCCAGTACAAAGCGCACTACTGGACCTGGAGCAACTCGTGGGAGGAGCTGAAGAAGGTGAGACCCATTCATGTTTCTCTTCTGATGTGCACCATTACACCCTCCCTCCCTGCTCTTCCTTCCGTCTAATCTCAGTCAAACACACAACCCCTGTCACTGTTGGTGTTATCGTGGAAAAAAGGGGCTCATCAGCTGACTGCTGGGTATATCAGAGTGTAATGAATATTAATGAAGAGCCCCCACGTCAGCAAACTTGCATCATTCATCAGCCAGCTCGCTTGTTTGTTTAAACTCCAGCAGAGTTCTTCTTCGTCTTCATTTCCATACCGACGTTCTTTAATCACAAAGAAAGGAAGATGGAAAGTACAAATATCTCTTAGTGTAATCACATCAGCACGCTGGTGATTAAATGTGCGAGGAAAATTGTTAAATGCGATGCAGAGGCAGGCCAGTGTTGCTCCTCCTCCCCCGCTCTTTTCGCCTGTAAAAACATGTCCTCCCGTCCTCCCTCCACGGCTCTGGCTTTCCTGCGACTCGGTTTGTTTTATGCCCCATCGGTCGCTTAAATTGCTCTCTCCTTCAGGGCCGCTGAATCAATAGCAGCCTCCTTTATCAACTCATGTGAACTGAAGTGGAACTTCACAAATAATGGCTTCTGATTGCCCGCGAGTCGCACATCGATTCGCGCGCGTATGTGGACGCGAGGGAGGCAGGGAGGGCGAGACGAGACATCACATGGGCGCGTCCTCGGTGTTTTTGATTGTGCTTTATGGAGCAACAGATGATGAACTGTGACCCAAGCGTGGCGTTATTTTATCAACCGTCCGGCTGATGCAGCCTGTAATAGTCGCTATAAGCATGAATAATGCAAACAGATGCTTGTATGCAGTCAGACTGAGTTTCTCTTACCAGGTAGTAAAGGCTTTTTTTCCCCAATTCCCTAGCATGTGTAATAAATGCAAGTATAAATCTAAACATGTTTAAACTGACAGGCTGTATAAAATTATCGGCAAAAAATGATGATGCCTTAAACGTGAATGTGAAGCACTTGTTCCAAACACTCATCAAAGCTGTTCGGAGCATCTTTGGCCATGAACAGAATGATGTGTGTCACATCGGTTTCAGGCTTCTGTTTCCGCTGTGCGCACATCTGAAGTCAAACAACCCAAAAGAAATGTGCTCAAGCTGGTTGAATACTGGGGAAAAAGGGATATTATGTGGCCTGTAGAAATACCGGTAACTAAATAGAATGAACTTTGATAAATGAGGGTGGTAGAGTCACCCTTCTGCTGCAGCTCAACCATGTAGAAAATAATGATTCTTTTCCTGTAAATAGACATTGTCAAACTCTCAAAAGGTTTTATTTGTGGATGGTTCGGTGGCCTTCAGCAGGACTGAAACCCTGTTGAATGTTTCACTGTGAATGAATGAAGCCTGAAGAATGGCTTGTTTTCCACATGCAGTGGGTTATTGACAAGTCGAAGTTGAATCCTGAAAAATCAATGCAGGTTCAGATTTAAAAAGAAAAAAATGCACCAACCGTGTTTAAACACGTTTTTTTTTCCTCTGCTTGGATTTGAAGTAAGGAAGAATACACAAATATTTCAACTGAAAATAGAACATTGACGTAAATTAACGCTGTAGTCGGCAGAATGCAGCGCTAAGTGATGATGTAGTGTTGTTAGACCAGGTTTGATAAAGATAAAAATCCAAAACGTGCTGGACAGATCTTTAAAACTTTTACAAACTGTCCTGCAACTATCTCCATCACCCTCTTATTCTCCTCCCTCTGGACCAAAGTAGAGATATTCTCCCAAATCTTTAACGCTGCCTCTCCTGCTCCCGCCTTATCTTGTAACAGTGGCAGCTCTGCGGCCGCCTGAATGCAGCCTGGTTGTGTCCCAGGCATTAATGTCAGGGGAGATACGGCGTCCTCGCTGTTGTGTCGCGGGTACCAGCGACGGAGCCGCTCAGATACACACAGCGGGCCTTTTCTGGCTGCGCTAGGATGACTTTTTATCTTTATTTCTAAGCTGTCGGCTTCTGCAGACACGACACGTTTGGATGAGAGGAGGCTCTGCAGGGCAGTGAGGAGCCTACCCCCCCCCCCCCACTCACTCTTCTATATGTACTCTGAGACGCTCCATCAAGTGAGCAGCGTCTTACAGATGAATGCTTTCTCAATCTTGGTTCTGCTCATCAAAAAAAAAATGTCTGTGTGGTGGGAAAAGATCTCAAGGGGGATTTTGGTGTGAAGTTAGAGCGTCGTCACTGTCGGCTGCTTTGTGACGCAGCTGCAGAGGCTGCGTGAGGGAGCTGTTGGAGATCAACTCATTCCAGGAAGGAAAAAAAACAGCATTTGTTCAACTCAAACAGAGTTTGTCTAATCCGAGTGAAATGTTTGCATCACTGTTGTGTGAAAAAGGGGGGAAAACACTTGGATTTGGTCTGTTTCTGTGTCTTCCAGGGTATCAACTTTTGCCCGGGACAGGAGGTGCCACACGTGACCACTCATGAGCAGAAGGAGCACACAATGGAGCCGCTCATCTTTCACCTGGGGCGTGACCCAGGGGAAAAGTACCCCATCAGGTTAGCTCGCCGCGAGCGCTCGGAGATTAGAGCAAATGATAGAAAAGAGAATTAAATGTGTAGAGATCAATGACGATTCACCGGCATGAGAACGAGAGCGGCGGATTGATCAGCACAGCCAGATTGAACCTGATTACACCCTTCTCTGTGTGATTGTAAACAGCTCCTCACAGATTCCTATCTGCCCCCTCCCTTAACAGTTAAAATTGCAGGATAATTGGTTCAGGTCTAAATTAAGAGTGAGTGCTGTTTTTTTTGACTGACTGAATCCCTGAGAAGATGAAGATGCACTATAGGAGAGACTGGCTGAAGCTGAGGAGCTTCACTACACAAGGAACCAAAGTCAGAGGAGCATCTTCTAGTTTTGTGCATTTTCATTGGCAATAATGCTGATTGCTTTGATGGGGAACTATTTTCTGCTATTGCTTTTTTTTGGCCCCCAGGACTGAGATGTGGTTTTTGGTTTGGTTTTTTCCCCTCATCTCCCTCAGCCATCTCGCTTGTTTTTTGCCCCAGCCTCATCACCTTTTTGCCTCTTGCTCAGTTTAAGAGTGAGATTGAATGATAAATCATTAATGCTGTTTTTCTGCGGGCCACCTTTTTAACATTAAACCCCATCAGAATCCAATCAGTATGCAGCCATGTGTTGTGCTGAGTAAGAAATACCCTCTCCTGTTGGGCTCTCTGACCTTAACCACCCCCCCACGGTGACCTCTGTGTATCCACTCTCACCTGCTCTGTCTGTCACCACCATTTCTCCACCCCGCCTTGATCACTCAGCATCCCTGCGCACACAAACGCGTGCGTTTGTGTCCGTGCGCTGCTCGGTCCCCCAGCTGGACCGACTGCCCGGCTGTCATTAATCTCTGTCTGCAGCTAAAGAGCCACTTAAGATGATGTAGGGCCCGTCTCTGCACATACCTCCATACTGTTGCAGCGCCTGATGCAGCCACGAACGCACATGTTTATAATTCCTAATCCAGAACAGTCACTATGGAATAGTGTAGATTATTATTAGGGCAGTAGAAGGTTGAGGACGGATGGTAAAGTCTTAAATGATGTATGATATGGGTTGATCAGGTAACTCACTAAAGATGATTTCTAATCTATTATTGCACAGTACAATGTCAAGAGTTATGGTGTGCGGTATTATGGCATTAATAGTTTTATGTTAATCTAGCTACTGTCTATCTGATATAGTGCTATAAAATAACACCACAGATGTTTGGGATGTAGACTTCAGCCCCTTAGGGATCTGAGATTAACACACCAGTTTCTTTTTTTACCCCCACCATCCACCTCAGCGTGTGTCCCAGGGGCACCTGGCCGTTCAGTGCGCGTCCCCAACCCCAAAGCACCGTAGGAAGCCCCCCAGCACGGGCCGGCCTCATCTGCTGCTGACACCGAGCTCCTGTGTCCCCAATCAATAGTCCTTACTGAAGTGCTCAATTTCCACCAGGGAGGAGACTGTGTGTGTGTGTGTGTGTGTGTGTGTGTGTGTGTGTGTGTGTGTGTGTGTGTGTGTGTGTGTGTGTGTGTGTGTTGGGGGGGGTGTAGGCAGGACAGATGTATTTGATTGTCTCCTCAGTTATCCACCTTCTGCCGCTCTGTGTGCTCGCGCCTGAGTGTGTGTGTGTGTGTGTGTGTGTGTGTGTGTGTGTGTGTGTGTGTGAGAGAGAGAGAGAAAAAGAGCTCCACGAACAGTGTTATGAATCAGTAATCAGAGTGGTGACACACCTGAGCAATGCCCCCATCCCCCTTGGGTGCCATACATTATAAATCAAAAGACTTCATTTGCATAGCGCCTGCTTATTATTCCAGAATTTGCCTCTCCACCAGCAGACTAAGGGTTATAATCATGATAATGAGCTCTGCTGACTGTGGGCTTTTTATTATTTGTTTGCGGAGGAGCGCAAACAAATAATATTGTTACTTTATGATTTAGGGTCCTGCACTGTAAGATTTACTGTCGAGTTTTTACAATAGGAGCTTTCTGGCCGCGGGCTTTTGCTTTCTTTGGAGACCGGTGGGAAGAAACTTTAAACACTCGCTTTAACGCCGCCGCACCGGTCCAGGGATGCACTGCTCTGCTAGGAACACGAATGCGTCCCCAACATGCTAACAGCAGTTGTGCTAAAAGGATCTGAACTGGAAATGAGGATATTCAATTTGGGGATGAACAAAGACTGCATGCTCTGAGCATGTCCCGTGTTCCCTCTGACATACCGACCTCTGATGTCACAACACCGCGCCGCGTGATGTCCATAGTCCAAGAGCGTTTTTGAATCTTCTTAATTAAACTCAAATCCATCTGAAAGCTACAGTCTAAGGAACCCCTAAGTTTCCCTTTAATCATTTGCATAATCACTTATCACAAATAGATCACAGCAGTGATCTCTTGTTTTTGCCCCCTGCTGATTTCGATCAGTTTAATGTGAATGTTTTATTTTTAACCCAGGAGAGTAATTGGGATTTTGCCTATCAGCCGGGGTCAGAGCGAGCCGTTAGCTCATGACGAATGCGGTGCTTCGGGAGAGAGACTAATTGCAGCCGGCGCACTACCAGTCGAGTAATTGTGGGGCAAAGTAAAGAGTGAGACTATCAAGAAAAGGAGCAGGTGCTGGCTGATGGAGGAAGCCTTGCTGCCCTGTGGGAGATCAATGGAGGGTGGGGGTAGGTGTGAGCTGGACAGGGCCTGGGGTTATTACTCTAATTGACACTTCACCTCACACACATGCACATGGTCCCCGGGGGCCAATCAGAGGGCTGGGTCTGCATCGGAGGGAGGATGGAAGGCTGGCACAGGTGCTGCTGGCGAGCGTATCAGGGGTGTAATTGCACTGCTGATATTTGTCCTTCCGTGTGTCACGCCACCAGCCGAACACTCCCCCCCCGTACACACGCACACACGCAGATGTGTGCACACACAGCCCATTAACCCTACAGGTCCTATTGAGAGGAGCGTTCCTTTGAAAGCCTTCAGGGCCTCTGTGTTTTACACACTGGATATAATAATGCACAGAGGTGCTGCTGCTCGCCGGCGTCCAGCCGCAGTAATTGAGAGACAGGGGATGAGGACAGAGGACAGAGGGTAACACGGCTCACCGCGCTCTCCCAGAGGACGCTCAGGTGGACTCAAGAACGTGTCTGTTTTCCCTGCAACATTACCAAAGACACATTAAGGAGCATCTGTGTACATCTGTGGTAATTTGTGTGTGAGACTGTGCAAGGCGATTATGCTGCTTATTACCATGAATGTATAATATCAACTTTAATCCTTGACAGGCTTTCAGACTGTCCAGAGTTTTACTAAGGGAAGCTGACTGGGTGCATTGTCTGCTCTCAGTGTTTTAGCCAAAGAGTACCAGGACGTGCTCAGCTGGATCTCACCTGTCGTGGAGAAGCACAGGTCCACTCTGGTGGCCGGTATCCCTCAGCTCAATATGTGCGACGTGGCTGTGATGGTAAGCTTTACTGGTTTATTGCAACTGTTTTGCCCAAGTCCATGGAGCGAGAGCAGGATCCGCGTGTTTGGTTTCTGGCTGGGAGCCTGCAAAGCCAGCCAGCATCGCTTTGCTCCATCTGTTGTCTTCATCACACGTTCTTCTCAGTTTAAAGCAGTTGATACTCTCGCGTTTCCGTCTCACTTCTACTCGCTCTATAAACATTGGACATCATAGAAACACCTTTGGCATTCTTATTTAACAGTTATAAATATAAATAAGACACGCGTGGTCTTTGTTATTTTTGTAGCGCCTCTGTAAATTAATATGTTGTCTAACATCGCCCTCTTGTGGAGGGAGAGGTAAAGGCAGTTTGAATCACTCAATATAACAATCTGAGGTTACACTGACATGGGTCTCTCTTTTTGTGTCTCACACATACGCATTCGCAGTTGGGAAGATGGGGAGAGTCTATGGCTGTTTATTTTATAAAAGCTGATTTGTCATCGCTGCTTATTTTTATCTTTTTGTTGCAGAACTGGGCCCCGGCAGGCTGTGAAATGTTGGGCAAGTGTTTGAAAGTCCCCAGTTCTCAGCCCTCAAAGTGTGACTGGCCACATTAAGAACAAAACAAAGCATGAAGATGCCTTTTTTTTTTATTTATTCCCTTTTTTATTTTAAGCATTTAAAAAAGGAACAAACCCTAATAAAAGTGTTTTACATTACTTGTTGTCTGACAGTGTTGTGTGTATAGTGTATTCTGCACGCTGGTTTGAGGAGAGTGCTTGTGTAAAAACATTGCACATAAAACTTGCTAACAGTCATTTCCGAAGCAGATAAAAGGAAGCTGCTTGGTTCAGGAAACAGCCAGTGGGTTGCTTCTTGAAAGTAAATCACTCCATCATGTCAGAGGGTCAATATGGAGGTCTGCTTGCAGACTTGGACGTGTCTTTTTTCAAATCCAAGAGGGGGCTCCTAAAAGTGTCCCAGCTGGTGAGTATTGACAGCATCATGAGTTTGCCATTTTTATTTAAACTGTGGGACAAAGAGGCAGTGATATGAAATGTCACACATTCCCTGGATGCTCCTAATATCAAAACTAGGTTTTTCATTTTAGCTAAAATAATATCAAGAGAGAAAGAAGCTAAATGCCTACAAACAACTGAAACTGGGACTTGTGAAACTGAGGTGATGTGAAACACAAGTGGAAGCTTAGTTCCGTTTTCTTTAAACTGGATTTGACCTGGTAGAAATCAGGTGTTAAAGGGTCAATTCAAATAAAACAGTAGCAGATGTTGGTCACCATGGTAACCTGAAGCCTGGGCCAAAGCCCCCTGGATTCAATATTATTTGTTTAGGTGAACTACACTTTTAAAGATGTGGCTTTACTCTCTCTGTGTGTGTGTGTGTGTGTGTGTGTGTGTGTGGTGTGTGTGTGTGTGCTCTTTATTAGGGGACCCTGTTTGTGGCCCTGGTATGTTTTGCTGTGACAGTTAAAGCCACATACGTGGCGGCCACAGGGTTGGAGTTTCTCGTCACGGCTCTCATGGTCCTTTTCTACATCCTGAAGCTCAACAAGACCATCACCTTCTTCTTCTGGCCCCTGGTTGTGAGTGAAGCTGTCTGACAACCTCTTTGGCAACATTAACCACACACACCCATGTCACTCCTCCTTCTTTTTCCTCCCCCAGGATGTCTGCAACTCCGTCTTTGCAGCCATCTACTTCTGCATTCTGAGTCTGATGGTTCTGTCCACACAGAGGGTTGTAGGCGCATTACTTGGAGGGGTCAGAGACCTTTGACACGCTACACTGTGCAACATTCACAGTTCCCCCCTAGAGTTGCAGTGCAGCATTGTAAAGTTTTGGTTTTTGAAATCTGTTTGCAGATCCTGGGTCTTGTGGTGGTCGGGCTACTGTGTGCAGACGGCTTCCTGCTCTTCAAGAACATCACACTGAACCAGTCGAGCAGCGAAACCAGGAATCCAGATTTAACCAACCAGCCAAGTTACAACAGTCAAGATGTGACCAACCAGCCCACTTACAACAGTCAGGATTTGACCAACCAGCCAGGTTACAACAGTCAGGATTTGACCAACCAGCCAGGTTACAACAGTCAGGATTTAACCAACCAGCCAGGTTACAACAGTCAGGATTTGACCAACCAGCCAGGTTACAACAGTCAGGATTTAACCAACCAGCCAGGTTACAACAGTCAGGATTTAACCAACCAGCCCACTTACAACAGTCAGGATGTAATCGATGAATAATCGAATTAGTTACTGAGTGATTCGCTCCCTTTTCCTGCGCAATCCTAATAAATGAGCTTTTACTTTTGTTGCAACTATGGTCACATTTTTAAAAACAACAACAACAACAAAACGCTCGTTGAAGAGCCACAGGGATAATGTGTCGATTATGTTTGTTTCTTGTGCTTTTGTGTCGTTTTTGTGTCTCGGGTTCGGAGGAGGCGCGACTTTCTACACAAGACAGATGTTGCGCTTTTTTCCCTGTCCTGCGCGTTTCCGCGCTGTCATCATTGTTTCCGCTTCCACCTCGTAGAAGAAGCCTCACGCCCCCACATCATTTTTTTTTCTTTTGCTTTGTTTGGTCGTGAAACCGTTACTTTCCCCCCCTCCGCGTTCTCCGCTGTTTCATTAAACCGTCTTTCTTCCGCCACCATGGGGGACATTGAGGCATCCGACTCCAATCGGCCGCGCCAGACTGTCTTGCTCTCCGTTCTTCCAAGCAAAGAGTTCGCAACCTCCAGGAAAGGCATGCTGCTCATCGCAGAAGTGGTAAGAAACCAGAGGAATCCCTCGTGGAACAGATGAAGCCGTTGCTTCCCCCTAACCTCTCCAAAGTTTGCGCGCTTTATGCGCTTTTGGATACTCCAACCTTCAACTTTTTGTGTTTTTCCTCCACATTGTCCCCGACTAATCTGAATATAGGTCAGACTTTTGCCACCACAAGGTTTCCATTAGGCAAGGGAGGAGCGTTTATGATGTATAGTAAGATGATGTGGTTTTGAAAGTATGTAACTACAGGCTTGATTACAGAGCACGGAGAGAGTGCATGCGACAGTAGGACACACTCTAAACACTTATAGCCACTTGCAATGTCATCTTTTTCCACACACATGTAGATTTATGCAGCAGCAGCAGCTCTGGGGTGCAGGACCAGTGTGCATGTCTTATATGGAGAATCATCTGTGCAGGAAGTGTGTGAAGAATGCAATCACATGTGTGTCATGAGGCGTTCGCTTAAGGTCAGACTGTGGGAGCATTCAGCTCCCCCACAGTGACATCTTTCACTCTGCTTGTAGACCAGAGCCTGGAGCAGAGCTCAGCAGTCCCTCGTGCACACAGAATCACCTCTTTACTGCCTTGAACCGAGACTCCGGCCTGGGGCTCAAATGCCTTTGTGGGATGAACCAGTAACAATCCAGCAGCTCAACTCTGACGTGCACATCTGGATTTAAAAGCCCACATTGGTTGAGGTTTAAGGCCATTTGGGAAGGCTGCAAGTTGTAGAGTCACAAACTAGAAGTGAAGAAGTGATTCCAGCTCCACAATCCCCACTGCTGGTCTCATCAGGCTCTTTATATCAACCTAGAGACAAGATGCATCGCAACACATAACTCCGTTCCTTCTGAGGGGAACTCCCCTCCTATGTGTGTGTGTGCAAGTGTGTGTGTGTGTGTGTGTGGTGAGTCTGAGGTAATGTTATGCCAACAGTTGTGGGCTGTGGTGCAACTGGTGGTTTTTTTCAGCTTATTTGTCTGGTTATTTATTATAAAGGCTCAAATGTGAGCATCCATAATAACATTATAGAGTAAATGAAGTTAAAATAATGTCAGTTCAGTTTAATTAAAATCATTCTATTTGCATAAATGACATATACAGGTCGCTACACAACTTTTTTAGTAGTAATAGCCATTCTGGCCAAGTGAAATAGTCATCATTTATAAGTTATGTTGTGTGTGTGTGTGTGTGTGTGTGTGTGTGTGTGTGTGTGTGTGTGTGGTGTGTGTGTGTGTGTGCGTGTGTGTGTGTGTGTGCAGGCCGTTTATGGTTACACTGTAGATGTTTCTGTCAGATTTCTGGCCTCTTTCTCCTGTTGTGTCGTGCCTGAGCCCTGCAGTTACTAACTTCACCATTCCGGACGGTGTTAGTCACACAGATCCTGCTGACTGTGCACCCTCACTGCGCCGCACTTTCCCTTTTGTCCTTTTTGTTTCCCCTAGTTGTCGGACTACAATCAGTCAAAAGGGAACCAAACTTGATGCTGAAAGCAAAGATTCAGACAAGAAGACGTTAAGAAGAGCTGCTGCTGCCGCATGTGAATTTAACTTTTTCTCTTTCTTTTAGGCTGCACATGAGCTTAAATGTTGTTTACAGGACACACACACACACGCTGAAGGAAACACTACCATCGCCACACACATTTGACCTCACACACGCTACCTGGCAACAGCCAATCAGCAGTGCCCAAATAGCCCAAAACCCCCCAACAAAACTCTGTTGTGTTCGGGGAACGGCTGTTTATGTGTGTGTGTGAGTCCAACAACAGCTCGCCACAGAGGGATCATTACTGCACGCCTGCTGACGTCCACGCACAGCGTGACTGGATTCAGAGACCCAGCTTTTGCCTTGAAATCATGAACAATGTTGCAAAAATGAAAATGCACCCCCCCTCCTACCCCCAGAGCTCACGCTGTGGTGCAGGACAGCGTGTTTTTCGTGGAAATCCCAGGCTTTATTTTCCATAAACAGTCTGCAGATCTCTGACAGGAAGCTGCTCACTTGCAGGGTTTTTAAAGAACAGCAGATGCAGCAGGTTTGGGTTCAGTCAGGGGGGAGTTCCAGTCAGACTTGAACGAGGAGGTGGCCGTGCCCGTTTCTGAGGTCACAGGGTCTGAGCCTGGTTTTAGGCTCTATCTCACGTTCAGAGCTCAGATCCGCGCCGCTTTGGCTCATTTTAACGTCCCGTTTCGGTCTGCGGGTTTATGTCTGGATGTTTCTGCTGGAATGTTTGAGCGAGAGGGGTTCAGCGTTACAGTCTACAAGCCTGTGGAGATAAACATTATCTTTTTACAGCTGGGTCTGCTTACAGGACGTGAGCCCGGAGCTGTAACTCAGTCCCAATCGCAGCTCTGGGGCAGAGAAAGCTGACCTCAGTGGGAGAAGATGCTGTTTCCCCTTCCTCTTGACGAAACCCTTCCCCTCACCCCCGCAGGTCCTGTCGTTTGTGTCGTTCATCTGCTTCGCCGCGTCCACCGCGGCCGCTTTCGTGACGGTCCCTCTGCTGGAATTCCTGGGGGCGCTCTTCTTGCTCTTCGCCTACTCCATGAAATTCAACGAGCGGTTCAAGGGCTTCCTCTGGCCTCTTATGGTGAGGAGAGCTTTGTGTTGGGAAACGCTTCAACGGTGGACGAGCGCACGGCTAAACTTTATTCACATGTACTTTCCCAGGATTTTCTGAGATGCGTGACTGCCTCCATCATCTATTTCATCGTGTCCATCATGGCCGTGTCCAGATACGTCGACGGCTCCTCCAAGGCCGCTGGGGTAGATTTATCCTCGTGATTCCCATCTCGACCGCTTCGTTTCTGTGCCGCCCTGACGCCAGCCCTCCTTCTTTCCGCAGATATTTGGTTTCATCGCCACCATCGCGTTCGCTTTAGACTTTTATCTCATCTTCAACGAGCTGGCCACTTTCCTGAAGGACGGAGGACAAACTGAGGCTGAGCCATCACGGCAGCGAGGTAACGCCACAAACCAGCGCGTGCAGCGTGATGGGGGGGTCAGCCGCAACATTGATGGATGTGACATTAGCATGTCCCACAGACGCCCGCTTTCTGTCCTGATTGGTCAGAGCAGATTGATCACATGACATTTCAATATAGGGTCTGATTGGTGGATAAGGTAAGGCTGGATATTATGGGTGTATATCAGATACAGTAAACTTCCACACAATATAAAGTGGATTTAGCACTTTCACCACTGACCCATCGATGCGGCAACACAAAGCTGTACTAACGTGTCCACATGGATGTTTTGTTCTAACATCACTTCTTCTTTTTTTTTCCAGATGATTTTTCAGACTCGGATTCTGACTGAGACCACGTGGATCCATTGTGACTCGAGTGAATCAACTGGTGCAACAATCTGCGTCCGCTGGGCTGCAGAGATACTTGTTTCTGACTATTTAAACGGCATCCTTGTCTCACTCGATTGCTGTATTTTTTTTGTGCACCTCTGTTTTGTTTTTGAAATGCAGAATGAGGGAACAGATTTTTTTTTTCTGCAAAAACTGAAAAGTACAGACGTGTTGACCTTCTCAGGACAAGTTGAAAGCCCATTTCTCCTGTTATGTTCATTTGCCACACCTGAAAGTTTTGGGACAACATGATTTATGATACTGAATTGAACATAAAGCTGTGAAATTTACTGGGAGCAAATGCCACAATCTGAAAAAAAATGATTAATTGAGTTCCGGTTGTGCCCTGTGGCTCCTTCACAGACATCAAAACACTACTTCTGAAATTGCAATGAATTCATCTGTACAGAGAGTTCTGAGCAGCTTTACTATAATAGTGTACAGTATATAGAAGAGTTGAATGATTGGAGGTCGGCTGGATTCAACCTCCATCCCATAATCCTGTGTGCTTTTGGGAATATTTGCTTTTAGGGTATTGATTCATCAATGATGTACTATGATCAATACAATGTACGTAAAATACAGTCGTTTATGGGTTGAATTAAAATACTTAATCTCCAGTCTGCTTGCTGCATTGAAGCCATTTCTTATTTTGATAAATGCTAAATTCCATTTGACCTCTTAACTGTTGCATTGTCAGTCCTGCCACTGGTGACACAGTGGAAGCACTTGAACGCCACACCGACTGTTTATGCCGTACATTCTGCACTTTGTCAGCACTCGGTACCTTTTTGTGACTTTCCTTAATAAACAAATCTTACTTAAAAGTGATAAATTGCAGCTTTCTATGCATATGCAGGTTAAATGTAGCTCAAACTGGTTGTAGGTTAACGATATCCAAATCATTTTATTGAGACTGTCATTATAAACTGACAGGAAGCCATTTGTCATTGTTTTAAATACACACAAATTAAACATCTCACCCATCACTTCATCCAAACAGTAAGACTGATTGGGTTCAATATTAATAACCCATCTGGAAATTGGTAATATAATGCATCATAGAAAAAGAACTATAAAGAGCTCGAATAGAGAAAATGAACTACGAGACTGTGCCGATTGTGCTGCAATGTTTGCTGTACAAATGTTTAAGTGGAGATTTGTACAAGTCCCTCAACATAAGTGACAGAAGAACAAATATGATTGTCTATCCACACAACTACTTTACAGTTTACAGATTAGAATTACAGTTTAATCTGGTGTCTGTTAAAATGAGTAAAATATTCATTCGTCATCTGCATTTAGTCTACAAACTTCTAAAGATTACGTCAAACCCTCGAAGCAACAACGGCTGCATTACAGACAAAACACCAGCAGGCGGCGCCAGAGAAAAGAGAAAGACCCCGAAGAAGCGACGAATTCAACACATTCAATACATTAATGCAGAAAAGAATTAGTACAAAAACAAGCAACATCAAACATTTTAAGATTGAACTACCAACACTGGCCGAGCAGAAAAACTGGGAGGATTTTTCACTTTGTTGGGAGTTAAAAGCTGCAGCAGTGTGAGATTCCACTGGGAATGAAGTGTGCAATTAATTACTGTAGATACATTTACTAACACGGTATAAACTGTTAAGATCACAAACTGTAGAGTATTTTCACCAAAACCACTCTCCCCCCTCATTTATTTGTCAACATCCTCTATAGTTAACTTCCTATTTTAATTACAATCGGAGTTTAGTTTTGTGATTTATGTTCAAATAGTGGATCTGTTTTTGTGCTGAGCCTAAAGCTGCCAGGATCAGTCTATGGAAAACCCCCCAAACAATATCCCTATAGGGATAAGAAAATCAATTGTCTTCGAAATATCAAATATTTTCCAAGGCTGTATTGCTTGTGACAAAATGTCTGTATCAATAATGACAGCAGCCACACTGATGTGAAGCTTTGGATGTTTCACCATTAAATTTAAGCTTTGAGTTGATGGCAAATTCCATTAGAATGATAGTAGTGTCGTATCTGTCGTATATTACCTGAAGGGTGGTCAATGTGCAAAAGAAGATCCAATCATCCCACATCAGGCAACTATTTACAGAACTTCAGGAAAATTTCATGAATTTGGAATCATTTAAATAAGTCAGCGTCACCTTTGTCTAAGAGTGGCTGGATGAGTGCTTCTGTGTTTCTATTATTTAATGATCTATCTTCATTGAAACAATAAATTTAGATCTGTATCAATGCCAGTGAAGACAGTCCAGCCCCATGCACAGAAAATGTCTGGTCTTTCCAAGGGAATATCTCAGGCTTTGGTACCATCTACTGCATGTTGCTTCACCTGTTTGTGGCCACAGAGGTGAGAAATAAGCTACACAGACGTTAACCTTCTGTTCAAATGACATCTTTCACAGTGAATCATGGAACTCTCTATAAAAAAAACAAAGAACCAAACATTTGAAGTCTTCCGTCACGCTCAAAAGCAAAACGCAAATGTCCTCATTGCTTCTCAAGCCCTTCGCTTTGGGGACGTTTTAGTCGAGCGAGTCGGTGCGAGGCAAAGTCCTCCGCTGGGATGATCTTAAATATTTGGTGGCTGGAGAGACGGAGAGCACAGCGGGGGTGAGGAGATCAGAGGTCCGTAGCTGCCCGCGCTGCCGCCTTCCCTCAGTTTGTCTGATTGGCGGCCGGCACTCATACAAGCTCCGGTCTTGCTTCCATCTCGCCACGAGACGCCGTGCGCGCTCTGATGTACTCGTTGGACTGAGTCGTGCCCTGACAACCGCTGCCGAGGCGCCACCTCCGTATCGCCAAAAACGCGTTTACTCCGTACACACACGTCACCAGGAAGCCAAAGACCTGCGAATGAGTGGGGACAGGAAGCAGAACAGTTTGGAACATGGAGATTATGATTATTCTTGTTATTCTTAGGAGATTTGTCTTCATATCAGTGGGTGGAGGGCAGATGAGAGAGAATACTCACCACTGCAGCAATTTCCGCCCCAGTCCTGTGGTTAATAAAGGCCAGCACAAGAGAAGACAACAAGAAGAAGAAGGCGCTGACAGCCGTGTTAACCAGGTCCTGCAGGAGGGAACGGAACCACAGGCAGATCCAAATTTAGCTTAAAATACATTTGTTTCAAAACGTATGGTTTAAATTGCGCAATGTTGATTCCTTCCCTCTGAAACTTGTTTAGGGAATCTAACCAGTTTCATTTTAGACAAATCAGAAAGTAGTCATTGCTCTCTTGTCCCAGTGCTTTGTCTGGAGTTTTTAACACTTGGTGGGGGCTCAAACCAAATATCCTATCCTAATAATAAAACCACATTAAATTAGGTTGCTAAAACAAGTGTAATACATCCAAAATGTCAGACATTTGGGTTCAATGAGCCCTGGAGGCGCCAATGATGTAACTGTAAAGCAAAAACAGAAAATAAGTGTTCTAAAAAGTGAGAAAGTTCTTACAAATAAGATGAAAAAAAATCTGGATTGGGTGTATCAATACTGGCAAAAAGTTCTCCAAAAAATGTCTCTATTAAACCCCACAGCAGGACAGATGTACGTAAGTCCCACAGGACGCTGGACGGTACTGCACCGTGTCCAACAAACAAGCAGCCAGACCTGGTCCTGGTGTTTAATCATGAGCTTAAAACTGCAGGAGGCTTTAAAAAAAAGCCTTACAACACAGCTGAACCCCCTGGAGCCTCACGTTACGCACGACATCGCAGATTTCTGACTCCAGAGGGGAAATAAGAGCTTCTCCTCTTTTGATCTTTGACTCTCCTGCGTTCAAGCGCAGCAGGCGGGGAGGAACGGGTTAATGACCAGGTCTCTCAGCGTGACTGGGACACGGCCCTCGTGATCAGATGCGTGATTGTGATCACGGCAGACATGGTCTCTCATATGACCCGCAATGATCAACAGAATCACACTTGTGCAGGGTGTGTGTGTGGGGGGGGGGTTAATCAGTAACAATACCAGGTTAATGTGTACGCACACGCACACACACACACACACACACACACACACACACACACACACACGGGCTGTCTACGTATCTCGTCCAACTGGTTAAACAGGAAATACTCCATATTCCCATTCTAATGTTCTCCTCGTGTTGGTTCTTTCCAGCAGTTTTCAGATCCTGTCTTCTCTCTGCATCAGTCAGCTCAGCTCCTCGCTCTTTTACACATTCCTCATTTTTAACCAGGCCAGGACTCTGTAAAACCCCTAACAACACAAGCACATTCTGGAACAAACCGCAGGTCTCTGACTTATTATTAGCTCCTGTTATAGCTTTACGATCCTCTCTCTATCTAGCCGGACTGAAAACATGAAACAAGTTTAGATCCTGTTACAATAAGAGCAAAATTATCAAGTCAAGGCGATAAAATAAAAAGGAAATGTCTCGTTTAACTGTGGTTTTATCAACTCGGCCCTGGAGATAAACACTAAAAACACTAAAATGGCTGCAACCATAGAAACCAGAAGGATGCCACAGAACGTTAATGCTATTCTCCTGAGAGCCCCTGCGTGCCACACAGGAATAGAGGAAAACATCTCTCCTGCTGTCACCTGCGTGCTGCAGCTCCTCCGTGAATAGAAGTGAAAGAAAAATGTTTTCTCTCTTTGTGGCGCTGCCTGGGTGGCAGAATTTAGCCGTCAGAACCGTAAAAAGCTTTTACTGGATTCCACCGGCGGACGGAGTAAATATAACACGAGTGATGTGGTGCCTGGTCTGAACTGATGAGAGATTGATGACAAATGGCTGCGAAGCAAAGAGGAAGCTCGGCTGCTTGTGAGCAGATTCGACGGGGACGTAGATCATTATCAGACAGAAATGTGGAAATGTGGACAGATCAACCTCTGACAATAAACGGCCAAATCACAACCACGGGGAGAAGTAACAGTTGTGTTTTCATATCAACAACACAGACCGGTTTCTGGATGAACATTGATGGTAATAGATCAATGCAGCTACTCTATTTCTTTCCTTTGTGACATTAGATTCCTAATTTGCAGTAATAATAATGGCTTTTGTGCCGGCTTAGGTCAGATCCATGTACTGAAGCTGTATTTTCTCATAATTAAACAGTGTACTATGAATAAGCTTTTAGCCAAAGGATGTTTTATCACCCAAATAAACACAACATCATCCCAAGGAACGAATAAATATCTGAAAATTGCGCATAATTTTGGGAGCTATATTTAAACATAAAGATGATGGACAGTCCTAACATTTTCTGTCAATACAGACATAAATCTCACTTAATGGTGGCTGTAATGGGTTCCGTCACTGTGCCCAGTAAACATCCCCGTCCAAAGTAAAGTTAATGATGCATTAACTGGGATGAGATACTGTCTGTTCCCAGAACAAAACAACCAGAATATACTGGACAGCCTGGTTGGTTCTCTTCGACCCCTCTCCACTAATACCAGTCTGTGAACGCCCCTCACTGGTCTCACGGTCGTCCCATTTCTGTCACAGAACCCCTCCGAATGTCTGTCTGGCTGTGGGAATTAGAACGAGGCGTCGAGAGCTCGGCCTTTGTGTCTCATCGGTTGTGGAAAACAAACTCATTCATGCAGAACTAAACCCTCAAGTTCAACTCAGTAATAGGAAGTCACCCAGTGGGTGTACGAACGTCTGATGTCTTCATAAAGAAGAACTGGGATCCATTAGAAAAAGTCTACATATTTACTGCTCAGGAACTACAGTTTAAAATTAGCTGGAGGCTTGTCCCTGGAGGAAAGTTCCCCTTTAGGGAACAGTACTGTCCTCAGGTTCAGGGACTTTGGCTGAGGGCTCGTGCTGATTGGACAAAGATTTTCAGTTTGTTTCCGCTTCATTCCTGGGTCTGAAAACCTTTGCAGGCAACACAGAGCACAGGAACACCCTTTAGCTCCAGGTACCAATGTACAAGGAACTACGTTTGGCCATAAAGTGGCTACTAAGGAGGAAAAACTGTCAGTTTAGGCTGTGAAGCCGGCCCCCGAAGGGTTAACAGTGGGTTAACAGCCAGTGGTCAGTGCTGGGGACATTCCCGGGGGAGCAGCGTGATTGGAACCGCCTTGATCTTAACAGACATAAACAACATGAGGTGCAGCCAACAACTGTGGATCTGAGCTGAGCATCTAGTTCCCAACAGTTTGGCGTCTGCGGAAGCTATGAAAAGTAGAATGCCTCCAGCCAATCGTCTGCAGGACGCGTTCGCCACAACTGTCCTAAACAAATTGAATTCTTCTATAGACATTTTATATTTTTAAAACAGAAAAAAAGGTATACATACATTCACAGCTGCACCTCAGAGATGTTTGAAAGAAAAGAGTGGATGTTCTCCAAAGACAGCAGTACAGGAGGGCTTTAGATTACACGAACTGCCCCTCGGGGACTGTAAAAATCTTTTAAGAGCTGAAGGCAGGCCCTCTCGTCATGTCCGAGGTGGAACACTGTACCTAGGATACCGTAAAGCAATCTGATAGTTATGGTTGGGTTGGACATCTGGTTTAACATCTAGTGTTTTTACTCCACTACAGTACTTGAGCAGCGCAGCCTCTGGAAACACTGTTTTTCCACTCTCTTCAGCAGAGGAGGCATGATTGCAGCTCGGAGCACTACGGCTGACAACGCACTGAAAACAAGTTCCATGCTGGCAAATGGTCAGTGCATTCACTTTATATATATATTCATATACACATATCTATATACAAAAAGAAATACCCAAAAAATAAAGCTAAGAGAATGCAGTTGAAGCTGCTACATTTCTGCCTAGAGACCCTGAAGCTCTGATGGACCTTAAATAGGACATCCATTAAACCCTTAACGGAACAGGGTGGATAGAGCTTGATCGGCTGCACTAAAGTATGCAGAATATGCAGTCTACACGTTTAACTATTTAATGCCGAGCCGCTATAAAACCTCTGTGAAGAGTCTCCAGCTGATCCAGAATAATGCTGCACATGTGCCTACATGAACCGAAATGAGATCACATTTCTCCCATGTGGCTTTCCTTAACTGGCTGAACGTAAAGTGGAGAAATGCCTTTCGAACCCTTGGACGGGCCCGTTCATTTATATAACGCGTTTCTGCTCAACTTGACAAATGAACAGGCTTGGCAGCACTACCCTGCCAACCTCCGGATCATCAGGTAATCAGGCTTTGGCTCGTGACCTCGGGATCTTTATCAGTCACTGGACAACCCGACCTTAGAGAGCTGTTCTCCAGGACATGGCTTATTAAATGTGAAGCAATGTCACACCTCCACCATTAAACATTTAGATCGTACCATCTCTGGTCCCTGCAACCTTCCACAGGCCCTCCACTCACCCAGTTCCTTTGAGCGTTTCCACTGATGCCAGTCTTTGTAGATACCTTAAAAAGGGGATAAAAGGGACCGCTCGGTCTCCCTGTACCTACCGTCAGGCTCCAGTTGATATGGGGCACCCTGATGTGCAGGTTGAGGCAGAAGATGATGAGGAGGACGCCTGTCACGACGAAGGCACTGCAGCTGACAAACTCGAAGAAGTAGACGCCTCCACAGGGCGAACACATCATGATAGTCTCTATGCAGATGAATCCAATAAGTGCTAAGACCTGAAGGGAGAGTCCCAGACAAGAAGGAGAAAAATTAAAGGACCAGTACACAGATTAATGCGAAGTCTCAACATCCTCCTGAAGCTCACACGACTTTATTTGTGACAAATAGAACCATAACTTCAATTGTAGGTCAAGTCTTCGCCGTAAATCTGTGCATTACGGTCCAAATTCCAAGATTTCCAATCTGGGGACGTGACTGTCTTATGAACAGAGCAGATCTTGTGAACCCCACTCCTGGCAGCCTGTGAAGAACCGCCGTCCAGCCAAACCACAGCATGGGAAAAAATTCTGCTATTTAGGTGTTCTGCTGCCATTGAGATCCTCACAAAACCACACACAGACTACCAATTGGTTGAGAGTGGCCCCAGACCCAGAGACATAACAGCCTCGCAGAAAACGCCACCGCTCCAGATTTAGACCTGAATTCAAACCTATTTAAGACAAAACCGCCCGCTTGAGAAGGGGTTATTATTTTTAATAAACGCTGTTAGAATACATTTTGGAGATGACTGGAGGTTAAAGTGTATGACAAAAACACAACCGCTGCACAATTCAGAGTTATACTGTATTTACCAAGCTTGTTATTCCTCAAACTTTTATTGCGACGAAAGATTTGAGACGTTTCTTCCTTGTGTCCGGCATCGCAGGGGTGTCTTTTTTTAAAATTTGATTTACTTATTCAAAGAGCCACTTTTGCATAGATGAATGCATTATTGAGGATTCTCCACGTGAGATTCGTTTCACTTGCATCCTATTAGGGAAAGTTGATGTTGCAGAACATCCCTTTAAGAGATACAAAGTTATCAAAACTCATGAGTTATCAGGACCGCTCTTCCCTTCAGGCTTAAGATGGGTTTGATGTTGGAGGTGGCAGCGAAACACAAACACACAAGGACTTAAACGCCTCAGCATCGAAGAGGCCACCCGCGAACACGACCCTTTATATTTGGTTTTGATTTTCAAAAACAGGAAGATGTCACGTGAAGAGATGACACACTGGGAGAGGTCTCTCGGAAAATACTCTGAATCAAACCACAGCTAGATCCTTTTCTGTGGTTGGACAAAAGCGTCTGAGGACAGTGTGACATCAGCACACACAGCCCTCCTCCTCGCCCCCTCGCTCAGAAGCTCAACGGTCAACCCGGTTTATCTGCTTTAATGGGCACCAAATATTGTCTCTGGCAGCGCCGAAATCCTTTCTGCCACAAAGAAAACACAACAATCCAGGAATGAAGAGCAGTCGCAGAAAAAGGGGCAAAAAACCAAAAAGGCTCCTTCTGTGTCGCTGTGCACCTCTGATTAAAGAATGGGCAGGATGTAAATAGCATTGAGACAATTCACAGACAGTCCAACATGGGAATAAGGAAGCCAGAAATGATGCCAGGTTATTAAAAAAAACAATCAAATCTGGTCTCTGAATGACTCCATCCTGCAGGTGTCGGGCAGTCACGGGGGCTCGTGTTTACATAAGCTGCAGTTCATCCCTAACAGTGGGAATATGTTCATTATTGGTTGCCTCCTTAAAGGCCTCCCAAGCCTGAAACCCCTTTCTATACATCTGCTGTTGCCAAAAAAATAAATGGAGGGAAAATGAGGCCTCACTGGAGGGAATATGCCATATTATATGCTTCAAAACGAGTACTATTGGACTTCTTGCAAGAACAACAACAAAAGAAAACGTTAATCATCTTTGTGCAGCAGCCCGCGGTGCCTTACAAGAATGGCAAATAAAGGAAGTGCAGTTTGAAGGTCACTTCGAGATAAGGTTGAAGATATGGCGTGAGCGTGTCTCCGGCATTTCCTGAACTTTCTTGTTGGCATTGCGTTTCTGGATCAGTAATGTTTCAACCAGGACAGAACGGAGCATGTGGCAGGAAGTGCTCACTTAACATCAGGGAGCATCTGCTAACCTCATTACACATCATCGAAGAACAACTCAGAATAAAGTTAAAGTGCGACTTATTAGAGAGGAACCAGGTGTCCGCACGCCTTCGCGGGCAGACCTGCCGCTCCTCATGAAAAGGTGAGGCTTGTTTGAGGAGACAAAGGCCCCGCGAGGTGTCAAATTACCGCCAACGCACCGGGACGTTAGATGAATATCAAGTTGGGACTTTTGTTGACCTAGTCACAGAAAAGAGGCCGTTGGCGCAGACACGCCTTGCTCAGGTTACATCCTGCTGGGGGTGGTTACCGATCAGCACAGGCTCAACAGGAGGATGCAGGAGCTTTATTTTGAAACAACTTTCTTTTTTTTTTTTTTACTAAACCTGAACAACGGGGATACAAAGGTCAGCAACGGTGAAATAGTGTTATTGTCTTGACAAAGTTCTCTGGAAGCATTTAGAATGAGAGCGTGGGTGTGGCATGTAGGTTTACAAATGTTTGACTCATGACTGGCACAATATTGAAGGCGGAAGAGTGCATAGGGATCGTCAAGACTCCTACAGCTCCTCAGATATGCCACAAGTTGATCTGCACTTGCCACGGACCTTAACACATATGCGGCCTTCTTTTAAACCCATTGATGCTTCTCTCCGCTAATTAGCTTAGCTCAAACACTGTTGCAGAATGGGGAGTGCTAATCCAGTAGCACTAAACGTTCCACCTGTGAACGTTGATGCAGTGGGGGAAAAAAAGAAAAATCCAATTAAACCACCCCATGGCTGAATTAACTTGAACAAAGCCGGAGCTAAGCGGGAAGCAATAACATTTACATATATGCATTATTTAGCCCTAATTTTAAGAAAAAGGAATGCGGTCTCTTTGAAACTCGAAACAAACGATTCAACTAAAGTGGAAAAGGAGTATTGAATGATATTCGCAGGTTTGAGGGGAAGATTCCTCAATAATAGTGAACCATCGCCATCACAGATGCACACCAGTGACGCGTGCAGCTGCGGCTTCGTGCTTGCTGGGAAACAAGACTGCAGATACGAATCTTCGAACCTCTCCCACACTGATGACAGATGGAGGCCAACCTACACTTCCCACAGGAAAAAAGAGGAAAACATCCCAGGTGTTTAATGAGCCCAAATGTGCTCATCTGCACAGCCTCAGCCACCCACAGCAGCACGAACAGCACAAGTAATGCGGTTAAACACGAGTGTTTTTACAGTTTCGGAAATAAAAGTCAGCAAAACAAGCGTCAGCAGTTCAGACTTTTGGTTGGCCTGCTAACATTGTTAGGGGTAAAAGCCGTTTTCCACATCGCCATGGTTTCTCCTGTTGTGGACAGATGATTCCATGTGAGCCAGCGGGCCTGTGTCTGAGCGAGCGTCTGGCACCACAAAAGAAGAAAACTGGTCTGGTTCGAGAGACGTTTCCTCTCCTGCATAATTGTCAGAAGTATTTGCGTCCCCGTTTAACTTTGCCGCTGCCCATTTCTCCGTGCATCTCGCTGCAGCGGCAGTGATGCCAGTGAAATAAGAGCGCATTCATTTGCAGGGGCGAGTATTTTCAGAGGAGGCCCACGCCACCAGACAAAAATAAAGTAATAAATAAAGCTGCGCTAATGTAATAATCATTAAATCCTGTGTTTTTGGTTGTGCGTTTTCTCATTCAGTTGCAAATTATGCACCTTTGCTGCATTTCCAGACCAGATTTCTTGATTTCAGACAACACAATTGAAACTTTTGTGTGATTTTAGCATCCCTACATGTCCCCCATGTTTACATTTGGTATTCTGTGCCCAGCATGACTGACAACTTTAGGAACCATCAGTGATGTGGATACACAGAACCTAAACAGTAATCCAGGACCTGGTGGACCCCAGGGACACGTTTAATAACTCCTGTGCTAATGTACAGGAGACAAAGCAACGCTGTCAGCTTTCCAAATTAGTTCTAATCTGTCCATATGGTTGTGACTAAGTAGATTATCCACCAACGGCATTTCCCCCCCCTCCCTCACTCTGCTTGAATTTTAATTCCAAAACATGACAGCGATGCGTGGGTCGTGCAGAAACTCACCACTTCCACCAACTTTAGAATTCCAAAGTAGGACTTCAGGTACTCCACGTCCCACCTCAGTCCCCTCCAACCGCCCATGGAGTGGACGGGCTCGGTGGTGGGTTGATAGGGGCTGCTGGCCCCGGAGATCATGGAAGTGTTGGAGGCCTCTCCATCAAAGCCCTCCGTCTCCTCGGTGGTCCTCATGATGATTCCCAGATACTTCAATAACACCACCGCATGTAATTTCTTTATTTTAAAGCCTCAGTTTCCTACTCACTCACGACGCAGGTTGTGTCATGGAGCACACTTTGTTCCCATGCAGGCTGGAAGTGGATGGAGAAAGCGAACCAGACTGTCCACTTTTCACAGCCACCCCACGGGCAAACGGCGGCCGCGGAGGGGGCTCGTCAACATGCGGCGGAGAAAAAGCCCTTCGGAGTCTGCTTGAACGTTCGCGAACCCGGTTCGGGTTCTGTCCCCGGCCACTACCGTCGCCTCTCTCTAAATTAGCCGGAGTTATCCCGATGTTAGGCGGGTCACTTGTTCCGAGTGTCACTTCATCCGCGGACGGTTCCGGCGAGTTCAGCAGCACTCGGTAAAAACGCTGCGCCTTTTGCCGCCACGGCCGTGAGAATGTCCGCCCATTGTGGCCCAGAAGAACCCAGAGAGAGCCGCGCTGGGCGCTATTGTGACGCGCAGAATAGTGTCCGCGGCAGCCCGAAGCGAGCCTCCCCGAACGCAGCTCGCTTTACTCGCTATAGATGCGGGCCGAGCTTGTCTCCGCCCCTCCGAAAACGGCACATTCTTGTGCGGGCTCCATGACAGGATCTGTGCCCGTTTAGACCATTCTCAAACAGCCAGGAACAAGAATCCAGTCGGAACCACGGTGACAGAACTCAGTTCCGCTGTGTTTTTTTCCCCCCCTCCTCTAGTCTTTCCATCTTTTTTCAATCAGCAAATTTAGTTTCAATCCGAGCTGGGGAAATCATTTGATTTCTAGAGATTTCCATGCGGGAGTGTTGAGTTTTTACGAAGTTTGTGCTGTGGTTATAGTCAAATTTAAGACCAAAATTTGCGTTCAAATTAAAACAAGCCTAGAGGGTATTATATTGTTACTGGTTTGAACGAATGTGTACACGGGTGTGACAGCATAACGTCCTGGACTTCATCAGATATTGTGTAATTAAACTAAGAATTTAGGGATCAGCCCAATTTTATGAGTGCGTAACTCGCTGTCGCCCTCTAGTGGTGGTGCTGTCAGAGGTTGCCTAGGTGACTGAAGATGAGATGCCTTGCTGCTGATGTGATGAGTAGTGTAGATGAACATTGGAGGGCTTTTTAAAAAATCTATAGTTCCTCTTTTAATGCCCCTGACGGACACACCAACACTCAAAACGGTGGCTACAATAATGATACGATTGTACACTGCTCATGTTTAAAAACAAAGCCAACACATCAACCATCATGTAGATTCCTTGTTTTATTGAAGCCAGGGGTTTGATGAACATTTTCCTTA
This sequence comes from Takifugu flavidus, assembly GCF_003711565.1. Lineage (NCBI taxonomy): Eukaryota > Metazoa > Chordata > Actinopteri > Tetraodontiformes > Tetraodontidae > Takifugu > Takifugu flavidus. The sequence continues at coordinate 15,387,723 of NC_079521.1, read as the reverse complement.
TCTTTGTCAGCATAAGAAGCAAAGAGTTCACATGGCGGATTAGAGGCCACAGAATTGTGTTAAAGTCATACAATCAAACTTCTGCATTCATTCAGGATACAAAACTGCAGCCAGTCACCCGCTCACAATGTCCCGGGATCCTGAATACAAAAGGGACTGGAAGCAGAAGCTTTAACTCGCATAGACCAGACTGTCGCTAGTGGTCGAAGGCATTTCAGTTGCTTTCCACTGATATCGGAGTACAAAAAGTTACAACAGTATAATATTTAATCTTGGGAGCAACACTTTACAAACAGTAAGTGCAACTTTGAAACCAAGCAGCATGAGAGCACTTCATTCCAAATTTCAAAAGCCAAATTTTAATTATGTTTGGGAGCACTCTGAGGAAATCTGTCAGGTTTGGGTGACATGTTCATGTCCTTTTTAAAACAGAAAGTCCATGGTCACAAGCTATACTTTACATCAGAGAGTGCCAAAAATGTAAACACAAGGGGGGCATTTAAAGTTGAATCAAACTGCATTATCCATTTAATTTTTTTTTCTAAATGTCAAAAGAAAACGTCTCTATTTGATTGATATTAAATGTCCATTATTGTCAGCATTATTCCACTGTTAACCACCAGGGGCGCAGTCCACAACTCAAGCAGCAAATAAAGATAAATAATGGAGTTGAATTATTAAATGCTAAAAAGGCAAGGCAAATAAAAAAAATGCAGTTTGTATCACTACCTGAACCAACAAATAACTGATACAATCGAGATGAGGAAAAGTGCTTAATTTTAACGCCTGGTTGTTACATTGTGCTTCATCCACTTCGGCATCAGATTCTCAGGTGCACTTTCCAAACACACATAGAATGAACAAGAAATATGAAGAGCTTCATTTTGAACCGTAGCAGATTTTAAAGACACGAGTAGCATCATCTGGACAACAACTCATATGTTGACTGTACATCAATCTGTGGTTATTCCCTTACAGAGTAAAATTTGAAGCGAAACCTTAGCAACAGACCAGTTGTGAGGATTTACCATGTCCACACCTGGGATTTGGGGTTTTGTTTTCATGACTTAAAACAAAACATCACTGGCAGGTCTGACACTTGGAATGCAAGGGCTCCCAACGTGAGGACAAAATGGCATCAGATTAATCTCATGGATGATTCCAAACCACATAAACAGAAATGTTAATGTGCATCTTTGGTTCCGGGTTCCAAATCTTTCCAGTTTACCTGCTTTGCTACTAAACTAATAGCAAAAGCCTGTTCTCTTCACACTTGCCACCGATTCTATAAAAGCTACATATCCATACGATTAATTCGGGCCTTGCATATAGAATTAATCTAATGTACACTAAGGTCTGATTGGATTATGCAGTCCGGAATCCATACATATTACAGATACTTGATATGGTACAGATGAATGGTTTTCCTCTGGCAAGAGAGGAATTACATAAGACTACTAAGCTACCCCTTAAGGACACACATGAATAAGGAACATTCCTTTAAAGGCAGGGTGTTCAGTGACGAGCTGTACATTAAAGGCAAAGTTTGTAGATTTAAATGGGCACTGAAAGAGTGTTATAAAAGACCTTAATGGATAAGCAGGTTTCCAAAAGGAAGTGTTTTCTACAGGTGATCTGCGTAGACACTAGGAATGTTTCAACTGACGTGAGGTACAATGGGGGGGGGGGGGGGGCAGTGCTGTCAAACGTTGAAGGATACGATATTTTGTTCAACACACAAATCTCCATGTGCGTTTTGGCTGTTAAGCGTTTAACGCCTCCCAAAAACTACTCCTCCTGGTTTCTATTTTTTAATATCTACAGTTTGAAGGTGTTCAATCCAGAGCTCGGCTGAACGCCATCAACCAGGCCACAGAAACGGTTTCTCCTGACACATAACAGATTGCTTCCTGTGCATTAGCAAATTTGTAAAATAAATTAGGAGGGGGGGGGGGGGGTAGACCTTTTCAATGATGGTGCCACAGTGGATTTCCTCTAATAAAGGCCAGCACCTCCTCTCCATCACAGACAGTTAACTGAGCGAGGCACTTAGGAGTTCTAGTAGGAAAGCTGCTGCCCAGCCCCCTCCCTAAACATACACACCTGCAGCTAAAGAAGTCACGTTGTAACCTCCAAGCTCAACAAATCCCAGCTAGACACATTTAATCAAAGAAGCTATTTTTCTGAAGATGGGCAAAATCGCCTTTATACAAAATCAAAGTCAACCTGAATAGATTTTTTTTTTCCTCGCATTTATATTTACAGAATCCTTTTAGATGATCTTGGCAAATGATGAGATATGCTGTCACCCATCTGGATTTATATTAGAGTCATGACATCAGTGGCATTTTAACATGTTATGGATACAACGGGACTGTTTTCTTAAATCAATAAATTTTGCACAAATAAAATAAAATGGAGGAAATTTGTATAAATACATCAGTCTCATAGTCAACATTTGTTTTTACATACTATATGTCTCCAAGTATTTCAATTACTTGTGTTTAAATACCTTCCCAATCTTAACAAAATTCCTTCCGTGAGATATGTTGAACCAGAAGCCACAGGACCAGTAATATTTCCACACCAGGAGGGAGGAGTAATAACCTGGAGAGCGGGGCCAGCAGCTCAGCACATCGGCCTGGCTGCCAGGTAGTGTGGCCATATTTCCATAAGCTGATGCCCCTCACAAAATAACACTCACAATGGAAGAAAGCACAAAAACAAAGCCAAGGCTCCAGTACTTCTCTCATTCAAACTTCCACACACCCTCTTCCCATCCCACCAGAACACCAAAATATCTGAAAGCATACGAAAATCATTTTGGTGAAACCACTGTGTGCGATGACAGACGTTGGGGATTTGGTCAATTTTCCTGCTCAAATGTACGTGTACAGTTCCAGAGTATCAATGCAGTGGACGATGCAGCCGTTTGTGTTGCCTTCACGCTTCGTTCTCTGTTGGCGGCGATACGTTGTTAGCCGAAACCATGGAGTCGTGTTTGCGAGTCATTCTGTCCAACTCGGCTTGGACGTCAGTCAAACCCGGCTTCTGCCCTTGGAAAAACGGGAGACAAAGCCCAAAGTAATCTCCTGTAGCCTCTGTGTGTATTCATGAATAAAAGTCATCTATGGCGAGCAAGCTGGTGGATGAAAGGTTATGCTAAAAAATGGCGGCTTGCTGCCACGGTCGACTCATGCAAAACTAATTGTCAGACAAGGGGAACGTGCTCATGCAGCCATTTTCAGTTAGGCCTGACAAAGGTGTTAGCACGTCTCAGTGCTAGAAAAAACCATGTGAGTGGAGAGATGAGCAGGAAAACAGTTACGTGGACTGAAGGACGATGATTTTATGGAGGAGACTTATGATCAGAGGCTTTGGCATACAAGCAGTGGTTCAGTCAAAAAGGACTAATTCTCCTTTTTACCTGTTTGTTTCAGGCTGTGCACAAAGGCAAAACGTAACAGAAAAACAGCACAAAGCCTCAAGAAACAATACCTTCTACCTCCTCTGGGCTTACAGTGTGTATTTGCTGAAAGGGAGCTACAGAACATCTGCTGGCCTGTTTGGAAGAAAGTTGAAAAACAGGAACACACAGTGAACGCTGGTATTAGAGGTTATACCTGTTTTCTTGGCAGACCCTTGAACTCCAGCTCCAACTGCTCCGCTTCCTGGGCTCCCAGGGGATCCAGTCTTTTTACTCAAAAGGCTGTTGAAGAAGTTAGCCAGCACTCCCTCACTGGCAGCCCCTGCTGCAGGAGAATCAGAGCAGAAACCTGCTTTAATTGCGACAATAACGACGAAACAGAATTCTGCTTTTTATTAACAAAACTGCTGATTGACAGACTGTTTTACTTTCATCCGAAATCTTATAATGATGCCAATTGAGCAAAGGAGACAAGCCCTGCTTTACCTTGTTTTCATTGTAAACTATTTGATTTGTGTTAGAAAATCAAAACCATGTCTTCATCTTGGAAAGCAAGAAACAAAGCCAGAATCATAAGACAAGCTTTGCTGTTATACTTAAAACCACAGCAGGAATTGGTTAACGGACAAGTATGAAAAACGGTTTTTCCCCAGACTAAAGAGAATCTTATTAAAAACATGATCGTGACGCTGTCCTCTCATAAATACTGTTACATAGATTATTCCAAGTGAAACCTATTGGGGGCTTCTTTGCAGCACTTCAAAACACTGAGTCACAAGATGAAACCTAAAATAAAATTTGTGGCATAACAGCAACCCAAACTAAAAGACTGGGCCATCTTTGTAACGCCCCCAGAGTTGGTACCTTTAATGTTGGGGTCGGGCTTTTTAACAGAAGCCATTGGCGAGCCACGGTCACCGTCGTTGGGCCGGCACGTCCAGCGGGCCTGGGTGATCCTGAGGTTGTCCGTCCCGGAGAGTCCTGCAAAACAAATCAAACCGAGATGGTGAAGAAAAACATGTATCGCCGCCTTGTTCAAAATTCTGCACGTGAAGGAAGGTCAGGTGACTTACTGCTGCTCCTCTTGTTGGCGTAACTGGCTGCTTTGCTAACAAAGACTGCAGACAACAAATGGTATGATGGACGTGGTTACCAAAAACAAAGGATACATGTGACGAGACACTCAACATTTATCACATGGAATAAAAAAAGATTTTCCTGCCATTAAAACAATCAAGAAAAAGATTTTAAAGACTAGAAATCAGTGGCACACCTGCTGCTTCATCAGGAACACCTGCTCATCCTCTGCATTTATCTCTTTGTCATGAACCAGCTATGAAGAAAAAGATAGCAGGGCTTGAATTAGCACTTTGGACAGGAAAGCCAATATTTAAGACCTTTAACCTCGTCTTACCTTTCTGACTGGAGGTTTGGTAATAAAATCCTCAAATGGATCTTCGGGTCTGACTGTTGATAAGTTTTCATGCAGTATTGCAATTTTCTTCTCATTATCCCATCCAGACGGACTGGAAGAAAAATATCAATAAAAGACTGTTGAATGGTAATTAATAGGAATGGACTGTTTTCATTGTCAGTGATGAGGATATCTGAAGAGGATCCAGCTTTTGACCACCAAGGCAGAACTCAATTTGTGACAAAAACTGACCTTTTATTCATAGTAATGAGTAGGAAATTCTACAAGGTAGCTAAAACACAGAACAAAACCTGTATTTCGACTGTACCTACATTACATTTTCATGTCATTATTATATTAGGCAGAGTAAAAGGAGGAAGCGGGACATTTTAGCATAGATTTACACAGCCGGCACCATCTACATGGGGTTGGCTTGTTAGTGGAGCAGCATATTCAAATGCTAAATTCTAAATTCTATGGTGACTCTGGCACCTCTGCAGAGCGACAGATAAAAACCAAATGGGCAGGGACTCAGCTGAACCAATCTCTTATGGCGAGCGGTGTGAAGTAGTTTCTTAAACACTAGTAGTGCACCTGAAATATTACTTACATGAACACTGCATCCTTCTCTACCACTAATGCAGATGTGGTGAACTGGAAGTCATACAACTTATGTACAATATATTTATATAAGAGATCCAGGTTCTTTTCCTCTTTGACTGAAGTATAGAAGAGGCCAGCGCCATCTGTTTTTTCAGCTAAGGATACAACAGTTTAAACAGACAAAACTATAGTATCAAACTATACAGCATTAGGTGAGTATTTTCTGTAAATGACCTCATGAAAGGATACACTGTAGGCAAAACCTCCTGATGTGGGACTGGATGAAGTCGAATTGCTCCTCCTTATAATCGTGCTCCTTCTCAAGAACACTGACTGCATCACACTGCACAAGTAAATGTTGAAAAGGGAAAACGGGCAATTGTCAAACGTGTTCATTACAGAAATAATGCAACTGCATGGAAATTATAGTGGTGTTGTAAGTTTTAGAATCAAAATATGTCATTTTTACCAACTTTAGCAAAGGAAACTTGTAACACGCTGCTTTAACAGTGTTTTTTATTTTGATGCCGAAGTCAATACTGTGCTCTAATGAGGTTTGTGCACAGACACCACAGAAGAAAAAGCATATTCATCTTTTTTTAGTCACAGCTAACATGTGAAGCGCTGCTGACGGTTATAACACATTTTTTCTGCACTATTTTTAGCTCATTGTGTCCAACAAAATGGCTGTGTTTTGTTAAAGAGGGACCTTCTTAAAAAAAAAGCACAACTCAAACATAGATAAAACACAAGATTAAACCCTTATCAGTAATGAATAGATAACATGGGCTGTGAGTATTTACTTGCCTTTGTGCAAACTACTAGTACTGGAACGCCCAGGTTGTGTGTAAGGGTGTTTTCTCCGAGGGGGAGGACAACGGCTTCGTCTTCTCCCGCTGTTGGGGCCCGTCTCTGCGGGGAGGACGAGTTGGCATCCTCAGGTTCAGAGTATTCTTGAAACGCTTTCACCACTGGAGGGCAGATAAAGGGGACAGAAGAGAAAGAAATTCAGTCCTCTAATATAATTATGGGCTGAAATATGAGCCAGCAGAAACTGAATTTGAATAATTTACTTTTGTATATATATTTTCGTTTATTTGAATCGCTTAGCTACATTAAAAAAAACTGTATAAAACCAACAACATACATTATATTACATAGAGTTTTGGAGAAATTATTTAACACAGGATAAGAAAAGCTAATAAGTTTAGGTGTACTCTGTTTCCAGAGAGACTGACCACAGCTCACTTAACTACAGTTGTGGACTTGAGTCAGGTCCTTGCCAAACAAGTCCTTCCCTGGTTGTTACCAAATAAAGAGTCCATGTCATAAAATATTCAGCAGCCCATCTCAGTGAAAGTGAAACAAAAACAAAAATCACATGACACTGTCGTTATTCCCCTCCTGGGCTACCACCTTATCGTGGTGGAGGGGTTTGCGTGTCCCAATGATCCTGGGAGCTCCGTTGTCTGGGGCTTTATGCCCCTGGTAGGGCCACCCATGGTCCTAGGTGAGGGATCAGACAAAGCGTAGCCCAGGACCCCCTAATGAAGATAAATAACATTGGTCCTACGTTTCCCTTGCCGGATGCGGGTCACCGGGGGCCCTTCCTGGAGCCAGGCCTGGGGGTAGGGTGGCCTGGTGGCCGGACCTCTGCCCATGGAGTCCGGACGGGCACAGCCCGAAAAGGCAACACGGGACCCCCTTCCCGTGGGCTCACCACCTGCAGGAGGGGCCAGGGGGTCGGGTGCATTGTGTGTTGGGTAGCGGCCGAAGGCAGGGACCTTGGCGGTCTGATCCTCGGCTGCATAAACTGGCTCTAGGGACATGGAATGTCACCTCTCTGGTGGGAAAGGAGCCTGAGCTGGTGCGCGAGGTTGAGAAGTTCCGACTAGATATAGTCGGCCTCACCTCGACGCACGGCAAGGGCTCTGGAACCAGTCTTCTCGAGAGGGGTTGGAGTCTCTACCCCAGACCCCAGATAAGCGGTAGAGGATGGATGGATGGAATGTCGTTATTGTCTGACCTGATCTGCTTTAACCATGACATAGCTCAATTCTGCCGCAGCTCACTGCTAAAAAATATGACGATCTGATTCAGCTGTAACCAGTGAATACGGCTGAATAAAGAAGTGGTGTAGTTCCTTTATTAGGTTTTGCTCCTACAGCTGTCTAGACTTTTACAGCAGGGGTTAGGGTGTTGGGGAGGCTGTGTGAAGGAAGCTTTGGCCTACTTCCTGAGGAGCTTAGGAACTGAAATGTTAACCGCCCACAAACACAAAATGACTCGCTGCGTTCAGACCCCCTTTTGAACACGGGATTAAACACTGAAAATTACAAGAATCCACTCCTTGTACGTGGGATTACAGGTAACGTACAGTTAGCTTGATCAAACTTGAAGTTTGAACTGGGCCTGCCTGAGCACATGCGCATATGTACATGTGGAAACCTAAAAGGTAAACCCTGAGACTGTAACACAGCCTGCAAAACAACACGCAAAATCAAGGCATTAACGTGACGGGCTTTGTCTGCTGAGATGGACAGAGCTCACAAAGGAGGTGAGGTCAGAGTGCACTAGCACAACAAATGGAAACCTTTATTTTTTTTCCAATAAAGCAAATGTCCGAACTCCTTGATGCCAAATTCTGTACAACTGTGCAGTAAATGCTGCGGTTAATGACGTTGTCACACATGCCCGATTTTAAATTTCATCTAAATTTGCACCCCCCCCAAAAAACCCTCTCCAGATACGCTTCACAGCAACAATATTTCACTCCTATAATTTAGCCTGGGATGAATCCAGCAGCTGGCCTATTTCTGCTACAGCCGAGTCAGATTTGTCCCGTTGCCCGTTTCAGGCAGACTGGTTTGGATTCTATCCCTGACACTGGGTGCCGGGACGAGGGAGGGAGCGAGGGAGGGAGGGAGGGACTATGATGCAAGACGCCTGCAAGACTTCCTGGTCAGACGCCAGACAGACGGACGGTCACACCGTCTTTCTCGCTCACATGCTCAGATCCATGGGGAGCCCAATAACAACTCCCCGACCACACAGATACTAATCAAGCTGATTGGGCTCAAGCTAAAGTTGAAATGTGACTATGCAACTGTCAACAAGAGAGAGGCGCTGCAGAAAAATCTAAAAAGTTTATTGTATGAGATGTTTTTATCTGCAAGCATGTCTCCTTAGGCTAATGCTAAGACGAACGCCAGGAAGTACCATTCTTTGTTTCAAACTACAAACAAAATTAATTCGATCTGGATGAGCTAGGAAGAGGAAATAAGACCGACTGCTTAGCAAACTTCCTTATGCCACATATTTAATGGTAAAGCGTATTGTGTGTTATTTCTATTCACTGCACTGCAACAATGACAGGAGACATTTGAACCCGTCCCACCGCATTCAACTCAAAGCACCAAGAGTTTGATTGAATCACAAGTGTAACGTCAGAGCTGAAGGCAGAAGCTACAGACTGAAGAACTTCATGTCCAAAAGAACGGAGGCTGAACAAACATGTCTAAAATGCAACAACCTTTCCAAACACAAGACACTATTCATGAGCAAGAAACAACCAGTTCTAAAATTAATCAGAATAACACCACTGTACCATTGATCTGCACAAGCAGCCTCCAGTCAGAGCACACAGCTGAGGATCATCTGATGGTGACCTCGAATCATCCGTGCAAAAGTGCAATGCACGCTGCTCTCCTTCAATGGCGAGAGCTTTCTTTCCCAGGAGTCGGCGTCAAGCGCGTTTTGCAAATTCACGTAAGACAACAAATAAACCCGGACTCACTCCTCTGCTCCATTTCTCTCAGGACGTCAGGTTCAATCTTGAGCTTGTCCACATGGTCTCGCAGCACGCTGGACCACTTCTGCAGCGAGTCCATGATGATCCAGGGCCGGGACATATCCACGACAAACACAGCTAAGCAGTCTGACAGTGACTGGGCTGAAACGGCAAACTTGAGCAGGCCTTTGTGGTACAAGTCTCCATCCAGGATCCAGACATTACAGCGAGTTAAGTCTACACAGGGATAAAAAACAACACATAGGTGTTCATTTAAAGGAAAGACACACAGAAAGAAGAAGGCTGTTAAACTCACCATCTCTGTCCTCATCATGGACACTTAAGTACAGGTACTCCAGTCCTCTTCCTTTCTTATTGTGTTCAGCTCCTTGAAGTTTGGCCATAAGTGTTGTTTTTCCAGACCCATCCTCACCTGCAGGATTGATTTGTTATTCACCACAATGCCACATTATTCAATTGTCAGACACAGCATGTCTTGCTTTATTACCCTCATTTAGAAGGCTGCAAATGCGTCTAGACTTTGACAAACAACCTACTTAGTGAAATGATATTTTGTTTATTGTGTCACCGTTGCCAGAGGAAGAAGAACAAGTGGAAGATCAGAAGTGGGTGTTGAGGGGTCAGAAAATCCCTAATATGACTTGAGCGTTGCAGTCTGAAACCCTCCGTGAGCTGGGCTGACCAGTACGGTGAAAACACGGCACAAACACAGACATTTACGCGGGGGATTCTTGAATCCTTACCAAACACCAGGATATTTTTCCCCGAAGGCAACTTTGAACTGGATCGAGTTGAAACCTCACTCAGTATCGACGACCTACACAATGGCACATTGAGAAAAACGGACACACAATGACGTAAGGTTTGAGCCATTACACCGGGTCATGAGGCACATCGACGGACACATTGGCTCAAACCATAAAGTTAGTTAGTCAAATGCTTTAAGCTTAAACATCACGTCTATTCCACCGCTACACCAATTCCATGTCCAAAACGTCAGGAAATGATGTCACCTCCACTGACCGGTACTCTGGCACTAGTTAGCCAGGAGTTAGAAAGATTTAGGAGTTAATTCAGATGACTGGCTTTGGATTAGGCTCACATTGTTTTCCTGCTTGTTTTGACTGTATGATTGTTGCATTAACGCTTGTCTGTAAACATTTATGACAGCGTTTCTGCTAGCTTCTTTTGCCCAGAGACGCTAACGTTTGGTACTTGGGTGGTGTCTTGACACCTACTAAAGTAAATGGCTTTATCAAGCCAGACTGGAAAGTTTACAAAAACCGGAGTTATGCAGGTCTCTTGTCAATTGCCGTTTGGTTAGACGCCTCTAATGTTAAGTGCTAGTTCTTTCAGCAGAATTGACGTCAATTTAGCTGCTAGCACACTGACCGTCCAGCTTTAGTTAGTGCTAACGTCGCTGCTAGCCGGGCCGGTGTTTAATTGTGAGGCACCGGTAGTGACAAAGCATAACGGCCGTGCTTTCACATAAAAGCACCAGCGCATGCATACGTTTGCGAAAAAAAAATAGCGGGACTTGCCAAAGGTTTTGTCCTTCCTCATCTTCGTTGTTGTTTTCGCCTGTCCCGGCTGCGCCCGGGTGCCGCTTCTCCAAAACGGGAGCCATCTTCTCTTTCAACAGCCACAAAGGCAAGGCCCTGTTTCTTAGCCACCACTGGCCCCGCCCTCTTACAAGCGGCACAGGGCGCGTGGCGTTCAAAGACCCGTACGTTGCGTAGGAATTCGAGCCGCCCACATGTTTTAAGTAGGTTCGTAGCTTTCCCGTAGATGTTGTAAAATAAATTAAAAAAATAATTAATAAACGTTATTCGTAAGAAAGATGACTATAAATAATATAATTTCTATGTTGCTCACACATATTTACATATAATTGCTACAACGTCCGAAAGAACTGTTGATTCTGTTCATCACGACTTTAAATTGTAAAATGTGTCCAGTAGAGGGCAGCATTCAACTTAAAGACAAAAAGAAAACGATGAAAATGATTCTTCTCATCATAATTTTTGGACTGGTATTGACATTTATTCATAAATTATGATTAGGATGTCATAATGTTACAAGTGCATTATTTTACTGACAATATCTTTCTTTCTGTTATTTTAAATATCGGTGTAATTCTATAACACGTTTTAGTTTCGCTGAGTTTTTTGGGGAACTAGAGAAGCTTTTTAATTGTTTTATTTGTATGACACGTTTCAGCCAAAATAATGATGGCTAATTCTCCAATGTTTAAGGGATCACAAATATATTAAGCTTGCAATTTGTTTGTATAATAATTTATAATATCCTGGAAATTCGGTATTTTTTACTTCTCTGCCACCTAAAGATTTTGGAATTCGGGATTTTCCCTCTGAGACGCCACAAACACTGGTGAGAGTTGACTTATTTGGTGTTTCAGCTCCTAAGAATGCATTCCAGAGCTTTTAGTATCATGTGAAACCCAATTCCTGCTGCTCTGTCATCACTGTTCAGCTCTGCCACTGTATTTTCTTGAAGTTATAACATTAATCTCATATGTTTGCTTCGCAGCTTCCTGATATTATGAGATAAGAAATGTTTATATTCCCATGAAAAGAAATCCAATCTTTTTGAAACATAGCTTTTAAGGGGTGTTTTTGTCTTTTTTTAAAATCATAATCTGTAAAACGTGTCTCGGGTGCAGTCCTATAGAATGACCACTAGAGTGAAGTGTCCTCTTAACTATTAATCTAATGGAAATAACTAAAATAGATCAGAAATACAAAGGCCAAAAGGAGATTTTGGGTGTGAAGTATAATTTTAGGAGAAATAAACGCCCTGTGTGTCCGGGATGTATGCACTTGTTTGGCCACCATTTCATCCAGTTTCACAGAAAGAATCGTGAATAAAAGACAACTCGGGGAACTCCCAGTCTCAGATATCTTTGCATCAAAATTTGCATCTCAAGATCCGGGAAGGGGGTGATCATCAAGTTGTAAATGTTTTCCGGATTAGTTCGGTATGGTGCCATTGATTCCCAGAAAATCCAGATTATAATAGATACAAAATACCCCAAAACATTCTCGGGTATTCTCTAGATAAATGTTCCACTTTTTATACAGTTATAAGGATATCGAGGAGGCTTTGAGCATTTCGCCGATGGTTTAATACAACTAAAAACACCTGCCGTGACTGTAATTTAATGGCAGATTGCTCATAATCGCCTTGTGGGGAGAAACTGAGCGGATGGGTGTGTGGGAGAGGAGGGGTTAAAGATTGGGAGGGCAAGGATTTGCAGACGGAGCAACGGAGGAGCGGGACTGTGAAAGCGACAGATGTCTGGAGAACCGTGAGAGGCGCTCCCCACTTCTGCACAGTCCCAGCCTGCAGCTCAGGGGCGGAATCCGCAGCTGTCACGCTGAAGCTTTATCACTTCCATCCGGAGCCCGGACAAGAAGCAAGAGTGATCACTCTCTCCTCTGAAATACAGGTCGGTCACATCATAGTTTCACTGATTTAAAAGACAGAAAGAAAGAAAAAGAAAGAAAGAAAGAAAGAAAGAAAGAAAGAAAGAAAGAAAGAAGAAAGAAAGAAAGCAAGCTTGTAGTTCTTTGTCCTTGTGTGAAATTGATCATTTCAAGATGACATCAAACACAATTTTCCCCATTTTCCCTTTATTCAGCTGCTCAGTTTGACCCCCCCCCCCCCCCTTTTTTTTTTTTTTCTTTGGAATATTAAGTAGACCAGACAAATTAAATCTGTTGAAATGCAGCCACAGCGAAGTTCTTGTGATATTTTGACCTTGTCCTTTATTTTTGCTCTGGGCTGGATTTGTATTTCGTTCGAATGTGCTGCGTGAGAGGACATTTTCTGCGAAAACCATGAACAAAAAAAAGGGAGAGCAGCTGAGAGAAGAAGGGCTGGGTGGGTGGGTGGGTGGGAGGGGATGGGGGATGGAGACCCATCAGCTTTTTGTCACTCTACTGTGCATAATTCTAAAGTGTAACTCCACAGGAAAGCGGCACTAACACAATATTACCACCATCTGCACCATCCAGCCACCATTTCTCCCAGTTCAGCCCACCACTTTAGTCAGTGAGCTGCTGGGGATCCGTCCTTTGTTGCCGGCACATGCTTCTTTCCATTGTCTGGAGGCTGGAGTCTGTACTTACTGTCCCTGCTTGAAATACTGCCCACGAGCAACAGCGCCACCTTGCTTTTGGTGTAAAAAATTGCAAAATGAAAAACAATGTTAACCGTATAAATATGTGGAGGATTAGGGTTTAAACCAGACTGGGGTGCATTATGGACAGGTCACGGATTTTTGTGATGTTGTCGACATGGCCTGAGTTAGACCGTGTCAGCAGTGATTGAGACAATGCTGGACTTCCAGTTCCCTATTTTTACTGAAAGGAAGTAACACTGTGGCAATCTTCCTCTAATGCAACTATCACATCAATAAAACAGAGCTACACTTGATCAAAGTGAGTATTTTGGTTCCTGCAGCCTTGGTGTTGCCCGTGTCATTGTAGGTCTGGGCAGTTTATCCACGTTTGAGACCCCGTTGGGCATTGTAATAATATGAATAAACCCTGTTGGCTTGATCAATGGATCTTGGTGTTGTTTCAGAAGAATACAAACATGATAGATGTTCAGATTTCAGGTCTGGCCTTTTTTCTCTCTCTCTTTTTGGCACCGAGCCTTACTCTACATTCCATCAAGGGTAGAGAGTTCACATGCTGTTTGATCTCAATGAGGTTCCCATGAATTTCCGTTTGTTTTCAGGCCAGACTGTATTTGGCCGCGTAGGAGCTGCTAATTCAAGTCATTTGCTCATATTAATATAAATGTGGTACATTTGAATACCAGAACATTCTTAGGTTGCCTTGGTGTTTACATATATTGGTTTGGTGAATTGGAGGCTTTGAGCCTGATGTTTATCATTGCTTGAAGGGTCGGAACATGATTTTGAAAATGATTTTATTCCTTTCTTTCTTTAGACACCATGGGAGGCAAACTTGGCAAGAAGAAGAAGACATATGATGTGAGTGACCCGAAGCAGACTAAGGATGCACAGGAGTCAGTTAAAGTGGAAGCCAAAAATGTAGAAGATGCAGCCGAGGCGCCCAGTGCAACGACGGAAGCCACACCAGAAGTGGCCAAATCTGCACCCGAAGAATCAGCTGCGTCTCCAGCGGAGGCATCTGCAGACGTGGAAAAACCTGCTGCAGCTGAGGAAGCATCTGCAGCAGCAGAAAAGAGAGAAGATCCAGCAGTGGAACTGTCTGCTGCCACAGAGGAACCAGCTTCAACAGCAAAACCATCCACAGCAGCAGAAGAACAAGTTGCAGCGACAGCAGAGCCACCGAAACCTGCAACAGCAGAGGAACCAACTGCAGTCACAGAAGAACCAGTCACAGCAGCAGTGGAAACATCTGTAGCAGCAGAACCACCTACAGCACCAGAAGAAACAGCTCCGGTAGTAGAAGAACCAGTCATAGCAGCAGTGGAAACATCTGTAGCAGCAGAACCATCTACAGTAGAAGAGAAACCAGCTGTGGTAGCAGAAGAACCAGCCATAGAAACAGTCATAGCAGCAGAACCAACTGCAGCAGAAGAAAAACCAGCTGCCGCTGTAATAGAAGAGCCAGTTATAGCAGCTGTGGAAACAGCCACAGCAGCAGAACCACCTGCAGCAGCAGAGGAACCAGTTCCATTAGCAGAACCATTTATGGTAGAAGTTGAACCAGTTGCAAAATTAGAAGAACCACAGGAAACAGTACAAGTTGTTGAGGAGCGTGCATCAGTGGAACAAGTGCCTGAATTAGAGACTCCAGCTGCACCCTGTCTTGAAGAAGCAACTAATGCAAATGAAACATCTGTTGTAGAGCCAGATGTTCCTGCCAGCCCAGAGGTGGCACCAGAAACTGTCGCTGAGTTGGTGTCCTGTGTTGATGCCGTCCCTATTAACGAACAAGAACCCAAGCTAACAGCAGAAACATTATTGGAGAAGAACCCACCAGAACCAGTGCAAGAACCAGAGCCTGAAGTGCCACCGCAGCAGGAACCAGAGCAGGCTGCAGAGCCAGAGCCAGAGCAGGGGTCCGTACCAGAGCCAGAACTAAAGGCCGAATCTCTACCAGAGACACCTGAGATCACAGGACCTGAACATGGGAAAGCAGAAGCACTTGAGGACTTGGAGATGTCCCCAGAAGAGCTCCCCGCCGATAAGCCTGCAGAAGACCCTAGCACTGATGTGGCAGCGGCTCAAAAGGAAGAAGAGGCTGCCCCCGACATCGCCATCCCTGAGGCGACATCTGCCTGCACAATTCCGCCCCAATCTGAAGCCGTCGCTGCGGCATCCACGGAAGAGGAGTCTCGTCAGGACCAGGAAGTAGAGAACAAGATGGAGAATGGAAATGTAGAGAGCCCCACCTGCGTAGAGGATGTGGCAGAAGCACGCCCAGCTGTCAATGGAGATTGCACAAATTCTGAGATCGTTAACGGAGGCGAAAAGCCAGAGGAGGTGCTAATCACGAAGCAGAGCGATTGTGAACTGAAGAAGGAGGTGAACCTCAACGAAGATGTCCAGGGGGAGCCAATCACCGTCCCCGACAGCAACGAGGTCACCCAGGCTGTCTGAGCCTCTGAAATGAGCGTGGATACCGTGGAATCCTGCGTTGGCAGAGAGCTGTGAAGGCATCACCAGAACAGCTAGCCTCTTTGGAACGCTGTAATCACTGTCAAACCTACTGTGGTGACTCAGGTACAAGGATGCTTTGAGTAACCAAAACAATCAAACAACCACTTGATAATGGAAGATGTGTAATGAACAAAAGAAAGAGGAAGAGAAAGAGAGACAGAGAGAACGGGGAAGTGCAAAGAGGAGACCTGGGACTAGGATGGAGACAGTGAGGCTGGACAGTGAAAATACCAGACGTTAAGTATGTATACCTGAGTGAAATTAATAAATCGGACTTTTTGCAGTTTCTTGGAACAATATTCATTCTTAGTATGTTATCTGATTTAGAATGTCTTATATCATTTCTATTATTATAAGCAGGGACAAATGG
Source organism: Takifugu flavidus (assembly GCF_003711565.1). NCBI lineage: Eukaryota > Metazoa > Chordata > Actinopteri > Tetraodontiformes > Tetraodontidae > Takifugu > Takifugu flavidus. Next base: position 15,371,416 of record NC_079521.1, on the reverse strand, counting down.
CTTGGCCTTTTATAGCGGCAATTATAGGGAAGATTGTTCATTTTAAACTGATTGTGCAGAACAGAGAATAAAAGTGGAGTGTTATAGCCCACGGTGATCATTTCTTTTCTTTTTACACTTTTCTCATCATCAGCAACATTACAAGGTTCTGAGAAATGGAGTTAGTGTGGTTAATGGTTTTAAGTCATGGGTTAAAAAAAACAAAAAGGCTACAGACTTTTTCTGAGCTAATTTCGCCACTGTATCGTGTGAGAGCAGACAAGCCATCTGTAATTCTAAAATCACTTGTTGACACCCACTGCGAGGGTAAATACTCATTATTAATTAATATTTACAAAGAGCAACACCCCCTGGGTCACAGGCTGCACGTGCACACATGTCGATGTTACCTTGCATGTTATGTTACGTATGGTCGAAACATGATTTTCCACATATTGTCATGCCTGTGGTTTGCATACAACAGAACTCCCCACCACCACCGCCACCAGCAACGTTTCTTAGATTCATACCAGCAAGAGGGGGAGGGGCAGGAATGCTTGCAAGAGGCATAGAAAAGGGAAGGGGGGGAGGGGTGTTCTGGGGTATCACTGAGAGTCTTGAAACTGCAAAGATGAAAACACAGATGCTGGAATAGGACGTGGACTTTTTTACATATTAACACCTGATTCCGCAGGATAAATCGGGGTTATATGGGTGGTAATTGGCAGTGGTGAAAATGATCTGACATCGTTGTGACGCCTGCCTGCAGAATGCCGCCACGCCTGCCCCTCGCGCTAACGCCCAAGATAAAAGGGTCTTTTGCACGAAGGCGCTAGTGCTCGTAGATTAACAAGGGGAGGAGAATGATATTTTCACCCAAGGTCGAAGCAGAAAAGCAGATGTGCTAATGATAATGTAGACCTCACATTGAAGCAGCTACATAGTGGTGTTTCCACGACCACAAATTTCAGAGAGGAATGTTGTGGGTTTGAGTCCCCAGCCTATGAACTTGACAGTATTCCCCTTGCCCAGAAAATGAAAGAAACAACAAACAAGACAGTCACTTAAGAGTCGTGAATTCCTGTCATGTCGCATCTGTTTAAAACCTATTCAACTCACTGAAATCTACTGAAAACTAACAGGCGACGGCATGGGGGAAACTTGCGACAGTATTGGTAACAACGTGATGAAATATTAACAAGGTTGCATGAGAAGGTTGATGTATTTGTTATTCTAGCTTCTGCCTTCACCAGCAGTGCAAGAATGTCACGGAATCTGTGAATCCTGGCCTGTGCTGCAGGGGTTTTACTTTTCTTCTGCAATGTCCATGTGGGCGTGGGGGGTGGGGGGGGGGGACAGGGACTCTGTCTTTAGCATCTCGATTGTAAAGTTGCATGGTTGTGGAAGGCCAGCTGCACTGCCTGGATACCCTGACACTATGAGCTCTATAAGCAAGCTCCTGCACAAAGCTCGACTGTGTTCCAGCTCCGCGTTCTCTGATGCCTTTGAGGAACAAGAACGTGAAGTAAATCCAAAAGCTAAACCAATTCCCAAACCACTCACCAACAAAGGTTTGTCTGTTGTCACATTCAGAATGAATGTAACAGTGTTGCATACACAGTGTCATTATAAAATAATAATGACACGGCCGATAAATTGGTCCGAGCTCAATTATATTCAAGCTATTTAAAGATCCAGTTCTGGAATGACTCTCATGAATTTCTTGGAGACTGAAATGCTTTGTATAAATACACAGGGCCATTTGGGGCCATGTTGAAAAGGTGAGCCTGCATGAATCACCCTGATGTGCTATTTAATTTATCTGTTTTTAAAGGCCATTTGGCCTCTTTAGAGCTTTTGGATTAATCAAATTTAGCACTGGGTGTGCGTCTGAGAATGCGCCTCTTAGTGTACATCAAGAATAACACTGACATAAACAGGCGCGAGCGTGTGAAGCGAGTCCAGCCTCCTAAAACCCTTGAGACATTGCCTCCATTCCATTCACTCAGCCGTCTGGGTAAATGAAAAAGAAATTAGTAGAGAAATTTAAACAGCTGAGTCGTCTTTATTATCAGGCCAAGAGGAAGTTAGAGAAGAAGAACAGGGAAGATACTCCAAGTGTAAAACCAAGTAAGTCATTTCTTTAACTCAGACGGGAAAGCAGCCAGACACACACACACACACACACACACACACACACACACACACACACACACACACACAGACATTTTTAATAATGGTTGCACAGACTTCCTCTCTACATTCCCCCATAATTCCCCACCAGAGAATCTGCACAGAGTAACTGATGCTGAAAGGGCAGGACACTTTCTATGAATTCATCCCCTGGTTTAAAGTGTCTCCACACAAATTAGGACTTTTCTCTTTCTCCCTTTCTTCCCGGCTCAGTCTGTCTTTCACTTTTTTCTTTCTGTTTGGGACACATTATCAGCATTAATGTGGCCTCGCCAGTCTTTGTAAATCTTTTCAGCCTTTTTCTCCCTGCTTCCCTCCCCTGAATCCCTCCATCTGGACACCGATGCTGCCATCGCATCAGGAAGGGTAGAAGCCTAGAGGGAGCTCGGTGGTGGAGCGAGAATCAATATTGATCCATGAGGTTTGCCTAATGGGCACTGAGAGGTGATTCCCCTTTGTCTGCTCAAAGAGCCCATCAGCCACTGCTCCCAACACACACACACACACACACACACACACACACACACACAGATGATGTCTTTGCTGATGCAGCTGCTGTACTGAGTGAGCACTTTACAGCTGCCCACCCCCCACCCCCTCCCTCCCTCTACCTTCTGTGAACATTAGCATCCTTGAAAAGATTTACTGTTCAGTGGATTTATTGCTGTTTATCATATGCGTCCACTGCCAAAGACACAATCCCAGAAACACCCCCCAACACACACACACCACACACACACACACACACACACACACACACACACACACCACACACACACACACACACACACACGCACACACACACACACACAGAGTGATTAATGCCAGGTTTCAGGATCCTCTACTGATACAGGTGACTTGATTGGCAATCATTCACTTTTAAGGGTTGCTGCAAAAAATAGAACTTCACAACACACACACACACACACACACACATGTGCACATACACACACACACACACACAGAATAAGGTCTCATTGGGTCAATAATAAAATTCAAAACATGGTGTGCAGAGTGAGATTAGATTTGCTTTTACAGGAAACTTGAAAAAATCTTTATTTAATATGACAAAAAAAAGAGACCGAGACACAAATGCACTTCTGGCTGTCAATTTTTATTAAACAACAAGAGTATTTTTTCCTCTGCAATAGAATTACTGTTGTGAAATTGTTACAGCTCCAGCCACCGCGGCTGCAGGGAAGCGCCCGCTGGGAAAAAATGACCTTCATTGTGTTTCTGGTGACGGAGCTAAATCAAAGCTGCTGCTTGCTTAAGGCAGCTACTGTACACGGCCCCGGGGTGAATTATTTAAACACGGAATGAAGTGACCTCTAGCAAAAGATGGCAGAGACAAGGACAAATCTGACAGGGTTAAAGGTAAACGGGTCTGAGAAGCGCTGCACAGAAATCGTATTTAGATTTAGGGCGAGACGCTCGTCATTCCTCAGGAGGAGTCTGCAAAATGTCCGACCTGTCGAAGCGACGCGTCCACCCGTCTCAGCATCTGTGTACATTTTCTGTCATTTTCACATGCAAATATTAGTCTTATTACATGAATAAATGTGCAGATTTTATAAATAAGGAACAACGCAAACACTCAGATGCGATCGGTGGTGATTCAGATGAAGTTAATCCTGATGATGGTCCTGACAGATTTGGAGGCCTGTGTCTGCTTGTCTGCCTCCTGCCAAGTGCAGCTGTCAACTAACATTTAGCATTTTTCTGCTATGAAATACACATCATAATGAATGAAATATTTAATATTATAGTTCAGAGGTGAAAATAGTGTTTTTGACAGTTCAACTTCAGTCACTAAGTTTCATCTTAGGCAACAGGCAGCAAAACAATATGAACACAGCCATGCAGCATTATTGTGTGCAGGAAGGCATCCAGAATTACTAATACGATCACTGATCCTTTTGTATGATCCCAGTTTACGCCCAATTCCACTTCAGATTGTATTTTGTTTTGTTCCGTGACAAGCGGGAGGGGAGCATATTAGACATAACAGCCCGCAGTTCATCTGCTGCAGGCATGTGGAAAACAGTGACAGATTTACATGAACGTACCAGAATGCCTTAAAGTATCGTCACCAAGTTCAAGATATTACCAAGGAGACATGGACAGAACCATCGGAAAAATAAACTCCAGAAAAGACAGAGATGAACTGGGGGAAAAGGGAGCGCAGCTTAACATTCACGCACGACTAAACCTGAATATTATTTTACATGGGCTGTACAGGCTTCTTTGTCTTGGCTTGTCAACAGTTGTTAAACTGTGAGAGACGCTGAAATGCTGTGACGGGTTTTCATCTCAGCTTTTTGCTTCCAGTCACGTCAGCAAGACAGTGGGAAATGTAGAGCCAGATACTCAAATCAAGCACAAAGAAAGGTTTGTGACACATTTAAACCATCAACAATAACAACACTGGGGAAATTGTTAGGTTTTTCACCATAAATTTAAAGAAAATTATATATATAATTTTAGAATAAATAATATTATAACAAAAGAGGAAGTCTCCACCTAAGAAGGATTCAGCATACTGTGGATCGATTGCGATGTGTGCAAATATAATACTGATTTTATCATTTGGTAAGAATGAGCAAAAGAAAAGGAAACTATAGAACACAAATGCACATGTACATACACACACACCCACGAGCACAAGGTTTTTATAGAGACTCTACACTCATAAAAGCCTGCCGATATGAAAGGAAATCTTAAGTAAAGTGAGTGGAGAGAACAAAAGGAGTAAGATGGAAAGTGTGGGTTGTGTGGGTGGGAGGCTCATTATACAAGAACAATGGCTTCAAACCCTGACAGCCCCCCCCCCCCTCAGATTTACTTACGGGGCACCACTGGGCAAGTGCTGAGTCCTCCTTCTGTTGCTGACCCCTCGCACGCCTCATTAAATCCTTTAAATTTGTTATACCACACACATGCATGCAAGCAAGCACGCACAAACACACACACTTTACGGTCACTATCATACGCACAGCGCCCAGTAAGCCTCCGCCCACCATGATGCCCCAGGCCTGCGGCTTTGCCATATGTCCACCATGCAGGCAGTGGAAGATCTGCAGAAAGTCTGGCAGGCGAATAAATAAAACAGCTAGTTCTACAGGGACGGCTGACAGTTCAGTCGATGACACTGTGTCACTAATTTAGATCAAATATGAGCTGAAACACTGAAGATTAAAATGTAAGTTTGGGGTATTTAAATTATTTAAGTTGATGGGTTTTAAACCCAAATATGTAGGTCAAATAGATTTAGGATCTTCAGATTACTGTACAACTCCTTCTTAAGACATATATAGTTGCATATAAAGTTACTTAATACCTGACTGAACCAGTTCTGCTGCCTTTAGACCCTAACATAAAATCTATCCAGACTAGGTTACTCAGTAATCATTTCAGTGATTTTCCATTATCGTGGCCCGGTCAACCACTGACAAGCCCAGAAATCTATACTCATGTCACCCTGAGTCCAGTTAAAGTTACATTGTATTTTACAATCACCTTCAAACAAATTCACACCAATGTCCGCAGCCTGAAACATGTGTGTCTGCAGTTTGCCACATGCTTCACAACTGCTGCAATTCAAATTTAACACAGATGAGTTGGTTTTAGACCTGTGGAATTCTTTATGGACACAGTAGAAATGAATTTGGTTTGATTAATGGAATAAAACTGATGAGAGCGAGATCACTTCTAAAGAACAAAGTAGATGGAGGATTGACTGTTAGAACCAAAGCATGCGCACAAAGCCAGATTGGGGGGAGGGATACTGCTTGGAGAGGCGGAGTCACAGAGCGCATCAATCAATCAATCAATCTTTATTTATATAGCGTCTTATACAATCAAAATTGTTTCAAGTCGCTTTCCAGAATCCCAGGGCCTGACCCCAGACAAGCAACAGTGGCAAGGAAAAACTCCCCTTTAACAGGAAGAAACCTTGAGCAGGACCAGGCTCATGTAGGGGACCCTCCTGCTGATGGGGGGGTGAGCAGAGAGAGAGGGGGGGGGAGAAGGGGGGAGGATAGGATAGGTAGGAGAGGAGAGGAGAGGAGAGGTAGAGGAGAGGAGGAAAGTAGAGGGAAGGGGAGGTAGAGGAGAGAGGAGAAGGAGAAGGAGGAGAGGAGGGGGGAAAGAGAGAGGAGAGGAGAGGAGAGGAGAGGAAAGGAGAGGAGAGGAGAGGAGAGGCACAGAGCACAGAAACACACACAAAAAAAAAGGTCATCAAAGGTCAAAGGATCAAAGTCTCAACATGAAAGAGAGTTTTAAAAAAAATTGAATTAAAGGTAAAAAACCTTACATATAAGACCTAATTTCTACATTATTAAATCCCACCGAAGGTTTGTAAAGTTTACTCCAAACCAAAGTGCCTGCTAAATTATTAACATTTAATGCTAATCGTAACATTTAAAAAGGATCAACCAGCAAAACTCCAGTCCAAATACTGATTTTCTACAACAAGTGAGTGAACTCTCCCCTTTCTGATAGTTTTAAGATAACTGCCACTGAGCTTTTACGAGGCTGCACTTTTAGTCATCTTGAAACTATGAACTTTTTTCTTTTCTTCAGCATTTTTACCAAATGTATTCAAATTCTCATATCTTCATGACCGCTTTAACCTTTTCGGGGTCATGGGGAGGGCACACATGTAGGCGAAGGCAGTGTTTACCCCTAGTTTAGTTCATCACATGTGAGCTATTGTGGGTTTGGTACCTTGCTCAAGGGTACCTCGGCAGTGTTCTGACTAGGCGGTGCTTCTTACACCTTCCCCTACTACCTTCCTTGCTTTGGCTGTACTGGGGCCTGAACCAAGAACCCTCCGCTCCTCAGCCCAGTCCCCAACAGCTACCGCCACCCCCATATTCTTCAATTAATTCAAAGCACCAAACAAAAAAACAGGCCATTATGGAAACTTTAGGGTGAAATTTTCCCTCAGTCGAAAACATTTAACACTTCAAAGAAAATGGCATATTTGTATGTGACACTATAAATTTACTTGTCATTCTAAATTATAGCAAATGTTTGTTTTTTGTTTTTTCTTGTGGTTTCAGAGTGCAACTATGAACACCAACGTTTTCCGACCAGGACAGGTTCCCTCCTTCAGCAGCTCCCAGCATGGTGGCGAGGGAGATGGACGGACAGCAGGGGCATCTGAGAAGGTCATCAGAACTTTTCGGGGCATCCTCAACAAGTTCACCCCTGAGAAGTTTGAGAGCCTCATTAGACAGGTGGATGAGCTCAACATCAACGATGAGGAGACACTGAACACGGTCGTTGAGCTCGTTGTGGACAAAGCTTTGTCCGAGCAGAGCTACAGCGCAACCTATGCTCAAATGTGCCACCACCTGAAGGAGGTAAACTCTGCATTCTTTGTCTGTACGATTGGTTGAATTTGGACCAGATTATTGTCAATGATATGCAAAACCTTTCCTACATCAGCTGAGGGTCTCGTCCCAGAGCAGCGATGGATTCGTTTACTTCCATAAACGTCTGCTCTCAAGGTGTCAGATGGAGTTCGAGAACAGAGGACTAGTGAAGGAAAAGGAAAACAATGTGTCTGCTGCTCAAGAGGTGAGTACCGGCACAGCTACAGCGGAACGAAATATGCAAGCGCAATTATTGGACTGAAGCTCAGCTTCAGAAATGCACCTTTTGTGAGAACTTTTTTTTCCTACAAAATTGCACTTGCTCCACTGGCAAGAACGGTAGAATAGTTAGATTTTGAACTCACACTTAAATGTAACCTTTACAGTGTTTCACCTAAGTTATACATGCAAATCTGCCCTCAAAGGACCCGCAGCAGACCAGACACAAGACCCACGTGCGTTTGCTGGGGACCGTGAGGTTCATCGGAGAGCTTTTTAAGCTGAAGATGATCTGGGAGGCCATAATACACACGTGCATTGTTAAACTCATCAAGGATGAGTGCGATGACTCTCTGGAGTGTTTATGCAAGTTACTGTCCATAGTGGGTAAAGGCCTGGACAATGAAGCTGAGAGGGTAAGGAGAGCCACACACACACACCACACACCCACACACACACACACACCACACACACACACACACACACAAACACACTGTCCACGCATAAACTGAATGAGTGGGACTCTTATTTTCTTACTTTTATTTTCTTACTTTTAGCCAAAACTTAATAGCTACTATTGCCACATATGCTACCTACTAAAGGAGAAGAAGATGACTCCAAGAATCAAATTCATGTTACAGGATATTGTGGCCCTAAGAAAGGTGAGACTCTTTGATGGTTAAATCATAAATATGGTCTCCAAGTTGAATTCTCATTACATCTCATGTGTGTCCCTCAGAACAACTGGGTGCCCCGCAGGAACGATCAAGGCCCAAAAACCATTCAGCAGCTTCACCAAGAGGTGAAGCAGGCTGAAGAGAGGGAGCAGCTCCAGTACGAGAAAGGGCAAACCACCATACAGCAAAGAGGTGGTGGCAGGTTGGCAGATCGCCGCCAATCCTTTAATGTGAAAGTGATCCCTGAGAAGGTGAATCAGATCTCCAGCCGCGACTGTAATGGAGAAAGGAAGCAGCAGGGCCATTTGGGCAGCAGCTCATGTAATGGCATCAGCAAAAAACCAGGTAAATAACTGAAAAAGCCAAAAGATTGGGTGCATTTTTAAACATCTGGATGGGGTTTTTCACTTCTTGTTGCTCTTTGCAGTTGAACAGAAGACCCCCCCAAAGCAGGCAGCAGCCTTATCACAGTCCTTTTGGCTCTGCAATGAAGAAGAAGTGCATCGAGCACTGAAAAGACTCCTGCAGGAGAAACCCGTTAATGGTAAAATAGAGGAGTGGATCCAGGTAACTCCCGATGAGAATGACCTTTAAACTGGATTTTTCTCTAGAGATTGTGACTGTAGGCATGAAACTAACAAAGGTTCCTCTCCCCCCTCCCAGAACAACTTCAATTACAGGCAGAGGTCATCAGAGGGGTTTGTGAGGGCCTTGGTGAGAGCAGTCTGCCAATCAGTCATTGTTAACTGTGAGTGTTCTATACCGTGATAGTCGAGGATAGTTTGATGTGAGTATGTTGATGTTCAATTAGTATATACATGATGAGTGTCTTTACACGTATCAGATGTCTGTAACATGTCATTACTCCACTGTAGCTGAGCAAAAACCAGTCTGGGACACTTTATGGTCCATGATTAGATGTGTTCGGCTTCTTTACAGTGGTGTGAAGAGAGTGTTTGTGTTGTCAGGTGGGGTTTATACCCTGAATACCTATGAGCTGCTCGACAGAGTGAGCCTCTTAAAGAAATACATCACTGATGCCCAGAAGCAGCTGCTGGCCCTGAATGTTCTGCAGCAGCTGGTGGGCCACATAGACCAACCTGATGGTGAGTGTCCATCTATCCACCTCGACGGTCACGGCTTTGTTCATTTTAACTTTGAACAACAAATTCAGATGCCAGTGGTGTTTTTCTATTGACTCATTCCTGTGATTTCTGCTGGTGTGTGTCCGTGTAGGTTTGCTGCGGATGTTTTTCGATGTGCTATGGGATGAAGAAGTCATCCAGGACGAGACCTACTTTAAGTGGAGGTCATCCACAGTCTCTGCAAAATCCGTCTGCAACTTTTTCGCCATGCTCGAAGAGGCGAACAGACGTTTCAACTGACGTTGGGGAGCACAAAAAAATCTTTAAAAAGAAAAAGAAATCTGCATTATTTCATTGTCAGTAATATCATGTCTTTGAATAAAATTCAATTTATTTCCAAATACAAGTGCTTGAATATCATTTATGTTTTAGTGAAGTTGGGTAATATAGTCCCGACTAACACCATTTATCCTGATGTGATCATCATGTTTTACTCTCTAAAGGAATTTTGGTTTATTGAGGTTGAATTTTCAAGACAGTTATAAACATTTACACTAAAACTACCTAAAGAACACAATCTCTAACAAGTATTAATCGTTTATAATGGTTAATGATAAAATAAAGTGCTATATAAAGTAAAATAGATTCAGATATTTTGAGCGTATTTCCTATATTTGTTCTTTTAGTGATAGTAAAACATTACACTCAAACTTAATGTAATGGGATGGAAGTGGGGGGGGGATTCAATTTCTTCACTTGTGCCTCAATGTGGCATCGATCATACATAATATTAGAAACGTAAACTCAAAACATGTAAAAATAGTGTTTGTGTAAAATCTATCCAGACTAGGTTACTCAGTAATCATTTCAGTGATTTTCCATTATCGTGGCCCGGTCAACCACTGACAAGCCCAGAAATCTATACTCATGTCACCCTGAGTCCAGTTAAAGTTACATTGTATTTTACAATCACCTTCAAACCAATTCACACCAATGTTCGCAGCCTGAAACATGTGTGTCTGCAGTTTGCCACATGCTTCACAACTGCTGCAATTCAAATTTAACACAGATGAGTTGGTTTTAGACCTGTGGAATTCTTTATGGACACAGTAGAAATGAATTTGGTTTGATTAATGGAATAAAACTGATGAGAGCAAGATCACTTCTAAAGAACAAAGTAGATGGAGGATTGACTGTTAGAACCAAAGCATGCGCACAAAGCCAGATTGGGGGGAGGGATACTGCTTGGAGAGGCGGAGTCACAGAGCGCATCAATCAATCAATCAATCTTTATTTATATAGCGTCTTATACAATCAAAATTGTTTCAAGGCGCTTTCCAGAATCCCAGGGCCTAACCCCAGACAAGCAACAGTGGCAAGGAAAAACTCCCCTTTAACAGGAAGAAACCTTGAGCAGGACCAGGCTCATGTAGGGGGACCCTCCTGCTGATGGGGGGTGAGCAGAGAGAGAGGAGAGAAGGGGGAGGACAGGTAGAGGATAGGATAGGTAGGAGAGGAGAGGAGAGGAGAGGGGTAGAGGAGAGGAGAAGTAGAGGGAAGGGGAGGTAGAGGAGAGGAGAAGGAGAAGGAGGAGGAGGAGGAGGGGAAGAGGAGAGGAAAGGAGAGGAAGAGGAAAAGGAGAAGGAGAGGAGAAGGAGGGGAGGAGAGGAGAGGAGAGGAGAGGAGAGGAGGAGAGGAGAGGAGAGGAGAGGAGAGGAGAGGCACAGAGCACAGAAACACACACAAAAAAAAAAGGTCATCAAAGGTCAAAGGATCAAAGTCTCAACATGAAAGAGAGTTTTAAAAAAAAATTGAATTAAAGGTAAAAAACCTTACATATAAGACCTAATTTCTACATTATTAAATCCCACCGAAGGTTTGTAAAGTTTACTCCAAACCAAAGTGCCTGCTAAATTATTAACATTTAATGCTAATCGTAACATTTAAAAAGGATCAACCAGCAAAACTCCAGTCCAAATACTGATTTTCTACAACAAGTGAGTGAACTCTCCCCTTTCTGATAGTTTTAAGATAACTGCCACTGAGCTTTTACAAGGCTGCACTTTTAGTCATCTTGAAACTATGAACTTTTTTTTTTCTTCAGCATTTTTACCAAATGTATTCAAATTCTCATATCTTCATGACCGCTTTAACCTTTTCGGGGTCATGGGGAGGGCACACATGTAGGCGAAGGCAGTGTTTACCCCTAGTTTAGTTCATCACATGTGAGCTATTGTGGGTTTGGTACCTTGCTCAAGGGTACCTCGGCAGTGTTCTGACTAGGCGGTGCTTCTTACACCTTCCCCTCCTACCTTCCTTGCTTTGGCTGTACTGGGGCCTGAACCAAGAACCCTCCGCTCCTCAGCCCAGTCCCCAACAGCTACCGCCACCCCCATATTCTTCAATTAATTCAAAGCACCAAACAAAAAAACAGGCCATTATGGAAACTTTAGGGTGAAATTTTCCCTCAGTCGAAAACATTTAACACTTCAAAGAAAATGGCATATTTGTATGTGACACTATAAATTTACTTGTCATTCTAAATTATAGGTTTCAGAGTGCAACTATGAACACCAACGTTTTCCGGGCAGGACAGGTTCCCTCCTTCAGCAGCTCCCAGCATGGTGGCGAGGGAGATGGACGGACAGCAGGGGCATCTGAGAAGGTCATCAGAACTTTTCGGGGCATCCTCAACAAGTTCACCCCTGAGAAGTTTGAGAGCCTCATTAGACAGGTGGATGAGCTCAACATCAACGATGAGGAGACGCTGAACACGGTCGTTGAGCTCGTTGTGGACAAAGCTTTGTCCGAGCAGAGCTACAGCGCAACCTATGCTCAAATGTGCCACCACCTGAAGGAGGTAAACTCTGCATTCTTTGTCTGTACGATTGGTTGAATTTGGACCAGATTATTGTCAATGATATGCAAAACCTTCCCCACGTCAGCTGAGGGTCTCGTCCCAGAGCAGCGATGGATTCGTTTACTTCCATAAACGTCTGCTCTCAAGGTGTCAGATGGAGTTCGAGAACAGAGGACTAGTGAAGGAAAAGGAAAAGAATGTGTCTGCTGCTCAAGAGGTGAGTACCGGCACAGCTACAGCGGAACGAAATATGCAAGCGCAATTATTGGACTGAAGCTCAGCTTCAGAAATGCACCTTTTGTGAGAATTTTTTTTCCTACAAAATTGCACTTGCTCCACTGGCAAGAACGGTAGAATAGTTAGATTTTGAACTCACACTTAAATGTAACCTTTACAGTGTTTCACCTAAGTTAAATACATGCAAATCTGCCCTCAAAGGACCCGCAGCAGACCAGACACAAGACCCACGTGCGTTTGCTGGGGACCGTGAGGTTCATCGGAGAGCTTTTTAAGCTGAAGATGATCTGGGAGGCCATAATACACACGTGCATTGTTAAACTCATCAAGGATGAGTGCGATGACTCTCTGGAGTGTTTATGCAAGTTACTGTCCATAGTGGGTAAAGGCCTGGACAATGAAGCTGAGAGGGTAAGGAGAGCACACACACACACACACACACACACACACACACACACACACACACACACACACACACACACACACACACTGTCCACGCATAAACTGAATGAGTGGGACTCTTATTTTCTTACTTTTATTTTCTTACTTTTAGCCAAAACTTAATAGCTACTATTGCCACATATGCTACCTACTAAAGGAGAAGAAGATGACTCCAAGAATCAAATTCATGTTACAGGATATTGTGGCCCTAAGAAAGGTGAGACTCTTTGATGGTTAAATCATAAATATGGTCTCCAAGTTGAATTCTCATTACATCTCATGTGTGTCCCTCAGAACAACTGGGTGCCCCGCAGGAACGATCAAGGCCCAAAAACCATTCAGCAGCTTCACCAAGAGGTGAAGCAGGCTGAAGAGAGGGAGCAGCTCCAGTACGAGAAAGGGCAAACCACCATACAGCAAAGAGGTGGTGGCAGGTTGGCAGATCGCCGCCAATCCTTTAATGTGAAAGTGATCCCTGAGAAGGTGAATCAGAAATCCAGCCACGACTGTAATGGAGAAAAGAAGCAGCAGGGCCATTTGGGCAGCAGCTCATGTAATGGCATCAGCAAAAAACCAGGTAAATAACTGAAAAAGCCAAAAGATTGGGTGCATTTTTAAACATCTGGATGGGGTTTTTCACTTCTTGTTGCTCTTTGCAGTTGAACAGAAGACCCCCCCAAAGCAGGCAGCAGCCTTATCACAGTCCTTTTGGCTCTGCAATGAAGAAGAAGTGCATCGCGCACTGAAAAGACTCCTGCAGGAGAAACCCGTTAATGGTAAAATAGAGGAGTGGATCCAGGTAACTCCCGATGAGAATGACCTTTAAACTGGATTTTTCTCTAGAGATTGTGACTGTAGGCATGAAACTAACAAAGGTTCCTCTCCCCCCTCCCAGAACAACTTCAATTACAGGCAGAGGTCATCAGAGGGGTTTGTGAGGGCCTTGGTGAGAGCGGTCTGCCAATCAGTCATTGTTAACTGTAAGTGTTCTATACCGTCGTATAGAGGCAGAAAACTCAGCCTGTTTCTGTCCAATAACATGATTCATTACTCCACATTGATGTCTGTTTTACATTATCTGAGCACAAAACCAGTCTGGGACACTTTATGGTCCATGATTAGATGTGTTCGGCTTCTTTACAGTGGTGTGAAGAGAGTGTTTGTGTTGTCAGGTGGGGTTTATACCCTGAATACCTATGAGCTGCTCGACAGAGTGAGCCTCTTAAAGAAATACATCACTGATGCCCAGAAGCAGCTGCTGGCCCTGAATGTTCTGCAGCAGCTGGTGGGCCACATAGACCAACCTGATGGTGAGTGTCCATCTATCCACCTCGACGGTCACGGCTTTGTTCATTTTAACTTTGAACAACAAATTCAGATGCCAGTGGTGTTTTTCTATTGACTCATTCCTGTGATTTCTGCTGGTGTGTGTCCGTGTAGGTCTGCTGCGGATGTTTTTCGATGTGCTATGGGATGAAGAAGTCATCCAGGACGAGACCTACTTTAAGTGGAGGTCATCCACAGTCTCTGCAAAATCCGTCTGCAACTTTTTCGCCATGCTCGAAGAGGCGAACAGACGTTTCAACTGACGTTGGGGAGCACAAAAAAATCTTTAAAAAAAGAAAAAGAAATCTGCATTATTTCATTGTCAGTAATATCATGTCTTTGAATAAAATTCAATTTATTTCCAAATACAAGTGCTTGAATATCATTTATGTTTTAGTGAAGTTGGGTAATATAGTCCCGACTAACACCATTTATCCTGTTGTGATCATCATGTTTTACTCTCTAAAGGAATTTTGGTTTATTGAGGTTGAATTTTCAAGACAGTTATAAACATTTACACTAAAACTACCTAAAGAACACAATCTCTAACAAGTATTAATCGTTTATAATGGTTAATGATAAAATAAAGTGCTATATAAAGTAAAATAGATTCTGATATTTTGAGCGTATTTCCTATATTTGTTCTTTTAGTGATAGTAAAACATTACACTCAAACTTAATGTAATGGGATGGAAGTGGGGGGGGGGGATTCAATTGCTTCACTTGTGCCTCAATGTGGCATCGATCATACATAATATTAGAAACGTAAACTCAAAACATGTAAAAATAGTGTTTGTGTATAGTAATCCATACAATTACAAGTGTGTGTGTGTGTGTGTGTGTGTGCTTGTGACACAGGAAACCTCCCAGAAAGGCCTCCAATCATTTTCTTTTCAAAAAACAACAGTGACTTATCCTTCATAAATTAGCTGCGCGGCTGCAGGTCCAAGCGACTGACTCTTTCGTGACCCTCAGTGCACGCGCTCCTCAACAAAGGCTTAAAGACAACGCAAAGACTGCGTGCGTGCATGTGCCCAAAACATAGCCCGACATGGAATTACCTGTACATGCATTGTGCGCATTTCTGTGCGCGAGGTTTTTGTGTCTGAGCCTGCTTACCTTGTCATGGGAGGGTTTGGTGGAAAACAAACAATGCCCCATTGTTGGGAGCAGAGGACGCAGCCTGCTGTGAAACACGGAATTTGAAACACTCTGAGAGGAGACGTCCTGTGTTGTTCTTCAAAGCGTACCGGCGAGGGGGGGGGGGGGGGGGGAGGAACTGTACAGGCAGCGAAGGCAGGCAGCAGAGGACAGCTATGGAGAAAGAAGTCTCTTATCTCATCTCATCTTATCTCATCTTATCTCATCTTGTCTCATCTTATCCAAAAACAATGCTCCCTATAAACTGTGATTAATGCTGCTTTTTTCCCCCCACTTGTGGGTCCGACAGTTTGAAACTCTGCCTCTGCCTTGTGCAATACTGTGACATGTTTACATAGGCTGGAAGGAAACAATGAAGTGGTGTCTGTCTGTCCGTGTGTCTGAATTAGCTAACCCTCACAGGGGCTTCTCCTAACATGGCACCGCATCCCTCCACTTGCAGCTGGTTGCACCACTCACCCCCTGCTGCCTAATGCGAGGAGGGTACCTGCTGCAACCCCTTGGTTGAAGTCACCCCTTCCTCCCACCATGCCTTCTGCACCTCCCCCACTGCTCGGTCCTCCATGCCCGTTGATGATTTTACTGGTCTCTGTGGTTTAATGGTGCGCTTTATTAGTTACAGAGCATCTCCTGCCTGGCTGCTGACACTTGGAAAACACACACAAAAAAGAATCTGTGCATGCAGAAATACACCCTCGAAACACCCACGTACACTCACACGTGTAGGCCAATAAGATGCTCCGAAACGCCCACAGTGGAGGGAAAGCAGGGGTCTCTGTGTTCCTCTTGTAAGCCGATTGTTCTCTGAGGGTACTCACCGTCATCCTCCGGGTTTGTCGATAAAAGAGATGATGCTGAATCTGACCTGCTTGGATAATTACAAGCTGGAATCTGAAGAATGCTGTGATCTTTACCGAGCCTGACACCGTGTATATGATCCCATGCAGCTGATTAACCTGCCCCTCTACATGTGCGCCTGTGTGTGTAGGGGGTCACGAGTTGCTAAAATGTGATGGTTATTATATCTCTGTTTTTTAAAAACCCTGCCTTGCAGTAGTGGTTGTAAAATACGGCGTCGCCTGAGGTTTGGACACAGGTTTCTGAGGTTTACCATATACAGCCTGGGCGCTGCATGCTCCTCCATCCAGTGAGAGGCCATGTCACTTATCTGAGGAATTCACCCTGAACCACTTCTTCTCATAAACACTCCCCTGTGGCGCACATCCCTCTGGCTTATACACACACATACGCACACACAATTCAAGAGGCTCTGTATAACTAAAACAAAAATCCATCATGGCTAATCCCACACGGTCCACGAAATGCCACGTGAAAGGTCCACTAACTGCACACATTGCTCACATAGTTCTGCGTCTCCGTGTTTTCGGTGTCATGGCCGCACCAAACAGGTGGTCCTCATTAATTTTTCCCTGAGCCGAGACAAAAAGCAACAGATGCGAGCGTCTCTCAGGGTGGCTTTTGCCTGTTTTCTTTCCAAAAGAGCTGGTTAAAGCTTCTCATAACCGTGACACAGTTTGCATTATTTGAACTGCTCAGTGGTTTAGCTTTGTCTCGGTGGGAGGGGGGTCTGAATCATTCAAGTAAAACATAAATGGACGCGCATGGAAGCTCGCGGAAAGACAATGATTTACTTCTGCCTGGAATTCCTGCTGCTTTGTTTCCGATTGATCTCCAGAATGAGAATGTCAGTGTGGTGGCAGAGAGATAAGAATGGAACTCGGAGAATGCACATGAGCAGAATTGTGCACTTCTGAAGATATGCTAGAAACAGGTAAAGGGACCATCAAAAATAGACAGGGATCTCTAAACCATAAACTCCTACTGTTTTACTTGGGCCAGCAAGTTGAATGTAGATTAGTCACTCAAATAGTCTTCATACTTCTTTTCTGAATAAGAATGTGCAGTCTAGTGTGTACAGTAAAGAGCACACACTAGGCACACTTGGATGTGTGTGATTGTAAATGTGCATTTTTTGTGTGTGTAATGTGACACTTGCATCTCAGAGGGTCCTCATCTGCTCTTGGAAGACCTGTCTGTGCCAATAATGGACGATGAATTCAGATTAATAGATGGTCTCATCTGTTCTAAATGCGGCAGTGCGCAACAACAATGCACACAGGTCAAACAGTTGCCTCTCAAGGAATGAAAAGGTGACCACAAAGGTGTTACTTTTTTATAATTTTGTCCTTATTTTATAGAAAAAGTATGTCAAATATGTTGATCTAATGGCTGTATGACTAGTTTAAGCTAGTTTAAGGAGGCTATACTGTTACACGTGTTACATGTTACACAGGGGGTCAAATTCAATAAGTCAATAAAATACCCATTGGAGAACAAAGCGAGGCACATGGAGTGATTGTATCATGTCCTAGGATGCTTCTTCCGAGGGGGGAATAGTTCAGCGATGATGACTTTATAAGTGATTCCAGCACAGCTGATCGGAGCTCATTCTGGTTGCATTGCACAATAAGCTGTATTATATCAAGTAAACCTTAAAGAGGATGAAACTGGTTTCGGTAATTGATATATTGTTTTACACATTCCTGCATTTCTGTCAAATCTTCAGTATATATAACTGTCCTGTGTCAATTTGTTACATGACCCCATTAATGCATCTGCGTCTGGAAGGTATATAACCATTAAGGTCTTTTAGCTGAGGCAGCTCCACCTACACTCATTCAAACTATATGCACACAGTTTGTACTGGATCGTTTCTCTTATAGGCCACATGCAGGTGGATATCAAATAGCATTTATGTACCTTTTCCTTTTCATTTATCTTGTGATATGTCCTGTTTTCCTCTGTCCTTTGAAAAGGCGTCCTAAGTTTGTGTTGTGAGGTTAACCTTCATTTCCACTGAGCTGGGTCACGGCCCCGTCTGTTTGTAGGAAGAGCAGTGAGGCCCTCAGCAAGCCCCTCATATGTTTTCCACTATGCTGGCCTCCTGTCGCGTCTCACAATAAGTCTGAACGCAGTGCTCTGGACAGCTGAATTCAATGCACTCACCCCCCCTCCCCACAACATCCCACCAACCACCTCCCTCTAATAAAACTCTCTACTCCAATGCTGATGGTAACATGCTGTATTGCTGCATTGTAAAATGCAGCCTCATGTCCAGTATTGTGGGGGTATAACGAGCATGTGGGACATTACTGTTCTCATGGGAAACATGACCTCCAATCTGCCACCTCTGTCTCCACTTCCCTCAGATGACTCACCCACTCCATCCCCCCTCGCCACTGCTTACAGCCTCCAGTCCAGACCTTCTGCTTCACTTCTGACTTACTGATTGATTTTAGCATTAACGATTAGCTCAGCACAAACACTCACACACACATGGGCCAGAGTAGACACACACACACGCTGTATGCATCCATTGTAAGTGCCATCATGCGGCTTTCAAGATAAGGCAGTTACAAGCCTGGAAAAGTCTTGATAAGGTGGTTACAGCAGGGGGGGGACACAGTACGGCTGAATGTGCAGAAGGGTCATTTTTAGTTTTTTATGCCCCCCAAAGCTTAAAGTGAAAAAATAAACCCACTCCTGTCCATCTTACCATCAGATGAAGACTTGTCCAGGTTCAAATCATCCCACAGTGGCTGAATTCAACAGCCTGAGCGAGGCAGCCTGGTTGGTGACAGACATGATTTGAAATTCTCCCCGAAGAGCCAAATATTTCAAATATTAACATTGCAACAGTCTGTTAGGAGGAACGTGTAGACAATCCTCATTTTTAGAATGTTGATTTGAAATTCAAAACTATGTAATCACACAATGTTGAGGTGCAGTCATTTGGTAGGCAAATCTATCTGTTACATGTGGGAATTTGACGTTATTATCGAGAGTGTGGTGTCCGAACTTGATATGGAGAATGAAAAACTGCACATTTCCATTTTCAGTGCTACTTAAATTCATTTCCCCCTATATACACTCAAGAAAACACTGGGCATTATTACTGCAGTACAGGTGAAGTTACAGTGAAAGCTCCGGTCGGAGGTTTTTAAAGTACGCTGCGATATTTAACTCATTTGGTGTGTTTGAATTGATAAGCGCTGGGTGTAAATGTGGATGTTGACACAGCTGCTTTACTGTTCCCCTTCAGTGCATTGAAAGTGTTACTTCTTTTTAAACTACAGGATGACCAGTTTAAAAAGAAGCTAACTCCAGAACTCTATAATAACAGCAGGGGACGTAATCACATATTCTCCTGCATAAATATTATAACTAATATCCTGTTCCGACAAAAAGGACTTCATTCTGCATATGAGAAAAACTGAAGTTTCTGTCCGACTGTCCTTAAAACATGACTCTTTGATAAGCCTGTGTGTTAAATCGCGGTTTAGTCAGACTTGTCATGTGCATTTAAGTGTCAGAGGTCATGGGAAACATAATATTAGTTAAAGTTTAACTGATAATGTAAAAAAAACAAAAAACAAAACAAAAAAAAGCAGACTGTGTCCAAAGGTCAGCACTCGGGAATCGGTCAACATGTCAAACCTGTGATCACGCGCTAACGCATGAATATGATATAGTGCCCTCTAGTGTTGGAGCAAAGCAATAACGTCTACACCTCAGTCCAACCACAGGCGTGTTGTAGCAACTAAGAAAAAAATCAGCAATCTACATTCACTTAAACTTTTCAACAACAAACTATTGGTAATAAAATGTGCACTTAATATCACAAATGTACCCCTGTATAATGAAATATGCTATTAACTGTTGTTATTTACTATCTGGAGTCAGTCAATCAAACCTTTATTGTTGACAAGACAAAGTGCGACCTGGTTCGTTTTACTCTCACAGGGGAAAATCTGTAGCACCAAACAACTGGTGATTGCGTTATCTCAGACACAAAAACAGACAAATATAGGTAAAATGCTGATTGTTTTATAGGAAATCGTGAGAGCTCAACACCAGTAGTGAATGCTTTCAACGTTAAGCACAAATCTTAGTTACAGACCAAATGAAGTAAGAGCCAATCGTTATTTAGCTGTACAAAGTGATGCTACACTGGACGCACTACATGTAAATGCATTTCTAAGGTGGAAATACAATAGGATTTTATAGAATGTATATTTTAAGCCCTGTTTTAACATCAGTCACAAGAAGAGAAAATCCTGGACTTCTACTCCGATTCCTTAACCTCAAAGGCAGCAATTCAGCCGATTTCTCCTCGGTGTTCCAGGCCCCATTCCAGTGTGATACAAATGAAAGTCTCTGGGGTTTTTTGTTTTGTTTCTTCTTCGAGGCGCACACACACACATACACACACACACACACGCACACACACTTAATGTGATGATGCATAAGCTTGTTCAGCATCAGCAGATTATTTACAACTGAAAGGTGGCAGAGGTCTGTGACATGGCACTATAAATAAAAGTGTTGCTGAAGGGCACAAACTGGTGGCTGATGATTTTGATGGCTTCTTGAGCAGCTGATCCTACAAAATAATGGAAACAGTTCAGTCAGTAGTGCTCTAGCTGATAAGGTACGATCTGTTTAGTGGTGTCAGATGGCCAAATGCAAAAGAATGCTTTTACCTCCCAGAAACGAAGCAACCATGTGTGGCTCTGCCGCTCCGTATCGACAGCTGAGGGGGAACAAAAGGACAGAAAAGGACTGAGCACGGTCTATCATTCACCCTGACTGATGAATCCCAGTGTGATCGTGACTTACAACTCATGGATGTAATCATCTTTAATGTTGACATTGAGGTTGTATTCCTGCAGCAGGCTGTTCACACATAGCTTCAGTTTGATGATGTCCTCCTCAACCTGGTAATTGTAAACACCTAACAAAGCAACACGAAAAGAAGAAAGAAAGAAAGAAAGCAGTGTTATTTCTCAAGTAATACAAGCAATTCTATATAATATCGTTACATCGACACTTTGTGTCAAACTAATTCCACCGGTTGTGCAACGGAAATGAGCCAATAAGATATATATTTTTAATTTCAGCCCACGTTCTACCTGGGAAGTGAGAATGCTGCTGATAGAAGCGATCGATGGAGCGAAGCATGAGGTAGAAGACCATTTCACTGTCAGGATTGTCCATGCATGAGGCTAAAGACACACAAGCACTCGGTTAAAAGGTAAGTGTGTATTTAAATTTCCAACTATTAGCGGTATAGTCAAGGTAACTGAATGACAAAAAAATGAATAAAGAACAACCCTGGACAGCTCAATGAGACAAGGAAGGACTTACTGATTTCATCTCTGTTCACCGTATCCACACTATATTCATCGGCCAAAGATCTGCAGTGAACAACTCGCAGAAATGATGAATTCTTACCTACAGACACCAAATAAATGCCTGGTTAGTTGAAAACATGTCTACAGTAACCTGATAAAATTCAGAAATCACAGCATTATACCAATATCAACAGCGATTTATGGACATTCAATGACCGGTTTACTTACAGAAGAGTTTTATGTCCTGTTCGGGGATGCTCTCGGGAGGCTGCGGAAAAATATAAGTCATTACAGCGCAACGAGTTAAAGTACATAGGTCAAAATATTAGAATTAACGCCCCTTAAGTTAAGGTATTCTGTTAGATACATAGATCATAGCTCTGTTTATTTAGTGCAAACAGGTTTTCAACATACCTTCCCAACAGATTGAAGCAAACGCTCCACGTACTTAGAAACAGCTGCTGCGTCCTGCATGGCCTTTGTCCTGTAGCTACAGTTAAGCAAAAGCATCAGCAATGTTGCCGCCTCTGACTCATAGATAAAGAATCTGATCTGCTAATATTTGTTAATAAAACTTCCTTAGCACGTATTGCATCTATACAGCTTACTGAATTATACTGTAATCAACTCGCACTCACACATTTTGAAGTTTAATGAACTTCTGAGAATCAGCAATCATATCTGGGATGGTTCCCCGAACAGGAAGGCTTCCGTTGCCTTCATTGAGAACAAACTCCTTGACAGCTTGCAACATCAACCAGAAAGATGGGGTCTGGTGGACACACAGCAACAGAAACACTCCAGAAAATCGGAATTTCAGGTGAAGGAATAAGAATGTACATTTAATGAAAACACTCAATACCTGTGAAGTAACATTGTTGCACTGTTCACTATTAAAGAGGTCCTTAACTACACTGGGAATCTGTGGAAATCAGAGACAATACAACAGAAACACAACAGTACATTTAGATGGGTAAAATTAGGATCACAACTGGTAAAATTAGGATCACAACTTTTTTAGGTGTAGAACCTTGGTTGGGGTTAAAGCTGTGTTGACACTTTTGATGGCTTCTTCAAAGTTTTCTTCATCCTCAGGGACGCCATTCTCATTCTTTCGGATTCCTTAAAGGACAATCAGTCAGAGAAATGTTTCATTTAAACAGAAAGGATATTAATCAAGTCCAAAGTCCACCCGTACCTTCCCGTATAAACTGCCTGAAGGCCTCTTTTTCCTTGTAATTTTTCGGAGGCTGACAGTTGTGCTACAATTTCAAAAGATGTTATGTATCAGCACCCAAACAGTACCTTTAAAAATATGAAGTTAAACATATTTTCCAGATATTCAGTGACTTGAAAGTGAAACAGTACCTCACTAAGCCATTTCTCTAAGTATTTGGCAACAATGATAATCCACGGTGTGTGACTGTGATCCTGCAGGAACAAAAAGAACTGAATGTAGAAATACTGTGTCCATTTAGTAAAACTGGCTATGTCACTACAAGAAAATGCTTCTTAACAAAGCACGCACTTTTTTGTCCATGTTGTCCAGATCGTACGACTTAACATGATCTTTCAATTCGGCAAACGGTTGGTCTAATCTCAGGTCTTCCAAGGCATTGTCTGGGTGTGATTCAATCACTAAAAAGGAAGTGGTAGGGGATAGATGAGTCTTTACAGTGAAGCATCACAGGTTTAACCAGTAACTACAGTTATTTAAAATTAAATGTTATCATTAATTCAACAAACACAACAGACCTGTGTGCTCCTGCACCACCAGTCTCATGTAGCCAATTAGGCCGTAAGTTTTACAGATCAGGAAAGGTACAGAGGCGCTCCACAGAACAGTGCCCAGTCTCAAAAATGTGCTGTTAAAATCAGTGAGATAAAAAAAAGAGTACACTGATCCATTACAGCAGTTAGGAAGAGATTCTAGGATACATGCTAAAATGATCATTTACATGAATACATAAGATCTTAGAGTCTTACAAGTGAAGACATTTACACATATAACGTTGTAGTTCACATTTGACTCTAGTTGCAAGTAAATTATTTTGTTAGAAAAAGATTAAATCACCTTTCAGGCAACTGGACACCGATGACTATGGAAAATCTGTGGAAAAACTCTGGATCATTGTCCAAAAGCTTGTCTGGGCTCTGCGGGAATAAAATAAAACACAAAAGTGATTTTTATCACCATTAAGGTGTTAATATAAATTGTACTATTGCAATAATAAAAATTTTCAAGTGAAATATTATAAAAATCCCCCAACCTCCTCAACAAAGTTTCCAGAGACATCACTGTTG
This sequence comes from Takifugu flavidus, assembly GCF_003711565.1. NCBI lineage: Eukaryota > Metazoa > Chordata > Actinopteri > Tetraodontiformes > Tetraodontidae > Takifugu > Takifugu flavidus. The sequence goes on along the minus strand of NC_079521.1, from coordinate 15,347,338 downwards.
AGTTCTTGTAGCAACTCTGTGGCAGCCTGTGCTCTGTTCTAAATGATTAAAAAATTAAAAAAAGACAATTTCAAAAAGTCTTTATAGTGGCCCTAAAAACAAAATCACAAGAGGAAAGCCGCTGATATAACAACAGATGAGTGTAATAGGAAACTGTGTGTGCATATTTGTGAAATACCTTTCCGATGCTGCTGTTGCTTAGAAAAAAGCTGTAAAGGACGTTAACAGATCAGCAAGGCACACAAATAATACTAAAAATTACCAGACAAAAAAACGTAAAAAGGAAAACTCTCACTTGTTTCCAACGTCTTCTCCAGTAACAACGTGTCCATCCACTATTGTGAATGCTCCAATACCTGAAACACGTAAAGGGATGGATTAACAGAGGTTTCCACAGGAGCTGCTGCAGCAGCCACATCTGTTTACCTGGCAGCACCAAATTCTTCAGTATCTCTGTTCCAGTTGCTGTGGCGTTAATGAGGCAAACGTGTGAATTCTCCAGTGATTCCTGACCGTGGTCACCCCACAACCTGAACAATCACGACACGAGTATGAGCTATTTTGCAAATTGATGATGTGAATTATTTACTTTGCAAGCTGTCACTGCAAGTTGCATGCTAGCTTCCACTACATTAAGAGACGTAGTCTTTTTTGTTATTCCCCTGTGTCAGTATAATACTGCGATGGTAAAATAGTTGCCATGGGGATGTAATTAGTCCCACTTAAAAATACTGGCTCGTCCCAGCTCATAAATAGCAAGCTAACTCCATCTAATGCTAATGCGCTGTTCTAAACGGGTTCAGTGATGATATGTGAAAGGACTATGCAGAAATGCATGTAGGAAAAACACAGTGTTTTGTGACGTTTGCAGTATAGTTTAAATTTACCTCAGTTGTCTGTCGTATTTTTGTTCTTTGGACGCTTTGGTGGCTGCCATTTTTTCGACCAGAGCGGCATCTATGGAAACATTTTACTTCCGAGACAACACATTCGACACGAAGACGCTTGACAGACGATTCAACCAGGCACTTTCGACAATATCGTTCGCTTTCTCACTATTAAAAAAATGAAAAAAATAAATAAATACGATTTTATAGTATCTGTGAAGCAACCACCACTCCTGCAACTTACATCTGTATTATTGAAATCTGGAAATTTGGAAAAATAACGACACTTATACGTACAGGGTGGAATTAAGTGGGAAGCCATAATCAAATATTAGAATAGGCAGGTAAATGTATGTTGTCGTACGTAAATTCCCAAACTAGTCCCTGTAATTTCACATTAAAATTCAGGATCTGAGACGATGTCTTTTTTTAAATTATTTGGAATATTTAGACAAAGGTGTATATTGCAACAATCGTTAAACGATCTTACAAAAACACGCTAAATTAGGCTTTTATAAAGCGTTTAATCACAACTGAAGCCGCTTTATGAAAGCGGAGGCATTTCTGGTCGGAGTGATACATGAGTCTTAATTTGAGCATGAAGAAGAAATAAGCAGCACGCGCCTTCATGCGGAAACGCGTGCAGCGAGTGAGGTGGACGATCCTAAGAGAGCTGATCTGCTGCAGAAACATCAGAAGAGCTCAGCCTTTAAACCCCTGACAGGTGGACTGGAGGTGTGTGCTGGACCGTAAGCATGAAGAGGCGGGTCGGTAAAGAGATAATTGTCCTTCCCCCTTAGGCTGCGTCTTTATCAGCTCCGCGGACTGATGTGATCGAACAGTGACACCTTGGACAGGCTTGAATCCGCCGGCAGGAAAAATGACAGGGCACGACTGGGGCTATGGGGTCGAGGACGGTAAGAGAATACAACATTTTAATGCTCTAGAACCGGCCAGGAACCCTTGATGCAGCAACCCCTGTATATAAGGATATACGATTTTGCATACTTTGCTTTTGCCTTTGCGTTTTGTCCAAGCAGAGAAGGGCAACAACGTCATTAATACGAGATTATCCTCATGCTTAAAAGGATGACTGCTGTTTGCAACATGGCTTTCACTGTTGATTTAATCTGCATTGGCAACAATGCATCAGCTGCATATCAAAGGTGTTCTTTAGAGACACCCTCACCATATTATTATGTGAGATTAACTTCATTTATATGATGTTGTGGAAATTGAATTCTATGCTTATTAAGTGTTTTTCCTGGTATTCTTTTTTCCTAAGGTCCTTCATTATGGCACCAAAACTACCCGATTGCGAAGGGGAGCAGACAGTCCCCAATTGACATCCTCCCTCAAACGGCTTCACATGACCCCAGCTTAGGTCCAATTGCCCTGAAGTATGACCAGTGCACGTCAATCAATATCGCCAATAATGGACACTCTGTAGTTGTGGAGTTTGAGGACTCTGATGACCGATCAGGTGAGAAAAGTGTTGTTGGGGTCATGGGTCAGTCTGTTCAGTTCACAGCCCGATAACCAGTCAGTTCAGCTTTTCCACAACGCACGCCATAAAGTTTTAATTTATTTTTCAACCCCAAAATGTGATTGGTCTTGGGAAGGACGGTGTGCACTGATAAATGACTGTTTGTAACCCTCACCTAGCAGTTAGCCGCTGAGGTCACAGTCCAGGGACAATCATCTCCTGATACCTGTTTGCCAGCCGCACGTTGTGGAAATCTGTGTTAAAGTGTGACTTTGAGCAAACACAGGCTTGAAAGAATTAAGTTGAGTTGTACAAAGTTGCAAGCCACGTGCACAGATGATCATAATCAGAGCTTTTAAATAAACCCCAGATTACGCAGCGGAGAAGCAGAGGCTGCGGTTTGCTGCATGAGCGTCTTTCTGTTGGACAAGAAATATAATGACTTCAGGTGATCTCAGCTGTTATTATGGCCACATTTACTTTTATAAGTGGGTGGCTCCCACTCAACCACCCCCGTCATTGCCACAAATGATAGTTCAAAAATGTCGGCATGTTTGGCTCAGGTTGTTTCCTCACAACAGATCTTTATTGCCGAAAATAAATCAAATAAAACAATCAAGGCCTGGAGGAAAACACAGTGATTGGTGACAATGTATTTACACATGGATTAGGGCAGTGTTACTATAGTAACCACACAGAAAACTAGTTGTTTTTGACTTTATTTAATTACTGGATTTCCCCCCGCCAAAAATGATGCAAGGTGGGGATTAATTATTCCTCAAATGACCTGACTCACATGAATTATTTTAAATACCTATTTACTGATTACTCTGTTGATAACAGTGACACCAACTGTGTTGCAGCTGTTTTTTTCTCCTCATTTTTGACAGCACATTCTTGAGGGTAGCGTACCTCTGCACTCTAAGATGGTGGAGTGCCCGTGATGCTTGGCTAATCTGCCCGGCGCTGCAGTGTCCTGTTTTTCAGAAGGATGTCGGCAGCATCACAATGAATAACAATCAAATTAGACAAGTGGCTTTACTGAGCAATGCAAGTCACAGGCCCTGAAAACTGTCTATCCCAGGGGTCTCCTGCTGGCGGGGTAGCATTCTATTATCCTTTGGTGGCTGAATGTAAAGCTAAACCAACATAACTCTGAAGTAGCCACATTGCTTTTTTCCTTTAGCGCAGGATTTACTATTTGCGTCTCACCTTGAAGCTCTTGTCTCAGAGACCCGCTGATGGATTTGTTGGGAAGGTGACCTCGTGTTACAGCTTTGAGTGAAAGGTCTCAGCTGGTTTGCTGGTTCTGAGCAGGCTTTGAAAATGAGAATCTTTTCAAAAACATTCCCCCGTCCTCCACAGTGATCCAGGGGGGCCCGCTGGACAACCCCTACAGACTGAAGCAGTTTCATTTCCACTGGGGGGGAAAGGGCTGCCGTGGTTCTGAGCACACCGTTGAGGGACATAGCTACGCATCTGAGGTGGGTCTTTTTTTGCTCCACGTGCACGGATTGACATGCACTATTACTCAAGCACACATCTTTTAATGCTGAACAATTAAAAATAGCACTTTTGGTTCATTTTATTGAATTTTTCCAGCTTCATCTCGTGCACTGGAATGCAGTCAAATATGAAACATTCGGGGAGGCAGCAACGGCCCCCGATGGCCTCGCGGTTCTTGGCATCTTTTTAGAGGTATTTTTGTATCTATGACGGTAACCAAAAATGGTTATTATTTGCTGGACTGCAGTTGTGTGTTCATATAGATCCTTTCCCAGCGGTCCCGCAGTAAATCTAACACACAACTGCTGTCTTCTCCCGTTGAATAAAGACAGGTGATGACCACAGGTGGCTCCACACGATAACGGATGCCCTGTACATGGTGAAGTTTAAGGCAAGTTATGGGATTTTATGATGTGCCGCGTTTGTCTGGTTTATTGCCTGTCTGCCGAATTATGACTGCAATAAAAAGCTGTTCCCTTTTGTGTCTTGTGTCGCAGGGGAGTGTTACAGATTTCAAAAGTTTCAACCCCAAGTGCCTTCTACCCAGTAGCCTTCACTATTGGACCTACCTGGGGTCGCTGACCACACCCCCTCTGCATGAGAGCGTCACCTGGATCGTCCTCAAGGAGCCAATCGCAGTGTCAGAAAAACAGGTGCGTGTTTTACTGCCCTTCTGAGGACCAATTATCAGGTCTGATGCTAGATCTGACCTGTTTTCCTTATTTCTACATGTTGCTTGTAAAATGAATACTTTTATAGTGTATTTAACTAATCTACCAGGTTTTTAATTTTACTCTGCTGCGCAAAGGTTTGCAAATGTCTCACTAAATTAAGCTCTTTAACTGTAGCAGGCTGTGCTTGGGCGGGGGTTCCCTCCTGCACTATGATGCTGTTACTAGAGGGAGCTGTTGAGGGGTAGATTTAGGATTTGGTTGTATTCATTGATTTCTCTTTGGCAAAGGCTGAGCTGACTAACTGGACTACAAAAGCCTTCCTGGTCTCTCCAGCTTGTGGCAACTGTTGTCATCCTCTGGATTATACCCTGATGCTTTGCTGATCCCTTCTACTCCAGCCCCCATTTTTATCTCCTGGACTGTCTATCAGGAAGGTGGCGCTTCAGCGATGGCAGAATTTTGACTGTAGTTACAACTAGTGTGTGTGTGTGTGTGTGTGTGTGTGTGTGTGTGTGTGTGTGTGTGTGTGGCGGGGGTGGGGGTGGGGGCAAGATGGAAGTTAGGCCTCATGATATGTGTACAACTGCTGCGCTTGAGCTTTTAATCCCCTCCATCGTATTTTTCTGATGGCTGGATGAGTGGGTGGATTCGAGGCCTTGATAGAAAAATGCTTGCATGCAGACCCAGTGGGGCGAGACCCTTATATAACAGGGGGGATATTAGTTTATTTTTCCTGCCGATGGTAGACTTGGAGGGAAGACTGAAGCTAAGCTTCATATTTGCTAGTCTGGTAATATTTCAAATTTTTCATTTGCCTTTGAGGATGGAGTTTATAAAATATGAACTTGTTTCTGCTCCTACAGTTTTGTCCCATCTCATTTTTGCCAACCTGATTACTGGCAGCTATAAAACAGAAAGACCTGAGACATACTTCACATACCGTATAAACTGCATTTATAGAAATCTGGCCCGTTGGAAAAATAGGCTGTCTACTTGACCTATAGCACATATTTGCTGGGGGTCTAATGTGTTTGTGGCCAGCTGGAGGAATCTGAAGAAAACTCAGGAACACAGGATCGGTGAGAATGTGGAATCAAACCCAGACTTTCTTTTTACCATGGTGACAAGATTTCTCCCCATGGGTCTATGGTTAGATATTTAATGTCCACATTACTGCAAATTAATTCTGGTAAAATCTGTTGAAAACTGGACCAATCAGGAAGTCCCAAGGTGTCATTCTCAATTCGGATTCAATGAAATCTTTTAACAGCGTATAGTTTTATAACAGGATATCAATGTTCTGCCATTGAGAGAACAATTTTAACTTAAAGCCGGTTTCTCTAAATGCAGATGAGCAAGTTCAGAATGCTCCTGTTCACTGGAGAGGAGGAAGATCAGAGGATGCGCATGGAGAACAACTTCAGGCCTCCGCAGCCCCTCAAAGGCAGAAAAGTGCGCTCTTCCAATTAATGCATCCCCCAGAGAACCAACCTTATCAGGATAAAACCCTGGATGAAAACAACAGTTGTTTGAAACTAAAGTGAAGGCATTAACCAGAGTGTATCATTTTAATCTTGTGGTAGCTTATTCTGAATGATTTTTTTTTTGTAATTAACAGAAAGGGGGAAATTAGCAATTTGAAGCACAAATGTCCCTCAATCGCAAAGGGAGGACTCAATTTTAAAATGATTAGAGGAAAAAAACAAGGGATGCAAGCATCTATTTATATTAATTTATCTTGGAAAAAATTCCGTGGTTGGATACTTGAACTTGTAGCTGCTGCTGAGACTCGGTGCTCCATTGAGCAACGAGCCTATGTGAGGTGCCATTTGATGTTAACTGGTAAATCTGAGGAGCGCCACAGACCGGTATCACACCACTCTATCTTCTGTTAATACTTAACCTTGGCCTCCTGGCTGATCCCTGTTGATCCCCTGTTTAGCCGGCCCATTCTTGGTGGATTCCCGGGTCTTCTCACTACGGCTGGTTTCCAATACAAACATCCCAAATGGAACTGAGTCTTGCATTTGCGGCACACAAAACCACTGCCTCGACCGAGAGCAGCAGAATCTCAGCTCGTCTACTGTCAAGGAAATGTCTGCCATAATTAGTTTATTATGTAGGACTTATTGAACTGATGCAATCTTAAAACGCCAATGATTTCCATACTACCATCAAACCCTGGAGCTTTGTTTTTATGGTCTTCACCTCACCAGCTGCACTCCAGAAAAACATCCCAGCAGTACTGTACATGCCTGACCGAGGCCCCACTGTCTCACACGAGATGACTTATGGCAGCTTTGTTTAATGCCGGCCCTTATTTACATAAATGACGATAACTTTTGGTCACACAAAGTGGTACACGGCAATGATGGCACAGCAATAATGATTGTATTGTGTACGTGATCTAGGAATGAATATGTACAATACGGGTGGTTTAAGTATTTTTGTAATGCATTGTAGGTGTTTGTAATGTGAAATAAAACTCAATAACCCTGCTAACATCCAAGTTGTTAAAGGTAGAAATATATATTTACAGGGGAAATAAAACATTTTTCAAAATTCAAAAGGTTTCTATTTTTTTATCTTCAACGCACAATTTCAACTACATAGACCTTTAATTTTAAGCCAGACTTTAATTAGCAATGAACATGCAATATTGTGCTTTCATCTGACATCTGTGACATATTTTTGATTAAGGACCAGTTTGGGCAAATGTGTAAGCTCTTTTAAATGAGTACTGCTACTGTGTTAAGAGTAATCAGTAGCCAAGTTATGACTGGGTCTGACTGATAATGTTGACGCACAATCCTGGATGACATTACAGAATTGAAGTCAAGAATGTTGAATAGTATAAATGTCAATCATTTCGAATGTTCTTAATTAAATAAAATACATGTATAAGAAACACGCAGCCATTATGTATTTGGTCAATGGATGCAGAGGGCAGCAGTTTGTCGTTTTATCCAGCAGGTGGCAGTGTTGTTTTGCAATGTATGGTTTTTGTACAAAACATAGATGAACGCCATAAACGTGCATTGATTTATTCGATAGCCATGCTGAAAATCAGATAATCGTATTAGAATAGGATTATATTAACATCACAATGATCTGGACTAAGATGTCTTTATCCTAAATCCTATTTTGTCTACATAACCTTCGATTTTCCTCGGCTACCTTTGTTTCCCAGGTGTTGTCGCGTTGTGATGCAGTTCCAATTTTAGCCCGTTCGTGGCAGTATAGCATGTCCTTTGTTTTCCTGCTGCTGTAAACGTTTGCCTTTTCAGCGACCCTAATAACAAATTCAAAATAATAATAAAAATGAACCAGGGGTGATGCTGCTGAGCGGAACCTGATAACACTGAGTCATATCATGATGAAACCAGAAGATATCTGACATGCAGGAAAGCAGCATCTGGTTTTTCACTAAGGCTTGACCTTGTCCATTCATCTCTGCAACTGTGTTTCCGCAAGGAAGATGCAACCCTGCTATCTGGTTCCAATTCCATATCATGCTGATGACTGCGGAAAATTCCTCATGCAGGTGAGTAAAGGATGAAACGAGGGTTAGGTGGAACTACATTTAGAACGACTCCTCAATTTATCCTACAAAAATAGCATCGGGGAGCTTTATTGAGACCAGAATGCCTGTGTGGGCACATCATCCTCAGCCACAATCGATGTGCCATGCAATAAGATATTACAGCCAAGCCTCACACATAGAGTTGGTCACATGTATTTTTAGCAACAGAATATCAACTTGCTTGATAGCGATTTTTTTTTATTTAAATTTTCCCAGACGCAGCATTATTTGAGCAAGTCACGAAATGCACACCCGCAGGACAAAGAAACAGAAGAACTGACTGCCGGGCAAACTGGGCAAACAATCTATTTTCTGAATCATTTTTGTGGCCCTTCAACGAGGGTGAACGATGTCACCCAGGGGTTAAAAAGGCTGGGGATTTTCCTTATAAAGTATAATGATCTGATTTCACCTGCAGTAAAATGTACTTGACCCTATAAACCATAAAAAACCTAAAACGACAGCAACCATTCGGCCGACTTTCCCTTCTCATGTGTCTAAGCCGAAACTTCCGTTCAGGCTGGAAAACGCGTTAAATCAATGCACGTTTTTGTCAAGGACAACCGCTCTATCTGACAATCAGGTGACACGGCCCTGGTGCAGTTGCCATGGATACAAACAGCACTTGTACCACAACACACAGGCTTGGCCAGCTCGTATCTCTCCCGCTTGTCTACGTGCCAGTGATCCGTCGCCAACACCCTGTCAGGAAACAAACCCAGGCTGCAGAAATATCAGACGCTTCTTTCACCGCACGTGTGTCTTCATTAGCTGCTTTAATTAGCAGCGCGTTGTGTGTTTTGCATGGATGTACAGTAAATGGGACTGGGAGCTCGCTTTATTCCAGTCACACAGTCCACCTCACCTTTCCTGGAAGGTGAAGTTTGGCCTTCGCAGATGTTCAGGGCCGGATTCAAGTTCTAACGTCTTGCCAAACAATATACGCCTTTTATGGGGTGTCTATATTTACCAAACAACATTGAGGCTGTCAAACAGTGGCCGTGGTTCTGGGAAGGGTTTATAAATCACACGAAGGATACCGTTTGGTTGGTCTGGTATCATAATCAAACCAAACAGACCTTTACTGTTCCGGGAGGGAGGTCACGACCTGTAATCTTATGCTGTGCTGTCAGCTCAGACACCGTGAAGGATGAGATCTATGGACCATTTACCAAAAAATATCTGGCCCTGATGTCTGGCCAGCACATTCAGTTTGCTCCAGGAAACGTTGATGGAGACACAGATTCAGTGACAGCCACACCTCGGACCCTGACATCCGATCCCAGCATTGCCCAGACGTGACATATCCCAAGTGGTCGACAGTGGTCTTCGTGGTCTTCAGTAGGGTTTAGGCAACAACCCTTTGAGGCGGGTGGTGTTTGTGCACGGTTGCTATAGGAACACACCCAGTCACTGCCGCGTCACAGGCTCACATGATAAAGGCTAAAAAAAGGAGTGTGATACCATAACATTAGCACCCACCAAATGAGCACATTTATGGAGATTCTCATCAAGGGGAATGCAGGTAAAGTTCACGTAGTCAGTATCAACCAGCGGTCGCACAAGTTTGCAGCGAGTTTTCCCAGTTAGCTAACTTTATACGTAAATTTTAGTGCTCCCAGTAGAATTCACAAAATAACTAATTCATGGCCTACTTGGCCAGGAGTTAATTTAATGAATCAAACATACATACAGTCAAATGAATGTCTTCATTTTGTGTGGAGTGCCATTTTATATCAGTAATTTTATGCTTAATGAAGGTTCAATTAACCAGACCATTACCTTAAATCTTACCAACTTGATGTGCTGCTCCTGGACCATTTCATTATCCAGTGGTGACAACTCTTCCTTTTAGAGGATGTTTTCTGACAATTATGGTTTTTCTAATGTGCTCTCAAACTAATATAAACATCTGTCTATCCCATATCCATTGATTCCAAATTGATCAATAGCTGGAAGCCAATGCAAGTGTGTTGGGGCTGTTTAAGGTTATTGTGCTTGTGTTTCTCTCCAGTATCCATCAGACAGTGATTTCAAGAGGGAATGAGGCAGGGAAACTCTCAGCGTTATTTATATCCCATCTCCAGACTGACCAGTTTAAGAGGGATTTAATAACTTAATGGGTCTGACTGGGACAGATGCTGTATGTGATCACCTTCACGTCTGTCTTCAAAAAAACGTCCCTGGCGTTCGGGCTGTTTCATCAAACCACCATCGCCAGCACCGGCACATTCAAGTCAGAGGGGTCAGCCATGCGCCTTTCAGAAGCATCACATGTTCGCCACCCCCCGCCTTCGCCTCAGCCCCGGTGGGTCAAAAATAGGTTCCGTTAGCCTTTTATAAACCAGAGTGTTGCTAAAATAAGGGCTCTGACTGAGCAGCAACCTGGACCGGAGAGACAGCGGCCTATCTTTAGCCGCAGTCATGTCCTGGCGTTGACAGCGCCACTTGCAGAGCTTTCCAGTCACCGTTCAATAGGTCATGTGTGCCGGGGCCCTGGCCGATGCTGGAAAGCACCGCTGAGTAAAAGTGGTAATCAGCAGGCTCCCAGTGGTGCCGGGGCCACGGCCCTAACAGAAACAAAGCCACTCACAGCTGCCCAGTTAACCGCTCGGTGATTCTCGCCCTCAGATTCTTTCCATCCACTTAGTGTTTATGGAGCTCCGGGCTGATGACAGATAAGCACGGTTTCTATTGTAAAGTGCAGCGGTCTATTGTTACTTCAGGGTTGTAGGAAGTAAATGAGAGACGCACCCCCTGACTGTAACTGACGTGGTCAGACTTTAGGGTTCTTTTCATCCCTCAGAAGGCTGACCTCGGTCACCTCACCTTCTGCACTGATGCAGGGAAGGCAGAAAAGTGTTATCCCTTCAGGTGTGTGTGTGTGTGTGTGTGTGCGTGTGTGTGTGTGTGCGCGCGCGCGTGCGTGTGTCCACTTGTCCAGTGCATCCTGGGACAGGGTCAAGTTCCTCGTGATCCTGGCATATTTTATGGAGTGGATGCCATTGTTGCTCCCTCCCTTCCTCCCCATCCATCCATCCATCCATCCATCCATCCATCCATCCATCCATCCATCCATCCATCCTCCATCCATCCATCCATCCATCCATCCATAACATCAGTCCTTCATTTTTTGGTTGGACAATAAACAAATAAAATATAGAAATGAAAATTTTCTTAATTTATGTATGTGTTTCTTTTTGTTTATCTGGTCACCCCAAGGATGTGAAAATCTGCACGTAGAACTTACCCCCCTCCCGATATTTTCCAGAGGCTCTTGGAAGGCGAGGGAAGAGTTTATTGTTTTTAGATAAACTGCGGTGCGGAAAACGATAGACGCAGCGCGTTGTTGATATGACGGAGAAGCCGAGAAGCTGGGACCCTGAGTTGAAAACTGCTCCGCGGGGAGTTCGGGAATCGGCCGGGTCGATGCACTTAACACCAAAGGAAACTGCAGAAGAGGTCACATGACCTTCATGGAAAATCTGAGTGTCTTCCTGCTCCAACTCAACATTCTGTCCCCCCCCCCCCCGTGATCCCTCAGCCATGCACTTTCTGGCAAATACTGCGAGTCCCATCCCACTCAGTCCTTCAGTCCATAAACGAAGTCAGAGGCTACAGGAAAAAGAGGTGTGTAGGTGGGTCGTGCATGTCTGTCTGTGGGCTCTCAAGACCACGCCATTGTTACTCCGCAGCCTTGCTGCCTTCACATGTGGGGGCTGCGGAGGCTATATGTGCCGATCCCTGACGTAGGTGAAGTGACCATTCAAACAGAGGGAAAAAGGGCAGTCTGGTCATCGCATCTATTATTGAGCCTGGAGCCGGTCTCTCTCCGGCGGTGTGCCAGGATGGAGACGTGTCAGCTCTGGCAGATGATTTGTGTGGGTGTCAGAGAGGAATGAATTATTTGAGCATTTTCAGGGTAATGGTGCGAGACAAAAGCGGAGTGACCGTCTCGGAGACCTTTGCGAACTTTGATTGAGATTGGGTCAGCCGTTAGAGGTGTTTTCGCCGGGGCAGCCTTCAATCTGACGACCTCAAGGTTTCTTCTGCCAGACCTTGAACGCAAATGCTGTAGATCACATGGCTGCTTTGAGCTGGAGACACCTTCTGATGCTTTTGTCAACATTTTCAATGCTTCAATGGTTATTATCTTTAAAGCGTGTGTGCAGGTTTTGTTTTTTTTTATAACTGGTACTGAATCATTCTAATGAGGTTTCCATCAGCATTCTTATTGAATTGCAATCAGCAAATAATTATCCAGCCTCTGTAATGCCCTTAAAATTGAATAGCCTCTTATTGATGCCTTCAAACAGCAGGGTGGCTTTTAGCGTCATACGTCTGCAGTAGAATAAAGCCTTCTGGGCCTTTTGAAACCACACATATTGAGGGTCAAGACATGATTTCCGCTTTCTTGAATCCCAGTGCATTTAAGTTTCCCGTCTGATGGCCTGCAAAGTAAAATATTACATCTCTCCGCCATAAATAGCAGCAGTGACGCACCTAGTCCATCAAATGTCAATTTCCCCCAAAAAACAGCTTTAATTATTAGATTTAGGAAGAGGACTCAGAGCAGGGGCCGTCAATCTCACGTTTCCTTTGCTGTTCAGGACATTTCAGCCCTCACATGTTTTCTGAGGAACGCAGGACATGTGGACAGCTGGGGACCATCATCAATGATGCAACATAACGCACCACTGACTTTTGCAGCGCCGTTCCTGTCAGCGAATCAATTTGCGGCAGAAATGGAAAACCCTGGCAGCCTCTGACCTTTTTGACTGCCAGTAATTGCGGGCAGTTTATAACAATCAAAGAGGATTTACAGTAAGAGCAAAGAAACAGTTCTTTCCCACATGTTGCAAATCAAACCCTGAAGCCCTGCCTGCGATTCCATAAACACAAACTTTATTCTTTGGTGTCTTGTGATTCGTTTCCTTTGTGTTCTAATTTCATCAAAATGAGTTCTTATGCAACACAATACTAAAGTTCAAATGTCTAAAAGCAGAAGAAAGGCCTCTGAAACAAATGAAAATGATTAAATTCCTTCCCTCGTTATTAGTTTGACAGGCTAACATCTCATAGAGAAGATTGGGAAGGAAAAATTTGTTAAAATGTGTGAATTTAAAGGGCAACAAAGCTAAAAAATAATGAACATGCAATCAAGATGCAATAACAATGGAGAAGATTTGGACATTTTATTGTCCAAAGTCAAGGACCCAAATATCAGTCCAATAAATTATTACAATAAATTATCCTCCATTGCATGTGGAATATTGATTCTAAACATAACTTATTCATCTTATTCAAGCTTTTTTTTAGTTTTATTGCTTCACAAATGGTGCCGATAACAGTGGAGAACCCAAAGAAAACTCTTCTGGGTGCTAAATTACCTCCCGAGGCCAGAACCACAAGGGTGAAATTAGAGTTTTTAAGCAGATAAACTTTAATATTAATACCTTTAACACTTATGGGAGTCTCACTTATTAGGGGTGACAATATAAAGCAGTGGCGAAACAGTCATGTTGACAATCAGAAGGACTCGCGTTGTCCGAAAACAAGCTTAAAATAGTTTAAGCTGTGGGGAAACATGGAGGAGGGATTAGGAAAACCTCTTGTCAGTGCTGGTGCCTGTGCAATGGAAATACTGCAGCGTTGTACTGTCCCTGTCCCACTCCGTGTAGCTGGAAATGTCAACCACATCTGTTTGCTGCCTTATACCCCAATTCAAGCAGTCGCACGACTTACCGGAAAAGCTAAAATTGGAGGCTCGGACCCATAAATGTGCCACTCAAATTAGCCATGAGCTAAACCTCTCTGCTCTGAGTTCCATCGCTCTCTTTGGCGTTCTTTTACTTCACTCCAAATTACGCTGTCCTTCGTTTGGAACTGTCAGCTACAGTTATAAATAGCCAAATAACCTAATATAAATTCAAAGTGGGCCCATAGGCTATCAGCAGCATTGTCCGTGTATTTGGTGAGTCACTGCATGTTGTGGGTCCGTCTAGTCTCCACACTACCGCCTGTTTTAAAAGTGAACATGTAACTGTGGCTATTTTTGTGGCTTAATTCTGCTATATGATGGCTGCTGAAATGAATATTGGAGAAGTGTAGAACATCACTGTCCTAAACCATCCACTACAAATTACATGAGACATAAAAACAACCCACACATTGACCAACAAACAAACATCATCAGAATTCCTGATAACCACACACCCCAGCGGATGGAATCAGTGGATCAGCCCGGGAGGCCGCGAGGGCATTTTAGGTGCCAAAAAACAATTCTTTTTCCGAAGGTCTCCTTGCAGTTACAAATATATCTTTTCAACCCATTTAAATCATAAGGACGCAACAACCCTTTTCAAAGAGGTCCGTTACTCCCATGCAGTTTGGTAGCAAACAGCCAGCAGTGGAACAACATCACCATCCCACAGGAATTCCGTCTGTGTTTTTCTTTTCATTTTTTTCTGTTGTTGTTTCTGGCTTCTTTTTTTTGTCTGTTTTGTTTTGCTTCCCACCGGCTCTTGAGACAGACATCTGGAACTTCATCAGACTACTTGTTGGAGTTTCTTCACGTGTTAGCTGCTAGCGCCGTCGACCCCTGGAATAGGGTTGCTTTATCTGTGTGGCCGGCTGTGCGGAAGGTCGCTGATGAGAACAATATTGGTTTGATCCCTGATGCCCTTTGGCATCCCTGAGGCTGCATCTTCATAAATATGTGGCACCCTTCAAGGTAATTACTCATTATGTGTGACTGGGTACAACAATATAAAACAGAGACTAATCAAATCATCCATAGCATCCAACTCTGGAATATGCCCAATTGCATATGATCCAACCCCAATTAAAACTTGAGTTACAGGATGTGTTTATAGTATCTGTTCAGTTTGTAAAGGTTTGCTGTGAATGAGAGGTCGGACATTGTAGGGTGAGTGTCATTCAAGAGACCTTTGAGCTATTTATAACGAGACTGTGGTCTCAATATAGCTTTGCAAGCCTGTGGGGTCATCTGGGCAAGCATTTATAAAGGCTTAATCTCAGAGACTGGAGCTGCTTATGCAATTACAAACACGAGACAATTTCAGGCTGTCTCATTAGAGTAAATCAGTTTACTATGTCAAAGCTAGCAGGAGAAACAATAGTTCTATGGCTACGGGTTCATATCTACAGCTTCTTTACAGCTGTGTCAGGATACAATGGAAGGAAAACATCATAAAAAATAACAACGTCCATAACATCATGTCAGAGTTTCTGTGTCTTGTTTTTGTGTCTGCAGAAGGCAACAGATCTTAGATGGCGATCTTCAGCGGGACCGTCTCCTGGTTGCTTTTGATCGATTCTTTGGGGTTCTGGTAGGAGAGCCTCACAAACACAACCACCAGGATTGTTCCTGAAAGTGAAAACTTAACATTAATGCAATGCCAACTCCTCCGATACGATGTGTTAAAAATGCCAATAAAGTAAAAAACAAAACTGCAGGGGTTTTTATATTGACTTTTCCTCCATCCTCTTACCTATGACTGCAAAGGTGCCAAGCAGGATACCCACTGCAGACTGGATCGTCGGCATGCCCTGCAACTGCTTGACAGGCATTTTGCAGTTTCCTCTCACGTTGCAAGGACACACGGTCACTAAGGCGGGGAGGGAGGAAGGGATGCACACAGGCAAGTTTGTTCAAGGTGTTGAAAGTGCTGCCCAGGAAGCAGAAACTACAACATGGTGATAAATCATGTTTTGTTTAATGCACTCTTAGAAATGTAAGAAAAAAGACATCCCATTTGACCTGCTAAGAAAGTAATACCATCATAATTCGACCTTCAAAACAGAACCAGATAAAAGGAAATACTGCACCAAATGATCAGGGATTAATTATTAAGTATTTTGGGGAATCTGGACTCTGCTGAACACCAGAAATACGCCTCACAGAGGTCTCATCCTTGTCTTAATGAACCAAATTTGATTCTTGCTTGGTCCTCGTAGGACTTTTGAGCTGTTGTCACATTCAATGTGCTGGTGGATGCAGCAATGATAGGCTGTGCTCGGCCTACAAGGGTGTTCGGGAACAGATGGCTTCTCTCGAGTGCATCAAGGGTCTGTATGTTTAATGTCAACAGGCTGTTCTGGAGCATCCCGGCAGAGGTTTTGTGAAGCATCACTGACCCCCCTTTAAACAGCAGAGCAAGGACAAGCTGGCACGCAGGCTTTGATGTATATTGGTCACTCCTATTCCCGTGTCCTGTCACCTTTGCATGACTCTGTTGCTGAATGACAGAATTGTCATTACCTGGCAGGTTTATGAAGGTGCTCCTGGGAGGGGAGCTGCTGTCAGAGATGGTGAAGGGCACAGTGTAGACCTCAGGGGCCAGGTAAGGGACATTTAAGGACAGATTGGTGTGAGTATCTGAGGGAGAAAATATCATAATAGTTACAAACTACCACAAAAGTGAGGACTACTGCAGCGCTGAGTTCATCACAGACCAATTCATTCCCTTGTAAATGGTGTTAAATTATATTCTTTTACAGGGTAAAGGATCTAGCAAGTACACATTATCAACCTGGAAGTCAGAATTCAACATCTGGCAGTACAACAACTGTAAAACAACACACACAGCTTAAAAACCGTGCAGCGGGCAAAAGGAAGGGATCCATGTTTAGAGGTCTGGAGTGTGTCTATCTTATCTGCGGCCGTTGGGCTAACTCAGGTCTGGCCACGTGACGCAAAAGCCCTGTAAAGAGAAATGTTTTATCAAGCTGTTTGAACTCCTATCGCAGGGTCTCAGCCTCTATGTTTGCGCTTCGCCGCTACTCCCCTTCATGTTGCATTTGTCACTCAGGGACATGCGAGCTGTGTGCCACTCAGGGCTCTTATCGTCTATCTGCGCTGCCGTGTCACAGGTTGGGTCTGTGATCTTCCTGGAAATTAGCTGGATGCTGTGATTCTCTTAACACCCACCTCATGTAGCATATTTAGAAGGAGAACCATAGGAGAACCACTCTGCTGCCATTCAATTATTATTTATTTTTTCTTTATCAGGTTTGCTCTTAATAAGACTGCCAGGTAGTTTAATGTCAGAAATTAAAGGTCAGAAAGATTCAAAATATCTCACCCACTCACTGTCTCTCTCTCCCTCCCTCTCTCTCTCTCTCTTCACACACACACACATGCACACACACACACACACACACACACACACACACACACATGCACGCACTCAAGTGTTCTTAATGCTGCAGTCACTCAAATTGTGAAAAAGCAGACATTTCCACCAGTGTAAGTACACATTATTGGTATGAGCGTTACCGGCTGTGACCAGGTGCAAGGCATTCTGGGAGGTGCCTTTTTTTAGCCTCCATTAGCTGGCAGGAACTCAGCAATGACGCCAAAGAAATTACACAGAAGATATAATTACAGCTGGGCTCAATCAATACCAACAGGAACAGGGGAGTGAAAGAGGGAGATAAAAAAAAATCTGCAAGGAACGAGAGCGGTTTGAATGACTCAATGGCGAACGTCAGAGCAGCAAATTATTTGCATTAAATGAACATAAGACCGGCAGTTTAACCTGCGTGAAAGGATCATTACCTTAGGCCCAAAATTTTAGATAGCACAGAAAATTATTTTGAGGTCCGGGAAACATCGTTTGAGTAATAATAGAAAAAGTCTATATTATATTAAAGCAATCATGGAATATGTCCACTAGCGGTGTTCTAACGGGTTAATTACTCCATCCATGCGCCTCAATTACAACACAGTTTAATTGGCTAACTGCTTAAATCCAGGACGAAGGGACAAAAGTTTGTCTCTCGTACAAGACCATTGGATCGTCCCTGTTGTGTGTTAGAGTTGTTGACCACCGACCACATGAGTTTTCTGAATCATAGCATTTGGCTGTGACCTGCTTGTGGGTCACTGGATCACCTTACAGTCATGTGATTGAGATCTAAATACTAATAATATACTCTGAGTCCAGTGGCTTCACGAGCTGCACTTGTCTCACCGTTGATGGGCGTCAGCTTCCAGTTATGGCGGACTGTGGCGTCACTGCGCAGGGAGAAGTTCAGACGTCCCCCGTGCTGCGGCCCGTCGCTGTCCCGCGAGGCCAGGACCAGAGCTTGATCCTCCCAGCGCGGCGTGCACAGGTACTTCCAGGAATAGTCTCCAACCAGCACGGGGCTGTTGTCGTTCACGTCCAGGATTTGGACGGTAACCAGGGTGGATGCAGATAAGGAAGAGTTTCCTGCCAGAACAACCAGAGACTAACAGTGACCCTGTGGTGCAAAGACAGCATCCACTAGATCTGTTCTGTGAAAGTCATTTATGCTTATACAGTCAAGCGGTGCTGAATCACACTTTTTTTTTTACTGAGCTCAATGTGCAAAATGTGAAGATTCAAAATTTTTCAATCAAGCTTCACCAGAATCATTGGGTATTTCTTGCAAATCTGCACGAACTTGCTGTATTTTAGTGCAAATTTAATTGCACTAAACTTTTTAGTGTATTATGCAGAGAAATAAATGAGATTTCCAGTTGAATAAAAAAGTATTTACTGCCAGGACTGTGGCGCAAAACATATTTTTCTTTTATTATGTTATATTGTGTGTAACAGAACATACGTCCGTCCACTGCAATGACCTCCATGGTGTAAGTGCTGTTCTCTTCTCGGTCCAAGGCTTGCACGGTCTTTAATTCACCAGAATATTTCCCTATTGAGAAGTATTTCTTTGTGTCCCCTTGCAGAGAGTACCTGCGTAAAGGGAAATGTGACATCAGAATCTTTCAAACTGGGCAGATTTTGCCGCCGCAGTTCCTCCGGTTCACCTGATGGGGTGAGAGTCGGGGTCATAGCCCCGGATGGTCGCGATGACCCGGCCCGGTTCCTCGCCCTCTCTGACGGTCACCTCGTAGTGACTCTGAGACAGAATCGGACCCTCGTTCACGTCATCAACGTAGATGGAGACCGTCGCCGTGGAGGCATGTCCGTACCGGCCGCGCACCAGAGCCACCGGATTCTGAGCGCTGAGCACGAGGATGTACTCACTCTCCCGCTCAAAGTCCAGGACCTGGGAATGAGTGGACGTTTCACACATGTAGGTGAATTTTACAGTATTTAAAAGCACGTGGGCTTTAAGGAGTAGTTTTTTCTGGTGAAAATAGCACCTCAAGAATATCTGAAAATAAAATCGGTGAATTTATCGAGCCAGTTTCCAGAATAAGCCAGATTTTAGTCACAGTAAAACCAGCCAACTGAGTCACTGAGTCACCAATGAGACATTTTCCATGATGATCCACTTGGACGAGATGCTGCCTGACAAAGCAATAATAGCAAATAAGCAGCAAGTAATATAGCAAATAATAGCAAGTTTCTTTCAATTGCTGTCTTTTAACATGGGCTGCACAAAATTTGGGGCAAAAGCTTTTCATAAATAATGTAGTTGAAGAGTTTAAAATAAAGATTACTGTACTGTAATCTGTTTTCTAAAGGTGACGTGACCTTGTGACTGATACAAAAAAAACCCAGTCCTTGTTTTACTGGCGGGGTTATCAAACTCACAACCCTCCATTGCTTTGGCCGCACGTTTTAGAGACAAAAGGACAAAAGTGAAAGGAATCCTGCTGTTTATCACACAGTCTTGTGAATTTGATTATTTTAAAGCAGCCTTCCGAATCCTGCCTGGAACTCGTCATCGCTGTCAGGATGATTTTTTTTTCTTCTTCTTTAAAACGTGCTCTGACTTCACATGAAACAAGACATTATTAAACCAGCCTGACATCATCTGTCTCGGGCTAAGTGCGTCTCTGTTGCCAGGGAGAAGAAACGCAGCCCTCAGAGGGTGGATGAGTACCACCGCTGACTGCAAGTGACGCAAGGACCCAGTCACCGTGTTACCAGCACAAAGGAACACGCACGCCAGCTCCTGAGGCCCGTCGCTCACCTGAACCTCACGGCTCGATGGTTCCATCACATTTTTTAACTAAAACCTCCAAACCACTATCGCCTCCATCATGGCATCACAAATGATGCACAAGGACATCCCACAGTCTTTTAAATCCGATCTGTGCTTCGACACTTTGCCCTTTTTTACACTATTTCTGACGCTGCAATAAAACCTTCGCTGCTACCAGGGGACTGAATAAATGAATAATATACATATCATTTGCTAATGGGCTACTTGACAGCTTATTGTTATTTTAAAGCATGTTTCGTAATTAAATTTAACATAAACAATCTCTTAGAATTCCGCAGTTCTCTAAGATTTTCACTTCAAACTCACCCCTCACCTATTAATTGATGTCGATTGAATAATTACAACCTATTTGAAAATGTTTGTTTAATGTAAATATGACAATAATACACCAATTCTAATGTATTCCGCTTTCACAAATTTCCTTTTCCTTCTTTAATCATCCCTGATTAGATTCCCATCGCCGTGAGCATCAGGAGTGTCGCCACTGTTGTAAAAGCTCCATTAGTGTCGGTTCACCCAGCATAATTATTCACTTGGGCTGTGAGCAACGTGTAATTTCTGATAAAGACATGCCTTTGCCTTTCCGTGCTGACATCACACTGTGACACAAAAACTCAGAGGAGTTTCTTTTGGTTTCTTTTTGGAGCCTTTTGTCCAACATGCGGTCCCACTGACATGCCTCACGTGGCCAAAGCCAGGGCCTTCATAGCAGCTACTCAAGGAGGCACCGAGCGAGTCTGCACCAAAACGCATTTCTGGAAAACAGAAATCCTCGTGTGTTGATCTGAGATAATACAAGTTTCCATTTTTAGCTTTTCCACGGCTCCTGCTTTATCTCAGCAGAGCGCATGAATCTCACAGTTCAGTCACATTCATCAACTCCCACAGAGGGTTTGAAAATAATAGACTGTCTCCTGCCTGGCCCACTTAGAGAGCAGACCATTAGACACACACACACACACACACACACACACACACACACTCCTCTACATAAAAACACCCTGCCGGATTATACAAGGCAGACGAAAGGTGATGCGCCGCAGGGGAAAGAGATTATTGGTCTTAAACATTCAATTGTTATCTGGACGGTTTGAGGCATGAGGGGGCTTTAATAGTGATATTCTGGAATATTCCCTTCTAGTCACGTACACACCGTAAAAGCCACATAAACATTGTTTAGTAGTTGTTTGGGACTGCATATGCGCCTCTGAATGATGTACCGTGCAGGATCTAGTCGATAAATCGGACAAATGTTGCTTACCTTTGAAAGGACGAGGGCGACCTCGTTGGTCTGCTTGTCTGTCACTAACGTAAACGCCTCCTCTTCATTTCCAGACTCTAAATGGTAGTTCACCTGCCAGCTGTCGCCCCCGCGCACATCTGCATCTCCTGCCAGCACAGCTGTTACTGTGGTGCCCACTGGAGCGTTTTCTGGGATGTGGAACGGGCCGTACTGATTAGGAAGAAGAAATACAGGCAGTAATAAGCAAAGGCTATATGCAGTGTGCAATTATGAGCTGACTGCGCACTCACAGCTAGCATTGGCATAAATATTAATACACGGAACCAAAAAAATCTGAACAATACTTGTCTGGATTTTGATGTTGCCAGTTGACAGTACGTGAACATACATTTGCCCCCTCTTGCCCTCTTGGTGTGAGTTGACCTTTCTTCACACACCTCTGTGTGTTTAGACAGGCGTTTAATCTGCCACTCACTGATGTCCTCTGGCGAGGCAGCCATGCCTCTGATCTGGCTGGCCCGTCTGCAGGGTCACTGAACCCAGCCCTGTCAACACTCTCCTCCCACGTCCCTCCCTCCACCGCACAGCCTTCACTTCTCCATGGAAAAAGCTGCACTCCTCGAGCGTGACCTGCTCAAGAGTATTTTCCACCTTTGTGTTTTAGCGTGTTTTCTGGAAGTGCGGCATCGATTATCTGGGCAAATGTGGCCATAAAGGCAATAAACATGAAGAGTGAGACACATGTAAGGATTAAAGGAGGAACTGAATAACACCCAAATGACACTTGATCATTAACATTCTTTAATTAAGTCAGTGTTCTCTGGGTTTACTGGTTTTCGCCCGTCAGATCTACAGCCCATTTCCCTTCACAGTTGTAAATTCCACAGCTCTACCTTCCTTCCCTGCTCACAACGTCCATGTTGTTCTGTGACTGTCACACTGGGTGACGAGCCTGTCTGGGTCTCCATTATCACAGCATGGTACTCTCCTACACTCCCCCTCTCCTTGAAGCTTTCATGTAATTTTAAGGGACTCCATGTAGCAGCCAATCTTATCACATTTCTTTCTTTCTCCACAGTATTTCAACATTAGGGAATCCGATGTTCCATTCTGACTGCAGCGCTAAAAAACAAATGTCCATCTGAATTTCAATGCTAATATTGAAAGCGTTTTTTTTTTAAAGAAAAACAATAGGTGCATGATAGTGGAAATAGGGAACACAAAATAGTCTCAGCACCAGCAACAATAAATGGCCCCTCTATGATGTTTGAACAATCCAACAAAATCTAGAGAAAAATATAACATTTCCTCTTGTGTAACATGGAAATTATAAATTATAGAGATAATGGAGGTGTCTTGGGGGGAAGTCAACTCTAGAGTGGAATTTACTCCAAATCCAGCCGTAACTTTAAGTCTCATTTTGATTTAAAAAGACCAGCATATGTAATTTACACTTTGAAGCAAAACAATTATTCAGAATTGCCAGATATCAATGTGATGTTTAATATTTCAGGGCTGAAACTGACAGTTTAAAATGGACTGATGGCTAATGTCATATTTTATATCTTCTTAAACCATCTTTCCCCAAACAGGACAAAAGAACTGTTCAAATGTCAATTTAAATGTCAAAACATTGCACATGTGAAAATATGAATGATATTTTCTTTCCGCCTATAGGTAAGACATCACAGAGACCACCGGGGGAGGGGGGGGGGATTATGGGTCAGCACAGGTGAAATTGTACCTGAGCCACTGTGACACAGTCTTATTATAATGACATTTAGCATGGAGTTACAATGTAGACCGGACTACACACTGGAAATGACTCCTCCTCAGGCGAAAAAGCCTGAGATTAAAGGGGGAATAATTGGATCAGCAGCCTGAGAGCAGAATATGGGTTGAGATTTCTGGACTTTTTAAATTACATTCTGAGCAAGTGATTGCCTGAGAGTCCGTCTGAACGTTTGTACCTCGTGTTTGGAGAAGACCGGCGGGTTGTTGTTCTCGTCCTGCACCGTCACCACCACCGTGCAAGAGCTGTTCAGACCTACCAAGCACATCATTGTTCCTTCTGTTAGTGACTCAAGGTCGACCCATCAAGAAAATAACGTATGCTGAAGGAACAAGCGGTCCTTCTTCTTTTTCACACCCCGGCCCATGAGTCATGGCACTTCATCTGACAGCCTGAGGGGGGGGTTAACATAGCTACATCCTCCCCACGTTGTAGTAGCAACAAAGCTGCTGACGCACTGGCTAAGGCGGCTAATATGTCCTGTCCCTTCCTGGCACACTAAGTGTTTATATTTTTCTCTTTTGTCCCTGCTCTTCGCTCGCCCTCACTCCCTCTCTGCTCGTAATTTCTGCCTCACAGCTAAGGTTGTCACTGTAATCTACGGTGTGTCTCAGAGAGTCGCAACACAGACATAGAGAATTCTATTTTGGGGACATGCAGTTTTTGTACTGATTCATTTACTTCATTTGGGGCTAAAAGGAAAATTGAACCAGTCTGGGTCAATTTTATTCAGTGATTTCATTCTATTTAACATATAAACATTACTAAATATACTTATATTTAATATATGTAAAAATAAACAGCATGTAATAACTAACTGCCTATTGAAGAAAATGTACCCTTCTTTTTTCCACCATGTAAAATGGGGTATAACAATATCCTGTTTACTAGACAAAGCAGTTTGGATTTTGGCTTGAAGCTACAGCGATATCCACTTCCCAGAAATCAATAAAAACACTGGCTTTACCCAGTCTCTGGATCAAATTATCTTTATCTCTAAACTTCTGTTCCTCCCAGGATAATGACCCATTTTAGCAACAGGAGAAAAACAGAATCACTGTCAAGTCACCGCAAAGTCAGCATTTGGTTATTAAATCAAAGTTGCTGGATGTGATTCTCATCGAACCGAGGTCACCTTTGGCGTCCTCGGCGGTGATGGTGAGGGTGTACTGAGGAGCCGTGCCCTCCATACTGTCTGCCTGGACGGAGATGACCCCTGAATCCCGATCCACTCGGAACAGCCCTCGGGGACTCTCGGGAATTTGCCCGACTAACCGGTAGAAGATGCGGACGTTGTCCGTTTTGGGGTCGTCGTTATCGGCTGCCTGTACAGTCAGGATTTCCGTGCCTGTGGAGAGGGAAGGCCCGTGAAGAACTGCTCAACGGATTTAACCTCTGACACAGAAGAAGTCAGCTACCTCGGGCTGCCAGCTCTTTGACCACGGTGTGGTACTGCGCCTGTGGGAACGTCGGCCTGTTGTCGTTGGCGTCCCCCACCATCACTCTCAGCTCCACAGGCTTAGCGATCACTCTTCCTTCGGGACGCTCAACCACGATACTGATCAGGAACTGACAAAACATAAAGACCAAAAGGGATGGAACGGGCACCTACATGCAGCACAGTTGTGCAGTGGGCACAAGGATGGTTACGTTTATGAACTCCTCTTGTTTTCACTTGAGAACCAGTGCACCAGTGGTGAAACCTGCTGACAAAACCACATCATGTACAGTCTGACTGATGATGTGTCATTATTTGATGGATGACACGATCGCATATATTGTATGATAATAGATGATTTATGACTTGGCGTTGAGCATAAAAAGAGGCTGTTCTGAGCTCACTGTTGTTACGAAAATAACTGGAGAATCATAGTGAGTCTCACAAGACGTGTGATGACTGACACATTAGCTATTGTGCCAACCAGGGACAACAAATTTTCCAGATTTTTCTCTGTAAAAGGTATTATGTAGGGAGCTGGAACTTCTGATGAGCATATTTATTGAAGATTAAATTCAACAGAGTCTATGGAAGAATAGACGATAACCTGGAGGAACTAAAGGAGGAACACAATGAAACAAATTTTCCTGATTTTAATACATTTTCCATAAATTAGAGATGGGGTTGGGACAACCTACGCAGTTTACAGGGATTACCCAGATAATCACCGACCGTTATGAGGTGTCGGAGGTGTAAGATTTGTCGTCTCACAGACCTGGTCTTGGGTCTCTCTGTCCAGAGGAGCATTGAGATAAATGACTCCCTCCCCGCTGATGGTGAACAGCATCTCTGGAAACTCCCCCTCCAGACTGTACGCTGCCTGACTTCCACTCCATTTCACCTACATAAACACACACAGCACATTTTTCCCCCACCACACACACATGATGTATTTTATATGCCGTGAAGGTAGTAAACTGCATCATGAGGGAAAGTCAGCATCTAATGGCACAAATGCAATACAAGGAGCTTTTACACGGTGCTCAACTGGAAAATGATCACCTGCTGTACACTTGGAAGGCCGCTCCACAGCGTCTGCCCACATTATGTCTGAGTACTAACATTTATTTGCGTGATAAGGGGCTCACCAATTGCTGTGACAATGATGTGGAACAGAACGCACAGCCAAAACTAACGATGCAGCCTGAAGGGGATTTTCCACTCTGCTTTACAGCCCTTGACAGAGGCTTGTGCAGTGAGGCAGAAAGGGCCCAAGTAGCCATCAAACAGCACCCAACAAGGAGAGGGGCCCAGACACAGCACAGCTGATGTGCATTCAGGGCATGTGTGTCTCCTCAGCGCACTGTCACACACTCCTCCCTTGTTTTGGAGATAGCTGCCCAAACAGTGTGCTTTTATATACACAGCGCAGCTTCACGCAGCTGGCTGCTCCAAAGTCTCATGGTGTTTCTCGACCCCAGAGCCTTGAGGAGATATGTTTAAAGAGCTGATTAATGGTCTCTTTACATAAAGTGCTACACAAAACATTTATGATGTCATCGGTTTTGCCTCTGTCGGCGTTCGGGTTTGCAGAGCACGTCCTGTTGTCCTGCTGAGAGTTTACACAGCGAGCACCTCGTCTCTGTGGAAGCTCTTCTCCAAAACACGGTAGACTGGGATTAAAAAAAACTAAACAGATAAATCAGGAAGACTGTGAAGCTCAATTCCCAGCTGTTAAAGATGCTGTTCTTCATGCTAAAAGAAAGACTGAAGGTCAACATAATTGGCTTTATTAAGTTGTTGCTAACTTTGCATTTCTAAAGTAAAGCTGCAATTATCAATCATAATGATTCAAATATCTGATTGGTTTCTCTGGAGGGTGCTCCATACTGTATGTTGTCCTCCAGGTCAGTGTTCTGGGTTCTGCTAATGTCAGTTTGGCCCGTGAACAACAACCTGGACCTAAATTTTTAATCCAATCAAGACGCAAATGCTGAAATTTAACATTTTATATTTTTAGTTGATGAGTGCACGGAAGCTGATGTTCTGAGGCTCTGAGCAAATATTGCACAGTTTAACCCAAAGAAATAGCATTGACGGCCAGAGGAGCTGATTAAAACTAGGACGTGATGCTCAGACGGTTGTGGTGAAGCTCTGGCGAGGATTAAACCTACTCTGCCACAAACGCTCTCCTGACAGCATTATGCATGCAAGATTTCAAGAGGGCAATCAGACGCACACAATACATGACAGACCGAAGTTAACCTGCCAGCCCCAATGGTGCAGACTTCTGATTACACGGTCCCTGAAATCCACACCTTCAAATCAGATTCTATTGGTAAGAGAGGGCCAGAGTGTTCTGGGCTGCAGATTCCTCTTCCACATTTCTGATCATGAGGGGTGGGGTGGGGGTGGGGGTGGGTGGGATGATGCTGGCACAACAGAAAAGGCATTTGCTGCAGAAGGACAAATAGATGCGGACGTGGTGACTGCTCATTATCTGAGACATGCGTGGAGGTGAGATCTATGGAGTGGGTCTGGGAACACGACTATTTCTGTATGTGTCATCGCAGCGGTTAGTCCCGACACCTACTGAGCACAGCAGTTCAATCACACAGCGTGGGAGAACTCAGGCTTCCCCAAAGTGAACCTCCACGTTCAAATAATTCCGTTTTTTTTGTGATTTAGGCAGCAAAGGACACCGTAACCAAACAGATTCCAGGAATATGCAAGTAATTTAGTCTGTGCCTCCATTTTTCTGACAAAACGAGGGTCTCTTCATTCGTATGCTGGAAAGCAGATGTTATTGGCAATTTTGTTTGAATTAAAAGGCTTTCTGGGGTCGCTAAATGGCCACTCAATGTTAGGGTTTCAGCCTAAAAGACAAAATCAATGGAAAAAACTTCACTGTGGATTGGATGTAATCTTTGAAAGGCAAATAAATCAGAATGTTCTGCCCACACATGTGAAACCACACATTTTCAGTGGGAGGAATGGGCTGTTAGACCGGAGAGATGCGAGGCTGAGGGCGGGTGTGGGGGAGGTGGGAGAAGAAAAGAAGCAGGAGGAGGGGGCGGTTGTCGTGGTGCACCTACCGACTACAGCCAGCAGAAACTGCACAACACATCTGAATGACTCGATTTTTACATTTGTCTCTGAGGTTTGAATGTATTCAAGCTATTAACATGCAAAAAAAAATCAGTGATTCTATTTAAACTAAGCCTTTTCCATCTTAATTTGCCTTTTCTTTTTTGTGTCCAGGAAAGTATCAAAAACTAGTTTTACCTCGGTTTATTTGTCGGGAGGATCACAGCAAACAGCGTTTACCTGTTTTATTTCGACATTATTATTCCAAGATGGCCAAATAGCTTCTGAAACAGCGGCTGAATAAATGAATGAATGAGAGCAACATTGAGGCAGGTTTGCAGAGCAGCCCTCAGAGTTGCGGAGGTAGTGGTGATGGTGGTGGGTGGGTGGCAGTGTTGGGTGAGATTACTGGAATTGAGCTGACTCAGTCGGGAGGCAGTCTGTAAAGATCAGTGGCATTTGAACGGCATCAATTATTCAGCGTTTGGTCACTTAGGAGGACCCAGGGGAATTCAAAACGGCAGCTGGCAAGATGGGGCCACGTTATTGAGTTTGGTTTGTCGTAATTTGATCATTGGAATGTTTAACAAAAGGGTCAGAGTTCACCCCAATGTGAAAGACATTCTGAAGTGTGTCTGAGTTATGAGAGAAGGTGATAATTAGGCTTGTGTCTCACTTGAGAGATGGGGATGGGATACGGGCCTGGGAGGTTCTCCTGGAATCTGACGGGGTCGGGTGAAGCCCAGGTGTTTCCCGTCACCTCCACCGTTACGATGCCGGTGGTGAAAAAAGCGTTCGCCTTGCCAGCCATGTCTCTGACCATCACTGAGAGCTTATAACGGCCGCACATCTCCGGGTCCAGCGTTGACGCTCCTTGAGGCAACAGATTCGGAAGCGAAGGAATCAGAATGGAAAAGAAAAACACAAAATTGTAGTGACAAAACAAAATCTACTGGCTTATAACAACACCGTCAAGTATTTTTCCAAGGTTGTCAGCTCCTTCTGAAATAGCAACAAAATTAGCCTTTAGACAAGTTAAAATGAGCTCCGCCATATCTGGAAATGAGGTAGAAAAATCAGCAAGGTGATTGTCAATTTCCTCTGCAACTACATAATCAGCAGCTATGTGAACCGAACGAGGCCAGGAAATATGCCATCCGGCTCCGACTGAGCCGTAACAAAAGAAAGCATTGTGGCTACAGGAATAGCAGCAACAGGAACAAACCTACCACAGAGAAGTCTATAACCAGCAACACGGCGTTTGGCTAAACTAAAGGATTCAGATTGTTCCCTGTCTGGCTTTGAAAGGTGTTTATGCTATTTATTATGAGCTGTTCTGAGTTACGCCTGTTGCCCGTGATGATAAATAAAGACCATGACATGATAGAAGCAGACAACCCTTCATTATTTTTTATGGTGGCTCACGGCTTCATTCATATCGGTTATTAGTATCGGCCACAATCTTCACATTGGAACATCCACAATTCAAGTACAGCCATTAACTTTTCATTAAGAGGTCATAGTAATGGGCCGACCTTCCTCCGTGAGAGAAACCTCTCCTGTGATGGAGTCAATGGAGAACATTTGGCTGGATGGAATCCTGGGCCACTGTTCCTGGAGGCTGAAGCGCAGCTCGCCGTTGACGGAGCCGCGATCGTCCCGATCCAGAGCCTCCACCTGCATAAACGGGATCCCTGAGACACAGGCAGGAGTCACAAAGTTGACAATCAACACCAAGAGAGTAAATCACATGTTGCTGAAGTTGGTGGGTGTGATTTCTCCCCTTATGAAAACTTTCTTTATTTTTATCCCCATACAAACACCACCGCTCAAGGTTCTCTTACCTTTGAGAAGCCCGAGCTGAACGCTGCCTCGCATGCTCTTACCGATAAAAGTGGGCACATTGTCATTCTTGTCAATGACGCACACTTCTACCGTGAAGCTCTGACGGCCCGCTGGCGTCCTGAAAGACACCTGCGCAGCCACACTTTGTTACCTTGATGGTGAACCAGCGTAGGCACGATCATGGTTCTGTGAATGATGAAGAGGCAACACTACCTGCAGTGAGTATGACGGCTGTTTCTCTCTGTCCAGAGGTTTCAGAGCATACAGAAACTGAGTGTCCACTCCGAATATGCCCTCATCGTCCCCCGTCACTGCCAGCTCGGTGTGATTGGGGGGCAGGTTATAAAGCTGTGGCGGCGAAAGCAAAATTGCATGTCATGACTCCTGCTTACAATCTGGTCAGATCTGCACAGCAATTCTGGAAGGGAGGAGGGCTGAAACCACAGGGCACGGCTGTGTGTTTATGTTGCCATTAAATCCTAAGCTATATTAAAATATGTTTGGTTTTTTTAAACTGAATCAGTGTGACAAGCCCTATTTTTAGTTTTGGTTTGCACTATAGTTAGAATTTGCAATTCACAGATGCAAATGTAAAACCCCATCAGAGATTTGATAAACATCATCAGTAGTCATTGATTCATTAGACTTTATTCAATAAACTTTATTCTTGCTTTTAAATCCTTCTTCACTACATGCAGGAAAAAGTATGCTATTCTGCTGCTACAGAAGGGTACTCCTCACAGATAGATTTTGGTATTTTCATGAAAAGGATTTGAGCCATTTCTATAACTATTTTTACAGAAAAACATGCAATTTTTATCCCTTATCCATCTGAAATCTCTTAAAAATGAAATCCTCCACACACAATAAAAATCCTTGGTCATGCTTTGGTACACGATAGTCCAGGCAGATAGAAAGACTCTTCCACCTCAGAAAAAATCACTCTCCTTCACATTCCAAAACATCATTATTACACAATCTTTCCATTCCGGCCATTAACACGGCGCTTGCAAAGTGGCAGTAATTCAACCACGGAGATCAAAAACCGTGAATATGTGCCTGCCAGGACATGCTGACGTCACAAAAAAGACAATTAAAGTGTCAGATATTCATGTGCAATAAATAAAGTGCCTGCCACCAAGCTGGACTAAATGCAGAGGCTGAAACTAGAACGCACCACGAACACTCTAATCAAAGTCAACTGGTGACAGCAGCACATTCACACATCTTGAACCTTCTGGAAAAATGGCAGAGTTGAAAAAGACCCCTGTCAGATCGATGATAAATCTCATATAGATGTTAAATATAAGAGACAATCCATAAAACAGATAGAAGTCGATTACCTTGGTGAGATACCATGGGAAAATACCATCATAGTTCTCAGGGACACCAATCTTAACATTTGTCCCATGGCATGGTGCAAAGAGGTAAAGGATCTCCAACTGCAAGACAAGATCAGGCTGCGGTTGACTCTGGCAGGTGAGCGATACACGGGAATGAACCCAAACGTCTTACGGTGAGAGCTACGATGTGCATTGGTGGAGCTGCTCCGGCGGCCATGAGTCTGTGAATGTAGCAAAATCAGAGTTCAGGCCACATGGCTGCAGCCCAACAATGTCTTCCTCGTTACTCATTCACACGCTTTCTTTTAAAAAAAAAAAAGCAAAACACCCCCAAACATCTGCAACTGCCTGAAGACCTTCGAACACTTGACGGCAACACGGGACAGAATATGACAAGCCTACACTGGTTTGGAGACCATACTGGAAAATGAAAGGCCTGCGATGATTATAGTAACACCAAGTCTAAGCTACAAAGCTGCACAACACCTTCCTTCATTAAAACCTCTAAAAAATACAAAAATAAAACATTCACCCCAACAAAATCAAGTTCAACTACAGCAAAAGGCATCATCTTTTCTAGCTTACCCTCTCCAACAGGTGTGTGTGTCCTCCTGGGAGTTGTGAGAAGACTTTTAAATTGGGTGGAAGACTGGTCTGCCTGTGTACTCATTATTGGGATTAATGGTTAACCCTTTCAAATAAACATGCTAACTACCTCGTTTCCTGCCTCTTAAAAGAAAAAACAAAAAACGAGGGTGAGGGTCCATTTCGCCGATTAAATCAGATGTATATTCATGAGCTGCAGCTTCCTTGAAGGTTTCCTGATGAATGAGGAACAGACAGAGAACCGGGCTTTGATGTACTGGTTTTATCTTTTATTTAAAAACGTAACCAACGTAAACAAAGAGTTTTTCAAATCATGTCAGAGTTCACACGACCAACATAACTTATTGCTCGAATCAAACATTCACATCCCGGATCCAACATTCTGCAACAGAGAAGAACAGAAGTTTCATCTTTTTTATTTTATTTATTTTTTCCCGCGTCCTGCGTAACCTGGCGGAGGCACGAACCAGCGTACCACCTTTCAAGTAAATGACCCGCTCTTGTCCTGTGACCTGGTACCGCGCTTGTTCTGATATGATGTATTGCATTCGGCGTCGTTCCTTTTTCAAATATGTACATCGTTTCTCCCTAACGGAGGAGCCCCAAAAACCCAACAGGGGCCATTTTGTTCCTATCAGAAACAGCAGGCTTTGTGGGTTTGTCGCCCATTTCCATACTATCCACACTTATACAGTAGTAGCCGCTCCAAAGTTCCACCCTCAGCGGGCTATATTATATCAACAATAGGTTTAAGGCAAACAGAAGGGGAAAAAAAGTATAAACTGTTTGCAAAGCTTCAGGCAAGTCACATTTACCATGTTGATGAAGATGATGTTTTTTTTCATGAAGTCCTTTTTCCGAGGTCTATAAAATATATCTCTGTACAGCTCTAATAGTCCTTTAGGGTTAGTGTTAAAACACACACACAGACTCGGGTCTTCAGAGGCCAAAGAAAAACAAAAGTCCATCTGTCCCTTCAGCTCCTCAGAGAACGGTCAGGTCGTGGCAGGACTTGGACTTCTGCCTGAAAGCCATCTTCTTGTTCTTGCGTGCGACCATGCGGCCCAGGAAGCGTTTGGCCTTCTTGCTGATGCTCTCCCTGCGCCTGCAGTTAGCCATGCGCCGCGCGTTGTCTTCCTTGCTGTCTTTCCTCAGGCGGATCTGTCTGACGATGCCCTCGAACAAATCCTGCACGTTGTGGTGAAGGGATGCGGACGTCTCGATGAACTTGCAGTCAAACACCACGGCACAAGCGCTTCCCTCTGCAAAGACAGCAGATGTGCAGGAACTGATATTAGTACTGTTAGTTAATATGCAAACCTGAACTGTAGACAGCAGAAATTAGCCCTGGCAGTAGAAGGCAGCTTCCTGGCTCAGTGGTGTTAGGCCAGACCTCAAACTGACCTCAGAGTCATGTCCAACACAGAACTGTGGGGTTTGGCCTTGAAATTATAGCATCGTGTGTTGCTATTGGTATGGTGCTATTTCTCTACCCATGCTGCACATTAATGCAACAACTGGGCCACCAGATCATATGTAATCATGATTAAGGTGGATTTAATGACATTCATATATGATTCACAATGATACATTTTTAATTTTACATTTAAAAACATTTTAAATGAGCTTTCTTTTAAACTTAAATCAGCCTAGCGCATTGTGTGTTTTGGTCAAAACTGGAGCTAACTTACCATCTACTGTTACTTCTCTTGACCGCACCAGATCACTCTTGTTCCCCACGAGAATTATGGGAATGTTTTCGGACTGGCGGGCCCGGCGCAGCTGAATACGCAGCTCTGACGCCTTCTCGAAGCTTGATTTGTCCGTCACTGAATACACAATGATGTAGGCGTCTCCCATCCTCATGCACTGCTCCTTCAGCCACTGGCTGTTATCCTTCATGAGCCAGAACACAAAGCACAGATCACTCAGCGCGGGTCCAGCTTGGTTTTTTGAAATGATGCAACATCCATGAAACCCATGGAGGTAGCGTACCTGTTCCCAGATGTCGTACAAGACAATGGACGCTTCTTCCTCATCTACCACGATACATCTGTCATATGTGCTTCCTAAAGGCACAGAGGAAAAAAAGATTAAATGAATATAATGTATCAGCTGTGCATCATCAGTGTTTTTTTTAAATTTCTATCATTCATAGCGTTTGCAATAGACTTTAAAATAAAAACCAAAACAGCAGTATCACAGCCTCCAAATAGATGCTGTTTACATTGTATTGTAGAGATAACAGATATTTGGAGTGGAGAGGGTGGTGCTTTAGAAAGAGTTCAAATCAGGATTCCCCAAAAACTGCCCTTTTCTTAGGTGTTAGCACTTTAAAATTAGCGTAAGAATGTGATGAACTCTCCAATATGGGCGTATGAAAACGCACGCTATGTTTATTAAACCCGCATTTAAATTGACTTCGGGCAATTATTCATATTTGTAAATATGCATTTGTACCATTTATCAACCTCCACCCTTCCTAATGAGTAAGCTACACCGTCCTGGACAATCTCCATCTGTGCGTTTGGCTGTGGTGATGAGTCACCAGCGTCGTCACCATTTACCTGCTTCATCGTAGTCGTGACCAGCATCCTCAACCCCTCCGAACACGCGTGCCAGGCTGGACTTGCCGACGCCGTGTTCCCCGAGAAGAACCACCTTGTACACCTGGGATTCGGTCTCGCTGCCGGTGGAGATGACGGAGTCGGAGGAGTCGGACGCGCAGCTGCCCCGGTGCTGCTCTTCCTGGGAGAAGGACGCGCAGCGCAGGAGGTTGGACAGCTCGTCCGTCTGCCCGGTCTGTGGGATGGTGGAGCGCAGGTCCCGGTCGTCCACCGGCATGCTTCTCCGGTGTAGGTTCGGTATACTCATGGGGAACGGCATGCTGCCTCTTCTCTTGTCCATGTTCCGTAATTTATCGCCCTTGTTCAGAGTCATTGTGCGTAAAGCGGGGACTCTGAGGACAGACACGAACTTGCGTAAATGTTTGCTCTGACAGGACAATAGAGCTGAAGTTATCCACACATCTGATAAATCACAGCGTATCAATAAAACATATGTTGCTATTCTCACAATTTACCAGATATCGGTTTAAATTGGTCTTAATCTCAAACAATAAAACACACATCAGGCACAGAGCGCACCGCCACTAAGAATATCACAATACTCCAAAACACTTACTTGGTGCTGGTAGTTAATCCAATAATTTTGGTCTGAGGCGATGTCGAAAACACACTTTTTTGCTTGAGTCTGATCAGAGGCGCTGCTCATCCTACTTATATGAGGCTGGGAGTGACGTCGCCAGGGATTCGCCCCGGAGAATCACGTCTCCGCTTATTACGGCGGTGCGTAATGTTAACATCATACAGCGGAGGGGGTGTATGACTGGAAGAGCTGAGGAATCTCCCTTCCGCATCACCAAATGGAGAGCTTACCTCTGAGGGGGCGGCCAGGGAAGAATCGTTGAGCAGGGGAAGCCCACATCAAGCCTAAGTGATATAAATATTTAATACTGTTTCATGCAATAAATGTGGAAAAGGTGCAAAGGCGTCCAACGGCAACGCAGATGACTTTCATTAAAAAAGAAGATACAGTCATGGCTATGAAGGTCGCTAGAAAACAAGGGTCAAACTGGATCGCAGGCGATACATTTTTTGCGAATTATAGTATTATAGCATTGAGCATAATTAACGAAAAAACACAAATCAATCTTCATTATGTGGTGGCTCGACATTGTATTCTCTTAACAATGACAATCTACTCAGCATAATAACAGAGGCTTGCGATGGCGGTATTCAACGCTTTACATCTACATCCTTCACATATAATTTCACAGGTCTAACAAAGCCACAGAGAAGAAAGGCTTTAAAAATAGGCTACTGAACATGTAGACGCCATTTTAAAAAATCTATAAGTGCATTGGCTTTATATTCTGGTGTTAATTAAATATCTTTAAACTGAAACCCAGATTGTAGCCTGCAGCATGGTGTATAGTGTACTGAAAAATGTAATTACAGTTTCCGTTTTGTGCGTATGATCTGTTGCTGCCCCCTTGTGTGAAAAGTGTATACTACACTTCTGTTTTATTTCCTTTGATATACATATATATCTTTTTCACCTTAATTTTTTCTTTGTGAGTTATATAGATTTCGATCTATATAGAATAAATCGTAATTATTAAAAGCTGATGGATATGCTTCCAATTATATCAGTCATAGTCATGTACTGGATTCAGGTAAATTTGAACAGCTCTTTTCGAATGAAAAAAATCTCAATCAATCAATCAATCAATCAATCAATCAATCAATCAATCAATCAATCAATCAGAGTGATTATTGCGCACTGAGGCTACGTCACTGTAACACCGGAAGTGAACGCTGGCTGCACTATTGCGCATGCGCAAACCGCTCGTGTCTTCGACCTCTACACCGGTGAGAACTCGCGTCTTCTATTGTGAACTTCTTATAAAAATACACGTGTGCTATTTCTGTGTAACCCGTTATCTTTGACGTTTGGCAACGCCTAAATGACCAATCATTTGGCTCTTTCGCTCCAGCTTTTTAAGCAGCTTTCGGGTTGTAGCTAATCTTGACCTTTATTGTTTGGCCACTTTTGCATATATTGCGTCGCCTTACTGGCTTAACAGTCCTAACAGAGTCCTAACAGAATGAAATAGCTGACATGACTGGATGTACGTTTGATGTATGTCTTTGCGTTTTCTGCAGACTGTGAGTCAACGGCAGCGCAATCAGTCGACCACTACGCCTTTTCGCCATGTACGCTTGTGCTAAGTTCGTTTCTACACCCTCTCTGGTGAGTCTGTGAATGAATGGAATTATCAAAGGGCTCAGTGAGCCAGACTGTACAACCTGTTCACAAAAGGTGTAACAATCTGCAATAAACTGAAGCAACTGGTTGTTGGGCCAGAACGCGGTGTCACTCTGCTGTGTAGCTGTCTTTGACCCTGTCAGATAACGTTCATATGCATGCAAGGACATCCTTATTTACATGATCTGGACAAAAGTCAGCCACATTTGGTGGGTCTCTCAGCTTCTTATGTTTAAAGGCCTTGTTACATTTGTCCACCAGTGTTGTTCATTCTGTGGTCATTCAAGTGTTAACGTGTATTTAGGCACATTTCCTAAAAGGTGAACTTCCTGTGTGAATTAATATTTTCTGACTTTTTGTTTTTCTTCCACAGGTCCGTGCGGGATCTCGGGCTCTGCTCAGACCACTCTCTGCAGCTGTAGTTTCAGATGTCAAGAAATCAAATGTAATCCTTTATTTGTACTTGCAACTACTAGACCCTTAACACAAATTACATTTAACTTGCCAGGAGTGTAAATCACCTTATTTTAGGCTATCAGCAGACTGGAACAGTAACATTTATGGTGATACAGCCAAGTTACAAATGACAAGATATTTGCATCTATGAGGTTCAAACAGGTTTTCTACGGTCCCATTTAAAATAGAGTTTGCACATTATTTTTCTTTATAGGCTTAAAATATTGTTATGGCTACATAGATCTGTGGTAGCAAATTTAAAGGAATTTAAAGTCATTCTTTTTTGTCTTTTCTTCAGACTGCCTCCCTCTTGGCACCACCAGGTGGAGTGACTTCCCAGCAGCTGGTAGCTGTTCGGGGATTCCAGACCAGTGCTGTGAGCCGTGACATCGACACTGCCGCTAAGTTCATTGGTGCAGGAGCTGCCACGGTTGGTGTGGCTGGATCTGGTGCTGGAATTGGAACAGTGTTTGGCAGCCTTATTATCGGATATGCTAGGTAAATTAAACCAATTTTAAGACTTTATCTCAGTGTAAGCAGATATTGATTTGGGAGTAAAATTGTTTGAATGCTTTACAGCTGAGTTTTGTTTTGTGTCCTTTCTCTCAACAGAAACCCTTCTCTGAAGCAGCAACTCTTCTCTTATGCCATCCTGGGCTTTGCTCTCTCTGAAGCTATGGGTCTTTTCTGTCTGATGGTTGCATTCCTTATTCTGTTTGCTATGTGAAGCCCAGAGGCTTTTGTCACAATATTAGCAAGAATTAGCTGTTCGAAATGCCTTATGATGGGGCTAAATAATTCAGATTGTTTTTGCCCTTAACTCATTGGTGTTTCTTCAGAGATTGTGAATCCAATAATGTATGTAACTCTGGCAAGCCTAAATTGTTTTAATAGTTTTGCCATTGTATTGTATATTTAATCAAATGTTTGTTAATAAGCATGCAACTAATAAGAGAAATAAACATTTAAATATTAATGTGTGTTTTTTTATACCACTTTTCTGTCAGTTTATGTTGAATAAATCATCCCATTTGCCTGAAATATCTCAACATTTTAAAAAAAAAAATTAGATCCGAAACAAATTACAAAATGATAATAGAACTTATGCATAGGCAATTTTTGTAACCTAGAGTGTGTTTTTAATCCGGTAATTTAATTTTCTAAATTTCTAATACCTACGCTAGATGGCGCTGCGAAATTGCATTATGGTGCATTTAAAATACTACTTCGACGCCTTAATGCAAAGTCCTGGATGGATCCGTGAACAGCAGATGTGATCACCTAAACCTCACGATCCCAATAATGATTTCAGGAGAATTTCAGCCGTTTGTCAGGTGGAACTAATTATCCAAACACGGAACAAAAATTGAGGAAGGACGGAATTCAGCAACGGACTTCTCCCTTGAGTATCATCTCTGAGTTTTTGAACGTTTATGTATGTTAGATGATGATAGCAAATAGATAATTGAATTTCAGAATACATGGGGCCAATATTCCAACTTTACCACAGATGGGGGATTTTTCGTTTGAAAAAATTTAAGCTTGATCCGCAGTGTTTATTGTCGTGTAACTGTCATACTGGTCCCTCGGGTTTGGACGTGAATAACCAAAAAAGAATCTCAAGCAACCAGGTAAATACACCAGAGTCTTTATTTATTATGACTAAGCTTCAGACTGTACAAATAAAGCTCCTGAATGCTGCGTCCTTGCTTCCAGTGCTAGCTTTTGTTCTGAATTGGCACAGATTATACGCGTTAACGAGTTTTAACTTGACCTTTGTCCATGTGATATTTTACTAGTATTTTCTTCATAACAAAAGGTCCACATTATATTTACATGCCACAGTTTCAAACACAGAAATAAAACCAATAATGTTTTTTTTTAATAACAGGTAACAAAAAAGAGCAAAAAGGGAAAGTTGTTGTGCCAACAAGTACTGGATAGCTTTGACCAGCAGTATAATCAGGAACTTGGACCTTTATGGCCACTTGCAAGGTAAAATTTTGTTTAAGAAGAAAGTCTGGTTTCATATAGATGTCTGTTCTTCATTCACTGGGATTGCTTTTCTCCACAGAGAAGTCCTCCTGGACCCCCACTCCTGGCAGTATGCAGTCATGCTTAACCGTTTCAGCACTGTGACAGACATCACACAGACTCTCCAATCACAGGGATTTTCCACATTCCTGCCACAAGTGGATGCACCAGGGCTGGTTTATAATGGCCCTTCAACAGTGTCAAATTTAAAAAACCAAGCAGGAAATGACTCACTCTTGCAAACTCACTGCATTTCCAAGTGCCCCCCGAATGACTCTCATGACCAACTTGGCAGCACTTCTCATATGTTTGTTCCAGAGGTTCCATCACCTTCGGTCTGTTTTCCATCTACTTCATTACAGTGTTACATCCACACATATCCACTGCGGTTCCCCTCTCAGCTTCACATACCCGGACAACTGAAGCAGTATTACCTCCTGAATGCTGCGTCCTTGCTTCCAGTGCTAGCTCTTAAAG
Source organism: Takifugu flavidus (assembly GCF_003711565.1). Taxonomy (NCBI): domain Eukaryota; kingdom Metazoa; phylum Chordata; class Actinopteri; order Tetraodontiformes; family Tetraodontidae; genus Takifugu; species Takifugu flavidus. The sequence goes on along the minus strand of NC_079521.1, from coordinate 15,308,084 downwards.
TCAGGGATGGAGAAAAGATTCTGGACCTTTGCTCTGCTCCTGGAGGCAAAGCCTTAGTGATAATGCAGTGTGCTACACCAGGTGAAATGAGAGCGAGAAGTTAAATGTTTACAAGCTTCTATTGAATTGTATTCATTTTATTCAGTTGGGTATAAGAATGCAGTGTTTTTGAACAAATTAAGTGGATTTGCAAAATGGCTAAGATGTTTTTTTGAGCTTCCATCAAAAATTTATATTAGTTATGGGCTTGAATATTAGTAACATGTAATAACGCAGTTTACTTTGTTCTAGAACTTCTTTGTTGTAATGAACCGGACCCTCACAGACAAAAACGGCTGGCCAAGACCTTGGAGTCATTTTTGCCTCAGTCTGTGACCAACAGAGTGATTTTGTCTGCACAGGATGGACGGTATTTTGGGCACAGTGAAGTCGGGAAATATGATAAGGTGGGTTGATACGGGTGTCACGGTTGTTTATTATTGTTTGTTTTTTATAAGCAAACACCCATTTTTGCACCCCAAACGTTTAAACCAAACTGAAAAAGTACACCAATGATTGAATTGTCGCTCTTGCTGCTCTGACGCAGGTTCTAGTTGATGCTCCATGTTCAAATGACAGGAGCTGGCTGTATTCCCAAAATAACCAGCAGGGGGAGCAAAGGTTAAAGGAAAGAGCTAAGCTACCTGCGCTTCAGGCCCAACTACTGAAGTAAGCCTCATCCTTGAAAATGACTCCAAACTTTACAATTATATAGATTTATCACCAACAGAGTCTAGTTGTAGGTTATATTAATTCAATTTGTGACTGTGGTAAATGCTTTAGTATTAAATGGCATCGGATTGAATATCATTGCACTATTTTACATCACTGTAGGTCTGCACTGTCAGCGGTGCGCCCAGGTGGTGTGGTGGTGTATTCGACCTGTACACTCTCCAGCTCTGAGAACTACAGTGTTGTAAAGACGGTGCTGAAAGAGTGCCCTGAGGCTGAACCTGAAGACCTGTGGGAAGAGCTGGCTGTTTCTACCTCTAAATATTTCACCTTCTTTAACTCAGGAGGACACACGCTTCACGACTGGCCCCTGTTGCAACAGAACATCATGTCCTGTAATCACCACAGACTGGGGATTTTAGTGGTTCCTCAGCCTGGCAAGACTTGGGGACCCATGTTTTTATCTCGCATTAAAAAGAAGCAGTAGTTTAAAAATAGTGCCAAAAGGATATGAGGAAATGAAGAAGTGCAATTTTGTTTTTCTGCTCGTATTTTACATCTTGCGAGAAGTAAATATCCCACAGGCTAATGACACTGAAACAAACAGAGAAAGCTACATTCATCACATTTCAAATAAAATATTGTATACTAATATATTATTATTTTTTCTGTTTTCTATACCTTTCACTGGATCTGTTGGACAAAAGTTGGAAGTTAAGCCGTTCGCAGCAGGTTGGAGGGTCTCTGGTCCTGGTTGTGCGCCAAAAATTGCAAAGTATACTGGTAGAAAGGTGCTTATATGTCTTCACAGCACCACCGTGGTACTCTTGAGCAAGGTACTGACAGTAATTTTATGTACTTTTTTTTTTTTTTTTTTTACAAAATTAATAAATATAAAAGACTCAAGGGTCTCTTGTTTGTTGATGTACTATTATGTCGTTAATGTTTAACTTCATTAATAATTAGCATTTTGCCTAGTTTCTCGGATAAGATGGCAGAGAATGGTGAGATATATTTCTTGGTTAGGGCGTATCATACGTACACAATTTTTCACTATGTATTATGGGATGCATTGAGTAAATAGGGAACAGTGTTTCTTTTAAATGGCTTACACCCTAGAATCAGGCTTATAATGGAGAAATCACACATACAAATACATGTTATGGTTTATTACCCTGGAAATATGGATTTATCACAGGGGCCAGAGCTCAGTGTGTAGTTATTGACTCAGCAAAGCTGATGGATGGATGGATGGATGGATGGATGGGATGGAGGGATGGATGGAGAGGAGGTGTAGGTGAGAAGAATGAGAGAACTAATTGGGTCACTGTGGTACAGTTCTGAGGTCCACCCACTGCATTTCTGGTGGTATTAAACTTACTTATTGCTTTGTAGACACATATGTTGCATCAGAAACATGCCTCTTTAAATCATCAGCCGGGCTTACGTGCGCGATTCGTCCCCCAGCTATTTTCAGGAAATTACTTTAAATATTAAATACGTATGCGGTATTTTTCTGTGACCTGCGCTTGATTGTCCCAGAACTGTAACGCTGCTGCTGATATCTCGCAGCGTGACACTACATCATGGGGTAAATGTTTCTTTTCCTGTCTGAGAGATTAGAATAATAACCTGAAACACTGAGCAATCGGGAGCTAATTAACTTTCCGATTTCCTTCATTTCTGCTACTGTCGCCGTCCCGTCTCACTCCGAATGAAGTCGAGCTGGAGTTAATGATGTCTGATGTGCAATCGCTTGATTTGGGAGGCAGCATCATCCCTTGCAGTGCTACGAGGTAAATGAAGTTTATGGAGCTGCAGAAATGAGAGAACTCCACTGAACCTAAGTGTTATTGGGACACGTCAATATAGATGTTTCTACCGGCTGCTCCACTTCTGCCTTTGATTAATAACTTCAGCATCTGATACGTGCTCATCATCATGTTGCCAGTGTAGCGAGATGTTGGGTTAACCACGTTTGTGACCTTTGGCTGAACCCGGCTGTGTTGATGCTCCCCCATATTGCAGTCTTCCCTCAAGGGGAGAATCTCTAAGCAGCTTTCCCTCCACTTCAAAGGGAGAAAATGTAGGCCTCCTTTGCATAATCAGGTGGGGAACAGCTTTTTGCCAGAGAGGCAGGAATTAATTTGTACCTCCGCCAGATGTAATCATTAAAACTCTAGTTGCTGACAATAAACCGGGCGGCGAAGGGGAATAGGGAAGGAATTGTCAAACAGCGGGTAAAAGGAGAAGCAGCAATTGGGTACAAGATGGGCCTGAATGCCAGAGGACGCCACCGCTAAATCGGCTAATCTGGTTTGAGCTCGGTTAAGCCAGAATGACATTTTTTCTCCAGTGGTAACATTTAGCTCTGTCAGTCAGCTCGGACATCCTGACATCACTTTAATCCCTGCTGCTGATAACCATTTACTACACACCTGCCGTGATGTAGCTGCCAAAGTCAAATACCTGTCAGGCTGAAAGTCTGGAGACAGGTGCAGAATTTAAAGCTCAACCGTGTCGCGTCTTCTGCTTCCATCGTCTGATTTTCCATCCGTGTGCATTTACGTATTCCTCTCAAACAGCCTCTGCATTAAATGCGTAACTGTGTTTGAATCTACAGTCTACTGTTTGTCACCTGTGTCCATATTCAGTCAGTGGAAGTGATTATCCCTTGAAAGAATGAAACCTACTTATTTCTTTATGTGCAAAAACAGAGGAATATTTTAGCTGAGTTCTAATTTTAGAGTAAACTAGCCAGAGTGAGAAGATAATCCTGGAAAGAACAATGGTGTTAGGAAGGCACAAAGAGGAGCAGGTGGTTAGAATCCAGCCAATCCATTATGGTTATCATGTGGCCTTTTCTGGCTTAAAATATGTGAGGATGCCATAAAAAAAGAAGCTAGTTTAGAATCCCTGTAATCTGCATGCAGGACTAACTGGATGAAGAGAAGCTTTTGTGTTTTGTGGTGGATATCAGGTACGCTCACTGCGAGGGCTGCCAGACGTTGCCCGAGGAAGACGAAGAAGAGGATGACAGAGTGAGCGAAAGATCCATCAAGATAAAGAAAGACGACGAATCTTTCATCTTCTGATCTTCTGTCTCTCCTTCTCAAAGAGTCCAAATGTGATCCAGCTAAGGAGGATTAAAAGTGGAGTTCTGTTGTTTAGGAACTTGAGGGGGGTGGGCGGGGGGGGGGGGGGGGGGGGGGGGGGGGGGGGGGTCTTTGTCAGTAGTTGGTATCCAAGGACACGAGCAGAAAAACTGGGGAAGCATTTCCCAAAAGTAATAGAATCGATTTAGTTTCATTTTAATGTGACCCATCAGCAGCAGCAGATGAGGAGCAGCCAGAGAAGATCTTAACCGTTTTTCTAAAAGAAGACAAGAGGATAAATGACACTTCACTAATAACATAAGATGATTACAAAATAATTGGGAGCACTTTCAACCTACTTAACGCGCTGATAAAGTGGATTTTCTATTTGATAAAATTGTATTCGTCAGATTTGATACACATGCGCTTGCTTACGCAACACATTTATTATTCATATTCACTTGCTGGAGGAGCGCGCGGCGCTGGAGTGGTCGACTCTGCCTCTCAGTGTTTCCACTGCTAGAAATATTCCGATGTTTGCAGAAAATGACACTGCTTTAATCCTGGATTCAACAGACTGGCGTTGCCAATGTTGTCGGAGTCGAATAAAACCGTCCGTCGCCATTGGCGTTCCTGAAAACACTGAAGGCTCATCTGCTAACAGCATGACTCAGTAGTTAGGGTGCTGAACGGCGGTGCTCAGCGCCAGCACACCCACCTTGTTTCCAGGGTTTCACGCACGCACGCACGCACGCACACACACACACACACACACACAAGGTGACACCGAGCTCACAGCAGTGTATAATATGAAGTCAGCACAAAGGCAGACAGCAGACAGGAAATGCCTCCTATTTTTCCTCCCTGTTGATTTTTCCACTTTACCTGCCTCCCCGTCCCTGCTGTGCATTCGGAACTTGCTATTCTCCCTATCTCCTTGTAGCTGGATGACTTTTTCTCCTCTGCGTGTGTGTGTGTGTGTGTGTGTGTGTGTGTGTGCCTGTCTGAGTGGCTCTCCCCTCTCTCTCCCTTTGATCTCGCTGGTTCTAGCCCAGAGTTCCACAGTGATGCAGGATGACTTTTCTCTGCCTATTAATGTCTTGACTCACTTGCCGCCTTTCTGGCGTCCACTGAGACATCATTTCCCTGCTGTGCACATTCTATTGACTGGCCCTGTCGCCCTTAACCACAAGCATGCGTACACGTGCATGAGAGGGCTTCATAAACAAAATAAACCAGACACATTACAGCTCCCCTTCGTTTTTGGGTGGATTACTCAGCAGGCTCCATTTGGAAGTAGCAAATAGTGACGTCAGCACCTCTCCGGTGTCCTGACGGTCGGCTGCGGGAAATGTCAAACTCTGCCCTTTCCTCAGCTCAGGCATGAAACACCGGATACTTGTTTTCTGACTGAGTCACCTTTCTGTGTGGATTTTTCCATGTTTTTTCTGTGTGTGTGTGTGGGGGGGGGATACTGTGTGTCTGCGTGTGCCCTGTCAACCTGACCTCAGTGGCTGCGAAGCCTGACTGACCTTTCTGTGTGTGTACCCTAACCCTAACCCTAACCTTCCACAAATGAAATGCGCGCAGGGAGTGTTACTGCGTAATTGTATTATCCGATTATTTAATTCAAGGAAGTGAGTCTGTGTGTCTTTTGGTGGGGGTGAATGTCTGAGAAGTAAAACTCCAGGACGACTGGAAGAAACTATTTTCCCTTTGGCATTGTAACAATCTGGTAAAGATAAATATGAAGTGAGGTGTGTGTGTATGTGTGTGTGTGTGTGCCAAGGTGACTCACCTGGCCTTGTGCACAAAATAAGGAAAATCATCATTCTTGTGTTGCAAAGGTGACACATCGGAAATATGCTTCGCATCAACTCATTAAGCTCGGAAGCTTCGCATGCAGAGCGCCCACATTCACAGATGCAGTGTGATTATTAATGATTCACCAGCTTTACCCGCCCGTGTTTACACGTGTAGTCAGCTGTGTTGACATCGAAAGATGCCTTTGTGGGGCTTCTTCTTGAAGATCCTTAAAAGGTTTGACTTTTTTTGGGGGGCAAAAATCGTTTTTTGTTTGTTTTGAAAGAGGCCACCTTGGTGCTTTATTTATATTTGGTTAAAAATGCATAAAATCAATACCTCAATTGGTCGGATAGTCACATGACAGCGGTCAGGTAGAAGCAGCTACTGGACTGATTTCTGGCTGGTTTGTTCACTTTTGAGTAATAGTGCTGTAATGAAGTCTGCTGGGGGGGTGGGGGGTGTGTGTGTGACTGGGAGGTTGCCGGTTTGAACCCCGGATGGCAAGGCCCGAGAAGGAAAGACCTGGACTTGGAGTGGTGACCAGGAAGCAGACTGGGGTGCAGGACCACCATCTGCCCACCACCACTGGCACCACTGTTGGCCCTTGAGCAAGGCACTGAAACCCCTCAGATGCTCCACGGGCACAGGTTGCCGGCTGCCCTCTGATGGGTTAAATGCAGACACATAATTTCATTGAAGGTGTGTGATGACAATGATTAATATTAATTAATTCTTCTTCTTTTCATTTCAAAACCCTGTTCTACCACCCAATCTAATTTTTTCCGAAATCCTTCATACACGAGACAAAGGAGCACCGTCGGTCTGCATCTCCCGCCTCTGTCTTCCATCCAACCTCCTCCTCTCCCTTTCTCTCCTCCCCTAAGTGCTGCAGCTCCTGGTCTGAAGCCTCAGGGAGCCGTGCAACTTGATTGTGTTTTGATGTTCTTGTAAAACTAACAAGTGCACTCAGACTCGGGACCCATAACATACATTTTTGAGGCTGTTCACCCAGAAGGAAAAGAGATGAGGCAAGAGCAGCAGTAGCTCCAATCACGACATACAACATACACCAAGGACAGAAATGCCTCACCATACATGTTAGAGAAGAAATGATATACCTTGTATTATTATTATTATTATTATTATTATTATATTATTATTATTATTATTATTATTATTATTATTGACCAGATCATTATTAGTCAGCTTTATTCCTCTCAGACACTGATTCAGACACAATTTAAATGGACAACACATCATCTATTATTAGTATATTGTGTAAAACCACCTTCAATGTTCAGCTATTTCTAATATTTGAAGCATCATCTTTGTGGTGTGGATCATATTATTGAGCCAAAAGGACAGCAGCTAAAGACATTCTTTTTCTTCCAGTGGACATCTGAGCAGCCACATCAGGGTTGTCTGAGGCTTAGAAGGACAGTGGACTTTCAACAGAGCAAATATAAAAGGAAGTATGGATGTAAAGGGGAAGAGAATCTTAGCGATTGATAAGTCTTAGTTTGATGATCTGGCCTTGTTTGTTTATATTTGATGTCTGGAAGACCGCAACATTTCCAGAATAAGCCGGTTGAGTTGTTACAATTTTTGTCTTTCATACTGACGGACATCATAATCCAGTTCACACCCAAATATCAGATCAGAGGTGTCTGCAAAATCTGGGGGGTCAAGTCCAAAACGTCAGGTTAATTAGAAAAAGCTCTGAGTTTTACGTCTGCTGTCCTTGTTGGAGAGGCATTCATTTAATGTTCACTTTCTGTAAGCACAAAGCTTGTTTTTCCCATTTGTGTGGCCATTTTGGACTTGAACACGCAGCCCTTAATCCCAGACTGTTTAAACCGCTGCCTTAACTTAACTTTAATGAAAAGCCATCCGTGACCTTTTGACATTTTCAAATTTGCAAACGCTGAACGTTTTTTTCAAGGTCACGGAACCTCGCTCATGGCTTCATCGATCAGAGGACTCGGCGCCCCACTGAGCCTGTTAGAAACACCGTCGGCCCCTGAACCGCAAATCTGGGCCTCCCCTCCTCCATCATCGATCTTCTAACACCAGGTATTCAGAGGTGTTTGCACACCCTCAGCAGACCTCCAGAACAAAGGCCATCGCTCGGTAGGATGCAGGTGGTGTGTCCATAGGGTGTCCTTTAAATGTTTTAGAGCTGTGCTGATGCCTCTCTGAGTTATAAACTCAAGTTTACTTTCATCACTTGCAGAAGTAAAGAAATATATGTTCCTCCTTAAGTAGGAAAGATGATATCTAACCAATTATTTGACTCCTTCTGGCTAGTAATCTAGCGTTTGCAAAATCACTCTGCACCTACCCCAATAAAGGGTTTGCGCGGAGGCCAGGGCATAACTAATCACATTTATACGTTTGCGTGACCTTTCTCTTTTGAAACGCTTGCTTGTGATTGCATCTGCGTATCCTGTTTTACAGGGATCTCAAAGCAATTTGCTATAACGTGCGTTCTTTAGTGTGCATTTGATCTTCTTTGTGTCCTTTCACAGTTAAATCTTTATTTTTATAAGCTCACAGAAACTTTAACTAAATGTTAATCGTGACCTTTTTGCGTTTGCCCAAAACTACATGCCTCAGAGGGGCGAGAAGTTGATCAGTTAAGCACTACGCACTTACAAAACCGACAGAAAGAACTTATAATGTGTGACTCTGTGACTAATACACACAATATCGGAAGGCATACTTCCTGCTGACTAAACAGCTCTCAGTTGTTGTGCCTGTAGGAGGGTAATGCCCTGAATTTAACTGTATATGTAGCTGCTTTGGAGCTGAAAGTGTTATGATGACGCATGAATTTTGTTTTATTTGAAAAAAAAAAAAAAAAACCCACCATAAAGGCTTCAACATAAAACTTGCACCGCTACAAATCTTTCTCAGTTATTATATTCATCAGCCATGATTATTGGGTCTTATCAATACCCTTAAATTAATAATTCATCTGCCTGAAAAGTCACCAAAATCAGTCAACGTTCTCAGGGAATAAAGATTGTTATTCAGCACAGAACATTAAACCAGAAACTACAACTTAGTATGGTTGCTTGTTTTTTCCCCAAGGTAGTTGACTTTATCTCAACCCCGTCTATCTCCTCCTCTTCATCTCTCTGTTCTCACTCTTTTGCATGACCAGTTCCATGTCAGCCCATAATTGTGTTTGGATGTTCTTTCAGATCTGCAATTGAGCGTGTTCTCGTCAGCCAAAACAGAAGCTGTGTCACTCCTCAAGGTCTCTGAGTGTCTGTCTGTCTGTCCGTCAGTCTGCCCACCCATCCATCCATCCATCCATCCATCCAGCCATCCAGCCATCCATCCATCCATCCATCCATCCATCCATCCATCCATCCATCCATCTATCTATCTATCTATCTATCTATCTATCTAGCTATCTATCTATCTATCTATCTATCTATCTATCTATCTATCTATCTATCTATCTATCTATCTATCTATCTATCTATCTATCTATCTATCTATCTATCTATCTATCTATCTATCTATCATCTATATGCCTGTCTGTCCATCTAGGAATGCATGCTTTGTTGTGGTAACATCAATGTCAGAGGGGACCAAAGGACCTTCTCCCCCCACCCCCCGGGTTTGTGTCACATGAAATTACTGAACACACACACACACACACACACACACACACACACACACACACACACACACACACACGCACGAGTCCATGGACTCAGCTAAACACAGTCTTGGGAGTAAATATTTGTGCGGTGGAAGCACCAGATAGCGGAAGCCTTCTCACCTTAGCGCTGTGCAACCAAATCATGAAATATTCAGAGAGAGCGATGGGAAAAGAAAGTGGGATTGCAAAACGGACGGGAGAGAGAGAGACAGAGAGAACTGTGGGAGGGCCCAACAGAAGGAGATGGATGCAGGGGTGGGGAGATAGTCAGTGACACAGGAGAACACCTGTAAAAAAAAAAACAACCCTCGGTGACTTAAATGAAAAGGACATGAAAGTAAAGGCTGATTTGAGAGGGGATGGACAGAGAAAGAAAAACATCATGAGGGTGAAAGTGTGGCAGGTCAAGAGGGCAAACAAGATTCAAATAGGCTGTAGACTGACAGGCAGAAAAATAGAAATAATCAGGCAGCAGAGTGTGCAAAGTCCTACAGCAGAAGTGCAGTAAATAGATGGAACAAAATAATGCTTTAATGCTCTGTGCACCAGTCAGTCTTCACTCAGAACTTAATGGGAGTGCTTTCTTTGACAGGGACATTCGGTTCCGCAGTCCTGAATGACTTTTCAAATGCTATGCCTTATCTGCTCGACTCAATGGAGGATTGAGGGAAGTTCAGTGTTTAGATATGTTTATAATGACTTGAACAGCAGCAGCCTGGTCCAGCGCTTTCCTTTTGGCAACTGCTGCTCCGGCTGAGGTTTCACCAGATGTCTACCTGTGACTGATGCTAATGGGATGGCGTTCGACTGTAGGCCGTTTTCAGTGGTTTAATTTCTCAGCAACATGTTCCATTTGCAGTTTATCACGCTTTTAGATCATATTTGATTGTGGTCAATATTGCACATGAACAACGAAAAGGAAAAGATTTAATGTAAATCATTCAGTGATGTAACAATCATACATATTTGTAGACTAATATAGATGTTTTGCAGGGTTTGGTGGAGGCAGGCAGGCAGACAGTGCAGAGGTAATCCAGAAACACAGCGGCTAGAGACGATGAACTAAACTAGGTCATGCACAAAGGAAGCAACACGGGGGGAATCGCTGGAATGCTCAGAGAAAGCAATGAATGTACGGAGAGCAGAGAGCAGTTACACCAGGGAGTGCAGCAATAAAACACAGGTGAGAGAGGTGAGGTAATGAACGGAGGGGGGAGCCCCAACCGGGCTAAATGAAGAGGTCTGAAATGGTGGAAAACATAAAAGAGATGCAACAAACTGACCTTGATTCAGGATGTACCTGTGGCAACATACATTTTTCAAATGTGAACTAAAATTCAAAATAATAAATGAAGAATGTATCCGCTCTCTGGAGTAACTGTCCGTTGTGCTGAAATATAACCGAGTTGCATTGAAAGATTCCTGACATCCAAATGTCTTTTACTTATACATTTATATCTGGATGCCATGAAAATATCCTTTTATGGTTGGAGTAGAACATAGGAATACAGGTCTGCCACACTTTCCTGACACTGTGATAATGGTTTTATAGCAAAAAATATATTTAGTCTCCAGCAAGATTGACAATAAAGAATTACATTTCATAGACTGGCTGGTAGTTCTCTAGCTATGTCTCTGAGCAGTTTCTAAGAGTTATTTTCGAGACACTCAAGTAAGCAACAAAGAGGCGTTTTTGCACCAACTGCTGGTTAGTGACTCTGCAGGATATTTGAGGTAGTGTCAACGTGCCCCCTTTACTGGAGATACATGTTAGCATCCACCACCACATGTTGGGTTACACACTCCAGGTCACAAGCACTCGATCACGATGGCTAGAAGTCTCCTCCGAGTAAATACGAGCCTCTTTGTGTCAGGGTGTGTTTGGTTCAAAGCTCAAAAATGTCAGAGGATTAAATGGGATTATTTCCAGTGTCTCCTCAGAGAATCTGTCAAATTTTGAAGTGCAGAAATGTACACAGAAGCACCACACAGCATTAGAATTGTGATCATTTCAGCCGAATGTTACTTAGGAAAGTACATTATTCCAAACACAAATGTGAATGTAAAAAACAAATAGATCTGAATGTATACAGGTGTTTGAAGGGAGGCAAATTCCACTTCACAGGACCTTTTGCAAAGGAGAAAAAAGAGGACAGAGATAAAACTGTCAAAGCTCGTGACCTCTAAAATGATAAATTTACTTTAATTACTCTTTAAAACATATATCGAGGCAATTTCTTCTAAAAAAAGCATCGTGTTAGAGCGTATATCAGCCCACGGGTAGCACCGTGCGTTCATGGTGATACTGCGCTCTCGCCACCATCTCAATGTATTTGTATGCCCGCCTTCCTCCTCCTCGTTAATAAAGAGAAGCCGCCCTTGACAAATTAAAACCCCAACGTATTCCCATGCATGTATAATCAGATCCAAGGAGTGATATACGAAACCCACCCACGACCCCCTGTCCCCCCAAAAAATCAACAGGACTGACGCAAAAAAAAGACTGTTAATAAGATGTGAAACCTCGTCGGGAAGCAGAGGTGACTTTGGAGTTGGCTTTGAAATATCTTGGATGTGCTGTGAAAATGTAAAAAAAAGAGATTCAACTCTGCACCAGAGAGGGAAAAGGAGGGGGAGAAGAGAGAGAGGGAGAGAGAGAAAGAGAGATTGCAGCGGGGAGTCTGAGGTTTCCCATTTTCTCACTTCATTTTGGATAAGAAAAATCAATTAGCAGACAAACAGACAGGGTGCTGCCTCCTGATGGAAAGTTTGCACCCACCGACCTGTCTTCTGTGTTTTTAATCTTTTAAAACAAATCCTGCCTGAACTTATTCGCGTCGGTTTGTGCGCAATGGCTGGTCAGTTACGCCGTCCGTCTGCCCGCCTCCACATAAATGGATGCTCGCTTTAAAGAGAGGGGGCGTGTGTGAGAGAGAGAGAGAAAGAGAGAGAGAGAGAGAGAAGGGGGGAGAGAGAAAACACCCCGTAACTAAACAAGAAGTGCATGTGGATCCGAGTGACCTTCTGAGTTTGGATAACCGAGACGATTCATGACAGCTCCGCGACTCCTCATTCGAGGTTTCTGCTCAGGAGCCTCCGCCGCGTCTTAGTTCGGATCTCACTTGTGTTGTGTCTCACTCAACGATGTGTTCCGGTGGGAAATACTGTGTCTTTCTGTTCCTGCTTCAAAGTAGCCTGTCGGACCCGGCGACCACGAATCAAGGTGAGTGTTTGGCGCGTCAACACCAGCCTGGTTGCGCAACTTTCATTTTCTTTTAAAACTAACGACTCATAACCTCTTTATGCAGAAAAATGTTGTTTAAGTGTGTAATGACGACTATTAAGTGTTTCCCCCTAAAATTCCATTAGTTTTGTTTTATAATAACAGTTTAATTTGCCACTAAACAACAGCCAGAAGAAACTAAGAATAACATTAAATAAAAAGAGCTGAGATTTCTATTAAATTGATTTAATTACTCTTATTTTTCTGTCCTCCAAGAGCACTATTATGACATATTTATGTTGAGTCTGTCTACTGGTGTGAGAGACAGCAAAACTGTGGGATGCAGGAAGTTGCGCGAATCCTCAGAGCTGAATTTACAGAAAGAAACGCACATTTTCAGCCTCCTGAACAAACACCTGCAGGTTTGCAGGCACAAGCCGCAGCCAGTGGAGGAGGATCCCAGATTATACTTCTGCCCCGATGCAAAAACATTGCCGCAACTATAGGGACCCTCAAAGGGTTCCAGTGAACGTCAGCTTCGAGCACATCCTGTCAGCTACAGCGAGTCTGAGTTTGTCTATTTCTGTCCTCCCTGAGTTCAGCCATCCATGGGTGAAAATCTAAGAGGGGCTTGGGCAACGTATTCTCAAGAGGATTCCTCTTCAAAATAAGCCACATTTACAGTCAAGAATGTGGATTTTTTGCCTTTATGTAGGTCAGGTGGTTAACGCAGGTGCTGCTGTAACATGTGCTGGACGACGTGCGAGGCTGAAGAAACACAAGGGACTGTTCTACGGGTAAAGGACTGTCTTCAGTGTGATGCATCTGACAGCTTCCATCTTGTACTTCAGCAGTGGGCAGATTTAAACACCTTTTCTGAATGGCTGGGCTTTGATGTGCACTTTGAAAGGCAACAAGAGAAGTTGGCATTCTAAGAGGTTACCTGTGGTGATAAGAGTTCCAAGTAGCTCATTAGACCATCTATATTTACACTGTGATTATGTCATGGTGGATATATCATCCAGGTTTCAAGTGTTTGTTATGCGTTTCACTAGCAAATGAGGACTTTTTTTATTATTATTTTTACTGGTCCTCCCTGCACGGTTGAGAGCACAAGTAGGTTAACATTAGGCTCAGGGTTACAGATTCAATAGTGAGGGGTTAAGATTAGAGTTTGGGATCCACAGGAAGATAGAAGGAGTTCAGATTACAGAATCTTTTCTTTCCTTTTCTCTCCTTTTCTCTCTCTTCAATGGTATTTGAACTGCTTCGGGTGAAACAAAGACTTGGTGGTGCCATGAAGTGATCTGAAATGAGCTCATAACTGCGTATATTTACTGCAAATTTTAGGAGGTCCATAGTGTAAATTTACGCGTTGCTTTTTTATGCAGCTAAAACACCAAGGCAGTGATTTCCTGTGTAATCACTGCCAAAGGAGGGAGACAACAATTCTTTGTCAGATCTGTGTACATTTATTTCTTTATTTTGGGCTCATAAACAGAAAAAACAAACAAAAAAGTAAAAAAAATAAAAATAAAAAAAAGCTTGATTTTGAAAGATCAAAAGGATCAAAATCTCCTGATTTTCTCTTTTTTTCTCATTATGCAGAATACACACTGGACTGACAACACACGTCATGGCCACTCTTAAACCCTTAATAACGACACTCCAGGAGTGCGTCATGCATCAGACCAAGAGGCACAAGTGCTTTTCAACAAGTTTTAAACAACTGCAATTTAAAAGAGTGAGCCTGTTAGGTCCTTCAAACGAGGGCCCTCTGGTTTGGGCCACCAGAGTGAAGGTGACAGGTGACTGACCACCAACTGCAGCCCCCACCCAAGGAAACCCAAGAAAATGCATTTTGATTTTACGTGGAATCTTCAAGCAAACCCGGCTTTTTTAGCTATATGTTGCTCTTAATCACCCGCCTTCTTCCCGTCTCTACACTTGAGTCTACTTCTCACGCTCCCACATCTACTTGCGCTTCACATCTGAGCTGATAAATGATTTTTCACTATAGCAGCAGCCAGTAATCAACCATAATCAGCACCAATCTAAATTGGTGGAGTTTGGTTGAAAGACTCGTTGGCTCTAATTGCACAGTTCAGAATCACATTGTGATTGTTTAGGTGGTTCGGGAACTTTCAAGGTTATCCAAAACTCACAGGATTAGTTCTTGCATTGATTAGACGTTCTCTCATTTATTCGTGACTAAATTAGCCCAGTTTAAAGGTCCTCACACTCGTGTGTTAGGAATCTATCAGGAAAAACAAAACCAACCCTTTTCATCGGTCAGGAGCGTTAAGGCATGATGGTGGCAGATCGTTATGTTCCCAGACATACTACGCAGAAAAGAATAATGAGCTTTTTGCTGTATTTCTCTGAGAGTGCACCTGTGGGGGGAGGGGGGGGGGGGGGTGTCATCACGCTCTCCTCTCCTCTCCTCTCAAGGTTTCTTCCTGTTAAAGGGGAGTTTTTCCTTGCCACTGTTGCTTGGCTGGGGTCAGGCCCTGGGATTCTGGAAAGCGCCTTGAAACAATTTTGATTGTAAAAGATGCCATATAAATAAAGATTGATTTGATTTGAAGATTGATCTGTTATTTCCTGGTTCTAAAGTAGCTTCAGTAAAAACCATGGACGAATGGGACATTTCTCATCAACAAAAGATTGAAAACAATCTTTCTCCCATGAAAGATTGTTTTTCTAATTTTGTTGAAAATCAATAGCTCTCTGTCTCTGGCGGTCTGACAGACTGTCTTTATTCCTCCTTCTGTCTGCATCCTCCCTTGAATGGCGAGACAGCATGATTGTAATTCCTGCTTTAATTACCGGCTGGTGGTCAAGGCTAAATGAAGTCTTTGCAAACGCTCAAGTGGTTCATTCAGTCGGACTAAGCCTTAGTCAGATATACCTTATACTAAGGTATATCTTCTCTGGTTATCTACCTCGCTCGCTGCCACAGCTGCATTGAATTAGTCCAGATTTGGCACAGCCGGGCCAAACGCTGAAGTGGTGGCTAAGAGAATGTGACTTTTTGTTGACCCCTGAAGTGCGACACACTTTGTTGATAGAGACTGTAATTAACTGACTGCGTGGAGACAAAGGAAATTGCACATTCATCATATCAAATCGACTCAGGGGGCTTAGCAAGGGACAGATAATGACTCCTTATACGCATCGGCCGTGACCAGAGTGCAAACAGTTGGTAGCGCTTGTAGGTGCACGAGGCTTGAGGCCGCCGATACGGCCATCGCAGGCAGGATTATCCACGAACGCTGGGATGTGAACTTGGAAAAGTAGGCAATAAATGCTGTTGTCAGTGCAGCGTTGGTCCCAGATGTTCTGTTTCAGGAAGGAATATACAGCTGCCCCCGGGGCCCATTGAGACGGACGCAGCCGTCTGCTAGTGTTCTGTTTTTCTTGCCGTCGGGTACGGACCAAATGTTGTGGTAGCGTGAGGGGAATACTGGGTCACTGGAAGTTTAAATATCTGTTTCATTTGTAAAATGAGATTAAATAAGTGTTAAAGCGCTTGCGAGGTTACAATTGTTCCTGCTTTAGACCGCACACACAGCGCCAGCTAGTGGCCTGGCATGGAAACTAGAGAATTTTCAATGTTTCGTCCGTGGAAATGTGCACTTCTTTTCAAATAAAAAAGAAGCAGTACCATCTCAAGTTGGCCCTTCTCATATGACTGAGCCTGAGTCTAGTGCTGACACTTAGAAGGACATTCTAGTAGTTGGTGA
The DNA here is from genome assembly GCF_003711565.1 of Takifugu flavidus. Lineage (NCBI taxonomy): Eukaryota > Metazoa > Chordata > Actinopteri > Tetraodontiformes > Tetraodontidae > Takifugu > Takifugu flavidus. The sequence goes on along the minus strand of NC_079521.1, from coordinate 15,291,827 downwards.
GCACCGTTAAGTTTAATGTGAAAGTGACAGTTTATTATTGGGTTTAATTGACCTTGCCCTCCTAGATCCGTTTGGCTTGTCTGGTTTCTTTTGTGTAAACCTGAAGTCAGCGGTTGACAGAACAGTAGAGCTCCGGCTGTGAGGGACCAAAACAGGTACCTAAGATATTGCCACTATTAATGATATGGAGCCTTTAAATCTCTAATCAATGGCTGCAGGGAGTTGTTCCACATGCTGGGTTAACACTTGAACTACATGTTAAAGTTTGAGATGGAAAGTTTATTCCTTTATTTTCCCCTTCAGTCATGTTTAGATTATCCTTCATGTCAGGCAGCACAGGAAACTCCTGACCTCTGTGAAGGTACCAATCTTTCAGAGTTCACCAAGACAGAGGGAGGGTCCGCGCTGGTGTGGCGGCAGTTCTTAAGAGCTCTTATTTCATGGTCGTTGAACCAGATAAGGGCTGTACGACTCGCTGACAACTTGATAACAATTTTTCTGCTCTCTTTCCTCTTGGTCATTGCTATTTCTCTTCTTTTAACATTTACCCCCTCTACCTTTCTTACCCTTGCCCTTTTCTGCTCTCCTCTATCACCCTGGCCTCTGCCTTTCGCCTCCATTTCACTTTTATTTTTGCCCACCCCTACGTTCTCAAGTGGTTCTGTTGGACACAACGACAGTGCTGGGGGAACTAGACTGGAAGACATATCCTGTCAATGGGGTGAGTGAAACGATCATTTCTTATTACCCGAATGAAAGTTAAAGCTGTTATCTTAATGAATACAACCCAGAACAAGTGAAGACATGTGATCTCAATCAAGTGTAGCAGCATTGTGCTGCTGTTGCTCTGCTACACAGCTTAGCATCGCATTAGCAGGAGAAAGTGAGAAATAACTCCTGCTATGTCCAAAAATCAAGCAGGGTTGAGTGCAGAGAGTGCGCTCAACCCTGCGTGACTTGGTGCACTCGCTGATGAGCTGAAACCTGTTTGAGACACCGAGGTATTTCGCTTCAAACGGCATCACAGTGTTGCATAATGAATACGAACTCGACTGACGTCTGCACTGGCCTGATCTCTTTATTTTTCCTACTGAATATTTAATATTTGCTCAATGGTTCTCGTTTCGTTGTTACTACAGTGGCCTTAATAATTAACTTTACGGTATATCTAGCTTCATGTCTACCACAAAGGATGATGGCTTAACTGCTTAGTTATTTTCAAAATGCATTATAGGATACATTAAATGCATTAAATAGAGGACAGTGATCCTCATTTTATGCCTCACCGGTCTGGGTTCTGAGTTCTAAAATTGAGTGCTAGCATGTGCTAGCTTTTTTTCTTTTCAGCGTGTTGACTGCTGATGTTTGTGTTCTTTAAAATCTGCATTTCAGACTTACAGCCGTTGGTTGATATCATTGTAAAAATATGTTGTCCGATCCTCTCTCGACACTCACTGTCCTCTTTTCTTTTCCTGAGAGTAACGCTGCATTCATGCATTTCGAAACATTGGAGAAATGAGACCTGAGTTGACAGATCAAGATAGAAACAAATACGATTTTAAAATAATTAGATTTATAGTATAGTTTGACTAAGTTAGGGAGGCTGGACTAAAAAGCCCAATGGGCCATACGTGGTGGTGATTTGCAGCTGCTCTATTATTATTATTATTATTATTATTATTATTATTATTATTAGTAGTAGTAGTAGTAGTAGTAGTAGTAGTAGTAGTAGTATTAGTATTAAGAATTATTATTAATTTATAGCTACAGGGCATAGACTGACTGCTTTCACTTTGTTCCTCCAGCTTTTGATTGGCATTTCACTGTCAATAGAAACCTTGCAAATGTACACACTGCTGTAAACATTACGCCTCCCAGCATCCCGTGAAATCGGCATCAAGTGTGCAAACTTTGTGCCGCCAGTGTGATTCACGGTCAGTATGTGCGATTTAGCAGATGGGCGCGGGGTAGCTGAGGGGGCTCCGGCCTGGTTCGGAGCAGTTTAACCGATTTCGTGCACCACTTCTGCCGTTCACATCAAACATCCGACAAACAAACACAGTGTGTCACAACAACTGGCGCTTCCTCATCTATTATGTATTTTCATCTGTAAGAGAAAACAGAGCCTGATCATAATCCCACTAGAGATTAAAGTAATCTCATTGTAGTATATCAGTTTTTGCAGGGCTAAAACAGAAGGGAAGATTTTTTTTTTTTTAATACAAGCAAGCAACAATAGCTATCCCACAATAATGCTTCTAATTCCGCACACATGGTGACAGAGGGACTGTTTGAGCGTTGGGGCTGTGATTGAAAACGTAATAAATCCTTTGGAGCCAAACCAATAAACAGAAATTAAATACTGAGGTATCTTTCAGGTTGAGACACTCCTCTTGAAGGAGCCTGTCCTCATCCAGAATGCTGGGTTTTTTGCTATGGGGAGAAGCAGAAGCAGCATTAATTAGTCGAACAAAACACAACACCAGCGCTCAGATTCACGTCAAATCAATAATTCATCACAGCTGCAGAGATTTAATGATAGTTTTATACCACCTCCGCGCTCTCCCTCACATCCCCTTAGTCTGACAATGACAAACGATCGTGTTTTAATCAAAACCTTGTGCCTTTTTAGACGCTGCACCATTGTTGTCCCTGTGATTTAAATGCATATGTAAAGGTGTTTGTGTTTCATTGTGTTGAATTGAAACCCTGAGCTCATATCTGGGTTTATTCTTTGAATTATATCATTAAGACAACAACAAACACGCACTCATATTATTTTTCTAGCAGTGCTCAGCCATATCCTCCACTATAATGTCTTTAATTTTTCATAAACAGACTTTGCAGGGACATTTGTCTCAAATTATGAGACAAATGTTTCGTGATACTTGCACAGCTCAGCCGTTATCTATCTGTAGTCAGATAAATGAGAAAAAGGGTTTAAAAATTAAACGGAATGAATGGAAGCTGTGTAACATCTAATAAAAGAGATGATGAAATGTGACCTCAACAGGTGTGAGTCTTCCACTCCTTTCTGATCCATCTTCTGCTACCTGTGGACCAGTTTGAGAGACACTGGCCACACAAATCTGTCATTCTGATGATAAAAAGGAAATAGTTCTGTTATTCTCCTGGTCACAGCATTTCATATCGACAATAAACAAGATCCTAAAAGTATCGATGTTTTAAAAGGAGGATCGTTTGGTTGATTTATACGACATATTTAAAAGTGCTATAATGAAGCTACAAACCAACTGTCGTCATTTTTTTCCCTTTGGTTTCCTCTGTCCTCCCTCTCATAGCCATCAGAACGTTGCTCATTGAGAAGTGCAGATGGACCCCGTTCAGGCTAATGTGATGCATGGGGATAAGTCCAGATATTAAATATGACATTTTCAGCCATTATAGCAGGGCTGTATTTTTGGGTTATTTTTCTACACTTTCCTCATTGGCCCTCTCTGTTTTTACTCCTCATCCTCCATTTTTCTTTTTGAATCACTGCAGCCTCGGGGGTCGATGCGCAATCGGCCCCTTTTCCTTACACACTTAAAAACTTTCTTAAATAAACGATCCTTCACGGTATGATGTTTTATGGAGTCTAGAATGTGTCTGGAGGGGAACGCGTTATTCTGCCCGTGCTAGTCTGGTCTACATGCAGTCATAACTCATTTGGAAGATGATCTCCTTATCTGCGAGGCAAAAGTTCCTCCTTAGCCTCCATGTCTGCGTTCAACAACTTTCACAACAGCTGCAGTTTTCGGCGGCTGTCAGAGTTTCCCGTCACAAGATGAGTGCAGAAGTTAAGCTGCCTAGAGTCGAGGAAAAATGTCAAAACAAGTTACCACATTCAAAGCTCTCCACATTCGCGTCTCTGCAGAATGAGGGGACATTGCAGCAGATATTAATACGTCACTGTTGAATTGTCCCCGTGTGGAGACAGACACGCTGATGGAACACCGTTATCCTTCTGATTAGAGGACATTCTCTACCCCTCTGTTCACATTACACACACTTCTGACAAGAGATTAGATAATCTCAGCGCAGTAAAGTCTCATTTGAGCCCCATTTTCCCATAAATGAAGGCAGGTTTCATGTTCCTGAAGCTTGAAGCATAAATATTCCATTAAAAGGTCTGTTGCAGGGGTGATGTGAGCACGACTTGACTTCTATTATGAACGCTTCCCTTGTTGTTAGCTGGTGATTTTTGTTCGGGGGATAACAGGCTGAGCCGTGGGGATCTACCTGCCTCGCAGAGCTTAGGCCGCGGCTCTTTCAAGCTCACGGTTCACATTTGTTTTCCCCATCTCTGAATCGTGCCACATCCTCGGGGGAAGGTTTAGCTGCGAAGCGCAGGGTTACAAGTTACCATTTTGTCATGTTTGTATGCATAATTAAACTTTAATGACGCAGCGCCGAGCGTCTGGAACGCACGCAGACGGATTCCGAGTAACTGCCGGCGGTCGACGAGGAGGAAAGTAAAAGGAGCCATTGACTTAAAAATGATGAAAGTTATTTCAATTTGCAAAAACAACTTTATATCACTCGAGTGTATTGGGCTAAGCTGCAATTTCAAAACGCTCACTTCAGCAGAGCTTTGCATATTGTGATATAAGTGAGGAGAAAACAAAAACTGACTCAAAAGTTCTCGTGACCATTGTATTCCAGCATTAAACAAAATGTCTTTATGCTAATATTGTTCCTGCAAGCACAGCTGCAGAGTTGCTTATGAACGTAGTTTTGGAAAATAATTATATAAATGTATTTATAGTAATAAAGCAATAATGAATCATGTGAAATGAGGCAGTATAGATGCCATATGCATATGTTTGATGACGCTCCATTCTGTATACAGTACAGTAACATAAATAGCTGGGTCTATTTTTTCTATTTTCTTTATTCTTGTAGCGCTGATGCATATTCATAATTAACATCTAGACTCAGTATATGAAAGTGAAACCTATTGTCTGAATTGTCAAAAAAAGGAAAAATGATTATGATTGCTTGACTGCAGAGCCCTCAAGAGTCACATAAAGCTAATTCAGTTTAATTAATAAGAGATTAACAGCCTGCATAGTTCACTCAAGGTTAAAGTGTTGCGTAATAACGTATATGAGATAACGCTCTCAACTTAGTCTGTCACAGAACTTTCTTAAGTCTGTCTGTGCGGCATCCTTGGTGATGTTTGCTGTTAATGAATTTTGAGAATGTGTTTGTAATGTATTGTAATTACATACATAATGTCATGTATGTAATTCAGCTATGATGATATTGATAATTGAACCGAACGCTCAAAGTTGAAATCGTGAACGTGTTTGTCCCAAAATTAACTCGGGTGATTCAGTTTATGCGTTTATTACCCCGATGTCAAGAGACCGGTGTAAACACTGCCTTGAACGGAGGAGGCCAGGAATAAATGTTGCTGTGTGATCTTTATAGTCAATCATAGTGCTACACTTAAGTGCAACAGAGAGCTGTTATGGAGTCACTAACAGTGAGGATGGCACCAAAGCGCCGGTGGGATTGATGGTGCTGCATTCTCGCCGTTTTTTGTTCACTGCTTAGAGTTAGTGACATCCATGGATGTATTAGAAACCAGTCCTCCATGCTGATGAGCTGCACTCAGAGGAGCCTCCTGAAAAGCTTCCCGAACATTTCTGTGATGCCATCGTTATCCTACCTTTTAAAACACGACGTGTCGGTGGGCTGAGGATGGTGGCTCTGGTTTTAAAGGGTTTTAAAATCAATCTTTATTTATATATGTTTATATATTTATATATGTTTCAAGGTGCTTTCCAGAATCCCAGGGCCTAACCCCCAACAAGCAACAGTGGCAAGGAAAAACTCCCCTTTAACAGGAAGAAACCTTGAGCAGGACCAGGCTCATGTAGGGGGACCCTCCTGCTGATGGCCGGCTGGGTAGAGAGAGAGAGAGAGGGGGGAGGATGGGTAGAGGATAGAATGGAGGGGAGGGGAGAGGAGAGGAGAGGAGAGGAGAGGAGAGGAGAGGAGAGGAGAGGAGAGGAAACCATGACCCAGTGGGGGGGTGACAGAGGCCTGTCAGGTGATCATGTTTCCGGACCCCGGCAGCCTTGGCCTATAACAGCACAGCTAAGATGTTAACCTAATGATTAGACGACCCCCTAAGTATGATCATTAGTCTGTCTATGACAGTAACTGGAACTGCAGAATTAATAACAATAAGCTTTTTCAAAGAGGTAGGTTTTAAGTCTTAAAAGTAGAGATGGAGTCAGCCTCCCGTACCTGAACAGGGCTCCGTACGTGTACGTGTGTAAGTGACACAATGTCAGCTGTCCGTTTATTGGAGATGAAGCTCCGGGCGTCACAATGTTAAAGCGCAGCAGTCAAACGAGAGGCCGGCTGACGCAACGGCCTGCAAACATTGGTGCAACCGACTGGGTGTCTCTCAAATGTCACATTTCTTTAAAGACTGATGTCTCACTAAAATAGAGGTTGAACATTGTATGAGCGCCACTTCTGCACATTCACCGCTCCCTCTAAGCTATATTAGAATGTACTATATTAATAATAATATGATTTCTTCATTTGTACGCCTGTACTCTCCCTGTGTGTGTGTGTGTGTGTTGTTGTAGTGGGATGCTATCACAGAGATGGACGAGCAGAACAGACCCATACACACCTTCCAAGTTTGCCACGTAATGGAGCCAAACCAGAACAACTGGCTTCGCTCTGGGTGGATCCAGCGGCAGGCTGCACAGAGGGTCTGGATGACTTCCTGAAATGAAGCAGCCTTAAAATCTAAACTAGTTTGATAGTTTCGAGGGTGATTTCTAGTAAAGTCTGTACAGGAGACGTGCTTTTCTTTTTCATTGCTGTATTGTGTACAAGCCTTGCCCAGATTTCCCTTTTTTAAATCCTTTTTTCAGGTGTATGTGGAGCTGCGCTTCACACTCAGAGACTGTAACTCCATCCCTTGGGTGTCTGGTACCTGTAAGGAAACCTTCAACCTCTTTTACCTTCAAAGAGATGAACCCCTCCCCGCAGGGACACGGTTCCGACCCACAGACTACGCCAAAGTCTGTCACTGCATTCATCTTTCATACGCTCTAAACCACGAAACGTCAGCGCCTCTACTAATGACGGGTTTTTCGGCTTTAAGGTGGACACCATCGCAGCGGATGAGAGTTTCACTCAGACTGACCTCGGAGATCGAGTTCTTCGTCTCAACACTGAGGTCAGGGAGGTGGGCCCAGTGACACAGAAAGGCTTTTATCTGGCCTTTCAGGATGTGGGAGCTTGCATCGCGCTTGTATCTGTAAAGGTGTGTGAGTCATGAAACTGACCCGATCCCCAACATTGAATGGACCCAGTGTGTTGACTCCCATACACGTGGACTCTGTTGTATAATATCCTGAACAGGAAATTAGCAATGGAGCGTTCGCTTTGAAATGAGGCAGTGGGATCACACATTTAACCGCTGTTCCATGAATGCCTGATTGGATTGGGTTGTGGGGACTTTGGCTAAAGGATTAGTCTCTTTCTCTTGGCCCAATCATGCCTAGTTTAGTGGGTCATAATTAACACTCACTCCAATTGCTAGTGCTTTATTTTTATTACTGAGTTTATGAACATGTGGCCGACTCAAACGGCAGCAGCCGATCGTGCTCTTTCACCTCAGGTGTTCTATAAGCGCTGCCCACCCACGGTGAGGAACCTCGCAGCCTTTCCTGACACGGTTCCTCACATGGATTCCCTCGTGGAGGTGAGAGGCTCGTGTGTGGAGAACGCCGAAGAGAGAGAAACCCCTAAACTTTACTGCGGTGCAGATGGAGACTGGCTGGTCCCACTGGGCCGCTGCGTCTGCAGCGCCGGCCACGAGGAGGGCGGTGACGGTTACTGCGAAGGTAGGAAACAACGGCAGAGCTTGTGGAGTTCACATAAATGCTACACTGTCCGCCTTTCCAGATCCTGCATCCTTGTCCGTTCCTGTCCATCAGCCTCTGCCTTCGCCTCAGTGCAGCTCCGCCTCCTGTCATCCTCGTCGCTCCTCCACTTTGTTTATGCACCACTTACGCTGCTCCCGCTTCTTTGCATCACTGTCTTTGCTCTCTTTTCATTTCCCCCTTTATACTTCCCACTCTGTGAGGCTGTCCCTCACCACACATCCCTTCACCACAATCAAACACTCTGAATGCGAAGAGTATTTCAATTTCCTGCTGCTGGGATGAAATAAAGCCAGGAAACAAAAGCAAATGGGAATAAATACAGTTCTCTCAGATGTATCCTTGATAAACACTTGCAGCTGCCTCACATAGGTGTGACCCACTGTCAGCAAAACAGATTATTGTCAGTAGAAGCAACTGATGAGTTGCTCCAGATAGTCTTTGGCCTGGTTTCTCAATTAAACTATGCAGTAGACAGAGGGAAGCTGGCTAATTACCTCCATTTGTTAGTTTCACAGCTAAATTACTTTGCACCTTCATCTTCCAAAAGAGAAAGAGAGAGAGAAAAAGTCACGGTCTCCTTCGCATACGTGGCTCAGGCTTGCTTCTCTAATTAAGGCTGCTGCTAAATTAAGTCACACTTCATGGTTACATTTAGTTGCTATGTTTTCCAGATTTGAAGAAGCCTGAGCTGGTAGGTGTGGAATTCATTTCATAAGCCCATGGTGATGTGATTATTCATGTTATCACAGAGAGAACAGTCATTAGCACAAATAGGCCCGTCTGTAGATCCTCCGACAGTGTAATTTTTCTTCTCATCTGCTCTTTAATCTGCTTTTTATTTGTTTTGTCTCCCCCTCTCGATCATCTAATGAAACTAGTCGGGAAACAGATAGATGAGTGATGAGATGAAGCTCATTTCAATCAGGAACGACTTGGAGAGTTATTACATTTGCTGGTCTTCGTGTCACGAAGGTAATCTTTATATCCCAAGACTCTTTAGATGTGAATCTCACCCTGAAGTCCAGACAATGATGGTGAAACATGGAGGACCTTCTGGTTGACTGGTGCTAATGGGATTGATTTAACAATGACATGCTGTGTACATTCAATGACACACATACAGTATCTATGTAGCACTTCACTAATCGAGCACCATTCCCCAGCTGTGTGGGTCTTTGTGTATGTCTGTATGTGTGTGTGTGTGGTGTGTGTGTGTGTGTGTGTGTGTGTGTGTGTGTGTGTGTGTGTGTGTGTGTGTGTGTGTGAATGGATGGATGGACTTCTAAGGTCTAATCCTGTTGCCTGGTGACTAATGGGACTGGCTCCAGAACCCCCAGTGATGCCAGTTAGGAATAAGCAGCAGTTAAAAGTGAATGATTGAAACTATTTGTAACTTCACTTTGATCACAGTGATTGACATAATGTGAGCAGAGGCTGGATGTGGAGAGCTGGGCCAACCACAGGCACTTGTGGTAGATTGTGCACTACCACCAAGAACGCCCACTCACTCGTCAGTAGTGCATGCATGAAAAAGGCTAAAAGAACTGCAAAAGAGCGATTATGATTGTTGTTACATGCCAGGAAACTGAATGCAGATGTGCATCTACGCTCTATTGTTTTGGTGCAAGGTTTTTGGAATGTCAGTCAGCATCTATTAAGGCCAATCAGCTGATAATGTCTGACCAGCATTAGGCCCAAAAAAGGTGTGGCATAGCATGACAGCAGCATTATGCTTTCGTAATCAATGATTTATGGCCTAAATGATTTATGACCTATCACTATTTTCCCATCAGTAATTTCCACTGGACCTGGAGCCGATGCCACGATGGAGACATGCACTCTGCAAGTAGTTGCAGGAAGTTTAGACGTGAACTTGCGATGACTTCTGCTTTCTCCCCGTTTTCATTTTGGAACACTGCTTCAAAGGGTGCTGTGATCAAAGCTGTCTGAGAGGCAGCGTGGGGAAAGAGCAAAAGAGGGAGAGATGGAGAGAGAGAGAGAGAGAGAGAGAATAGGGAAAACCTCAGCGCTCCTAAATATGAGCGGGGCTCTGCGCTACCCCATAACAAAGGCGGCGGCGCTCATCAAACCGTGCTTTCTACCCCAGCAGCATTCTGCCAGACTGTTTTGACATCTCAATCGAACGCTTTATTATTCTATTCCTTTCATTCGGCATCAGCCGCGAGAGGATTACTCAGAGATAACTGGTTATATCATGACCTAGATAAGGCAACATCATAGTGCTAATGCTGTTGGTTCCATCACAGTCCCGCCACGCCATGCTCCTCAAAAGGCAGGCAGGAAATTGTGGGCGAAGCTAATGGAGACATCTTTTCACATTTCATTTAAGTCAGAATAAATGTGCAGCCAAGACCAAAAGACCAACCAGTAGAATAAATGATCCTTTTCAATTGCAGATCAAGCTTGTGTAATGAATTAGTTCTGTTTTTTTTTTTTTTAAAAACCTTCTGTATAGATTTTTCAGCTAATATCTCATCTGCATAGAATTCACACCAAGGAACCACCAACTTTCTTCTTATTGCAGATCTATAGTGACAGAGCAATTTTTATTTTCTTATTTGGAATTGCAAACAAATTTGATCACAGTTTTTCTTACTCTTTCCCTTCTAAAATGCTAAGTGTATCTCCAGAGACTGGGAATATTTGCGTATATGTTCTCCACCACTTTCTGGAGATGCAGGATTGACCAGGCAGGAACTTTCTTGACTTTAAATTCAGGTAAAGTGCAATAGGGCATGAGGAAATCAATAGTTTCTCCTGTTGTATCTGAATCAGCGAGCCCCTCTTCTGTCCATTAAGGATTGTGTTTACTCTGGCCTCTAACGCAGCTCAGCCCAGCTCAACCATCAGTCATTCTCTGTGAACTTCCCATCTGCATATCAAAGCTCAGAGATGAGGGTAAACATAGTCTTTGACTCCATCTGTCTCTGACAGCGCAAAGCCAAGAGAAAACTTCCACCCCTGCACGAATACAAACAGCTAAATCTCAGCTTGCATGGAATTAGGCTGCTGCAGACATGCAGGTGATGTGTTGTGTTGGAGTGTTGCGCGATGTTGGGATTTTTTTTACAGCTCCCCCAGGGAGCTTTGATGTTCTTTGAATGGCTCAAGTCTGTATTGTAATAGATACCGTAACTACGGTTAATTAAGGAATCATCAGTGACCGTCCGATCAAATTAGAATTCAGAGGCCGATGCTTCACAGCATGGCAGATATTGACAGGCCAGATCCCACAGTTTACCGTTTTATAGCCCTCTGCAGACTTCTTGAAACCAGAAAAGTAATTGATTGAAGAAGAATTGCTGAAATGGCTCCGCTTTCTCTAATGTAAGGTTTTTATTGCACTTTTAATTCACCTTCCTGCAAATTTAACTGGAATGTAATGATTTCTAGACATTATTCACTCTGAAACACAAGGGCACACACAACATAACTTTCAACTCCCTCGTTCATTCCGGCTGGATTAAGTACAGTGACAGACTCTTTCCGTTTGCATTGGGCTGCTCAGGAGCTTACAGGCGTACAGTGACCCTTAATAGAGCATCGCATTCTCAAATGTACAGAACATAAATGAGTCGACCCTTTGATGTGTAGTTGACAGCAATTCAAAAGCTGTTCTCTATATGCAGCGGAAGTGCCGACTGGTAAAATTCTTGGCTAAGGTTCTCATAATTCATGTATGAATGGGTTAAATCGTCCTCTGAGGAACACTACAAATGAACTCCCACAGCGAGGGAACACTTGCACTTAATACAGGCACAGAAGATGTGAGTTAATTGGTGTTTAAACCAAAACTTGTTAGTTGAAACCTAAAATCTGAAAGAACAGGGAAAATTTAAACTGTGAGGAAAAGCACATAATGCAAAATCATACATAAAAGAACACAATAATCACAAATGGAATTTTTAAAAAATAGATGTACATTTTAGTTTTGAATGAAATGGAAGGCAACTTTCCTTCATGAACAATCATCATGAAAACAGAAACAGATTAAAGATGCTGTCATGTGACAGCATTTAACATTTAAAAGGATCATCCCACAAGAATTGCGGATGAGGCAGAACCATAACCTGGAAGAAAAAAAACGCTGCCCACATTTGTACAATATTGTACAAATGCTCTTTTGGGATGATGCGTTTGTAGGCTAAGATAATACAGTGGAAAGGAGGAAATCTTCATTGGATTCTCCATCTTCTGATAAGCTTAACAGAGGACAGGGAAAGTTGGAATAGCAGGTTGAAGGGGTGGGGGTGTAGCAAGAGGGAGGGAAAAAAATCAAATTAAGGGTAAAAACTTACCGCAGCCAAAACTGCTTGGGGAGAGAGAAAGATAAGCGGAGCTGTGAGCTACAGAGGGAAAAAAGAAATGGGAAGGGGAAAATCAGAGAGGACGGGGGACGTATAGGAAAATGATGGAATCCTGAAGAATACTTTGGTTAGCAGAAGAGACCGTGCTGGGGATTTTGGTTTCAGTCTGAAAGCAGGCTATGATTGCGTTTTCTTAATGCGTGATGTGAAGCTCTTTCCACCTGTCTGACAAACAGCACAGGGCAACAAGCCGGCTGTGCGTTTGCCAAGGCTGTAGATGGCAACTTGTGAGTCGAGGATGTGACCGAAATGACCTGAAAATAAATACGTTTAAGTCTTCTTTTCGTTTACATTCTCGCTGGCTATAGGGCTCCACTTGACAGCCAGGCACAAAAATCCATCAATGCTGTTTTTGTTGCGTCAGAAAAAAGTGTGCTGATCCCGGACCTTGAAAAAGAACAACGAATAAACAGTCCAACCTTCATTTTAATGCACCAGTTCCTTGTAATTGCGTTCAGTGCATTTGGGTTCTTTTATTGTTGCTGAGAGAACGGGGCTACCAGATGCAGGCTGTTTGCTAGACCAGACGATGTAAAGAACTGTAACTGGACTGAGTGTTCTAATAAGCTGAGTCGGAGCAATAGCTGAAGAAATGGGGACAAACCAAATTTGAGGACAAAAGCAGCTGGGCGCTGGATCTAGACACGGACAGTAACAGGCAGCGTCCCACAAAACGCCCCACTCACCACGCCATCATCTCCATCTGTTCCACAAAGCTTTGACCTTTGCCTAACTAAGAAACGGCTAATAAAAAATGACAGATTTGTCCTGTTGATATACATGATTTGTTTTATGGTTGTGGAACCGTTTTGTGTCTTTTTCTTTAGCTTGCAAGCCAGGTTTCTTCAAGGCCTACGCTGGGAACCATAAATGCTCCATTTGTCCTCTGCATAGCTCCAGCCACGACCAAGCTGGCACCATCTGTCACTGCGAGAAAGGCTTCTACCGGGCCATTCAAGACTCCTCCACCACGGCCTGTACAAGTTAGTGGAGCCATTCGAAGCCATTTTCTGATCAACAGATATAAGTTTAACCACTGCCTGGAGAACAGCAACTAGTCTTTGTCGCGCCTCGTTTACACATTAGAGTCTGTAATCAAGGAATCGAGGAATCGAGGAATCAAACAGCTAAATCACTGTCAAGGATTTCCACCCACAGAAACGCCCTCAGCTTCTGCTGAGATCACTCAGCAAATGAGATGTGCCACGCAGGCACACACCTGATGGGTGATGGGTCTCTCTAGGAGTCACACTGAAGCTCTTATAAATGACATATTTGCTGTTAAATATCTCACGGGTTTAACTTACAATTACTCAGACTTGGATGCTGCTAATTTCAATTTGCAGAGATAGTTTTGATGCGCTCTTATTATACTGTTATTAGCACATGTAAGAATCACTGAGCTATTACAATGCTACATCTCTTTTCTTCAGGACCCCCGTCGGCTCCCAGGAACCTGGTCTCCTTGATCAACGACACGGCTCTCATCCTCCAGTGGATGCCTCCTCATGACTCCGGAGGCAGGAAGGACATCACTTACAACATCTTCTGCCAGCGCTGCGACGGAAGCGCCGACATTAGCAGTATCATCCAGTGCGAGCCCTGCGAGCCGGACCTGCGCTTCATCCCCCGGCCACTGGGCCTGACCGGCACATCTGTGGCAATATTAGACTTTGCGATGCACGTCAGCTACACTTTCCACGTGGAGGCCGTGAACGGCGTCTCCGCCCTGGGCGTGGCGGCGCGGCCGCTGGTGAACGTCACCGTCAACACACATCACGCTGGTGAGTTTTACAGCTTTTATCCTCAGCTGCTGCTGCTCTCCTTCCACCTCAGTGTATCAATGGGTCAGGGTATTTCTGACCTCCAACCAATGTGACCTTAGACAAGTCCCAATTACTGAGACCCAGATTTTGAATGTAGCGTGAAAAAGTTCCACCAAAGAAACGTCCATTTCATTTTTTAAGAGGCAAGAACACTGATGGAATAATTGATGCAGAAGAGAAGATGAAGGTGGGGAGGTGATGAATTATTCTGGGTATCAGGTTTTTCCCTGTTTCAGCATGTGCTGAAAATCAGTTGAGAGATGAAATCCTGGTCAGCCCAAGACAGCCACTCTTCCATCATTACTGGATCTGAATGAGAGGGAAAAGGGACGGGAGCAGACATATAATCTTTAAAAGCTTTCCATTCTTCCCACCCTCAACTAGCTCAGTGTCTATGCCATATAGATGGTGAACATTTCTGATATTTATTCATATTTCTATGTCTAATAATGTATATACAGAAACAAAATCTCTAGTTTGGGCCACCAGATTCGCTTATTCCGTGAGTTCAGCTGCTGTCAAGGCAGAACATTCCCTTTGATCCCTGATGTTGAGTTGCAATAACAGTAATTTGCTCCTGTCTCTGAGCACATTTTCCATCATATCTAGCATTTGTATACAATTGTTCATTCTGTCTGACATGTTGCTTTCATGCTAGCCTGAATGCGGTACCCCATCAGTGCTTGTGTAATGAACAGCCTTTAAATTACAGCATTACGGTACTTTATTACTTTAATAATTAAACCATTTTGCTGGTGGAGTGTCATAGGCAGTGAAAGTCAGGTGTCGGGCAGAAGTGTTTCTAAAGCTCTCTGGCTCTGGCAGCCTGGTCGACCGGACGATGTTGGAATGCAAATTCATTTCTGGAGAGGAGATGCAGCCTGTGGGCATGTTCCCATCAGGATGTTTAAAATGGATTAAGTTGTCAAATGGCGTTTCCTGACTGCCCCCGCAGCACCGTTAGCCCACACAGGCGTGCAAACAAAGTTTTCCTATCGCCACACATGACAGTGTCACACATTCATGTCGCCGGCGCTCCTCATGCAGCTTTGCGTGCGATGGGTTGTTTGTTTCTCAGCTCTCCACTCTGCTGTGTCTCTCATTCACGCCTCCCAATAGACATTTCCTGTTAAACACGGTGCAATAGATGCTGTTCGGCGATTCTATGAATCCCTTTGTGAGCATACAATAGCTTTGGAGCTGTAGTTTAATACAGGATCGAACGCTGTGGGTGGCAAAACGTCTAGAACGAAACACATCCCACGGATTTTAGGTCGTTTCAGTTCATTGTTAAAACATAAATTGTAGATTCAGGGGTCATAACACGTTATTCAATTATTTAATTAGATTTGAGCAAAATGTTTTTAGTGTAAAAACCTGCTTTAGTTGTGGGTTTTGGGTTAATCTTATTTTTATACCACGCATTAGAACATTTGGAACGCCCGCGTCCTCGCTCGCCACAAGTATTGTTTGCTTCCTGTATGGGAGGCTGCTGCTGCGTGGCTGCACGTTGGATCACCGTGTTTATGAGCGCTGTGCCACACTTTTAGGTTCAGGTTCCACACTTTTAACGGATCCGTTGTAGAAATCTGCAAATAACACCCACACACCCCACCAGTCATGTTACACAAATACATTTAAAGATAATATAGACACACATACAATATCATTTGACCTCATCGGACCTGAACAGAACAAGAACCACAGTGACAGCTGTCATCTGGAACCTGTGGGAAAAAAAACGTTTGTCGAGACTCTCAAGACCCTTGCAAATGTTCTTCAAAAAGACCAGAGGAACTCTTGAGGTCACAAAGGTCAGAGGATTTAAGGAACTACAGGCTACACTGGCCTCAGTAAAGGTCAACCCTACAACCCCACACAGGAGAGACAACAAGAACACACACATGAAGGTCAGAATTATTTAATTATCTGATGCTACATGTGAGAAATCTTCCCAATACATGGCCTTTGTATTACATATTGTGTCTCATACTGTATCATTTAATATCTGCACATTTGGGTTCACTTGTTCCTGCGTAACTGTTCTCGCCATCGGCCACCAAAGCAGAATAAAACAGCCAGATTTGGGGCAGCTGTGTTCACTGATTGGCTTCACTGTACGTGAGACTTCAGCTCACATGTTTGACTGAGAGGCTCCATGTTTTTTGTCACATGTCAAATTCACGTGTCGCGGCCCGATTCTGGGGATTTTCTTGCTTCTACTTCGCTCCTTTTCCCCCTTTCCTCCAGTGGATTCTTTTTTTCTGTTTTCATCTCCCTTGCTCTGGGAATAATAAGGCTGACTGCTATTTATATGCTCAGATGCCGGGGAGATCGAACCTCGTGGGACTTCTTTACATCTCTCCCTCTTCGCTCTTTCTCTCCTTCCTCTTTCCTCCCTGTCCTCCATGTTTGAGCATGTGTCATTGAACCATATAGCTTCATTGCACATATTATAAATAAAGTTTAAAGATCAGTATCCTCTGGATAAATGTCTAAACACAAAGAGTTACAGATATTTTAGACTGCATAGGTACGAGCCCTCATCAAGGAGTCCATATTTGATTTCTTTCATCTCAGACTGGTTCTGTTATGTTGATTTTTGACCAGAAGTTGAGTTGAGGGTCCATCTGACATTTTTTTAAATGCATTTCCGGACTTCCTGTTGTGATCATTAATTTGCATCTCGGTGGATTCTGCCCTCAACCCACTCGTGCATTTGTTCCGCCTTTCAAAGACGGGGGTGCGGAGTATGTTTTTGTCGGTATTACCATCAGTAGCTGCAGTCGGCAGCCAGACTGAAAGGCTTGAGATATTCCCAGAACAACACAGGCACTCTGCGCAGCTCACACGCCACCTGGCACCAGGAATATGACATCAACCTACCACAACTCCATCCCATCTGTGTGTGGCTGCATGTTTATGCCTGTGTGTGTGGGTGGGGGGGCAGGATATATTTCCATATTTGCACTTCTGCAGAGGTCAGCTTTGTTCTCGTGTCCACACACCTGTGCCAACCATCCTCCCGTCCTTTGTGCGGCCTTTCATGACTCGTGTGATATTTGCCTCTCTGGACACGAGGACGGCACCGGACGTCCAACTAAGCTTGAATTTATATTCCAACAGTGATCTCGCAGGCAGCTCAATCAACAAGAGACTGCCTCCATTACATTCCCAAATCCTATTCTGTTGGAGCAAATACTATATGAATAATTAATAGTAAATATTCGATTTTGTGCCTCCTCAGCAGCCCTCCGGTAACATATCCCCCCAAATTCAGCTGTCTTGACATTCCTGATAAACAGATGTGCTTTGTTTAACAAAAACTGGAGCTGACGGCATCTGGTTTTTGTTCTGTTATACTGTTATTGTTTGTTCCTTCTTTCTTTCTCTCCGTTAGAACGACGTTGTTATCAAAGCGATTTTCTCCGATACGTCTGAAAATCGCTCTGGTTTCTGCAACTTTCCCTTTGAAACAGATTCATTTGTTGTAATGACCCAGTGAGGTGACTGACACTGACGCCGTCCTGCTGTAAATCTCCTGATCTGTGAGAAAAAGCAATGGCAAATCTATTGATTATTTAAGTGATTCATTTTCATTTAACAGGTGGTTTCCATTCAAATTTTTGAATTCCACATGTTATATTGTATTTGAATAATATGAGAGTGAAGTCAAAAGCGGCAGCGTTTGTGTAAGTAGTCTTTGTAAAACCGTCTCAGGTAAACTATTGTACTAATGTTTTTGATAAAAACTGCATTTTAAATTGGAATTGATTGTTCACACAGAGATACAACAGAGGCGAATGTTACGTACAAGTGCCCCTCTTGTTGCTGCTTGGAAACAGAGGTGATTTTTAAAAGTCTTCCAGCTCTCAGGTTTGTTGCATCCCTGCAGGTCCTGCCCTGGTGGGGGAGGTCAGGAAGGACTCGGCCTCTCACAACAGCATCGCCCTCTCCTGGTCACAGGTCGAACAACCGCCTTCCAACATAGTGGACTATGAGGTCAAATACTATGAGAAGGTAGTCTTTGATTATCAGCACAGACAATACATCTGCTGCAGTTGTTTTCACATCACATTACACCAGAAAGGGGTTGCGGAGCCTCTCTACCCGCAGTGCAGCGTGCATTATAACATCCATAATCCCAAATGTGCTGAGGCGTCCGTAAAATGTTGCCGTCTCTGCTGCGCCCGCCCTCTGCGCCGACACTTAATTGGCCGCAATGTATGTGTTGTGTCCCAGACATCGCCGGGAAGATTTCTTTACGGCGCAATGAGCCCGACCACTTCTGCTTATCTGCTTTTTTAGGCGCAGGAGCGACTGAGCTACTCGTCCACGAGGACCAAAGCCCCCAGCGTGGTAATAACAGGCCTCAGACCCTCCACTGTCTATGTTTTTCATGTGCGTGCTCACACCGCTGACGGCTACACAACTTACAGCCCTAACTTTGAGTTCTCCACCGCGGCTGAGGGTACGTATGTGTGTGTGTGTGTTTGTGTGTTGGGGGGGCTGTGATACATTCACTGTTTAAAACCAAGCACAGAAGGACAGGAAAGAAGTGCAGGCTTTAATTATACATTAATAGATCAATAACTCTCCAATCCAAGGTCGTATTTATGTGTCCAGTCCAGCCACAGATCAGTGAAATCAATCAGTTCTTTATCAGGCACGAGCCATTTATTTAAGTGATTCTAAGCCCATAAATTCATTCACCATGATCCTCTGATGATTCTAATCCCGATGTATGCGGGAGAGCATGGCCTCCTACAACTCCCTGACTTTATATCCCATAATCACATGGACTGGGCATCGTTTAAGGTGCTACAGCGGCTGTGCTGCTGCAGGATGGTGAAAGGACTGCAAGTGTATTTAATTTAGATTTGGGTGGTTAATAATGCACCTGACAACAAACCAAAAGACAGATGGGACAATGAGATTTTTGGGTCGGCTTTCTGTTTTGAGGTGTTTGTTTTCTTTTAAATTACCTCAGATCCTGATGTTGCTGATCAGGGTCAGGTCCTGGTGGTGGTCACAGCATCCGTCGGAGGCTTCTCCCTACTGGTCATTCTTACCCTCTTCCTCCTCATCACTGGCCGGTGAGAGATGTCATCAAGACACATGCACACACAGACACACATTTCTATCTTTGTGAGGACTTTCATAGTCATAACACATAACCCAGCTCCTTAGGTTAACCCCTGAACTCGAACCCTACCCCAATACTAATCTAAACCATAAAACCACATCTTAACCTTCAAACAGTCTTTTGAAGTTGTGGGAACCAGCCAAAATGTCCTTACTTCCCAAGAATGTCCTCACTTTGGTAGATGAATGCAGATTTTTGTACTCAGAATGTTGCAAGTACAAGAAAACACACACACTCCCTTGCTTCTCTCCTGAGTAAAGTTACAACCAGAAGTCTCTTAATGGACTCTGTGTTGCCGCCAAGCAGACACTCCTATTTTCCAACTGGCTGAACCAATTTTCTGCCTAATTACTCAGCGTGTAATGCATGTACAGGCAGTTTACCTCATTCCATTAACTTCCACTTGTTATCTAAGGCTTTTGTCTTCACTCTCCTTCTGGTTCACAGGGTTTGGCTATTAGTGGCAGGTATTAATAAAGAGTGAAAAGTGGTCCAAATTCATGTCCGTGCAAAGTTTTTCCACGGCAAAATCGTGGACACCTGTCATCATGCAAAAATAGTCCTTCTAATAGTCTCCTGATGGACATTAAATACTTTGAGAAGCCATCAGTAAAGCTCATGTGAGTTGTCTTTTTTGGAACTGATGGGTGCCTCCTGGTAGGAACCAGGTGTACAAAGTGAGATTAGCTTAATGGAAGTTTTGATTAAGAAAATTAAAGGATCATAAGTATTCCCTGCACAGACAGTAAACAACTTGCTTGTAAGTGCATCAACATTTATCAGGATTTGCTCGAAATCCTACGAGAATAACACTGTTTCAACAAATTTTCCAACCTATTTCAGCCATTAATGTGATGTTTAGCATTTAATGTCCTTGAAAATTTGTCATCTATCATCTCTAAATGTGCACCTGGCCTTTTTTTTTATCTAAAGTATACTGATGTTAGGAGTGATCAGAGCACAGCTGAGCTTTCAACAGAGGCCCCTCCATTAAATGTTTTGAGCTGTTCAGAGAGGATTGTATCCAGCTTTACGGGAAAGACGACAAAAACCCTGCAATTTTTCTTAAATGTGTTTTTTGCTTTGTGTCTAAACACCAGTTTAAGGCCAACTGATGTTGGAAAAGTCAACATTTGCTGTGCGTTATTGTATTTTGATACATCTTTGCTTCTTTTTTCCCTTGGATGAAACAAATTTATTCTGTTGTGAACAATATTACCTGATTGCTACTTGATGGGCACTCAGTGCACGGAGCATGAAAGCCTGAAATTCGGAGCAGGATAAATGCAGAAACAGAAATGGAACTTCATAAAGGCGAGAAATGCTCTCAGAAAATGACGCAGACAAAGAGGAAAATGGCCGAGACGTTTCCGTGAATTCCCAACAGCCATGATGTGGCGCTGCAGGCGGAAGCCTTTTAAACACTTTTATGTCATCTGACAGAATTGCTAACTGTCACACTGGGTGTGTTTTAGAGGGGATAGTGGTGAGGAGGAGACTTAAGGTGCACGTCTGTTATTTTATTTGGAGATGAAGATGATGATTTTCCTCTTTGTACAGCTGTCAGGGCTACATTAAGGCCAGGATGAAGTCTGAAGAGAAGAGGAGGACTCGCTTCCACAGTGGACACGGTACCTCATATGACGTCTCTACGGCTAATCATGTCATAACGGTGGCGTTCGGATGTATTCTGCACCTCTAGTTTGACTCCCTGAACCGTGATTCTATTACGATGTCAGAATGCACATTTTTATTTTGCAACGGTTTTGTTCAGGCTTTAGATTTAACTCAAAAGTAAAACTTCCAGAATGAAATGTGTTTTTACTATAGACATATAACAATTAACTGGAAATAACAATGAAAAGCTTTGAGAAACAAACTGGACTTTCAGGGGGAAACAAGTTTTAAATCGCGTTTCAAGTTAGGATAGAAAACCTATGTTTTGGTGTCACCTTCAACCATCCAGGACTCACAGCGGCTCCCACAAGCATGGATCAGGATGAGTTTTTTTTTCCTAACCACAATAAATGCAGGAGTCCCTGTGAGGTTCTACGGTTAAAAACAGTTATTGATTGTCTTCTAGAGGCAGGTGGCTGCAGGGAAAAAGGTGTGGTGTAATTTACTGTGGCGTTAAGGGACAGCTCTGGGAGCTTTCAGGCTGAGGCCTGCTGGGGGAGCACATGTGTGGCTCCTGAGACATCACTGCCGTCTGGACATTTTAGGATTTAGGATCGATCGACAAGAAAAAAAGGCACAGCTGTGAGCAAAAGTGCTGTCATTTGCTAGCATATCGACAGCCTCTCAAACCGAGACGCGATGAAAGCGGCTCAGTGTTCCATGGGTAGAGGTGTTCCCGCAGTTTGCTTTGTCGTTTTACTTTATGTGGAATACAGAACCTTTTATTGTGCCGCATAGCTGTCAGAGGTCGTGTTCATCTAATTAACCAACCATGCACTGAGCGGCAGAAGCGCCATGCAGATCGACGCCAGCAGACTCGGCAATCTGGTAAAAGGATTGTTCAATTTTAGAGCTGAGCCTGGAAACCCCAGAGAGCAACTTAGTGAACAGTCTGTAAACTTGAATCTATTTTGGGTGAAGTAGTTCAACCAGTAAAGACTTTTTAAAAGTTAGGAGGTACATTTAGTCCCCAGCTCACCAGCCTGAGCTGTGCCAGAGGGAACTTTATTTGGGCCCATCCTCAGTCAAGAGCTCAGATGCTCTTGGGTATTTTTTATTTATTTTGCTCTTTATCCCTCAACAGAAATATATAAAATGATTACAGCCTGGCGCATTTAACTGCCTTTATACCCTCATATAGTTAAACAGCAACATTATTTTTCTTGTTTGTGAATTCTGTGTGGAGCTGAAGTTCATGGTAATAACGTTTTACAGGACACATGAGAAACAGTGTTCTCATAAACACTCATTAATGGCTTTCTACTAATGTTTCTGCTATTCTAGTTCCATTCTCTGGAATAAAGACGTATGTGGACCCAGACACGTACGAAGATCCCACTCAGGCGGTGGAGGAATTTGCTAAAGAGATAGACTCCTCCTGTATAGGCATCGACAGGGTGATTGGTGCAGGTAAGGTCATTAACCCCATGTTATCCACTGTCTTTTTATAGATATAATTTCCTCAAAACGATACGGAGAAAGTTGTGTACGTTTGAAATATTACAGTATTTCTTATTACAATAACAATGTCAGACCTCGTAAATTTTCAGATGGAATTTTATGGTTCCTTTTAAAACGCTGATTTTAAAGCCATTTGCTGTACTTGTAACTGTGCATAAAAGTATTTGATGCTTATTAAACTAAGCAGATTAGCTGCTTCTCTATAATTCCATTGCTGCCACATGGCTCCCTCTAGTGGACGACACGCGTGCCTGCAGTGATTCTCGCATGGCGGCCGTGTGTATTTCTTAGTTTTCACATTTGATTCATTGTATTGAGAAAAAAAATTGGTTTATCCCTTTTATACAAAGATTTTTCCACATTCTTTCTGTTTTCATTCAGCTGATGCTTTAATCCCACAGTGGAAAAGGGGGAATTTAACTCCTGTCTTGCTCTGACAGGTGAATTTGGAGAGGTCTGCCGTGGTCGGCTGCACACTCCTGGAAGGATGGACATCACCGTGGCGATAAAGACGCTGAGAGCCGGCCAGGGGGAGCAGCAGAGGAGAGAGTTTTTGCGTGAGGCTTCGATCCTCGGGCAGTTTAGCAGCAGCAACATCATCAGGCTGGAAGGAGTGGTGACCAAGAGTAAGCTCAAAGACCGTCGCCGTAGCTTCGTTCCTCTGCTCTTTGCTCAAATCCTGTCGTTTACCCCACCTCTCAGGTCGACCTGTGATGATTGTGGTTGAGTACATGGAAAACGGGGCGCTCGATTCCTTCCTCCGGGTGAGCGTCACGTGCAGAAATTCATTTCCCATAATTACATAACTCTCATCTTTTTTTGTTCTACACCCCCGTCCGTCTCCTCCAGTCACATGATGGTCAGTTCACGGTGCTGCAGCTGGTGGGCATGATGCGCGGCGTTGCCGTAGGGATGACCTACCTGTCAGACATGGGCTATATTCACAGAGACCTGGCTGCCCGCAACATCTTGGTGGATGAAAACCTGGCGTGCAAAGTGTCTGATTTTGGAATGTCCAGAGTCCTGGAGGACGAGGGCGAAGAGGCCTACACTGCTACTGTGAGCATAGAACAATTACACCCGCACATCCTAATGGTCAGGCCAGCCAACCAGGCTCTTTCTGACCACTGACCATCTCTGTGTTCCCTGTCAGGGCGGGAAGATACCCATCCGCTGGACAGCCCCAGAATCCATAGCTTATGGGAAATTTTCCACAGCTAGTGACGTTTGGAGCTACGGTATCGTCATGTGGGAGGTGATGTCATACGGAGAGAGGCCCTACTGGGAGATGTCCAATCAAGACGTAAGTGGTCGACCCTTGAACTCCGTCCAGAATGAGGCGTCGTGTTTCACTGACTGGCGCCCCCCTCAGGTTATTTTGTCCATCGAGGAAGGCTACCGTCTGCCCGCGCCCGTGGGCTGCCCCGTGACTCTGCACCAGCTGATGCTGCACAGCTGGCAGAAGGAGGCCAGCCAGAGGCCGCGCTTCAGCAATGTGCTGTCGTTCCTGGACAAACTCATAGTCAATCCCAGCAGTCTGATGGAGGATGTGCAGAGGTGAGGGCACGCTGAGGACTCGTCTCTCCCATCAGACATGTGTTGACCTGCTTCTTTATTGTGTATTTAGTTTCTCCGAGTCCCCGGATGACTTGCCCGACTACCCTCTCTTCATCTCCATTGGCGACTGGCTGGACTCCATCAAGATGTGCCAGTACAAAAACAACTTCCTGGCAGCAGGATACACAACCCTGGATTCCATCTCTACCATGAGCATGGAGTAAGTCGTGCATTAACAACCGACAGAAACATGATGCTGTAGGAAAGGGTAGATAAGAAGCTGAGTCCCGATTGTGAGTGTTGCTTTTTCACCATGTTGGTCTCGGCCTTCAGTGACATCAGGCGCATCGGGATCTGTTTGCTTGGTCACCAGAGGAGGATCATAAGCAGCATACAGTCTCTCCGCCTGCAGCTTCACCACATCCAGCAGAGCGGCTTTCAGGTGTGAGGTGGTCCCTGGAGGAGAGACTGTTCCTGCCCAACCGGAGACCACTGTCAGGTGTAGCAGGCTCCACCGCTGGATCATACCTGGGTGTAGTTCCATCATCTTCTGGATCGTCATCAGTACAACCGCCCGACCAACGACCAACCTCATCGGCCAGACGTGGTCTCCTCGTTCTCTCTGCAAATGCTCGCATTCACTTGAATTTAGGACTTATTTTTCTCTGTCGTCTATTCAAGTGTCCACCGATACCTCTTCTCTTTTTAAGTGACAATCCAACCGTTTCTATTGACTTTGAATGGTCTCAAGTCTTGTTACCTCATGACCAGAGATGATCATTGTTTGGGCACGTGAGGCAGCCTGTCTCTGAGAACCAGTGAGGGAGAAATAAAGACTGACTCACAGAATGGTAAAATACAGAGTTTCTGAACTAAAGACCGCTGAATGTCAAAAGATTTTATAGAGATGTGTGTTCTATCCTCATTATGACGCTCCGTGTCTTGTATCAAATCGTCTTGTGAAAATTGTACGTTTTATTCCAAATGTTGGTTCCCCAATAAACAGCGCTATTTTAAAACGTTGTTTTCTCGGTCTGAAAACACCCTCTCTTGGAAATGCACTCACATGTGCGGGTGTCCATGGACGCACACTCAAACACGCTCTTGTTATTCACTCAAGAGGCGGACAGACACGTTTTCTAGACGTGAAGAATCGTCAGGTGAGTTTGTCAAATGGGCGCTCATGGGAGGTCATAGGTGAAAAGCACGGCATTCTTTTTGGGATCCCTGTCAGAATCATATTTTCGTTTAACGATTGACCGTAAAACTGTTTGTCAAATTAATGCAACTAAATGAAGGAACTTGCAATGAAAGATCCTCTTAGCTATGGAATCATTATATAGTTGAAAGATCTTTGAATGTGTTTTGTGGTGTGTTTTTCCCCTCCTATTAGTGTATCAGCATTCTTAAATATCTTTATCAATTTGCATCATTTTCACAAGTATGCGTGCATTACCTTGGTTGACCTGCAGGGGGCAATCACGAGCCAGCGCAGCGGTCTCCCAGCAACGCAGTGTAAATACCCGGCTTTTAGCCAGCCTCTAATGCGTATAAGACAGAAGCAAAATGAATGAAACGCTGGATTGAGCCGGGCGATTTAATGAACTAGCTGGCGGGGCTTCGATTGCATCTTTGGGGGAAAATCCCATTGCTCAACTCAACTGCAGGTAACCATCTACTCGAGAAAGGATTTTACAAGCTAACATCGACGCTGGCTAGCGTATTAGTCCTGATTGCTTCGTAACTTTGCAGCAGCCTGTTGAGCTTTCGACATCACAGCTTCGACTTTGAATTGATATCGTATTTTTTGCTGCCTAGTTAAAGTAGCAACACGACCAGGAAAGCTACAATACTGATTACAGTTTAGCTACCATGTAGGGTTGGCTAAGGAGCGCTAGCAACAGTAGCAACAGGAGATTAGCTGGTTAACCATAGCTGTCGCTGAGTGTTACCATGTGATAAACCCGCAAGAGCCAATTAAGCATGTTAGCTTTGTTTATGCTGAACGATGTATGTTCACTGAAACTGCACAGGGGCAATTTTCTGTATCTGCTCTAATCTTTCTGGCTAGTAAAGACACCAAGTTATCCTGCTAATGGCATCTGCAGGTGCTGATGTGGGTTGAAAACATAATGCCAGTGATGCTGTGAAACCTCTGCTTACACTTTATTTTTGCTGGTTTTCTTGGAGACAGAAGGAGCAGCAGGTAGTGGATGACTAGCCAATGGGGCTGTTTGATAAGTTGGCAGGATGGCTGGGCTT
The DNA here is from genome assembly GCF_003711565.1 of Takifugu flavidus. Taxonomy (NCBI): domain Eukaryota; kingdom Metazoa; phylum Chordata; class Actinopteri; order Tetraodontiformes; family Tetraodontidae; genus Takifugu; species Takifugu flavidus. The sequence continues at coordinate 15,265,585 of NC_079521.1, read as the reverse complement.
GAAGAAGGAGGTGAACGTTCTGTGTCTCGGGCTGGACAACAGTGGAAAAACCACCATCATCAACCGCCTCAAGCCCTCCAATGCAAGTCACCGCAGTTGTTTGCTTTCTTATTGTTGCTTATTTTGATATCCTGTAATGTCCTATCTAATTCATATGATTTTCCCCAGCTCATTTGTGCACATCAAAGTTATTTACTGTTATCTTTCAGGCTCAGGCACAAGACATTGTACCAACTATTGGCTTCAGCATAGAGAAGTTTAAGACATCCAGGTAGAGAACCTGAAGCAACATTTAACATCAGTGTCATGATCAGCAAGCACATATAGCTCACACATAACAACTTGTCTTTGCAGTCTTTCTTTCACAGTCTTCGACATGTCTGGACAAGGCAGGTACAGGAACCTGTGGGAGCATTACTACAAGTGAGTGTGTGTCGCAGCTTCAAGTGTGATCAATCCTCTCTAGTTTTTGTGATAATTCAGGGATCCTGTGATCCATTTCTGTTGCTCAGGGAAGGACAGGCGATCATCTTTGTCATCGACAGTGCAGACAAACTGAGGATGGTGGTGGCCAAAGAAGAACTGGACACATTACTGAACCACCCTGGTCTGTGGCTCCTCCGCCCCGTCTCTTTAATGCTCTTTATTCGTGTGAAGTGGTCAAAGCTGGATAATATTTAAGACATTTTGGTCTTCCAGTCCTCCTGCAGTTATTCTGCCACTTGATCAACGTGAATTCTCTCTCTGCCTTCAGACATAAAGCACCGGCGGATTCCCATCCTCTTCTTTGCCAACAAGATGGATGTCAGAGACGCTCTGTCGTCAGTGAAGGTCTCGCAGCTCCTGTGTCTGGAGAACATCAAGGATAAACCCTGGCACATCTGGTAGGAACATCCTTTCCCAGATTTCTCTGTGCAGACAGTGATGAACAGGAAAAATACAACCGTTATCAGTCGTCGCCGGCTGCCTAATCAATACACGTAATCTCATCCTAAAAAAGGGTGGCAGTTTACTTTTTATTGAAACTTATGGGCTGTTTTAACAACAATCATTTGCAAACTGAAGTACAGACTGTTGCTCTCTCCACGAAGCCGACGCGTTCCTCACAGCGTTGTTGTGTTACAGCGCCACCGACGCTCTGAAAGGAGAAGGTTTACAGGAGGGAGTCGACTGGTTACAAGGTAGGATCAAAGTCAAGTGTTTCAGTCTTTAGCTGGTGTGGACGCCCGCCCGCACGCAGAGTTCACACAGCCAGATGTGTCTGACAAACCGCTCCTATTTTTTCTTTTCATCATCTTCGCTGCTTCCATTCACACTCCTCCATAGATCAGATGACTCAGTGAGTACTTGGTGGTGGTCCCGTGTTGCTTTCATGGTGGAACACGACTGTGCTGTGTGTCTGTGACCCGTTTTATCGTAGCCGAGCACTGAGCAGAAGTTACACCTCAAAGATTCTGACAACATCCATCTTCTACGTTTCCAGTAGCACCAGTACACCCACACACTCCTCCGCCGGAGCCACCTAATTAATCCCCCTCGTTTCTCTTTTTCAGATCAAATCAAAACAATCAAAACATGAGGTCATGAGGTCACGTCGCCGTCTGTGGATGTCTTCTACAAATGGGTTTGCCCCGTTTTCAGCTTTACGGGGGGATTTAATCTTTTATTAAGGTACTCTGATTCCTCCTGTATAGATGTCTTTTACAAAAAGAGCCCCTTGTATATATTCCGCAGCAGAACTTTATGGGGGGGGGGGTGTAATTACTGAAAAATTTGGTGCGTCCTAAAATGTCACATGATCAGGCTGCAGTTTCTCTCCTGCTTTTTAAGTAGCTACATGTTGAATATTGAAATTGCTTAAAATGTTACTTCATGTAATAATGTAGGTTCTGTTTTGATGGCTACTTGTGCTAAGAGTTTGTGTATTTAACTTATCTGTGAAAGTGTGAATTAAAAAGAACGTTCACTTGATTTTTGTTTTCGTAGCTGAGAAACCAAATGCTTTATATTTTTTAGATGTTTTTTTTTTTATTGTTTGCCTTATTCCACCCAAGAATTGAACAAAATGCTTCACTTGCTCGATAATACGGTGACTTTATGTAACTTCAGCAAAGGACAAACAGTGACACATGACAGTGCATCTCCAGGAGGGAAAAAAAGGAATAAAATTTGAATTTAGAAGAAAATCATTGTTTTCCAAGATTCACAAATGGAGAAGTGCACTAAAAGTGACACAAATAATGGTTTGACAGTGTCACCGATTTCAGGAGCTACGGAGATGTTTGAAACACGCCTCTGTCACTCCTGTGGGTTTGGCACCACCGATCTTGTCCATTTTGTTCATTCTCCTCTTTAGGTTAGTGCTCTCTAATCTGGGAAATTCTCCATTTATAGAGTTTGTAGAAATGTTGAGACCGAGAGCAAGTTTAACTCCATTGAAATCTTTATCATCATTAGCTTAAAAGTGCGTGATGCTGTTTGCTGATTTAAGATTTTGCACATATTAGCAGTTTTAGATCCATTAGGGAGGATTGCGTCGCTTCACCCCGATGTAATTTCCATAACGGCCGCTGGAGGGCACTGAAAACCAAAACACCAATTCTAAAATCTCGGGTGGACACATCATCTTTGATAATGCTCAAATTAACTGATGAAACAGTGGTGTTGCTGTAAAAACATCTCCAACAATGCCATTTAGATTTATTTCTTATTTATGTCGATTGGGTCTTTGTACGAGTGTCCCCTTCCTCTGTAACAAACCCCTCCAAGCGCAAAATTCAGTGTCAGAGGTCACGACCTCGTCCACTCAGGTGTGTGTGTGTGTGTGTTTCCTTCTTTTCAGAGAATAAACTGCTGTCAAGTGTTTGATGACTGACTGGTGGCTCCATGCGTGTTCTGTAGCGTCTCACCAACATCTTGAGCGCTGCCAGCGACAGCTGTTCATTAAGCCCAGAGTCCTTGAGCCCCAACAGTTTATCTCAGTAAACACTGATTCCAGGATGAGCTGATTCCTCTCATTATATTTTGCAGCATGTTGCCTCATTCGTGGCGTGGAAGCGGAACGTGTGTTTGCAGGTAGTTTTAGTCGAACTCGGCTCGGCTGTAGTGTTCAAAAACATGTCGGATTCATCCGGCGCCATCTGTGAAATATGCGGTTAGGAAACGTTTCAGCCGTCTCCGGGTGGTTTTTCTCTTTGGTGTCAATATAGCAGATTCCACTCTGAGTCAAAGAGATGGCTATAAGATGTTGACTGTAAGCTAATCAACCTAATTTCTTTTTTTATAAATCCATATTTTGCTGCTATAGCCATCTCCGCTGCACAACCAGGGGACGGTGTGCACATTCAGCAGGGTGAATCGGTTTGTCATCCTGTCCCCTAATGAGTAAATAACTTCTCCATTAGTGTGTGTTGGTGGGTGAGAGAGAGAAAGAGAGAGAGACTAAATTATGAAATCTCACTGCTGCTCACAGGATCCATTCTAATTGGATGCCTGTCAAGTTTGACAAGAGTAGCCAAGATTAAACGCAGAGACCATAAAATATTCTTAGTTTGTAGATCTATTATATATATAGTCAGCGTGCAGCTTTGCCCTGGCCAAAATGGATTGAAAAATCTTTCACATTGAGAAAAAAAAAACGAATTAAAAGGCTTAAGGTTGCATTTAGGTAGCTCCATCACTTCCATCACAGTTTTCTCCCTCTGGAGTTGAAGGAACAGCGTTTTCTCAGACTTTAATTGCAGTGTTAAGGTAAAGATTCGGCTGAGCGGACTGACAGCGGACTAAAGGCCACACCGAGTACTTTTGCGCAATTAGGCGGCTGTTACGCACTGGCTTTGAAGGGAGAAACAGCCATATGAAGCACAAAGGCGCCATAGAATGTTGGTTATATGACGCATTACATTAAATGCTTGGTATTAAAATCACACCTTGTTTATGTTTTTAAATAAAAATGTCCATCCAGCCTCATTACTGAGCGCAGGAATCCCTCCTATCGGCCTCCACTCAGCTCAGCCAGCGCACACTGTGACGTGCCTCCGCGCAAGGTGCTCATTAAAAGGGACGTTTGCTTTTCCTGACGTGTGTGTCGGTCCTCTGACGTTATCTACCCCCTTATAAGCCTCGATTAGCCAACTGGGAGACCACCGCCAACCTCTCCACTCACTGTTCCTCCGCGTACCAAGCCTCCAACCGCGGTGCTGCTTAGCTGCCTCCGGGGTCCCAGCACATGAGTCCAGCTACAATTCAGGTGAGTTATTTGTCCCTTTTCTTAAGCTTTTGTGAATAATTTAACTTGGTTTTTAAAGGAGAGCAACAGCCTTGAGTTGAGAATCTTGCTGCAATATCATTTGACAGTGCCGGTGTTGTGCGTAATTTCAATTTTACGCACACATATACGAAAGAAGATAAACTATTAATATGTTCGATGGAATTCTTTTGGATAAATAGTATCACATCCATTGGAAGTAAGAAACCTCCTTTTTTCAAAGGTATTCTTTTAACAAGCTTTCCAGCTTCTCCTCTAGTGCGCTTTAATTTTTACCGAGGAGGAGGCGCTCGCCACGAAAAATCAGTGCTGAGTTTAAAGTCACATCAAGGCGCAGCAGCTCTCAGGGACACGAAAGCGCACAACACACCAGCTGGGTGTTATTAAGGTTTTATTCTTTTAACCAAATTTTAGTGAGAAAAGTTTAAAAAAAGCGCTTTGTCTTTTTGGAACTATAATCCAATTAGAGGTAATATATGTAAACTTTTACTTACCGAAACAATGTGTGCCAGGAGACGCGAAAGTGAATGCTAAATGATATGGGTGAACATATTTGACCGTATCTTTTGCGCGTCGGCCAGGTCTCCATGCCCTCCCGTTCCTAGCGAAGACCGGTGCGACAATGACCATCCATGTAGAGGGGCTGGTGGCTATCGCGGTCTTCTACCTCTTGATCCTTTGCGTGGGAATATGGGCGGCAGTGAAGAACAAGCACTCCGGGGAGGCGGAGGGCACCGACCGCAGCGAGACCATCATGGTCGGTGGGAGAGACATCGGCTTGTTTGTCGGTGGATTTACTATGACAGGTGAAAAACAACAAAACAAAAACAACTGCATTTATAATTAGCAAACACACTGTTCTGTTGGAAAAAAAGAATGTGTGGGTCTTATTATACTTGCCTCTTTAAATGTGTGTATTATTAGATTGTCTATATTTTAATCGGACCGTCAGCTCACTTAGTTGAAGGAAAAGTAGATCCGCTCTCGGAGTGATTTGTGTTACCATCAGGGGAGAAAATAGAATTTGAATAATATAAATCCTTTGAATTGATTTTTAACATTAATCACTTCGATTTATTTCCCTGCTCACGTGTGCGTGCATGTGCGTGTGTGTGGTTGTTCCCAGCGACCTGGGTTGGAGGAGGCTACATCAATGGCACAGCTGAGTACGTGTATCTGCCAGATTATGGCCTGGCCTGGGCGCAAGCTCCCTTTGGATACGCTCTCAGTCTGGCTTTAGGTGAGTTCATCTATAATCATTAAAATGCTAAAATTATTCCCACTGAGAGGTCAGGGAAGGAAGCACTGCAGGAGTCAATCATCTAAATGTTCCTAAGAGGGCTGCAAAGGGCAGAGATGGTGGAGGTAGTGGTCTCCTGTCTCTGGATGGCGGGGGTCTCTCTATCGTGTCCCTCCTCTGTCGCAGGTGGCCTGTTTTTCGCTAAGCCCATGCGTTCCCGAGGTTACGTCACCATGTTGGATCCATTCCAGCAGCTGTATGGGAAACGCATGGGCGGCCTTCTCTTCATACCTGCACTGATGGGTGAGATCTTCTGGTCGGCCGCCGTCTTATCAGCCCTGGGTAAAAATCCGCCTTGTGTGTGTGTGTGTGTGTGTGTGTGTGTGTGGTGTGTGTGTGTGTGTGTGTGTGTGTGTGTGTGATTAACTCTGATTTTCTCGTGACCTTAGGAGCTACTCTGAGCGTCATCGTGGACATCAACATCAAGATGTCAGTGGTTATCTCTGCGCTCATCGCCATCTTCTACACCCTGGTTGGAGGACTTTATTCTGTGGCCTACACGGATGTGGTGCAGCTTTTCTGCATCTTTGTTGGCTTGGTAGGTAAAAAGACCACTTAAAGGGGGATTATCCAGACTGAAGTCAAAGGTTTGAGGAATAGTGGTGAAACAATAACACAAATTACTCAAAGAAATGCACTTGCCCAGCAAATCTGCCAGTAAATAAATAAATAAATCTACATTTACTGAACATGAATATGCTTCCGTTATCGCTCCAGTTGTTTGGAAGGGTTTAATCTCTGCAGGAAACATTCTGGACTGGACAGTATTGTGTGTAACAGTTGTAAGAATATGGTCTCTGTCTACAGTGGATCAGCGTGCCCTTTGCTCTGACCAACGCCGCCGTGTCAGACATCACCGTTACCGCCGTGAAGCATGTGTACCAGTCGCCCTGGAGGGGCAGCATCCAGAAGGGCGACACCTGGGTCTGGATCGACAACTTCTGCCTCCTGGTACAGTTTCACCAAAGCTCTGAAACTGTGACGAACCACTCCGAATTTTTTTTATTCTTACATCAACATTTGTCCGTCATTTTTGAGTTCAGGCTTCTGGCGTGATAGAGGGACGCCGAGTCCGCGAAATGATTTCCTCTCTCTTCACGTTTACTGCAGATTCTGGGAGGGATCCCCTGGCAGGTGTATTTCCAGAGAGTCCTGTCTGCCTCCTCAGCTACCTACGCTCAGGTTCTCTCCTTCCTCGCTGCGTTTGGGTGCCTGGTCATGGCTGTTCCCTCCGTCCTTATTGGAGCGATTGGGGCCTCCACAGGTTAGACTTCTGACAAATAAATGTGTGCGTACTTTAAGGCTACAGAGTGGGGACATGGACACACAATTCATGAACAAAGGGACTTTTGAAAACTAAGGCGATTTTGGCTGTTGCTTATAATGTCAGGAGTCTTTTTGAGGGATAACGCTTGGGTTTAAGGTAACAATGGGGTTAAAATTAGGGCCAGGCATTTATTTGTGAAAGTTGGGGCTCGGGATTACATTATGTCAATAAAAGTCTTCGCAAAAATAGAAGTTCAAACGTTTGTGCATGTGTGTGTGGGGGGCTTTGGAGGTAGGGGGCCTTTGGAAGGGTCCATGCTGCCCTTAGATCTGAGAGTGGCTGGTAAATAGCAGCTGGTTCACCTCATCCATAATGAAGCAGTAATCCGTTTAATAACCTCATTGCTCATGTACATATTACATTAGACAGAAGCAAGGGACCAAATTAGAGGTTTGATCTCAAGATTTTCAGGCCTCCAATTCCTTTTTGCACATCTGTACACGGAAGTTTGTTTCTCCGTTGACATGAAGTCACAATAAAATGAAAAGGAGCTCTTGAGGCACGACGGTTCTATAAGTATCAGTATTTACTGCCTGTTCCTCCTGCTCAGACTGGAACCAGACCACCTATGGTCCCATCCCTCCGAAAGATAGAGAACAGGCGGACATGATTCTGCCCATCGTGCTCCAGCACCTCTGCCCACCGTTCGTGTCCTTCTTCGGCCTGGGCGCGGTGTCGGCCGCCGTCATGTCGTCTGCGGATTCTTCCATACTTTCAGCCAGCTCCATGTTTGCGAGGAACATCTACCAGCTGGCCTTCAGGCAGTCGGTGAGCACCTGTCTAGCACCTCATCTTCTGTCTGATCTCGTCTTTGTCTTCATCCGTCTCCTTTCTTGCTCCAGGCGTCGGACCGGGAGATTATCTGGGTGATGCGCATCACCATCTTTGTGTTTGGCGGCCTGGCCACGCTGATGGCGCTGGTGACCGGGACGGTTTACGGCCTGTGGTACCTGAGTTCAGACCTGGTTTACGTCATCATCTTCCCCCAGCTGCTCAGCGTGCTCTTCATCAAAGGCACCAACACGTACGGCTCGGTGGCGGCCTACCTGTTTGGAATGTTTCTCCGCATCGGTGGAGGCGAACCCTACCTGAAGCTGCCCCCTTTCATCTACTACCCCGGCTGGACCACCGAGCTGCGCTTCGACCACATGACGGAAACAATGGAGGAGGTCATCATTCAGAAGTTCCCCTTCAAGAGCGTCTCCATGCTGGTCTCCTTTTTGGCCAACGTTGCTTTCTCCCATCTGGCGAAGTACCTGTTTGAGAGCGGCAAGATCTCGCACAAATACGACTTTCTCGACGCGGTGGTGTCCAAACACAGCGGGGAGATTATGGATAAGACCACGCTCGTGACAAGGGGCAACAATATCGCGCTCTCCGAGATGGCGCCCGTCAAGCCTCGGCTGAGCGTGACCTTGGCGGCCGCTTTTACCCGCCGTGACACGCTGCCAAAGGAGACGGTGGAGGAGGAGGAGGAGGAATCCAGTCCCGATTCCTCTCGCCACGATGAAGAGTAAAAGGATGAAAAAAAAACTCGATGTGATTTTAAGAAGAAAAGTGACGCGACGGAGCGGCCGAGGAACTCATTACGCTGTCAAGAAGAATTAATGACAAGGAAACGCTGCTCTGGCCGAGGATCACGGAGGAGCATGATCACGTTTGTGGAGGCTGGATGACAACCACACGCAACCGTCCGGATGTTCGGTTGAAGTATATCTCATTACAATACATACATATAGTGCGTATAGATATTTGACTATCCTGTACCTTCTTTAGGAAACTCCATTTAGAGAATTTCAACATTTTGCTTTCCATCGTTACATGAAGGTGCTGCAGGATGAAACAGGCGAATCTCTGAAGGCAGACAGCACAAGATGAGAAGAAGCTTATTTAGTTCTTCAGTGTGTGGAACAATAGCAATAATTTACCAACGCGTTAAATCAAACCCTGAAGAGAACCAGGACGTGATGGAAACAGGATTTTATAGCTTTATTATACCAGATTAGCAGCGTTGTGTCATGTGTAGCCCTGGAAAAAAAAAATCTGTAACGTCATAATGTGAAATCTTCCAGACTTCCTTTATAACAACACCAAAACAGCTAAATGTTGCTCTTTTGTCAGGGCCAATCGCATCTTTAATGTATCATCAATTATAATCAATCAACGGAGGAAACATCCGTGCATCACGCTGAGTAGATTATATAGAAGCAGTAGTGATGGTAGTCGACTCGAAGCATTAGCTAATATTGTCCTTGATGTCCGTTTTATTCCCGAGAAGCCGTGTAAGTTAGTGATTACAGTTATCTGTTTGAACTGCCTTAATGAAGCTCATTAGAGGAGGTTTTAATTTCCGCACTTGTCTCTGGTCTCTGGTCTGACTGCAGCGAGCAAAGACTAGAATATGAATGTAACCTAAGCAGAAAATCTATGTGTCTGTAGGCTAATTCAAGGCTAAATCGTGTTTTGTGGGTTTTTTTAAATTATTATTATTTTTGCAAAGGCGAGCGGTGGCAGATCAGCACGTCTGTGTCTGTGAACGCGTCGGTACCGGCAGGTGTTTCTCTGTGTTGTACATGTTTGTGTAAATATGATGGGTTACAAAAGCTATATAAGAGACGACGCTGGTCAAGATTTATCCATATTAGATGGAAGGGGCAATGTCTAAATGTTTATTTATTTTTGATGTCGTAAAAGATGAAACAATAAAAAGAGAACATATTATTGCAGAGTTTTAAACGATGTCAGATCCAATTGACGTACAACACACTGTTTGACCTTGAGGCCTGACCTTAAAGAAGATCCAGACTGTGAGGTCATTCCATTTAGAAAATGCACCATCTTATCCAAATAGGAAGACTGGAACTAATATTTGTGGTTTTTTGTGTTCGTCAGGAGGGATTCGAAGGTTTTTTATTCAATTCCTCCTGTTTTTCCAGTAGCTCTGAACTACGACGTCAACGTCCTGGTTAGTAAGACGCACTGAGAACGTCTTCGTTAGAAGGCTTGGCGTCGGGTTTGCAGCGGCTGTGAGCTCTTTCTAGTCCGTCAGGCCCTTCAGCGAGCTGGACGCTAGAGAACATGGCGGAGAACGTGACTGACATTACAATCGCTTGGCTTGCATCTTTGTTCCCCTGCGTGGACGCAGTGAAAGACAGCATCCTAAAATAGCTCCCGCTCTCCACTTATTTACATTACCTTAAGTGCTGCTCTCTCTGGTCTGGAATCCTGGGAGGAGCCATCCGACGCTGGGTGGGGCCATCGATGGCCGGCCAGCGCCGGCGGCCTCGGGCGGGGTTGGGCCTGGGGTGGCGCCTGCTGGCGCCTGTCGCCATGAACGCCCACCAACCCCAGCGTGCCGATGGGAATGATGCAGGTGCCCCACCCTTCCGCCGCACTCCTCCCTCCACCGCCGACGACCTTTTCGGCGTCCTTGACGTCCATCCCGTAAAAGGTAGAAAAGGGAGGAGAAAGAGAGAGAGTCCATCTCCATTCATAAACGGACCCGAGAGCACTCACCATAATTAACAATTAGGAAAGAAAAGCAGCACTTGTCTGGGAGCCAATCCACTTATTTATGGCTTCACGTTCAAGGGGCAGAGGGCTGGGGGGTGGGGGGTGGGGGTGTGGGGGGGGGGGATGGGCACCAAACCAGAGTCATTCATTCACAACTTCTGGATATTTTTAGAAGTGATGTATACATCAGTGATGTTAATCATGTAGATTATTACTGCCGGTGTTTGTTGGCTTTACCAACAACTGAAGCCACCAGACAGTCGGTTCTTCCTCCGGCTGTCGGGAACGTCTAGTGTGGCAAATATCACCCGGCTCTACTCGGATACGCTTCACTTCCTGACTCGTACCCCCAGACAGGAAGAGACTTAAAAAAGGGTGGATTTCTTGGAACGAAGGCCCAGTTAGCGTGCTTTCTCTCGACGTGCATGAATGAGAGCTACAGGAGGACGCTGAGATGGACATCTATCGCTGGCAGGAGTGGGGAATAACTTTAGAGCCGACTCGCCGCAAGGTGACTGTCACTGACTTGATTTCCCTTTCATAAGACCTTTTTTTACCCTTAAAGCTGTGACAGTGTCGCGCTTCGCCCTTCAGAGTTTGTGTGGGATGGTCCAGCTTTAGAATTCCTTTTAATTTATTTGGACAATTTGAACACGTGTCCTTGTTGGATGCAAATATCAGATTTGTGACCGAGGCGCCGCCGCCGCCGCCACTCGACAGGCCGCTATTTATGCCCCTTTTAAGTAACATCCGCTGTGATTTAATTACAAAGCAGATAATTGAAAGTATGCAGCGGGGCGAGGAGGGGGACAAATCAAGTGGAATAATCTTTAGGGGAGGAGAGATCATATATAAGCAATACCACAAAAGGTTGGGGGTGAGAACAACCGTGTTTTATTTGACTTTCAGCTGTTCTATACATGAGCCAACACGCAGAAGGCTGCAGGATAATGGCAGGTCTAATTGTTTCCCATATATCTCTCCATCTCCTGCATTAGTCCCTGCAGAGGAGCATCTTTAGCAGAATGAATGGAGCTGCTGCTGTAATCGAATCAGCCCAGAGAACTTAATTATGGGAGCAGCTTTGTCTCCCGTCAGGCTGCAGGTAGACGGGCTGAGACGCTCCGCAGGAATGAGACAAAAAATGAAAATCAAATATTTCCTTTAGGTCTGCCTGGATGTTCCTTTTTATCATTTGTTTTATTGCTAATCGAGAGCTTGCTGGGATCATAAAGAACACACGACTCATAAAAGACGATAAATACGAACCAACGCTAGTTTTACGGTCTGATGACGTCACTGTCTGAAACGTGCAAGCTGGAGCCGGACGACAAGGCTGGAGGCGGGGACCAAACTGGACACCCCCTGGATGCGAAGACCAGAGATGGGAGGATGGGGGCTGTGAATGAGACAAATGAATGAAAACTGGTGTCATTGTGGCCTTCTTAGAAGACTGAATCCACATGTGATTTGAAATAACGTTAAGACAAACAGATGTTTACCAGAGCTCCAGTGGAGAGACATTAGGGCCTTCTATGACACCGTGTAAAACGTCCCTCTTGTCCCGTCTCTCACTGAAGGCAGGAAGGAGGAGGCGGCCTGGATGGACTGCTGTGTTTCTTCATGGCTTCAGAACTCAGAATAATGTACACTCACAAAAGTGCACATCAGCCCCAGGGGAGCTTTCACTCTGAATGAGGGCACTGAAGGAGGAAGGGGAGATGAGATCCATGTGAACCGCGCTCTCTCGCTCTCTCTCTCTCACACACACACACACGCAGACACACAGACGCAGAGCAAAGGTGGGGGTGGCTGAGACACACACGCACACATACACGAAAATAAACTTTTGTAGACAAAATAGTACATGCACGTGGAAAGTTGCCACAGTTTTGCACCAGATGAACACAAGCGACACAAGGAGGACGAAGAGCGAGCAAAGAAAAAGGACAAAGACGAGAAGAAAACGTTAGCAGGGTCTTTTTGCTCATCACGACGCATCAGCCTCTCTCAGCCCCACCCTGTGTGTGTGTGTGTGTGTGTGTGTGTGTGTGTGTGTGTGTGTGTGTGTGTGTGTGTGTCTGTGTGTTAATATCTGTTCCCTGGCTGAGTCCGAGCCAGAGGATCCATTAGAGCTGATTGAGGAGCACAAGGGTGCAGACGTAACCCCGAGAGAAGGTGATGAGAACACACCGTCTGGTCCAGTTACATAAAGCAACAGAAAGACCCCCCAACACCACCACACACACAACCTTCTACTTCTACCTTTGTGGGGACTTTCATAGACATAATACCTTAGCCTAACCCCAACCATCCCAACTAACCCCCTGCCCCTAACACACCCGGACATTAACCCATTTCTAGCCCCCCCACCGCCAGTAAAATGAGGATGCTGGTTCTTAATATGGTGTAAACATGAGATCACACACCTACACACACACTCTCCCTGTATAGTCAACATGAGGACAGAGCAAATGTGGACAATAGCAGGAATGAACCTCAACGGCTTCACTCATCATTAATTCTATTATTCGAATCACGCTTGAGGGTGAACTCACAGTTGTCCTGTATCCTCGACTGATGCGCGTGCGCGCACACACACGCGTACAAACGCAGTCTTCACTCTCACACACGACTGCACTCACATTTCAGCCAGTGTCCCTGGCCTGAGCACACTTATGTCATCACGCTGCGACTTACTGTGCAGAGACGAGGGGGAGTTCATGTCATAAACTTTCCAATAAAAAACCAAAAACATTTCTTTTACTTCTCAGATCTGCTTGACCTGACACCCCCCCCCCACACACACACACACACATACACACACACACACGCACACACACACACACACACACACACACACACACACTTGACTCAGCGTTTCTTCTCTGTTTGGAAGAGACGCTTAAATGTGCATCCTGGGTGTTTTCTTTCACCTACGTTCGCATCCGCCTGTAGCGTTGATGTTTATGCTCCTGAATCCTGTGACATGGGATGAGGTCACGCATGACAGCGCAGAGCGAGAGAGGAGTAGCGCCCAGCGGATGGGGGCCACGGAAGTCCTGACAGGTCTTTCTCAAAGACTTGGACGATCACAGCAATGACGAGTGGTGTGTGTGTGTGTGTGTGTGTGTGTGTGTGTGTGTGTGTGTGTGTGTGTGTGTGTGTGTGCTTGCGTGTGTATGGGGGGACAGGTTTATAGCTGCTCTGAGATCAGCGTTATCGTGAACAGATAAAGGTCAGTATTCAAGTATGCTGTTCACTGGCCGCCACTAGGCGGCGCACTATTTCTTTTACTCCTGCGGATGGGTTTGTCGTTTCACATATTAGAATAAAAAGAAAATTCAATTACAGTTGAATGCTACATGTTTTCATTGATAGAGTTTTCTTTCTTTCTTGATTTAAAAAATATATATATATTGTATTTATTAATTTTAAAACAGCAGTTTTTCTTTACTATGTTGGTTATTTCTACTTTTTTGTTTTGCCATGTACTACATGCAGTTATAAACCCACAAATGTGGGTTACTTAAGCACACCAAGACGAAAGAACCCTCAGAGACTGAAAAATCTGCAGGATTACTGTTGAAAAGCTTTACATCTTTGATCAAATGACCTCCCTCCAGAGGATAACGGTAACATCTGACTGACATGAGGTCGATGAAAGAGCAGAGGCTTCGTTTTGGGAGCATTTTAAGTGGTGCTTATTATTGTGCAAAACATTATTTCGTGTTTAATAATTATAACAATTATGTATGTGTGATAATCAATCTTATTGAGAGAGATACAAACAAATAAAAATAATAATAAATATATAAGCTATTATGCGATTATATATTCTTGCCACTAGATGTCAGTGTAATACAAAACATTGTGTGGTCTATCGTGCTCAAACCCATAGAAAACAAATTTAGAATTTTTAATTTAAATTTTTTTAACTTGTAACTGCAAGACAGAGGGATCTCCACATCCTGTTTTTTTATTATCTTTTCTTCCTTTTTTGCTCTATCTCACTTTTTATTTCGAACGGCTGCGTTATGTCTTAATCTTTGTGTTATCTTTATTTTTTAATCTTTAGTTAGGTTTAATTAGCTTACTAAACATAAACTCAGTATCTGAAACTCATATCTGTGTGAGGGGGAGGTGGGAAAAAATCCAATTTAGCAACTGACTTTTTGGATGGACCTCATTAGAGATAATAATATCTTAGATGCAGATTTTACAGGTTCGAGGTTCCTCTTTCTCGTCTTATATTATTAGTATCATCCCAAATTAGCTTTCGCTATCAGTATTTATTTGACAAAAAGTTTTTCTACCTGTTGATGATAAAAGCGCAGTTTGAGTGTAGTGATACTTTGCAAAAATGATGTTTTTAAGATTAACATGCACACTTTAAAAACAAAAACAAGCAACAGACATAATTAAGGACTTTTGGGTGAAGTCGCCCTTTAATGTGACCGATCTCCTCCCACAGACGCACACAGACTCTCCGGCTGTTGTCAGCAGGATATCTGCGCCTCTGAGTTAGTGTGACGGAATCTGCAGGGAAGGAGGACGCAAAATGGCTCAGAGCTGCAGCGACGCAACTTTCCCAGAGATAGTCGAGCTCAACGTGGGGGGGCAGGTGTATGTGACCCGGCTGGAGACCCTGAAAGCGGCCCCCAACTCGCTGCTGTGGGCCAAGTTCGGCCAGGGCTCCCCGGACCAGCTGCCCAAAGACAACAAGGGCCGCTTCTTCTTCGACCGGGACGGTTTTCTGTTCCGCTACATCCTGGATTACCTGCGGGACTCCGAGCTCTTCCTCCCGGAGTTCTTCAAAGAGAAGCGGAGGCTGCGGAAAGAAGCGGACTTTTTCCAGCTCCCGGGGCTGTCGAGGCGCCTGGAGGCGGCCGGGAGGGACGGCTCGGATGACGGCGGGGAGCAGGAGGAGGCTGAGCTCAGCAGCCCGGCCACCCCCTCCTCCTCCTCGGACAGGACTCTGTCGTCTCTGTCGGGGGGCGGCTCCGGCTACATCACCATCGGCTACAGAGGCACCTACACCATCGGGAGGGACATCCAGGGGGACGCCAAGTTCCGCAGGGTGGCCAGAATAACCGTCTGCAGCAAGATCTGTCTGGCTAAAGAGGTCTTTGGAGAAACCCTGAACGAGAGCCGGGACCCGGACCGACCCCCGGACAGGTACACCGCCAGGTACTACCTCAAGTACAACTTCCTGGAGCAAGCCTTCGACCGGCTGGCGGAGGCCGGCTTCCACATGGTGGCCTGCAACTCCACCGGGACGTGCTCGAGCAGCGACCCCACGGAGGACAAACTGTGGACCAGTTACACCGAGTACGTTTTCTGCCGGTGAAAGCCGCCTCCAGGCTCCCTGCACATCTGGATCCAATGATTGCTCCATACACCACAAACTGGCAGTTCCGGGCTGCATTTGTGTGTTTGAACCAGTTGCATCGTGATAAATCTATATTCCCAGTATATGTCCGACTGTCAGACACACCCTGGTTAAACCCAAATAACTGTTTTACTGTTGATTTGAATGATTTTTTGGCCAAAATGTTTGTGCTGTGTTCTGATAAATCTATGTGGTGCAGGCCGTAATTAGGAAGTGTTGTTTCTCTGTTAAAAAGTTGCCAGTGTCATGTGATGCGCTGTGGATAATTATCAGTTTTTTGCAGCAACAATAATTTGTGTTTATCATGTAATCGCCCCCCCCCCCCCCCCCCATGACATTCGAGAAACGCCGCGATGGGTATCTGACCCTGATCGGGGTGGCCGATCATTGTTTTGATATCAACTGTGACATTTTCAGAGGTCACGGCATGAAAGCTCAAGATCGCACGCTGAGATTTTACTGGTTTTAATCTAAATAAATACCAAAAAATGTTGCCAAAAGAGGAAAAAAACCCTTCCCAGGCTGTGATATCTTGTCTGAGCAGCAGCTCCTGGGAGGCACTTGCGAGTGATCCTGATAAGTGGAGCATAAAGCAGGCTTTGAGTGAAGGCCGGACATATTTACTTCAAACAAATTCTGTATAAGATTAAACAAAACAGCCTCATCTCTGCAAGATATGGAGCGGTGGGCGGAGATGCTAATAAAGGAGGATTTGTTTCCCCGACTGCCTGTATGAAAGCGTTAGAAACAGGCTGCAGACAGTCGCCCCCCCGCAGCCGCTCCGTCTCCCACGCACGCCTGTGCGACAGAGAAGGAGCTTCAGAGATAACCTCGCGTCTGCCGTCACCTGATGCTGCCATCTGGACAGGAAAAAGGAAGCCCGGACTCTTCCTCTTTCGCAAGCGCATGCAACTGCAAATGTGCCATGAAACCACAGCTGGTGAAAGCTCACCATTTAAAGGTGAACCTCCTTCTGGTGGCTCCTCTGAGGTGAAGCGGCGTGTGCGTTTGTGGCCCCGCGGAGCTCCGCAGCGCCAGCCTCTCCGTGGGACACCAGGGGTTAAAATGTGCACCAGCACAGAAGGGAGACAGATAAGGGGAGCCCAATTAGCTCGTCGCTGGGGTTGGAGATAAAGTTCTTCACATGCGCGTCTGTGGGTGTTGCCACCTTCCCTCACAGCTCGTCCATCCGGCCATTTGTTATATTCCGGCCTGCTCCTCCAACCGGGACGTGTTAATGGCGACTCCGAGCTGTGCTTTGCTCTGTTTAGCTTAGGTGTGAGAGCTTGGTTCTCTCCTTCCTTTCTGCAGAACAGCAGCCAAAAAAAAAAAATCCCTTCCAACCTCCCACTTAATTGTGGTCCTGGCTGAAAACTGAGGCTGATCCAGTGAGACGCCGCCGTGATTTCAGCATCTATAATGATGTTAATGTTGGCGTTTTGGAGGTGCCGAGATGAGCCAACACAGACCAATCCGTCTGCCACTCGAGGAGCATCGCAGAGGAAGTGAGATAAAACCTCGCAAATGGCCCCGGTGGGCCGAGGCGAAACAAAAATGAACCTGCCGTCATCTGATCGGTGCTAAATCACACACAACTAAACCCAGAGTTTGTCAAACTACATACCGTTTATACATAAAGCATTCCCACTCATTTTTATATGAATCCAATGCGATTTTATTCAGTTATTCAGGCCCTGTTCTGCTAATGCCCTGAGGCGGGCTGTGCATGAGAATCAGGCTTAGGGTTGTGTGTGTATTGCCATCCAGTAAATCCATTAAGAGTGTGTTAGTTGAACCCTTAATCGAGTCACGAGAGCCAACAATCTCTCTGGCAGATCATCCCCTGAAGCGGCAGATGGACAGATAGCACCAAATGGAAACCCGTCATGTGTAAGTATCAACGGCGAGCTGGTGACCACGAGGATCACTTAGTTCAGGTTCCTCATTCTGAAATGAGAGGCTTACAAAGGGAGATGTGGGTTGCCATGGCGATCTGGTGCAGGTACAGCCTCCTTACGTTCTCCTGATGTCATTCCTTGCTCTTCTCTGCGATCTGCTGATATGGAGGGCCAGCGTTGCTAAATGTCACCCCTCTCCCCACCCAGCCAAGAGAGGCACCCTCCTCCTCCTCCTCCTCCTCCTCCTCCTCCTCCTCATCTTCCTCCTCCTCATCTTCCTCCTTCTCCTCCTCCCTTTTACTCAAGTCCCTCTGGAAAGGGCAAGATGTGGGAGAAGCTGATGCAGAGCTGACCTGGGGGGACTGCTGCCTGTTAAGGTCCCTGTGATCCCAGCTCGAAGGCCTTTGCCTGCAAACAGAGAGACTTTTGCCCTTCTTCAAGTGAAGTTCCAAATGGATCCGAATGGAATGCAGTATTCTAAACCCCAAATTTAGCAGCTAGCTTACTTCTTCCTTGTTTACTGGGATTTTCCATCATTGACATCATTGTTTGCCTCTCTGGTTCAGACAACAAATAGTTGCTATTCTCAATCTTAAAATCCTCAACGCCGGCCCACCAGCAACCGCTGGCTCCAACCCTCCCTCCAGCAGATTTAATAACGTCCCCGTGCTTGTTGGAATCTGTGGAATTAGCAGACTGACAGGCAGCCACTGAGATTACTCTGTTACGTAATTTTATTATAGGCCCAGACACGACTGTGGGGGCACAGTCAGTTCCTACAAGTTAAAATCATTTTATTTTCTCTGGAGCTGATTGGATTTAAATCATAATGCCCTAAACATCTGTGGAAGAGCAGCCACATGTTTGTGCCACAATGACCATGTGTCCATATGGAAGAGGAGAGTTTTATTGTTATTGGGGAGAGAGAAAAAAGACCCAAACTTGGTTCATTCTGAATTTCAGGGGGAAAGACCCAAGAAGCCTCAACAATCTGGTAATTCTGCTGAAAATAACCAGGACAGAGCGAGAAAAGGAACATCGGGAGTTCTTGAAAACTGGGCCCCTCCCCCCCTCCCACCCTGAGGAGCAGCAGGCAGCTGATGTGCAACAGCGCCCGGGGACCAGATCCAGATCCGGAGATCATCGTCTCACTGGAGGAAACTGAACAAAACGAACTCATCGTGTTGCTTCATGCACAGCAGAACAAAACGGTGCGTATTCTTTTGTCTGGAGGCGAGTGAAGATAAAGCCAAGTGTTTTTATTGAGAATGAGACACACAACTTGTGTCAATAAAGGTTAAATAAATAAAAAAATTATCTTTGTGACTATTTCATTCATACACTGGGGGGCTATTGAACCAATGACCTTTACGTTGCTGGAGCAACCACTGGACCATTTGACCTCCAGCTACAAATGTCTGCATCATCCAGCCTGCACAAACATTTGTGCTTTTTATTCTCTTACTTTCTGCTGTCTGGCGTACGCAAAACAAAAATAATATCCCGTGATCCATTTTTGCTTCAATTGCATGAGGGCAAATTGTATTTATTTATTTTTTTTACTAAACCTATCAAGATTTAAAATATTTTGTTTAGTTTACAGTTGTTTAATTTGTACCTGCTATGTGCTGTTTTAAATTCGCATGTTAGCAACATGCTAACAAAGGTCTCTAGAGTATAGGCATGCTCAGGTGGTTGCTAATGCTAGTCTCCAGTGCTAAAGCACAGATGCGTCAGCTGGGACAACATTTATCAAAGTCCTTGCATGTACCTTCACCCTGTTTGAAATCAATCCCCCCCCCCCCCATCTGATGGTCCAAACAGGTTTCAGGAAGTCCTGCCTGTCTTGTGTCTGTTGAGGTGGATGTCTGCCACTCCGCCTGTGTGTTTGGGCTCTGGACAACGTCACTACTCCGCTGCGGGAACACACGCCAAAGACTCCCTCGCCTTCCTGGCTGCTTCCTTCATCGTCCAAACACACTGCAGTCGAGCCGGTGAGGGCACGTGATTGACAGCAACTGGCGCTGGAGACGTTTCCTCGGACGAGCCGTCCTCTTTGGCTGGCATGATTAAGCCACACATTTTTGACTTATTTGATCAAAACACAGACAGTTATAGTTTAAATGGTGTCTGATTTGCACCAAATTATATTAAACCATATAGTTCTTCAAACAAAACCTCTTCAGAAGATGTCTGTGTAAATTCTCAGTCATCCAGGTCATTGTATCCAAGGTAGTTTTCTCTGTCAACTGGACTGGGTTTCTTCTCTTGAAGACGTTTCGCCTTCTATCCAGAAGGCTTCTTCAGTTCTGAAATCGCTGGGGATAGGGTTAGGGTTAGGGTGTTCCCCAGCAATTTCAGAACTGAAGAAGCCTTCTGGATAGAAGGCGAAACGTCTCTTCAGAAGAGCTCGCCCAGCAAGCTGTGGGAGTTTCCACCCACCATGTGAGAAATCAGGGAAATTTTAGAGCTCAATGTGAGCTCAACAGTCCCATCTAAACCAACAGGGACATCAGATCCTGGTAGTCTAGAGCACCATAAATAACTCGGAAGAATTTCCCACGAACCACCACCCTCCAAAGAAATGATGAACTCCTATATCCAAAGAGAGCCTCTTAAATATTTCTGGGATGCTCCGACAAAGATGGAGGTCACAGTTTTCCACATCACTAACTTGTCCTTGTGAAGCTCATATGAAGACATCTCCCACCAGTTATTCCCACTTCCACCTGTCACTGTGACAGATTTAAAGAGCGCTCCGCTCCCTTGACTCCCACATAAATCGGTATCCAGTTGACCGTTTAAGAGCAGCCTCAATGCTGATAATGTACGTTACCTGAACAGCCATCTTGCTGTCGCCTTTCCTGCCAAAGCATCTTATTCCTGGGCTCATTTGGGTTTAGATGTGTGTGTCCAGCAGTCTCTCTCTCTCTCTGCTGTCACTCAGCCTTTCCAGTTTGCTGAGCCTTCTCTAAAATCCTCCCACGGTCAGATCAACACCGGTGGGCTTTGGCTGCAGCCTGGACACACACGCGGGCTCTCAAAGGGATCCTGAAACGTCGCCCACGAGTCAGGTTGGAGATTTTGTGCTTATTTTGCAAAGGGCCACTGCATGAAAACTGCTCCAAAGGTCGTGACCCAACACAGAGGGCATTGCATTGTGGAGGGTCCAGTGGTATCTTAATGGATGCAGAATCGGTGAGAAGGAAGTTTTATATGGGGAATCTCTTAATTAATGAACATGAATTTAAACATCTATTTTGTTGATTAAAATGACACCTATCACCATGTTCTGCTCTCGTATCGACATGCAAGTGTCTGGATCAGAGGAGCTCTACGCTCTAACACATGTCCGCTTTTAGAATTTCCTCTCTGGCTGAACTTAAAGGAACCTGACAAATGTCAGCGGCCCGCATCCGTTTTAAACTCTCTTTATCAAACACTTATGGCTGCAGCCCGGCTAAAATTAATACAACTGTGCAGCTTCCCCCAAACAGTTGAATCTTGTCAGGAAGAGAAAAATGAGTTGCCTTTAAGGGAAATGAACTCTTGAAACCTTTAAAGGATCACTTTTCCCTTTATCAGGCCAAGCGTGTTTACGGCAGTTTGGCTCGAGAGCACATTGCTCAGAAGAGAAGCGGCGATAGAAGAGTCACAACAGAAACTCTGCTGTCTTGGAGACAGAATCCTTAATGTTCCACAACCGCAGGCTCGCCGTTATGACAGGAAGGTTAACTTACAGCTTTAGGCAACGGAACTTCCTCATTCAGAGACCCAGAGACAGAAAACTGTTCCTTTGGTCCGTTTTAAACATGCACCAACAGTTTCCTGTAAAAGCAAAACAATGTGATGCACCAACACACGGGAGGAAGATGGCTTTCTAATATATGTGAGAGTCTGAAATAAGATCATCAGTACTCAATAAGGAAGAGGAAGAGCGCCTGCACGACGACGCTCAAGTTTAAATTCCCTTCAAAGCAACTGCCAAAAATGGACTTTTAAGGAAACGGATCTGGGCTGTCTTTACATGACAGGCAAGAAAACAGGAATCACCACAGAAGAAATTCAACTTCTCTGAAACTTTTTCTGCTTTAAATAGAAGTTCTAGGTTTTCACAAATTAGGCGCATTATATTTTCTGCGAATGCACATGAATAGTTGCCCAACCGGCCGCTTTGTGGTCAGAATTCTTACTTTACATCGACCATCTGGGAAAAGGAGGCCCGTGATGCCGCCATGCGGTAGGAAAGAGAACAGCAACGAATAATTTAGAGCGCAAATTAACTTTATTTACAAATGCAATTCAACTAAAACCCCTGTTTTCAGTTATGCATATCCTGCATATTTACCCAACACAACTGTTAGTACACCAGGAAGTGTCTTAGTACAAATTAAACGTAAAGAAATAGTCATATTTTTAAATAATTGGGCCCAAGACAGACAATGTTGTATATCACTGACTGAACGCAGCATTTCCCTCATTACTTTGAATCTACATCAATTCTGCATAAAGCCCATCAGAAGAAAGGGGACAAGGATCCACATACTGGGCAGCTAAAAGTCTACTGGGTTTCCATCCCCTTGTTAGGTTCTGTCTGCAGGTTCTGTTGGACTCAGATGTCAGGGCTTTAGAGTAACACACGTGGAGAGGTCAGCAGTGCCTGAAAGAATAAAAGCTCAAGATCAGAATTTAACCACAAACGTACGACAGAGGACAGGATAAAGGTCAGAATAATGAGCCTCTTCTGAAGCATTGGCGGTGTGAGATACCACACCTCCCAGAACCTGCGAGGTGTGATAGCTCCCAGAATTGTGAGGGGAAAAAAAGGTCAAGACTCACACTTGGGCTGGAAATAGCAGAGCCCGCAGTGTGGGGTTGTGTTTCGGACTTGGGTCTCAGCTCTGCCGGGAGGTCTGTGGCAGCCCGCGAACTGAGGAGGAGAGAGGAGAGGGGGACAAATCTGAAGGGGTTACGACACAACACCATCTAGCCTGGCTTCTCTATTCACTCAGCTAACGTTCTTGTCATCTTCAGGATATGACTCCATAGGAAAAGTGGGTCAGACGTCTCATGAAGACGACAAAAGATGAAATTCAGGAGAAATGGAAGCAAAAATGGCTGCAATTAATGCTCATGACCGACTTTTAAAGCTAGGCGTCCTCCTGGTTTGCCTAAACTTGTGCACCTGAGAGGCATTTCCACCTTAATTAAAAGCTTTAATCAGGTCACAACCTCTTACCTGGACGCATACCTGACGAGGCGAGTGGGATCATTTGTCCGAGGTAAAACAGAGCCGGTGCTGTAACGGGAAGGGTTCCTGCTGGGGCTGTAGTACCCGGCGGCGGCGGAGTGTGGGCGGGGGTAGTTCTGCAGAGCGGACGAGTGTTGAAAGGCATCCAGGTTGTCCAGGGACTCAAACCTGCCAGAGAAAATGAGAAGGTTATAGGATGAGAGGGGGGAAAAAAGGTGCATAAAACCAAAATAGCCATGCTGGCCTTTTCAGAGGGACATAAATGGGCTCCTTGTAAACACTGCTGCTCCGCTGACGGATCCAGCTGTTGTCGGTCAGCAGCTGGGTCCTTTTCTTCATCTCCTCCAAAATCTGCTGCCTTTGCTGCTCGACCTTGGACACAGACGGCTCGCGCCGTTTCCTCTCCTCACCTGAATCAGCCAAAGGGTGCAGGTTGAACTGAGGCCAACAGACGGCGGCAGCGTGACCAGATGACAGACCGGGACACTGACCTCTGGTCTGTTTGGGGGCAGCAGCTAATGATGGCGTCGACATAGACTTTGCCCTTCGGAGGTGAGATAGAAATGAGCGAATCATGTAAATATCACTAAACTGCAATTGAGAGCCAATTTCTTTGAAACTGTACGAGCTGGTTTCCCTTCTGACCTGTGAGACGGAGACAGCCGAGCGAAGTCGCAGCATTCCTCAGCCCTGACGTGCAGAGCGGAAACGCACGGAGTGAAGAGGTCAGAAAGTCTCCGAACGCGACCGTTACTAATGTTGGCAGGATTTTACAGTCTATTTACCAGCCTTTGATGTTCCTGCCATTCTGTGCTGCCTGAGCATCACAGCGAGGGTCGGAGGTCACGGTGACACTGTGGGGGGTCTGATCTTGCTCACCGAGCCTACTGGTCCGTCCGTTCATGAGTTGGCCCCTCCCCCCTCCGCTCGCCTCAGAGGTGATGACCTTCTAAAGAAATATGCAAAATGATGTGTGTTGGGGGGGATTTCCCCATTAAGATAACACAAAAATGTATCGGATTAAAAAACTTCCTGATTATTAGGCTTAATTGTAAGTTCTAATGATGTTGACGATGTAAAAAGGATTTTTTTTTTAATGCAATAAATTTGCTACAAAATAAACCAGAATCATTTCCTAGGGGGAAGTAAGAGCTACCCCATCTTCCCGGTGTTCCTCCTCCATGGCGTCTTGTTGTGCTCTCTGCCATTCTGCCTCCAGCCTCTCCTGATCTCGCTGGTATTTCTCCTAAATACACACACAAACACACCCACGGCTTCAAATCAAGAATTAAGATGAATGGGTGGCGCATTAACCTCGTTACTTTAGTGGAGTTCTCGTTCACCTGTAGGAGGCGCTCTTGCTCTTCCTGCCACTTCTGTTGACGCCTGCGTTCCTCCTCATAGTTCCACATCCAGCTGGATGAGGAGGGGCTGAGGGACGGCACCTGGAGCTGGTGATGCAAAAACATAACCAATGCAGCCTCAAACACACATAACATGTTTTCTTTTTTAATACAAATAGGTGACAAAGTAGTAACTTACGTCTGATATGGCAGATTCTGAACCTCCTGTGTGAGAGAAAGCAGATCAGCGACGACAACCCACATGTCTCCCAACAGGCTTAAACATTGTAGAATATATACACACACACACACACACCAAACACTGGGGACACATAAGAGGACTGGCGCTCCATCAAACAAGCACATAGTTGGACTCATTCGTCTGTGTTTACACACTTTGTTCATCCCAAAGATCAAACTTTGGTGGCCGGAAGATTAGCGAGCCACTTGTTAGCACACAGCTATCGCCCTCATCTTTGCAGATAAACAATCAGATTAAATTTGAGGCCCTTCGTTGTTGTCCTGTGTGCGAACCAGTCCGCTCACGTCTCTCCGTCCTTGAGATACTGCAGGCAAAACATGCGTTTGAGTGCCTGTCACGGCAAATTAATCCAGAGCAGCGTCACTGTGCCGTCAGTGGCGGATGGCTGCTAGCATGTACACAAATCGGGCAAAAGCAGTTCAAGCAATTACCACACAAATAAACCCATGAGCTGAATCCTGCGGAGCCCGGAGAGGGGAGCCATTGTTGCATCGGATTCGTGAGCAAACACAAAAGATGGTGTCGCAAATCAGTCAATGTGCAGAAGAATGTGAAAGTTCAATTAACACTCCACAATTAGAATATGGGATACGTCCGTCTACTCCACACACGAGAACATGCCGAGAGCAACCAGCTCTGACATGTTTGTGCTCCAGTTAGCACATAAATATACGCGTTTAGGACCAATTCTGGTCTGCTGTCAGAAATATGGTGATAAAGTTTTTAATTACGCTCCTACAGTGTGATGGGAATTATTAAAAAAGGAAGAAAAGACTGAAACGTGTAAAAAATAAATGAAAATCTGAAAGTTTTAATGAGAAGAACTCTGGAGAAAGGAATCAAGTGTGTGAGCAAAATGAGTTCAGGCTTTTCCTATATGCTTCTAAAACAAAGACCCAAGCCAAGCACCAGCCACCGAAGCTGCAACACCAACGAGACGGCAGCTGACCGGAGATGTTACCTTTCTCTTGGAAAAACTCTGCCCTCCTCCTATGATTAATTCTGATGATAGTGTTATAATCAACTGCACGACAGGTGAGGAAGGTGAGGAAGGTGAGGAAGGAGGTGAGCACTCCAGTTTTATTTTCATTTTTAAATATTCAGGTCATGGGAAGCTTTACTCCTGATATTACCTTCGCTTCTGGCTGTCCTGTGGTTATCGGCAAACTCTCCTCGCGCCACTTTACCGTGTGCAACCTGCACCGGCGAGAGAGCGCCACCGTTCGCCTGACGTGCGCCACTGCGCGCATCCCCTGCTGAACTGAGCTCTAAATGACCGCTCGCACCGTCTGTCTGCCCACTGAGCTCGGACGCTTTCCCGGCTGGGATTTCGGCGCCGTGAGCGGGGAGGCGACCTATCAGAGCGGGTGCGGCGGCGGTCAGATTGAGGGTCGTCCTGCTCTGGCCTGGCTCTTTGTGACGGCTCCCCACACTGCTGCTCCAATCTAATGAAAACAACCAGCCATCAACTCTGAGGGCAGCTGTGGAACCGTCTGTGTTCGGAATGTCCGGGTTAAAATATCACGAGCCTTTCCAAAAGGATGGGAAAAATAAATACATAATCATCTCTTTATGGCTCCGTCTCTCACCCTTGTTGCCATAGCGCCGAACATCCATGGTCAGACTGCCCGCGCGTAGGGACGATGTCATTTTCTCCATCCACTCAGAGGAGCTCATGTGTGCCACCGGAACTCCATTAAGAGTGACAATCTCATCATCCACGCGCAGCTGGCAGAGCTCTGCTGGACTGCCTGAGGACGGAGGGACAGAAGGACAGGTGTCAGGGAATTGAGTGAACTGAAAGCGGACCCAGACACCAAGGAAAAGACAAAGCTGGGGTACGCCAGCACCAGCTCGTAGTTCTGGTGGCCAGAAGTCGGGTGGTAGGGTGAGGACTCTGGCACTTAATCAAATATTCATGGTTGAAAGCGCTAGCGGCCGTTAGCGTTCAAACTCTTCAGGTTACAGAGATCTATAAGCGACATTTGGCCTTTTTTGCTGCGTCTCCGTTTCAAGTCGTTTACAGACTCCACAGTTAACAGGCAGCATCTTTAATGGCTGATGCGTCTCCTGTAACTATGGTACATTAGAACAAATTTAGCCCCCAAGAAAACCATCCATAAAACAAAATGTCTCACCAGGCTGGATGAACTGAACTGTGGCCCCTCTGGAGTCCCGTCGAGTCTGGAAACCAAAGTCTGACCTGCTGTTGGGTTTAAGAGTGAGGCTCACCCTCATGAAACTGTGACCCACCTGAAACACGCACAGGCACACACAGAAACGGTGACACCTTCAGATTCAATGGCCTGTGCTTCCTGACAGAAACTAGATCCACACACGTATAATGGGACATACTCCAGGTACCAGTCAGGTGATCATGGCTGCAGCTCTGTACAAAGGCTGTTTTTATGGCGATGCTAATGCTATTATTGTCATTATGTTGAAGAATGTTGTTATCCAACCAGATGCTGCTCTCAGTGTTCAGTGTGGCGCAACTTTACAGTGAATAATGCACCACAAAGCATAAAAACACAAAAACGGCCACAAAGACATCAGCACGTGCACATATTTGTTATTTTAAAAGCCTCACACACCAACACAGATGCATCCGGCTCTGGCAATTAAAGAAACTCTTCACAAATGTCAGAATAAAGCAGCTAAATTACACTTCTGTGGTCTTTATGATGCTCAGTAAAGCTGCGACTGCTCTTATTTCCTCCATGTTACACTTAAGGCCCCCGGAGCCTCCCGAATAACATCACTCTCCACGATCACTCGCACGGGGCACCTGCTTGTGATTTAAACGCACAATTACATGGAACCGGTTCTGGAAAAGAACGTGTCGCATCCGTCCCATTTCTAGTTACGGACATTCGTTTGGTGAATTAATCCTGACCTGTGTGTGGTCACTGCAGGGGTTAGACAGGACGGTCGGAGATTTTCCCGGATTATCCTGCAGGCTCGAGCAAACTTGCGGCGGAGTCTGGAAGGGCGTGGCATCCGTCACCGTCGTCTGGTTCCCGTTGTTCTGTCTGCTGGGAGCTGGCGGTGAAACCTTGAGGCTGGCGCTTGCCGCCTGCCTTTTGAGCGATGGTCGGAAGGGTGGGGATGGAGATCCGTCTTTGTCTCGTTTGGACAGCGGTCCCTGGTTGTCGTCCACCTAGACATAAATAAGAGCAGGACGAGTGTGAGGATGGTCCAGGTAGCGCAGATCGATCGCACGGACGTGGGAGCTTGACAACTACGAGCGACAAAAATAATCACGCGTCATCTGGCGGCGAGCTGACACTTTAGCAGCGCAGCGGTATTTCCATTATTAATGAGGAGGGGAACGGGAGGCACTGAAGGTAACACAAGCTCACCCTCACATTTACACACATATCCTTGTACTTCTATCTTTGTGAGGACGTTCGCAGATGTAATGCCTTCCCAGTTAATTACCCCACTCAAACTAAATCCAATCTTAAAACTACACCGTAACCCTTAAAACGGTCCTTTGAAACTGCGAGGACCAGCCAAAACGTCCTCACTTTGCTTGTAGAATGCGTATTCTGGTCTACACACACTCAGAACACACACACACTCATTAAATTATCGCACTCTTGCCCGTCTATCCTGCACCAAAATTAGCACTTCATTTAAATGAAATCAAATTTTAGCACTTTACAATGTGTAAAACAAAAGTCAGCAGGCGGCCAGACATTTTCCCAGTTGTCCAGACTTCAGATTCTTTTTAAACGTGATTTACGCTGGTATCATTCCTGATTCGATCCTGCATTTACGGCAGGTGACTTTAGTCCTGAAGTTGCCATCGGCTGGGATTATCTCTGTAGAATTTAGGCAGACCCAACGGTCTTGGAACATTACGCTGCTTCCTTTAGCTGAGAGGTCAAATTGAACTCGGATCACTGTGTGATTAGCGCTGCACTTACGTTATGCAGTCGTGACAGCGAGGACACCCTGGACTGCTTGTTGCCAAAGGGCCTCGCCGTGATGGCGGAGGAGAGACGGCACGAGCCTTCGGACCTCCGGTAGCCACGTGGCAGGCTGGCTGAGCGGGCCCATGACCCTGTTTGGGCTAAATACTTATAGCGGCCGCTGACCTGCGGCCCTGGGCCACGTTCCACAGATGTTCCTGATGTCTCAAGGTTCTGGCGGTTCTCCGGAGTGTAAACCGGTGCCTGGTGAACTTTTGGATCAGCGCAAAACTCAGAAGGATCCCTGTCAAAGGGCCCGTTTAGTTGTATAGTTGTGGCCGAGGAGGAGATTTGGTTTGGCCCGCTTTCAGGCTGAGCGCGTTTAGATGAGGGCTGCGCAGGAGTCAGGCTGATCTGACCTTTGACCTGCGTCTGGGAACTGAATGGGAATTCCAGAGAAGGGGTGGTGACTCCTGCTCCATTTGAAGCCAAGGACGCAAACCGGCCCTCTTCCAAAATGGCGCCATCAGAGGCGGGCATGGCTCCCGCTGTCGCTCTCTAGCAACACAGATCCAAGGTAAATGCATTTCACACATATAAAGAAAAAACACCACCAAGGGGAGCGAGGGGTTCTTACCTGGGTATTGGTGCTGCTGAGAGGGACAACTGAAGCTGCAGGGCTCAGGGTTACCTCTGTGACGTAGCTGCGGGTCAACAGCGCTCGAGTGCGAGGCTGCAGATCGAAGCCGGATGGTTTCGATGGAGACGAGCTGGAGGCAGCGCGGGGGGCAGGGCCGTTGCTGCTTGGAGACTGCTGGGCCCTGTGGGAATTGGGATGTAAGGGAATAGGATCCAGCATAATTAAAGATGCAGAAAAGGTGGTGGGGGCCTGTGTCCTATTACACATGCTATATAGTTATCAAAGCATGGAGAGCTGCTCTCTCACAGGCTTTCATGGACTTCTAACAGCAGGACATCCTAAGTGCACCTCTCCAGTGGGACTCCCGCCTCTGTCCTCTCAAAGTTGGTTCGAGCGCTGTTGGTCATCTGGTTGATGACGTGCTCCCTGTCCTGCGACTTCCTGCGAAGGTCCGACTTCGTGCTCCTTCGACGGTTCTTCCACTTGGTCAGATCCTGAAACAGAGTCGGAGTCGAGAACGGGCCGTTGATTTTAGGGGCTTTGGATTTTAGCGACAGTCGCCCCCGGGCCAACATGTGGCCATAACGAGAAGACGGCTTTGCTCTTTCTGCACTCACGTCCTGCCACTGAGCGTCGCCGTCTTCAGCCACGGCTGTGCACAGGTCCTTGTCACTATTCCACTCCCTTCCGTCGTCACCTCGACCCACACCTTTACCGATGCGCCCACGGGGAACTTTACGCACGGGGTAAACCATCGGGATGTCACTGAGCGATTTGCTCCTGGTTCAGACAGAAGCAGAAAACTTTCAAAGATCAACGCAATGTCATCAGTTTAAACACGACAGCACGCACAGACACACACACACACACGATGACACTGACATGGTTTAAAACAAATACAACATCGCACCAATGACACGACAGCCCCATTATGCTGCATTCTGATAACAGCTGCCACATGGCACATTCTGCATCCTAACAAGAGAATCCTTAGCCAAGTGTGAGCGGGAGAGCAGCGCGAAGTCGAATAACGTGACAGAACAAATGGCAGCAGCTGCTGCTGTCGGAACAACAACAGCTAGGGCTTGTAACAAGTAATAGAGCGGCTGTGGGCGACAGAACGTCAGGCGTGACATTCAAGTAGCAGTTAGCAACTGTGTGTTTAAGAATGTGAAGGGTAGGAAGCAAGATGAGTGCAGTTAACCTTCTGGGATTCACTGCCTCTCTCCCCTGATTCCGTCAGGTTTGTGCACAGAAATGGAGCCTCGAGCATCAAGCAATTTCGGACGCAAGCCGAGCACGCAAAAGCAAACCCGGATGAAGCTGCGCGAAAGCGGTCAAGACACGTTTCTCTCCGGCTTCAACGTGTAAAACTTACCAGATCCAGCCGGGGTTGACCTGAACTGGTCTCCCAGGCGTGACCTGCCTTGTATTAGCTCTGGTAAACCGGAACAGGAAAACAGAATTCTGATCATTCTGAATCAACGGTCGAGGTCCCTTTGATACCGCATATTAGCATTATTATAAATACCTTTTCTTTTCCTTTCAAGGGTCTCAATGTCACCTCACACAAAAGTTAATAGTCATATAAAGAAGCATAAGTGTAAAAAATTAAAGATTCAACCAAACAGACAAAATACATCCAATATTGACAGCAGTCTAAAGAGATGGGTCATCATGTCAGAGTGGAGTCCAATGGAGGACATACGGGCAGGAGTAGAGAGGAGGGATGCACAAGATGGTGCGATGGTACGGTGGGTCACGTGGTTCTGTGAGGTGTGTGTGTGTGTGTGGGTGGGGGGGGGGTATGGATTTGCAGGTTTGGAGCAGGATTTTAAAGGCAACATGGACCGGTAAGTGAACCGATGGCCAGTGAAGCTGTTTGAGTGTTGAACGATGTTTAATGCATGTCAACAGCGGAAAAAAATATTTCCATTCGCAGCAGCATAAGCAAACCATTTTCACCCAGGCAGTAAATTGTCTTGATACAGCAGGTGTTACAAAGGATTAAGTAATGGCAACGTGAGCACGACAGAGCAGCATCTGTGTGACAGCTAATAAGTGGCTGAGCACGATGCCATTAAAAGAACATCACACCAAGCACAATATCAAAAGGTGCCAACATAAAACAGCAGATAATTCTGCACAGTAAAGTAGCACCATAACAATCAAGAGCTGTTTTTCTCCCCCTTTTGGGTATATTAAGACTTCTGGACACATTAGCTTGTTTGGCAATTAAAAGTTGTGCAAAAAACAAATGACCAGAAAATGGGCCTGTTAATGTGAATGCGGCAGGGATGGATCTTCAGCGTACGAGCCGTGGGTTTGCAGCCCGTTTCTGAAGCTCTGCAGACCCCGGAGGCCCGTTTATGGATGCCAGAAACCAGGTGAGGAAGCCAACGCTGCGCTCTTCCTCGGCGGCTCTCGAGGCTCTCCGACTGGAACCACACAGAACAGACAGATTAGCTGTGCGTTCAGAACAACAGCATTTCGACTCATCCAATATTAACACAAGAGATAAAGGAAATCACAATGAGGCAACGGCAATTACGTCGCTGGCAAATTAGTGCTGCTTTTAGCATCGCGCCTTAACGAGCCAAGGTTTAGATTCCTTAAAAGCTGTATTACTAAAGCCGTTCAGTGCTTAAGCAGATCATTAAAAAGTGTTTTAAATATGATCTAACCACAAAAAAAGTTAGAAAAACTGCAGGTTTAGTGTCTGGTGCTTTCGCTTAGCCTTGTATTAGTTAGAGAACCACAGAACCAAACTGCGCTAACAACGAATAAAAGAGTCAACAGACCTCAACTGCTGCATTTTGTGATACCACGGTCTTCTCCGAGAGCCGAGGGAGATCGCGTGCACGCGCGTCTCCTCCTCAGGTGTCCAGTATCGGGGTAAGAAGTGGTCGAACCTGGGACAGGAAGATGCCTGACGGAGGGTCTGCCGCAATCGCCGCAAGAACAAGTCGTCTCGGACCGGGTCCGCCTCGGCAAAATCGTCTTCCGAGTGGTCTTCGGACAGAGCTCGGCGGAAAGTCACTTCGTTTACGGCGAGTTTTGGGGAGGTAATGGCGGCGGGGGTTTGGGGAGCGTAAGGAGGCTTTCCTCTGTTGCTGCAGCAAAGATTTTCATACCCAAGTGTGTTTACTTGAACCCAACAGTGAAGAACAAACCGTCATTGCTGCAGCTACACACCTAAAGATGTTTCAGTGTTTCAGCCTCATCTACCAGATCAAAGCTACAGTGTTAAAGGTTTGCTTTGGATCACGGACCAGTGTTAAGCAGTCAAACACACGAGTGAGTGTGTGTGTGTGTGTGTGTTCAGTGGCTCCTGTATATTTGCAGTACCTGGCTAGTGGGCTGGTACAGTACTGGCCATTCTCCAGACTTTGTTTTCTCTGAGGAGGCGGCGGTGGGATACGCCCTCTGTTCCGCTGGGGTGAGAGCTGTGCCGTCTCCATCTTGAATACCTGCTCTGCTTCTGCGTCGCTTTCACAACCTTGCGATGGCAGGGAAACATGGGAGAGCTCAAAAGCGTGAACCCCGATGGAGGCTTCGAGTGGCACGGAGCGATCCGACATTTATACACGCAAACATCCCCAGGCTCCCCTCCCTACATACATCACCACCGTGTGGAACTTGCCACAATTTCTGCCGTGCATGACATCAGTAGCATAATGGGAGATTAAAAGCGACGTCACGTGTCGATGGCAGTGGTTGTTGGTCGTGATTTGGGTGTTGTACCTTCACTGCTTGGGTGGAGGTTCCTGGGAGACTCTCCACTGTCCACGCTAGTCTGCGCTGTACTTCTGCGTCTGGGCTGCGGGTCTTCCTCTCCATCTGGGTACCAACCGTCTTTCAGGTTAGCGCCTTCGTCCAGAGCCTGGGTTTAGATGTTGCCAAGTTGAAATGAAGTGAAGACGGCATTAAAAAAAACAAAACAAGGAGAGCCATTTACCCTGGACAAGGCCAACCCCAACAGCCCTTCAAAGGCCTTGAAGTTGAGCTGCGGACCGCTGTAAAAGGCGTCGAGATGAGCCTTCCGACCCAGCCAGTAGATCGTTATCAGAACCTGAAAATGAACAGATAAATGTGGACGTGTGTGGAGCACACACGTTCCTGTGCACAGACCTGATTGTCTGCCCCCGTTTCCCTGCTTCACAGTACGGCGGACAAGTCCAAAATACATTTGCGGAACGATTTTAAAGCAAGCTAAAGTAGAAAGCAACCAAAATTTGGAAAATAAAGATTTAAATTCCACAATTCTGTTTGTAGATGGAAAAAAAATTGCAGCAGGAGAGAATAAAAATGCTTCGAATCGATGAGAGTGCGGGATCAGACCTGTAAAACCACACGAGCACCAGCAGTCATGGAGCAAAAATATCCACTTGCACTCGACTGGTATTAAAAAGTCAGGCTAAATCTATTAACTAAGCACATCAGTAATGTCATTAAGCAACACATTTGACATACTGCAGCCCATTTTCCTGGAGGGCAGAGATCTATTTATGATGGAAAAGCTTTTTCTGGCAGAGCAGCACAGGAATATTCACACACTACAGGACACAGATCGATGAGTAATGAACCTGGATTTATAAAGTTCTGCTCCTCCTCACGCAGACAGACAAATACCGACGCTCTGCTCTTGAACTTTACATCACCAACATTAGATGTTCTGGTTCTATTCAGTTCTTAGTTTCCATTTTTGCACCAGTTTTTCCGCCCATGAAGACCTTCAAGTTAAGTGGCAGAAAAACTAATTGGAGAATAAAAATAACTGTGTCCAAGGACAAGTGACTGAATAAAGGAGGAGAAAAAAAGACAGGCGTTCAGGCAGCCTCATTATCAAACTGTCAGCTATTGTGTGGTTTAAATTGGGTTTTACAGGAAAACAATCTCATGAGCTTTCGGACATGTAAAATACCAGCAGCTCATGCAA
Organism: Takifugu flavidus; assembly: GCF_003711565.1. Lineage (NCBI taxonomy): Eukaryota > Metazoa > Chordata > Actinopteri > Tetraodontiformes > Tetraodontidae > Takifugu > Takifugu flavidus. The sequence continues at coordinate 15,231,536 of NC_079521.1, read as the reverse complement.
GCGTGGGCATGCACGGCTCACATGTTCCACTAATTCATGAGGCCCAAACGCAACAAAACAACCTTGTTGAATAACCCCCCCACCCCTTCCCATACATACAGTCACCCCCAGGATCAGGGGTGGAGCCTCTACTGTGCATTCTTAGAAGACAAGGTCCAGAAATACACCACAGAAGAAGAAAAACTCAAGTCAAACTCACATTTTTGAGTCTTCTTTTGCTTTCATTGTGCCTGTGAATGAAGAAATACAGAAAGGTGATGCTCCGCCTGCTACGACATTACAACAATATATCAACAGATACCCTCATCTCTGGGTGACGGATGACAAAACAATGACAAAACGATGACCCACATAGGACAAGTTGTCTTCATTTGAAAACAACTTTTTTTTTTAAACTCTCCATTTTACCTCACATCAAACTATTTTTCCCCTCAGATTCGATCCCTACAATAAAATTAGATTTTTGCCTGGTTGCCTTGGTAATGACACACGAGGGCCCGACTCAAAATGCACTTTAACAGTTGGTGCTGTGGTCGGGAGCGTTCTGGGGAGATGGACGAAATCTGAGCAGAAGTGTCGTGTCCAGACTGAGACACGTCCAATTAAAAAAAACTAAAAAGCAACTTGCAGTTAATGTGACTTCAATCAATATCATATATAAAAAAATAAAATAAAAATTGGGTGCCCTTTATATTTTTTGCTATCAGGCAGGACAAGGGTGAAATTTAAGGCATAAAAACAAAACCTAAAGGTATAAACTTTATAGAACAAGTCAATATTGTACCAAATACAATCCTGAGTCCTCTCATTGAGCAACACTCTTTAGTACTTAAATACACCTTGTGAACCTATTGTGCTTTAGCCTGTAGTATCGGCAAAGATCTAAGTAATTAATCTGTCATTTATTCATTGGTTTTAAATATATATATAATGCCGGACGGACAAAGAAAGGACCTTTCTTTGCTGAGTGAAAAGCAAAAGGCTTAAATACCGCTTACGTAAATGGGTATTAGCCCGTCCCCACTTTGAATGTGTTACAGGACTGTTCAGACAAAGAGGCACCTCATTTGAAACCGTCTAATCAGCTTCTTGCCAGAACTGATACAGAACAGGTCATTAACTCAAAGAAAGAGCTTAACGGGCAGAGCTCGCGCGTTCGTAAATGCAAAGCGGCCGTGGGACTCGAACCGTGGAGCCGTTGACGCAGTGAAAACAGCACAGGGACAAGTGGCGATGGGTTTCTCCCTCGGAGGAAAGCCTCACCTGAGCGTCACGCGGGTGGACAGGTCCTGCAGGTCTCCTGGATCGAAGAGCTGGGACACGTTCAGGCCCAGTTTGCCGCAGGCTTTCAGGAACACGTTGACATTATCCTGCAGATCCACATGACACAGACTGACGAGGCTGGTTTTGGGTTCAGAACATTACTCGTGTTAGCTAGTTTGGTGGCAGCAGGTTAAGTTTAACCATCATCCAGTAGCTCTGCAATATGATACTCGATTAGCATTTCCCTATTTTGGCTCTTTGGCCTGATTCCTGCCAAAATCTGGTGCAAATGTGAACGAGACATTGCGGTGACCCTCGACCGTAACCTTTTCATGCAGATTTTTTGGATTTTCTTTCAACAGTAATACGTCCAAAAACAAATTTTTGCTTGGATTTTTCATGCGAGAAGTCTGAACATTATTTATTGTGCACACGTCTGAAACGGCTGTGTGAAGGTTACAAGTGATAATCAATGATAATTGCATATTTTTTAATAGAAAACCCACACCTATGCAAATTAGGGTCAATCTGAATTGAATTTGAAGAAAAAAGAAAAAAACAACAACCCACAGGCCTGCCAGTAAAGGTCATCCCTGCTGTCAGAACAACCGCCGCTTCTCTGCTGCAGCAGCATTTTGGGCTCCTGCTGCAGGATTCCGATCATTTGCCCATGGTGGGAGGTCACTATTGATCTTTCCCCGCTGTTGCTTTGGGCAAATTTGGCAATTAGACTCGTGTGAAACCATCAAAAACAGCCTGAAGGCCAAATAAAAAGCCCCATTTGCATGTATATCTGATGAATAAAAACATTCAGCATCTGCTGAAATGCAACACTGCTCTGAAACACATCTTGGGCTTGAACAGTCTCAAAATCGTCCCGAGGAGCAGCCGATTGCTCCCATCATGCACTTCTGTCACACCCGATGCTGTTTAGTGCAGAACAACAGAACACTGGATTGATGGCATCACTCACCAGACCAGCGATAGGAGTAGAGCGTCTGTTGACTTTCTTAATGATTCCAGGTTTTAACTTGTTGATCAGGCTGGAAGAGGAAGATTAAGCATTAAACTGAACATAAGAATTCAGCTAGAATACATACAGACTGCTTTAAATTGATTATGATGAAAATAGTAGAAATACCCAGATAGCACAAGAATTGTGTGACAAACTGGGGGCCCGTTAACACGACCATACAAATCTGATAACTGGGTGTAATCTGATAATCTGTCTACAAGTTACTTACAAGTTTCTGACTCATGACCTCCCACAGCTAAAGCAGGAGAGTTTGGGTCCACTCTCAGAAACCCATAACCAACTTGATTTAGTCAAAGACTAAACTAACACTCACTGGATGAATATATTATGCTGGAATGGTAATAATAAAAGACAGGTAGGAGGCTCCTCCGTGTCTCCGAGAGCATTAACGGCCCCCTGCTGACAGTCGGGGGACACTACACATTAAGCACAGCTGTTTACAGCTGTATAGTCACAGACCACTGTGACTAACCACCTTGCTTGAGGTAGAGAATTCATTATCACAAACTCCAGGGATTGAAATGAGATAAATAAGATAATTCACAGCCATTCCAGAGGGAGGGGTGAGCTGCGTTCAGAGCTCATTTCCAGTGTTGTGACAACCTAATCGGGTCCTGAGCAGGTTGGGTTCAGTCTGTCTCTCCTACTTTACATGTTATCTTCTCTGACATCGATTTAGGCCACTCGAGTTGTAAAACTGTAAATGAACTCGCATTAATCCACATATAGCTAGATCCCAGAAGGATTTTAACACTAGAACTGGTGGTTATAGCATCATATTTTATTCATTTGTTCCCGGTTCAACTGATACCAGGTTTGTTTTGCACCTGCAGGATCGCACTCGCATGAAAAAGAGTCTTGGGTTTATTGCCAGTTTTTCAGCAATTCATAAATTAAATGCGGCGCTGGCTCCCCCATCAGCTCCCTGGTCTCCAGCACGGTATTCTGGCTTTGGCTGATGCAGGTTCAAACCCAGGTTCTTTTAAAACAAAAACACAGCTGCTCAGTTTCTGGCGCTGTCACTCACTCGCAGAGCAGGACTCCGTTCTCCAAGGCCGCGCGGAAGTCGTTACAACCAAACCACTTTCCCGTAACTTCCTAAACAAAACAAGAAGAAATGTTTAATTTACCGGCCACCACAATCACAGCACAAGAGCGTGTTGAAATGAAAAGGATCTTTTCTTAAAATCAGGGAAAGTTTCCTTTGGTTGAAGAAGTCCATGACTGAATATTTGCATAAATGTGACTATACGACTTTAAAGCTGTCATGTGCAGACCAGCCACGGGTCCATCGTCTCTAAAAATGAACCGTTTACCAGCCCTGAATTATTTTAAAGGTGTTTCAACATGTTCCTTCAGATAAAATGTCCAAAGCTTGACACCAGAACCAAGAACCACAATGTAGACAAACAGAAATGAAAAAAAAGATACACCGTTAGAGACATTGTAATTAAACTGTTTGACGGCTTTTTACTTTCTCCTGCTGCCAAAAATAATATAATTGCTCCTCACTGTAATTTTTGAACGTAATAATTTTAATTAGCACCCCCCCCCCCCATTCTTTGAATTCCTCAACTCTCAAATATGGCGGTCATTAATTTGCAATAAGACATGGCCTCCAGATCTAAAAAGTCCTCTGGATACCACACCAGAAAAAAATCTAATTTAAACCCTTGTTAAATTATTTAATTCATTAAAAGTATGCCTATTGCCTATGTGCTGCCTTTTCATTAAAATTATGCACTAATTTAATCTACAAATGCTTGAAGTCACCCTCCAGGAAAAAAAAAAGTTTATGGGCACATCTAAAACATTAAACACAGCAATACCTGCTGCTGCTGCTGCTGCTGCTGCTGCTGCTTGTGGGCAGAGAGCGTGGTGGGGGGGGCATTAACGGGGGACATACAAACAGCCATTAAATCCTGGCTACATAACTAACACAGGGCCCCAAAAGGCCATTATTCCCACTAATTAGTCCCCCCAGGAATCCACAATCACCACTCCTTTTTGGCGGAGCTGGGCACTGGCCACGCAGAGAAGGCGAGTGTGGGGAGAGCAGCCGCGGTGAGAGAGGAAAACACAACCGCCTGGTCAGGTTTGACTTTACTGGAGCGCCCCAATAAGAAAGCAGGGATCTGACCAGAAACAGGCACTCCCCTCGGGGCGACCATCCTTGATTTTCGTGACCAAAAACGTGCTGATCAAATTCATTTACTTCAAAACCGGGGAAAATTCCAATTAATAACCATTTCCGGCCTGAATTTTGTCAAAAGCAAATTGGGCTGTGTTGGGGCGCTACTTCCATCTCGTTAAGGAGGTGCAGAGAAAGAGCAGCCGCTTCAAAACCGGGCTCTTCCCGCTCCACCAAATGCTCTATTTATACAATGTGGAAGGAGCCAATCTATTCTTATTTCTTCAGCGCTCCTGCAGCCACTGAGGAAACATTAACTTGTAATTGTTACTCGTGATAAACGGCAGCCATTCCTGGACACATATAGAAGCTTATTATCCAGCAATATGTACACTGATTATTATGGCCAATACACTCAGCCTGGTTTGGCACAAGGAAGAATTTAAGGAACCATTTCCTGAAAACAAGACCCGACACACACACACACACACACTCTCTGCTCATCCATCTCTGAATCATTGGGTGCAGGAAAACAAATGGGCAGAATTGGCACAGGCTCGCTGCCAAGAGTCCTCCTAATGAACCAAGCAGACAGAATTGACATTAATGGGCCCATTTAGACCGGGTCAACGCTCGGCGCTCACAGCCTGCAAGTTGTATTTGTTAGTTGCAATTTTAGGGTTGAATCCGGAGAGGGAACAGACAGGAACAGAGACCGTGCGCTGCTGCAAAGCCACATCCTCCATGCACAACCTGTGGCTGCACAGGATGCCAGTCGAAGGTGGTTGAGAATTCACAAGATAACCAGTAATCAGGCTTCAGAAGTCAAGAGTCTGGCTGCGTGCTAGGCTGGGTTTTACCACCTGTTCTAAAGCCATCATCTTCTCTTATTTTCCTCTCTCAGTCCTGCAGTCAAATATTCTTTATCTGCAGAACCGCAGATGATTCTGACAGACTCTCATTGTCCTGAGGCAAACTCTTGTCTGATGCGGCTTTTTCTACATCTGAACTCAAAGGCGACTCATTTCAGGTTATGAGGAGCAGCAAGTGCAACATTTTTTTGTTCTGTTACAAACAAACCTCCAACTTCTAAAACGTATGTACAGGGAAGTTCATTTATAATATCCTAATTCCAAATATTCCCCTATGAATGGGGGCAAATAATTGAAAATGTCTAATTGCTTAAGAATGAATGTTATACATTTGTGCAATCAAAATTGGAGCTAAAATTCTGCACTTTATTCGCAGCTTGGTTGCTTTAAGACGCATCCATAAGTAACAATATTTCTGTACATTTGAAGCATTGCTGACATTGTTACACTTTCATCAGACAGGAAAAGTTTTGCTAAGTTAAATACGCACCTCAATCCAGCGTTGAGCCTCGATGAAAGCGTGTGCACAGCTGACGCTGCTCTGCTGACGCCACTCCATCACCAACCTGCTCGATCGAACCACGGTATCAATCAAACTGGACGCACCAAACACAGAGATGAAACCAGCCAAAATCGTGCAAACGGCGGCCGCCCCGCGTCGTTGTCCCGTCACCTCGTGTGCGGCGCTGCCGTAACTGGTAATTGTCCACTAATTGAGCTTCACAAGTTGGACCATCAAAACGCAACGCGCCTCTCGGGGCGTCTGTCCGTCACTAACGGGCTGCGCTTATTGGATGAAGTGCGGTTAAAGTCTCCGCCCACCCGGAAACCACATCCAAACTTCCTGAAGTGACGTCAGAGTCTCACCAGCGTGTCATCAGTCCTCTGTTGCTCTGCTTCACACCTGAACACACACCTGAGTACACTGGAAACAGGCGGATTCATGGGAATTCGGCCTCTTTAAGCTTAAAACTGAATATTATCTTTAGCCTCATAACTGATCCAGTTTTTATTTTAGGCACCTTCTGAAACTTTCTGATCACATAAGAGTCACATAAATGAAGCCTGACTACAGCATCAACCTGATGATGTGAGGAAAATCTTGGAGGATGAAGCTTAAAAGGAAGAGTTGATGCTAAATTACCTACTGCATCAACTTGTACAAATAGTTTTTCCATTTCTGGCTTTAAAATATCTGTCCAAATTGTTCCAGAAAATAAGTCGGAGCCTGAAGACGGAGGTAAAAGTGCAGAGCCGGAGGTCCGGGGATATTTACATGCAAATTGAGGCAAACATGCAGATTTTTATCCGGGTCATTGTAACGAGCAGGCCATTAAAGAGATGCTGGAACCAGTTATTTTACTGATCCCAGCTGTTGATGCAGCTATCAAACTGCATTTCCCAGAAGCATCACAGCAAAGGTTTTCATTTAGGTTTGAAACGAGTTCATACAGATCCCCAAGTCCTCCTGTGAGCCCAACTGTGAGCCCAATTTAAAGAATATCTGCAACTGAGGCTAAGCTAACTGGAAGAAATTGGTGCCGCACACACCGACAGGCTGCAGTTGATTTGTGATCTTAGAAAGCTGTGATTCAGAAACCAACTGTGTAAAATGAATGCATTTGATTTTGGTTAGATGTCACTTTAGTAAACTGCCAGCCCATCTCCAATGATTGGAGCTGTATTTCACATCTTGTACTGTAGTGTTACTGAAGACTGATTCCAGAATGCTATTTTCATTTTGTTTACAATTTTGGGGATAAAAGTAATATTCTCTTCTAGTTTAATGCACAAATTCAACCCATTAAAGCAGTTTATATGTCCTCCTACACAGACAGAGGAATTGAGGGAACCGTAAACGTTTTAAAAGCAAATTTAAATGTTGGCACAGGCTCCAGATAAATAAGCCATAAATACAAAAACCAACAGCAGCATCTTCTTTTCTTCCCTGAACTCATTCTCTGTTCCTGCCTTTGAATATCGCTGCAGCCTGATAGCAAATGCAAACTCCATCACCGCGTTTGATGTGTGGCCCTTTCCCTCTTTGATACTGAGAAGATGAAGGACGGCCTGTGACAATTCAACTCCGAGACCCCATGAATAGAAAATTGTTTTTCTTCGTTTCTTCATTTTTATTTATTTAGTTTATTCTTACATGTCTGAAAGGGACGCCCAGTATAAAAGTGGTGTGCGCACCTCATCTTGTATTACAGCACATGCTTTCGCTGAAGCAATTTCCTGCCAATAACCCAAGGAGGTGCTCCATACAGGGAGCAAGGGCTGTGATGGAATGAGGAAATTATAAAGTGAAATTAGGTGTGGAGGTTTAGGACACCGTGGAAAATCTAATGAGATGCCAATTAAGAGCCCACGGAACTGGGAATGAAAAATATTTACAGATGCTCCACTTATTACATTAAGCAGTGAAATTAAAGAGTGATTTCTTTCACCATCTGGTCCTGTTAACAATTCAGCAAAACAGTAGGGGTCTTTTTTTCTTCCATGCATTTTAAATCAAGCCACGCTTATTGCTTTCCCCCCTAGATGCTCTCCTACATGACCCCCCTCCCCCCCCCCCCCCTCCCCCATATGAAACTAATCAACAGTAAACCAGAAGAGTGGCGCACTTGAGAGGCAGAACAATGCTCATCATCTTCAGTACATAAATGAGAGTTCTCCTCGTGTGTGCCGATTGGACCCTGTTGAATCGCTCAGCAGCAGGTACGCAGAGCGCCAAACATCTGGGAGCTCTCAGACAAAGTGAGACAAACGTCGCTGCTGCACTGACACGGAGCAGCCGGTAGGTGCCGCTGTAACTCTGCATGCACGTGCATCTTTCTGCGGAGAGGAAGAAGAGGAGGAAGAGGAGGAGGAGGCGAAGGAGGAGGAGGGGGAGAGGGGACGGCTTGAGTGAAATGGACGGTAACGACAATCTGATTTGCTTTCACATGAAGCCGTTGTTTCCCATATTTCCCATTTGTCTGCTCCTCCGGGGCCCCAGCGTGCGAGGAGTGATGCGATGGCACTCAGAATACTCTGTTTTCAATTACGTCCACTATCATTACAGTTATCAACAGCAGCAGCATCAACAGCTAATCTGCTTTCCATTATTTTCCAGATAGGATATGAATTGAAAAGCTTTTGACCTGAAAACTCCAAACATGCCACAAGATATAGGAAGCTTTTGAGAGGAGGGGGCCATTCTTGCCATATCTTCAGCACACAGCTGTGTCTGTCTCCGCTGGAGCCTGGATATTTGTTGCTCTTGTCAAATAGCACCTTTTATGCTTTACGGACTATTGCAGAAATGACTGTGGAAGTTGCAAGAATGTTTTTAATACCCTTAAAGACAGAATCTGTGTTGGGTTAGGAAGAGCCGGTCTGTCCTGTTCACTGTTCCTGCTGCAGCATCAGTCCTCCCACAACCTGATCTGTGTGTCTGCACACTCAGAGGACCTTCAGTACTGTATTATGTGAGCTATTTTACACAATGAGCTTCGCTGTAATTTTATACTCGGGGACTGTGTTTGTACATCCTCATGTTCATCTGGACATCTTCAGCTTAGAGGACAGAACGAAAGATCTTTTCACTGTGAAACCACAGCGGATGTTGATCACAATAAAGGCCAAACAGTAAAAAACTATACTGTGCTGCAGGATTTTTCAGAATTCTTGATTGGCCTGAACAATCGTTTCGGCTACAATTTTATAAAATCACCATCTGGGATCAATAAAAGCCTACAATTTCCCCCTCAAATTAGAGATAAAATAGCAGGAGAACCACAAAAGCAGATTTTGGTGACTGCAAAATAAATCTTTCATGTTTTAGAGTCAACTTGTCGTTCAGTTGCTTTACCTCTGCAGCCCCCGCCTCACGCTTCCTGGTGATTGGTGTGTGTGTGTGTGTGTGTGTGTGTGTGTGGTGTGTGTGTGTGTGTGTGTGTGTGTGTTGTCCCTGCCAAGGTCTGAAACACTATCACAACAGGATGTGGGATAACACTGAGAGTGCTTCCTCCTCAGCCCCAGTCACCTGGGAGATTCCTGAGTTATCATTTTAATGCTGCGTCTGACTCATGAGCCATGCTGGGGCGGGGGCGGCCCGGTCCGGTCCGTTTGGCCTGGGAATGGCTTTGATTTTAACGTTCTGTTTGCCTTTTGTTTCAGTGCGAGTGTATCTGGATGATTTATCGCACAATGTCAGAGAAAGAAAGAAAACCCCCACAAAGTACATTACCCTTAAAGTCATAATTCTCAAACCTCCACAAATGTTGAAGAAAAAGAACGTTCACTTGTATAATACACTTAAAGTACGCACCACAGATGTTTATAGTGTACAAACCTGGGTGTCAATGAGAAAGTGAAAAGTCGTTTCAAATCAGCTCGGATTCAAAATGCACCATAAGGGTGTTAGCATGTTGCTAATGCTATCCTGACCACATCACTATTTAAATCTACTGTGGAAAGCTGAGAAAAGGCCAAAAAGGGAAAATAGGGATTTTGTTTTAGTTTTCAGGAGGAATAAAAACAATGAAGTTGATTACTGACCTGCCGATGCTACAAGGTTATCTGGTATGAATTTAACTAGTCCTTTTGATTTGTGTTTGGGGTTTTAATGCTCAGCGTGTTTCACCGATGTTTGTTCCGGGGTGTTGGCGTTACATTCAATTTGCAAGTGAATTATTGGTGTGAGTGAAAATGCCAGCGACACCTATTTGTTATTTGCAATTTAAAACCAGCAGGCGTCAAAATGATCTCATCATTTGAAAGGTTTGCTATCTTATTTGGTAGCTGTTGCTGTTAGCGATGCAATGTTTTCCAGGTGTTCAGAATGCTACAGCTGTAGGAAAAATAACCACCAATAGTTTTAATTAGTTTTAATGTTAATTTTTGATGGTGCCCAAATTCCAGGTAACCCCAAATGATATGGTCTGAAAACATGAGAATATAATGGTGGGCTTTTTGGAGTCCAGACATGGAAAACCAGAGCTCTGATGTCTGATCTACAGTGGGTGATCTTGAGAGAGATCTCATTTGAGAGAAATGTGCTGCTGCTCCGTGAAGCCCAGCGGTTGATCCAAATGGGATGTGATAATGACTGACTGAAAAAGTGGAAAAGAGGAGACGCAGCGATGCTTCAGCAGCATCTGAATCTTAGATTGTCTTTAAAGCCTTTTGGGGCTTCCTGGTTGAAATGTCTTTAACGTTTTCCTTTCTTGTTCTTTTCTTTAAAAAAAAAACATTTAAAAATGACAGCTGCATTTCAGGAATCAAGTGATATCAAAAGCAGGATGAATAAATGTATAAAAAGATCACGTTTTCAGACAGAAACCTGAGGAAAAGGGTAGGACTTGTTGAGGGATTGTAGCCTTTTGCCAGCTTAAAAAGCTTTTTATCTCTAGTGAGCATGAGTGGGTGATCTGATGTGGGAGTTCAAGCTCACTAGTGCAAAAAGATCAACGTGCCAAGTCTTAGTGGGGCTTCTTCGATGGTAAAGAAATGGTCGAGCTGAGTGGGTGTGCAGGTTGTTGCTCAGCAGTTACTCAGCCTAAATTTCAGGTTCTGCATCTCAGGGCCATTTCTTTCTCTTATTTAGAGCTTTATTCAAGCTAAACATGGCTGTTTGAGTCACAAAGCTGAAGTTTTTGGTTTTCTCTCCTCAACAACGTGGAAACAACGTGTTGAAGTGAACGCGTTTAAACAGCGGGGAGTGGGCGGAGCCTTTCTGCTGGGGCTTGGAGTGCCAACTTTTGAACGCAACATGAAAGGGTCACATCAGCAGTGTGTTAAAATCTTCATGCTTGTAGCTCAAAAAAAATACACTTCTGACAGCCAAAAACTGGTTTGATCTGGTTCTGAGGGACCTGATCTGACAGAAAGTGTTACAGAGGTTAAAACTAGTGTGGAGGATAAAGGTAAAGCTACTTTTCTGCTGCAGCCTCACTCTGAACTTGATTTGACTCTGAATTAATCCACATGTGTGTACACACACACCCATTGGAGTTGCCTGGAGCAGTCAGTCAATACTCAATCAGAAATCAAATGTATAATATCAGGGCTCAAAATAACTGCACAATCGAAGAGTTGGACTGTAGACGTAGATGCTAACATGATGATTCCCCTCACTCCTCATCTTCTTCATCTTCATCAGAACGCAGGAGGAAAGTTTCCCACACTCTCCTGACTGTCAGCAGGTTGAATGAATCAACAACACAACCCCCTCATTCTCCCCTGTGCCTGTGCCTGACTGTACGACACAGATGGCACAGAGAGAGAGACAGAGAGAGAGAGAGACAGGGAGAGAGAGAGAGAGAGAAGAGAGAGAGAGAGAGAGAGAGAGAGAGAGAGAGAGAGAGAGACAGGAGAGAGAGAGAGAGAGGAGAGAGAGAGAGAGAGAGAGAGAGAGAGAGAGAGAGAGAGAGAGAGAGAGAGAGGAGAGAGAGAGAGAGAGAGAGTACCCAAACTTTTCCAAATATAACTACCTGACAGCAAGAGCAGCCGAAGCAGAGTCGCTTCTCTCCACCATTTCAGAGGAACCCTGTTGTCGGCTGTTGACACACCACACAGCGAGGGTCTCAGCAACCCTCTGCTGGAGGGGGTGTGGGCCAAGACCGCTTCAGTTCCATCAATCCTAAAGTGAAGCGTCAGGCCACCGATTACCTTATTGTTACTGTTTCGTTATACATTCCTATTATATCTAAATTCATAGATCGTCTCTTCCAGGTGTCTTGAGATGCTTTGCAAAAATGTTCATGAACGTGACATTTAAGAGCTTTTCCCTCTTGGTCCAAATGGTGGTTTTAAGTCATGTGACTCTCTGCGTCAAGAGCTATTCAGAGGAATAAGCAGGGGGATCTCAGCGGGAGCAAAGAGCTATTATAAAGCCATTTAGTAGGCAGGTCCCTGCACAGTTCCTGGGTAATGAACAGGGCTCCTCTCAAGCACTCGCTCTACGAGGAACTTCATCACCGCTCACACTGAAACGGAGCAAAAGATTACCCAGGATTCAGCTCTCCTTCTTAAAGGTGACGTCTCACAGCTGCGACAGAGATGTGGGAGGTATTTTAAAATAAACTGAGGTGAAAGGTGTCAGTAAAAAAACCATCCATCCATCCATCCATCCATCCATCCATCCATCCATCCATCCATCCATCCATCCATCCACCCACCCACATACCCATCCATCCATCCATCCATCCATCCATCCATCCATCCATCCATCCATCCATCCACCCACCCACCCATCCATCCATCCATCATCCATCCATCCATCCATCCACCCACCCATCCATCCATCCATCCATCCATCCATCCATCCTTCCATCCATCCATCCATCCATCCATCCATCCATCCATCCATCCATCCATCCATCCACCCACCCATTCATCCAGTGTAATAAAAAAGCTTTGTGGTATCTACTCCGGGTGGTCTCGGACCCCAGCCATTCAATTAAAGGAGAAAAGAGAAATTAAATCAGTGTGGATCAGTTACACTGTGGTGACAAAACAGCCGACGGGGGAGGAAAATGTCGGTGGTGTAAATCCTAATTAGCGATCTTATTGATGCGGTGGCATCGAGGGCAATAAAGGGCCCATGCAGAAGCCGCGTATTTAAAAGCCCAAACGTAGGATGGCAGTAAACAGGAGCCTTTGCTGCAATCTAATCTGCAGCAAAGTTTTCAGACTTGTCCAAGTTATAATTGAAAATAAAATGAAGAGTAGATATGTGGCTGTTCTCATTTTTCACATGCCTCTGAGGGCTCAGAGCGCTTGAAGAACTGGGAGTTAGAACCTGTCTGGGGTTGAAGCTATCAGCGCTGTGATCTACCACAGCAGGGGGGCGTCTGCTGCCTCAGACTGGGGCCTTTTCTGGCAGTTTTAGCTTCTCAGCATTCGGATGTGTCGGGAGGATCCCGCGCGCGTGAGGACAATCGCTCATCCTGGGATTCAACCGCCTTTTGTTTGCTTACCGCCAAAGAACTTTCTAGGATAAAGCTTTCTATGAGCGAGAGAGTTAATGGCTCCTACAGGAAGCTTTCGAATCTCAGGCTCAGCTAATCGCAGAAAAGCGATGAGCGTGCAGATGTTAAATTGTCCAGGCGGCTCCCCGAAAAGCACTGCAAACATGCAAGATTCCGGCTAACCTGAGACGTGGGCGGAAGATTGAAATTCAAGCGTTTGCACACGTGATCATGTTGGATCTGGGATGAGGGAGATCTTGCATGAGGGAGATCTTGCATTGGAACCTACTGGCGCTGACACGGTGGCCGCTGGTGTGAGAACCAGGAAAAAGACAGACAGATGTGAGATAGAGAATTATTTCCACCTCTGTGGCTGTGCAGCGGGCTGTTACATCCCATCTGATAATGCTCTGCTGGAGAGTATAAGGAACATTTGTTCCCCAGAGATTAAAGAAAAATACAGCTAATAAATAAAAAATCAGATAAATCTCAGGAAACAAGTGTGATTTCCAACATTTCGTAGAAGCTGAAACACGGCCTGCATTCCAGTCGTGCGATAAATGATTGATGACAGTCGGGTGAGTGTGTACAGTATTCCTGATTTAATTCATAGAAATTTGAATATTCTTGGGGTTACTGAGTCAACTATCTAATTAGACAGACATTCCTATCTCTGGTGGATTCCTTCTTACAAGGCCTCATTAAATTATTGGAACAAATGAGCAGAAATGTTTTGAGAGTCTCGTTTTAATGGCACCTGAAACTGCAGCCGAGGGTCCAGTTTGACTCCAGACGGCTGTCCCCTGCCAGCGGTCTCACCTGTGTTTTTACCCGGTCCCCCACATTCTCGGGTCATTTTTGCTCGCCGATGGTTCGGAGATTTATCGCAACGTTCCCAATAGTCCAGATTAAAAAAGCAGAGTCAGAGGCAGTAAGTAAATGTTCTATCAGAGCGACAGTCCAAAAAAACCCGTCACCAGCACCTCCTCGCAGAAGTAATCCCTCTGAGACGGACGTTCCTTCAACTCATTTAAATCCTGACAAACTGCTGACACATCCTGCCCACAGTTTCCTCCTTTGAGCCGCCGATCGCTGCACGTTTAATCCTTGATGGTGTTTGCAACCTTCCTTTGTTGAGCATTTATGCTTTATTACGTCGGCATCGTCTTGACACATCTTCTCCACAAGGCGCCGGATTGTGGCTGCAACTTCCTGGCAGTCAAAGAGCTCAGTTGGTCTCTGTGATCTTATCTAGGCTGGATTTCTTCTCCCATCACTGAGCCTGTTGACTTGACCCCAGAATTTCCAACATCATCAGTTACCAGTTTACGAAAATGCTTAATATGATATGCATCGCCCAAATTTCTTCCCAATACTCTGATGTCTGCATGAATGTCTCCCTAATAATCTGAATTATGTTGTTGTTTTACTCCTGCACACGTCTCACAATGCGATAGGACACTCTTGAGTATTACGCTACTCTATATATACGAAGAAATCTCAGAATTCCACTGAAACATGTAAACCAGGGTTTCTGGAGTGCCAGTCACTGGATATTTATGGTCATCTCAACAGGCTCACTACTGCCCCCCCTTTCTACCTCCTGACCACACCCCATCGGCCTAACATGTCTCAGCTCTCCCTCTTTATGCTCCCTTCTCTGCCTGATTTGCTGCTCTTTTTAAAGTTCCTGGTGCAACTGCTTAATTTCTTGGCTCAGATCTTGATGTGGTATCTACATAGTCCATTTATTCAGCTTAACATTCAAAACAACTTAGTAATTCCTCGACTCATACCTAGTTGTACCATTTGTCAACAGCAGCAACAGTACGAACAATCACATTTGGTTCCTTTCATAATGATTCCCGCACACGAATGTAAAAGTATCGCCGGTTCCTTCTCTGAATATTCCCAGAGGGGTACTTCACTGAAAGCTCTTCATGTTCCCAAGGAAGATTTACTCTATGAAGCTGCGACGTCGACTCTTATTACAGAGGAAGGACTTCACATACAGTCGTCCCAAGATGCCATTTGCACTGCTGCGTCAGTCAAGACGGACTCTAAAAATAATTTCAGTAAAAGTGACAAGACTCCAAGTCTCCAAAATCTGAAAACATACTGTTGAAGAAAACACTCACTGACGGAATGGAAGGAGGCGGACGCTATAATGAAACGGTAATGACCGGCCTTCTTAGACAGAGAGAGACAGGAGTGGCTATTCAGAAGAAATGACACTAATGAAGCAGTGAAGGCAAACGCCGATGGGCACGACCCCAGCAAGTCACGTGCAGCAGCAGGTGCCCTGTGTGCCCACACTCCTGGTCATGTAACGTCAACAGGGCAGACGAGTGACGTTTGGGACACGTGTACATACATTGGTGTGTTTGAGGGATGGTTAGCCACTAGGCTAACGTTCTGCTGGCCCCGAGGGAGGCTGGAACTCCCTTGGGGTTCAGCTGAGTTTGTTATTGACACCTGGTTTTTACTATTCTGGTGCCAAAAGCGCCATGAACTCGCTGTAATTCAAACTTGTTCTGTTACAGATCAATACTGATGAGTAAAAGTGTGTCTGCCTTCCCAGACTGAACTTTTAACCTAATATACTCTGAAGCCATGTATTTCACCAAACAACAGTATTTTGTTATCATTATTATTTATTTTAATATGATTTCCTGTGTCAGTAAGGAAATAGAAAATAACTTGCACACACATATCCAAAGCATCTTGGCTTAATGGTCAAAGTCACTCTGGAATGGAGAACCTATTTGACATTTAAACATCTGTTACTTGGCCCAAAAAATTTCATTCAAATCCATTTAAAGCTTTTTGATTTATTTAATTCACAGACACATAAATGCCATTTTTGGTCAAACTCAAACATTCGCTGCCACATAACCTCTGGCAGAGATAATGAAGACAGGACATAACGATCTACAACATTATATAAACACACTATTATACACTGGAGAGCTTCTTGTCTTTGACCTAAAATTCCATTTTTGAGGAAATTTCAGTTCTCCAACACTTTGACCTGGAGAGCCTGGACTGTCACGGCAGCAGTGTAGGAGAATGTATGAGTATCCTGGCAGCTAGCCTGGCAGCTAGCCTGGCAGCTAGCCTGGCACCTAGCCTGGCAGCTAGCCTGGCAGCTACTGCATCTTTAGGTGCCACATGGTGAAACTTTGATGACAAACACGCTTCATTGGTCAAATATGCACCGCTGGGAGGTGAGTTTGTTATAATTTCACAGATTGCCATATGTGCTGTAATGCATCAATAATTAAGCTCACGTGTGGCACACAGCAGGCTGGTTGCTAAGACGACTGAATACCTGCAGTGAATGTGGCATTTTCACTGCATTCCACTGTGTTTTTGGCTCTCATCACGTCGGTATGCACTTTCGCTGTAATGTATTGGCATTTAAAGGAAGCACTCCTCAATTTTTCTGTTTAGGAACACATGCTGTCAGACACTTGAGCAAAAGACGAAGGGAAAAATGAATCTATGCTCTCCCATCAGCCTAATTGATTATTATTGTCTGTGTTTTTGTTGCTCCAAAAATCGATAACTCTCAAGCCGGAGCAGATGAGCAGTGTAAGTATCGACTTACTTCATGAAACGTAAAAAAAATAAAAATGGACCAAATCCGGAGATACAGCAGGTTAAGTTTGCTCTAGAAATCCATTTTTGGCTTCATACTGTGACACAAGATGAGGATCCCCGACCAGAACATCAGAAAGTGCATCAGTGATTACAAGAAATGACAGTTTTAAAGTAAAAGATGCCATAAACTCTTTTTTCTTCTCCTCCTCAGTTCACATTAAAAATATAGAGCAGAGATCAGGAAAATTACCAGCTTCCCTGAATTAAGAGCAGTCTGACATGTCCAATGAAAGGCTTTATATTTGCCGGATCCATTATAAAGACACATGCATTCACCTTTTTATTAACTCCCACACAGCCGGCGGCAGGAGCGCACGCAACATGTGACTGAATGGTTTCAATGATTTCAGTGAAAAGGTCTATTTGTAAGTGATTCCCAAAAATATTGTCTGAATTATATGTGATAAAAACAACAAAATACATCACTTGTTATCATGCTGGTGTCAGCTCAACCACTTAGTGTTGTGAAATGATCCTGCTGCTGGTAGAAATGTTGAAAATGCTGAAATCCTGATTTTAATGTTATCTAAAAATGATTTAAATTCACGGTGAGGAAATTACTGTCTAAATACTCCTAAAATTGCAATAAATGATGACTCAGATGTTATTTATGATAATATTTTCAATAAAGAGTAATTTTATTTGTTGTTCTGTGTGCAGACTGAGTTTTTGGATCTTTGGAGTGAATGAGTGGAATCCTGGGAAGTGGTGGGCAGCCTGACCCATGGAAGAGACTGGGAGACTGGTCAGCTGCTGCAGGGGAGAATCTGCTTAAGATTTCCAGATAAATACAAGACACACACACACGCACGGACGCACTCCTATCTACCCAGGTAGTGATCATCAGAGACAAACAAAAAAAGAAACATTCTAACGAAAATAAACAGGTCTGGACAAAAAGAACCGGCACTAAAACCACCACAAGGAAAGAGTTCTATTTTATTTTGTTATTTGTGAACGAGCCGCCAGCTCACTGGGCCCTGCATGAGCGTTTGGGGGTTCAAAGTACGGACATCCAGAAAGTGACAGAGCGCCTGAGCAATCAGCGGACAGAAGTCGTCTCAACAAGCTATTTTTATTTTCACTTTGGGCCGAGAGCTGGTTAAAATAACACGAGGAGGAGGGGGCACGTTGTCTGGCAGCCAGCACTTTAGGGGAGCTGTCCTGTATGCATGTATCAAGGTCCTGTGGTCTCATCAGCAGCTCAGCATCAACCCCCCTGCCCCCCACTGCCCCCCCGTCCTGTGTCCAAACTCTGGAAACTGTCCATCTGTTATACTTCTGATGGTCGCTGAGCAAAGTGCAAACAGTGATATATTGTAGCAGCATCACCTCTGCTCACAGCTATAATGAGTATTCCCAGAGTTCTCTCTCTCTCTCCTTTATTTTCAGTCTCTCTTTCTCTTACACACACCGACCCACACACACACACCGACCCACACACACACACACACATGGATGAACACAGAACACGGCTCTCCATCACGGTTGCCACCACGCAGGTCCCGCGTCTCTGTTGCTGGCACCGCTTTCACCCCCGGAGTCCAGTAAGAACTCAAGTTAGAATCAACAATGTCAACGGAACGCCACCTGCGGCGTCCACGGAATGATGACTGCGGCAGAAAGCGTCCGCGTCTCCTCGCCCGCCTGTAAAACACAACGGGTTTGTTTTATCCAAAAACACAATCACGCTCTGTTTTCTGACAAGGTGAAAAGTTCAGAGTGGTGCAGCTGTTTGAGGAACAAGATTCTAGGTTGGGGTTTTGAGGTTTTCTCACCTTGAGTCTCATCATCTGTGTCATCACATTGTGGATAATTTACCCCAATTACTGAGAACCGTCAACAGATTTTTTTTCTTATTTTTAGACGTGGAAGATGCGCCAGACGAGGAATCACTAGAAACACAAGCTGCTCTGGATAAAAGACAACATGGCAGAACAGTGAGCAGCTAAAACCAGGTAAAAATGTGCGTTGTGTTCTTAATGAACGGGAGTCATCAGTGAGGACGTGCACGAGATCCAGTCAGGAGGTAAATGAGCTGTTCACAACTGTTACAAGAGGTCAGAACAGCACGGAGCGGACCTACGAGCTGCATTATTGTGTGTCTGGATCTCAAAACGCACCATTTACCACTAAAATTATTAACAGGATACTAGATTTAGTGTTCACTAAATTCAGTGTGTTAAGGAAGAAACAGAAAGATGTTTTATTAGAACGCGTGCGCATGCAATCATTGTAGGGGTTAGATTGAGCGAAATGCCTTCAAAAAGCTCTCTGAGCACTTGGGGGTTTGTCACCTAGCTTGCTGGCACCTTGGCAGTGCTCCCAAATTTGTCCTGAATCCTTGCTGAGCAACAACAAATATTAGTTTTTCCATAAACATTCTGTCATGATGATTTTCCAGGTAGCGGGACAGCGCCACAGTCAGAAGCGTCTGATTATTGTGACGTACGTGAGCACACTTGTATACGGGTGACGCCACCATTTTGGACTCCAAGCCCAAAGTCACATGACCATCACCTGATAGTACAACAAGAAGTAGCCTAAAGAACCGGGTAAGGTCGAGTTTAGGCTATTCCCAGTGTCCCTCTGGGTTCTAATGGGTTAATTCAGAACCTCAATCAACTTCAGGAGCATCATGTCTGCAGAAAGAAAGATTTGCCAGAGCAGCTGCCAAATTGGTTTGAGTAATGAAGCCATTTTAAAAATAATTGGGAGGCTTTCATAAATTTAGGCCGTCGTGTTAATTATAGCGTCACATTTTTGTTGCTTTGTGTTGATTTATCTCTTGTTTCATCTCTGTAAATCCCTTTGTGCTGCTTGTTGCATGAAAGCTGCTGTGCAAATAAAGTTGATTGATGGATTGATTGATTACTTCTGTTTATTTTCCAACGGCCAAACGGGAGCCACAG
This sequence comes from Takifugu flavidus, assembly GCF_003711565.1. NCBI lineage: Eukaryota > Metazoa > Chordata > Actinopteri > Tetraodontiformes > Tetraodontidae > Takifugu > Takifugu flavidus. The sequence continues at coordinate 15,211,701 of NC_079521.1, read as the reverse complement.
CAGAGGCGCTGTCACACAGCGGAAGTGTTTGTTTGCGCTGTCGCCCGGGAGCTGAGCAGATCTTAAGAGAAAACAGGCGGCCATCAGAGCTCAGCTGAGCATGTGACAGTGACTGATCGATCATATCCCAAATTCCAATAAGATCATTAATCAAAGCAGCGTGCCGCCATATGCAGTGAAACCGCAGCAGTTTTTTGGCAGCATGGGGACAGAAATGTAGGAGCTCTGCTCAGTCAGGCATCTCAAATGATGGAATTAGGGGTTTTTTTCTGAAAGGAGGGGGGGGGATAGGAAGGTAAAGGGTCTTAAAGAACATTTTTCTAGGACTTCTCCTTGTTTTTTAATTAAATTATAATGATTTAATTTGGATTAAACAGCATTAATGTGGAGAAGAACCTTTTTTCTGTATGACGACACCACAGATGCAGGTTTTATTGAAGGTTTTTTTTTAGTTTTCTCGGCTTTACATTTGGGACTATAACTTTTTAACTTCCTGTTAACAGCTTACTGTTTGATGTGAGAACATCTGTTGTGTCTGCACAACTTGGCTTTTCTTTCTGGAACGTCTCAAGACTCACAGTTTCAATTCAGGAGCGACCTTCTCAGCGTTGCAAAAAGGCTGTGCAAAGCACATATCGTGCACACACACCACACACACACACACACACGCACAGATGTTGCGCAGCAGGTCTACAAGAACATTGTGATGACTTGAGTTAATTCGTGTACATCCAGCTAAACTCTCACACAACCTTAATTTGTGTCTGACCCCAAAAAAATCTAGGAAAAACCTACCAAGCCAAGACCCAGTCAAGCTAAAACCTCAAAATACGGAGGGCCCTGAACTCACCATTGACATTTTGTAACAAACTCACGTTCAGGTCATTTTAGTGGGTTGAGGTAAAATAGAAAACAGTTGTGTTTTTATGTATAGCTAATTGAAGATCCCACTTCAACGCCTTCTGGGTCACACAAGTGTGTGTGTGTGTGGGGGGGGGATAAACAGCCCTGAAAAAATAACCTGTCAAAAAACTTCTGTGAGCATGCTCTGTACTTCAGTCACTTAACAATGCACTCGTGTTGGCCAGAAGGTCGCTAACAAAGTTTCATTCTGTGATTTTCCTTGAGAGAAATAAAGTCGAAGTGGTACAAATTTGGTAATTCAATTAATTTCTGTTCATCCACCTACATGGTTCACTGTGTGGCGGAGCACCTACCTTGAACTCAACCACAGTGTAATATTATTTTCTGCTTCACCGAGGCCCCTCAGCAAAGTCATTATTTCCTATTAGCATCAGGGGTTTTGATTGATATCGTAAGTTAATGTGAAAATCAAACGACTGCAAGTCATCTTATGTAACAGATTGTTATAATAATACCTTTAAGGCTCCAGCGAACTCTTTTTCTCTCTGTATCTGTGACGCTGCCGTCTTGCTACTTTGATGTGCACAGCTCCATACCTTCGTTTATACCTGCAGTGCAGAGCTCCGCCAGACAGAACAAAAACCTTCACATCAGACCGAATCGATAAACACAAAGTAGCTAACAGCTATTGATGGTTCTCAGCATCACCAAACTCTGAATTAAAAATAAACTATTCGTCGGTGATCTTGGAAGAATAATAATCCACGGTGAGCAAGATGCATTTGTGGCCAGAGCAGGAGTTGCTGGATGGGAAGGTCGCCACGGCAACCGGCGCTGAACTCATCACCTGGTCTGAAGGAGGTCCTGAGTGCTTGATTAAAAGCAGCCATTAACAGCGCTGCACCTTATTAATCATTTCCTGTCAGTATTCTCTCGCTACTGAGGTCCGACAGTCAGGTCTGACCCGCTAATGTGACCCAGTGATTCCCACATTTCCAGTGGGATCTGGATGTTTTACAGGAAATATTTGCGCTGTCTGTGGCTGCTGATGTTATTTTTACCCACGAAGCTTCACCCACCCAACAAAGCGCCCTAAAAAGTAGAATATGACATTTCCTGAGCTCTAAAGGAATTAATTGAAAGAGAGCTGCAACAGAACGCTAACACACAAGCAGCACCGATGTCGGATCGGGCTGTCACGTATTGTTTAAGTTCTGTGCTGTTAAGTCCTCCTTTATCACAGATAGCCCGTGCAGGTTTGTTTTGTGTGATAATATGTAAAGCAGGTTGCACATCAAACATTGGACAGAAATCTGGTTCTAAAATAACCTGATTAAGCAAATGCTGCAATCCAGCATTTGTGGAGGCAGCTTCAACGAAGAAGGGAATGAAAAGAACGCAATTGAAACGTGTTAATGCTCCGTCTAGATCTGTTTCCTGTGTGATGTTTTTGTATATTTAGTGTTAGGCATGCAGGTCCTGTCAACTACATGGTTTTCTCTTGGGTGTAAATTTTAATTAGTCTTTTGTCTACTTATGCTTATGGTCGCTGCCACTGGTTAATGACCTTGATTACCCATGAGCACCGCATTCATTTCAATTTCGACTGGCTGTAATTTCAGTTAGTTCTTAAAAATCTTCTCACAAAACGCCTTGGCACGAGCAGCCAGCCTTTCCCTCGACTTCTCCAGGGACTTCTCTTCGATGGTTTTGAGCTCAAAAAAGGGAGGACATTTTCTTCAGCCATAGTGATTTGCACACAGGAAGGTCTTTTCATTTAAGTGAAGTACTCAGAGCTTGAAGTACCGTCTTAATGCAGGGCTGCGTGGTCAATGTGACGCCTGGCCGAGTGAAACCCCGGTGACCCGAAAGCACAAGCTAATCGAAACCAGCCAACAACCACTGAGATGATTCTATTTTTCTTGTATTCTATTTTTCATCAACAACGTCACCAAGGAGTCAAAAGAAGAGAAGTAGAGGGAAAAGATGCGAGAACTGGAATGAAGGTGAAGAAAGAGGAACCGAAGTACAGAAAGAGCATCGGTGTCTCTGTTGTATAGCTTGTTGAAATCAAATTCATTCCTAATAATTTATTCAGTGTTTGGTTTGTGTTGTTTATTTAGTGTTTGGTCAGAAAAAAGATTAATCCTTTTGCATTATTTTTTTAGAGAGTGATTTAGTTCTCTATTACAAGCCAATCTGTTCAGAACAACATTTAAGAATTTTCGCTGCCCGCTTTCTGTCAATTATCTTCAGGATTTAAGGATTTTTATTATCAAGCCAGCCCACATTCAGCTGAACCACTCAGGGTCCAGATTAACAGCCAATGAAGCACACAAGCAATAAAATAAAGTATAAAAGATAAAAGCGGTGTTTCATATTTGGGTGTAAGCTGAGAAATTTGGAATTTATGGGCACATTTCTAAATTATGAGTAATCATGACAAATCCACAGCTCCCTCTGATTAAACCGATTAAAAAACATTCCATTATTTGCAGCCTTAATGATACATTTGCACAGTCTTGCACTCACAGGAGATGCATTAGCGTTTGAAAGATATTTACCAATATAGAGAATTTACAGGCTCAAAACGAGCCACAGAGAGAGTCCGCTCGAAATGAATCAAACGTATAGAATTCATCTGAAGGAGAAATTTGAAATTTTGCCATGGCAGGAAAAACAAATCGATTGCAAAGCCCGGAACAGTAGCCGCGGCTTCAGAAACATCTGTAAGTGACAGACACTCATGGTGATGAATACCCACGGAATCAGCAAACACAGTGTGCTATTTCTGTCCTGCGTCAGGGCTGCTGGCTTTTTATCGCCAGCTTCTCTGGAGATCTGCGCAAATGACGGATTTTTCACCAGATTCCTCTCGTGCGCACACACTCTCCAGCACACCACGAGGCACGTGCGCCTGGCGCCTTAAAGAGGTGGAAAGGATAGAAATTGTCATTATTACAGGCTAGGCTAAACGTTCCTCTATACACGGTAATTTTGACATGACGCTTATTGTCCCTCCTGTAACAACCACTATGAAAATATAGAATCACAAATTTTCTGGGACATTTTCTATACTGGCCAGTTAGGAAACTGGGTAACGTGGGTAATAATGTGTTTCTGTGCTCTGGAACCGTGAGTCTCTGTTGGGTCACTGGTTTTAGTTTTAATAGTCAGTTTGGTGTTTAGGCTGTTTTCGTCTCCTCTCTGCTTGTCCTTGTGTTGCTTTCACCCTGCGTACTTCCTCCTCCCTCACCTTGACAAACTAATGTCAAGACCCCTTTTTTTGAGAACAGTGGGAACAATAATCCTGGATTTTTGCATATTTTTGTTTTTTGCAATAGCTAATATTTAAGCTAATTCAATCAATACGATATGAATTGTTAGCTAGCTTTTGTCAATTCCTTTCTTTCTGCAGTATTTGTAGTATTATTACAACATTTTTTGTTGGCTCCCTTGAATCTAGAGTTGTTTGGGAAGTAATCCAAATGTTGTATCATGTAAATAAAAGCATGCGCTGATGGCGCGCCACCATTTATACCCTAACCATCGGGGGGCGCTGTTGCGAGGCCCTTTCCCCTGGGTTGTGCCTCGTTAGTTAAGGACCGATTTGTTCGAGCGATGATCATCATTTTAGCTTTAGCTTTTTCATTGTCCTCCATCATCCTCCATCAATACACCTATGGACTTCTGATTCTTGGAAGTTTATTCCTCACAATTTTGAAGAATTATACAATACTGTTGCTTCACTTGATGGGAAGAGGAATCCCATCTGTCAAAGCAAAGTTCACTCATTACTGGGAGGACCAGCAGATAAAAGGTTTTCATTTAAATGTAAATCAGAAGGGTAACAAATCCATTATAGTCATTTGGAAAAGAACGGCTCTCTTTGCCTTCCATGTCATGTCTTTGACTTATTTTTACCTCTCGCTCCGGCCCTGCAGATACGTACGCCTGTCTAAAAGCTTCTGTGGCAACAAATTACAGGCGGATGTTACTCAAAGCTGGGACGACGCGTTCATTTGACTTTCATATTTTAATAAGCATCCCTGTAGATGGATCGGGCCAGTTCTAATCAGCTGTGGCCCAACAGCTTCGTTCCTTTAAAGTGTCAATCTGGGGGGAATCCATTAGTCGTCCCTGCCGCGCGTCTCCATAATATTTTTGTTTCATTTGGGTTCAGTGAGCTTCCTGTTTGGGATATTTGCACGTTATCTCCTGGCTGAGCGGCGCATCTGTTTCTCACGCTGCTTTTTTCATTATTGATCAACCTGTAAATGAATCTGCACCCACTGTGATGTTCTGCGGATTTATGCAGCCATTAAAGTGACGGTCGGCCTCCATCTACTTACCATTAAAACAGAATTAGTGCCAATGCTACTTTAGCCTCCCAGACTTTAGATCTGGCATTCTGCTGCAGCAGTGAACTCCTTCGGTCCCAAGCTCCGACCCCAATACAACAGGAGTAGCAGTAGAAAGAAGTTAAACAATAAACAAGATATTTGCAAGTCGTGATGGGATTCTGGCTGTCAGACTGTTGGTGTGAGGGTTCAACAGTCATATGGCCTGTGGAATAAAACTGATCCCCAGTTTGGCTCCCGTGCCTCAGTACTGTCGAGCAGTTGAGGGGAGGGGAAGCAGGCTGTTACTGGGGTGGTGGGGGTCTCATAGTCCAACTGGCTTTCTTCCTGCAGCGTTGGACGCAGAGATTCCCCAGCTCCGTTCTGGTGAGGTTCTGGGAAGCTGCTGCACCAGGCGGTGATGCAGCCGGCCGGGGCGCTCCGATCGGTGCCTCTGTGGAGCTTCCTTCAGTCTGGAGCTTCTCCTCAGTCTGTGGAGGAAGAGGAGCCGTTGTTGTGATGATGCTGGTGCGACGTGCCCCGGTGCTGCTGACTCTTCCCACCACCATCCCATCGATGGCGGCGTGTCCTCCACCCTGCTGCTTCCTGTAACTCACTATCACCTCCATAGTTTTGCTGGCGTTGACTTGGCACCAGGACCTCAGTGTTCTTGCAGATGACAGCATGCGGTCCCTGAGGGACGCCAGCGTCCCCACGGTTCCTGAGTTTCATCATGAGCTCGCAGGGATGGAATTAATATCTGTTTGTGTTGTGTTTAACACCAACACAGACGCTTTAACAATTGTAATCCGGCCGCAGCAGCAAACCCGACGAGATGATGGCGCCGTCCCTGATTTGTTAAGTACACAATCATATAAAGTGTTTTAACATAGCGGGGGCTTCTTCCATGTCTCCTAATGTCGCCTGCAACTGCGAGGGAATTCAAAGACGTATGTTCACACATTATGAGCCACAAACATTAAAGTCGGTACAGTTATCCATTTAAATTCTCATATTAAGGTTTGTATAAAAGTCCCCTAATGGCGGAGGGAAAATATGTTTTCCTTGAGTTGCATTAATGGGGTTATTGATCATTCTGGCAACAGCAACGTTTCTATAGACCAAAATAAAAGCCAGGCTAAAATTGTGCTATGTCAAAGCAGAGATGCATTTAGATGACTTCATTCAGCAGAACCTCCCCAGAGACCACCATATCTCCTTTCCTTCACGTTGCCTCTGTAGGTTGAATGTTTTGAAGGGGGAGAAAAAAGCCTTTTCTTTACAAGAGTGCAGCAATTTTCTTCAGGTCTCCTTGGCGATGAGCTGTGTGTATTAAAAATAAAAGAGCTAATGGGACATCTGCATTAAAAGTGTATATTCATTTACCAAGGAGACGTAATGGATTGTGACTGCGTGGTTAATTATTAATATTAAATGAAATCCTCAGAGAATCATTATAGTTTCATAAGGAGTGGACGCAATGGCTCATTATTACTGATATTTAATATTTTAGGTATTGAGCCGAGTTCGTATTTCATATTTGGAAAAGTTGAAGGGCGATATTGGGGCGCTGGTAATTGAGTTGAAGAGAGGATTTGCCAAAAATAAAACACTCCAAATGTCTCACATGATAAAAAGAACGCACCCATTAAGATTAGATGGCTGAAAGGAGCAGAACCTTCCATCACCGGTCAGTCTGAGCGTGGATTTACTTTACTTTATTCGGCCTTTATGTAGTCAAAGCATTTTCAAAGTTGACATTTTGACCGGGTAACGGCACAGTGGAGGCTGATACAACAAGGTTCTGCTTCTGTTACAGATTGGATTTTCTATTTGCCCACAGGTTCTGTGGGTTTTATCCAGTCCTTTTGATGGTGAACCATATTGAGGCTTTATATTAATTTGGTTAAACTGAACTGCTACAGGTACAGACTGGTTTAACTGAACCAGTCTGCAAAAAATAGTCAACCTTTAACACTTTTGGTCGTCAGAAATTACAAATTATTCAATGATGTGGAACAATTCTGAACGTGAAGCCACCATGAGCAGCCCTGCTCTGGTTTTCTCTGTTAATCTCTATTGACAGAGACAGGAGATAATTTAGACCCATAATCTGAAGTACCTGCACAGGTTGACATTTTAATTGAGTCAAATATTTGCGGAGCGGTAAAGTATTGAGTGCAGAGCAGAGGACAACGGTACTGTCACCTCACCTTTGCTGTTTGATCTGGTTATAATTAAGTCCAATATTCTCTGTTTTTACATCCTAATATCATCCCCAGCGTTTGGCCGATCCTCTCTCTGCATACAATTCCACTGTCCAAACAGGCACATTAAAGATCTGAAAGCAAACGTGGACGTGGACAAAACTTCACTGCTGCCTGAGCGAGTGCGGAGCTCCAAAGCTCCTCTGACTGGTCTTCACTGGGATCCGGATGAGCAGGTTTGAAGGGATGAAACGCAGCGAGGTGCGGTGAGGAGAGGCCAGGTGCATCTGTTCCTGTCTCTCCAAGATCGTCAGATACAGGACAGGACTCAAACAGCCTCTCGCATCACTCTGTTGAGTCAAACATCACCGTAGGACAGCGGCTCACTGCTGGTTCCCCTAAATGACGTCCAACCACCTGTTGTGCCACCACATCAGTGCTAATGGGGATATCCAGGCTAATGTGCTGCTTTTTCCTGTAAGACAAACATTCGCCAGGCTATCAAGTGCCGATATTTAAAGAGGCTGACATGTAAATGTAGATTTAATGCGATTAATGCAGCAGCAGCTGTTGTTCACACAGTTGGTGTTTTACTGCAGACGTCGAGAACGATGATGGTCATAAATGCACAAGTGTGACAGAGGCAATAAACTTCTTACTGGTAAATGGTGTGTGTTTGTTTTGCAAAGATGAGCTTTTTTTATTTCGATGAAAATATAAAAGAAAAAGATGAAAAAGAGCAGTTTATAAAGGAAAATCATTCGGTGGTGTTATTGCATTTTTCTTCCTTTTGTTTCACTTATAAGTGAAATATTTCTGTAAATATTGATGCGGAGCCTCTCTTTGAATGCAGGAATGTTGCTGAAAAGTCTAGAAGGGAAATTTTTAGCATTTGCTAACATTACTCACCTATAATCGATAACTAAATCTCACATTCCGGACTAATTTCTTAACACATGCTCACCAGAGAACTGGAAATACTCATGGGTGCAGTTGAGAAAATGTAATTTTATTCTTGCTATTTGTAGTCTCACCACTAGATGCTGCCAAATCTTCCACATCCAACCCATGACCACACCGATCAACCTCTCTGCATCCGGGATATGATCCAAATTACCACCACGATTCGATTCTTTCTTGCTCTGTGCGTCCCTCCCCAATTTCTGCTGATCCCTGTCTACTCATTCCTCTTTTTTTTTCCTTTTCCAAAACCTCCGCTAGCTGACAGCCGACCACGGAGCTGAGAGCACCTTGTGCTTGCCAGAGATAACCAGCACCCCACGTCCAGCAGGAATTGGGAACCGTGTGGGAAAACGCAATCCCTGCCTTTGACGGTGTCATCTGGCCCTCCGTGCTTCAGTTGCAGACGCACAGACTGCTGGCGGTGTGAGTATTGTTCTGCAAAAGATGTCCGCCAGACACATTGGCAGCAGGAGAGACACAAATCGATTCCCTGAAAGAAAGCACAGAGAGCCTAAGCCTCTTTTGCAAAGCCCTTATTAATTAATAGTGTCTCAGGAGAGAATTACATGATCTGATTTTTGCTTCTTCATCACAGTGCGGCAGCTAATGATATCCGAGGGAGCTCTTGTGCACCACACACCTCTGCCCGGTGGTGTGCGTAACAGTAACAGCAGACTATGCAACATTAGAATGACATCCTTTTCCTTATCATTAGTATCGTTTGATGAGCCATTTGCCCTCTGTTACTGTTCATAATGACAACCGAGCCGGAAGCTTTTGCCTATTATATGGCCATCAGAAGGCCGCCATGTGTGTCACCGTTTTTTTAAATACGCTTGCTTGCACCCGATACACGTGGTTAATTGTTTAATGAGCTGCCTGGAGACAGGAAACAAGACCAAACAACATGTTTTGTGCAAGTCATTGAGGGATTATCTTAAAAATCTGATGTACTGAAACCCATCAAGCTTCCTGATCAGCAGAGCAGAGGTCAAAGGTCACCAAATGACTCACAATTCATTAAACCCGACGTGGAAATTACCATGCAGCAACGGCACTTTAAGGATGGGGGGGGGGGCTTTTGTTGCGTCCGTAGAGTAAAAACATCCACAGCTATTTCCTTCTTTCATTTTATTACCTTCAATGAGCCACGCTGCTTGGGGACATATTTTTGTCCTCTCTTAATATAAATGTAGGAATACTCACTGGATTTGTGGCGCAGGGGCAATTGTTGAAGCGTATTATAGTGTTCCACATCTCCTCCTTTGAACAGGAAAGCTCGGTCTCGTCCGTACGACTGCGGTTCTGTGGCGCTCACTTGCTCTTTCACCTGGCTAATTAGTTCAGATTCTCTTCAAACTTTACTGTCTTTGCTAAATGAACAGTGTCGCAGCCTTTTTAACTGGCTCTGTGTCATCGGCCCACTTGCTTTATACTGACCAGCCTTTTTCTTCTCAAATCCTGACAGTTTTTCAACAGATTATAGATTATTATTATAACCATTATTATAGGTACTATTGTACCATTATTATAGGTACTATTGTACCAAATAAGAAATTATTGCTGTTATTTGGATGTTGTGGGTTCATAGGAGCGTTTCTCTGTATTTTGCCATTTTGAAAACCACCGTGAAGGTCAAAATATTTGAGATTTAAAGGAAAAAGATTGGAAATGATTGTTTTTTTATTATACTATACTAACCGACTTACAGTCTGTCGCAGTTACTTTGCAGAACAGCCAGATTCAGGTGTTTCCATCATAATCCAACCACCTGGCTCTGCCTTCAATCACCATCGAGCATTTATGTTGTACGTGTGCACAAGCACACAGACGCACACAGATAATCTTTGAAATGTCTTTTTTTTGCCTTTGAAGGTGGATAATTGCATGTATGCACCTCCACCCGTCCTTAAATCAACACTTCCCAGACAGAATAAATGAGCTCGCGTGTGCACGCAGCAGAACACACTGCCATTAATTAATCATGAAAAGGTCAATTACACGTCACTGGGTGAATGGTTGGGATCAGTTGTAATTACACCTGTGTTTGACACCTAAATTCCTCCACCTAAGGAATACTTTCATTGTCAGCAGACAGATAAGATCTCCTCCGGTTCCTGGCACGATAACTCTTCCACCGACTCCTCATGAAAGGTTCAGGAAGCTAATGCGTAACGCGATTACTGGAGGTTTGTGCTCATAAACATTAGGATGCAGAGGTACTGTAGCACACAGGCTCAGCAAAAAACCCAACCAAAGCTCAGCGTGTGGACACAATGCAGGTCTATAGCAGGGCCGTGCAACTGTGTTGTTAAAGGGGCCACAAAAAGCTCAGATCCCGGGAGCTGGACTTTTGGACATGGATTCATGTTGATCCAAACATCGTTGGAAGCTCGATCTGATAAAGTTAATAATAGACATATTTGCATCCATGGGTATTGGCTTTATACATGACTTCACCTGGTCTCTCTTGATTGTCTGTTACCACCTCCTCAACAGCAGCTAGCATGCACTCATTTCCTGTTTTGGCATCAGTAAACTGCCCGTCTTTTAGCGGCGCAACCATCACTCAGACGATGCCGCTGTCGCTCTGAGCGGAGCACGAGTGTCTGAACACCACTCTGCTGTGCTCGAATTCCGCTGTTAAAGTTTTAACTTTTTGCTGGCGACCATCCAATCCCAGTAGAAAGTTGTCATGGCTGCTGAGGTGCCAGATTATATTCCGTGACAATGGAGATGCATTCACGGCACAACAAACACATCGGCCTACTCAGGACAAGTCTAGTCAGTGTTAAATTGCCGATTCCTGTTTTATTTATTTTTTCTTTTCTTGTCCGCTCACACTAGTCCGCTATGGCACCTTTTATTCTTAGTTGCAAAAACTTAGTGGAGCAGAGCGGCACGATTGAAACGAAGACAAGTCTTTGCACGTGGTGCGTTCATCTATGACTGGTAATTTGAGTTTTGAATGATTTCTGTAGTTACCGCTAGAAGAAACTGTACTAGGTATAGTTAGGTAGTTAAAAATAGAATAACTGTGGTCCACGGACGGCCGGTAGGATGGGCCCGGTCTATAGTGTGGTACTTCTGTCCGGATGAGAGGAGCGATTGAGAGCAGTAGCTGATCACATTTGCTAGATTGAGAAAATAGCTGTATAATGAGGAGAGCTAAAGACAGCCATTAAACTGAAGAGGGTTCTCAAATAGAGGAGATGCCCCAGAGTGCACTTCATCACATCCGTCTTTTCTTCTGCTTTGAGAGTTTTTTAGGTAGCTCTTGAATCATTTGCTGTGTCAGGAACACACACTGCTCTGCTCAGGGTGTGTTCACAGCTGTTCCAGTGTGTCGTTATCGAACAGCAGGAGCAACGCGCTGGAATTTAAACGACGACGGAGTGATACACCTTCCTGTTATCACGGTAAAATCGTTAGATATCAAATCTATGGACAAAAGACAGATCGATCCTGATAAATGAGGGATTGAATCGCATCAAGAGCATCATTCATTTTAAAGAAAAGCATCTAACTGTAAGCAAGTGTCTCTGCTGTCTTCTGTTCTTAATCAGTTCTCTGTGTGTATAAAGGGTCATCCTCATGAAGTCACAGTAGTTTTTGCCTTTTTCTTATGCTTTCAGTCCTTTTAAATAGAGCACCTGCTGAATGCTGCGTGTCCTGCAGCCTGTGACGCTGTAGTGGCTAAAATTGAATCATCATCTGGTTCATCGTGAGCTCCAGGAAATATTTCAAACTAAATTGGGAATGCCTTTTTTGGGGAGGTGGTTAGTTAAAACACAAATCTCCAGAGCACTGCGGCTAATGCAGAAGCTGAGAGGGAGCTATAGACCCATCTGATGAGTTTTTCCTTACAGCGCTGCTCTAGAATCTTTAATCTGCTGTATTTTCACTTTGTATTCTTCGCTTTAATACCACTGCTGACCTTGTTTATTACTGCTCTGCTGTATTTGTGCATGCGCACGTGCACACACGCGTGTGTTGCTTCGGAATGATTGGAGAAAGAAGTAACTCTTAAAACTGTAAAGTGCAATTCTCAGTGAGGCCAACGGGTCCTTAACAACAGGGAATCAAACCATCCATTCATCTTCTCCCAGAACATGGGCTGAAGCCTCTTCAGAGGAGGGGTGAAAGAGGCCAAGGTCTTTGGAGGAAGGTAGTGATACACAGAAAAGGCCGTCTTGCTGCGAGGCGACAGCGTTGCCCTGACGATGCCCCAATGTGGCGCCCAGAAACCCCCCCCCCAACGCGCTGTAAAAGACCCCTTTTATGTCAACGTTCCTGAAGCTTTGATCCAGCCTTGAGTTCAGTTTCCGTGGGCTCCCTGACAGAAGACGGAAGGCGGCCGAAGGCTCACGTTGGGATCTGTTTGTCATCTAATTGCAGCAGTTTTCAATAATTGAGATGGAAGGCAGCAATTATGAACCACTCAATAAGTCCTGCATGTGCATTAAGACGATTCCTGCAAGTGACCCAGCGGGTCAGGCTGAGGCTCTGATGACTTACTCTCCTCAGGGGTCTCCAGGGTTTACGGTGCTCTGGTCCACCGAGGCTCACTGACCATTTAGCGTCGGGCACTCATGCGTTTAATCATCTCCTTTTGTGACTTCGGGGCCTGGAAATCAGCAACCACGCCACTGTACACAAACGAGGGGTTTACTCAGGAAATGTGAGTCACTGAAGATTAATCAGCATTGATTAGAGGCTACTTGATCCATTCCTTTTCCAGATTAGTTGCTCATTGATCTGTGACAGCAATTTCACGCTGGCGATCAGCCCGTCAAGCCGGTCGTAATGCGCGACCTCTGCCGGGCTGCTGCTGACCCCCTCATTCATCAGGATGCAGTAACGTTTAGCCTCTCTGGTCACTTCGTCTGAGTCCCGATGAGAGACAGAGAAGACAGAAGTGCATCTGGGGCACAACATCCGATAATCAGATGAGTAACAGATCATTTTAACCTCATCCCAGTTTATCAGTTATCAGTGATTTTCCTCAATTATCGACGTGTGTGCAGGAAGAGGCTTAAGGAGATCAGGAGATTTGTTGTCCCCCTCCCTCCTGGCGGTCTACTCTGCACGTCATTTCCCCGACAGTCTGAGTCAAACCTCCCAGATTCACAATATCCTGATGTTCGACTGTGTTCTTGTTGTGTGATGTTTCGACTTTGGCGGCTGTTTGAGTGGAGAGTTTCTCTAAGTGTTTAACCAAAACCCAGATCCTGAACTACGTTGTGACACATACATATATGTTTCAATGGCTTCTCTCTCAACTCTATAAATAATGAAGCTCGGTCAGATGCTGCCTCAGGCTTCACACAGAGATGCTCTCAGTGACTTTCTGCCTCCATTTATCCAGGAACAGACGATTCAATAAACATCAATGCCAATCACAACTATTCAATAATGCTTTTGTAAATGGATTAAAATCCCTGGTGGCTAGCAGCAATTCAAGTTGGTCCAATTATCATAAATTACAATGAAATAAACAACTATTGAAGGAGTGCAGAGTCGGCATAGTTTAAATTAAGCCAAGGAATGAAAACAGGAAAGGATGAAGCTTCTGACCGCCAGGGATGCACTAGTTTATCACCTGTGCAGCATCACATGGACGCAGAACGAAACAGAAGAGACTCAACCATAATAAGCAGGTTTCAGATGTATTATTTACACCTTTTTTGTGGTTGGTTGAGGCGCTGACTTGTTACCGTCAATAATCTCGATCTCTGATGACAGAACCGCCCAGGGGACAAAGGAACGAGCAACAGTCTCTGATTAAAGCTGCGTTCACTGTCTGAGTTCTCCCTGAATCGTCTTGTTCTTGTGTGCGCGTGTGCATGTGTGTATGTGTGTGTTATTTACAGAGCCTTCAGCGGGCGCTCCACTTAACATCATACACCAGGGTTGGGCCGTTTGAGTGGTGTGTAACTCGTCAGCTGGCTCAGGCAGCCACGTTATACACACTGCTGCACTCCTCCCATGGATCTACAGTCCCAGGGCCCCTGGCCTCACCACTATATGTGGCACCTGTGCAAATATGGGATGTCTGGGTGAGTCAGGGCAGGGGGTGAGGAAAAAATGTAAAGACCTGGGTCTGTTTAGTGTCAATTTTGAAGGGAGAAAGTCCAAATATTAAGGGAAAATTGGGAACATCCAGAATAACACCCAGATCTTCAAGCTTAAATTCTTTCTCTCTGTTCTCATTTTTATTACATTTGACTGATGAATTTCTCATTTTTTAAAAATTAAATTTAATTACCTGCTGCATTTGATTTTAATTCTATTAGATTGTTCAACAAAGGATTTCTAATATGGACAGTCAGCCATTAATCAACCCTGATTAGATTCCACTTGATTTTTGCTCAAAAATATGCACGTTTAGTCGAGTCAGAATTGAATTTATATGAATCTATTTGATGCTGTATGGGCAAAGTGCTGATGGAGGAGCGCCGTCACCCTGCTGTGCTGTGCTGTGAAGCCTCCCTGATTGATGAGACGTTATTTATTAACTCCCTCTGTCATTTGTCCCTATTTACACTCAACAACGACCGGGATTCTGCCAGCTGAGACGAGGCAGATCTTTACAAAGACGAGGTTAAATGAGAAGATCTGAAAAGTGTGGATGGCGCGCGGATACCATCGCCTTTTTTTTGCTTTAAATCCATAACAGCTGCAGAAAATGCTGACCGGGCCTTTTCTCTGCACGTCAGATTATTGGCTGCACGTGCTTCGGTTTATGAAAGGTCAGCCTTAGGTGTTGGGCAGATGAAATCAACATCCCGCTCCGTGTTAAATGTGTTTTTATCTGCATCCATCGGTCCTCCAGCTCAATCACCCTCTATCATCCATATTTGACCTTTGCTGTTGTTCAGGAGGCTCAAAGCCAAACAAAAATGGATCTGTGGTGCCCCAGAAAACAGTCTGCTATCAAATTTCACCTTTAACTGTAGAGACTACACTTTGATGAGTTAAATTAAATCTTCATGAATATTCATCCGCACATTGCACTGAACCATTATGTAACAGATGCTTTTCCCTGAAGAGGTTTTATTTATTTGTTCCTGAAAAATCTATAACATCTGTCCTGGAGACAGCAGCTGTGAACAAAGCACACACACACACACACACACACACACACACACACACACACACCACACACACACACACACACACACACACACACACACACACACACACCGTCTCTCTTTCTCTCTCTCTCATCTGGACCCTTCCTGGTGTTTTGATTGTCCATGAACTTCAAGCTAAAGATCTTTGGGTTGTGCTTGTCTTTGACCTCCTGATGTTCCACCTCTTGGACGCCTTGACCAAGCATCCTCACCTCAGCCTCTTAACATGCAGGACATTGTGATGTAATTTTTCTCGGTGCCATTTTAGGCAAATCTGAAAGCCATTTGCTTTGCAAGGATCACACACTTTTAGGTGTTTAGAGTGCTGCAACCTTACACCAGGGGGCGACAGAGATGCTCTTATTGACCCATATAAAATGTCTACAATCTGTTGAGAAACGTGGCTCGAGATTATCCTGCGGCAGGTCCCAAGGAGCACACTCAGACATGAAAATATTGAAAAGGAACCTAAATGTTATCAATAGATGCAAACTCTCTTCCCCGACAGTGTTTATACTATGCATGTATTCAGTTTTGGATGTTGCCATGGCATCCAGTGCTATTATGGCTGGGGACATTTTGGATGTTTTCATTTCATACACATGTAAATTACAAATCCAGCAAACACTTTCAGCCGCAGGAGGCTGCCCTTGAGGACCAGGTAATGTGAGAAAAAAAGCTACATTAAACAGTTTATCACCCTTCTGACAGCAATTCATGAGTTAAACTGATGGAGCCTCGTCCTTGTTTCCATTGTGAGTCTGCACAGACCATAATACACAGGGACGGTTTTCCCTCACACAACAGTCCCGACTCTTCTGTGCAGATAGAATTTTTAATTAACACGATGCTGCCGACTGTGTGGAAGCACTTGTAGGCTTTTGTTGGAGCAATTACTAAGAAGTGATCTGCTCTTTTTAATCCCGTTATTTTTCTTTATTACAGATATGTATTTAAAAAAATCACAAAGCACAAATGAAAAACAAATAAATATTTTTACATTCCAACCATCTGGTCACTTCCCTTCAGCTGCTTTCCCACCGCAGGATCCTGCCCAGGACGAGTGGGACGAGCGTCCTGAAACAACCCAGCACGCAGAAGTGAAGAGAAATGAGCGATTTCACAATAGCCGAGACGTGAAGATGGCAGAGCTTCGGCG
The DNA here is from genome assembly GCF_003711565.1 of Takifugu flavidus. NCBI lineage: Eukaryota > Metazoa > Chordata > Actinopteri > Tetraodontiformes > Tetraodontidae > Takifugu > Takifugu flavidus. Next base: position 15,195,032 of record NC_079521.1, on the reverse strand, counting down.
CCAAATAAGTCCAACAGATCCAGGGGATGATGAAGGATTCCGCCATCTTATTTCGACAGTTCTGTGAGGTTTATTCAAGGGCCTGCAATAAAACAGTGGACCTTGAAGACTTCGAACAGCTCAGACGGAATCCTCATCTCCTCCCTGAACCTCGCTGTCGTCCTCATGTGCAGCCGCAGATTTACCAGCGCCAAAAGAATGCGTGTCTGTCCGTCTGTGGTCCTTGAACGAGACAACGATTTAAAGGGAAGGTGTCAGCCAGTGACTTCCTTCAGAAATCCAATTGTCTTTTTACTGTTTGATTGGAAAACAAGGAATAATGGAAAGTTTTAAAGGGATGTCCAGTATGATCCCGTATGAGTCCCCTTTTTAAAAAAGTCTAAGTGGATTGTCTTGTTGGTGGTAGTTGGGGGCTGGAATGAGAATAACTGAAGTACTTCTGTATAAATTTTAATGCAGATATGTTGTTTGCGTTGTTCTTGTTGAACTGATTCTTACTTATTTGAATCCAGGATCCGCGCCGAGGTCGATCGGTCGTACGACACACGGGTTGTTTTTAGTGCTGCTATGAATTTGTTGAATGTTCCATTCTCAGAATTTTTCCCTTCAACGCGGGCTGATGAAAATGGGAATTGATGCAGGATGGGGAAAGTGATTACAAATGAACCACTCGAGTTGGTTAACAATGACAGAAAAGAGGGGACTGATTTTAAAGAGGCAGTTTCTTCCTGTGTGATTACTGAAAATGATTGGTTGTAGCGGGTGGCGCAGTGGTTAGAGCTGTTCCTCACAGCAAGTTCTGGGTCCAGGGGATTGAAGCTGCTTTCCTGAGTTCTCATGTTCTCCTGGCAAATTGGTCTAAATTCACCATGGGTGTGATTTGATCGGTCATTGTGTGTCGTCCCTGTGATGAGACCCATGTTCAGGGTGTTCCCTGAAGGCAGCACGGGTAGGCTCCAACCCCCCCACGACCCCGTAAGAAAAGGTTAGAAAATGGATATTTATATTGTAGCATAATGCTGCTTGTGTTCAGTGTGTCAGAAGTGTCGTTGCACTTGTGTATATTTGAATTATTTTTGGCTTTTTCAATGGTTTCCTATTGCCCTCTGTGTGGTAGATTAGAATATTCCACTCTGCCCTTATCCAAGGATCAAATTAAATCCACGGCTCTTAAATTAATGTGGTTATTGCTTTTGTCTGTCTGAAGTTTCACAGGGAATTTTCTTGCTATGGAACGCCTCGATAGGCAGCAGCCTTAATTTCAGTTATCTCTCAGTGCCATCTCACCTGTCCGAGTCGGGGCATCGTCTCACCTCAGCCAGAACATTGAGTTCAACAAATCAATTGATTGTGGAGTCTTTAATCTGCAGACCTGTTTCCACGGTGGGCCAAAACTGTAAAGCAACTTTGTTGTTTTAAGACAATGCTGATCTTCAAATCAACAGCACGTTGGCCAAGTTTTTTATGCTCATTTTTATCTCTAAACTTGAAATGCTGTTGACATTAGTAAAGCTTCAAAACACTTCGCTTTTTGTTCATTTTTGATGGGATAATTGGAGCACTCGCAACGTAAGTTTTTGGCCATCTGCAGCCGAGCACTTCCTGGGCACGCGACCAAAACTCCCATTCACAGATGAGATTCATGCGAGAGCCGGACGGAGCTCCTGGTGCAGGGGGGCAACCACTCAGCGTGAACACTGCAAAGTAATTCATCTGCAACAACAGCCTGCCACCCCAGGACACCAACCCAGAGAGCTCAGGTCATCCGTTTTAAGGAGATTATGTTGGAGGAGTGTGCAATCTGTGAGGAATCTGCAGAGCATAATTCTGCTCATCAAGCTGAGTGTCACCGAGAACAAAACGGCGTTTGCCCTTGGGAGGGCATGCTGTCAGCTGATAGCTAACTGTTGTGTTACCGAGTGGAACTGGGATGTAAACACATCATTAAGATGTATTCCTTACAGCAGTGCCGGCTGCAGCAACTCGGGTAAATTGCATTTTATCATGTTTGTTTATTCAAACATACATTTCACTAATTGTCTGCTTGTACAACATCCAATCTGCGCACGAGCGAAATACCACCACAATCATAGTGCTAAGTGCTAACATGTGTTCAGCATGTTTTGCTCCTGTGATATTGAACGATGTGTTAATCAGACCAGATAAATGGAAGTTAGCAAACGATGTTGAGCTGCAAAAGCATTTTCATTCACCTTACCTTCATGGACTTGTTGTTTCGCAGCCGTACGGCGTGCAAAATCTGCTTTTTCTATGTGAGTCCGTGGGAAGACATAAAGCTAACAGCTAATAGATTGAACAGTGAGGGTGAAGCAGTCTCCAGGGCACACGTGTCTGCGCCTCTTGTAGAGAGAACACAACTTCAGTGAAGCTTCAGTGAAGCTGGTCCACCAGACGGCATCTCTGTGGCAGTCCCGACATTTGATCCTTTGAACGTTGATCAATATTTGATTTCCCTCGTTTCCTTTGTCTCTGTATTGAACAATCCACATTCCCAGAAGAAGAACTCTGAGGCACTTGCAGATCCGCATTTGTCAAAAGTCACTGCAGAGCCGCGGCTCCTGCTGATGCATACGGTTGATAAATTCATGAAGAAGTGCGCCCGAAGTCACCTGATGTATTAGCGATGAGCTGGGACTCATTTTACACGAGGAGCTGTAAGGAGAGACGATAATGAGGGATGAGATTCAAATTCTAATAAAAAGTATTAAAGCACATTCAGATGGACGTGGGTTGATGGGTGTTGCAACTGTTGTTCATGTGAAATTGTGCTTATAATGTTCTTAGGAACGGACCCTGCCTCTTCTCCAGGATCACCAGGAATTTATTTGCCGGAGCAAAATAATTCTGGGAAATCTGTGACACGCGGCTGGATGATGCGGAGGTCACACCCACAGTAAGTGTTGTGGTCTTTCAGCTTCTTTTAATCTTGTTTGGGATTCCTTGTGAATTTTTAGCTGCGCAGGCTTCTGGGCTAGTCTTCTGTATACGCTGTTGTTTTCACATGCCGACCCGAAGTTCTGCTGAATTTCTTGGAAGCAAATGAGCTCAAATGAGCCTGGAACTTTTCTTGGTATCTTTTCTTTTGCTCCATTTTCCAACTAAATGAAACACAAACGTGTTGCTGCAACGGCATTCTGCCACTCAGCATTCTGGCTGTTGCCCCGACCCCTGAAGAATTCTTGGGAAACTGAAGTCCTACATTGCAACCAGGTCCTTTTTTCAGGAAAACTTCAGGGTTGAGGTAATTTTGGTCCAACAGCACCCCATTTAATAATGAGCAATATTAAAAGAAAACAGCTTTCATTATCATACCATTATATTGTCTACCTGTCAGTCAAACAGTGCACTCAGCACTACAAATGCAAAATGCTGTATTTTTTTAGGTCCTCTTTCTTTTCCATTCCTTTCAAGTTGAATCCCCGAGGTGTTATTGAGAGATTGCATAGCTGAGTTTCTGTCAGTCATCGACGATCCCATCGTGGCGATGGGAATGTAGCGTATCAGGCTTTCATGTCAAAGACCAAAGATGTGCTCAATAAATACAATCCACGGCTTTGTAATCACTGCACTCTGATGGAAACATAGCCCATGTTGCACTGCAGCCTGGCACCCCATCACTCCGTGAACATATCTCCAATGAAGAAGCAAAAAGCTGATCATGTATTCAGTCGACCCTCGGTTTGGGCTTTATTCAGTTTGACATCTTGCTCATATGTGAGCTGAGTCTCCTTTATTATTTGTTGGCTTGCAGAGGAAGTCAATACTTAGCCAGACTTTTTTTACCTGAATATTTGTACAGTGTAGAAGGCATTTTCAAAGGTGTGGAACTGAGTTAAAGATCTGAACTGGTGGTTCAGACAATTACAACAGGTCATCTTTGCTGGCCACCATGTGCACTTAAAGAGCACACACATGGCTTCACATGTGGTCATATATCCTGAAGTTACTGACCTGCATGTGCTTGTTTAAGACTTCAGCTCCGTTACAGGATCGCAGTGAAATGTGAAATTCAGGTCATCTGCAGTGTTTAAGAGCGAGACAAGAGTCAAAGAAAATGAGGACATTTCATCCACTGCATGTCCCACCCGGAGCTTTATTGATTCCGCCTGTCTTGTCAGCTGCTCTGCGCCATTATAATCTTTTTAGAACTGTCCAAGGCAACGTCAGCTGTCTGAGACTGTATAGACGGTTAGTTGCTGGGGTGCATGTCTGCTAGTGGAATGTTTCTGTAGTGTGGTTTTTGGACAGTAGAAAAGAGTTGTAAAACCTACTGTACACATAATATGTTGTTATTAAACACTAATGTTCCTCCTAAGCTAACTTAGCTGCTGACTGTGCTGTCATGATTTGTCTTGCAAATTTTATACAGGCCAATTTGGGTAAATTTCATTTAGATAGCCCAAGCTGATGTCTCTAGGTGCATTGAAGGGAGAGCCTGACCAAGCAGCTGTGGCAGGAAAAACTTCCTTTTAACAGGAAGGCAGAGATGGTGTCATCCCCCCACACCTGGATCAGAAGCAGCTGCTTACACAGTAAAGATAAAGAATAGATAAAGGTGCAGCCTCCATTTCCACTTTTAAAGATTGTGGCATCACTGGGTTAATATGATGCTATCAGCTTCTGTTATGATGGAGCTTGGCCTCCAGGACCTTGTAGGCCAAAAATAAATAATGAAATCTGTCCTGGATTTTATGAGCAACTAATGGACAGAACCAAGTATTGGAGAAATATGATCATTATATAAATGACTAAAAAAATTTGAATGCAACTGGATATTTCACTTTAACTAGAGAAAAAAAGGGTCACATCCTCTTTGCAGCAACCTCAGTTTAAGATAAATGTTGCTGACTGATGCTGCAGAAATGGTTAAAGTTGTGTGATGTCACAGAAGTGGGGGCGACTGGAAGTCTCCGATACAGCCCCCTCCGGGGGCCGAGCAAGATCCGCAGTTTATTCTGTAGAGAAAAACCCTGGAGGGAAGACTTATTTACGACATGGAGAGTGAAGTAGGAGGCAAAGGATAAAGAAAGTAATCTCGTCCGCCTGGAGCCTGCTCCTTTTTCTGCATCACGCTGCTGTTTGCTTTTCTCCTGTCCTTTTAAATGGTAATAATATGAGACCTGGGCCTATTGAGGAACATCTCACAGTTGTCCTGCCCTGAAAGGAAGCCCACAGTTCAGCGATAAGAATTCTGCAAATGTGCCGCATATGTTTATCTGTTCTAATGACCTTAAGAGCAGGGATATTACCAGCATGCTAATCTCCTGCATGCGCTGCTGTTTTGCATTCCAATATGGTGGCGTGGCGTACATGAAGGTGATGTCGTTTGCCTTTATTGCCTTATCAGGACTCACCTTTGCCCGTTTTAATGAAACGTGAAATCTGTGGGAAAATGTCACCACGGTGTGTCTCTCTGAGCTAAAGCTAATGTGATTTTGAGTGAGAGAATGCCATTTAATTTATTTGCAGTGATTAAATTGAGTGTGCATCGTTTATATATTGTAGGCGGGAAAATAAGCGACTCATGGCAGCACATACAGCATATTATTGCCTTTTGCAGCACTTGGGAGAAAATTCTCTATTTATTTTAGTAATGGCTTCCTTTTTCCTGCACAACCCATAAATCACAACAATTTGTTCCCATAAAGCGACTCAGCACTGAGCAGCTTTGTTTGTAAAAAAATTACAATTGATCTTATTACAGTCCTGCATGTGTCATTAAGTGGTAAATGAGCTGTTCTGGAAATTCTTCCATTTAGAACCAGTACCTTTTGACCTTGTTGCACCTGCCATTAAATAAGAAAGCTGATATGAACAGATTTATATATATTTATAAAAACTGGATGACGAACCTCAAAGGCGTGCAGCAGCCATTGCCGACGCCGGCGTCCCCTTTGCCATTCATGTATTATTCATCCTTTTTAGCAACACAATAAGCAGTTGGCATATTTCACACTGCCAATCATTGAAATTCTTAAAGTGGTCTGGCTGCTCATTGAGTGGGAGATCCATGTGGGTGGGGTGCTCCATCACTCCTCTCCTCCTTCCACTAAAAGGCTCTGACATATCTCCCCGGAGGCCCCCACAGCCAGCCCGCTGCTCTCTGTACACAACTTAATGGTTGCTGTCACTGCACAACTCATCCATGATGGCCCGCTCAGCAGCATCCCAATTACCAGTTTTCCAGAGACACTTTAGATATACATGTTAGATTGTACTCTTACACGTTGTTGGCATTTTCTACCTTCCTCTGGTAAATGATGAAAAACATTCTGAAATGGACAATCAGGCCGAACGCTGTTGTTGAGTCTCAGGCTGAATACAATCTTATACTATGAGAAATGAAATAACACGCTATGTGTTACCTGCTGATCTATGCATACATGTCAAAGAACAAGACACTCGAGCATTTAAAGATCATGACTTGCACCATCATAGACGCTGACCCTATATGCACAAATTCCATAGCTGGTTGGACTGAGCTAGTCAGGTGGGAGGAGATATGCTGGATAACTGGATGAATCACTATTTTTATAAAAACAGGCAATGGTTTGAAAAATGTGCCAGGAATGATGTGCGAATGTGACTGTTGGAGTGGAAGGGGAGTGGTCCGAACGCACTGCCCTGGGGGACGCCGTTTTTGACAGTCTACTCCTCACCAGACAGCTTAACAATTTTACAATTTTCTGGCCATAAAACTCAGTGAGATACTCTACTCTAGTTTTTGCTTGGTTGTTCTCTGGTATTCAGGCACAAGTGACCAAGCACGGCCCTGAGAGATGGAAAAACATGGCTTGTTTGCCACATTTACTTTTCACTGTTATATACGTGTCCCTGTCTGGGACTGACAAAGCTGAGTCGATGGGAACAAGAAGAGAACAAAGCTAGGTCACCTTTTATGCAAAGGCAAATTATTTTTATGGTTCTGATTAACCTTCAGTCTGGTGCTTCAGTACTAATGCTGTTGTTCATCATCAAGAAGTTACGAAATTGGAAATGTGGTTGTAACTCTGCAGCACACAGGAAAATGGAATCCTGTCTGAAACCACTTCCTCAAGTTCTGATTATGTTTGCAGTTAAAACATTGGAAACCATTATTTTACATCTACAACCTAAGTGTTTGGGATTGTGTTTGAATATGGTACTTCAGGTAAAAATGTCGCCACAACACTATTTTAAAGGAAGGGTTTAGCCACTGGCAGTGCAGTTAATCGGAATTCAGTTTTGCATTGACAAGATCGATTGGAGTCGGAAGATGAACTCATTTTCTGACGATGAAGAAGGTCAGAATCCTTTTGAAATGAAGTTCATGATAATTGATCCGTTCTATTCAAGTGGAGGCAAAAACGGCCCCATTAAGTGAGTTTGCTGGTTTATCTGCAGCAACAAACTTTCTTGGAGATGAGCACAAGCAAGTGATTTACACAGCCCCAGCTGGGCAGCGGGGCTTCAACCAAACCAGCCAGACTCTAGTTTGTTATTTCTGAATTCTTCTCATTCTTCCTCCAATTTTCCGATGCCGCTAGCGACCCCTGCTGCCCCCCACTTTGAAAACCACTGCCGTAAGAGGCACTTGGAGCACGTTAATTAGCGTGAGGAGGTAATAACTGAAGGGAATCACAGGACAAAGAAACTCAAAGCTCACTCACTGCGGTTGGTGGCACCATAAATATATCTTCAAGGAGATCAAGGAGAACCATTAAGATAGACCTCAAAATCTGTTCCTGCATTTAAGTGACCTCTGAGTGAAAGAAGACGCCAGTTAAAGGGATCTGAAGTCACACAGCGTTCTGAATTCAGAGCATCCTGCCAACAGACTATTTGTGTGCCGCACCCTCAAATAGGTGTCTTGAGGGCCGCTCTGTACTGAATCAATATCCAGTTAATTTCAGGCTCCTCTCTGATCCCTCAGCAGTGCCTCACACACACAGGCCGCCTCTCTGGAGAGAAACTGTCGACGAGCTCAACAACTGGAACGGGAGCGACCTGATGAAGCCCTTACACACAGGCGAGTAGCCTTTGTTATCATCCGGAGCCTGTTTCAGACGAGCCCTATTGGATGGGGGGCAGGATTCCAGCCTCAATTGTCCTTTAGATCATTAATAACCAGAGTAATCAGTGAATAAACCAGACCTGCTACGTTTTAGACAGGTCAACTCTTATATTCGTGCGTAGACGGTGTGCGACCGTCGTTGAGCGCAAAAAGATGATGTGTTTTCTTTTGGCGGTCTTTACGTGCGTCATTTAACCACCAGCCCCGAGCGAATCTACATTGACCGTTCCACCAAGCAGATCCGGCTCCTTTTGAAGGATTCCTTAGAAAAGAAGCAATTAAATTTCCCACTCCGCAATTAACATTGGAACCTTCCCTGTCTTCCTTCCCGTCTTCCCTGCGTGCTCCTCGGCAGCAGTGTTGTAATTACTTTCCATTAGCTGGAATAACGCAGATGCCTGTTAGCTTCTCAGAGGCTGTTTCTCCCTTTACAGTGCATCAGTGCGGCTCACTGTTGACTGGAGCGGCAAAAAAAAGACATTAAAAACTGTGCACTGACGTTTCCAGTACGTGCAGGATCGGTTTTACTAATGCATGTGTAGAACTCACGCCATCCGACGTTTGAATTTTCAGTCATCTCGCAAGAAAACACAGCAGCAGGGTGCAGATTGTTTGGCTGATTTATAATCGTTGGACTAAATGCGCGCTCTGACAGAGGCTAATGGGGTGAAGCAGGGGGGGAAAAAGGGAAACTACAGGATGCGGGGAAGGAGCTGCGGAAAATGATGAATCTGGCACGGCTGCGCGCCGAGACGGGCGGTTTCTGGAATTACTGCGGATGTGAAGTCGACATGGGTGTCATCCAGAGAGATGAGTGTTATTTATGACAGCAACGGGAATCACTCGCTCATCACTGGACGGGAAAAGCGCTTTCTGAGGCAGCGGCGGGATTTAATGGAAGGCAAAGAGTTTTGGAAGTTTAGCTGCTCCCAACTCATTTAATTACACGTGGCTGGTTAACGATCCACTTATGGTCATAGTTCTGTTCACTGATCTGTCACATTTGTGTTTAGCTTCACTTTGGGTTTGAATTTTTATTATTTAATCCCGTTATGGGATTCACAAATTCATCGAAAAACAATATTGTAGAACAAGAAGTACATCAATATTTGCTAATTGTTTAAATCAATGCATTAATTTCAACATGAGTATTGAAGCAAGCCATGAGAAAACCCAATCCTGAGGTGAATGACAATGAATTATTAAGTTATTCTGGTGCTGTCGTGAATAGAAAAGTGCCATGGCTGCCTTTTTTTTATTTTTTGAAATTGGAAAAAAAAGCGCTGGTGGCTCTCTGTACAGTCACACGCTGCATGACAATCCAACAACTGTATTTCATTTGACATTTGAATTATTTCCCTCCACTCAGTCTCCAGATCTTGAGATATTAATGGAACTCTCACCGATGACCTTGGATTTTACAGGATCGGCTGTTTGACTGCGCGTTGCCGTGACACTAAAACGATGGGAGATTAGCTCAGATGAGACCGCCTCTGATTATTTCTGCAGTTTCATCCTGTGATGAAAAGGGAGTTAATGAAGACTTTTCTCCGTTTCCTGAACGCACCCCATTAACTGAGAGGTGTCTTCAGAAGACTCTGTCTCCTCCGACATGAAACGTGGATTTCGGAGGCCAATTTTCACAAACACCAAGAATGTTTCAAATCAAATATTTGGATGGGATTTGTGGACTTCCCTGTTTAAAGTGGATCTGGTGGCCATGTCATGAACCACCTGAAACAGCAAGAACTTTTTAATAGACGGAATCATGTTAAAGAGTAAGAGGAGGGTATGATAGAAAATGTACGACCTAGTGATTGATATCTTTTCATTTGAACCTTTTCTATGGCCGGTATTTTTGGAGACCAAAACAGAAATTGGGTGGAAATGAGAGAAAACTTTAGCTGTTTCTTTCCAATAACCGCGGTGACACACAAAACATTAAGAGCCAAAGTAATTGAATTAGCTGTCTGGCGAATGAGCCTTCCTGCTGACGTTCCGGTAGATTTATGAGGCTGCGGTCCTGCGCTGATGTCCTGTAACACGATCCTGACGAACTCAAACACACTTGGGAGTTTTAGCTGGCCAGTTTTTCTATTTTAGACGGTTAGTTTACACCCCCCCCCCACACCCATTTTTTTTGCCCTCTACAGTAAAGATTTTACTGGAGTTCTGTTGCATCACCTACTGGTAATGCTCAACACATGTTAAGTCAGTTTTGTTTGCTTTGTTTAAAGCCTATTTTAATCGCCCGGATCATCAACCTTTGCTTTAATATCCTCAGCATAATTTTGGCCTCCAAAAATGAGCCTTTGCAGCAGTTGTGGCCCAGACTCTGACGTGATGAAAGGCTCAGTATTCCCTCAGAACAGGCAATTTTCTCCTCTTCTTTGTCACACATTGGCATTACACCTCCCATGAAGAAAATCCCCTTTTCTCTTATGAACAAGGCTAACTCAATTACCTCTTGTGAAAGGTCAGGGTATTTAAACGCCATAATATGACAGGCCGTTGGCTGCTGTGGCTGTTAGCTTTTGTCATTTTGGGCAGTTTGATTTAAATTTGGACAGCTGGAGTGTGTTCTGTGCTCAAATATTTCGTTTTTGAAAAAGTGGCCTTAATTTTCTGCTGCCGTTTCGGCTCATCTTACATGACTTTAGCGTTCTGATAATCAGGCGTTATCTGCCGCGAACCGGCAGCTGCCCGCTCTACAACTCAAAAGGAGGCATTTGAAGTTCACCGCTGGGTTCTGAGCTTCTCCGTTGATTCTGTAAAGGTCAGTTAAATCTCCTGAGCTCTGATGCTGATCTAATGCATTCAATTTTTGTTTTTTGGTTGTTTTTTTGTTTTTTTACGAAGAAGAGGCCAAATGTATCAGCAGAAATGGAGTCCTAAGTCTTTCAGGTGTGACAAAATAAAGGAGTGAGGAATGAAATGATGGTTGTTATCAGCATATGTGTCAATCATCACAGGCTCCAGGCCTTGTTGGGATTGATCACAGCATGATTGGATGGGATGGATACTAAATGCTTTGGCTCTGAGGTTTGGAGCCCTCTGATTGGTCAGATCTCGACATAATAAGCTATTTAAATGTATAAATGAAACAAAACAAGGGAGTACAAAATGCAACATCGACCTCTAAATCTCAAAGTCTCCCGTGGAGTGAAGATTTAAATCAGATGGGGAAACAGACGTACATTAATGTCTATATTTACTTAAACTGTCTCGGCTAAACAGTTCTAAAGTAACTTATATCTTTCATTTCTGGGCAGGTTTAGCTGTTCTTAGTAGGTTGCCTGGTCCTCATTAGGGAAACCTTTACTCCTTAGATATCTTCACTCTAACTGTACGTCATGTAGCTTACAGCCAGCGTATCCTCATCAGTGGTGGATTCAGGCGCCTGTCTGCCTGCACATCTGCTCAGCTGCTGCCCGGAGACAATGCTCAGCGGAGACCGACGTTCCCTCTTCTCGTCTGGGAATGAAAGCACAGTTCCGCTCTATTCCACACTCCAACAGACAGTCGGCTATGTGTACGGCCTGAGCACACAGGCGAGTGTGCTTTAGAGTCAACGCTGAACTCTCCTCCTGCTGGTAAAAAAGCTCCAGATGGAAGTCCAAATCCAACACGGCTGCTGAGAGTGAGGTCCAGACTTCCCACCACAGCAACCGTGGTCACTTCTGCTCTCTTCGCTACACAGACCCACCTCCCAAATGTATCTTCTGTTGTTTGGATGCTGCCATCTGACTCTTCCTTCCCTTATAAAGTGGAACATATTCAGGGTTTCAGGTGTATTACAGATCTCTATTGTCAAGATGTCACCGGCAGTTGCCTCCCACATTCCCAGACGCCTCCGACTAGAACCGGAGTTGAAGGATTTCTCTCAGTCTGTCTGTTCCACGGAGCGATGTCTCACCGGCTTTTCATTTATTCCGAGGGCGCAACTTTATCAGTGTCACCCCAGCGCACCTTTAATGAGCGGAGGTTTGTCGATGCAAAAACAGTCATGATAGTATTCATCACCACGAGTGCTGGAGCGATGGATATGGATATATCACTTCTTCTTCCTCGCTGACTGGAAAATGTCGCATCGGAAGGAAAATCGTTCCAGGGTAAATAAGCAGTCTAGATCAGTCACCTCTAACCCGGAAAGCCTCCCAATTCAGGGGGTTTATCTTTTACAGTGACGGTGCTCGTTGTTACCTTTACTTAAATGCAACAGATGAATTTGTAGTTTTATTTTCATACTGTAAAACGGTGTAAAAGGAGGGAAAACAAAGGACTTTGCACTGTGTTTAAGTCCCGCTTCAATATATGTTACTATGGAGCCTGTAAACACAGCACTTCTAATAATATACAGCTGTTGTTCTTGTATGTCAGTATTAAATATTGAATTTCTGATGTAGATGAATTCATCCTTGAAGCTGAAAACCTTCAGCGTTTCTGTATCCTCACTGTTGCAGATATGAAAGTAACTTTGCTTGAGTTTCCATTAATTCTAACTGCAGCATTTAGCTTCAAATCGATAGCATGTAGTAGCAGCAGGACATTTATTATCTACAGGAAATCCAGTAAAGTAGCGTGCACCAACTCACACTGGCTAATGATCTCACACGTGCAGATGGAATCAATACATGCCATGCTGGCACAAATGTTAAATCACAGTATGCTCGTGCCTTAATCATTCTCACACAACATGGAAAAGGTCACGTCGGCCTGCCGCCCGTCCACTGTTGACAGTAATTATTGAGGGAAAAGGCGACCTTACGTAAGACTTAAACGCCTTTCTTTGTTTGGCCTGGTGGTTCAGATAAAATATTTTAATTAAACACAGTACAGCCAGAAAACATAAAAGTATTTGTGATTGTGCAAATTTGTGACATGATTTCATAAATTAAGGAAGATTAAAAAAAACAATAAAGTGTGTTTTTGTCCAGCTGGTATTTTCTAAAGCTTTGATTTACAGTGATTGATGATGTATTTAAATTACTAAAGCTTGAGCAGTGTAATTATTTAATTTGATTAGTAACTGTGCAATGAATGGAGGGATAAATAAATAAATGACAGTTTAGTTATGCTTTAAACGTCATAGGAAAGGTGCACTGAAATGTACTAAAGGTTTAATTGATCCCTTAATAAACCAAGGATGCCTCTCAGTGGTGAACATCATCTTATTTTTTAATAACAACGTGCCATCACAACTTACGTTCTCGTGTCGAGCGTTAGCGGGGTTGTTGTTCGTTAGTGTTTTTGTACCTGTGAAACATCTGCCGCACGTCTGATCTGCTCCATGAAGGTGGCGCTCTTGGATGCCTCCTACAGTGTCGTCGCGTTCGTCTTGGATGAATCACAGCTTCGTTCAATCTGGAGTTGAGTCTCTGGTTCAGCTACCTTCAGAGGGAGACGGAGGTTTTTGGTTTGTGTCCCAGTACAGAGATGCATGTAGTGAATTAAAGTTCCAATCAGCGAGATGCAGCATCGTCTAGAAGGAGGAACACATTTTGATTATGTGATGATGCGTTGCTGTCTGTCTGAGTGTGTTACGTCTGTTTTTCTCTTGTCCTTGTCAGTGTTGACCATCATGTGTTCCACCTGTCTAATTGTTTCCGCCCCTCCCCTCAGGCATTTAAACCCAGTTCCCCTTCTGCGCTGGGTTGTCTAGTTTTTACAGGCTGGTTCTCTGTTAGCATGAGATGGGTTTGGAATCCGACTGTTCTCAGGAACGAAGCTCTGTCTGATCGGAATCAGCCGGGTGTTGGACTTACTCTGGTCCTTTGTTTGCTGCCTAATATTCACCGTCAGACCGTCGATGATTAAAAATGCTACAAAATGGCGCCACCGTCGTCATGAACGTCAGTGCTTCTGGGAGACAAGGGTGATAGTTGTAAATGTGAGATGTTGCCTAAAAGGTTGCCTCCTCACCTTCCCTTTTTACTTCAACATCTCATAGTTTTTCCTCCATAATGTGCCCAGAATAGCCCAGTGGGGTTATTGCACCCTTTAATGTCAGGATGGTGTTATATCTCTGTGGTGTTTGGAGAAGTTTGCGTGATCTCTTTTCATTTACACAACAAAGTTCAACCTGTTTTCTTCCTCTTTTCCTCAGTGTTTGCCAAATACTCGATTCCTATTAGGATGACTATGGTTGTTCCCGGCCTAATTTCTCATTTGGAATTCTTTTGCCTGATTCTGTCATCCTTCCCCTCATCCTCGATCAATAACAGAGGCTGTTGTTGACTTATTGAGATGGATTTTTAATCTGCACCGGTTTTATTTGCACTCTATTTGAGAAAACACAAATTCTTTTCTGGTAATATCTAGACAACTGCCACCAGGATAATGAAGAAAGGCCCATTTGCATTACATTTATCACACTTTGTGTGGGTTTTTTTGTCTTAATAAAGCTGTTGCAACTTTGGGGTCGTGTCTTCACAGATTAAAGTCTTTGTCTGGCTTTTTTTTAAATTATTAAAGAGAAAATGAAGGAGCAGAAATGCTGCATGGGCTTGTACTTGTTCTAATATGATGGGGATGTCGCAGTGATTCATCAATGCGGAGCTGAACAAATAAGAAAACGCTGAGGTGCAGAATCAACCTCAAAGCCTGAGAAAACAGATGAAACCGATTCAAAACTAATGATGTTTACCATCACAGACGATAACTATAGCAAAATAAGGAGACGGTGCTGCTGTTTCTTCCTCGCTAATTTGATTTTAATGTGTTCGACTGATGGCTCTAGAGCTCCTTTAAGCGTGTTGCTCCATGTGGAAAACATATTTCATACTTCATTCCGTGCAGACCTCCGGCCGGAGTCCTGCCCGCTATAATTGCACAGATCTGTCTTAAACATCCATGAATTATAAGTATATGATTAATTATTCATGGCTGTGCTTGCTGGGCCACTGTGAACAAAGTGACCTTATTTTTCATCTGGTTACATTCCGATTCACACGTAAGCAAGGCGCATAATGACCGATCCAGTTGGGGATACTGTCATTCCAGCACTTCCTTCTGTTTAGGACTCGGATTTGCGCTGCACCGCTGAAGCCTTTTGCTGTTTTTCTGCCTCACAGATGGAGATCTTTTCCTTTCTGTTTGAGGTTTTCTCTGCACTGTTCAGTTGTTTCAAGAGCATGATCCCAATGCCTGTTTTGCTGTGAAATCCCAGAGATCCATCACTGACAGGTCCCCATGCGTCTGTTCAACCGTCCAGCCTGGGTCAGGAGAACAGATGCCAGTCAGCTGTTTGCAGCTCCTGTCGTAGATCCATCACCTATTGATTCCGATCTTTGGGTCAGTCAATCTTTATGTCAAACCGTCTGTCTTCATGTGGCTATTTAAAGTTGAAATGAACCTCAGGGGGCATAAATATCATATAGAAAGGTGAGAGAGATTTCTGACAATTAGCACTGGGCTGTGGAGCGGCAGGCGAGGGGAGCGTGAGCTCAGTTTTCCCTGCGGTGAACTGGGTATGAGTCATGATGAGCCCTGTGCTGACTCCTTGTGGTGAGTTATCGATCCACCACTGGGATCACCTTCTGGCCGACGTCTCTCGGCCTCATTAGCAAGAGCTTATTAGCTGAGCAGAGCTATAACAGCGGTGTGCACGTGGAGCCGACCGTGAGTGGCTGAAACATGCTGGATCCCAGGTCTTGGAAGCCTGACTGGAATTAAACAATCCCCAAGAATAGAACAAGATGCCTTTGATGCTTTGATACATGGCGGTAAAACAAAACAAACATGCTCGTGAATATTTTTATATCCAGAATGCCAGAGTGCACGTTTCCTGAATATGATCTATGGTCACCAAAACCAATCACTGTCCACATGACGTGGACACACAGTATATCGTTTAAAGAAAACAAGCAGAATGCGACGATCATCTACGTTGGGACAGGGTGCTTCAGAACCAGTGTTGGTGCTTTGGTGGCATAAAACACAACATACAATAGACTGATCATGTGCCAAAATGATTCTCAGAGCTTCAAGTGGAAGCAAAAAGTGAGACATTAATCAATCCTGTTTCCTTTCAACATGTTGCATATTTTCTGATGCAACCAGTAAGCATGAGCCTCAACGCCACACCTTTACAGCTGAAGGGAGTGTAGGGAGCATCGGTGACAACAGTGGCTAAATTATGAGCTAGCTCTTCATCTTCCAGCCGTGAGGTCACTTGTTTCTTCAGTGGCCTCTTTAATATTGTGAGGTAGATAATGTAGAAAACGAGTAAATCTGGCAATGCAGATAATCTAAATGGGTTTATAAATTGGTGTAACAGTTATCAAACTGCTTAAAGATAGTGAACGGGATGAAAAGGTGGACCAGGAATGAGCATTCAACACCATATGCCATTATATGTCATACTTTCCCCCGATGACCAACGTTCATGGTATGCCTTAATAACTCGGACCCCATAATTGACCTTTCGCTGGGACAAAACGATACCCACAAAAATGAAAGCAAAGAAAAGCTTTTTAAATTCAGATTTGCAATCTTAATGAAGCTTTCAATTTAACTTGTTTCTTAATGATGCATAGTCTTATTTGTCCCAGGGGGTCACAGGTTGTGTCTGTAGCTTTTCTTTCTCTCTGTGCCTGTCAGGACTCGCTGACGATACATCTGTGAGGCCACGCCCACTCTGAGATCTGACAAAGACCTCGAGGTCCAAACTCGGCGGCATTTTAAACTATGATTCATCGATTATAATGAAGACTCTTTAAATTGCCTTTCTTCGTGTGACATTTGCGGAGCGCCGGCACCAGCCAGCATCTTTTCCAGTGGAGTAGACAAATGTAATTATGCCATAATTGTCCGGAATAGGGAAAGAATGGGCTGCACAGCCATCTGTAAACAAGTCAGCAAATGTATTATTTTCAGTTAGTTGCTGTTTGAAATCCTCTAAAGGTAAAATGAATGATTTTCCTCATGGAGTTGCTGAACCAAGGCCGTGCAAAAAGGAGCGAGACGCCAAATTAATGACATTTCCCATGTCATTCACGCTGCCTGTTTGACAGAGGGTGTTTTCCGCCAATCATGTCTACAGCTGTCACAGAGGAGCTGCATCGTCAGACTGATTCCGACACTCGGGGATCGTGCATTGAGAGTATTGACATGTTTAGTTTGTAAGATCTGTCAACGCGTGTTTATGCTTCATTCACATAAACCAGCTGATCCAGAGGGGTTGGTAAAAGACCTGGCTCTGACACAAGAGTCCTGAAATCTGGAACTGTAATTTTAAAGAGGCGTCCTTATTAGTTCATGAGTTTTAATAAAAAGTGAAGGGTTGCCAGATAAAACACAATCAGAAGAGTCTGATGCTACATTTAAGGTGCTCATCCCTCTTTGATCCTTCCATTTGGATACTTCCTCATGCATAATTTCAATTAAAGATATTCCCCTTTGTGTCAAACTGAGCCATAAAAATAGTGCTTAAAAAACTTACCGAAGGAAGGAACACTGAATATCCAGAGTAGCCAACATTTTCCTCATACAGCTACTGTCTTTGTTGTTATGCTGAGCCTTGATCTGGTCTGACCTTTGCCCCTCACATCTCCGTGGAGAAAGATCATGTTGCTGTGATGGGACGGTGTTTTTTTTAACTGTCTCCAACATCATTTTCAAGCTGTTTTGATTCCAGGTTGTGCAGTCTTATGGTGCCTGTGTGGGTTTTCTCCAGGTACTCCAGTTTCCTCCCACAATCCAAAAACATGCACATTAGGCTCAGGCTTTAAATTGGCCCTCAGTGCAAGCGTGTGAGTGAGCCGTGTGTGTGTGTGTGTGTGTGTGTTTGTGCTGTGATGGGCTGGAGACCTGTCCAGAGTGTGTTCCTGCCTCTCACCTGCTGACCAGTTGGGCAGGCTCCAGCAGCTCCATTATCCTGATTATGAATCAGCAGCATTTGCCAGAAAGAAAAATCCCAAACCTTTTTTTGTTTTCAGCCGGTCCTCATAATAAATCATTTTTTATCACGCTAGCTGAGAGGAAAAGGCAGTTTAATAACATCTCTTGCCATTTCACTTGGTGTATGTAAGTTTCAGCCTTTAACTTTCCGAGTTATTTATTCAATAAAAGCCGTCTTTTAGAGTAAACTGTACTTTTAATTTCTCTTGGGAAACCTCCGGTCCTTGTGGAGCTGATATGCTAGCTTGTTGCGCCGTCAGTGTTTTTATGAATTACTGTGATATTCTTCAATTTTGCCATCTGTTTAAGAGCAACGGGGCTGTTTCAGTCAATTTAACACAGTAGCCGAATGGTTGTTACACAATTCGGTGATGCAAAGGGCTCACAAAGGTGATAATTATTCATTTTTTTGGTCACCAACACTTGTTGACTTCACTTCTACTCCTTTGAGGCTGTAGCCAGGTTTTCTTTACTACAGCCTTGATGGTGCTGTGTGGGTGAGGTAATTAATCCCACCAGCAATTACCAGCATGGCCTGGGAGGTGGAACGCTCCATCAAAAGTTGATTTGACTGCAGACTCTGAATGCCCTTGGGCATCGCGCTGAACTCCAAATTACCCTGATGATTTCTTTTTTGTTCCTTTCCAAGGTCACCTCGACCACCAACACGTCCACGACTTGGACTCCTTAACTTAACTGTTTTACTAATTCATTCCAGACGCTTGTTCCAGAGTCGCTCGTTGGCACGGGGTCAATTTGTCGCTCTGACCATTAGCAGATGGCGCTAATTAATGTTGGTGTTGTGGAAAAATGACCTTCGGGCTCTTGTAAAATGAGCAAAACAAATTCACAAGCATTTCCCATTTTCCCGTCACATCAGCAAACAGTAACAGACAGTAACAGATAACAAACCTTGAGTCTATTCTGAAACATTCCAATGTTGAACTGAAATGTAAGCGAACACATGTGTTTGAACAAAGATGGTGTGTAACAAAGCTGTTAACACAATTAGATCCTTGAACTTCATTACTCCATTTTTGTCTCCTCGAGGCTTTGATTTGATACGACTTTACTATGAATGAAGAAATATTCCCTCCCTCTTCCAACTAAGAGGCCTGGTTGTTGGAAACATCCTTTCTTATAACGACGCCCTCTGATAGTGTGATAAGTCTGTTCCACTTTATTGCACATCCTGTCAGCTACCTACCAGATAATGCATTAAAGCTCCTCTGCAGGACTGAAAGTGATGTATGCTTGCATTGTAACATGCAGGATGGCCAGCAACAGGCAATAAGTAGGAACGAGAAAGCCAAATTAGCAGCTGGACAATATACCGTATCTCTTTAGGGCTTTAATTAAAGCGTATTGAAAGCAATAAGCAAAATATTCAAAGGCATAATTGAGGTCAGACACATGGCCGGTGTGAAGCAGAGGTCAGCTATAAGTGTTGATGGTCGATTCCATCGATACTGACGGCCTTGGGTCACAACCATATGGGTAAAGTGAGTTCGTCATCTTCGGGAAGAATAAACCATTTTGACATAATTAGAGATTTTGAAGGGGTTATTCCACTGAAAATTGCAGGGTAATGCCAGGCAGGAGGACAAGATGCCCGAATCTTGCAGGGATGATTTTGCAGCCTGAACTGCTGTTACGAGGCAGGACGAGTCCCTGTGTTCAGATGCTCACTGAACACCTGTTCTGCTGCTGCCCATCTGCTTCAGTGTTTGATGTCTTCTGTTCTGGGATGGTCTTCCACACTATTGTAAGAAAAGATCTGATTTGCTGTCATCTTTCTATTAGCTTGAGCAGGCCTTTGTCCTCCGAGCTATGTCGACACTTTTTGCCGATGACTGGATACTCCCAGTAGACGGGATACAAATCCCAGTAGATTAGCATGTTCTAAAACACTCACCCCTGCCCAACCACTACCCGTGCTACCGCTACATGGAGCCTCATGACAAATAAAATTGTCTGGGAAAATGCAGAGAGTGGATTAACAGTGAAGACACAATGATGCATGTGCGGTCCAAGTCCGGGTTAAATGCCAAATATAGTATTCATTCTCCAAATGTCATGTTCTCATCCTTTCCAGGTAAATGAGATACATTTTCAAAGATCAAATTCATTCAATAACCAAAACACATTCAGATCAGTTCAGCAATACACCTTTACACTGTATCCTAACTGAAACACACACAAAGATATACACATATATAAATATATATTTGTGTGTATGTGTTATTATTAAAGATCTGTTAAATAAATTGTGAAAAATACTGGTTGTGTGTTTCTTATTTGCAAGTGTAGGACTATGTGGGAGTTTATTGTTTAGCCTGTGAAGCGCACTTGACTGCCTGCCAGACAAAGGCAGGCGCGAACACACCTGATATATTGTTAGAACGTTGTGGATTTTAAACCTTCTTAAACATCAATACACTGACGCAAATGACCACGAAACTCGCTCTTAGCATATGTACTCAAAAACAGAAGCAAAAAAACGTATGACCATCAAGCTACGTTGAATACGGTCCTTTGAAAACGTACAGCGGGATAAAAATGAGGACAAGGAGTGATGCACGTGCCGTCGCGCGCCTGGAGAGTGGCGGAAGGCCACACCTGCGACGGCTCGGCCAGCAACAGGTCCGGTCCCAAAGGTTCCATTTACTCCATTTTCCTGTTATACTGCAATTTGTCTGGAAAAACAACAATCTGCAAGTCACAGATATTACCGGGGATCACATTCAACCCATACAAATTCACATAATTCACAAATTCAGGCGGTAACACTAAATTCCTGCCTCGCTTCGGTTATGCGTTTACAGGGAAAAGGCACTTAAAAAAAAGTGTTTGTCTCCATGTAAACAGCCAAAGTCCCCCACATGTGCACGAGTGGTTTGATGATTCTACACTCTTGTTAATGCTGCAGAGTTTTGAATCAACTGTGTGTCCTCATTATAATTCTGTTACCACCGTAGTGTTCTTAGAGCTATCTTTAATGTTGGTGCAGTACCGATGTGGGTTCGCTCATCCTAGAGGCTAACGTCAATGCCAGTTTACTTTCTGTATGCAAATTGGAACATTCTTTTATTTTTGAGTGGCAGCAAACTGAACAAAGATCACGAATCAGCTGACGCACGGGTCATTCCGGCTTCATGAATGATTTAACTAGATACATGCGGGAATGGTGTAACAGATATCAGGAGCCACTGGTGTGTCAAATAAAACTAAAGGTCTGTTTCTGGTGACTCTAGTATCACTGTTACATAAGCGTTTTTCTTTCAAAAGCTCAGCGTGTGTTTAAGCAAAGAAAAAGCTTTTTTCTTCCGCCCACGCCGACTCCAGACCCTCCTCCAAACACGTGTCTGCGCGCTAATGTGCTGGGTTGCTCATTACCGCGGATGCGTGAAGGCACAGGACAGTGCGCGCCCCTGGATGCAGGCAGCTGAAGTCGCAGCCTGTTCTTGCCCTGCCCTTGTGCGCTCCGCTCCCTGCGCGTCTGTCTCCGGCGCATTTCGTCCTTCCTCTCACTGACGGGAGCACCGCTGCGTGTGCGGGACAAGTTGTTGAGCTCCGGCTACAAAGCTGCCCACCTTTAAAAGGATCTGGTCGTGCTGGGAGGAATCGGGACCCGCCGGGTTGTTCTCTATTTTCTTATCGAGGAGAGGTGGAAAAAAGCCAGGAGGTCTTTTTTTTATTGTTACTATTGCAATGAGGTGGACGTACCAGAACCTAAAGTGAGGAGTTTTGCTCTCCTCGTTTTGTTGCGAAATCCTGCTCACTGGAGGAAAAAGAAGCCCCCCTCAATCCGGATTTCTTGATCGGTGACGGAGCCCGCGCAGCTGATTCTCCCCGTGTACCACCGATGTGTGCGATGTGGAGGCTGCAGGTCGCCTTCTGTATCGCGTCGGTGCTGCTGTCCCTGTCATCTGCTGCCGAGAGCAAAGCGCGGAGCTGTAGCGAGGTGAGGCAGGCGTACAGCGCCAAAGGATTCAGCCTCGTCGATGTGCCTCATCAGGAGATATCAGGTAGGAGAAGAATCACGCGCGTCGGACGCACCTTGCGCGCAATAGTCCATGTGCCCTGACAGACCCTCTGTTGCAATTCATGGTAAATGTGATGGCCTTTGATTGCAAAAGTCAGTTACAATGTGATGCGTGCGAGATTATTATTATTGTCATTATTAGTTGTTGTTGTTGGTACAACTACTACGAGATTTTAAACTCTTTTCCAAAAGTGGCAGGGTCAGAATTTGTCATCACGTGTGTTATAAATCACGGGAAATTGCTTCATAATTACATTTAAATGCAACTAAATGAACGATAATTGATTTGAGGCTCGTCAGAAATAGAAAATATTAAGCAGGAAAGGTGCAGGTGCCCACTTAGTCAAGGTGAGCTTTATGTTTTGGAGTTTTAGAGGATACATTCACTTCATCGTTGAGCGGACGGGGTGGGGAGAAAATCCTGTGATGGTTCACCTCCAGGATCCAGTATCTGCTGATAGATCTCCGGGAGGACCAGCCTGAGTGCTGAGAGCTCTGAGAGGCGCGTCGCTTGAGCTCATCTCGACAATGATCTCAAAGGAAGGCGCACTTTCGCAGCCGGAGTCTCAGTTAATGCGCTGCGGGTGTCTACACGTTTACCTGTTGCCGGCATTCAACAGCACATCCCGGAGCTCGACGTGCACGTCGGCCGGTGAGGGCGCGTCTCACCAGCAGGGGGCTCTGTGCGCTCAGCGTGAACCGCCGCTCTTGGCCGGTTTTCCCTCCATTTCGATCTTCCTCAAGGCTACGGCTTAGGCTTTTTTAATTCATGCTCTTTGATACAGAGACGATATGGGCTTTTATTATCTCTTGTGTGGTGCTAATCACATTTCTGGTCAAAGCAGGAGTGGAGATTAGTCAGTAAATAAGTCTGCTCCAAGAGAGATGGAGCAGAGCTCGACGTTAATCCTCTATTGCCTTTTTCAGACAAAATAAAGAGCCTGTATTGGTAAATGGCAGTGCCAGGCAGTAATGATCATAGAGCTGCTTTATTTGAATTTAACACGCTTTCAGTTGGATGTGAATTTGATTGCTTTGTTGCTGACTATATGTGTGGGTTGAGTCTGGAGGCTGTGTGAGGGCTCCTTGCAGGGTGATCCTTCCAGTGGTAGCCTGAAATTTGGAAAAGTTGGTGCTCTGCGATTTCACATCTTTTTTTGGAATCCTCAGATTTGTTTGTATGCACATCTGAGAGACCTTTAGGCACATTAAAGAGAGAAGGAATAAATGTTCTTCAACATCTTTCAGCGTGCTGCTTCTCCATCGTCCTCATCTCCTCGGATGGCTCCGATCAGACAGGGAGAGGCAGGACGGCTCCTGCTGCCTCCTCTGTTTCTGCCTTCAGTAGTGCTTATCGATTAATCACAAAAATAAAAAAGATCAAGATAAGTTGTTCTTTTTTTTTAGGAAGAAATCCTACATGCAAAGATAGATACATAGACGCTTTGATGAATTAGCTCGAGTTTTTCTTTGAACTCCCTGTAACTTTGACTGGACTGAGATGTTTAACAAAGCAACAAAGCAACATTTTTTTTGGTTTGAATTATAATCGTATCTTAATTACGAGTCATTCACAGTGATGTACAGCCTGTTCGCTCTGTGTAATTGGATCTCCTTGTCTACAAATAACCTTTGCATAAATACAACAGAAGTTAGCTATAGGCCTCAGGAGATGGGATTGTAGAAAGCACTCAATTATGGCTAATTACCTATGCTAATACAAATGTGCGGTAAGCTGTATGGGCAGCATTAGTGCTCATCCCTCCATCATTTGCTCTGTCATGGTGCTGCTCTGCCTCGATAGCTGAAACACCGTGGTTTAATACTAATGCGGAGGTGGCTACTTTTGGTCGTAAAGCCCCTGATTTGCATAAGCTAATTATTTTGACAGCTCTCTGCAGCTGATGAGCCGAGCTACATTGTTTAAGAGGGGTAAACAGAGATGTGTTTGTGCAGATGCTTTGGTACTTTAAAGTTACTGGATACACACGCCTTCATTTAATAAATGGAACTCTTTATTTAAACAGACCTTGTTTGTATCCTTTATTGGTGAAACTGAATAAATAAAAGCTTATTTATTCTCCAAATTCTCCAGTTCTCCAGGTCTGCTTCACAGCGATACTTGGCAAACATCTGCACGATGTAAATGTCAGACCTAAATCAGCAGCATCAGTGCACACGAAGTTGGTTTCAGATCAGGTCGGCAGTGTTAGTTTATTGATGAAAGCCTTCTACTTTCTCGCTCTGCCTCAGGACTTTCGAAGGCCTGTGCTGGCTCGCTGTGGAAGCAGTAGGAGGTTGAAGAGAAGCTTTCTTGCTTTAAATGAGTTTTCATACACTGAGACAAGCACCAGCATCCTATGAAAGGCTTGACATGGATCTCCAAATTGTCTGAAAGTGGCGGACAGCTTTATTAAACTCCTCTGGGTGTAGCTCTGTGTCCTCCTGCTCGTGTCGCTTTTCCTGCCGTGACACGGAGCAGCTAGCATGGACAACACGACAGCCTGCCAGTGGGGATCACACGTCGGACATTAGTTATTGTGTCACATCGCTGCCTGATGGTCAGCTTATTGTTTTTAAAGGGGACAGCTTCAGACAAGCCTTGGCACTGACCTCTCTCCGAGGACTCTCTGTTAATATCAATATATTCTTACACGTCCTGGTCTGGATGTGTGTGTGCGTGTGTGTGTGTGGGGTGGGGGGGACTCTCTCTGTCTGCTCTTAAACAAAATGGCTCAATGGCAATTGATCGGAACGCACTTCACGAGTCTTATATTAACCTTCTTCAGAATATCGGTTACCTTTAATGTTGATTTGTGGTAGCTTCAACGCTTGGATGCCCCCCCCCCAGTCCATTAAACAAAACTCGGTGACATCATTGTTAATGCTTGAATCCCAGATACCGTATCAGCCATCAGAATAATGAAGCTAAGTGCATATTAGCCTTCTCGACACAAGCATCAGCGTTGCTTCCAACACGCGATGCTGCGTTCAAATAAGGCTACCAAAGATTGTGGTTTTGGTAATCCTCCAAGAAACACTTTGAGGCAGAAACGTGACGTGGCCTTAAAATAACTCAAGGAGATGATGTCATACACAAAGTGTATCATCCTGGATGAGCCACGGATGCTCTGCCACTCCGTGCCGTGCATTCACACTTTCAAATCCGAATATTTGGCTAAACAGCCGCTAAGGCCGCCAGTAGCGCTAACAATCTCGAGACTCTCCGAACATCCAGGGTTCCTCCCAGTGTTTGCCGCTGGAGAACGGCGGGAGAATGGAAGGCGGCATGAGCGCTGACAGTCAGAAAAAACAATAGTGGCTCTTTGTTCAAGTTAATGCGTTGTGCCTGCGCTGCTGCTGGAACAAAGACGGAGCGGCTGCCACCAGGTGTATGTGTCTGGGGATTGAGAGGGCGGGTCACGGACGGTTGGTAGGTGATGAAACCTGCCAACACATATATCATCCTCCTCCAGGGCAGCCAATAGTGAAGTTCAGGTCCACCCGGTGGGGGGCACACAGCTCAGTTCACTGAATGACTCCTTCTCTTTTATCCCAGGCTGACTTTTTTTTACCATACATCGCATCATGTTGCAATCAGCGACTAATTATGGTCCTATTCTGCCTGAATCGTCCCCAATCATACCTGCAGGTGTCGATCATTCAGTCGTCCGACATTTATTTCGTAGGACGGATGAGGAACGAGTTGTCGCAGGTGTGATAGCAGCCAGATGTCTAATCGCTAAATAAAGGAGTGACATTAAACCACGCGGGACGGCAGCTCAGCAGCACAAGCCTCGCAAAGATTCATAAAACCAAAAAAATCTTCAGGGCATGTTTTTCTCCAACCATTAAGATGCTCCCGGCGCTGCCAAATTGGAGATAAGACTCCTGCCAGCTTCTATACATCTTCAGAGAAAACAGTTAATGAGATGTGAGAGTGTTTGGGCTCTGCGTGTGCGTGTGTGTGTGTGTGTGTGTGTGTGTGTGTGTTAGTGTCTCTGCATCTTTACTGTGATATTCTGAGACACAAGTGTTTTGTTTTTCACTGCTCGATGCAGATCGTGGGCATCGTCCTGTCAGATGGGTTTCATCAGGAACAGTTTCGCTCGGATTCTGCACCTTTTCCACTGATTTGGTGAACGAGAGTTTTCTCTGAACTGGTTTCTGCAGACTGTCAACACACACACACACAAACACAAACACAAACACAAACACACACACAATGATGTAGGAATTGTTGCCTAAAATATTTATTGTCAGCAGGCGTTCCATAGCAACAATGTTTCTCTTGGCCTAATTCAGTAAAGGAAGCAGAATTCAAAGTCATATCTTTGTCTTCTTCGTTTCCTTGACCGCTTTATCCCTGTCGGGGTCACATATGGGCGAAGGCAGGGTTGACCCCTGGATGAGTCGCTGTTTACATGATCAGCATTGAGCTCCACTAATAATGCTGATTCCTCTACATGAGGTGAAAGGAATTCTGGGACATGAGCAGACAAGATCCTTAATACCGTGTCCAAAACTCATTCCTTTTCCCTACATAGTGCACTAACTAGTGCAGTCACCAGTTTATAGGACTGTCTAAATGTTAGGTGAGGACCACTGCATCCTATTTAGTTCACTCACAGCATCCCATAATGCACCATGAGAAGTACAGTGCAACCGATGCTCCCTGAGTAAGTAAGATATATCCCATCATGCTTTGTGGTCACACTTGAGAAGCTAGACAGGATGTTAATTATTCATTAATAATTAAGTTAATAATTAAGGGTATGTTAGCACAACTACAAACAACCACTGAGTGTAATACATTTAATAATTGTTTAAAAAAAATTAAATTACCAGCACTAATGTCAATCTGGTCTTCGTAGTGTGCTGCTGTGATGTGTTTAAAGCAGCGGCTTAGTCCACAAAAGGATTTTCTGTGGGTTCAGTAGTCCGCTCGACCCCGCTCCTGAGAGAGTAGGATATAGGGAACGCGTGTGCGATTTTAGACACGGCCTAAACGCGCCGTTTGTTTGCTGCATGTCTTCTGTCCTCAGTAGATTAAAGAAAACATGGCTCCAGAAGGGAGCAGAGCAGAAAGCCAAATGTGACATCCGTCCAGCGGGAAACGTGTTTTCCCAGGAGCTGCTGTCAGCTGCCAGAATGCTTTTGTGGATTGTGCGTCGCCACAGAGGAATTAGCCACCGCCGTGAATGATTACAGGACAACCTCTCTAACAGCG
This sequence comes from Takifugu flavidus, assembly GCF_003711565.1. Classification (NCBI taxonomy): domain Eukaryota; kingdom Metazoa; phylum Chordata; class Actinopteri; order Tetraodontiformes; family Tetraodontidae; genus Takifugu; species Takifugu flavidus. Next base: position 15,167,783 of record NC_079521.1, on the reverse strand, counting down.
TCTGTGGAGACCCTCTAGGAGGGGCCAAAAGAATATTGTTTACTGCACGGAAGACGCAAATCACCTTTTCTGTCTTCAGCTTCTCGTCCAGTTGCTGTTTTCTTATTCATTATGTTCGCTGGACAGAAGCAAAGCTTTTCTGTTGTTTTTATGGCTGTGGTCTCAGTTTTCCTCTCGGGGCCAGCCTCAGAATAGACGTCCCAAGCCTGACACCAACGCTGGCGCTCAGAGACATGTGAGCCGTGCAGAGCTTTGGGAAATCCTGCACCATATTGAGGTGTCAAAGACACAAATACGCCCCACGCCGGGGACTTTTTATTTTTGTTTTTCGGATTCGCCTGGGCACACGCAGCTAGGTGATTTGCTAAATAAAACGCCCCCCTGGGACCTTGAAGTAAACAAGCATTACAGACTGATAAACAAAGTGTGGCAAAACTGTCACGGTAACGTTGCGCGCCGTCAACAGATGCAGCAGCTTCGCCAATACCGGCGTGCCGGTGACATCGTTGACGTGCTGCTGACATAACGACATGCGGGCGCTTTTTAAAGCATCCGTGGTTGTTTTCAGTGAAGTGACTGATGATGATGAGTGATGCAGAAATGCCAACAGATAACTTGTCCAGGAATGGCGCCCATCATCTAAAACACATGAAAACAGTCTTTTTGTCTGAAGAATCTTTAAAGCTCGCTTGTCACCTATTGATGTAGATGCTTTTGTACCTGCCGCAGGTTGGCTTTGCCGGAGTACCAATTTGATACTATCAGAAAGTTCCAGGGAAATAGTAGAAGGAGCTGTAATTTTCCCATTTAACACTGAAGGACACTTAGTATGGAGATTGAATGGCATTGGGGGGTTTTAGAATCTCGTGGCTGACAGAGTGCAGAAGTACAAGAATTGCTACAACGCAACATGTTAAAGTGCGATTGTTCTGAGCTTGAACAGTTTTCCCGAGGGTGTATTTTTGAAGCAGATATAGGCTCAAATTTTGAATTATACACTAACACAAGTAGAGTATTTCTTGGTTGATTAAATAATAATCGGGCAGAGAAATTGTTCTTCCACACCTTAAGGATTGATTACAATCACCACTGTTCCTTTGAAAGCGTCCATCATGTGGATGAGGCCCTGGCTGAAAATCATTGTGACACCCTGATCTACAGGATACCACAAAAAGAGGAGGGGGGGGGGTCTAATCTCTGGTTATCTAATCAGTAGATCACCGTGTGTCCAGCCCTCTTTTCCTGTAACACAACAGTAAGGATGGGACCAAGTGCTTCTTATTGTTGTTGACTGTTGCAGACTAAAGTGAACAACTGGTGTTTTATAGTGTTAAATCTGTCCTCCAGACTAAAGCATGTATAAAGAAAGGTCGCACCCCTCCTGGATGCCCTACAGACACCCTGGACTGTGATCTGTTTTCATTTGATTTTATTTATTCATTATTGATGACCCAACTCTCTTTAATTCTCTGGCTCATTGCGTGGAAATGAGTGTGCATGGAATTTAACGGGGGCGAATTGGGCAAATTTGGTCTATTTAGTCTTCCAGCATTCAGCTCACCTGTCAAGAAGATGCACCGCATCAATATCACAATGTTCTAAAATGACACGATCAGAGGAAACCAGGCTGTGACAAATTTGTAACCAGTACACAAGTTCGTGACCCGCTTCAGTTTCATCCTGGTGGAGGTGAGGGAACTAATTGCAGATGTCAGCCAGCTGTTTGTGAACTTGAATGACATTTTCCGGCTTTAATTGACTCTGTGCAAAAATAGCAGAGAGTATCCAGCAACATTCCCTCGCGGCTCGCTGTCCGCGCAGTGACGCTGCCTCATCTCCTCGCCGTACTCGTCGTTGCTCAGGGATCCGGGAACGCTGAAATTATACTGATCCCTGATTCATAAAAAAATGATAAAATGTACATTGAAACTCCGGCTGATTCCGGTAACTTCGAAACGAGAAGGCCGCGCTCGGCTGTGTGCTGCTCGAGTGGCTGATTTTCATGTTTGTGGCGGAGCTCCATGGGGTGTTTGCCCCATTAAACTGGCCTGCAGTGGCGCTTGCGAACGCTACGGCGAAAAGGTTCAGCGCGGCGTCTGATCTCATGTGGAACTTGAGAAGAACAGCAGGGAAGAACCAACACATCATCTGAATGGACCGCCCCCTCGCTGCTAATGAGATTGTAGAGCATCCTAGCATGAAAAGATACCCGGGCCCGCACCGCTGGAATGAGTGGTGCCACAGAGTGTGTCCCCGGGGGGCCTCGCTGTCATCACAATGTAACCAGATCACATAACATAACCTGGACGCTTGAAGGAAAATCTCTACGTGCTGCCGTTTCCGTTGCATTCACTCAGCTTCTGCTGGCATTTTCGAAAGCGACTCGTAAAAATCGATGGGTTCGCAGGCTTTACAGCCCACGTTTACATCTTTTCAACCCTTGAATTCCTTGGCGTCTCCAGCGGAGCATCTGCTATTGTGACGGCCGCTGGCGCGTCCCCGCTTTTCCTCTGCCTCCCCCAGGTTTTTCTCGGAGTCTGAAAAGGGAACCAGGCTCGTCTCCGGCTTCCTAGAATCCCGCTGGTTTCTGTCCCCAGTCGGAGTCTGCCGGTGAATGAGTGGGCTGGTCATCTCACACCCGGGGGCTCTACCTCAGGGCCCTCAGACCACCAGCTGTTGTGTTCAGGCACCAGTTAACCCCTCCATGTGTTTCCTTGTCTACTATCTGGATTCCTGACCTCAAACATTTGGAATGCTTATTGAAGTCTACGCACGAATAGAGAACAAGTATCAATGTCCTCGAATGTATTGTAGAAATAAACAGTTTTCTCAGTATTTTTCTCACATTCTGTGTCTTATAATGATTTCAGCACATAGATATCTGCATTTCACTTTTATTTGCCTTTAGACAGACGTGCTCACGTTGCGAACTCTTCCATTTGTTGGATGACACCTCTCGAAATTTGAGTGGGGTTAGGAAGATCAAGAGTGTGTTGTGCACGCGCTTATTTCGTCATGAAGGTTCCCTCCCTGGATCTACAAATGAGCTGCTTTTTCACCTTTTATCCTTTATGCAGAATTTATGAGAACCTCTTTCGACCAAAATGACCAGAAAAAAAAATCCCTGTTCGCTCGCACCTTTACAATTTCTCCAAAAATTGTACCGTGTCGGGACTCCTCCCTGGAACCTTTGAGGGGCGGGGCTGTGAGCCGAAGAACAATGATTGGTGGAACAGCCTTCAGACTTCACTCCACTGAATTGTTCCATGTTAAATTAACCTTAAGTGAAACTATGACCACACCAGCTGCAGTAGGTCGGACAGCCGTATCCGTCCCAACACGTCATCGGACTGATTGAAAAGCATTAATATTGATATCAGGTCGTTGGAGGTGCCATGGAAACACAACAGGCAGATTACCAGGCTTTGTGTTCTCCAGGTAAATAGATTCCTGGTAATTAATTAAAGTTCTTGGAAATGTTGCTGGAAACTGGGACGGTGATGAGCCCAAACTGATACACGCCATATCCCAAAAAAGTGTCTGATCCACATCTGGATCGTGCTTCTTTGGGTCACATCTGGACAAAAAAAACACCCAAATTGGCTATTTTTTTAGCTTTGTTGCTAAAGTACACACACAAACCTGTGAAAACACAAATTTCTCTAATTTTATTGACATAAGTAGGTTTCACCTTGAACACAACTTTATAGATAACAATATCTGATGTTAGGCTCCCATGTGAGGTCACCGTGGGGTCAAAGTATCACTTGATCACAGCTTTTAGGATCTTTAGAACGCACAAGACTTTGAGCAGAAAGGTGTATTTAGACATGAGAATGAACTGATGTAATAATGGAAGTTAAAGGCCACATTACAATGTTTCTTCTGTGTTCCAGGTCTTTAGATTAATGATTAATTAAATGTGAATTCTTCTAACAGAACTCGTCCACCTCTCTGCACCTCCTCTGTGCAGAGTTATTATGAGTCCTCAGACTCAGTATTGGGCCTCAGGTGGTTGTGAGCTCTTATCAGCTTTCCGAGTGCTGGAAGATGTGGATGTGAAGTGTGACACGAGTGGTGCACGGGGGTTAATTTGTTGTACCTATTACACATGTTCTTCTAGAACCACATTTACCACACAGAAATATGTTTTCTCCTCTACTTGCTTGGATTGATTGGCAGAGGGTTACCTGCCCGGTGTGAGATATCATCCTTTCAGCCCGGTAATAGCTTTTCCTTTAACCCAACAGGTTGTTACGAACAGAACCCAGTTCTCTCATTGTGCACAATGGGATGCCGCTGGGATGCCATCTTTGGGGAAATTCAGCAAAGAGGCACTAAAGGCAAATTTTTTTTTGCACTTTGGGATTTCAGCATCTTTGTGCATCCTCTGCTGAATAAATGTGGGCTTAGAGAAATCCTTCCTTTATGTGAGGACAAGTGATATCGCGCATGTTTAGCTCCTAAATTAGCGGTCTGTGCTGTCAATGCGCAGTGACGGACGTTTCATTTCATCATCAGAGGAACACACCGGCGTGTCGCTCGTGCTCTTGTTTACACCTCAGCCATCACGCGGCGGACACGCAGGCTCCTCTTCACACCCAGACGGGGGCACAGTTGACATCAGATTGGCAAGTGTGCCAAGAAATCACAAACCAGAAACATCTGACATCGTTCAGGGCATCAAATCCTCCCTCACGCTCTGATGCCTCCCAGTGAAACATATATTTATCTTTTCATTACTGCCACTCATGCCCCTCATCCCCCCCCCCCCCCCCCCCCCCCCCCAACTCTGGAAGTTATTTGAAAGCTGGAAACATGTGAGCGCCCTCCAAGTGTGGTAACATATGGCTGGAGCGATTGTGGGAATTATCTGTGTCATCTTCTTTGGACATATTCGATTTGGGTCTCGGGCCCCCAGTGGAAATAGTTGAAAGAGGGTGATTTGGGTGATGGGGGGGGATCCAGATGGCAGAGCAGCGGCGAGATCAATCGAGCACGATGCATTTTTTCCCCCTACTTCAGCATGCAAACAGATGTGATTTAGTTCGGTAATTTGGTTTATCTCAGTTATGTGGATTCCTTTTGACAAGAATTACCACCAATAAAACATGGAGACGCGCTTCAAACAACTCTGAGGCAATTATTTGATGTCTTCTTACACAGCCGTTAATATTCTGTATGTCAGACTTTCAGTGGGCTGTTGGATTAACGTGTTCAAGGTAATGGAAAAATATCTGCTATAACGCACCGTGAAATCCTCATTACACATTCAAGATACTGAATATGTCATTTTTTTAAACTAAAAGTCTGGGACAGAGTGGGATCTTTTAGCTTTTTGTGCTCTGGGAAGTATTTTATGTAATACGTCTTTAAAACTTTAACATCTGCTTTGACAGGTGGTTCACCTCATGCCTAAAAAGCCAAATTAGAACGTTAGTTCGACTAAAACCAGAGTTTTGTGGAGGTAAACATGTCTGCTCGACTGAAATCAACGTTTTAAACGTCCAGATAAAACATTTAAATATTTAAATGTAGCTCATTAGGACATTATGAAGTTACGATCTGGAGTGATTTACTTCCGAGGGGGGAAAGCCTTTATTTTCCACATATACATCCTGGAGATAAATGGAATTTGCTCTCCGCATTCAAACCACACCCACAAGCAGCACACGCTAGTGTATCTGCTGCTATTTTTCACCTTTCATGGAACATTGCAAGGATTTCATGCAGTGTCCTGTCATTCAACAGCCTTTAATTCGATTAGAGCAAGATGGAGGCCCCCTTTACCCTCTAATCTGGGCCGTGTCAGCTGAATAAAGGACCCTTTGAATGTGCTGCAGCCCCAAATAACCAAGAGCAGTCAGGCCTCAGCACCTGAGTCAATGGCTGTCATAGACAGAGGCGGCTACTTTTAGCTTTCATTTCCAGTGGGTTGAACTCGTGCAGCTCCAAGACGAGCTAGGAGGGGGATGATTGTCGATACTGTCGTCAAAAATCAGCCCGAGGAGTTCCGAACTCGGCGCCTTTGTTTGGCAGTCAGATGCGTCGCGCTCTGTTTTTGAATCATTTTCATTCCATCCAACTGTTCAGCGACAATGTCAGTTTTCTGGCCACTTCTTCTGTTGAGATTCTCTCTCTATAAGTGGATTATATGGCAGAAAACAGTCCGTCAACGTAGGTTTATGTTGATCCACTTGAATAACTCTAATATCTGACACTTGAGCTGTTTACAGCGTCTAAATATTTTGTGCAATAACAGTGTGGGGAAAAATTTGAAATCAATAACTAAACCATGGACTTGGCTTCAAAATACCACAATCTGGTTTATTATTACAGGAGCACCTGCACAGGTAACCTTGATGGATGGATTTAAATGTCAAGAGTGGAGATTAGCTGGTACTTGAGGGGAGCTTCTGTGAGATGCTGGACTGGGAGAGTAGACCCGAGCCATTATCCCAGAATCCTTCTGAATGAAGCTGCTGCTGGACTGTCTTACTAGATCATTGGTAGTAAATGTGATTGATGGGTCGAGATGGAGCGTTCCCGTTGGCTTGGCTGGGAAATGACACAGCAGCCTCGGATATAGTGGATCCAGTTAGGGCCAAATCCTGCATTTTAGCCACAGTGCAGGTAACATAACTGCACACACACACACACACACCACCGTTAAACTCTGCTCGGTCATTCATTAGATGGTACGTGCTATAAAACGTTCCGACTCGGTAAAATAAATGCTGCTCTGCTCATCAGAAATTAATTACATTTCCCGCATCATTACACCTTTTTGTGAATGTTCAGCATCCATGGCTTGGACTTTTATTTTTCCCTGTCTTCCTGATCTGATCCCCTCTACGTTTTCTTCTCATTGTCTTCGAGCACACCCCCGTTTTACAAATGTGAACCGGAGCGGTCAATGGGCTGGACCAGATGGCACAGCCCATATGCAGTTTGCCCTTTGGCCAGGTAGACTAATGAATCCTTTTGGGAATTAATCACACTGCCTGGCATGACAGTCTCCATGGGCATTGAACTCATTCCTTTCCCCACAGCTGCCCTGAATGATTCTGGAACCGTTTCCCCGCAGCATATGTTTATAGTCATGGGGATGAAATTGAAAAATGGCCTATTTAGCTTTTAGCGCTTTGGACTTTGTTTGAGATGGTTTAAAATCTGTACTCGTGTGTTTCCTCTCCACCGAGAATGCGAACGGCATCGAGTGCTGGGACGACACGCTGCCAGAGCTCACGCGTGATGAGTTTTCCGACTGTCCGAGGAGTTCAGATCCAGCCGGGGGGGAAATATGTTAAAATGCAAAAGCAGCCTCTCCTCTTTGCTGCCTCCCAATTGTTGCTACTGGGTGATAGTTTATTGCAGTGTGACAACATGTGGAACTGAGGGTTTGAGATTTTGCCACAATTAGTGGAACAAATGGGGGCTCCTGAAGCCTCAGGCAGGCGCTGGCGTGGTTAGCCTAGCAAGAAGGTTAAGCGTGAGGTGTGTGTGAGTGAGGAGTGTGTGCGTATTGCTGCCTGTCACCAGGTGGCTGCTGGGATACGACCCTGATGAGCAGAATATGGTTGGAGGGTTAACGCTGCCTGTTTTAATGAGTGACGTGATGATAAGAAATGAGGCGCTCATACGCTGAAACTCACCTGCAACTGATGTTTGAACCCTCAGACGTGCAGAGGGCTGATCAAGAGCTGCGAGGTCAGGGGGAAGGGAGATCTAACATGTCTGAAATATAGCAGAATACAAGCTAATCTCGACGTGCTCACAGCTCCGGGTCTTTCCGCTTCCTCCCCGGGATGACTGCTCAGCTAATCAAACAGCCTGCTCGGCGACTCCCTTCAGCTGTGCAGGCAGTAATCCCAGTATTCAGGTGTTGTGTTGTGTGTACGCGTTGTGTCTAATTGCGTTTGTGTCTGATCAAGCGTGTCAAACAGCCATTGTTTTACCGTCTCTCCTCCAGCCGTCATCATTAGTGTCAGAGCAGAAACGGCCCGCTGTGAGCGTGCTCCGAGACCACATTCAACAATTCCGCCTAATTCCGCCGCTCTGCTTGAATCATATCCACAGCTGACGAGGACTTGTGAGCCAGAGACGCCACCGCACGAAAAATCTTTGACATTATTCCCAACGTCGCACTTCCTGTCTGATTTGGAAACAGCTGAGCTGAAGCTGTGAAATTCCCAAAGGTTATACTTGTCTTTAATTACCCCGCCTTCTATAATGATATACATTAAATCAGCAGGTTGGAAACAGGGAACGTTGAGCATCAACATGGAGACAGCCGCCACACCGCCGTACGGGAAGACTTTCCCCGACACGTTTACAGCCATCCCGGCGCCATTTGCTCATAAGTCTTAGTTAAAGTAAATAATGCATTATGCATGCACGTACGTCCGCCCGTCTTTGCACATGCTGATCCCCGAATTTGTGATCAGTTTGGAGTTTAATGAATCATGAATGCGGGAGGGATGTGCCAGCTAGCGCCTCAGATCTACCCGCGCTGTTTCACGGCTAAATGGAAGCGAGGGCCTGGTGTGACATGTTTGTCTTCGGAGCATTAGGACGAGGTTGCCTCTGCACGCTCGCTTACACCAAATTTCCATCAGATGCTAATGAGTCAGCACGCTGCTTTATTGGCCAGTCTAAGGAGGGATGCGTCTATCTGCTGGACTGCTTTGTTCACCCTGACCCTGAATCAGTTCCAGGAAATCCTGGGATACGGGATGCGTTGGTCGTACAGTAATTAGCAGATCCTTGAAAAAACTGGTTGTAGTCCAGATTTAGCAAGAACAAATAGGCTGTTTGCTCATCTCGCACACGCTGGAATAGTCCGGGTTTATGTGGTTCACGTTGGTTGGTCCGAAGCCATTTGGCTTCAATTCTGGACGTACATTTTCCACTTGGAAGAAACTTGACCAAACTTTTGTCTGATGGTTTTCTTTCACATAATTTCGCGTCGTCGCTTCCAGCATCTTCGCAAGGTCATTTGTTGTAGTCAAGGAGATGGTTTTGTTCCGAGTTTCGGCAGATGCTTTATTCCACGGGTGTAAATGTCTCTGAAATATCATTCCAATGAAGAGAACACCCTCTGGCAAGGCGACTCCTGTGGGTAACTAGATTCTACCAAGAGATTTTTAGTCTCTGCCATTACGGACTTTCGTGTGTGGAATGTTATGGATTCCGTTTTTAAAGTTTACTCAAGCTAATGTCAGAACAGCTTTAGCTAAGGTTAATGAGCGAGTAATTTTCAAGTGTTGACAGAGTAAACCTGCGAGGCCCGTATATGAAGTCACTTCTGCTGGAAACTACACATTAGCACGAGGCACAATCTGGCCATCGTAAATACGAAGATATTTACGAGATACTTGAGATTCCACATCAGGCTGCCCCCTGGCTGATATTTACGACTTGGAGCCATAAATAGCAAACATGTTTGATATTTACGATTACGGTTCAGTCGGCCTGGACTCGAGCCGGCGCGATAAAATAACCTTATTGACAAATATGCAATGCAACAGGCCTCAAATCCAGCCTAAAGGGTGATGAAGCCCATTAATTAGAGCCGAACATTACATTTCCGATACTCAGGTTAGCAAACGTTAGCAAGTCTCCATAAATCCCACACTGTCGATCTGCATTTTCTGTACCGTATTTATTGGAGTTTGAATAACACAATGTGACGACGGGATGGTAAAGTTTCTTCCGGCTGTTTAAAAGCTCAGCTCCCTCTGTAAACACAGTGGGAAAAGTTTGGGATTTTATGTTTTATTAAATGTAAAAACGTGCTATTTCTGAACCGCTGCCTCTTCCCTTCTGCTGTCTGTTTGAACGTCTGCATTACAAAAAAGTGGCTAGACAGACAGACGTGGGGGGAGAGACGTGGGGGGGGGGCAAAGGCAAAGCAAATGACAACCTCAGAGCGACGGCGGAACCAGAAACGTGCAGCTCAGACTCCTGCCTGCTGATTCGTGGCCTATTTTATGCTGCAGCATCACTGTTTTGTAGCCGGCTGTGTTAACTGTGTTTATAAAAAGACCAGAATGAAAGATGAAACGTACCACTGGAAAAAAAATCTAATTTCCTTTCAGCTTTTATTTGTACTTGAGGACGGTCTGTATTGATCTCTTTCTTCCTACCGGGCTTTGGCGGCCAGCTGTTGTCATTTTCAAACTGAAAAGTAGGTAGTTTCATGATTTTTTTTGTGGCTTTGCTAACACAGTGAGGACACAAACATTTATCCATTACGGTGACGCTGCTGTGCCAAAAGAATAACTGGAATTTGTTTCAAGCTGTGCACGTTTACACTCACGCAACATGATCCAAAATAGATTTATTTATTTGTTTCCCTGCTAACACTCCAATTTAAATTGTTGTTGATAATAGTAATAATTATAAACTACATGTCCGCCAGTCACATGATGTTTCCCAGACAACAGGAAGCCTCGATGCAGTTTATGGCTATATGAAATCAGCGAGTAAAAATTCAGGCCCACGTTGATCATCAGCCTTAATGTTGTGGACGTGGCCTCCAAGGGGAGCTTCACAGAGGAGCTGACACAACAGGAAGAGCTACTGCGTCTGGTCTCAACCAGCGTCAATGATGCCATTTGAAGTCAGGGAGCCTTCGGTGGCAGCTGGGGGACCAAATAGATTTTTAAAATCAGCAGCACTTTAGGTTTTCTACTGGAAAATAGATGGATTTCACTGAGCCTGTTTGTCCTTTCTGAGCCACTATAGAAGCATTGGATCACGCATGGAGGGAGTCCCATCCATAACCAATATACCATAAAACCATCCAGCACGGTGGCCAACTCTGGTATATTGAAAAAGTGCTCATTGCATCTTGGCCTCTCGTAGCCTCAGGTCACATGACAACATATGGTCTTTTCCTCCCTTTGTTGGCACCTGAGGGTACGAGAGGCCAAGATGCAATGAGCACGTTTCACTTTCTTAATATCGCCACAGTCAAGATCGTCTTCAGCTTGACACCCGAACAAATGACAGCGGCAGGAGCACTGCCTCCTGAACAGGGAGAAACCCGGAGCAGGACCGGGTCATGTGGGAGGACACCCCCGCTGATGGAAAGGAGAAGAAAAGCAGAAGATAGATTAAAACCTGAGGGGTCAGGGGTGGTAGGTGCATGTGGTAACATAACACGTAAACATAAACGAGAAGAAAACAAAACCCAGAATTAAGCCTAGTCTTAACTTCAAAAGTTAAAAAAATAAAAATAAAACTATCTACTGCTGCTTATGTTCCTTCTATACGCTGCTGCCTTGAGGACAATTTTTTTAGATGACTGAGATTAATTAGAGTAGCTGTCTTAGATTAATTAAGATTAGCTCCGTTAAGGCCTATTAAATAAATGAGCAGGTAGAGCATGGCTTTGAATGCTATATTCACTGGATAAATAGTTCATTTTACACACCAGTTCTTGAACAAAATACTTTAAAAAGCAGCACCACTCCGTGAGGACGGCGTCCTGTTTGGTTTAGCATTCAGCTCCGACCTTCTGACACATGTTACACCTGCAAAGTCTGACTCTGGAGGACCCGACGTGTCAAAAAGAATGCTAAAGCGCTGCTTAGAAGAGAGGGGCTAAGAGATTTTAAGAGTTTTCAAGAATTTTTAAAAGAACTCGACTTTGTTTTAGAGTTTGCTCTCAGGCCAGGAGGCTGCTGCATTACTCTGGAGACGACGGGCTTCTGTTGATGGTGCTCCTCATTACTGCAGCCTGCTGCCTCTCTGAGGACTGATTAGGGATTAAGCAGAGTGCCAGCACGTACACGCCGCATATTTCTTCCTCCGTTATCAATGCTGCTCGCTCCCATCTGGAGCGTGTATTGTACATCCCATCTCAAGAGCAGCGGCGCTGCCGTTGCGAGCAGTCTGCAACAGAAGCCATCAAACATCCAAAATATTTCCTCGCTAATCTACCGGCAGGAATGGCGGCAGCCCGCGTCTCATCGTTTATGTGATAAAAGATCCTCCAGTGTAACACCGATCAGGGCCTCGATGCCACTTCCTGCAGCCTTGGGATGCTAACTTTAATCTGAAGCCTTGTATTTAAAACACTGCTGCCAGTCTACTTTTCACCTCATTGAAAACGTCTGAGAGAGAGCAGCCAAACGAGGGGGTTCACTCGTGCTTCCAGGCGAACAGAGGCAGTGCTGTTGTTTGCTTTGCAGCAGCGGAGCTTCAGACACGTTCTGCTGCAGAGTCGCTGGTCTGCTGGTTTCTGCTGTTTACCTCCGCTCATAAAGTCACTCTTCAACCGCAGTAGAAAAACACAACAGCCAGAGGAACCCTACACTCACATCCACTCAAAAAGGTCCTGGAATTGATCCTGGAGGTATCTTGACTTAGCTATGCGCTAACTCGTGCAAACATAAGCTGCTGTTACTCTGTAAACTAAACTTTGGTTGTTTTTTCAGAATAAATAATAATGTCAGTAGATTGTCTGTGCATTAGGTCATTAAAGACTACTGCTACCATCAGAACTTATATAGACTGTGTTTTTGTATGGCATGCTTGACGGTAGCTGACAACATCAAAGCTAATCTGAGCGCTCAGACATCAAAGCGGAGAACAGCTAAAGAACTTAAAGAAAAGGCAAACTTTTAGAACACAAGACATTATGTAATCTGTCCTCTGGCATTCAGGTATTCAACCTTGAAAGTAATGGAAGGTATAACTTTAATGGACATAATGGAGCAATTAGCAGCGAAACAGCTAAATCAGGACAAAAGGGACAAACAAGCACAAAGAATGGTGGAATCTGAATGATGTTTATTTACCGTGAGTATTAGTAACAGTAATTGTTTTCTACTATGGTAACATATCAGTTCTCGACATTTTCCCAACCCTTCTAGAGATTACCTGGCGTCTTTCGCTATTTTTCAGCAGGTTTAAATAATATGCACGAGCGCAGCTGCACGTTGAAAAAGAACGGTTTTTGGGCCGCGAAAAAAAGACATCCAGAAGGAGCGACATGCTCTGGCGTATCAAAGCCACTCCACCTTCCGCGAGATGGCGGGTTACTGACAAATATTATCCTTTCCCATTTGTTCCAGCCCGCTTCTCTTTGATAGGTTCGGTGATGAAAGTCGCCCAATCACAGCGTTTGGATCAAAGGCTCGACTCAGCTGTTAGATACGCCGGTGCTCCAGCAGTAAAACTGATGCTGTCTATCCCCCTCCTCCCTGCAGGTGAGCACCTGCGCTTCTGTCCTCAGGGATACACCTGCTGCACGCTGGAAATGGAGGAGAACCTCAACCAGCAGAGCAAACTGGACTTTGAGAACTTGGTGGAAAACAGCAGCCAGAGTATGAGGACCACGTTCGTCACCAGGCACAAGAAGTTTGACGGTAAGCTCAAATCCTTTCTGTTCATCGTGCTCCACCTGTGACACACCTGTACAGCGATACCGGACCTTTTCCGGACCTTTTCCCCCCAGACGTGCATCTCTGAAGGCTTTTCTGCTCTCTGCTGGCTCACACCAGCTCTTTAATGACACCTACTCACACATCTGTCTGGCACGCTGCCATTTTTGCTGCTCAACACTCACGGTAACGGACCAAGTGCTCCCCTTATCGACTGAGCGAGCAATCCTCAGCGTGTCGGAGCTTTGTGCGGCCGAATTTACTCGCACGCCGACCGAACAAGACGGCACTAATGCAGTTTCACGGCGGGGGAAGAAAATGGTGACATTCTTTATGCTTGAACACATTCCTGTCTGAAGAGCCAGCACAAAGTCACATTTGTGGTGGACCGGGTTATTCACATTGTTGGAACACCGAGGCGTTTGTCACTGGGTAGCATCGGAAGAATGAATTGAAATGTTTGAAAGAGTAAAATCCCAAAGTGATTTAATGCTGTAAAATTAATTGGGATCATGCCGCTGTGCAGGATTCTTAAATGTGATCTTTTCTGGGGTTTTTCTTTGGCAAATCACATCAGGGAGATTTGTTAGATGCTTTTGCATGGCTGTAAACACACCGGAATGATGGAGATGCTGGAATGGAACACGGATTGATGCTTCACCTGGCTCAAACCGTCGAGAATGGTGTCTTTTCAATTTGCACCGCTGAGCGTTAAATAGCCCATCTGTCATGTTGGCACTGAAATGGGGAAGCTGCCTTTATGTCCCTGTTTTTGTTGAATTGGCGAGAGCGGTTTATTGAGGAATCTTAGGTTTAGGATGCTGATCAATGCTTGCTTAGATACTTGAATGAATGTGGATAATTTCATTTACAAGCTACCCTGTTGAAAACAAACTCAACACTAATTATTTTTTACCTCCGCTTTGTTGATCCGTCCTTTTGGTTCAAAATAACGTTGACATCTGTACCCAGTGCTTTTCTGGGATACCTAGCTGTCCCAAATCCACACAAGTGGAAAAAGGAGCATACTTGCTTATTTACGCCTGGAACAATAATTAGTGACCATTAGTAGAAGGTTTGGTTAATGCAGAGAAGCGTAAATTCTATCTTTTCTGTCAAGACATAAATTTAACAACAATGGATAATTCTGAGGAACAGCTAGCAGAGCGAATAAGAGCCTTTACGTGCTTTTTATCCGAATATAAGAACAGGACTTTCCGCAGCCGATTAAACGTGATCTTTATCTGACCGCAGACTGTAGAATTTCTGGATGTTGTCAGTTTGGACTCCAGGGGAAAGAAGTTTCTTTAAAGGTTGATTCACAGGGCCAGCTGTACCTTTTCACACCGGGACATTGGAGGTACGCTGAAAAACTCTGGATCGTCTCGCAAACACGAAGGCGCTCGCACACAATCGTTTGCATTTCTAAGAGAACGCGTGGGAGTTTTTGCCTTGGATGTGCATTGTAACCCACATTCGTGAAGTTTTAAGTCATATTTATTTATATTTTCTTACTGTTTTCTTGCATCTGACTCTTCTTCACATGTTCAAAAGTCCCCACAGTTCAAAGCCCCCTTTTTTTAAGGCATAGGTATAAAATCTGGAGGTGGTGGAGAAAAACAGTCACACATGATCGGCGCACAGCAAGGGCTGCTGAGATCCTAACTAAAAACCATTTCAAATACACATTCCATGAAAATACTTTAGAATTACAGCATAGCTAACATCCTCACACTGTATATTAACACTGGTACAGCTCAATTTTCTCCATGTCCATACTGGCTGATCACTCTGACTTGATTATATCTCCACTTTGTGCGATTTGAATCACCCCTCATCAATTTTACACGCCCTTATTTCTGTCTCCAGTTATTTTTAGGGCCCTATTACCAAAACCATAACTTACTTTTTGATTACCGGCAGCATTCCCTGGATATCTGTGGGATTTTATACATTATTAAGCAGCCCTTAAAGCCACTAATGACTTTTGGTATTCTGTGTCTGATCCAGGAATGTTTTCGCCTCAGTCTGAATCTGCTTTACGTTTTCCCAGAGAGGAAGTGTGCACAGAGTTGAGGAACTTATAGGCAACTTATTTGCGACTTTTTCTGCCTTGGTGCGGCTCCATTCCATTCCCGACAGGTCTGTTTTATTAGTCTGGGAACGCATTAGTGTTCTCTGCTGTGGCCCAGTAGGTGCCCCGAGGAAATTTGAATTAAGGACAAGAAATGAGACGAACGTTGAAATATTTATGCCCGTGCGAGAAAAGCTGGAGCGAAGGAGACGGAGATAAAGATGGAGTGACACCGGATATATGAAAGAGGCACGAGGGGGACAATGTTGCATCAGCACGGTGAAAGATTAATTGCGGTGGATGAACCGTGACAAGAGGTGCCTCGCGATCCGAGATTGGACACTTCAGCTGTCTTTTCCATCTCTGATTATTGGTCCTATTTCCCCGGCTCAGAGAGACACCAAAATCACGGCGACTCTCACTATTGTTAATGAAAAATAAAGGCGTTAGGGAGGTTGTGGACAGATATATATTCCAATATTTACTGATAAAGAGAGTCCAGATCTGTTCTAAAAGCTGCAGGAACTTTTTTGAAGAGAAGCCTTGCTGGAGTTTCCGTCAGCATGTAGATCAAATGCTGAATAATACATGAACGAATAAATAATCAGAGATTAATATCACCGCCATTGCGTCAGATATTTAGTGTTTACTGGCTGTTGGGAGTCGGGGGTTGGAGGCTACCAGAGAGAGGAGCGTCGCCCACTTCTGTTTGCCATTTTGTTGTACAGTCGTACAGTAGATGCTCATTAGATTCAGTTTGGTTGACGGCTTTCTGCTGAGACCTCTGCAGCAGATTAGCGCGTTGAGCTCTTTCAGAGTCTGGTCTGAGCAGAAGCCGCGGTTGACTGGTTCCTTTGATCCGGCCCCAGCGGAGCTTCTCCACTTGAGGCTGAGGGCTGCGCCACACCTCGTTCACTCCGACGATTCCCCCCATTCACAGCCGACTGAAACCAGGATAGACCGGAACGCGGAACTCTATTCTCTCTAATCCCTCCTTTTGACTAATTCACAGGCTCCCTTTTAACTGCGTAAGCCGACAACCAGGCGGAGAGTAAAGATGACTCCAGTTTGATAATTTCACGGATTCACTCTTTATGTGGTTCACTTTTGTTTTACAGCGTGACCAGGGAATTGTAAAAAAAAATGGTGTTAAAAAAGGCATAAACCATGGACATGTAGAACAAGTGTTACAGCCTTAGTGTTAAATTATGGATCATCCTTTCTGGATTATCTGTCACGTGCTCTAATTTTCAGGCTTTTGCTGTGAATGCACAGATCTGGTTACCACACAAACGCCTCCTTTTACTGGTCATCGGCCTTGATGATTCCACTCCTGCCTAAATATGATAATTAGTGTGACTGTAATTACAGACTGACAGCCTATAAGCTTTCCTAAAGACGAAGGTTAGGAAGGTCAATCAAAGAGGCAATCGGTCTTCCATACCAGGATAACGAGCTGGTTCCACAGCAGGGAAGGCTGATGGCTAAATGCTCGTCCACCTATTCTACTTGTAGAGATTCTGTGGACTACCAGAATAAACCAGAATTTTGAGAGCGGAGCTGTCTTTTGTGGTGATAAGGTGCTGGTAGCTCCTCCGGGTGGGATGGAGTTTGGTATCTGATGACCTCGTAAGTCAGAAGAAGAATGTTGAAAACTATTCTTGATTTAATGGGCAGCATATGAAGGGAAGCCAGCACAGGAGTAATCTGATCTCTTTTGTCAATACCTGTCAGAACTCTAGCTGCAGCATTTTGATGAGGTAGAGGCTTCTCGGAGAATTATTTGGACATCCTGAAAATAATAAATTACAATAGTCTAGCCTGGAAGTAAAAATATTTTTAGTATCATGCTGGGTCAGCATTTTCCAAATGAATAAAGGCGCTTCTAGAGATCATTCTGAGATGTGATTGAAAGGATGGAAGTGAAGCCACCAAATCCAGCGCCCTCAGTTTTGTCCACAATAAGATGAAAAGAAGTAACTGCTCAATCTCATCTGCCTTCACTAATAAATGAAGCTGAGTGTCATCGGCGTAGCAATGAAAATGTATTCCATGCTGCCAAATAATATTTTCCAATGGAAGAATGCACAAAGTGAAAAGAATTGGTCCTAGTTCAGAACCTTGTGGAATACCCATAACTAACCCGACTACTTTTGACTTTCTATATTTCAGAGGTTTTTTGAATAAAACATTCTTCTTTTTTTGAACAGTCATTCCTGTTGTACCTATTTAATGTGAAAACCTTAATTTGAATTGTAGTTTTAACATCGATTAGAAAATAAGAGGGAATTCCCAGGAATGTGCTGCTTTGACAAGCTCAGACAAACGATCAATAGTAGTGGTCAATAATTAATAACAGATCAGCTCTCCCAGCAGGTCTATGGCTCTCTGCTGTCTCATAATCACATGTTAATGTGATTCAGACATATTTTCTTTGCTCTTCGTCCACCAGAGTTCCAGCTCAGTAAATATAGAATCTGGAATTTGTTGACTTCAAAAATATTGATTCAGAGATTCTCTGCATACAAAGCTACTTCTGTGGAATCTTCCTTTGGTGATTTGATAACTCCCCCAGACATCACAAATGCACAACCTCAGAGTCTTTACATGCATTTTTCATGTCTGGCAGTCATTGAAGTACTTACCAAGTTTTTTTTTCTTTTCTTTAAAAAAGCCCACAGTTCGTAGTGGTTACATCAAAACAGCATCTTAAAGGCCCTCATTAAACTTTCTTTTCCCCGGTTCAGCTCAGATGGCACGAGCTCGCTTTGTAATCACCCATTTTGTCATTACAATGATTATAGTGATTTTTGGATGGGTCACTCCTCGTGTCCCTGGTGTAGAAACTTGTTTGTTAGCATCTGCAAACTTGAATGCTGGAGCTGTTTAATTAGGCCGTTCAAACATGTTATTCCAGCAGAATCGCCACTTGAGTTTGTGGACTGATTTGTTATTCCTATTATACTTTTGTGCATATTAAAACGGTTGATATTTTTAATTTATACCATGAATAAAACGACTGAAGAGGTTACGATTTGAATGAAATTTGTCCCCGTTTAGAAAATGGAAAGCTTTATCTTGTCCTGTGAGTGTACTAAGCAATGATGCACAGGCCATCTCAGCATTCAATGTGATCTCTTGAAAATGTTTCTAAACTATAGTTTTTTAACAGTGCCCCGTTTAATAGCCTTCCTAAAGCACATCATGCCATTGTCCATCTTTATCGCCAGAACCCATCTGCTGCTTATTGTCCTAATTGGAACATGTGAAAATATGCTCTTTTGCTCCAGGAGAGCGACAGAAACTGTCCTAATGAAAAGGTAGAACCTCTTATTTGTGTGTTTACACCAAGGGCCCTGGAAGGAAGACGCCAAGGGTGCTGAAACATCTCCTGTTGTCAGGACATTGCAATGGTTGTTGCCTCTACCTGTACCATAATTTAATTATATTCAGTGTTAATGAGTTCTGCTCAAAAGAGCCACTTATTAAAAAAAGAAAATGAAAAAAATTGAAAAAATTATCCTTCGATAACTCAGTTGGTAGAGTGGAGGACTGTAGCGGAATAGCAGACATCCTTAGGTCGCTGGTTCAAATCCGGCTCGAAGGACTTGTGTTTTGTAAATCTCCCCGTGTGGGACAAATAAAGGAAATCTGAATCTTAGTCAAGGGTTGACAATTCACACATTGATAGCAAGTGCGTGAGGAAAGAGGAAAAAAACTGGCTACAGTGGCGTTCATCTAGAAACTCAGGTTAGTAACTTATCTAAACAGAAGTGCAGTGAGAAGAGCATAAGCAGTGAGTAAGAAGAGAATTTCTGATATATGATTCCACAGTTGGCTAGCACCAGCCTCAGTGACAATGAGTTAAACAACAGCATGTCACCAGACCATCCATTCTGTGTTTGGGTGTGTTTTTTAGGCCAACACTAATGTCCCCTCTACATGTAGGCACATGTCCAGCATTTCCCCTCTTTGGACAGTGGATGACAAGACAGCAGGACACCAGAATGTCGCATACATGAATTAAATTCCTTCAGTCTGTTGATGAAGCCTCTGTGACAGCCCCACCTTCATTTTTAATGAAATCTAAAACCGAGCAGACATGCATTTCCTGGAAGTAGTCATGAATAAATAAAATCTGTTTTGATGTCCCTCCGAAGTGGGTGTCAGGACGGCCACAATGCTCAGAGGACCCCAGGAATGGGGTACATTCTCGGTGGCAGCCTCCATCAGACGGCACGCCTCGCACTCCGGTGTCACTTTCTGTACTTCAGGATGGATGGCTGTGCTCGACCCGGACACGGTTAACTCTGTTCCCCAGCGAGCTTCAAGGAGAGACTATAAGAGGTGCATCTTTCACCTGCTGCTGTAAGAAAAACAAGAATGGTATTCACAGCGCTCCATAGTCTGAGTCTTCTGCCCAACAAATTTATTAAATTAAAGCTGCTGTCAGATATTGAAACACATACGCTGTGAAACTCCCTCACAGCCAGTTCTTTCCTCAGGATATTGAGTTTGCCCCCGCTCCAGCTGAGTTCACGCCGTCCATTGAGACAGATGAAAAATGTCTCCCCATCTCCTGCAACGGTGCTGATAAGCCTCCGTCGCAGGTCAATTAAAATGGATTAAATGTAGATATTAAAAAGTTGACGCTTGCACATTTTTAAAGTCTTTTAGGCTTGTGATTTATGTGTGAGCGTCAAAGCCAGATTTGTACAGAGGCAGCAGTCATAAAATCAGATCCATACGGATAGAGGCATCAATAATTTTACTTTTTTATGAATTTATACTCACGTCATCGTCTATTGCTTTCATAATATGTCCTCTCAGACTAGTGCTATCAGACTATCTGTTATCACGTCCAAATATTCCTGACAACTTCCCCTGTTACTAAACTGAAAGAAAAAGAAGATTCAATGAATAATAATTCATAATAATTCAATTGAATAATAAAGCGCGTTGGCTGGCGTCTATTTCTAACAATGGGTTTGTTTTGTTGTGTCACATGATTGATTTCCTTGTCTCACGGCTACCAGAAACCTCATGGGTGAAGAGCATGGGGCATCTCTTTTAGAGGCCGTTAATGCTGTGTTTTCCCCTTATTTGGTGAGATTTAGATGGGCTTTATTGCTGTTGGCAGGAAGTTGATGATTTGCTGTTGGTTACTTTGGGTTTCTAATGAAAGTATATGGAATTTAACACTATAACTCTTCAAAATTAGGCCTTTCCTCAAACTCTTGTTCAATTATCCCCATAGCACTAAATAAAACTCTGTGTTTTAAATATTTATAGAATTTGGGGCTTTTCACATCATTAATATCCTGATTAACTTTTCCTCTTCATATCTAATAAATAGCTGTAATTTGCATTTTAAGACATGACCTTGAACAGTGTTGTTTTAATATACCCACATAAGTTTCCCTGTAGTGAGTCAAGATGTGTACACATGTAAAGGTTTTGATCAAATTATGGGATGTAGGGGGCTGTGTGGCTTGGTTACCGTGCATTAAAGGTCAGAAGTAATCAACAAGGTAGCTGCTGTTGAGAAAAGGCTAATTACCCATAGAAGAGTTCATGTGGAGAAAAAAATGGTGTAATTGGCTGTGTAATTTACCAGGACAAGCGGTAATTTCCAATAATTATTGGTGGAAAAAAAGGGACAACATGACAAGTACAAAAGGTGTTCATGTTCACAGCCCACGTGACTCTGTTCAGCTCATTTCCAGCTCAATGCAGCGAAGCGGCTCCACCGACGGGCAGAACCACCAACTGCTGACTTTCTTTTTACCAAAATCTTTTTTTTTCAAAGTGACAATGTAGGGAATCATTCACTTTCACGTACTTGTCTAACTTCAAAGAACCGCGGTCAGTCCAAAGAACCAACCCACACTGACGAGCTCCAGCCCTGTTTACTAACGGCAGAATGGGAAGGAAGGAAATAAACAATAAGCCCGGTGTGTTTTTCCTTCCTCCCAGGACCTTGGTGTCCCCGCTCAGGCACAAGAAGCACTCTGCAGGATGGATTAGTGTGACAAAGCTTTCACGAGGAGAGGCACTCCAGCAGCCAGGCCGAGACAAAGCTGCTTATCCGGAGGGTCGCAGCAGTGCAGCGGCTCCTGCCGCCGGTTCCTTCTTGCCGTTCGCTGGGTGTGAATTTCATCTGTGCGAGAAAATCACTTTGATTCTCTGAGCCTAATTGACTTCTCCGGTGCCGCTCGACGCTATAGTCCGTCAGATCTTCCGGCACCCGGCGCTGCCCTCCACAAAGGTGGCCTTTGTCGATGTAATTAACCGAGATGACCCGCGGACCCTCGGCTCTGCCCTCCTCTTTTGGAGCAGGGCCACGTCTGAAAGGAGAGGAGCTGCAACTGAGAATGAGTAATAGGTCAGGTAGAGGCTTTAAGCAAAAGCAAAATAAGAAAATCACATTTCATACAGGTAATTCAAGGCTGTCCTCACATCGGGTCGATAATGTCCCAACAACCACTCCCTGCAGGTCTAACAACGCTAAGATATCGTCAATAAACAGTCTTCAAAATGGTGAATCTGCCAGTGAAAGAGGCAACTTGTGAGCTGTGCTTTTGAATTATAAATCACCATTTTGATATCCAGATTATGTTCTATATAATGCTTTTATTTTGTTCCTTTTAAACCTGAGATAATAATAAAACAGGCCAATACTGGATAGCACATTTGAAATGTAAAACTTTTAAACCACCAAGATCTTGAATAATGATGCGCTATTGTGCTCATATAGGAGAAGGTGCCACGAACATCGATCAAAGGATGTGCAGGTAGATGGCAGAGCAGTGGAAAGTGAGATGTTAGCCAGCCGAAGAGCTGAGGCACAGCTCAGCCAGCCTTTCTTTTAACACACAGGTCACGGTAACCCCCGAGTGCTAATTGCCCAGTTAGCCTTCCATTTGAAGTCTTCCAAAGAAAGGGTATAAAAGGAGTGAGAGAGCTGTCCCAGTATGAAACAAAAACCTAACCAGTTCCATCAGGAAGGGAAAGAGGGTTTGTTTTCTAGTTCTAGTTGAGGTGCATTTGTCTGGTCTACCAATTGGTGCTCCAAAGGAGGGAAATGTGATGCTTGTTTTTATGGGATATTTATTAGACCTTGACATGGACCAGCTTAGAAACATTTGTAATACATATATAAAATATTAAATCTGGATCTGCCGGCCTCTGTGCTTATTTCTCAACCGCAACTGGATTCTTGTACACGGTTTTATCGAATTTATTTCTGGGCTGTTAGCTTGTTTTACTGTTCTGGGACATCACACTGGTGCTCAGCAGTGGATCACGAACCTGTAAGATTCCAGTCTCGTCCGACGGCCGACTTCATCTCTTCTTGTTCGGGTTTCCTCCAACCCTGTTACCTGCTCTTCCAGCAACACTTCCCCGACATTGAGATTAAAACCTCCCTGCCACTTTAAGAGCTTTGGTAGCGCATATGCTAGCTGCCACAATCCGAGCTTTGTCTGCACACTCGTGTCTTTTCCCCTTTCTGTCTTTTTTTGATCAGCCAGGGAAAGGAAAACAGACCAAGGGCATACCTGAGCCTGATGTTGACTGAAGTGTGGAGGGCTGAGGGTCAGGAGGGCCGATGCAGTTGAAAGGGAAGTGTTGTCTGTGCTGAGAGACACAGACGGAATCCATCAGAATCCATTCTCTACCGCTTATCGGGTCGGGTCGGGGCGGGGGTAGCAGCCTAAGGAGAGAAGCCCAGACTTCCCTCTCCCCAGCTACCTCCTCCAGCTCATCCGGAGGGATCCCCAGGCGTTCCCAGGCCAGTCGAGAGACATAGTCTCTCCAACGTGTCCTGGGTCTCCCCGGGGGTCTCCTACCGGAGGGACATGCCCTGAACACCTCACCAGGGAGGCGTCCAGGGGGCATCCTGATTAGATGCCCAAGCCACCCCATCTGGCTCCTCTCAACGCGGAGGAGTAGCGACTCTACTCCGAGTTCCTCCCGGATGGCAGAGCTTCTCACCCTATCTCTAAGGGAGAGCCCAGCCACCCTACGGAGGAAGCTCATTTCAGCCGCTTGTACCCGTGATCTTGTTCTTTCGGTCATGACCCAAAGCTCATGACCATAGGTGAGGGTAGGAACGAAGATCGACCGGTAAATCGAGAGCTTCGCCTTTCGGCTCAGCTCTCTCTTCACCACAACGGACCGGTGCAGAGTCCGCATTACTGCAGACGCCACACCGATCCGCCTGTCGATCTCCCGCTCCATTCTTCCCCCACTCGTGAACAAGACCCCGAGGTACTTAAACTCCTCCACTTGGGGCAGGATCTCCTCCTTTACCCGGAGAAGGCACTCCACCTTTTTCCGGTCGAGAACCATGGCCTCGGATTTGGAGGTGCTGATTCTCATCCCAGCCGCTTCACAGGCGGCGGCGAACCGATCCAGTGATAGTTGGAGGTCACGGGCCGATGAAGCCAACAGGACCACATCATCCGCAAAAAGCAGAGACGCGATCCTGAGGTCACCAAACCAGATCCCCTCAACACCATGACTGCACCTAGAAATTCTGTCCATAAAAATTATGAACAGAATCGGTGACAAAGGGCAGCCCTGGCGGAGGCCAACCCTCACCGGAAACGAGTTCGACTTACTGCCAGCAATTCGGACCAAACTCTGACACCGATCGTACAGGGAGCGGACAGCCCGTATCAGCGGGCCCGACACCCCATACTCTCGGAGGACCCCCCACAGGACCCCCCGAGGGACACGGTCGAATGCCTTCTCCAAGTCCACAAAACACATGTGGACTGGTTGGGCAAACTCCCATGCACCCTCGAAGACCCTGCTGAGGGTGTAGAGCTGGTCCACTGTTCCACGCCCAGGACGAAAACCACATTGCTCCTCCTGAATCCGAGGTTCGACTATCCGGCGGACCCTCCTCTCCAGTACCCCTGAATAGACCTTACCAGGGAGGCTGAGGAGTGTGATCCCCCTATAGTTGGAACACACCCTCCGGTCCCCCTTCTTAAAAAGAGGGACTACCACCCCGGTCTGCCAATCCAGCGGCACTGCCCCCGATGTCCACGCGATGTTGCAGAGTCGAGTCAACCATGACAGCCCTACAACATCCAGAGCCTTAAGGGACTCTGGGCGGATCTCATCCACCCCCGGGGCCTTGCCACCGAGGAGTTTTTTAACTACCTCGGCAACTTCAGCCCCGGAGATACGAGAGCCCATCTCCAGGTCCCCAGGCCCTACTTCCTCACTGGAAGGCGTGTTGGTGGGATTGAGGAGGTCCTCGAAGTATTCCTTCCACCGATCCACAACATCCCGAGTTGAGGTCAGCAGCACACCATCACCACTATACACAGTGTTGACAGTGCACTGCTTTCCCCTCCTCAGACGCCGGATGGTGGTCCAGAACCTTTTCGAGGCCGTCCGAAAGTCGTTCTCCATGGCCTCACCGAACTCTTCCCATGCCCGAGTTTTTGCCTCGGCAACCGCCGTAGCTGCGCTCCGCTTGGCATGCCGGTACCCATCTGCTGCCTCAGGAGTCCCACAGGCCAGTAAGGCCCGATACGACTCCTTCTTCAGCTTGACGGCATCCCTCACCGCTGGTGTCCACCAGCGGGTTCGGGCATTGCCGCCACGACAGGCACCAACCACCTTGCGGCCACAGCACCGGTCAGCTGCCTCAACAATGGAGGCACGGAACACGGTCCACTCGGACTCAATGTCCCCTGCCTCCCCCGGGACATGGTCAAAGCTCTCCCGGAGGCGTGAGTTGAAGCTTCTTCTGACAGGGGACTCTGCCAGGCGTTCCCAGCAGACCCTCACAACACGTTTGGGCCTGCCAGGTCTGTCCGGCATCCTTCCCCACCATCGGAGCCAACTCACCACCAGGTGGTGATCAGTTGACAGCTCCGCCCCTCTCTTCACCCGAGTGTCCAGAACATGCGGCCGCAAATCCGATGACACGATCACAAAGTCGATCATCGATCTGCGGCCTAAGGCGTCCTGGTGCCAAGTGCACATGTGGACGCCTTTATGTCTGAACAAGGTGTTCGTTATGGACAATCTGAGACGAGCACAGAAGTCCAATAACAAAACACCACTCGGGTTCAGATCAGGGGGGCCGTTCTTCCCAATCACACCTCTCCAGGTCACACTGTCATTGCCGACGTGAGCATTGAAGTCACCCAGGAGGACGAGGGAGCCCCCAGAAGGGGCACTCTCCAGCACTCCCTCTAAGGACTCCAAAAAGGGTGGATACGCTGAACTGCTGTTTGGACCATAGCCACAAACAACAGTC
The DNA here is from genome assembly GCF_003711565.1 of Takifugu flavidus. Taxonomy (NCBI): domain Eukaryota; kingdom Metazoa; phylum Chordata; class Actinopteri; order Tetraodontiformes; family Tetraodontidae; genus Takifugu; species Takifugu flavidus. Next base: position 15,142,030 of record NC_079521.1, on the reverse strand, counting down.
AGGATCCGTCCCCCCACCCGAAGGCGAAGGGAGGCTACCCTCTCATCCACCGGGGTAAACTCCAATACACAGGCACTGAGCTGGGGAGCAACCAGAATTGCCACCCCTGCCCGTCGCCTCTCGCCATCGGCAACTCCAGAGTGGTAGAGAGTCCAACCCCTCTCAAGAAGACTGGTTCCAGAGCCCTTGCCGTGCGTCGAGGTGAGGCCAACTATATCTAGTCGGAACTTCTCAACCTCGCGCACCAACTCAGGCTCCTTTCCCACCAGAGAGGTGACATTCCATGTCCCTAGAGCCAGTTTGTGCAGCCGGGAATCAGACCGCCAAGGTCCCTGCCTCCGGCTGCTACCCAAAACACAATGCACCCGACCCCCTTGGCCCCTCCTGCAGGTGGTGAGCCCACGGGAAGGGGGTTCCATGTTGCCTCTTCGGGCTGCGCCCGGCCGGACTCCATGGGCAGAGGTCCGGCCACCAGGCGCTCGCCAACGTGCCCCACCCCCAGGCCTGGCTCCAGGAGGGGGCCCCGGTGACCCGCATCCGGGCAAGGGAAACTTGGTACCAAAGTTGTTTAGCATCATTAGGGGGTCCTGGGCTACGCTTTGTCTGGTCCCTCACCTAGGACCTGTTTGCCATGGGTGGCCCTACCAGGGGCATATAGCCCCAGACAACGGAGCTCCTGGGATCATTGGGACACGCAAACCCCTCCACCACGATAAGGTGGCAGCCCAGGGAGGGGTGGATGGATGGTGTTGTCTGTGCTGAGAGACACAGACGGAATCCATCAGACTGGTTGACAAAGGGAGAAGAAGCTGAATGGAGTGAGGGGCTGAATAATGGTGTGGAAGAAGTGGAGTGCTGTAACAGGTCACAGGAGTCAGTGTTAGGCTGCTTTGGGTGTCCAGGAATTACAAAAGGCCACGCGGCTATAGATTCAGCTGAGATGGGACAGCAAACACCCTTTATATTTAAGGATAAATGCGTGTTAAACTATCCTGAAGGGAACAAATTTACACTAATTTAAACAGAACAAAATTTCATTTAATTTCATTCCTAGTTTGAGTTGCTCCTACTCAATTAAAGCAATTTCTTTGCAAAATAATAGTAAACAGGGATGACTCACTTCTGGAGCTGATTATCGTTTTTTTCCCATTATTTTCCTGTTGAGGAATGTGCGGAAAAAAGACCTTCCAACATTCCTCACGCGGGAGGTCGGACACATTATTTAGATTGTAAATCCTTCTTTTCTCCCCATACGATTTATTGTACCTCAGATCTGCACAATCGGGAGCAAATGCAGCCAGAAGCAGCTCCATGTCCATCTCGCTCTCATTGTGAGGAGGTGTGATGTTGGGCCACACTTTCCCGATCCCCAAACCACTTTGAGCCTCATTAACTATGAAAGTGAGCCAACTAGCTGCTGCAAATGTTTTGTGAGTCATTTCTTGGCTGGTGAAAACACACGGGTCCCTGCCGGAGCGGGCAATCAGCGAGCCGGACCATAAAGGCAACACTTTTTCATGTTGAAAGTGCTCAGAGGTGAGGCTCGGTTCTCTGAAGTGTGGGTGAAATGATACGGCCTGTTTTCTGTCTGGTTCTGGCCTGAGATTTTCACGGGATTAAATAATGCTTTCTAAAGTCAAGGAGTCATTTTATTCCTGGTCAACAAAAATAAGGCTGAGGCTCCAGTTGCGCTCCCTGGTGACTTTAGAGCAGCGCTTCAAAGACCTCTCCGAGCATGCAGAAATGCTAACAATAAAAGGCTGGAAGGCTGAACTCCATCTGGATTTTGTCATATTTCTTCTCTCTGTTTTCAGTGCTGAAGGAGAAGTGATTACCTTCAGAGGGGTTTTGACATGAATGATTTATGACAAATACTTCAAGTTTATGAATAATCATAGAACAGTGAGATTTTTCATGGTCATTCTGGCCAAAACTAAGGAATTACATTAAAATTAACTGATGTACATTTTATGGAAGATGCTCTGTAATGTTCGCAGAACATTAAATAAATCCTTTAATAATTAAATCAAACCACAAAATGAAACAAACATTAAACAGTAGTATAGACTTTAAAGACAGAGGGCACGTTCCTTCCTGCAGCCGGTCACCAGGGGGCAGTAAAGACCCTTTTATGGTTGTTCAGCTATCTGTCATGTCTATTTTTGCTACCAACCTTGGCCTCTGACCCCCCTCCTTTTTGTAATGTTCTAGCCTAAAAGACACCTTTATGTTTCCATGACAACCAAGCAGCATAAACCGGCAGATATGGAGTAGAGACACAACTCTGGGTTTGAACCGCAATTAACCGCTTCGTTGTGCAAGATAAACTCTCTCTAAATGAGCCGGTAGAGTCCATCATGCATCTCTCCAATGGTCACTGAATGTCTCATTTAAATCAAATATAGGGAACCTTAAGATCAGCTATCGTAGGCAGGAGGGGTCCACCGTGCCGTCACTATTGCAGGGTTCTGTAGTGATGCGTTTATTAACCTCATGAAATCCTTCCACTGGTGACCTTATTTCTAACCGTTACCTGGTCTTTGTAATCTCCCCCTTGGCAGCGCTAAATGTGGGAATCCTGCAACAATACCTGCGGGGTCGGCGAGCGTCTGCAGCTGGGAGATACCACCGGTTCTATGGATGAATTAGACTGGGTTCATTACGGCTTTTGTCACTGTAGCTCAGTTACCATTATGGATTCAAAAGGTTTCATGAACGCCTCGGTGCCGGAACCAACCGTCTTTCTCATTAGCTCGTCCTGGCCCTGAACCTGCAAACGCTCTCGATGCAGGAAGCATTTAGCATCTCCGTCTCACCAGGAGCTGATGGTGTAAACTATGGGAGCACAAATGGGTCGACGCTTCAAGGTAAACGTTTCAAATAAACCTTCATGGACAGAAATCTGCGTCCCACAAAGAATTCCTTAAATTGAAGGTAACTATCAGGTGGTCCAGATCGTCTCTGCGCGTTGTATCGCATTTTCCAGTGTTCACGTACAGCCAGAGAAAATCGACTTATTTCAATGTTGTGTAAAGTGCAGAGTGTGCCGCGGCGCCGCTGAGATCTGCTGCCGGAGGCACCAAACTCCAGGTTCCAGGATCATCGCATGGGAATTTTGCGGTTTGCAGATGAAAACTCGACGCTGGTGCGAATTAAACAACCGCCCTTATACTATTGTTGCGTCATTTGTGCTGCTCGGAGAGGTCGTCTGTGCTGCTGTGTTGGAACACTTGGAGCTTCTTTGCACCCTTCCTAAAGAGCCCGGTCCGGTTTTGGAAATTTGTTGTGTTGATGTTGTTGTGACCAGACGCTCCATCACTCAGGACACATATTACCAGTTTAAGAGATTGATTCAAACTCGACTGTGTGGGAGGCAGTAATCCCAGTTATTTATGTCTCCAGACTGCTTTAATCAACAGCTCAGGTGAATTTACACCCGGCCCGCCTGTGCTGTGGGGTATTTATGAATGTGACGCTGTTTCCTGGTGCAGATATCTCTTCCGATGGTGGGAGTGTGACTCATTTTTTTTAAACATCTTTTGCATGGATGGGATGTAATAGAGAAAAAAACAGAAAGCCACCAAAGGTTAACCAGGCCAAAGAAATGTCATCAAAATGCCACTTAAACACGCTATGGCCTTTTGGATTATTCCGTTGCGTCAAACTTTGTGCCGGCAGTGTGACTTGAATTTGAGTGAAAAGGAGGCGGCGCCGTTCCCTGAAAAGGTCGCTCCAGATCCGTAGTGCTCATCGCGCTCAGACACGTTCTTCAGCGGTTTCAATCACCTGTTGCCAATAAAACACTATAACCTCGGAACATTCTATTATATTGGCCTCACTTTGTATATCTGGTCAACTCTTAATGAATTGCAGATGCGGAGCGCTAGAGGTGCTCGTGCAGCTACTATAACGATGGAAGGGCGACTGATTATGTGGGACTGGGCTGCAACCTGCTGCTCTCTGCAGTCACGTCCTTCCCTAATGAGAAATAGGCACATTTACCAGCAGATTTAAATATTATTGCACATTTACATCAAAGTGGCAGCTCTGAGCCGACTCGAACAGATTCAAACGACTGAAATGAGGTCAAAGTTCATCCAGAGGGGAAGGGTTGCAGCATGTGTGGGGAGGATGTGACAGGCAGGAGTTATTCAAGGTGATGTGCGTTCCATCTGCCCCTCCAGGTATGATTTTCTTCCTTCCTTCTCCCTGGAACAGAGCTGCACCACTCCTCCTCCCCCTCTCCTTTTTAACAGCAGTTACTCCCCTTTTATTTCTCACCTTTATCATTCTTTCATTTTGCTTCTTAATGACATGAGGCCTTTTTTCCTGTAGACTCTCCCTCATGCTGTTAGCGTCTAATGGGTGCAGCAGAACGCCAAATTCCAAGAAGGAGGCAATTATTTCCAAATACAAATGGCTCAATCAGCTGGAGGAGGTACAAAAACAGTTGCATCGCTTTGTCGACTCATTAGCGAGGAAGCGTGGGACTAAGTTTATGTTCAAACACAACTTTTCGCACAATGTGCTTCAGGAGCTTTTGTTTTTCCAGTTGGAGCTGAGCATGTGTAGCTTGCAGACATGTTTTATGGATATCGTCCGTCAGTCCCGCTGGCGTCTCTGTCCAAAGTGTGTCTGTCTGCAGACGAGGACCACATGGACTTCTGCTTCAGCTGAAAAAGAGGAAATCTTCTCACTCATCTGGACTCATCTCTCTGGATTAGGTAGCCAGATTAAAACAGTGCGTATATTAAGACACTCATGCAGGTCTCAGTGCTGTAGCCTTTACCAACTCCTGCCGCATTCTTCATCATCTATTCAGCTCATTTCATGCTAATTAGCTCACGCACGGTGCCGGTCGTGAGCCTGCGGCCACTTTGGCCGTCCCTCGCCGTCAGATAGTTACGCGACAGCTGCCGAACGTGGAGGATTTCACCCCTTCGCCATCTGAAATGAAGGCCGGTGGGCTCCCTTCACTATAGATGAGGAAAGGGCGGCGGCTCTGGGCGCGGCGCCGAGGGAGGAGTCACGTCTTAAAGCCTGTTCTGTAAGCGAGGGAACATCTCCTGGTTTTAGTTGGATGGAGTCGACCTGATCTGCACATCCTCAGTGTGAGATGATCTATCAATCAATCACCGGTCGGCCTCACGGCAAAAAACATTTTAGCATATTAGCCACAAAGGTGTGGATGGCCGAGATTATTCAAGGCAACAGATTGCTTAGCAGGCCGACCCGCCCCCTCGCAGTGACTTTCTAAAGCTGAAAAATGAGGGACGGTGGAAGAGATGACAGTACTTCAGCTTTCATTAACTTTGAAACACTTTCGGCAGAGTGCAACAGTGCACAGATGTAATTAATTTCCTCAAGGACGAGCGTTTCAGTGCTTTTAGATAATGACTGAAGCTCCGCCGTAATGCCTCAGAAGGAAAATGTTCCCTCACACCAATTTCTCTATCAAAGTGTTGGACTCTCCCTCTACATTGGCCGTCTGTGGCCTCCCACCAGTCGCCTGTGTTGTCGGTCGTGGTCGACGGACGGCTGCACTGAAAGGAGCTGCGTGTCACGTGGATTTCAGGTTCATTCGCCATATTTGTAGCCCTCCCCACTGCCAGTCTCTAAATTCTCCTGCATCACACGGTGACGCCATATTAAAAGGAGCCTTATCGACCTGTGGCAGATGCTCCTGTGGGCAGAATGTGTTTCAGGTTTCAAATGATTCGAATCTATCTTTTAAACGGCCTTTTTCCAGTTTTGAGGCCATTTAAAAAAAGAAAAGGAAAAAAAAAAATTTCTAAATAGGCTGTAACGCTTCCTGTGACCCAAAACATCGCTGTCATGAGCAGCTGAGTGGCGCACAGACGCACGTTCCGGGTCTTCTTCCTGTCGGGGAAGCGCAGGTTGGAGCCTGAATTAAGACCGTTTTGGTCGGCACGTTGGGCCCAGCATCAATCACTGTCTTTCAGGCCACTTCCTGCCCTGCACCGCTCTCTCTATCGCTCACTCACACAATGTTTTGTCACTTCCACAATGGAGAATAGACTCCGAACTGCCTCCTCCCAGGAGAAAACAGATGTCCTTGCATGGATGTCGTGAGGCGTGAATCTATGGAGCGTCGGGTTTCCTGCCAAGGGCAAACAGCCTCGCGCTTCTGTAGAACCCCTGATCTCTAAAGATGGGAGCTGTTTTTTGTGCCTTACAGCCTCAGGAGCATGTTTATGTAAAGAAAAAAAAAGCAATGCATGTTTTATTAATTAAATATTGTCCCTGTGATGATGAAAACCATTTTTAGTTGTATTTCTGACTTCCTGTGTCCGTGTGACAGACTGTAAATCTCCTGCGGCTTGCAATGAAATGCCCATGAAGTGGGCACTCTTCTGCTCCTGAACCTGTCGTACAGCCCACTGACGGGCGGCAGGGATGATGAATGTGGAAGGGGAATTCTGTTCCTTCGCCTTCCTCTTTTGCCTCGGCGCAGCTATCAGCCGTACAGCTAACCGGCGATGTAGCGGCTATTAGACACACAAATTATAATGAATATTGCCTTTTTTTAATGTAGTAAATCAAAGAGAAGGTCTGTATTGGTTGGCTGTTAATGAAAGATCAAAGGCTATTTCCATCTTCTTTCTCTTTCTCATGTTTCATTATCGGGCCTCACTTTAGGCTCTGCTCCCCTCTCAAATGATTTAACGGCATCTTTTATTCAAAAGGCAGTTCGCCGCCTCGTCACGCCACCGTTCAGCAAGTCTCACACTATCATTGCAACGACGTTTCCTCACCAGGCTCATCCTTTATCACGACGCCAGCTGCTGCTTTTGTCCTCGCGTCACATCGTTTGTGGACTCGAACAAACACTTGAGGAGCGAGCGAGCGCGGTGCCGCCCCTCTTAAACCTCCACTATCATCAACAGCCCGTCTTTGCTCTAATTGAATTGCGGTGGCAAAAACACCGTGTACGTGTTTTTCCTCTAAAATACTCACACTGATAATGATACCTGAGCACAGCACTGTTCGCTCGGCTGGCCTGTTGCACAGTTCTGCTGCTGGTTACAGAAGTAGAAATAAAGTTGAATATACTCTCAGATTTTTGTTTGCTCTCCATGTTCAAACTCAGGGTTATCGCTGGATGTACTTGTTATGTCCTTTCTGGACTATAGGGGGCAGCGTAGAGCAGAACGCCCTTGCTGCTGAGTGCAAGCAAGCGCTGATGGATTTCAGTCCACTCTTTTGGCAACACTTTCAGCAGCATGGAGGCACTTTTTGTTTTTTCACCTTTCACCATTCAGTCTGCTGCGATCGGATTTTATGCTCCACGAACCTGCGAACAGCAGGAACAGTGAATGGAGATGCAACCTCGCTGAGACTTCGGGTCTGCCACCCACAGCTCTACATCAGATCGGCTCACTAATGCAGCTTCTTCCTTTTCAGCAGCTGCAAAGATTCCGCTCCATCAAACATACGGGGAGAAATGATCGATTTTTGTGTTTTTTAGCTGAGAATTCCTGCAGCAACATCTAAAGTCTTGACGTATGAGTAACTTGTATAATATCGACTTCTCATAGTTACCCAAGGATCAAAGCAGCATGTTTAGACTTTAGTTAAAGACTTTTATTCTACCCCTATAATGTGGAAATGATGAAACAAGGACTGAAATCAATAAACAGAATGACAATTGATTCGATTCTGTCCCATGTCATCTGTCGCCCTGTCAAACCGCCACAGCTAGCTACCACAAATACATCCCGATTCTTATCACACGCTCACTATTGACGACCACGGCGATCATGTTGCTGACAAATATGGTCAGAAATGGCCGGCTTACGGGAAAGTCAGATCTTGTTTTGTTCAACGGCATTAAATATGGAGTTCGTTCTGACATATAAGTAGTGCAAAGGCGAAAGTTATTGAGGTTATTTTTGTCTCTCTGTGGTGCCGCATACAGGAAAAATAAAGCCCAGAAAACATTTCTAAATGCAAGTTTGTACTAGTTTTTCTTTTTCCTCCTGCTACTTTTCTAAGGGTTTACCAGTAGAATAGAAGCTCGTGCACGGAAGCATTAACATGGAAGTAAATTCATGCATTTAGCATCAGACTCTGCAGCGTTTCCTGAATACCAAGGGCTGAATCATCTTGTGTGCAGAAATCCATCAATTTAATGTCTGAATGACTTTTAAACAGAAATAATAAAGCGGGTTAATTGAATCAACCACATTTATTCAGCTTGCTTATTTATCATGTTGCTATAAAATGGATTTTTGCCTGTTTTTGTTCATGAGCACTGAGGTTCATCATTCCCTGTGAAGGTATTTGCTTCATATTTGCTTTGAGTTTTGTGATTATTTCTGACAGATTTCTGCTCCTCCTCAGTCCAGTTTTTCAACATTCCTCTGTAGATATAAAACAGTAAATGAGCTGCCAGTGAGTGATTGATTGGCCATGTGAAAGCAGACACCAGAGCCCTTTAATTACACTCCCCTCGTATCGATGCGTCTGCCCCGGTGTGACGGGCGTCACATATGTCGGCAGCTTGGATTTTATACACCTGGCTGGAAGCTGCTCGTCGTGGCGCCAACGCATGAAACCGCTTTGTCAACAAAGTGCCTCGGCATGAAAGCTTTTAGCATTCATGTATTCACTGATCCGCTTACTCTCTTTAATGGTGCGAAGTGAATTTGACGTTGATTGATGAACAATCGCGCTCGAACTGACCCTTCGTTTAATCCATATCTGCCACCATGTACGCGCCGACGTTTTGTGTATAGAGACCTAAACAAAAGCAGCTTTTAGCATTGAAGAAGCTAACGTGAGCCTTCAAGGCCAGTGTAACATGACATTACAGATTAATGAGGAGAAACATTAGATGCACATACGAGTGAGAATGTTTGAAAAAATTATATAGATCAGGAAACTTCTTCTAAATCCATTAAAACGAGGCGTTCATGCAGCGGGTCGTGTTACACATTTTTCCGTGTCACTTCCACCTGGAACCTCTCGGCTAAAACCTCCATTTGCTCTGATTTGAGATGCATTTTAATGCTGTTGCTATAAATTTGATGATTTGCTGTGGGTAAATAGTGGTTTCCAATAAAAAATTAAAGGAACTTTAAAGAAGCGACCACTGAGACAACACTTTCCAGCACTTACAAACACCAAACTTTATACTTTCATAGACATTCATCCACGTACTGATGTTAAAAGCATAGTAAATGGGTTTTTATGGCTGTTGACAGTAATTCCTCATTTCTGGAGTGACAAAAGAAGGAACAGAAGATTTCCTGCATAAAATATTTTGACTCCATCGGGTCAATAGAAAAAATAGTTTAAATAATATATCTACCTATTACAATGTTGAATTCTTTCCTCTGGAAATATTTCATTACAAACCCCCAATTTTCCTATGGAATAGAAAAAAGGAGTGGATCTAATTGTCTCTCCTTACTTTTATGGAAAACATGGAATACATTTTAGTAAACGTGTTAAAGTTGAACTTGTTTTCATCCAGCTGCTCTTTGGGTTGTTTTCACACAAAAACTCGTGGCTTGTTGGGAGGATGGAGAATCGGCCAGGAGAAAACCCATTAAATGTTGGTGCACATCCATGAAATTCTCCCCGGCTGGGCAGGGCTTCCTCTCCGAGCCCCCGCCTGTGGTCGACACCTCGCTGGTTTTAATGGCCGGCGTGTCTTGAGCTCACCTGGAGAGGGTCATCCATCAGTCCGGGGGGGTGACGTTTTCCCTGGATCACGTCTCAACACCGCACAAATCCCGACTTTTATTGTTTGTTTAATGGACGGTCGGTTCGGCTGCACGTTCTCACCTGAACCTCGGCGGGAGCTGCGTGTACAAACGCACAAACACGGGCGCGTTGGTTCACGGGCGTTGGGAAACCTTTGTTAGTTCTGGAGTTTAGCCGCTAAATTGATAAATCCCATATATTAATCACAGGGAAAAGATTGAATTTCGCTACAAACAAGTAATTGATTTGCGTCTGTGCTCCGCCACAATGCTCCATTACGCCAGATTTATTTAAACGAGATGCAAAAACCTCTGACAAAACTTTATTATGTCACAGTCTCACGACAGTTGTTAATTTGATTTCATTAGGGCGGAATAAAATTCGAATTTCAAATAATGACTCCCACAGGGCTTCTCTGATCCCAAACAGGCTTTTTTTTTTAACTCCTTAACCATCACTCACAGTTTATACAGATTTCAGAGGGAGGATATAATTTAGGGAAGAAAAATAAGGAAATTCTTAATACTGAGATTTCGAAGTGACAAGGTGAGTGAGTTGGAATAAAATGTTCCATCTGGATTTTAATGGTTGGGAGCTTCATGTTTTCTTGATGAATTGATGATTTATGGTGGGGAAAAGGCAGATGTTCGCTGGAGACGCCAACTGTGGTGATTTTTGCTGATTCATTTGTAAATTTAGTGAAGTCTGCGGACATGAGGCTGGTGGAGATGAGCCGGAGCGTCTACACCCGCTTTCAGTCTTTCCGTAGATGACCGAGGCAGTCCGACTGAAACTGGACTTGTGGGACAGGAAGGAGACGAGATGTTCTCCGGCGACAGCTGTGTGGATGCACGTGTGGATGCTGCGAGGTTAGACGGGTCTCCTCCACTCTGCTGCCTGTCTCACACCTCACCTGAACGTCAGGGCAGCAAATGAGACGGAATGTTGTCATTCCCGAAGGGCCTCTCGAGGACGGAGAAGGCGAGTGGCTGCACCTCAGGGAGGCAGAGCTAAGACGCGGAAAATTGCTTGTGATTTTAATTGTTGCCTCTGGACAACAAATCAAAAGAAGTTATTTGTTTTTTTCTTCATCTTGCCGCATTAGCATTTGCTAATTCATGCTAATTAAGCTCCTGTTGCCATATTGCATTAGTGGGTGGCGTTGATTGGATTATGTCAACATGTGAGAGAGAACTGGTGTTTTGTTCTGTGTTTTTCTCACAAACTGGAGCAGAAAAGTCGTCACCTGTCGTAGCGGCGCAGCTTCAGTCCTCCTAACCAGCTTGAATCAGCTGTTATCAGGCTCATTGACAATCCGATGGGTCCGTAAATGATGAGGAATAAAAAGTTCAACATCTCCCCCGGCTTTAATTATGTTAAACATGTTTGATCTCTGATGCCATAATTACCCATTTAGAGCTGGAAGCTGTGGGGAAATGAATGACAATGATGCTTTTGTTTTTTCCCCTTTCCTCTCGCTAACTGTCTGCGCGGCTAAATACGACTGACGGTGACATGGTAGCAGGAACGAGGAGAGACGCAGGAACAAAACATTTATCAGGACTGACAGAGCAGAGAAGATACAGATATGGAGCAGGACTGACAACCACCACACACACACACATGCACACACACACAGCCATCTACCTTTGTGCATGGGGATTCTCAACCATCTCAAACATCAAAGGGTCGCCGTCCCTCAGAATGAAAGAGAAGAGAAAGTGCTTTTTTCTGGAGCCATTTTTTCTCTGACAGACGCACCAACAGTCTTTTATTCCTCCTCACATGAAGCCGACGGTTAAAGATCGGCGAAAAGGGAGCGCCTGGAACGTGATTACAGATAATGAAGGACTGTTTTGGTCCAAATGCAATGTGATTATAAGAGTGTGTGTGTGTGTGTGTGGGGGGGGGGGGGGTCTGGCAGCAGATTTTGACTTCAGAGGCAAACGGGGACACAGACGTGGTGACATTTCAGTTCAGCCGAAACTTGAAATGGATCAGAAAATTAAATCAGGAATTTATCGTAAAAACCTGGATGAGTTTTCTTGCGGCGTTAAAGGACGAGCTGGCAGCAAGAGTTGTTCTACGTTACTTCTGGGGGGCTTTTTCTTCCTCTGGTCTTTGGCATTTTGACTCAATCACTTATGAGCTGAAGACAACCTCGTCTGTGTGGCAGATGAATTATTTATTTGTCTCTGTCCATAGAGGTGAGCTTCTTTAGGAAAGGAAAAGTACATTTTTCCATTTTAATTTTTCTTCTTCTTGTAATTAAGTACATTTTAATGATTGTAATATATGAAAATATAATAAAACAGATTGCTTGGTGAATAATGAGTGGAGAAATTATGCTTTGCTAAGTGGAAAGCATGAAAAATAGAGACGTGTCCTGTCTGAGAGTGCTAAAATGTTCCTAAATTGGACCTTTTCAATGACTCTCTCTCACTGCTAATTTTGTTACACCATTTAGATGATTCTGCTTCCTGAAAGGATCAGAATGTAAAGACCTGACAGCTGTTGCCCATACAGAGAATTGAATAAATTCCAATTTGTGGGAAGAAAAACCGACGTTTTCCGATTCGATTAGCAGCCCGGCGCTTCCATATTTTTAGCTTAATAGCAGGTGTTTCACATTCTGTTGTGTGTGGTTGTCAGCTTTTCTTTGTTGGGCTAAGACAATAAAGGTCACCTTTATTAATTATAGAAATTATTTACAGTAATTAGGCCAGTTATCAGAGGAGCGCTCTGCTCGCCCCTCTGCAGGAAATTCATTCTCCACACTTGGAATTATTTCAAGGTTACAAACTACGGATTTTCACGCCACATCACAACCACAGAGGCCAGCCTGGGTGATGGCAGAGGGGGGGTTCCATCCCACACATTATTACAATTTGAAAGGATGACGTTACACCGACGGTGCACCCCCTGAATCCCGTCACTCTTCCGGGTGTTCCGACGCTCCCGCTGCCCCCTCAGCAGGCGACTGTCCCCTGATCCTGTAACAGATGTTTTTGGCCCCAGAGCCGCCGAGGTGTGTCTGTCGGGGGCCGGGCTGCATATTTGTGCGCGAGCCATGACGGTGTTTTCCTGGAAATTGTCGGGAACGGTCAGCTTCCGCGGGAATTTCGCACAATGGAAAAAGTGCACATCGCTGTGAGGTTGGGTGTGGGTGGAGATATTTCTGGAATCTGCTTTTAAACGGTTCCACCGAATTTGTGATGCACAAACATCTTTTCAGCCAGATTAACGTTGTTTCTGGAAAGTCTAGTCCGTCTCGACGGATTCATCAGCCTAATCCATAAAAAAGGTCAACAACTTGACCTGCAACCAGCTCCAAAGCTGCACCTTTGTTCGGTAAATGGCTCGACCCTGTGACATTTAGATTTGTGGGGGAACGCGAGAGAATGCTTCTCTGTTTCCAAGTGCACGGACGCTCCAGGCCAGACAGCTGCATGTTATCAGAGTGAAATAGTTTGGCCACCGATTTGTTCTTCTTCTGTCGGTAGTAAACGTTATTAAACTGTAGCTAAAAACAACAGAACAGACAGGCCTCCTCTCAGAATCTCATTACTTTGGCTCAGTTTTGTCATTTGCTTAAATGGTTTCATTGAGGAATGAGGCCCTCCACCCATAAAGGAAGAGGAGACGAACAGACCCAGTCATCGTAGACAAAGATCCAGGCGTGGTTTTAATCCCAAAGATATGGTTTTCAACCAGAACGGGTCATTGGGGTCGAAGGTCAGCGGAATCAGCGACACCTGGCATAACATCATTGGGATTAAGGAAATCAATAACTTCTTTCATCAAATATTAAGCTCAAGGTGCCTCAATGGCATTCATATAACAGATTCTTATACATAATATCTACTGATCAAACGTTAAGACTTTGTTTTACCAGCCAAGAACAGAAGAAAACACCCAGCAGTCTCGGCAAAATGTAGCCTGGGGTTTAGGCATTATAGAGGCTGTGTGATGAAAACGGGGACTATTAAGTCGCTTTTGTGATAGAACGTGTCACCTATTCTGAGAGCTAATTAGATGGTTGTGCAGATACAGTGAGGCAAATGGAATACACTGGGGCTTTGCTGTCCTTGATACAGGTCTAATTGGTGGAATTGGAATGAAAAAGGCCCTGCAGGCTCCTCATATTTAAAGCAGAGTAGGTGTAAAGGCAGGTCACACGCGCGGAAGAAATTAGAGGAGGTGACTTTTGGGAGTTCTGCAGCGCCGCTTCATCTGCAAACGCATGTAATCTGTGTCTTTGACACGTAGTAGCAGGTCATGTGACTCTGTCCAAACATGGAGAGATTAGGAATGAGCCCTTGATAGTCTGAATTCTTTTAATGTCTCATCACGGACGCGTGGCAGGAGGCTTTCTTTGTGGAAAACAATAACAGTAAAAACAGTGAAGGGTCTCGCCGCCGCTGTGAGCGGATTGATCACTGCTTTTTGCTGCGGCTGTACGCTGGAGGGGGGGGGTGGCGTGTTGTGAGATGTGGGTCTCATCACCGTGCAGCCGAATCTGACTGCTGCATCAAATAAACACGGAAATGTCAGAGCTGAGCTCCTGCAGGGGGATTAGTATGTGTGACAAGTGAAGCGTCCCCCGCCTGCTTGTTTGCAGAAGAAAGGAGGGGAAATATTTGACATTTGTTCACGCGTGATGATCTTCCTAACAATTATGCGCATGCACGTGGGATCCTATTAACAAGGCTTCGGGGAGACTCTCCACACGGTGCCCCTTTGCTTCCTCTTTGTCCTCGCTGGCTCAGTTCATGCTTGAGGAATCAGGTGGTCTCACAGAAGGAAGCCGGATGATGAGAAAAAGGGGGAAAAAACATCCCAGTTAACGTTAAACCGGAATGCTGCTCTTGAACGTCTTCTTATCTTTGTTGACTTCTTTTTGGGCATGAAAGACATTGATGTGCAGATGTGCTGTGTCGTGCACATGAACCAGACGTCGGGGTGTAACCCGAGTGGATTTACTGCAGTTCAAATCCTGCTATTTTTGAACTCTTGAAAAACAAAACCCCATGTATTCGAACGTTTCAGCTATCGTATGTTTTAGCTACTGTGGTGCAGCAGCTTCATTCTGCCCCTCTGACCCAGAGGTCAGCCTATCCACACCATCCAGATGTGTTATCTGGCCTGTTAGCTGAGAGCACTGCTGACCAGTCTCTGGTCTGGTGACCAGAATCTCCCACTAGTTTTTGAAAATGTGTCTGAATTTGATTGTCTGTGCTTTCTTTTTTGCTTTATTGGAGCTTTTATTCACTTTATCTGTGTTACTGTCACTGAGCTTTGACAGCAACCTTGCAAAAAGATGCAAATTCAGTTATTTTTGGCCTCAACAATCACAAAATAAAACCCAAAACAACAAAATCCTGGAGGTGCTTTCTATTCTGACTGCAGAAGGATAAAAAAAAGAACCACACAAGCAAATGTAGCATACGCTAATATTCCAAATCCCTCCTACGGATCATTTCTGTTGGCGCAATCAATCAAATAATGTAAAAAAAATAACAGCATTTTTTTACTTTCCCTTCCCGATATTAGAGTCCGCCTGGGAAAGTCCACCCTAGATTGTTTTCCTTCGCAGTGACACCAGCGAGCACCTCCCGGCTGCTGTCTTTGCCGAGCACGAATGTGTTTGAGTCTCGCTGCAGATCCGTCACATCAGCGCATTGAGCCTCCTCCCTCCCCCCCCAAAGAAATCCTGTTTTGACTGCTCAATAAAAGCAGAAGGCCGATTTGTGGCAGGAGAAGCGTCGTTGAATGTAAAACAGGATTCCAGGAAAGGAGCTTTCTTCATTAAATGTGAGGTTTTTTTAATGACCAGCCGACGGAGCAGAGGATGCAGCGAGGGGGCAACGGAGGCTGCACCAGCGTCTGCCAAGCTAACCAAGATTTTATTACACGATGCAATCAGAACCTTTGCATTAATCATTCATAGTCATTGTGCCCCATTTTCTTCCCTCCGCAGCTGAATTATGAATGTCCAGGTCCTCCTTTCCTTTATATAATCCTACATCTCGCAGATAGAGTCATAAAATCGTCAGTTCGGTTTCATAAACGCCTGCGTGCTGATTAAGCTGTTTTCCTTCCGCCTCTCCCCTCTTCCCAGAGTTTTTCCTGGAGCTGCTGGACAACTCGGAGAAGTCTCTGAACAGCATGTTCACGCGCACTTACGGGAAGCTCTACATGCAGAACTCGGGCGTGTTCCAGGACCTCTTCACCGAGCTGAAGCGCTACTACACGGGCGGCAACGTCAACCTGGAGGAGATGCTGAACGACTTCTGGTCGCGGCTGCTGGAGCACATGTTCCAGCTGCTCAACTCGCAGTACCACTTCAGCGAAGACTACCTGGAGTGCATCAGCAAGCACACGGAGCAGCTGAAACCCTTCGGCGATGTGCCCAGGAAGCTGAAGGCCCAGGTCAACAGGGCCTTCATCGCCGCGCGGACCTTTGTTCAGGGGCTGACGGTCGGACGGGAGGTCGCCAACAGGGTCGCCAAGGTTAGTCTGAGTGTCTCCCTGCAGCTGCTGTCGCTGTTACAGAATATGATCGGGAAGTCGGGAAGGATTTCAGCCGCCTGCAGCCGGAAGAGGTCATGATTATTCTAATATATGAAGAGAATTGATGAAACAAAAGTTAATCCCCCATTTATCCCCCGTGTAACAATTATCCACCTTATCTGAATGATTAATTAAAGGCTGATTAATTAAGAGTGTTAAACACATTTGACCCTGGGTGTGAGGTCAGGGGTACTTTTTTCTACATGTTGGGCTTCACATGAAGCCGAGTGACCCACGTGGAGGTTTAGAGGAGGAGGTGGATTAAGAAGCTGCCCCCCCCCGAGAGATTTCCTTCAGTATTCCGCACTCCCAGCTTTAAAAAACAGGCCACATCTTCCACCCACATTTTAATTTGATATTAATAAAGTTTTGCTCTTCTGCTGTTGTTTGTTGCTGTGCTTAGGGGGGTAAAGAAAAAAAGCTAATTAGATTCTGAAAAATGCTGTTTTTAGAGCATCCTCGGATAGGGGAGATTAAAAATGTGTTTGTAAAGGCTTATTGGATATGTTTACTAATTCCATATTAACTACAGAAAGTTATGCAACAACTCTTCACGGAGATCTGAAACTATAAAGATTACGCAACCAAAGCTGCAGCAGCGATGACATCACAGCTGCAGAAGCTTCACTAGTTTGGTGACGTGTCTCTAAATTCTCTCGCCGTGTGGCTTGTAGGCGGTTACAGATGTGCGGTAAACTGGTGAAGCGTCCAGGACCCAGCTGCCGCACGCCTGTGGAGGGTGGACAGACAGGCGTCAGGTGCTGACGCGTGGATGTGCGCAGAGCACCTGTATCCTCAGTCTTCTTCACACGGATAAGGGACATGGTGCGAATAGACTCCATGACGTTGCGTGTGCGGCGTGGAACACTGGGTCTTTCTTGCCGTCACATATCATTGCCGAGGAATCAGTCAGCTTTATTTGTTTGTCTCCTTTGCCCACCGAGGTGGCGTTCCTCCGCCAGCTGTAACCGCTCCACCCGTTCCGGCTGAGCAGATGAATACAATGGAACGCGCTTAGCTTTTAGATCAATGATCAAGAGTCCCCGGGAAGCAGGAAGGCCCCAGAAGAGCCAGTCCGGAGAACTGGAAGTTCCGGGCCGGCAGGGGGGTCACCTGATGGAACATTCCCAGCGTCCCTGTGAGTCCGTGAACCATCTTACATGTGCAATTTTATACCTAAGAGACCAAATTTATTGGTCTTTGCAATGGAGATTTGAAAGATGATGATGTCACCGAAGTAATCAGACGTGACTCATCACAGCTGGACCAACGCTAACTATACATACTGCAATGTGCAGTTCCATAATCCATCTGGAGTGAGAGTGCACGATGGCTTAGCTTGTACACACCGTCCCTAGCGAGTGGCTCTCTCATTCTACCGTTAAACTGCTGACTTGTGCAACCAAATGGGTTATGAAACATCTAAAATCTGAAGTTTTGAAGCGACGGCGAGGGGTTGTGTTTACAGAACAACCATCTGTCGTTTCAGATTTCCGATCCCATGAACGCACGGACGCCCATCCATAATTACCGCTGCTCTGCGCACGCGGTCGGGGATGAAACTTGGGATTGAAATGGGATTGGGGCGGACTTGCTCTGAGCAGTTTCCCAGACGCGGGATCATGGATTAAGAGCGGAATCTCTTTGGATTACAGTTTATGATGACCATTAAGAGTTTTATCCTCGGGGTACTTAAAACACAGCACAAGCACATTAGGACCTGCTCAGAGAAAATTGCAGAGATTAGGACATTTTGAAAGGTTCAAGGCGCATTTAGAGCACTTATCACTCGCTCTACGTAGGCACGGGAAGCCCGTTGAGTCACGATGGAGGCAGAGATGTTATTTTGCAGTCAGGGATTTAGTTGCTGATGTTGATCTCATTATGGACTCATTTCCAGCCAGGAATGTTTAACGCTAAGCCTCGGAACATTTGCCGCCCCTCACAAAACGGTTACCTTTGAGTGTCGTGAGCTGCGGGGGGTCATTCTGGGAGCCTCGGCTTCCTGCTGCCAGGCCGCTCGGGTCTGCGCGGCACATCACGCAGCGATGGCCGCAACGGGCGAAGCAGGTGCAAAAATGGCATCAAGCTTTTGATCCAAATACAATTAACCTACTTCTTATGAAAGAGAAGAGAGATCCCCCCCACCACAATTGTTTAATCGAGAGGTTTTTTGTGGGTAATCTGTGTGATGGAAGGAAACAGCGGGGGGTTTAAATCCCGGGGTTAAAATCCAGCGAACACAGCCATGGATCCCTTGTGTGCGGGCGTGTGTCACCTGTAGGTCCGAGCACCTCGGTCAGTTCAGAGCATTTCTGCTTTAAAATGCTACAGAAGGCAATATTCAAGTCTGTTTGACCCTTTCAGGCCACTGTAGAAACAGGGCCGGGCAGCATTCTGGCGCCCACATATCCCGTCTCCCGTTTTGAAGCTCCCCCCCAACCAGCGGCTGGTCTATGTGTGGCAGACGTTCCTCATAAAATGTCAAAGCTTATCGCGAGGATTGAAAACGATAGGGCGCTCGGGGACAACGCTCCATCAGCCCGAGTGTTCATACATTAGTAGCAACGCCTTGTGCACGAGAGGCCACGCCACAGTTACAAACTCAGAAACTGGCTTACGTATGTGTCAACATTAATGTTCCTTGAATAGGAAACAACAAGTAATCAATTAAACGTCCGAGGGACTAATGTGAGTCACAGTTTCTTTCGGTGACTCGTTGGATTATCAAACAGTTTAAGACCTTGAATGAACTGTTGCATTTACATGGGCTCTTGAACGCACTGTACTGGCGAGACAGGTCATTCATCAAGTTAAATAATTTAGTCTTATGTGTATTTAATGAATGTTCAGTAATGAAACGCTGCCTGATTGCCGTTCGCCTCTTCCATGAAATTCTGAGAACAGTTTCCAGACAGCATTTAAAACCTTTTTTCAGAAACTAAATGTGAACTTAAGGAGCAATTTGTATTAGATGAGCAGATTTTCTCGATATCGAACCGTGACAATTAGTGCATCGCTGCTCGGCTGCTCACCTTTTTCTTCCTTCTATGTCCGTCACAAACTTGCTGGTTTGTTGGTTCTGAATATTATTTTTAAATGTTTTTTTTCCACTTCCAGTTTTAATGGCAAAAACAGACAAAAAAAAAACCTAGAAAATAAACTAGTGATTCATTAATTGAAATGCTTAACTATCATGGTTGGGAACCAGCTAGCTTAAGGCTAATAATACTAATTATAGTAAAAATACATTTACCTTTGAAGAGGTAAAAAAGGTTAAATGTGTACATTCATTTGAGACGATTAGCTGTATATGCTGTATTAGCCAATTAACAATGACAGCAGGCCCACCGATTAAGTGACCTCGTCTCTAACAGAGCGAGCTTCATTTGTGTTTCACAGCCAAAGCCTACTTCTCCAGATGCACGCCCAAGCTCGCTGGCGTTGGGCTCACACAGCTTGCCGGGGATGAGGTCTCAGCCACAGTGCTGTGACGACAGATGGCAACTGGCTCAGAAAGGTTGGCACGTCATCGGGAAATGTGCTGCACCAAAGATGTCCTTTTTAATTAAAAGATTTTGATCTGCAGCGAACTGCAGAAAGTTGGAGGGGGGGGACGAGAGCTGGCATGTGGTCTGAAATACAAGGGCACCATATGAGAGAATAACGCCGCCCTCTCTGCAGCGCACGTTTGCTTAGCAGAGACGTCGGCACCCTGGGCTGATTCTGAGGTGGAAAAAGAAACTTTTGAAAGCCAGAACAGAACCAAGTTGGTTCAGTCACCAGGGTTGATGAACACACCGGCCTTGAACTAATATCCTGCACCGCATCTTTATTTAACGACCTGTCGGAGGCGACTGTCAGCCCTGGAGTTGTGACATTTGTCCAGAGGTTTCCTGGCAGCCACACGAGGCTTGTCTGACCCCGACATCCAGATCCGCGGTGTCAGGCGCAAGTAGGAGCCTCGCTTTGATGGCGGATGCTCTTTGACAGATGGGTAAGAATATAGTACATGCAGGTCTGGAACCCCCCCCTTCCCCAGCACACAGTTCGCGGTGACACATCAGAGCGGGTTTGGCTTTTAGCACGTTTGCACTTTGTCTCGGTAAATTAAAGAAACAGCCCCGACCGCCGCTCACGACATGCCACATAACATGGTGCACGTCAGCGTGGATCAAAGGATGCTGCGGTGCCTCCTTACAGACGCACGCCCGAGCTGGATCACTACCCACCGGGGGCCGCCGGCGCAGCGCCGCCCTCTTTTGTGCAGACACGTGGATATTCCGTCGCTCTCTGACATTCATCGATCTGACAGGGAATGATTTTAGCGCAGCCTCCCCGGAATTGTCCCCCGACTTAACATGCCGAGGAGGGGGGACTCTGGAGTTCCCAGGAAGTGGGCGGGATTAGCGAGAGTGCAAAGTGCTGCCGACCGTGTTTTATCATCAATGACAACTTCACTGCATATATTGTCACATCCTGGGCAAATTCTCGCCACTGGTTTTTAATTAATCATCTGCTTTACAGCTTCATTTCGGCTCATCACAACTCTCCTCTCTGTCTCCGATTGTTAACATCATTTGTATTTATATTTATATATATTCTCACGTTTTAAAAATAGCTGCATCCGCGGAGCTTGGGAGCTTATTCTAGGAAGCCGTGCACGATGTCGCACCAAGTCGGCAAATAATAAGCTACGGCTTCCGTCTTGATAGCTTTGTCGGACTTTTCTATTTTGATGTCACATGTCAGGAAAGTCTTTTCATCACATAATGGCCGTCACCCATTTTCCCTTTACCCAGAAGTCATTTTTCCAGTACATCACTGGTAAATTTGACTTTTACCTGTGAAGGTGTAATTATCTAAAGTGGTGATTTGACATCAAAGTAAGAATTTAGGAGAGCGTTTATGATTAAAAAAAAACCTTTTTAAAAGTTTATATGTCAGAAACGACTCCCCGGGGATGCTCAGAATGACTACATGTGCTGGTGTTTGGTGTTTTATCCACTTTTTCTCTCTAAGGCTTCTTGCTGTTTGCAGTATTACAGGTAGTTCCACCTCAATTTTGAAGGTTATGACAGTGAATCTTTTAGTCCTGCTTAAACACGACTTGAATCCTCATCAGATTAAAGATGAGAGGGTCAGACCAGGGCCACCAGCGTTCACATGGTGCTCTTGAGGATCTAACAGCAGAATCTGGATCCATCTGACATTTTGTTATCAGCACTCGGACCCAGTAGATCTTGATTTTGTTCCCATTACCATGTTTATATTCACTCCTCACCTTTTTATTGTTCTTCTTCCATCTGCTCAGCAGTCAACTGTCCCTCTGCACCACCTCCAACAGTTCCTGGTGCTGCGTTCAAGTGTGAGTTTAAGTTTGGGTCAGATGAGCTCCTCGATGCGTGGTACGAGTAAAAACTCACAGTAGGGAGATGTGGAGGTGGAGGTGGAGGTGAAGGTGAGAGATTCAAGTGTTTTCGTTCAATGAGTGAGCACCCACGTGTTAGTTTAATAAACAGCAGCTCAGATTGAGCTTCATAACATGTCTGAGGAAGCTTATTGTGAAAATTAGATTTCTCAGGTGTGAACAACACTTCCTGATAGGCCGGCGACAGGTCCAGACATTCTTTTCTCCAGCCTCCCTCAATCATTAAATCAATCTTTATTTATATAGCATCTGTCACAATGAAAGTTGTCTCTAGGCGCTTTCCAGAATCCCAGGGCCTGACCCCCAACAAGCAACAGTGGCAAGGAAAAACTCCCCTTTAACAGGAAGAAACCTTGAGCAGGACCAGGCTCATGTAGGGGGACCCTCCTGCTGATGGCCGGCTGGGTGGAGAGGGAGGAGGAGGAGGAGGACAGGTAGAGGAGAGAATAAGCATAGATCATGGAAATACATTAATTATAACAAACTGCTGTTATAGTTGAGTGGAGTCAGCGGGGTCGGAGGTCAGTAGGTCAGCAGGTCAGCATACAGCTATGAGAACATCCCTCTTTGAGAACATTCAGGGGCTCCAGGACCCGAGGGGAGATGTGTGTTCTGGGTCCAGTGTTTCCTGCTTGGAGGCAACCTGACCAACTCAGCTGGTTCCTCTCAACCCTGAGGAGCAGTTTGGGACCCGAACACTTTAGCTGATGGTGAAACTATAGCGGCTGCTCCAAAAAGCAGAGCTGGAACCTTCAAAAGGGTGATAGAACCATGGGTGAAGGACAACCCCGCTGAAAGTTAATGTGAAAAGATGAATCTTTACTTTGATTTTAGGCAATGACATCATTTTAAATAGCATTTCCTGTCTTAGTTAAGGCTTTAAAGTCAACCCTGTTCTTAGCCAGACGTAAGCGAGACGCTGAGTGAAGATTTTACGTCTGTTATTGGGGAGCGGGCACATGCTTTTTCTCGGTGGCAGATGGTCGTCTGATTTGCAAAGTGACAGATCACTCACGCCGCCATTGACAGTAATGGCTGTGGAATTGAGTGGGGACACTGGGGCAGTAATCCAGTCTTACATCCATGTCCAATCAGCGCGAGGCAACACACATCCTGTCACAATAATTATGACAGAAGTACTGAGACACATTTTTGGCAGCGGCGCCGACGTCCCACCAGTCTTCTCCTTGATTGGCCTTGGTTGCTTAAAAAGTCATTGTCATTTCTCACAACTTCTTCGCTTTGAGGCACAAAGCAATTTTCGGCGTCTTTGCCGCTCACATTCTGTCAGCCCTTCGGGGAGTTGGTGCCATATGTGCGCGACATCACCCCGTCGGAATTCAGGTGGCTCCTTACTGTATGATGCATTTATGGTTCGTAATTAGAAATGAGGTGGGGTTTTTTTCTTTTACTGAGGCTGCATTCATGTCTTCTTCTGAATTAATGTGTTAAGAGGTCTCACCCTCTTGGTTTTGTCATTTGCATTTTTTAAATGAGTTGTTTAAGTACCACAGGTGTACCAAAAGAAATAAATGATATTGCCTCATCTTAATTAAACTGATATACAAAGCCCGGTTTGTGTTGCTCACTCAAAGCCAGAGTGACTCCTTTATACACCGTTATTGCCTTAGCTCAAAGCTCAGGTGAATAAATAATTAGACTTTTCATATAACATTATTTTACAAGAAAAATCCTCCCCCTTTGTCAACACCTGCTAAAGTCTTCTACCTGGAACCAAAAAAAGTGTCTGAGCCTCTGGGGAAGGCTTTTGCTTGAACACCTTGGGAAGAGGAGGGCAGAGAGGTGAGTTCGTGTTTTAGAAGGTAAATTCATTTGGAGGAGAGTTGAAATATTTCTTTGTTTTTAAGCTAAACGAGTCCAGAGTTCCATCAACCAAACGAATCCAACAATGTTCATTGTTTCTATTTCTTCAATAGCTTTTTTCATTTTCCTGACGCGTAGGTAATTAAAACATATCTCAGGTCTGTCTGAAGGTATGTTTTAATTACCTTCACAGCTGATGTACAAGATAAATGAAAACGCAGTGGACCAAACTGTTAAAAAACAATTCATTATTAGCTCCAACATTTTAATTCATGTCTGTCTTCTTTACCTTCAGCTTTTCCTCCTCCTTCTTCTCTTCCTGGTTAGAACGGCTCATTTTAGCAGCAGCTTGATTTATCCACCAACATTAGCTGCCCTTAAACCTGGTAGCTGATAAGGATCTGGTCTTATCTGACCTCATGTTCCAAGGGGTTAAAAACTGTGTCCGTAGTGTACAAAGCTTTAATCTTTTTCAAGATATAGTCCAGTTTCCTTTGGAATAATTCGCTGCTCTTCCGGTTCAAGCCACACACGTGTTGCTCACATCACAGCACTTAAACATCTGTGGACTAGATTAGTTCTGTAATCTCCCCCTGAATAAGAGAGACCTCTCTTCACGGTCCTGCTGTCGGCGTGCTGTGAAATATTCCAGCCACTCGACTGTAAATAAATGCTAACAAGATTATCAGATTAGCCTTTATCCAAGACGTCCGCTGACTGCTGGGCGCCGGAGCTGCCGTGATGGAACAGAAACCCCGTGAGAGGAATCGCATAAAGATGCAGCAATTGATGCAAGACACATACACCCTCTCTCTCTCTCTCTCTCTCCCTCTGTCTCTGTCTCTGTCTCTCTCTCACTGTCTCAGACAGAAAATACGAGGGCTTTTAAAAAAATAAGTTTGCAATGTTTTGCTGGTGTCTGATGACACAGCATCTTATTCTCAGATGTTCTACACAGTTTATGTCCTCTCTGAACTTGATCTTTCATGTTAAAATGTGTAAAATGTGTCCTGCAAACCCAAGTTTTCATCTTTGAATTGGACCCATGTCCTTTGTGTTCAATGAAATGTTTCAGGTTTGTAGGAAAATGTAATATTATGATGTGCTGCGGATGAGCTCAATGTATTGGATCAACAAGATCCTTTAAATTTTTTATGCTCTTGTAGTAATTAAAAATAATAATAATTTGGTAAAACGCCTCCTCTTAAGTAAAAACTCTGAAGTTGGGAAGTAAGTTTTCCTCGCCAGCATGCTGTGATTGGCATCTTCTTTGTTCTGGACTTGTGTCCAGATCTGGCAGACCCACCTGCCTCCCCCGTCTGTTGGTTCTGATGGTGTCTTGTCCTGTTTTCTCTCCGTCTGTTTCATCTCAATAAGTCTCTCACTTCTCTCCTCTTTTCTTCTGTTTGGGAGTCGAGTTTCTTCCTCTGGCTCACAATAAGAAAAAAGCCTCCAATTTAATTTGCGTTTAAGCTCTCATATTTCCAACAAAAGAGAGAAAAGTCTGTTTTAAACATACTTTTGTGTGCTGTGGATTACCTGCTCGGCAGCACTTTTCATATAGAAAACAAATGTTTTTGAGAATTCCTGGCGCTCCCGGCGCTCCGGAGGCGACACCAGCCGCTGACAGTAACCCAACGGATGACGGACAGCATTGGAAACGACAGCCAAGCTCCTCGTTTAATGGCCTTCGTACGGGACGCCGTCTGATGTCAGCGGCAAATTGCAAATGTCAGGAACGGCTCATTTGATCCTCGCAACCAGCCGCCGAGCAGAAGGCGGTGCTAAAGCTGTACATCTCTGTCTCCTCTCTTTGAGTCACGCCTGCACGCATGTTCCCGCAGTGTTGGGAGACCGCCGCCATCGGCTGTTTTCCTGTGTTGTTGGTGTCGCTGGGTTTTAGGCCAACATTGGCACAGACCAGCTTTTTCCCGCTAACTCCTCCCACAAACAACGTGTCACAACACCGAACGATCCGGCGTTGACGCGCCCTTTAAGGATGTGCTGATTAACTGTGTTTTGACTGAGCAAACGCCAACATTTTAGCCGAATTAAATTTTGTTAACGGTCACTGGGTCGAGCAGAAAAACAAATATGAGCGTTTCTGGCGCGCGGCGGCGCCTCCTCTGACCGATCGGGCAGCCTCCGGGCCGTCTCCAGGGTGAGCGCTGGACACATTCTAAAGTCAAGCATGAATACATGGGCTGACAAGCCAATTATAAAAGCTCACTTTATTCTCCGCACCCCCACCTCGGGAGGAAAGCACACGTGAGCGGCGTGTCAGCCCCGTTCAACGTCATGACACAACAACAAAAGGCCCTTACGAGCAATCGACCAGGACAGATTTGTGACCCGCGTCATGTCGGGGTTCATCCGGAGGGGGGGGTTCGCATGTAATACTTTAAAGATGTGACGCGGCGCAGGGATGCTTGTCAGGAATTCCAGCGGGAATGGTGCTCGCGTTCCTCACCGATGTTTCGTGTGGGCTGGCGGCGCTCTGCAGCCGTTTCTGGGGAAACCCATACGCGTGCTCTGACTCCGTCACCGTTGGACTAATGAACATTGACATGAAGCATTAATGAAAAGCTAACAGCAGAACTTCTTTGCCTTTCAGGTGAACGTGTTCCCAGGATGCCGCGTGGCCTTGACCAGGATGATGTACTGTCCCTACTGCCGCGGGCTGCCTGGCCTGAGACCCTGCCAGAACTACTGCCGCAACGTGATGAGGGGCTGCCTGGCCAACCAGGCCGACCTGGACACCGAGTGGAACCTCTTCATCGGTAAGAAGTCATTCCCAGCGCCCTTTCACTTCTTTCTCTTTTTCCTTTTAACACCTTCCGAGGTCTGTCTCTCCGTCTGCTGGGTGCGCTCATGCTTCAAAGTCCTGCATTACTTTTCCAAGGCAGCCTTGAATGGTCTCTGTGGGAATTCGGAGGGATGTGCCGCGTTAGCTTCAGCCTTAAAGGATTTACGGAGACAAAACTGAAATCTTGTTTGCGCTCCTATTCCCTCTCTCTCTTTTTTTTCCCCTTCTTCTCTGTCTGAAATGTTGTTTGACGTTGCTGGAACCCTGGCGTAATGGTTTAAGTGCCGGTCCCTGCTGTTTGGGATTGATAAAGGAGAGCAGATCCAAGGCTAAAACAATTTCTATAGTGTTTCCAGCCGAGCTCGGTAATATAACACTCGAGTTACAGCATAAGCAGCTGGCTGCGGTAAGCTGCCCTCCCTGTTAAATGGATCCCAAGGAGATGCAAAGGGCATTCCTTTATTTGTTATGGACCGTGATCCCACCCTAGACTGATTTCTCTTCCCTGGCCAGGTGAGCTGGGCCTCAGCCTTCAGCTGTTTTGTGACAGACTCTTTGTTTTTTTCCAAAACTCATCCCATCAAAAACCACTTCCTCCCTCCCGCGGCGCCTTTTGAAGCCACAAAAAACAACAAACAAACAAACAAAAAAAAATCTCGCATCTTCATTTCGTGTCAAAAAGTTACCGTCTCGCTTTAGATGTCATGAAGCAAATCCGCTGCCGTCTGTTAGCCGCTGTGATGGATCTGGTGTAACGGAAATGCTCTGGAGGTTTACCAAATGTGGATTAGTTGGGCTTTTAAGAGAATCTGTGCATCCCCCATATTGTTCCTGCTGTAGGGAACAAAACAGCTGCATCCCCGCATGACGGTAGCCAACCCTGGAGCAACAGCAGAGGAAAACATGAGTGTCAAGCTAAAACAAGGAATTCAAAACAAAAAATAGAAGCACGCTATAGCAAGGTAACAGCAGTAATAATAATATGCATGTGTATATAGTTGGAAAGACAAGACACAGTGGCACGCGGGACTAAAACGTGCAACCCATGATGATGTTTTTGAGCTCTGCTGAAATTTACTGGTCTCTGCTAAAGACCTTTGGTTCCGCTCCACCAGTCGACTCACAATATTGATTTGACTTTAAAGACCAGCGTGTCAGCAGTCACTTTATCTCCGTCATTGTCGCATTTGCGCACGGCTCATTTTAAGCCCTCGGCGCTATTTACACATGCTGAAATGTCCCGATCGGTGGCAGTGATGAGAGAGGAGATGGTTCGCTGGCTTCTGAAGCCGCGCCGAAGAAGTCGAGGCAAGGTTGTGTAATCTGTTGAGCCTGCTATCGGCCTACAGCTGCTTCCTGTTAAACATTCATGCTCCTCCGTGTTCCCCCGTTCCCAAAACGCATGACATCAAGTGCTGCTTGACAACAATTTCTGGCGAGCGCAGAACAATAAATGGAGCGCGCTTCATCGGATTCACACATGGAATTTCTCTCACATGGCCGCCTTTATCATTTCCTCGGATAAAGAGGGAACAGCTTTCAACCCTAGTTGTTGTTTTGTTTCTTTTAAATACGTCTGTCCCGATGCCAGAGAGCAGATTATAGAGCGTTCCTCATTACTGGAGCAGTTCAGGAATTTAATGCACAATGTGCAGCAGAACCGGTGGCTTCAGATTCGTCCCTTTGCCGCAGTCAGAACATTGTGTTTCTTTACTCTCCATCTCTGAAGTCTACATTTATTTGATTTTATGCCTTTAAACAGAAGAAAAGTGGCCTTAAATGTGGTGAAAAGGAATAAATACAAGAACGTAGTTTACTTAAGTGCCCTAAATGCAGCACCAAGTCAGTACATCATTTAACTGAAGCAGAGGAAATCACCAGTCCCGGGAATCTGATGGTGATCCGCTGACGCCCAGGAAGAGTCGCCGCCGCGTGCAGAAGAAAGAACTGCAGCGGGTTCACTGCCGGGGTCCGTCATTCCTTAGTAACGGTGACAGTTTGGGAAGGTTACCATAACAACCATTACTTCCACACTGAAAATGGATCATCGGTGTCATTTAAAAAGCGAGCATGTTACTGGAGGAGGGCACGACTTACCTGCTGGAAGCTGTGCCGAGGTATTTCAGTCACCGAGAGTTGAAAGCGCGCGTGTGTGTGTGTGTGTGTGTATTCATGGGGTGGGGGGGGCTGCATGGTTCTTGCCAGTTGAGGATACAACACCATCAGTCTGCTGCCATTATGACAAATTTCTTGCGCGTTGCATCGCGACAGACACATCATTATCATTTTTCTTGTCAGCTCCTTGTTAAAATAGCCTAAAAAGGGAACAAGGACTCAGATTTTTTAGGCTCCTTCCACAAACAAGGCCGTTTGTGTCCATGTTTTTGGGATTCAAAAAGCGACAGTTTGGTCTGAGCCCCTTGATGCCAGTTCCTGACTCACAACCTCCCCAGCTTTTTTTTGGAGCATGGTGCCCTCAAATGATTCCTTCTCGCCGCAAGTAGTCAAATAATGGCGCTCTTATCAGATGCTGCCTGTGGTTCCCGTCGCTTTTAAAGCTGAATACATTCGGGCATAGTTGGGTCAGCTCTGTTTGCTGTGATTGATTTTTGCTGGGCCGTCGGCCTCCCAAGGTGCAAAAGAAATTAATGTTTACAAAAATGGGCATCTATTGTTAGGAATACATTTTTTGACAACCAATCAAACCTTTTCCTCCCCTCCCATTAGTCACCATGATGACTTTCATTGTATTTTTCTTTGACCACCAAAGGTTCTTTTATTGTGGTTGAATTTAAATAAACAATAAATCCACAGTTCCCCGGGAAACGCGTAACAGGAAAAATGCTCAACACCTTTCACCAATCACATGCCTCAGTTAAAGCCAAACGACGCCACTCATTAAAGCATCAGTTCAGAGCTGTGCTGCTCAAACACGAGGCAACTCCGGCTAGGATGTACTTATGCACCCATGTATGCATGAAGCTTCCAAGTGAATGATAGATGACATTATTAAATAAATACTGAGAGCCGAGGGAGAAAGGACGCACAGTGTGTGTGTGTGTGTGTGTGTGTGTGTGTGTGTGTGTGTGTGGTGTGTGTGTGTGTGTGTGTGTGTGTGTGTGTGTGTGTGCGTGCGCAGGCTCACAGCGTCTATCAAACACATTCAGCGAGGCTTCCCGGTCACTGCCAAAAGCTTCACATATGAGCCCCAATGCTATTTGTAGCATTAGCATGTCAAAAATGAATCCACATTTGAAAGACTGCATCATGGTTTGTCCCCCTGTTGGAGGGACGGGGTTAAGGTCAGCTCGCTGACCTTCATGGCGTCACAAAGTGATGCAAATGTTGTGTTTCAGCTCATCACTGGGTTGGATCATAAACTTTCACCTTTTCCTCTGCAGAGGCCTTTGACACCGCTGTGTTAGAGATCCACATTGATTTCATTTGCTCATTTCTTTTTAATTACATGGAATGTGTCCAAGTGTAACAGGACCTCCCCTTCAAGAAACCCCCCACCTTTTTGGTTTCTGCAGGTTATTTATCTCCTGTCTTGTCCTTCGGGGAGACCTTCCTGTGGCGTGTGCGCGGTCATTAACACCCTGCACACCCTTCATGCTTCAAAAGGTTTTCTTGTTTTTGCAGACATGAGACATAAAAGTGCTGCATCTTTGAGGTAAACGACAAAGACCCTGGCTGACGTTAGCTCAGCTGCTGCTACTGGTAATGGACTTGGCAGGAACAAATAAGCTAGCTATTTTAAAAAAAAAGCCTAGTGAAACTAATCTTCATATCTCTGGGATTGTTGCAGCTCCAAAGCAAAAAGGCTCAAACACAAAGAGGGTAACAAAAATGAAGGCCGACAACACAGGTTTAAACTTATATTAAAAGTTATGTAGGTGCCAGATAAACAAAACAAAAGAGTATGGAGGACAGAGACCCACCTGACAATGGGCCGTAGGATCTTTCTCCTACGCCCACTAAGGCTGCCTAACCAAGAAACGGCCTCAAAGCCAAAGAGAACAAAAAACAAAAATGGGACCACCGGCCACCTACTCCCCAAGCAGAACAACAAAGCCAGAAGACATGGGACAAATGGAAAACCCAGCTACAGTGCTTGGATGCACCCAATAACGCTGTAAAAACGGCGAACGAAACGGCTGGGAGTCAGTGTGCGCACGTGAGAGAGAGCTGTGCACCTCCCCCTCTAAATACTGCTCCCCCTGCCGGTGTGCATTCACAGAGTGGGAGGAGGGAGCCGAGAAACGGGGCCATGCATAACGGGGGACATTAAAGTACCTCTGTATTCGCTGCTGGCTGTCTCCTTAATGCTGATTTTTTTAAGAACATCCAACATCTACCTGCCTCGTGTAAACGGACAACTTGCTAGCATATTTAGCTTTGCCGCAGAGGTCCTGGCATCTGGCTGGTTGCTAATCAAACATATCATCTGTCATTGGTATTTAAGACGCGCATCATTTGAGAACATGGCTGGGATTATCACATTTACTCTCAATCTTTGAGCTAATTGTTAAAAAAAGAGACAAAAACAACAGCAAAAGCAAAGGGGGAAGCAAAACAGCCAAAAGACAGCACAGTTCAAATAAACAGCTAACAGCAGCAGCTGCCAAACGCAGCCGCCGGGTCACAGAAACGAGACGTGACAACCTACATGCGAAGAATTACAGCTGTGGTATCTGAGTCGCCGGGTGAGCTCAAGTCATCCAGAAACAGCCTTTAGCGCTCACAAATTCAAGTCATAGCTGCTTTTTAATTTGCGTTCCAGCTGCGCGAGCAATAAAGGGGAGACTCCTGGACTCTCCACGTTAAAACGGGCGCTGCGATGCAGCCCCCTCTTCCAGCTGCAGACTGGCGGGAACTGGGAAGAGGGGGCAAAGGTCACGGGAGGGGTGGTGGATCCTTTTACTGATGTTGCACAAACGGTTTACTCTGATTGAAAATCTAGAAGATGGAAGTTTGGAGAGAGACTTAAAAAAAATGATTTGGGTTTTTAAAATATTTTGACTCCCGGTTTTCACTCTCATCATCGTTATCTGTGAATTAAGCAACATATCAAAAGTATTTTGACAATAGTGACAGAAATTTGTGTAGAACTCAACAGGAACCTTGATTAAATTGAACCCAAAGTCTCCACAAACATAGTAAACTGAACTTAAAACACTCTAAATGACACTTTATCTGTTACTTCATCATTTCTTTAAGCTATTAAAGATTATCATGAGGTGCTTTGTTTCTTCTGCCATATATTTATCGCCGTTTATATTCCACACAGAGTTTAAACTGCCTGTAATCGGGTCAGGAACTCTTCACGTGTTCGCATGTTCTGGCAAACACGAAGAAGAAAACATCAAAGCGGCATGTCTGTGTAAATTCTCAGTCATCCAGGTCATTGTATCCAAGGTAGTTTTCTCTGTCAACTGGACTGGGTTTCTTCTCTTGAAGACGTTTCGCCTTCTATCCAGAAGGCTTCTTCAGTTCTGAAATCGCTGGGGAGAGAGCTTGAAAATATAGCCCCTGTGGACCATTTGCATGCTAATGATCCGGGTGGTCACCTGAGAGTCGTTAGCAGGGTTAGCTCTCTCCCCAGTGATTTCAGAACTGAAGAAGCCTTCTGGATAGAAGGCGAAACGTCTTCAAGAGAAGAAACCCAGTCCAGTTGACAGAGAAAACTACCTTGGAATCAAAGCGGCATGTTTAGGCGACAGATTCCCTCACACAACAAAGCCGCTGTGGTGTCGCCGTGCACCGACGTCCTCCTGACGGAGCTCAGAACCACCTTAGATCAGTAAACGGAGTCGGACTGATGAGGCGTCCTGAACCGGTTCGACGTAAACACGATTGATTGCAAAAAAATTAAAATAAATAACGAAAAATTAATTCAAATACCATTTGATGTGAGTTCAGCAACCTTTAAAAGACGGTTCTCGTTTTGAAGGTTGATGCTTTGATTCCGTATTCATCCGCAGGCCAACGCTCACTTTAAAACAGTTTTAAAGGGTCAACAGTCGGTAAAGGCTGCATCCAGCCTGGCGTTTGGCTTCAGGACGTCGCTGTAAAGCAGAAGTATTTGATGGATTTTACCAAAAATGAAAGCAGCCTCTTTGATCTGCGGCTGTGATCCCAAGCACACAAAGGAAATGGTCTAATTATCAGTCGCACTGCAGTGAATTAAAAGGAACTGGGGGGTTTTAAGTGGAGTTCCCTTTATTGTTTCTCTCATGATTCCACATTAAAGGTGCTGATCTGTCCCAGATTTATGGAGGAAGGTTTGACTGTTTTCCCAGGGGTCTCTGCAGGGGGGTGTTGGACTGCTTCCAGCCCCTTCTGGGTGAGGCTAACGGGGGAGATTTCAATGGGAAAATAAATGAGTGCAGACTGAAGGAAGAGGAAAAAACCAACCCCAGCAACAACTCCACCGGTACGACCGTGTGAAACAGAGGAACTAAATAACTTTTATTCATTAGAACGCGCGAGGGACTGATCGTACGGGATGAAAGTTGATCAAATACCTACTCATTTTCCAGCAGGGTGAATTTAGCTCCAGATTAACATTTAAATAAATAACAAACAAAGGTATTTACTCAAAAGAAAGGCTCTGCTGTCAGAGGTTCCCAGCACTCTTCATCTCTCTGAGGCTTTTAGTACAGAGACCGGGGTACTTCTCGGGCTGCTGGCGTGCACTGACCTCTGACCCCTGAGAGAAGCAGCAGCGGCCACCTGGTGTAAACAGACAGGAGAGCTTTCCTGCAGCGACGACACCTTTACACATCAGGCCGGTCCATCCAGCTCCTGTATGAATATCAGGAAAAGATCAGTCCACGTCATGTTGACGTCACCTGCACTGAAACCGAAAGTGATCTTAAACCTTTTGAGGTCAGGATTTGTCAAAAATGCTGCACATGTAAGTGAATCAATACATTTTTATTCCACGGAATACCGCGCCAGGACGGAATGCTGAGATTCAATATTTAATCTGATCTTTGGTATCGATCTTGCTTTGGATTCTCTCAGGAAAGCAGCTGCAGCTCTGTCTTCTGTCCTTACTTGTCTGCAGCCTGAGAGTTTAATATCCTTCCCTGTGCCCGAGGACGAGCGTCTTCTGTAGTTTAGGGTTGGAAACCTTAGCTCCTGAAGGTTTCATTTGTCCATGATCCTGTTTACATGAATAATCCAATTACATTTATTCAGATCCAACTTGATTTGAACGTTTGGAGCGTCTTTACCTTCCGCTCATCCCATCTTGTCTTGTTGAACATGGCGACACCAACGATGTTAGCATCAGCTGTCCCGATGTGGGCGCTAGAAGACCCTCAAAATAGGCTACAAACGAGGTCCGTAAAATAATCGCTCCTGAAATCGGATCACAATCGAACCATTATGGTCATGTAAACCGCCTCAGTCTCGTCGGCTCCCTCTCTGATATGTAATCATCATGACAGCCATTTTTATCTGCGGGGAACCTCTGTAAAGACTTTTCTGGGACAGACAGACCTGCAAAGGCTACTGTAATTGTGGGAAATGAGCAGATTTGTATTCCGTTCCCGAGGCTCAAATGGATTTCCCCCAACTACCATCAGCAGTAACGACGTGGTCTGATGTGGCTGGAGCGGAGGTCAAAGTTTCCGTCCGTAATCATAATAAACAGAAGAGTAACATCGACCACATTTCAGCTTTTTCCAAACCTGATCCGCTCCACTTCTCGTTTATTTACAGCTGTGTTTTTTTTTTTTTAACTACTGACAACGTTGTATTTTTTTCATTGGCTGGGATGATGGAAATCCTGCCCCCTGCCAGCGACCCAGCAGGGTGCGTCATTTTCAGCCTTGCCTTAAACCCAGATTAGGGGGGTTGGTGATCTCTCCTGGTGTCGGCTCGGATCACCTGCCGTGTGACGACCGACCGCAGCGACGAACACAGGGTACGAGGAACAGCGCGTTCCCCTCCGCTCCAGCGGGGGTCATTCCAGGGGCCCTCTGTGATCATCACCCCTGGAAATGTCAGAGCAGAGTGGCAGTTTACCAGCGCTAGAGCCCTCCGCCGATCTTGTGGACTGCTGTTGGAAATGTTTCATGGAAATATCGGCAACGTTATTTGCTCCAGCCGGGACAACTCCCAGTCAGACTGGATCAATAGCGCCTTCCCTTTGTATGAGCATATTATCGCAGGATTTTAATGAAAATAAAACATGGCAGCTCTGTTGGTAATCTTTGTTGGGTATTGATTCATGCCAGGCCCGATATGGAGTAATAGCATCACGCAGGCGCCGGTTTTATTGGGTTTTCCTTTCTGTCTTTTAATTTCTGGTATAAATTTTGTTGATTCCTCAGGACATTATTAGATGTGATAAATTCGAGTATGGGGCAACAAGCTGGCTTATTCTTAAAAAACAAAACACATTCTGTCTCTTCCAGAGTTAATTTGAATTTCATTTTGACAGAATCGATGGCTAGAGCGGCTTTTCTTTGGGCTTTTTGTTTTTTTGTTTTTTTTAATTAAAAGCATTTGCAACTTTAACTGCACACATTCATACATTTATTGATAAAGTGGGGCATTTTACCCCAACAGAGAAAAAATGAATTAATCAGAAGACTTGTCTCTGACAGACTCGAGTGATAAACATGTAGGTTAATCAATATTTTATCGAAAATGTCAGCTATTTATAAACTCGGCGCATTGAAATTTAATTGGTATCTGATGCCCCGGGTCCTCTGACAAACATCACATCTTCATATCTGTGTCTAACACCGTGTTGGTTTGTTTGAAGGATCATTCTGGCAGGTTTCCTCTCTGTTCTGTTTGTGATTATTAGCCGCCTTCACAGGAGATTCCATCTTTGTAGCTCTCATTTGGTTCTCTCACGTCCTTATGCTAGCTCAGGAGCATTTACAGAATCTGTGAATCTCTGTTGGCAGACGCGATGTTGCTGGTGGCAGACAGGCTGCAGGGACCCTTCAACATCGAAGCGGTGATCGAACCCATCGACATCAAGATCTCGGAGGCGATCATGATCATGCAGGACAACAGCATGCAAGTGTCAGCCAAGGTACTGTGGGACTTCACGTCTTCACGTCGTCACAAAAGAGTTATCTTGATCAGACAAGTGCAAAATGATCAGCTTCCATGTTAAACATGAGAGTTTAAGTTTCTTTTTCTTATTGCTATAGGGTACATAGCTCCTAAGCTGTTACTCTATGTGGTGTGCCTCAGGGCTCCTTTCTTGGTCCCATCTTTTTCTTCTGTTGTCATCGATAACTCAGTCATCTTTAGTCTCATCACCCTCATTTTTGTTGCATGATGCCATTTGCTCCAGTTAAAAGTAGTGTAGAAATTTGAAAAGAAAAAAACAACTCTTCTTCTGCTCCTCCATCTCTGACCTATATATACCATTGACATTTTTAATAAAATCCCTCTGTTGCTTCTTCACACAGCATTTCTAAAATATTGAAGGAGCTCCGTGGATGAGAGCCCTCTCCATCCTTCCATCAGATCACGACAGACCATTGACATCCTTCTGTGAAGCTCTTTATATTTTAAAAAGGAAACATAAAATGTAGATGTTTAAACAATCTTATCTGACCAGTCGGGAGCTTAAAATGCTCCCGCACATCTAAAACTCATTTTTATTTTGAAAAGACATGTTGGGAAGTTTTAATTAAACCATTAAACCGCACCTGGGAAGCAGACCTGAAGGTCATCTTTTTATGTGCAGGAGATGAATTTTCGTAGAGTCCTAGAAACAGTTCTCATTTTGAAGGAGGACACTGAGGGTGGTTTCACTCTACTGTCTTCCTGGTTAAAGGGCAGATTAATCAGTGGGGCTTTCTTCTCTGATCCGGCCCTGGATCCTGATCTGTCTCTATGCCAGAGCCACAAAGGTCAGTGGGAATTAGATGTCACATACTTTTCAGAATAGAGGAGTTGCGAATTGTTGCCTGTTGTCTATGTGCTTCAGGCTGCGAACCTGCAATCTCATACCTGTCTGACAGATTGCCCTGAGATTACAATCTTTCCCCGCGTCCGCATCTTAAACGCATATAAAACTTTTCCAATCATCAGACTGTGCGGAACGTGTCAGGCGACGATGCGGTGGCCTTTCATTCCCACCTGTTGACAGTCAGGGCTGCGGGATTGTGATCATGGAAGAGGAATTGATAAATACTGGAGAGAAGACAGTCTGTTGTCTGACGGCTGCGTACAGCAGCGCGTACACAGAGGAATGCTGATCAGCCACACTGCCTGCAGGTGTGCTGCCGAGGCCTTTAAACCTGCAGAGATCCAGACAGGAAGTCCTATTAATTGCATTGCAGCATTGGGCACAAATGGGTTGCCCTGGCAACACTGGTCAAACGCACCTAATTTTCAATTTGAGGACAGGGTTGCATTCTGACGAAGAGCTGTGTAATAAAGGGTGACTGAAGGTTTTTGTAACCAATATGGCAATGAAGACCCGCAGGATGGTGGACGCCACCGGCTCCGCCATGAACAAACTGTCTTAGGGCTTCAAGGGAAAAGTGCCTCAAAGTTTTTGTAGGTGACTTCAGCTGTGGCTTGAGCAGGGTTTGGCACCAGGTAGGTGGTTAACATGGAAAAAGAAAAGGGTTTGAAAACTGCCCTTTAAGATGCAGCTCACCGCGTCCCCCTCTGCTTATTTTCAGGTCTTTCAAGGCTGTGGACAACCAAAGCCGTTAGGAGTGGGCCGATCCGCACGTGGCATCGCAGACGTCTTCAACGCTCGCTTCAGGCCATACCCCCCCGAGGAGAGGCCGACGACAGCAGCTGGCACCAGCTTGGATAGACTGGTAAATCCCAGAGTTCAAGTCGATCTTGACCGAATCGTGAGGTTGCTGACCACAGTCGATTTTCTGCCCTCAAACATCGAACGTTCTGGGTGACAGACAGATTCATAACGGCTAATGCTAAAGCGTCTCGTTTCCTCCGTAAATATGTGTAAAGTTCAAGCACGTGATGTTAGAAATGCATTGTTTGCTAAACGAGACCAGAACAGTTGTTATCCAGTCTGTTAAAACAGATCCCAAAACACTCAGGTCATGCATGTGAACATGAGCCTGAAGGAAAAAAAGGTATTCTCAACATAAGTACGTTACACTTAGCTATTAGACCGTAATTTCTCTGCTTTCTGTTTGATTTCCGGCTCAATACTTCAGCAAATGCTTCTGTAATCCCCTGTCCAATTAGCAAATCCTTTGGCTAAATATGTTATGGTATTTTAAATAAGGGGCACGTTTAAGAGAGCGCTATGTAAGTTGTCCCATAGGATTAAAATGGAAAATAAGCAGAAGTTGTTTAAAGCCTGCAGTGTGTCCATCTCATATGTTTACCTGAGGTTTTAGTCGTGTTTCTACAGTAGCTCAGAATGGACACAAAGGCTTAAATATGTGTATTTGGTAATATTACCCATCAAATAATTCAGCATTACTGCGATTTTGTTCCCTGACAGCTCCACAGTTCTCCTGTATTTACTGAAACATTCGCGCCAACTCTTCTTTGTCCATTTTTGTTTTAAACTGGGATTGATCAGTTTCAATAGCAGCACGATTCCATCAGATTTTATGTCGGGAGGATCCATCCAGACGTGCTGAATCTCTCACTGAGCCGAGGCCGGTCGACAGAATAGTTCAGCGACACCATTTATCACTTAACTTTTTGCTTCGCTGACTAATAGACATTCTTTTTCCTCTCTCCTCTCTCAGTGTCCATATTTCTCTGATGTCCAATTAAATCTCTTTCTTCTTCTTCATTTCTCCGCTGCTCCCAGAGGGTTGTGTGGAGGACAATGCAACACAGTGTAAGCCTTTCAAACCTTTTTCACCAAGCTCATCAGTCTCGTGGTCCTTTTTCCCCCTTCGTCGTTGAAGTTCTTGCACGTTGTATAAGTGTGTTGGGGCTCTTTGTTTCACTGGCTGAATGATTTGGATTCCTTGATCGAAGGTGTTGAGTTCAGTGCTCATACTGCTTTTCTCTCTCACTCAGGCAGCCCAACGAGTGGGTGATTAGGTTCTGTTAACACTTTACAGACAGAAGGTTTTGAGTTTAAATCACCTCCTGATTGAATTTGGCATTTTCCCCGAGGTTGCTCTCCATACAGCTGACGTTATCGGTGTCGCTTAATGATGTGCGCTGGGATGTGATGGGCATGTGTTAGCGCGGCAACCTCGCCTTGACCCCATGAAGATTCCAGGCCCTTTTCGCAATGGAAACAAGCTTCAAGCTTTGTTTAATCCATCGATCGTTACGGCCATAAATCACACCAAATAGTGAAAAAGCGGAATGACGAACTGATAAACAACAGGCCGAACATCTGCAATCGATTCCATACGAAATGACTGGATGTGTTTGGTTAGCGTATGGCCAGGCCTTTTGTTTTGGAAATCAGCGTCTTTTGCACATCTACAAGTTAATATGACAGATAAATTAAGTGTTTTGGTGTTTTTTTCCCCTTAAACTCAAACCCTGAAGACCCAAACGGCATGATTCATTTGGGTTCAGCCCTCCGTTCTGCATCGCTAACCCAGCAACAGCTAATTGTGTCATCAATGAGTGGAATGTTTCTGTGGGTGAGGAAAAGGTCAAACCCTTCACAGCAGCAGTGATTGAAACACGGAGATGAAGGTTTATTTAAGGTATATTTTTCTGATGAAAGTTGCGATTAACTCCTTTCAGCTAGCATTCTTAGCCGCTTGTATCGGAACTGTTTCCGTCTTCTTCGTGTGGGTAGCAATGAATTTCATGCACGCTTCATGTCTGATCTTGGTTCTCCTGCGACACAACGACTTCCATCATGGGGGCCTTTAGCGGATTTGAGTCCTAATGTGTTTTGTTTTTCATTTTGTTTTTAATGTTTGGAATCGTTTCACATGTTTCAATTCATGATTGCCCTGGCGTATTTAATTTAAGGCGACTCCTCATTTAGCACCAGAGTGGGTTTTCTAACAAAGCAGAAGCCTAATTTACATTTCATTACTGTGTAATTTATATTAATGGTATGGCCTCACACAAAAATCTGTCTCTGTGTTGTGCTGAGTCATGACGGAGGGGAGACGAACTTCTAGTAATTGAAATTAAAATGAAAACTCCTCTGTTTATTTATTTGTTTGTAGTTTTTACAGCTGTGCTGGCACTAGCTACAGACTCATTTGAATCTTTTTAAATCCTCTTTTTCAGCCAAAGGTGGTTCGCATTTAGCTGAGAAAAATTACTTTTTGCCAAAGAAAAAAACATGAAAGTCTAAATCAGCTGGTGCAGAAGTTTATCGACTCTTTCGCTTTTTCCTTGACGTACCATTAGTCCCAACCTTCGAGTATCTAGAGCCGGTTCCATTTTGGTACAAGCTTTTCCATCAGTGAATCACACAAAAACAATCTTTTTTGGGGAGAAATGACGCTGGATCATCACCAAAAATGTGGAGGAGCGCTGCGAATCAGGAAGAACTCTTTGAGGGACATTTTGTTTTGCTGTGATGAGTCATAAAGCGAGTGAGTCAAAGGAAAACCACATGACCCAGTCCGCACCAGTGCCTGGAAACACACGTTTTACCAGTGGAAACAGGAGAAAACAGTTAAATCCATATTGGGAAGATTCCTTTGTGGAACATTTCTTAAATTCAGCGATGCAATAAACACACGGAGCAACAATCTTCATTTATACCCATAAACAAATGTGTGTTGGTATTTCGTCCCCCCCCCCCCGACCGCCCCATCATGCACTTAAAGCAAAACTGCTACACACACATTGAATTTCTCTATTATGCAAATGTTTGAGTAAAAACGCGTCCAGGGGGAACACATTATTGATTCATTTGACCAATTCCTAAATATTTTCGGCCACCCTAATGGCTTGTTTGTTTTTGAGCACAGTTGAAACGAGAATGCCGTCGGAAAAAAAAGCGATTTAGTCATTAGTTGCGGTCAGGCCTTTCTTCACGCTCCATTTGACATTTCAGCGGAGAGCTAGTGCCAGTAAATGATCTGACAAAGAAGGGAAAAAAAGTAAATTACGAGTGTTTTGTTGATTCCAGTGTTGATGGGAGCTGCACCAGCAACATTTTACTGAGATTTAGAGGAGTATTCTGTGGATATGAATGTATGCTGGGGGGGGGGGAGCGGAAAGGCAGCGTTGAGCATCCTTCACATTTTGGAATAGGCCGAGAAATCACAGTTCCCGTGTGAAAGCTTTCTCCTGCCAGGGCAATCAGTCACTGGGAAAGCACTCCACCAAGCATGATGGCAGACACAATCTCAATTATGGCAACGGTGATGCCGCCAAATTGGTAAAAATTCACTAGTCATGCCGTAAAAATGGAAGCAGGCAGAGCTCCAATGACCTGCTGGTGTGTCGTGCAGGTGGTTAATAAACCCCTTTATAGTATATTCTGTTCAGATCAGCAGGCACACAAGAAGTTATTCACACCTGGAAGATAATTTAGAGCACCGGCGTGCCGAGTTTGGACTTTTGGCAGCAGTTACGATGTTAAACTGCAG
The DNA here is from genome assembly GCF_003711565.1 of Takifugu flavidus. Lineage (NCBI taxonomy): Eukaryota > Metazoa > Chordata > Actinopteri > Tetraodontiformes > Tetraodontidae > Takifugu > Takifugu flavidus. The sequence continues at coordinate 15,101,148 of NC_079521.1, read as the reverse complement.
TTCGGCTTTCTATATTTTATATTACAAGTGCGCAGAGGAGTCCGAACTCGAAATGAGCCACTCAATCACTCATTCATGCACCCAAGACGGGTTCTGCTTGAGGAAACTAAGATGTGTTTTTTTGGGAATCGAACCATCAACCTTCATGTCACCAGCAGAGCAAATTTCTGTGTTTTATCGCAGCTGGATTTATGGCACATTATTAAAGCGAAACCTCGCCCTTTTTTCCACTCTCTCTGTTTTTATGGAGCGGGTTGTCTGTTACGCGCCTGGCCTCTTTGGTTCGAGCCGGCGCGCTCACGCCCCGGCTTTATTTGTGCGCGCCCCTGGCAACGGCGTCCAGCTGCGAAACGGCTCCACGGGTGCATTCATGGGGCGTTTCAGCTCCTCGTGTCTCGCAAAAAAATCTGTGATTGAGCACAAATGTTGCTGAGAGCTCTTGGAGGGTGTGAGATCTGTTTTGGAAGACGTGCGCAGCGTGGGCTGTGCCGCACGCCGTTACCGATGGAACGCAGAATCAGGGTGGTGGTTTCAACCCCTGCGGTCCCACCCCCCGGCCAGATGCTCCAGTTGTCCACACCAAAATAACTGTTGTGTAACAGATAAACCAGGGATTTAACACCAATTTCACGGTTACAGAACATTCATTTAAGCCTTAAATTTATGTAAAGTTCTTTTTTTTCCTGATACCGTAAATATTTCCATCCATTTTCTTCTTTACCTGCTACACACTGGTTGGCGACACTAAGCTGTCTCCTGTTTGATTGGTCCGTTGTTGTCGCCCCACGATATCATCGCTGGCAGAGCGTTTGAGGGAAATTGCCCACCCGGCCTGCTTTTCTGGGCCTCGACCGCTCCAAAATAAAAGCCAGCCTTTGCCAAAAAGCCACAACGCACACAGGGATCTGTCGCCTTTCCCGCGTCCTTTCGTGGTTTTAGCCCACCGCCGTTTCCCGGGACAGGGTTTTGGTTTACACACCTGCCCGGAGGTCGAGGGTGTTTTACCTCAGTAAACCCGAGCCCCCGGAGCCGAAATCCTGTGTGTGGTTAAGACAGGCGAGCTGAAATAAACCACAGCGTGTCAGGAGAAATCCTGTTTGGTGCATTATTAAAAACACTGAATCAGGAATGCAGGTCGCTGGGTCTACAAAAGAACGTAGGGCTTTGAACGCAACACAGAAGTGGTTATTTTGTGTTCCCCTATGGATGTTTTCCTACATTTTAAAATATATCCTTGACACACTTGATATCATTTATATCCCCCCAGTGGCCAGAGAATGGCTCAACTCACAGGTTTCTGTTGGTCTCTGTGCCCTAAATAAAGGAAATGGTGGCTCTTTATTGGTTCCACATTCCATCCCTGCCTATTTATCAGAATTAAGATAACCCTCTTTTCATGAATGCAGCAATATCCTCTGCAGCACTTCTCCGATGTTTGTGCTTTGATCCGGAATGTTTTTGGCACCATGAGTGATGCTCACTTTGCTAAATGTGCTGATAGCGCTGCATCTCCGATGCTGGCGAGGTCGATTTTGCTTTATTGAGTATGTTTATATTGTGTGTAAATGTGAGAGAAGATAAAAACAATGTTTCCTCTTTTTTTTCCTTTTTTCTTTGGTTTCTGCCTCTTGGTGTCACTGAACGATGCTCAGGCCGAACAACAGATGAGGGACGGAAAAAGATTACACGCCGGTCTGTTTTCACGCCTGGAACTTGCCCAAGGTCAATCCATAGTGATGCCAACGCTGCATAAATTATTCATTCATTTCTGTCCCTGCTTATTACTGTTGTAATAATGAAAGGGTGAGAGAGTGTCTATCAGTTTAGATTGGATATTTCTCATCTTAATTCACAGCTTTACATACGTACACATTAGTATTTTAGTCGTATTTGTGTAGTTTTTTTAAATCATCTCAGGGGTTTTAATTCATATATTTGTGAGATGTTGTAATTCCAGAATACTAAACATTATACTAATTACGGATTTATTCTTCTCACCTACCAGCCAGGCATTAGCTTTAATGCTCTGCGGAACCAGACAGCAACTTTTAAAGTTGCTGCGGTAACTTTGTCTAGCATCTGTTTGCACCGTCAACCAGACGATGTGTTTACCGCCGGGATGGGACACAAACCCAGCTGTGTATGAAACTTCCATCTGTGCGTTCATTAGTTGGGTCACGCTTTGTTTAGCATGAACATGCTGTAGGAGAACTGCTCGCAATTACCTGAGGTCCAGTTTCTACCTCGTAGCCAGAGCTGGGTAACGGAGCTCCAGGGGTCCGAGGTGTGACCTCGGCTTTATTTACATAGCATCTATTACCATCATGTTTGCCTCGAGCGCTTTTAAAGAAACCCGGAGCCAGACCCCTGGACCAGCAACAGCGGCAGAAAAAAGTCCCTTTTTAAAGGTAAGAAACCATGAGCAGGTCCAGGGCGGTTATGGGGGGACCCGCCTGGCCAGGTGGGTAAAGGGGGAGGAGAAAGGGGAACATAAAGAGGCCTAAAGAGCAGAGGACACACACATTATACCCACCAGTAATTTATTATCGTAAAGAAGAACTAAGCTGGTCATCGGAGCTGGACAGCAGGTCAGGGAGCAAATATGTACATAAAATAATAATAATCAATGAGATTAACTTTTAAATAAATTAGCATTTCAGTGATTTTTCCACTGAAGTTGTCATTAATTAGGCCTTTAGCTGAGAGTTGGACACCAGTTTCCAATAGGACTGAAAGCCCAGCTGGATTGTGGAGATTGTGGGATCTGGGTTGCTGCTGTAGATTCTTGGCTTTTAGAGCCTAATAGGTTAAATCTAGCTTTAGAGGTCATTTTCTTTTCTGGTGGAGAGGAAACACTCCTCGAATGTTAGCATCTCCTTCAGTAACTTGATATTTTTCTTCCTGACTTCCAACAATTATACTTCTAGTAATCGAAAAATGATCAGGATGCCAACGAATTTCAGTGCCGTTCGATACCAACTACCGTTCTACGCTGTTTACAGGCAATGCGCAAAAATAACAATTGCAAATCTAATTGGCCGGCGATGCGCCCCTCAGCAGTCCGCGAGCTCGTTAAAAGCAAAAGCATTCGGGGTCTTCATCAAAAATCGGAGAGCAGTTTATTTTTTTGTTCTCGCGTTTCCTCCCTGATTACGTACAGGCCAGTCGTACCGGGGTTAGCTTCAGCCAAACTCGACGGAGGCCATGTGAGAACATCCGAGAGCCCACAGCCTGGACGTTCCATTTGGTGAGGCGCTGTCTGTTTATAAAGATGGATGACCTGAGAATCCTCCCATTCGCTCCCTCAACAGGAGCTTATTAAACTTCCAGACGTTAGAGTCCGTCGTCGTTGCCGAGCATCCTCTCTTTATGACTTTGGGGATTCGTGTTGTGGCCGACGCTGCGCCGCCATGTCTGGAACGCCAGGTTGAGTATTTAAGAGGGGAGGAAAAGGGATGAAATTAAAAACGCGAAAGCCGTCACAACCTGTAAACCCCACCTAAACATAACGGTTAATATTACATAAATGTCGATAAAGCCGTCCAGGAGAACTCTTGGCTTAAGAAGGAATTGTTCCTAGAACATCACACATTAATCTGTAGGGCAGTAAACATCTATCTGATGATGTCTAACCTCCGAGGAAGAAGTCGGGATAATTATATCGTAATTACTTGCCGTAGTTTTTCCTCCTGGCTGCGGTTCTGCCACAGGCGGATGGTGTCTGGGAGCCGCCTGTTAGGAACACCGCCAATAAAGTTGATCTGCTCTTGTGTCCTCCGAGGCCATAGTGTGATTCGATGATTTGTGCTGGTCTGGGCAGCCGACAACGCAGCAATTCTCCAATTTACTTTGTCTATTCGTTCACGGCAGCAGAGGCTCCTGCAGCTGCGAGGGGGAAAAGGAACGTGGATGGTTCATAAACTGGGATTGGAGGCATCAGCCACGAGGTTCATCAAGCTGCCACCCGAAATAAACTGAGACTGAGCCTTAAATCTAAGTATAATTTAAGATTTGTCTAAATACGTTTGGTGTCGGGTGCCTGGTTAGCGGCTCCACCATACAGTAGCGGCACATTATGCTAATGCTACTCTGTAAAAAGTAATAAGCGGTTATATGTTTTATTTATGGTGGGGTTTTTTTTCATTTTTGCTGTATTTTTCCTTTTTCTGACATACCTGTGACATTCTTAGTCTCCTTGTTGGGTTGAGCCTGATAAAAGACGACCTTTTTACCAGCAAAAAGACAAAAATGCGTAAACCACAATGCTCAGTGCTGCGTTTGGAAAACTTTCATACATGCCTGGATCTGTTAGCCAAGGACAAACAAGAAAAATGGTGCATCCGTTTAAAATGTCAGGTTTTCCTTTTACTCGTGAGAAATACAGAAGAATGTCCTGCATAGCATATTTGTGACTCTTCCATCAGTCTATTTAGAGATGTAACACACAAAAGCTGGTAAACGAGTGCCGACTTGTTAGACTCTTGAAGGTCGTTGGTAAACCAGTTGTCATGGGGATGGGCTGTGAACTGCACACCAAATGTACCCGCTGCCTGTTGTGAGTGACAGATGAGTGGGACAAATTATTGTAACAGATTCCGCGCTAATTGTATAATTTGCCGTCACCCTAATTTAGAAAAGCGGGCCAAACATTAAATTAACGGCTTCACCTGTTGGGAGTAAAAAAAAGTCTTGCGCTGTGAAAATGGCCGTTAACTTTACAGCCCATTATCCAGTGATGATGTGGATTTAATGCTCATGCGGCGCTCATGAGGTTCATTTCTTCAAGAAACTGATGGATTTTTCAATATAGCATTTGTTTTTGCGGATGTCTGAGGTGACGCTTCTAGATTCCACCCCTCTTTTCTGACTCTACTTCTCAAGACAAACCAACGGGTCACACGCTCAGGTGGCCGAGGGCCAATTTGGAGACCTTAATGTGGGGGGAAACTGGAGTGTCTGGTGCAAACCCATGTGGACCCCAGAGAGCAGGCAGGAAAGAGTGATGTGAACCTCCCAACTATGGTCCTGTACGGTTGCTGTGGTAACCGCTGCACAGTTATGGACTGATTCTTATTAAATCATTTTCACCTTATTGGTTGAAGTTGGAACGTTGTGTTTTCCAACGCGATTCACCAAATGCAGCTGCTATGCGTACTGACATGTTTTTTTGAGAAAAAAAACCCAACTTTATCATTTTTTGCTATTTTTTGAACTACTATTCCTGAACTGACCTCTGTGTGCGGCGACTGCAAATTCGTATTTCCTGCTGAAACGCGGTGAGTCAGGGCGGATCACATTGATTAAGACGGGCTGTGCTAACCGCCCCTGGGCGCTCTTGGGGAGACAATTACTGTTGTCAACAGAGACATCATAGAGTTGCTTTCTTGCTCCGGGGTGATAAACTCCAGTCTGAGCTGAATAAAAGTTAGTTCTTGCTGGCATTTTTGAACTTTTCTCCGTCTAATGTGGTCGGATCGCTGCGGAGCGACCCACTGTGGGCGTTGTCGGGAAGCATAACACGCAGTTGGAATTAGTGGAAGGACAACAGGCACTAATTCAGTCAACTCACATTCCGAATGAAGGCACTTGTGTTGTTACAAGGCTCTAATTTCATACCGCGGTTGTGCGATACACATAATAATATAGATAATTTAAAAAAGCAATAAATATTTCTCTCAGCTCATAATAGGCATTCGCAAGCATGTAATTGTTTAGCTATTTAATTATGTAATTAACGGGAAATTCAAATTATACATGTACAAATTTAATTTATCTCTCTCACATTACAGTTCTCAGGCACATAAAAGTGACAAGCGCAGCTTCAAACGGAGCAGATAATGAATTTCAGCCTGGCCCGGCCCTGCAAATCCTGGGCTGTTTCCCCTTTAATTTGCATTTAAATAAAGTGGTTTCTTGTTTAACAATCACAACTGAATACATCAACTTCGGGGGCACCGGTTGGTGTATTTGATGCATATCTGGCATTTGAGTGATCATACTTGAAAGCAAAATACAGGAAATGAACATATGCGAGTTGGCTTATCATGCAGCCTTAAATGTGCTGCTATCTTACTAGATAAATCACCTTATCTTGCTATAAACACACCGGCCAAGCATAAAGCTCTGCAAGTTAACGTCACGCTAGTGCTATTGAAGCTATCTTTAATGCAGCTACCGCCAACTACAGGATTCTGTTCAGACCTCTTCTCTTTTTCATTACCCATCAACCCGTAGCTGTTCTGAGTTATTTAGAGCCGAAGTTCACGGCTGCTTCGGCGGAGACGGAAAGACGGAGGAGCAGTCTAATCCCGTGGCTGCAGCCGCGCGGTTGTGGGAAAAGCATCAACGGTTCTTGCTTTTCAGACTCCTGCTTGTAATTGTATATGTGTTTCTGGTTTGATTTAGGCGTCCAGAAACGTTTCCTCCATCTCTGCTGAAGGATTCTTGTGCACGGACAAGTCTGATCGGCGTGTTCTGATCGTGTCCGTGTTTTTTTTTTCCTTGCCAGTGCGGGGTGCCGAGGGCCATCGCGAATCAGAGCCACACCAGTGTGCACTAAGCCAGCTTTGGTGTCTCCGTGACAGGATTACCACATCAAATGTGAGGGCAGCCTCCTGCGGTGACACAGTGGCAGCGAGGACCCTTTCAAGTCCTCTTAACACCCGAGGCTTCAGCGTGCGCGCGCACGCTCGGGTCCCTGGGAAGCCCAGGCATGACCGGGCCCGTGTGTAAACAAGAGCGCCATCGCTTCCATTAACAAATGTGCCGCGTGAGACGTTTCATTTGCATTCGATTTTGCTGGCGTGCGCACACGCGACGTAGGCGTCCATTAAAAAGTCATCAGTTTAGGGTAACCTGGCGCCGTTTGACCCACAGATTTCATCAGTTCCGTTTTGCTTCTCTGAACACAGAAAATTGAAATGCAGTTTTCATTTTTGCAGCCGCTGAGGGGCCGCGTTCAGCCGACATCGGGCACCACAGAGCAATCTTTGTTGCGTGTACGTCGGTGGTGTCCCTGAGACTGGAGAGAAGTCTTAGCAGAAGCTTGATTCTGATTGAATCATAACACTGGGCGGCTTTCAGCCCTAAATTCCTCCTCACAGTGCTGTAAATGCACGTCTGCCTGTTTGTATTTACCCCACATTTCAGCGGGAGACTTTTTTTTTGTAATGACAGCTGTGCTGTGGCTAATCTGGGGCCACTCTAATCAAAGTCTGTTTACAGCATCAGCATCCGTGTGGTCCCAGAAGTGGCTCACTCTTGCTGTCTGAATATGTGGCGATCTGTTATCAGAAGACGTATTTATGACCCAGACCAGTCCTGCATGAGCTGCTCCAGTCAGCGGTTCGTATAAGAGGGGAAACAATGTTTTTATGACGACTCGCTCGTTCAGAAGGGAACACATCATGGAAGGCTGAGCAGCAGTGCCCTGTTAACGAGGAAACACACTCCGAAGATGCTCTGAAGTGGACCTGAAATCCATTTTTTATGGCAGTCTGAACTGCTCAGTAACTATGCATGGTATCAAATGTTTCAGGCCCGGGACCGGTGGTCCCAAATGGAAAACAGGTCGGCTGTTTTGTTCGGAGATCTCCGTCTGAGCGGCCGCGTTACAGTTCCTCCGACTTTTATGTTGCCTCAGATGAGTGCCTCGCCACGAGAGTCCTAAAGGATTGCTGAACATCCTTAAATTATGGATGAAATCTGTTTCCCTTCATAATCCCAGCGCTCTTGGTTCTGCATCCACACACACACACACACACACACACCTGTGTGCTCCACAAACGGCCATTGCTAAACACTTTCCAGCCCTGTTCTCATTATCACCTGCTCTAAATTTAGCCGACTTCTGCTGAACGCCGGCCTGAAACTGCGACCGCCAGCGTGTGTTCATGAGACGCCGATGCTCTTTGGTGCATGCTGATCGCTTCATGGGTGCTAGAAGTTCTGATAGAGGTTCCAATTAAAGCATACAGCAGTAGGTCGGACTGGCTGTGAAAACACAATCGTTCATATCTAAGCCAAAAACTAACTTTGCACGCAGACCTGCATCTTTTTATGTTTCCAGTTTTATTGACCAGACAGTGGAGGCAGACAATGGTGCATTTGACGCAGGTCATAAACGCTAACCCTAACCCTGTCCGAGGTCAGGTCTCCAAAAAAGGTCAATCTGTGGCCAATTTGGAGCCACATTAGAAAGTGGCCTGAATCCTATTGGGGGGGAACTGATTTAATGTAACTTACAAACAGAAAACACAGAAATCTGTTTAGCATGAAAGGAGACGCTGCTGTGAACTTTCGCACATTTCAGAAAAAAAGGAGGGCCAATTAAAAAGCAAGCGTGCCCGGCTGGCCGAGGCTCTGCATTTACAGCAAAATCTCCAGCCGCCCGGATCAAATTAGAGGAGCCAGTGTACCACGGTGTAGCTTGTATTAAAGCAAGGTTTGTTTGTTTGTTGTGTTCAAGTGCGCCCTCTCAGGAGGCGTTCAAGGCACACAAACAGCAATAGTTCCTGACCCATTGTAAATCTTTATTAAAGCAAAGGGAAAATCCTCCCAACCTCGGGATTTAATTGGGGGGACGCTTTGATGGAACTTTTTTTGGTGGATGGCAACGGTGGGGAGTGTAGCACCAGCTGTAGGTGGGAAAGCTGAAATAATTGTACTGTAAGTGGTAACGTTTAGTAGAAATACACCACCGGGATTACAGTTTTACAGCGGGATTAGATCAGATCCAATAATGATGCAGGAAATCCAAGGAGCGCTACAGTAAAACAGGCTGTCAAAGACGAGGACGCAGAGATGAATGAATCTATTAAAATCTGTAAATTAACTGAAAGGAGTTTTCAACTGAGGCCTTGTGGTTCCACAACGCCGAGCAGGTGAGATAGGAACAAGTAGGGCTGATGAATGGAGGGGAAAGAGTGCGTGGTGCCTTCAAGTGAATGCCTAAGCGTTTTTAATTAGCCGCGCGAGATTGACCTCTCCATTTTCTACATCTTCATAAATTCACCCTTGAATAACAGCGAGGGCTCATTTTCAGAACAACAGCTGGCACGGGCAGATGTATAACGCTTTTAAATATTTAACGTAATTAGAAGTGCTATAACTTATTGAGCTCACGGCACCGTGAAGAAATGCGTTCAATTTCTACTGAGCTTTACTGGAAGGAAGGAAGGAAGGAAGGCAGCGACACTGCTGGCTGGGGTGACGCCGGGAGCCCTGGAAAGCTGCTCCGATAGTTCGAGGCGTTCCGACGAGCTCCTAAAACCATCATGCTTCATGATCCGCCCACATTCTGGACTGAATTTGATGTAGTTCATTAGCGAGTTTATGTTTATCGTATCGCTCCTCTCTGGGCTCATGGAACGGTCGGAGGGTTGAATATTTTATAAGGATGTTCTACCTGCACGCTGATGATGCAATCCTCTCCACACGGGGGCCTCTTGGCCTTCACCTTCAGCATTAAGATCTATACGTTATCTTCTCTTCTTTGCTATCTGAATCTGATGCACAGCTGCATCCCCAGACAGATTCAGCTCAGGTGTATTGGCCACATTTCAGCATATTAGGCATGCGCTGGAGTGCCTCTTGGTGTGCACTGTCTGGGTTTAGATGTTTCTTTCAAAACTCCTCCGGAAGTAAGAGGGTTTAAAGCAGGGCAGGTACCTCCACCAACACAGAGTTATCAACATTAGCACCTCTCAGCTCTCAAGCTAAGGTCGAACACTTCCGTCCAACTTTTCTCCTCAGCAGCTCAGCAGAGACACAACCGTAAAGATATGAAGGCATTGGTACCAGACGCTGGTCGTGTGCATGGGACACATTTTGCAGTTTGTTGAGTTGGAGAGGTTTTTTTTTTTTTTTGCTTTGTTTTGTTTTTTAAATCAGTGCTCCAAAGACGGCAGCCAAATGTGTTTCAAGTGTAGAACAATTCACAGAGAACAGTTGCAACACTGAGCATTACAGTTTCTTGGCAAAACTGATCCTAACAGTCACTAAATGCGTCACTTACTAAATCAAACGCGGCCTCATTTTCTGCCTTTGCTTTGTTCTACCAGGGGAAACACTCCTGTGCCTATTGCTAAGCTGCAGCTAATTAGCTTAGCGTAATATAAAGACAGGACCGTTAAAAGCATCCATCATGCCCGTTCCTCAACATTGATCAATAAAGAAGATTTCCTCTATATATATGTTGGTTTTTTCTGTGCTGATGACACACAGTCCTGTTTCCAGGGTGTTCTTGTGTGTGCTTCATACTCTGGTCCAGTCAGACTGGAGTTCTTGGCTCTCGTTGGTCACCCACACAAATATCTTGCTGAGCCCAGATGGAATCAGTTGGGGGCAGCAGCCGAGCCAAGAACCCCAACTCTGTCTTCAGTGAGTCAGATGAACACAATATGGATGGAAGTTGATCAAAGTCCTGTTACAGAGTTGGTTTTTGACAAATCTGGGACAACCTGAGGGAGGGACAACCTGAGGGAGGGACAACCTGAGTGAGGGACGCCCTGAGTGAGGAAGAACCTGAGTGAGGGACGCCCTGAATGAGGGACGCCCTGAATGAGGGACAACCTGAGTGAGGGACGCCCTGAATGAGGGACAACCTGAATGAGGGACAACCTTAGTGAGGGACAACCAGAGTGAGGGACGCCCTGAATGAGGGACAACCAGAGTGAGGACGCCCTGAATGAGGGACAACCAGAGTGAGGGACGCCCTGAGTGAGGGACGCCCTGAATGAGGGACGCCCTGAATGAGGGTCAACCAGAGTGAGGACGCCCTGAATGAGGGACAACCAGAGTGAGGGACGCCCTGAATGAGGGACGCCCTGAGTGAGGGACAACCTGAATGAGGGACGCCCTGAATGAGGGACGCCCTGAATGAGGGACAACCTGAATGAGGGACGCCCTGAATGAGGGACAACCTGAATGAGGGACGCCCTGAATGAGGGACAACCTGAATGAGGGACGCCCTGAATGAGGGACGCCCTGAATGAGGGACGCCTTTCACGTTCTCCTGGCGGTTTTTATTCCATCTTCCCGTCGAGCCGTTTGTGTGCAGCCTCTTTTCAAACATGGCATCACGGAGATCACATGTCTGTTCCTTCCGGTTCCTGTCGCAGGTGGTCGACATCAAAGGGAAGCTCAAGGAATCAAAGCGGTTCTGGTCCAACCTGCCTGACGACATCTGCACCACGGTCAAGCTGGCCGAGCCTGACGAGGAGCAGTGCTGGAACAGCCACATCCAGGGCAGGTGAGGACCGAGCCACCTCCAGCGGGCCCACTTATCGCCTCCTGCCTGCCCGGGATTAAAATAACCCCACCGTGTTTGCAGATTAGCACTTCCTGTCTCTGGACAATAGCGGCTGCTTCTGTGCTGAGCTCCCACATAAGCTGAGAGGCTGCGCTCGCCCAGAGGATTGTGGAGTTTCCAACACCTCTTATCGCTGCTGCAGCGGGTAGAATGTACCACTGAGCCGTGCGCTTGATTGGACAGCGAGGGGGGGTTTTTTTGTCCGATGGAGGAATTGTATGACCTCCCCCTCCCTCCCTGGCTCCCTCCCCTTACGTGTTTTCCTCTCCGAGTTATTGCCGAGTTAAGACCCGTTTGTTCTCGGGCTGGAGGTCGTATCAGTTGGAAGCATCAATTGAAACCTTTAAAGTAAAGTGATTTTTGATCTCTTTCTTCTCGAGGCTGCGGGTAGTTTTCCAGGTTGTGAACACCAGGACCCGTTTAAACATTAAGTATCCTTAATGGTCTGGTTTTCGGACTCAAGTTTTCTTCCTATTTAGAACTTCTGGCAAAACCATTTGATTCGTTCGGCTGCCTTCCTTCTAGCCCGCGGTAATTAAAACATTGATTTTAATTATCTCGTCTGGGCCACCATGCGGTTTCAGGTTGGTTTTGTACTATTTAGTCTTCATGGTGGGTGAGGAGGTGCGGTGTGTGCCAACTGTAGACCCCATCATTGACCCTATGACCCCGTTATGATGTCACACACCAAGTAATTAGCACTAAACTGAGCTGGTGTGCTGATGTCTCGGTGTGTCCAGGTATTTCCCTGAGGTGGTGAAAGAGGGTCTCACCAACCAGGTGAACAACCCTGAGGTGAACGTGGACATCACCAGGCCGGACACCTTCATCAGACAGCAGATCATGGCCCTGCGTGTCATGACCAACAAGCTGAAGAACGCCTACAACGGGAACGACATCAACTTCGGGGACTCCAGTAAGTGCTCTGGCTCGTCTCTGGTGTTCCAGATAAAACGCGGGTTTGTTCCGGACTCGCTGTTCTAGAGGCCGCTTCGCTATACTGGAGCTAATGCTAACGCTTATCTGGAGCGAGACGATCTTGACGTGGGGCTGAAATGTGTCTGCAGGTGACGAGGGCAGCACCTCCGGCAGCGGCAGCGGCTGTTCCGATGGCTGCACCACGGAGTTTGTCTATGTCGGGACGGAGGCCCCCGTCATCGGAGCCGACAGAAGCGACGAGCGGACGGCGGTGGCCACGGGCAAATCGCTTTCCCCCGCACCCTCCCTGCTGCTGGTGATGGCGGTGCTCCTGCTCCCGCACGTGGCCATGCAGAACCAGCGGAGATAATACACACGTGTGGCCTGATCACTGACGTTTACACTGTTGCGTGCAGTACGCTTCGACAGCGGGGTCCGCTGCTGCTACCACCCTGGACATGTAGAACGTCCCAGAGAATGGCTAACAGTGCTTTATGGTAGAACTGGAAGCGAGTGCAGAGCTGCATCCTGCTCCTCCCCCAAAGAATGCTCGGTACCGCCACTGAACCGGCTTTCACGTCTCTGAAACAAAACAAAAAAAAAACACGTCGATTTTTAGAAATTATTTTCAAAGGTGTCCGGGGCGGCCCGACGCTCCGCTCGGTGGCGAAAGCAAACAAATCTGTTTCTTCAGGTTTAAGGCCAGATTCAAATTTTTTGACGACGAAGTGGAAAAAATGACGCAATGCCCATTTTATCCTTTTAGCTCCGCCCCCAGACGAAAAAGAGAGAGTCTTTGTGTGGTGCATGCATTGGAAATACTGTAAACTAACAGCAGCATATTCTAGAGCTCATTTTCAAATGCAGGCTAAACAGCTTCGGATCGGGATCGTACAGCGCTAGCAGTTTCCTGTTTGGTCGGATCTCCATGGAAACGGCCAGCTCTGACAGCCACTATAGTTGCACATACGATTATCCCTACAAAAGTGCTAACCTCATGCACTACGAGAACTACTTTGCACAGATTATTTTTGTTCGCCTCATAAGTTTATACAGCTACATCTGCTCCATAGAGGAATAAAAAAGTTATATTTTCAGATCATACCAATGATTGTATTGTACTTATAAGCCGCTGCAGTATGTATCTCACTGGAAAGTTCCTGGTTACATTGGTGAATAAATGTAATTCTTGCTTTTACAAGTTCGTCGACCACCTAGAAATTTGTTTCAGCAGTTCAGTGAGACGTTCTCCGTCACGCATCTGCTAACAAGTCATTTATTTCATTGATGTTTCTTTCATCCTTGTTCTTTTCATTTCTCAGAGGACCCAAGGATGCGAGACCCATTAATGATCAGTACCTTAATGGCATCTTCCTCTATTTTCTTGGCTAGCTCTAATAATGCTTTAATTATTCATGCTTAAGGATTATTTTGTAATTGTATGTTTTTCTTTATGTTATATGACATTATATATATATATTCCATACAGAAGCTAACGATATAACTGCTCCTCTAGCTGCAGGACCTCACGCGCAGATATTTGGAGACTCGTTTGGCCAATCAGAACCGACATTTGACCCGATGTGCTCAGCCAAAATGTTCAGTTGGATTCAACTTTAGTTACAGTCGAGATTGTCTCTATATGACCCTCGTACAAACAACACTGCCAGGAAACGCTTCCTTTTAACAGGAAGTAACCTCGAGCAGGGCCAGGACCATGTGGGCGGGGAGGGAGGGGGGGCGCTCCTGCTGAGGGCCGTCCCAGTAGAGGGGGAGAAGAACACATACATGCAGCATAATTGATCACAGCCAATAAGCTGCCTCGTTTCAGAAGATCTGGTTTCTGAAACAAACAAACAGCTGCTGATCCTCCCGAAGTGGAGATGAGAGGAAAGCTGGCCCCTCCCCAACATCTGCACCAACATCAGGCACTCCGGTGACACGTGGAGAGCGCCTTTTCTTCAGATGAGCAGACGAGCGCCGTTGCCCGACATCACGCGCGCACGGGGCCGCGTTCGATGCGTCCGCAGCAGCGCTCGGGGAGGTGATTGAGCGGAGGCCTCGGAGCAGAAACTGCTATGACACAATGGAATAACTCAGGCGTGGCGCTTAATTATTCCAGCTCCGACTCAACAAACTCATCAGGACGAGTGCAGAAAATCAATGCAGGGACGAACGGCGCATATTTAGAATCCCAATGCTGAGCATCAGAAACCTCGTGACAGCCCGAGAGGCTGGAGGAAGAGATAAAGACGAGGAGCGAGGGAAACGTCCTCGTTTGGACGTGGACATTTCAGAGGGCTGTTGTGATTGGCCAAACAGGACAGGTAGCACTGCGTGCATTTATATACTCACCTGCAGGCGCTGGATAGTTCCACTGGGTCGCCATTTTTGCTTAAATCATTTGACTTTTCTCATCCATCGTCAGACCAGGAACCGCTGCTGATCTGAACTCACCTCGAAACCAGTCAGCAGCAACTGGCAGAGACTGGTGTTTACTGGTGGTAAAATATAGAAATGTCCCGTAGGTAGCCCTGACGTGACATGTGGGAATGATTCCCTGACAGCTCCTTATCCAGGAAACAAGGTTTAGATCGGAAAATACTGCAGCGACAGGATCATAATCTGTCGATCCGCAGCTCTTTTGCTCATGGGCCTAGATAAGTGGCGCTAAAGGAACCCCTGTCGCGTCCCTTTTTAGTCTCGAAAACCTTTCTCCTTGAGGTTCGCAGCAACGTGTGTTTGATAGCGGTCACACCACACGAGCATTGACCCAATTCCACAGTAAAGTTAGGCAGCCTGGCTCTGTGATTCCAGGGATTTCTACGCCCAAATGCTAACGCTACCCTGTACTTTGGCTAGTCTGTATGCAAACATTAGCCTGTGTTGAAAATGTCTTTAATGTGGAGTCCTTATGTTAAAAAGTGATGCGGCAGGGGTACTGTTAACTGCTTCTACCATCTTGATGTATCTGAAACTCGCAATTACAGAGTCAAACGTTTATAGTGACATTAGCGTCAGTAGCACTGGCGGTCGTTGGGCTCTGATATTTCTCGGTGGTCACACACAAAAGGTGTTTTTCGAGCATCCACGATGATGTTTTGGAGCTAGCATAAGCGACTGGGGCAGCATGTTCAGTAATAAGGCAGGCGGTTAGCATCACAGACATACAGAATGACACTGATTAATTAAAGGCTGCTGCCTCTTTACTCAGACTTAATGACTTTTCTCCTTTTTTAATGATCGACGATATCTGCGTTCGCTTTGGACGGGAAAGTTGGATGTTGCCATTTTCCAAAGAGCCCTCGTTGTAACAAATATATTTCACTCCTGCTGAGCGACGCCCCGCCCCCGAGACACGTGGCTTTTGCCCCAAAGCCTCTTTTTTTGTTTCTTTAATTCATTTTTAAGAAACAAAAATGAGCGAAATGGCGGCCGGGTGATATTTTGTAAGAGGGTGAGATGTGCTGTTATGCAAGTTCTCCGTGTTGATGTTGTTTGCTGCACTTTTGCTGGCTGTGTTACCGTCGTGAATCGCAGAAACAGAAAACTGAGGAGATTTTTCTTTTTCTTCTTGTGATTATTTTGAATCTGTCGGTAGCACGTTGTCGGGAATGTTCTGGGGGAAACTGAAATCGATGGTTGCAGACTTGCCTTACCATTTTTAAAAGGACTGCTTATTTGGCTTTTGTTACACATTCTTGTATATGGAGAATAATACAAAGGTAATAATAAACATTTTATTAAGAAAATAAGCATTTTTCTGCGTTTTTGTCTGTTTATGTGAGGAGAATTCCGTGACTTCACATTCTCCCTGTTGAGGTTGGAAATGAACGTAGAATTTGAAGAATCTGTCGACTCAGCAGCACAGATGTGAATGAACATTTCTTTACAGCATTGGATCACATTTTTAAATAAATATGTTCATTTATTTGTCAAGAGTGAACATCATTGACCTCATATCAACAGTGTGTCCATTATAATTAGCTACATAATGGGAACATGTGTTATCTGTTAACAGCTTTTGTTCCTCTCATTCTCATTCATTTTAAATTAACGTGTAATTTAGTTATAATAAAAAATAAATTAAAGAATAAAATTGAAAACTGGATACTTCAGGCATCAATTACACATGGAATAATCCTTCTGACCAAAACCGGGTGAAATAAAGTGATCAGACATTCAGATAAGAGGGGATGCAAAGAGAGTTGACTTTTCAAGCAGGACTTTTTATTACGTTCCACAATTATAGAATTATACAAAACAGTGTGAAAAGGTCAAACTCAACATGAAATTCAAAACTAAAACAACATTTTTATGCATTTCACAGGCAGAAAGGAAATAATTGTGTTATACTGTGGGGCCAGAGAACCGGGCTGACCCACGAGAGCGTCTTCTTTAAATAATAATTGAATTCAAATAAAAACACCCTGCCCTTTATCTCCGCACCGAGATTATTTCCTTAACCGGCACAAAGCTGGACAATTGTAGCCGAAAGTCTTTTTTGCAGCAGCGTTCAAAGCCAATGGCTGAATTTTATGTAAACTAAACAAAATAAGCATGGAAACCTACGGTAAAAATGGATTTTATTAATAAAGAATAATCTCAACAATTGAGCGGCTAGAAAATAGGAACCGTGAAAACGTCCACAGTCGACTGTAAAAGCACCTAAATGGGATTAGCAGTGGTTATAGTATCGTTTCCCATTTGGCTTTTCCATGCGAGAGACTCAAACACTGTAAATAATTAAATAAAAGAACACAATCGCACCTCAAACAAGTCCTCGGCCCACCAGAACAACAAGGTTGGTGCCTTTTAATCGCCCTTCAGAACCCGTAAAAACGAGCGTTGCCTCTGAAAGTAGGCTGGTGGCTGTAAATATGACGGTCTGAGGACGCCGCTAATGGATTCTCTGATGACACATTTCATCCCAGCACTGATTGTAATTGCTTATTACATGACAAGTAATAGTGCGAGGGCTTTGGAGACACAGGGAGGGAAAAATCCCCTGGAAGTACAGACCTATGAAATTAAAGCTCGCTTTTCAATTTCCCGTCCCACCAGACTTAAGCAATTAAACGGATGTAACCCACTATTGTATAATAAGACATAAATAAGCTCCAGAGCGGTTCCCAGATTCTTTCTTTTATCAGGACTTTCCTTCGGGTGGTATGCTCCGTCCCCCAGGTGGGAGCAGACGCTCTCGATCTCTGCCCACGCTCCGCATGTTTACGCTCTCTTTATGCTCGCTAACACGTGTTAAGTGCGGCGAGACGCATCCCTCCTCCCTCTGATATCGGTTTGCCCTTAACCTGTCGCGTTTTCAATGCTCCTATTCAACCGCCGCCGCCGACAACCGTAGGAGAGCGTCAATACCTGAAAGAAGAAGCTAATCTCTTTGAAACAACACATACTGGCTCCGCGCAGGTGTTCTCGCCTCTTTACAGCTAATTCTTAACATAATTCTTCTCCGCTTGTCAGCCGTGGAGCGTTTTCTAAGAGGATGTGCAGGCGTTTCTCTCTCTGGATTTAGGATAAAGGGCGAATTACGCAGCAGAGCACTCCTGGATAGCAGAGGCAGACATTACGCTGGCTGATCTTTCTCCAGACAAGGGACCGCACGGAGCAGAATCCTCCCGGGGGGAGCTCAGCCACCTCGCTGCTGACGGCCTACGCATTAGCATGGAGCAGAGCGGCGACAGGAAACAGTTTTATCCCTTATGACCCATTGGCGAAAGCAAGGGGGAGAATCTTAGGAATCCACATGGGTGAGGCCTGTCGCCGCACCGATCTGAACAACAAACACGGGCAAAACTGTTCCGGGAGGGAGGCTTCACCTTGGAAAACAAAGTACTTCGCCTTAAAAAACAAAGTACTTCAAGCCAGACAAAGGGAGGATTTATTTTCCTTCTTTTTATTTTCATATAGTTCAGGAAATGTTTTTGGAAACATGTTTCGTGCTCCATTTACAGAGGAGCAAAGAAAGTGCGTTTCCAGGCCAGGCCACTAGTTGGCAGTGTTTTCTGCATCGGGCTCCGCACAAAAAAGCTGAGCGACAGATCAGGGAAATAAAGTGCTGAGAGGAACAGAAGAACCATCATGTCTGATGAACAGAAGAACCATCCTGTCAGATCCTTTAGAGGCTGAAGGCGTTCTGTCCTCTGGACCCGGAAGTGGCAGCCAGGACCCTGATCTGCAAAGTGTGAACCAGTAAAAGCTGCTGCTTCTCTTCCCTGCTGAAGACGCACAACTAAAGTGTTTGTGTGTCACAGATGGAACTGACAGCACGTCCGTCCTGGATGTTGAAGTTGTTGATGCTACGTGGGAGAAAGTAGCTGAATATATAAGTGAATATAGTTTGGACAGGGTGGAATCTGGGGCCTGGGAGCACCACAGAAGGAATATTAGCAGGAAGACTCGCGCGTGACTCATTTGATCTGAAAATTTGAAATTTTGAAGGTTAGCTCTTCTGGCAAATGGGTCACGGAGACGGCCTCGGTTAACGACGCCCGCACATGTGGGAGCTGCGATAAGTGGGTCACTTTCAGGAGGGGGGGGGGAGCCGTTCTCCAAAAAAATGAACAGGGTGAAGCCGGCGCTGATAAGGCTGGGAGAATAGAGAGCGAGTCGGCACATTTGTATCAGTTAATTTCACATTTTCTATTATCTTTATCGTTGCTCTGCGATGTTTCCAGGTGTTCCACATCAGTCCTGCATCGCTCTTATTTCCCATCAGCCAGTGGGGCCAATCAGACCCCTGCATATTTACTGGATGTTTCATGTAAAAACCAGTTAGCAGATCCAGTTTTGGACTGGAGCAACCAACAAAAGAGCAACCTGCATTAGCACGCTGCTGTCACATGAGTGAAATGTATCATTTCTTAGACGTCACGTCATGAGGAGTGATAAAAAAAAAGCTAAAAATGAGTGAAGAGGAAAGAACAGACGGATGAGAGAACTTCCTGTGAAGCCTGAGCTGTGGACCTGACTGTGAGGGACACAGCAGGAGAAGACCGCACTGATGAGAATATTGAGCGTTTTACTCTAGTTTGGCTCAAAACAAAAACCTGGGGGGGTTGGGGGCACTTTAGAAAAGGCACCTGTGGGGAAGCGGAGAGCTGAGATTTCAAAAGGAATCCATGCCGGCAGTCTTTAAGGAGGTAAATCTTCAAGTAGATGCCTCATTCTATTAAATCCCAGTAGTATTCAATTCAGAGGCCACACTGTGTGTGTGTGTGTGTGTGTGTGTGTGTGTGTGTGTGTGTGTTGTGTGTGTGTGTGTGTGTGTGTGTGTGTGGTGTGTGTGTGTGTGTGTGCGTGTGGGTGGGTGGCAGTTGTAAACAGTCAAAATAAAAACAAAGCAAATAACAAATGTCCACCGGTGAGAATGAATCAATGCAGTTTTCTTTACAATTTCCATTGATTCCTTTGAAGCGTGTGGAGAAATTAAAGACCACATCAAAGGAAAACGACGGTTTTGAGCGTTTCAAAGGCAAAGAAACCTGAAATCCCGCTGATGGACCTGCAAAGTCAGAAGATCACCACTTTTCTACCTTTGGACCTTGAATATTTTGGTCAGACTGAGGAGAAACAAAGAAATAAACACGCCACAAAACACTCAAACTTCTTCTGTCACTATGGCAACAGGCCTCCAATTGTTTAAACATTCCCTTTGTTCGGGGTCTAACGCCTTGACACGGTGAAAGACGTGCTGCTTCCAAAATGAGCTCCTGGGGGAAAAAAAGAGATATGAAATGAAATCAACCATGAAGAACCTCACTGGTGATTAAAGCTATGTTACGGCTAAACGTTAGCCGCCGCCAAGGTCACTCTAATCGCTTTGAGCGAAACAGGAGCCTCGGTGGAAAACGCAAAATTTATCTGCGTCCAAGCTGAAGCGGAACTCGGCGTCCTTCTCGGCAGAAGGTCCCGCGAGCCTCCGTCAGTGTGCAGCAGATAAAAGAGTCCAGAGAGGCTCGGCGCTACCCACGGTTTCACCTCTGAAGACAACAGGGGAACCCGTACGGATGAGACATTTCAAGCGTTTACGCCATTTCAGGGAAGTTTAAATGACTCATGAACCATCATTTCATGCTGCTGATTTCACTGGAGGCTTCCGAAGAGACGCACAATCACCAGAACAACAGGCGCCTCCATTACAACACGCTGAAACGTCACTTGTTATGGCGAATGTTGAGGGTTTAAAACACTTAAAACACAGCAAGCTGCCCAAGATTAGCAAATAAAGCTCAAATTGAATTAGCAATCATACGTTAGCGATAATATTACATCCACAGATGAGCGCCATTCCTCCCTTCACGCGACCTTTGGGAAAGATTAAAGTGACTAACGGTTATCTAGAAAACGTCTCCAGGAAGCGAGGCTCTGCCTGGACCGGGTCACCGGTCACACACTGGTACCGGGACTGTTGGGAGGCTCCAGTCAATGAATGTGCATGTAGGAAGAAACGGGATGAAACAGGACTGGAACCCTGAACCCCGAAGTGATACTGTACATGTATTAGAGTAGCCACAACTAGCGCTACTAGCTTGGATGGAAGGTTTCCAAGGAAACAAGTCAGGTAAGTTTGAGTGACCTGCCCAAATGTGTTAACAGTCTGTTTCCCCTTAAAGTTTTCATAGAAGGAGAAGAATCAATTCAGTTTAAAGGCATTTTTATTGAAAAATACACACAAACCTGATAGAGAGTGCATCCATTTACTGGTTGTTGATGGAATCACTGACACAGTCGGGCATCTACACACCATCACAGTCCCAAAAACACACCAAAGTTGCCGTGACGGCGAACCACACGGCGGATTTTACATTGAGCTGGCTGCCTGTCATCAACCAGAACCAGGACGCCTCAGCGTCGTAGTGAGACAGTGTTGCACACTGTAGTCGTCATAGCAACTCAGACAACTGTTAACGTTGTTACACACTTTCTAAATCACAGCGCACAAAAGTGCCAAAAAACTGTGAAATAATAAGCCGGGAGCGTGCTAATGTCACACCTGGAGTTACCTGCAGATAGCGAAGCATCCCAGGTGTTCAAATTAACCATGAATGTAGATAAAAACAGTCAGAATAGACTGTACCTTTGGTGTAAGAACTGAAGAGCGGAGACATATTCATTTCATTCAGCTTTCATTGGCTTTGTTCAAGAGTTTTGTTTGTTCGTACAGTTTTAAAATCAGTAGCTAAGGTCAATTGGGTCGTCATGTAACAGGTAAATACAATAAATAGGTAGTTGTGTCCCTCCATGTAGTAGATGGAGCAAACCTCCTCATTAGCAGTTGAAAAATTAAATGGAAATAATCTTTACTGCCCTCTCACAACATTTCACCAGTGTCCACCAGCTAATTGCTGGGCTAGGCTAGCATAGCAGCATATGCAGGCTGAAGATGACTTTCATGCTGCTATTTGTTGTTTAAATAAATTAAAAATCCAATTTTTCTTAAAAGTCTAATTCCTGCACAGAGAGAGACTGAAACGCTTCCATCATCCAAGAGAGCGAATAATCAAGGTTGTTGTAGTTTTAGACTCTTGTGTTCCTAAATTTAACTTAAAACCTCATCAAAACAGTAAAAACTGTTGCGAAATAGCTGAGCTGACAACCAAAGAGCCGGTTTAAATGCTCTCATCCGGTGAAACCAACCAGATATGCTTGTCTGTTAGCCGTTAGCCGGCGCGGTAGCAGCCTAGCTCGCCTCTTCCGCGCCAGTAAGTCAGGCAGCTGTTAGCTGCAATCCAGACCTCCACAAAAGCAAGGGGTGATTGAGTCAGAAAGACCATAATAGACTCTGGGGGAAACTAATCTATTTCTCCAGGAAAATAAAAAAAAAAGACCATCAACTCTCTGTTGCTACTTCACATCCACCTACTCACCTCTCTCCTCTCTCCTTCAACAGCAGTAACGTTACAGGTCATTGTTGCCATGGAAAAAACTAACTGTAAATGCACTCTGGGCAGCTTTTACAGCACAAATCTTTTTTTTCTTCTCATTCCTAATTATCAAGTGTACGATCAGGCAAGTGTGTTATTAAATGTGTTGTTAAAGTTACAGATTGTAGCATAAATTAAAGTTCATCTTTGCTCAGAGGAGAATTAAAACTCGCTGTTTGGACCCCTTTGGTGCAGTTACGCAGAATCAGGTGGATGATTATATACATCTATGGAAACAACATTTAAATTAATACCAGCATAAAATAAAATCATTATGAATAGCTCGACAATGTCTGTTTTCTTTTCTTTTTGCCTGGTAAGTGAAGAGAAATGATTAGTCTTTGCTGCTCCCATTAAAATGAAGCCTGAAATTGAGTCTTTAAAGTTCCACGACGCAAAAAGAACAGAAGAGAAAGGAAGAGCAGCTGTTACAAGGCCCGTAGAGTGTGTAACCACGGCAGCACGAAGCCCCAGAGGGCCGCAGTCAGTCCCAGGCTCCCGGATCTGCCCTTTAGCTCCCGCTCCTCCACAGGTGGACGACGACGATGATGATGATGATGGTTCTGATCAGCAGCCACATCTGGACTCACTGATGAGAGAGCAGAGAGAGAAGAGACAGCCTGTTAGGAGAGAGAGAGCGAGTGTGTGTGTGTGTGTGTGTGTGTGTGTGTGCGTGCGTGCATGCGTGCGTGCGTGCATGCGTGCGTGCGTGTGTGTGTGTGTGTGTGTGTGTGTGTGTGTGCATTAATTCAAAACTTGAAAGAAAAGCAGAAGAAACCTCATCATCGGTGTCCCCTCGCCCAGTGTTTGGGGAGGGGAGCCGGACTAATGGGAATTACTCATTACAGCCGTTCATTTACTGAAGGATGTTTTTTGCAGTATATTTAGCCCTTAATGATGCTAATCGCTAACGTTTCTCTTTGACATCTTGACTTTGGAAACCGGGGTCACGTCTCGGGCTGAGTGTTAGCTTTTTCTCCGTGGTGCTCATTATTACGTGCTGACTGATGGAGGTGGCAGGCGTGGGGGGGGGGGGGGGGGGCTGCAGACGTTGACTAGCATCAAAAGAGGAGAACACAAGATTACTTGTTAATACTGGCTGTTGAAATGAAACAGGGGTTTCTGAAGACAACAGGAGGAAGAACGGGATCAAAAACACGAAACAAAAATACATCGCAGAGCTGTACCTGATTATGCTAACAATAGCACTGGGATGTGATGTGAGGCAAAAGATGATTATAATTTACACCAAAAACTGCTCACTGCTCTAAAACTCAGTTTCATTGAATCTGTCAGCATCTAAGGAACAACTAGCTATGGTTGGCTAGCAAGACGCTGCCTTAACTAGCAGCTGATCTTTCCCAACGGTACGACGTGACGGCAACATCAGGGGCAACATCAGGGGCAACATCAGGGGCAACATCAGGGGCAACATCAGGGGCAACATCAGGTGCAACATCAGGGGCAACATGAGGGAGCTGCAACTGCATACTTGGACAGATGGATAGAAATAATGGTTTTACTGGGGAAGAAAGGATAGTTGGTCTGGTTGTACTGGGATGAAAAACCTGGTTGGACTAGCTAGTGATCTATTTCCATATAAAGGAAGTAATAAATGTGCGGGTCATTCTTGGCAGTGATTTGCTGATATTATTTTTGGAATGCGTCAGTGTGATGCATCTGAGCGTGACCCAAAACCAACTTCCGACTGGTTCTTCACCGATGACCCCCTTGGACCCGTGTCCGCCAGAGAACTGCAGCCAGAGCGACAGAAACGGACGGAAACCGGGCTTGAACACTCGCGCAGTAAATCTGGCACGTAAAAGGTGGAAAAACCGGATTAGCCGCCCTCCGCCTTCATTTAACACCAAATTCTATAAATAGCAAAGTCTCTTCATTAAGGCCGCACACAGATCTGCACATTCTATTTAATAATTCAGCCATTAATAACCACCATCGCATCTGAATCAAGACGGTCCAGAACCGAGAGCACGAGCATGAGATCCTCTAGTTATTAATGATTCAACAGTCACAAACAGGAAATGCTACTAATCTCTGAAAAAAGACAACTTAGCTGGTCTTTACACCAGTTTTCTTGTGTTATCGGCGCTTTAACGCCAAAACAAACCCCCAAAAGTTGCGAGACATTTGCTTCTGGTTGAGCTTCAGATGTTTGCCGAGCTGCGTGTTGCGAGCAGGACCGGATCAGAAACTCGCCACTCAGACCCAATCGATGGCCGCTGATGTCTGAGGGCCGACGGTGATCAATATCACACTAAGTGCACCCGGGAAAAGAAAGCACGGCGGGAGAGCGGCGAGGGCGATGAATAGTGCATTTTATGTCATTACCAGAAGGTCAGCGTTCAGACACGAAGGTCTGCCGCTTCAGCGGCTCCAGTTTAGAGTTTTCAGAAGGATGTTAAAGGGAAACGGAACAAAACGGACCGGAGGAAAGAGGGCGGCGGCGTTGAGCAGCGCTTTAACGGGCTGAAATCTCTGTAGAGAACTTTGATTTCGGCTCCCTGAGAGTCTCCGTGGGTGCTTTGATGTGGACCTTTGGTCACATTGAGCCGCTCGCAGCATCCCGGGATCAGCCCATCTCTCCAGGCTCATTTGAGGAAAAACAAATTGGAGGTTTTGGTGTGTTGAGATGTTGCTTCAGTGGGTCGAGAGCAGGAACCGAGCAGCAGAGGATCTGAATCACATACCTGCGCTCCGTTTCTGATCCGACACATCGGGCAATAAAGCCGTGAACAACTTCCTGATGTGACTGATCTGCCAGCCAGAACCAGAACACATGAAACGAATGGCATTTGGACCTCAGCAGCCACGTCCCATCTCCTTAAAAATCCATCCTGGATCGCAATCATCCAAGTACCCAGGGAGCAGGATTAAGGAGGAACATGAAGGAGTTAAATTAGCATATAAAAAGGTTAAATAAAGGGTTAATAAAGGTTTAATAAAGGTTTAATAAAGGTTTGATAAAGGGGTTAATAAAGGTTTAATAAAGGGTTAATAAAGGTTTGCTGCATCTTCTTTTGATTGCAAATGTTAAAGTACAGTAATACATCAGAATCACCCAGTGAAAGTTTTATTTGTTCGTATTATGTCTTCACATTCTTCAGAGGTGATGAAGCATTCGAGAGGTCATTCAGAGGTCAGACAGAGGTCAGACAGAGGTCAGACAGGTAATACCCCACACCGACGTTTAGTTTTGCACAAGCAGATCGAGCCCAAATGTTCTGTGGTCAAAGGTCACGGGCGCTCCTGGACGGCTCACGCAGAATGAGACACTTACGAAGTGTCGCTGTCATTGATCACTGAGCTGAAGGATAAAATCAGAACCTCAGACCTTCAGAACTGTCTCATAACAGAGTCGCTCCAGATAAACCTGCAGACGTTGTTCTGGGTGACGCAATCTCTGACCAGCTGCTGCATACATACATACATACATACACACACACACACACACATACGTACGTACGTACGTACGTACGTATGTGTGTGTGTGTGTGTACATACATACATACATACATCTCCATGTCCTCACCCAACTGGTCCACGTACCGTACTGATACATGCTATTTTGCTGCCTGAGCGGAACAATCGAAGCGCTGATTTTCTGCAGCTACGACTACATAATAAATTCAACGAGAGCGTAATCAATCCTCCTTCATCCGTCCCGATAAACACTGAGGTGCTGAGTATTTGGGTCCAGGGTCGCTGTGCCTCTCGTCTCGTGTTTGTTTCGCCTCTCGCCTCAGATGAGAGGTGTCATCTTCAAACACAGCAACAAAAGTTCAGCAGTCACCCTGACTGGTGGCAACTAAAAGCCTCTTTTTGCTGTTTTGAGCCTTTTCATCCACATTGAGTAGCATCATTTGGAACCTTTTATATCAAAAATATCGCCGCAGCGATAATAATGTAAATTCTGTCTCAAGGTCTTATACAGTAAAACGTTCCTCGAGTCCTCCACAGACCTCAAATGTGTATTGAACTGATGTCGCTTCATCGTTTATCACTGCTTTTAAGAGTCTGCGGCTGCGTAGGTGATGATACAGAGCGCCTGGAAATACAGATGGCTTCATTCTCACTTGTGCACACACCGCTGCACCTGCCCCAGAGTGGAGCAGGCGGCTCAGCCCCTGCAAATGAATTTTAATGACCAGCGCGTAGTCACACGGAGCATGACGAGCAGGATGAATGTGGAGAGGAAGAATTTCCAGTTGTCCCCCCCCCCCCCAAAAAAAATGGAACTTTACATGCAGAATGGAACTGAGGACAAACGCTATCCCCTCCCACCCCCCAATGAGGACCGCCAGTCTCCAGGTGGTTCCACAGAGCTCTGCATCAACGATGGAGCGACCTCCTCAATCAGGTCAGACGGCCTCTATTTACCACCGAGGCCTCCCAAACACCTGTTCTGACCACATCTGAAGAGCCTCCGTTGCACAATAATGGGATCAATGGAGCAGAATTTAAGACAAAGGCCTGGTTTTTCCAACCGTGCATCCCTGCGTGAAACCAGCGGGATGATAAAGTGCTCTGGTTTGGCTGCTCGTGTCCTGGATCCCATCGCCCCAGCCTCTATTACATCCTAAAAGCAGTCAATACCGGGCCCTGGCTGCCAGTCACTCACCCAGGCTGCGCGCACAGGCAGACTACAGATTAGCTTGGGAAACTCAAAGCTGCTCTGTGCTCGACGTTTCTGCTCATCACGTGCTAAAACACACCGATGCACATTAAAATAAAGTTCTCATGTTGCAGAGTTCGCAAACACACTGGGTTGCTGCCGCTGAAGGAAGTTGCTTTATTCACACACAGCATGTTATATGATCTTTAATCATACACAGATTGTAATTATTCCTGGAGACGTGACTCAACTGGCAGCGAAAGACAACTAAATTCTGGTCTTGGTTCCTGGCAAGTGATGAAAGGCAGGTTGAAAACAACCTCATTAATACTGTATCAGGCAGAGGCAGGGCGCGCTAACGAAAGGAGGGGATGTGTTCAATTTTTCATGCGTGCTTCCTCTCCCACAGAGGAAACAAAACACACAGGCCTGATCAGATTGACACGCGCTGCCCTTCTGCCTGGCTTTTCTTTTCTTTTTTGTTGTCGTTAACAGCGCCGGCTCCCGTCGGCTGAGCTAACTCTCGCTGAAGTCAACTTCCCGCGACTGCAAAATGAACCACCTCTTGTGCCGCATAAACAGGACAAGGTCGTCCACGTGTTTTATCTCGGGCTTCGGTATGAGATCCAACGGTGGACGGGAGCATTAAAGGGCTGAAAATCTAAATTCCCCTCTTGTTCTCTTCTCCAGTCACCTTCCTCTTCTGAGTCCCACATGGACGCAGTTATCAAAGTTTTTGGTTCCCTTTATAACGCTGTATTTATGCAGATTGCGACAAGCTACTCCATCCATATATCCATATATCTATCCATCCATCCAACCTATCCATCCATCTACCCAAAGCCTCAGTGGGCCCAGGGTAGGACCCTGTGGTATACCCATTCTAATGCACCCATTTTGACACATTGTTACCTACGCTATTGATTTTAATGATATAAAAATTTTACCCACATTGCTCTTGGCTGTTTTCTATTGTTTCCCATCTATTTCTGTCCGCTTCAGAGTTTAATTAGCACCTTTTGCAGTTAGCATCAAATTGGACTCTCCGTTACAAGTTCAATGCGGAGCTCCTCCAAAGATGGATGCAGACTGTATGGGCTCTAATGAAACAGGTTCTAATGAAACACCTGTGGCGGGGACAATGTCGCAGTTTGAGTAATCAGCTCGCGCGGAACCGAAGTTTTAAACAAAGATCACGATGGACTCTTTCCTGAACGTGCTTGTGATCTGCTAATTAGAACAACTACATCAAAACCAGAGATTACTCTTCAGGAAACACTCTGCATATCAGAGACCCTCCTGTTATTAACCTTCAATTAACCTTTAATAAACAGACAGCTGTGCGTGTTATTCCCCGAGATCGCACTGCAGAGGATCCATCCCATTTCCCGGGGAGCCGCTCATGGCTGATTAGGCTGGTGATGGCTCCTCAGCTTACTGAACATGAAACCTTGCAGAACCTTGAAGGCTGCGGAGACGATGAAACGGTCGGAGCTTTGGTTTGACTTGGCGTGTCTTCAAAAGGCTGCACGTGGACCTCAGACTATCACAGGAGCAGTTTGCAGACCCCAATATTGGGACAAAGACTCTTTGTTGCCCCCTGGTGGCCGGTTTTAACACATGGGGAAGCTCCTCATTCCTTAATTAATAAAACCATCTTTCCACTGCCTTCCTGTGAGTTTCTTCTACTGGTTTGATGTGGTTTCCTCCTCTCTGGTCCAGCTTTGGATTTGTTTAGCGAGAATGTCACAGACTCTCTCATGAAGACTGAGGATTTGTTTCTTCTGCTCCAGCGACCTACGACCACAAAGTGTTAGCAAGCTAGAAATGTGACTTAGCAACGAAGATGTGTTCAGCGACCTTTTTGATGAATGTAAAGCATTAGCATCCCTAGCTGCCTCCGGTATGTGGAGTTGAAGCTGCTCCGTCCAGCTCAGCATTCAATCATGTGATGGTTCAAACAAACCGACTCTGGTTACACAAACAACCCTCCCTTTGTGTTTCTGTTGACCACATTTTTGTCCCGTTTGTAATTGTCTGATGCTCAGCACACTTCAGCGCTGCGAGAGCTCGTTGGCCCAAATCAACAAACAGCCCAGGACAACTCTGACTGTGCACCGTGTCGCTAATGGCTCCCCTCCCTCTTCCCCACAATATTGAGCAACAACACTGGACCGTAAACAAAAGCGAACATTTGCAGGAGGTTTTTTCCCCCTGAAATGTTGGTCCAGACAGATGAGTTATGAGCTAAACGGGTGTATCGACAAATGCCTGGTTTGTTTCCCCCTGCATTTTTTACTCTGGGAGCGGTCCAGAAGTATCTCACCCAGAACAACAAGAGCATCAGTGTACATCTGTTTATAGTGAACCAGGCTGGACTGTGGCTAAAGGCTAGCGATTAAGAACTTGCAGTATTTTAACTGCTAACCGGTGTACCCATATTTGTACCTGGATCGACCTCGGCTAAAATGAGGTGTGTTTCCACTGCAGGAGGTCCTACTAAATACTGGTGGCAGGAACTTGACAGGAAGTGTTTGTCTCGCTTGCCCCCCCACTGTGGGGTAGGACCCCTCCAAGACGACATGATTAACTGCCCCTTAATCACCGCGAAACGAGGAAGATGAACATAAAAGGGGCTACAGACGAGAATGTGATTTCCTACAGGTCCGTGAAGTGTACATCTACAGAGCTTTGCCCACATTTTGTTACATTCTATCATGTGTGCACACATCAGTCTGTTGATGAATATGGGAATGGCACATGTGTTGTGTTGTGTTGTGGTACTTAGAAACAGCAAAACACAATGCAGTTGCATTGGTTCTGGCTTGTGTGTTTATGGAAGAGGATGCTATGAACGGGAGGAGAGGTGCATCTGCGAGGCTAACGCTCCTCTTCTGTTGGGTTCGGTGTCACGTCTTTAGCTAATCATGTTTTTTTAGATAACTGCTGTCACAGTGAGATGGTATTTGGATAAAAAGCAGTTTAATAACTACAATAAATAATGTAAATCACAGCAAAGTAAGTTCAGTGTGACAGCTAAGTTGGACCTGTGTGTGTGTGTGTGAGTGTGTGTGTGACAGAGGGCCAAAAGCACTGAATCCTAATGGCTCAACCGATCTCCTCACTTCAGTCGGGCTCTCCCTGCGGTTGATTAACTTTGTGATCCATTAAGTGGCTTCATCCCCTCAGCAGGGAGATGGTGCCCTCCACTCTACCCTCCGAGGATTAGGGGAATCCCTCAGACATCATCAAAGGGGCTCCGAGGTGAGGAGCCGCACTGACTTTCTATGAAGCGCCGGCAGAGAAGGCAGCAGCTCTCCTGAACAGCTCAGACGGTTCCTGTTCCGCCTCCCGGAGCCCCATCACACATTTGGAATATGGGGGGGAAACCACAGATTTTTCTGATAATAAAACACTGGAGGTGTCAGATCTTTGCACGAGACATCTGTCGGGGATGTAATGGAATGTGACTTTAACCGCTCCATCCTTGCAGCATAAATTTGCACAGCCTATATTTGCAAAAAAAAGAAAAGTTGCCTCTTTTCTTTTGTAGCTGCATTTAGAAAATCTGAGCTTTGAAAAATCCTAAAGTGCTTAAGGTATCAGGGGATTGGACTCCAGCTCTGCTTGGTGTGAGGCCTGTTTGAAGTTTTCTCACCTACAACGGGGTGATAACAGGGAAGCAAATCAGATAAAACTTTATTAAATAGCCCTGTTGTAAGACTCTTCTCCATCATCTGTTGGCTGCCGTCAATAGAAAAACTATGTTCTACTATGTGTTTCAAATGATAAAAAGTGGTTTTAATTGTCCTAAACAGTCTTTCAGTCCATTCATTCTTCATTCTTCATTCTTATCTTTTTCTCAGCATTTAAGGATTTAAATCAATGCTAATTTTCCTGCATCCACCCGCCCCCCCCCCCCTTCCCGCCAGAAGCGAATCCAGAACTCATCGTCATGGCGATGGACCTCAAGCTGAGCTGCAGCGAGGCCGCAACTTTTCCCTCAGCAAGGTGTGAATGTGGCATGAAATGAGGTACGGAAGCAGGCCAAATTGATATTTAATTAATGTCTGGCCTGGCTGGAGGGCCCGGGCTCATCTGCTCCCTGTCTCATCCAATATGCATGATTTACTCGCCACGGCAACATTTTCACGCGATGAGAAGCGCAGAGGAAGCAAAGCGCTTGGCAGGAACGCTGTAAACCTTCACATATTCCATGAGAAATGTGCCGACACGCCCTATATTTCATGCAAAAGACGGAAAACACATCTTTGAAGTGCTTATTGGCGCTGCCATCTGCGCTGGTCTGAGAGTCCTGGGACACCTTTCTCTTTATTTTTTAGACCCTCCTGTTTATTTAATGAAGGCGCTCCGTAAAGGTGAGCACCACTCTGCTGATGTCACCTATTTCCTGTCTGCAGGCTGGAGTGTCTCAGCAGCTCCACACCTGCAGGAACGGCTGTTAATCTCGCCGTTTGTCTCCTCACGTTAGCCGCCCCCGCTAAAATCAAAGCACGAACAGCGTCTTCGGGTTCCTCGTTTATGAGAACGTTTAATAAGGAGACAAACGTCTGTGCTTTACACTTGATGAGCTTCACAAGTGCTTTTTAAAAAGCTTATTAGAGGTAAAGAAATAAATTCCCGTTCCGAGAATATGAAGATATATTCTGGCGCCGGGGTAATGTGGAGCTGATAAGATCCGCTGCTTGAATGACGACAGGCGTCATTAGGCAGGGGAACGTAAAGGCCATGAGCAGCAAAATTTGGAGATATGATAAACCCGACATCGTCTCTATTTCCACGTGTTTACTCAAAGAAATGAAGGACCTCTGAAGTGGCTGTTTGCCTCGACACATTTCTGCCTACGTACAGTTTCCGGCAGAACATCCCTTCTCGGGTTCTATATGATCCAGCAGCAAGAAAGGAGAGAACATTAGTTTTCCAGGCCGGGCCATCTGTCAGCCCTCCGACATTACCCATGTTACATTAAATAAATGCCCGGCTTTTCTCAGGAGTCCACAGCCACGTTATTAAACTGCCTACCTGTGTTACAATGATAGATGCGGACCTCCGGCGGGCCCGGCCTCGCCATAAATGCAGAACATGAAGAGATCGCTTTCACGGACAACCGGTATGAGGAGTGAAATCAGGTCCAGCACAGCTGAGTGGAGAACACGCGGCAGCTGTGGAACACAAGGACTTACAGAGTAAAGTTGGCCACACTCTCCTATTTCGGAGCCTGGTGGACTCGCTGCCTTCAGCCTGTTCTTAAATAAATTTGTTTCTGTACCGCCCAGCAGCCGAGCCGCTCTCCATTGTTGCCTGACAAAAACGGCAAAAAGATCCAAACCGCCATCCGCTGAAAATGCAGCTTCTCTTTACTGCAAGTGGACCCGACACAGCCTGCTCCACGTTAACCAACCGCACAACTGGTCGTGAAAAAATCAAAAATGGAGGCAAGCTGCGACTCATTTGAGATGCTAATTGCGTTCGGCTAATTAGAAATTTCTACAACGCTCCAGCTCCATCCTGATATCCCTGAAACCTTTGGAAAGAACCATAGTTTAGTCTGGACTTTACTGAGGGAGAAAAAGCATCTATCCATCTGTCGCCACTTGCTCCTAATTAAAGTCACTGGAGGTGCTGGAGTCAGTCCCAGCAGCCACTGGCTGGGAGGCAGAAAAGCACCCTGGACAGATCATGCACGCAAACACAAACACACACAAACACACACACACACACAATCACATCTAGGGAAAATTTAAGGTTCTCCAATAACTACTTATGTGCACAGGGAGCACATGCTAACTCCACATGGACCAAAATCCCTGTACTGACCTGTAGAATCCAGAATTAAGAAATGATGAACATTACTATTCATATTATCATTAATGCCTCAAAGCTGCCAGGTTACCGGAGGCACAATAGAGCTGTCACGTGAGGTCTGCAATGTTCAGAGGGTGAAGAGTGATTCAGTTAGGCCCTTAAAGATTCTTTAGCCCAAGGGTGCCTGAGAGGTTAATGCAACCACGACCCACCAGGAGACATAAATATTCAATATCAGGTAAAGATCAATGTTCCAATTCATTTGTAAAGCCTTAGCGTAAGGAGCATTAGGCAGAACACACAGCGGCAGTCACCATCCCAGGTCACAGCTTTGATGGTGTGTGTGTTCCGTGGCCGACACACAACACACACGGCCACAGGCGTGCACGCAAGAAGGGAACCCTTCCAGTAGAGGCTGTAATCGATTCATTATGCAATAGTTTGCCGACAGAAACTGGAGAGCTTGAGCCTGCTCCTGCCTCGGTCACAATCGTGTCTGCCTGCCAATTCCCCACCAGGCTGTAGTGACAAGGCTTCAGATGGCGAGGGTGATAATGGATGGTTATAATGGTCAAGCCTGGACCGCACATTAAGGACCTGGTCGATTCTCAGTATTGCACGCAGGAAACGCTGCCAGCAATCAATGCTAGGCTAATGTGTGAAAAGGAGTAAGCTGAATGTCAGTGTTGCTAATCAATAACTATTCATTTTCACCGGCCACATTTCCACAAATAGGACACTTAATATCGTGTGATTGGGTGATTACCATGCCCAATTAAGTGTGTGTGACACTTCCGATGAACGGTGGATGGGAAGCATCAGTCACGGAGCGCTAATGGAGACGTACAGCAGACCCTGATCGACAGCCGGGAGATGGATCTCGGCGTCTGCGAGCTGTAGGATGACGGCTAAACCTGCAGGAGTCAGATAATCCTCTCCTCACCTCGACGGCACCAGAGATAATGGATGTCCAGTCCCCACCCCCGACTCGGCCCAGACAGGAAACAGCCCGCTCCGGCGGGAAAAGGACAAAACCGCTTCTGTTACCGCGGCGATTTGAGCCCAACTGAGGAGTTTTTTATTTTCCAAAGCTTAAAGAAAGGGTGAATCTTTATTTTTATGATCACCGTCGACCGTCGCTCTTGGGAACTCCGTCGCAGAGCCCGAGCGAGCTCAAAGTGAGAGAAGGTCAGGCCAGATTATCTTGTAGTCCAGGGGCCGACACGTCAATCTCATCCTTTAAATCCTGCTGAATCAGGCCCGGCCCTGGATAATAATGTCAACAAGTTTAATTTTCATGCAAGCGGCTCTGCATTGAAGTGTGTGTGCCACTCCAGCTCGGAGGGAGACCGGCGGGACTTCCTTACATGCAGTGCAGCAGCCCTCATACATCATGTCTTGACAGTAATCCTCAGAAGAAGACGAAGAAAAAAAAGAAAAAGATCCTCGTCTGGTGAATGTTGATTCTGGAGGCCATTTTAAAAGAGTCTCCTCCAGCCAGATTGACCACATGTACTGTGTTGGAAATTACAAATATCACCAAATGCTTCCAACCATCTGTTGAACCAAACAGCTGTAGTTTGTTTTCTCCCCCCAACAGGAAGCGGCGGTTCGGGCTGAGCCGTGTGCTGGCCATGGCGCCCAGGTGCAGAACAAACATCCAGAAATATGATTTGGCAAAAGAAATGTGTCAAAAAAGTAAGTAAGGAAGTAAGCAAGCTCCTGCTGGTTGCTATTAATCTAAACATTTCTTTTTATTGATGCGGCTGGTTCATTTTAGGCGTCAGAAAATTGCTTGGTTTTATGATAAAGAGCTGAAGTTAAAATCCAGCTGAGAAACAAACAAAACTGTATTACCAAGAGCCAGAGCATGCAGGAGGAAACAACCCAAATCCTGCCAGTTAGCCGTCTTATTTAATGATAATAACATTGGCGTTATACTGTAACATTCTTAAATCAAACACAAATCCTCCCATTTAATGTTACTTCCTTCTCTGAAGGTACATTATACATCAAAATAAATCTATTAAAAAGGTTTCCGAGCACAGTCTTATGAACCTCTGGGGCGTTCTTTGATAACAAGTGCAAAAAACAAACAGGTTTAAGGGACAGTAAAAAAGGATTAGATCACATAAAAGCCTGTCTGTAAAAGGGAGTTTAAAGAGAGAGAAGTGACCTTGGCTGTCTTCTCTGCTAAGGCAGGATGTTCCCTGACCTTTGTTAGACTTCAGCCTCCTCCTGGAACGTTCCCTGACCTGAAGATCTCAGGCTACGGACTGGTTCATGGCAACAACAACCAAAGAACAACACAAAATCCCTACAAATGATGAGTAAAATCTCTATTCAGTGCTAAAGCAGCCTGTTAGATCCTGGAGGAGGACTCACTGGAAGAGGAGAGAGAGTAGTGGGAGCCAGACAGCTGCAGCCTGTCAGACTGGTTGGACTGGTTGGACTGGGAGATGACTGATTTTAGTCTAACATCATTTTCTACAGTGCAAACAACGGAGCGACCAGGATGTAAAGAAATCTATAGTAAAAAGCATTAATATTTCTTTGTATGAGTTGTTTTAAACCATCCAGCTCCACCTGCAGCTTTGCTCGCTGGCATTAAAGTACTGGAAAACATGAAGCTGTCAAGAGAATAAAGCCTTAAGCTTTGATTGTGATTTGCATTAGCTCGCCAAGCCGGAATTTACAGAGACGTGTGCAGATTTTCTTGCAACGGTTCCAGGAAGACGGCAGAACACTTTTCTCAAAAGCTCTGACACAATTAACTCACTCTGCTTGGAGCAACGGAGTCTCAATGGAGAGTTTAATTTCTTAAAAGACATCTTTAAAACCGTAAAAGAGCTTAGCTTCATAAGTTGGATTCAGAGTTTCTAAAAGAAAAGCCATAAAAGTAATCACAAAACAGCAATGCATCACTATGTTTACCAATAATAATAATAATAAAGAGGGTTCAGGCAGCAAAATAGAGATTTTGTTCCTCTCCTCTGACCTCATCTCTAAATAACAATAATAATAATAATAATAATAATAAAGAGGGTTCAGGCAGCAAAATAGAGATTTTGTTCCTCTCCTCTGACCTCATCTCTAAATACCAATAATAATAATAATAAAGTGGGTTCAGGCAGCAAAATAGAGATTTTGTTCCTCTCCTCTGACCTCATCTCTAAACAGTAACTGATCATCAAAACAAACCGACACAATTAAGCTCATCAGAAAGGCCGAGCACGTAGAAGCTCTCAGATCACTTGTTTCACTCCTTTTCTTTCCCCTCCTCTAAAAGAAACAGCAGCTCTTTGTCCAAACCACTCCAGATTTGGCCTTTGTGGTACAATCAGACAATCAATCATCTGGGGCAATCGAATGTAAAAGGGCAGAAGAACATCCTCCGGGGGCCAAGAGGAGGGCAGGAACCACTCTGGACTCCAGTGAACACGGGTCTCTCGGGGGTTGTTCTGCCCAGCTCCTGCACGCTGCTGCGCGATGCAGGTGAGAACCGGCTGCAGGCACATCTCGTCCTCAGTCACGCTCCCGTTACCGTTAACAACGATTATTCTGGAGCCGAGGAGGTGCGACGTTCACTTCAGGGGTGAGACAACACGTCTGTTCCACTGCGCCTCATAGATATCAGATTAGAACCGCACACCTGTTGCTTTGATGCCCTTCAATGCACACATGAACACACGACAACAATAAATCCACCTGGATCAAAGCAAAAAGTTAGAGAGTAAAGAGAAAAGGATGATCCTGAACTGAGGCGGATGCGTTTGTGGGAGAAGAGGAAAACCTCTGAGGATCCGACGCCAAATGGAAGAACAGCTCCGGCACACGAAAGGCAGGAGACTCCCGAGTTTGACCTGGTTCACATATGCATGTTTGTGCGGGATTGTTTGCATTTGCGCAGTTGTAAACAGGCTCCAAGAAACCAAACCACGACGCAAGCTGGGTAGACTCGCTTTGCTACCAAATCTGGAAATATTCCCGACGCCTTCCGGCAAACCTCTGATTCATTCCACCCGTTTGTTTCCGTGTAACGGACATGCGCTCCCACTGAGCAAAACTCCTGCCAAGCCATCGGTTTTCTGCCCTTTTCTCATGACATCACCCGGCCGGCGAGGTGCAGCAATACATCGCCAGTATATTTCAACTTTGGATTTTGTCACAGGAGTGGAATTAATAACTCTGAGGGACGTAGCCGCTCTAATTGCCACAAGATGCCCCCATTTGGAAGATGGTCTCAGCATTGCTGGAGTCTCTCCTTCCTGATCAGAATGGCTGTTTCTAAAAGGAAGTTTTCTTCTCAGTGCTGGTGTGGTGACCTTGGCAATGAGTTCCTAAGAGGTGCCTGGAGACAAAGATGAGGCTGTATAAATAACTGATGCTGCATTCAGAGAAGGTGACAGATTTAAAAAGAATCAAGATGGTGAATTCATTTGCTGGTGAGAAATTTAACACTTGAACTGTGACACAGTCTCAGCCAGAGGTGAAGTGACAGCATATGCTGCTAGCGCTGATGTTTTTTGGCGTTCAGGCGTCATATTTAGAAGAAATCTGTGAGGAAACTTGGTGAGTCCAGTCACAAATGATAGCGCTAGCTGGCAACGCGGATGTAAATTAAATTAGGCCAAATCAGATTCAGTGTTGTGCTGCAAATGGGATGTGCCGAATTTGCACATTTCAATTGGTTTTGAATCAGATCAAAGTCGTGCTTCATAAACATTATCAGTCTGAGGGAAGACACAGCAGCAGTAATTTGGTTTGTAAAACCCGCGTTGGACCACGTGGATGAGGCTGCTTACTGTCGGCGACGCCGTGCGTTCGTGTGTGTTTGTGTGTGTGTGTTGAGCATCACGCCGCTGTGATTTGTGCCCAGAGTGTCAGACTGCGCCTGTGTTGTGACATCCAATCGCTCTGATACGGAAAATTGAGATTTGTGGGTCTTGAGGAGGAAAAGCTGATTCCCACAGAAGACAGGTATCAGCTGTGGGATAAACCCCACTGATACCATCATGTGGTCGTTGCCGACATGCTTCCTCCGGCTGGTTGTGACTCTCACACAACACGCTGCATCTCAGTCAGCGTGGATTCTGCTGGTTCTCTGGTGTATATGAAGAAGTGGGCTGTTATTCATTTTCATTTCCTCCTATTAATAGTTTAGTACTCGCTCACATAAAGGTGTGAGATATTGGTAGAGGTTTCCGAATTTCTTGGATAAACACGTCTAAAAATAAAATACATGTGTGCGATTGCTTTATCGGGACAGTGTGAGTGCAGCTTGTGTGTCGGGTGGAGAAACTTCCAGGATGAACGAAGGCTGGCGGACGACAGCCACCTGATAAATTATGGACGCGCCGTATGACGGCGCAGGAAGTCCGTCAGGCGTTTCTCCAGCAGATGCTGTCGCCTGAGAAGAAGGTCACTGCGGAGGAAAAGCGCAAGAGACGCTTCGGCTTTTTCTCTCTGGGGCTGCGGGGAGTCAGGATGCACCGAAGGTCAAAAGGTGGAAGCGGTTTAAGCAAACAGCAGAGAAAGAACGTCTGGTAGCTGCTTGATTCCTCACAAAATGTTAAAATCGGTGAGACGGGTCAGGAAAAAGTAGCGAGTTGCAGAGTAAATAAAAATGCACGTAGAAGAACGTGTTGACCTCAAACCTTGGAAATGAGTGGGCTGGAGCAACCGAGGGCCCCGGAAGCTTTGAGGGCTCTGAGCTAAAGGCTACAGAGGGCCCACGTCTACTAAACCTCCCTGATGTAAGAGAGGAAAGTTTAGTTTGTTACTTCAGAACTCTGAGTATTGACTGAAGCGAAGTTGTGGTGAAAGCGCGGCGTGAACCGTGTCAGAGGACAAGCCGTGGCAGCCAGTTTCAAAGTCGCACCACGGCAGCTGGGAATCAGTTAAAAGCGACTGACCGTGAGCCTTGTCCACAGCCACATTTTAGTCCTTTTTAAAAAAGAAATTAGAGTTTGAGCAGGTTCACGGACTCAGTGCTTCCATTATATCAAGACATTGAGCTATCTGTCACATTCTGGAGACATCTGGAGTGATGGGTCTTCTATCTGCATGTCTCTAAACTGTGGGTCAACACTTCAAGGGAGGTTGAAATTTGGTCAGATTTATTTCAGCGGCAACAATAACACCGCTGCCAGTACCAATGAAGATGGCGCAATGAAATCAGTTCACGTCTAAGAAAGCAGAAGAAGTCAATGAAGACAAACTGCAGAGTAGCTGTACCAATTATTCCCAGATTTTACCCACAATTCCTAGTTGGGCGAAGTCCGGAAAACCCTGTTAGCATGTGAGAGGTGACGACGTGGATCGGCAGGTGTGCGAGGGGAACAGAACAGACCTCCGCCACAGCCAATGGAAAGAAAGGGTGAAGAAAACAACAGGAAGTGGCAGGAATATCAAAACATTGATGTCTGCGACAGTTTGCATGACGGCTTGATACGTTTTGTGAATCAGTATGCTAACAGCTAAATGTGAAACGGCCGGGAGGAAAGACTGGGAGGGTTGTGGGATGAACTGAACCCAGCGTAACCTCTGATGTCGCCCTGGAACACGAAGACCCACGACTGACATAAGACGATGCTTCACTTAAAAGAACCAACAATCTGTGAAGCAAACACAAAAATGCAACATTCCAGCCCGTCTCCTTCGCTTGTGGCCTGACAAACATGGAGGGTCTCCTGTCTGGCCTTTTCCATTAGCACTGAAGGTCAACACAGAATATCAATCTAAATGGCTCCGATACACCTGTTCGACCTGTACCTCATGTGTTCCTGTGTGAGTGTGTGTTTGTCCGTGCGTGCCTGATGAGCGGCTGCGAGCGCGGGGCTTACAAAGACCAGGCGGGATGGAAGCGGTGCGTAGGCTTGCTGACGAACTGCTGAGTGCGACCTTAGAAACGGGAGGACAGGCGATATTTGCAGAGGCGATGGAGGGAAAGGAGACCAAAAACCTGCCCGTCAAATGTCATGAAGGCTGCTAAGTGTGTGGGTCATATAACGGTATCTTCAGGTTGTTGTTTTACAGAGACAATTCTGGTATTTACAGCAGCTTTTTCTCCTTTAACTATTTTTTCTACTATTTTATGGCTCATATTGAGAATCTAAGACTGAGCTAAAGCGTATTAGCTTAGGTAGACGACTCTTTGACATCTCCAAAACCGGCACACAATTGTTAAGATCTTTAATATGAACACAGGCTGGGAGCTCCACATCTACGTATGGACTCCACTTTTGGAAATATCGTGAAAGCGTCCAAAGTCGTCCACAGAAAGCGAGTGGGCACTACTAGAGCGCCGCGAGGCTCCGCCAGCGCGTTGCCAGGCCGCGGCAGAATGAGTTGTCTAATAAAGCGCCCTGTATCGGTGCTTACTGATGGAGCGGCGTTAGTCGGATGGACCAGCAACGAGCTGATCATTAAACTGTTCACACTGTGATGTGTGCCTGCCCTTTTCATGGTTCATTAGTGCAACGCAATATCCTTCCACGTGCGCCGCCGCAGCTCATTAAGCCAACACTCAAATAGCGCAGGCTCCGACTGAAAAACAAGAATGTGCCATGAAAGATAATGGTTTAAAAAGCTTTGCTTAAAACCCAAAACAACACCGGGGGTGGGGGGGGGGTTACGGCAATGCGAGGTCTGTTCTATCGTCGGGGAAGAAAAAGTCATTATTTTTATGTTGCATATCAGAAAGTGATTGCCTTTCATATCCATCCAAGCGTGGCTGCAGTTACGCTTGGCAATATTGTTCAAAGCACCGGCACAAGGTGTGCGTTTCTGGGCCGTGACCATATGTTAATACGCAGCAGATACTAATCTACATGCTTTCATCCCTCGGCTACGCGCCTCACTTATGTGGAAGGGCAGAGAAGGTCCCGGTCGTCGACAGGCGGCGGCGGAAGCATGAAAGCAAACGTGGAGCTCCGCATCAGCGATGATTCACCCCGACGCTCCAGCTCGCTAAGCACGTGCACACGGATCCACCGCCACGCCGCGCTTTGGCCCGGTCTAGTGCCGTTTCACATTTAGGTGTTTTAAAGGGAAGAATCATATCAGAGTGCGCAGCTTGTTTAAGAAAATAAATAAATACAAGAGAAGATAAGTCACTCAAATTTGTCATTTCCAACAGTTCAAAGCAGACGGAGTTAAAGAAAGGTGCCTGATTATCCTCGTGGGTTAGATAAGCCCACAACAAACGGGGGAGGCATTTGCAGATGAGTCACAAGGGACTGATTACATAAACTAATCCCACGGTGGAGCTAAAACCTCAAACAATCCACCCGTGAGTGGGAGGCGGCGGGGGTTAATATGCTCTTTAAGATAGTTTAGTATCTAGGACGTGTCAAGGTAAATTCAATGGGAGAAGGCAACATTAGCAGATGATATGTTCAATAGTGGGATGTTCCCACGGGACTAAGAAGCTTTGAGGAATTTATCGGGCTATAAACCAGTGTTTACCCACAGGACCTGGGGGTGTTTTTGCCTCTAAATAAACGGACGGATGAATAAATAATAAATCTGGCAGTTTGCAGATCAGTTGTGCTCAAATTCAGCAGGTGGAGGAGAGAAAGAAACGAAGGTTCCACGCGCAAAAAAGATGAAGTTTGAACCTATAGCGTGGCTGAAGCAGGACAAACGGAAGTGACAGCCAGCGCCGCGGTCCTGGAGTCGGCTGCGGCGCTGACGGGGACACGGCCAAGTCCCCCGACGGCGGCGTGACAGACAGCTTCTCTGGCAGAGACGTGGCCTCCATTACACCCTTTCCTGCCCAACCGCAGTGTACATGAAGTGTCAGCGCACACACACACACACGCTCGGTGACAACAACACACTCGCCGATCAAGGTCGCACACTGATGGAATACTGGAGAATTTGGTGATTTGAATTTGGTTTTACTTCGCAGTCATTTCTGTATTTATTCCACATCTTTTTTTTAAAAATGCACCCTCCCTGGGTCCTGGCGGCAGATGGTGTCTTTTTATGGCGATCTCTGGCAGCCGCCTCATCTGTCTGCGGGTGACAGCAGCCATTTTACTAATGCACTCATGACTGCTTCGTGTTTCATCCAGTGTCCTTGGCGCGCTCCTCCTCCGTCTCCAGAGGCAAACCCGAGGTGATGGATCGGAGTCCTTCGTCCGGACGCGGCTCCTTTAGGTTTCCCAGCCGTCTCTTCATTTCCCTCCACCTCCTCCGGAAACAATAACCGAACCCAGAGGAAGAGGCCGAGCGGCGCCACGGGTCATGAATTCCATCCAGGCTGTTCAACGTGTGGCCTCTCGGTGATTAACCACGCATTAAAAGGACTCTAACTCCATCGGCGTCCGCCCGGGGACACCGTTCCTCCCAAAGATCGCAGAGATCCTTCGCTCGCTCACGGTAATGACGTGCGCGTGCAGCGGCCGCCGTGACTGATGGGAGCCCTCCTGATGAACCTTTTTCTGCCCTCCTGCTCATCAGAATAAAAAGTTGGAGCAGGTTAATGCGGAGCAGCAGCTTGTGCGGCTGGATGGGAGCAGCTCTCAGCCGCCGCCCCCACCCTCAGGAACGCTCCGAGCATCTGCGGGTGTCTCCGAGTGCGTCGTTGACCTTCACTGGCAGATGTTCTCCGAGGATCCACAAGTGCTGCGCTCTCATCTTTAGCTCCATTCATCCGTATCACAGCAGAGCAATGTTTTTTCTTGCCGGACGGCGCCAGTGATGATGATGATGATGATTATGATGATGGTGGTGCTGCAGCGAGACTTCTGACCTGCTTTACATGATGGCATTAGCAGATTAAGAAAAGTCCGCCCGAAGGTTCTCAAGCGGAGCATTTCCTTCCTTTAGAGCGGTGGTCTCAACCCAGACCTACAAAAAACTGGGTAGGACAGAAACCCGGGAGGATTGTGGTCCTCGTGGGACTGGATTGATGAGCCCTGTTCTCTGCTCCAGCCCGGTTGAAAATATGGATCCGGAGTTTGTTTTTGGTTTTTTCTGCTCCTGCATGATGTGATTATTGCTGCTTATATTGCTGATCAATATTAACATAATAGAAAACACGGCGGAGCTTCGTGAGGGAGTCAATATTTATGGAAATGTTTCCATCCCAAAGCCAACAAACACAGATTATTATGGAGGATTGAGGTTAGTCCGGATTAGAAAAAGCAAGTCTGTCTTTATCATGTTATCGGTTACAGGAGCGTGTTGGACCCCCTGCTGGGAGTCGCTCGTGCAGCGACACTCTTGGCCCTGCAGCAGTCGGACCAAGTGAAGTTCATCAGGATATGAAAATATATCACTGATGAAGCACAATTAACGTAAAAGCAACGAAAACAAAAGAAATTATTGTTAATCACTTGGCAACACAACAATAATCAAAGATTTCTTATCAGTAACAAACAGGAAACCCTAAATTTGAGGCACCAAAGTCACAGCTTGCTGTTGAAAATGAGCGAGACGTCCCCATTTAGTGCACGTCCTCATGTCCTGAAGTAAACTGTGGACATTTTCTCTGGTCTAGACTTCACTCAAGACTTGCTTCAGTATTCATGTAGAACTCGACCTACCATCTCTTAATAACTGTTACAGGAGAGTCTTTCAGAATCCTTTATGGTAAATTAGTTCGGGGGTTAATTTAATTGAGGGACAAACCAGAAGGCTACTGGAGTCCATGCAGTTAGTCTTAATGGTCAAAAGCTTCAAAGGCAAAGTGCTGGGAATGATTCTGATCCCATTATTACTGACACAGACGAGGGCAAGAGTCACAGCAGGTGACCTAATTTGATCTCACACTGTAATGAGGATAAAGGCTGCCCTAATGGGCCCCGCAAAGGAGAACGGAGCCTGTTAGGAATACAGGAAATGGCTCCCAGTGACAGGCCTGTGTGTTGCACATGTGTCCAGCCAAGTAGCATCTGTGTAGCACAATTTCCCCCATGATCTCTTACAAATCAGGACATAAATTTGCCTCCCCCTCTCAGGTACATTTAGCCTGCAAAACAGCAGCTCAAATATCAAATCCTCTCCTGCTGAAACTCAGCCAATTAATAAGAGCCATCCCCCCCTTCCCCCCTTCTATGTTTGCACACCAGGAATCGATTTTTACCACCGAACCTGACGGGGGCCTTTCTGCTTAGCTCACCCTGCGAGCTGTTACATTAGCCTGAGCGGCCTGTTCCACCCCACTGGTCCACCGCTGGGCTATAAGGAGGTGGGGGCCTGGTAACAGACCTGCATCGTAGATTTAAAGCAGCGAGCAATGCTTAACATACTTGAAATAAAGAAATGCTAACAAACATTAGCAGACAACAGGGGTTCCCAGAGGGAGCTGGGCAGAATAAACAGGAGATCCATGTAACGAGGGAGGGAGATGAGTCAGCTCGCTGTTAGTCTTTGGTTCACACAGCGCAGACTGCCTGGCATATAAAACATCAGACTCCACCGCTAATGTTTCCTCGCCACAGTCTTTTTAATAGCAGAACGCCGGGTGTTTGTGATCGCGCTGTGGCAGTGGCGAGCTGCCGTTGGCTCATGTAAGATTTGTGCAGGCTCAACGCTTGAACAACAGCCCGACTTCTGGCAATCTGAGGATTTCAAGCTGGTTTTGTATGTTTTTAAAGTGCACGTTGGTCTTGAAATAATGTTCCGACGTAGCTCCTCTGAACGCATCGACGGAGCGTTTGCAGAGCAAGGAGTGGAAAGTGGAAATCAGGTGATCGCGGCTTTGGCGCTGAACTTGAGAAGCTACTGTGAAGGCGCGAAAGACGTCAACATCGGCCTGCAAAGGTTCAAGAACAAACCCGCCAAAAGACTGTCCTGGTTACCATGCTAATGTTAGCATCTGGGTTTTTATGCCAGATTTAATCAGCTCCGGTAGGGCAGTATTATAGTTCCTCCTTTAATGTCCCCTTTTCACCACAACTGTGATTGTGCTTTGAACACTACAGCAGCTGTACAGCAGATTTAGGACATCAAAATTCGCTTTCATTGGCGTAAGTATTTGTTTTTAGGGTGTAATTATTGTGAGGGATCTTGTAAAATGGTATACTTTTATCTGGGTTTGCCTTTAAGCGGTGATTTAATTTAGCGTACTTTTGTTGCAGCCTGGTAGAGACAAAAAAGGTCATTCTGGCGGGAGCTGAAATGCTGACTTTAGCATGTCGGCTAATTGCCTATTAATATTCAACAAAGCACCAGACTGTAATCAGTGTTTTCAGAAATTATTTAGGACTACACGCAGACAAACAAGTACACAAAGAAAGAGAAAATCCGCCCGAGTCAGGCGCATC
Source organism: Takifugu flavidus (assembly GCF_003711565.1). Lineage (NCBI taxonomy): Eukaryota > Metazoa > Chordata > Actinopteri > Tetraodontiformes > Tetraodontidae > Takifugu > Takifugu flavidus. Next base: position 15,056,238 of record NC_079521.1, on the reverse strand, counting down.
TTCGAGCAGGCCGCCATAAACATTCCCAATCAGCTCTTGTTAAATAGAAAACAAAAGATAGATCTTTTCAAAGATAAAGCACATTGTTGTTTCTTGTCACACAAAGACAAAGCATTTTCACACAACTCCACCTAATGAGGATAATCCCTTAAATCGGGCTCCTATTGTCAGAAACCCCGTTCATTTTCTTATCTCAATCCGCAGCTAACGCTTTCTGCCGATAAACATCAAAGGCACAAAGGAGAGGGATTATAGATAAATGCATAATTGAGTGAGGAATCAAATTAAAGCAGGCGGAGTTTTAAGTCTTTAGCAGCCAGGTGCTCAGGTGATTGGCGGCTCTGTCAGAACGTCAGGAGATAAAACACACAGTCGCAGACGTCAACGCTGCGCAATTCAAAGGTGCTCAAAGAGAGATCAAAGCAGCATCGAACTGCATTTCCCTCCCTTTGTTTTCCCGACCCTCACCTCTCACTTCTGCTTTGATTACGCAAGTAATTATTCCCAAGGATAATCCCACTGACAATTATGTCATTTTCTGTGGCGCTCTCTTACGTTTCACCCTTTTTACCAGCAGCCTTTTTATTTAATAAAAATTAAGCTCTGCGGTTGAATTTTAATATTGCATTTCAGTCTCATCGGCTCCGGGTTTCACGCAGAGACAGAAATAAAAAAGCAACGATGCTCATTAATAGTCTACGACCTGCGCTGTGGGTAATCCTCACGGTAGCTGATTTGTTAGCCCTGTTGCCGAGGTGAGATCTTGTTAGTTTTGGCCTCGGCTTTATTTTAAGGGATCACAGCAGTTGGGTAACCTTAATCACCCGGTCCATATCCAGGCTGTCTGGGAAGACAGAAGAAAACCTGATGCCCTTTGCGGCTCCTTTTGTCACTGTACGCTCGGTTGTACATGAGAAAAAGGGGCACAAGCGATGTGTAACTAAAGGAAAACAGAATTGCCACGCCACGGTTGAGTTATGGGGGGGGGGGGGGGCGGTTCAGAAATAGACACTCAGTTTGACGTGTGCTGCAGCGAGGATCTCCTGTTCTAAGCAGCCCCACTGTTTCAGTGTTTACTCTCCGACTTGTGTGTAGCCGGCTTATTAAGCTGGCCTAAATGTCCGACTGTCAGTTTCGGAAAACAGAACTGTCAGATACGGCACGCTGAAATCTCACATCCGGGAGGATGATTGGGGGGGTGGGGGCTTTCAAAAGCAATTCCAAACAAACACTTCTGAAACAGAGGCTTATGTTTCCCCCGAGGGCGAAGTTATCGCCGCTCTCCCAGCATTCCCGGCTGCGCCAAGCTTCCTGGATCCTCGCGGCGTCTGGTGAGCTCGAGCACCGAATCACCGTCGTGCAGCTCCGTAAATTGAAATAATAATCCATCCTTATAAAGGGGGTGACATAACCTCGAGGATTATTGTGTGACGGGAGCTCCGCTTTCAGAGACCCAACATATTCGGTAAACATGTGAGACAGTTGGAAACGCTCGGAAAGTTCTAGGAAGACCAACAAAAGAGGTTTTCTCATCACATCTGAGGGGAAAAGTCTTAAAACGTGGATGTAGTGAGGAAGGTGACCACTCGTACGGCATTTTCATGGTTAAGGAACCAGACGTGTCGCCTCGGGCCCCATGTTGCATCAGCAGTGGCGAACCTGCTTGACAGAGGTGGCAGCAGCCGTGGGGGGGTTCATAAATACAGGAGGCGGGCTGACGTGGGCTGTGTGACAGGGTCGGGGCGGTCCTACTGTAATGGGTGTTAAAGGTCATAGCCCCCCCCACACACACACACACACCTCAGAGGAGCCCCTGTTTAGCAGCTCTACGGTGCCAGAAGACAGACCGATGAGTAGGAAAGGAAACATTTACAGGGATAAAGCAGCTTGTTTGATGACCCCCCCCCCCCCCACACACACACACACACGCACACACTCGTCTCCCAGTGTTCAGAATGAGAGCAGTGATTTATCAGGTTCTTAGAATGTTTGAAGATGGGAAGAGGAGAGACGAAAGAAGAAAGGGAGGAGCGGGACATTCAAATGAATTCAATCGGATACATTAAAAATGAATCAATAACCGGACAATTATGTCACCATAGCAACCAGACCAAAACAGGTTGCAAGGCGTTTAAATCCGTCGTCATCTGTGGTGATCTGAGTGGATTTTGCTGGTGCGGTGTTTAAAAAGCCTCCATTTTAGCGGCACTCACGCTTGACCACCCTGGAGTTCTTCCTCCTGCTCTCTCCTCCGCCCGAGCTGCCGCAGCCGTCCTCGTCGTCGCAGTCGCCGCTGTACTGCCCCTCCGCGTCCCCACTTCCTGTTTCGATCTGGTCCAAAGATCCCAGTTTGGGAATGGATTTGCCCTGCAACAGCTAGCGGTGAAAGACAGGGAAATTAGTTTTCCATCACGCACAGAGATAAGCGTGTCGATTTAATCTGAAAACTGACAGTAAACATCGACAGCAGCCCCGACACCTGTAAACCAAACACTACATAAATAAAATCGCGGCTGCGGAAATCTGCAGTGGCTCATTGTGCAGCTCAACTTCCTGCTGCGTTGCTGTGCAGCAGAATCTTAAAGACTCGATACTGAGGGGAACGGTTACGCTAATTGGCTCATTGAAATTCACGATGCATCGCTGGAAACAAGAGAGGCTGCTTTGTGTTGATCAGAAAGGCAGTGTCTATGTTAATTAGTTACTGTTGTGGTTCAGCGCATGGGAGCAAAAGTGTCAGGGTTGCTGCCATGGCTGAGCCGGGACAGATCCGCACCGCTAATTAGCCTGTCTGGAGTTTGTGCTCCTCAGTGACGACAGCTCAGAAGATGGAGAGAACTGAGGAATGTTATTTTACGCGTGTGTGTGTGTGTGTGTGTGATTACCATAATTAACTGCCGTTTAGTCAGAAAACCTAACCAAATGTTTAATGAATCGTGTGGAATAATGAGTTTCTGCCACACCTGAGATTAGCCGGCTCAGGTAGCTCGACTGAGCTGATATTTGAGCTTTAAAATTAGAAAAGCGTTCCAGAACTTTCAGTTCCAGGCACAGAACCTTGTTAAGGGATATTGTTAAACATGCACATTTAGCTATATTTAGTCTATTCGCAGGAGGAGACATGCTGAGGGCAAACATTCCATCAGAGGATCTGTCGATACCAGAAAGAACTGCGGTGAAAATGACTGAAAACCCGCCTGTTGTTATCCACACTGACCTCCCTGCTTCATTCAGGACGAGTCCAGATTAAAAACCAGCCAGGGGAGGCACCTTTGGGGGGGCCTCTGAGAGGACGTCTTATAGGCCAAGACTGCACGGCTGCATAGTTAGCAGGAGAAACCCCAGCACACGCGCTCACAACAGCCATAATCTAATCCTCTCAGACTGGCGCGCCAATTAGGAGCCCACGTGTAGGGAGCTAGCTTAGCTTAAACACCAAATCACAAAAGGAGAAAATTGGATTTAACATATTCACTGAAATCTTACAGGCATCAGTCACGTCACACTAATACAGCTATTATCAACAAGCCGGCAAATCAGATTTCCTCTGCTTGATTTAGTCCAATTAGCTGACTGTTATGTGCTCTTTATCGGTATCTAAACCCATTTGCTTTGTCCGTTTTCTTAATTTGACTTTATTGGAAGCAATTAGTCGAAGAAATAAACATAACATTGGTCGCATCACTACTGTTTAGCCCTTTACTCCAGTCACTCTCGTATTAAAATCATTTTCTTTTCATGCCTTATTGTTCCAACATAAACACCATTCAAGGACTCTTGCTATTCCACATTCGCCATGTTACTGAAATAATTACAATTCAGAGCTTAAGCATCACCAGCGTGAGGGGAAATGGGCCATAAATTCCCTGTATGACACGAGGAGGCACGTTTACACCCGCAGGCGCCACAGATAACCGTCGATCCAGCAGGTCATGCAAATCCACATTATAATGAGGGGGTGAGGGGGTGAAATCATTAAGAACCAAACTAATAATTACATCAACTGGCGTGATGTCACTGGGCAGAGGAGCTGCAGGAGTTTTTTGTCTCATAGATGAAAATAAGCTTCCTCAGGGAGACAATAAGCGTTGCCAAGGGAACCAAGGTCTGGCTATACTTTACAACACTATGACCTATACTAGCTTAACGGACGCTATACCAAGACGGGGAAAAAGAACCCTGGCAGCGCTAGCCTCAGACGTCAGCAGAACTCCTACGGCTCTGTGGTATCTTCATCACCGTCGGCGTGAGGGAAGCCCAAAGCGTCGTCAAGGACGCCAGCTGTCCAGCCCACGCACCGTTCTCACCGCTGCCTTCTGGAAAACGTTCATTCCATCACAAGCGCTAGCCCGTTTCAGGGACGGCTGCGTCCCACAGGTCGTCGGAATGATGAATTCATTCACACAAACAGGCACACGCGGGCATTTAGATATTTCTGAAGATTTCAATGTTTGTCTTCTACGTGAAGGACGTATCGCTTTAGCCAGTCAGAGGAGGGAAGTGTCAGGCCGACACACTCCTCTCCCATCTCACTCCCCGGAGCGCTGACAGGGTGTTTATCCAGGACCGAGTCCGAGAGCAAGAGGTCAGCAGAGAAATTAGAATAGAATTTAAATTTGAAAACAAAGTCTGACCGCTGCCCCCTGAGGTGGATGGTTTTTTATTTATTGCCAGAAAACCTCATAAAGAGGCCAAAAGCAGTTCTGTTCTTTCTTTAGTTCTCGTCTGAAATTTGATTTGGAATTTTCCGTCTGGTCCACTCCGCCCAGTGCGGATCGGCTGCCATCAAATATAGATTCACAACCTCGACCTGCTTCTCGGGGGCGGGAAAAGTTGCTGCAGCACCGCCGCTGGTGAGGAGAGTGGCCATGAGTTAGCTCCAGCGGAGCATCGGTCACGGCTCGGCCATTTGAATAATAATTCATTAAATTATATATTGCAGCCTTGTTTCCTCTTTTCTAAAGCTTAAGTCGTTTTAACTACTTAAATCCAGCCAGACTTTGGCAAATATCCTCATGTGTGGATGTTGGTATTTGAACTGTGAACATTGGGGGCATGTTTGCTTGTTTCTGATCCTTTTTTAAGCAATTACACACAAAACTTTTGGCAACTTGAAGCCTCGTGTGCCCAATATGCAAAAGAGTTATTGGCTGAAAAGGAAATTTCGTGAAGAAATGACCATTTTTTCGCCGTTGTCTTCCAATTAACGATGAAATCTTCCTTCGCAGGCACAGAGCGTCTGATTTTTCGAATTAATGCAAGCAGCTCAATTTGTATGTCAAACTCATGAGAGTTGCTGTGTTTAACGTCTCCAGAGAGCCGAGCTGCCTCTGCTTCTCCACCGGGGTGCTATTTGAATGTTACGCATATGTTATTCACATTTAGGAGTCGCAGAAACAGAATATATTTTCGCGTTAATCTATTGGGCTAAGTGGAGTCAGAGCATGAATAATTCACCGTGTAAAAAAAAAAGTGCAGGTCAACGAACACGTCGATGGCTGGTAAATAATTCAGGCGGCAGACTGGGGGAGGAGCCGGGCGCTCCGGGGTTTTGATTGAGAGACACGGGGACGGGGCCTACTTATAGATTCTTAACCACATCGAGATGAGAGGACAGGCAGAGGTGGAGAGCAGCCGACAAATAATTCATTGGAACTGCTGATGAAGAGCACCACGATGAAATCTCCACTCTGTGCGCTCGGATTGCACGATGAGTTTGTCAACAGCCGCGCTGCTGCGCTACGCTTCCAGGCGGGACAGCGATGATGTCTTTATATCCCATCCTAGGGAAACGGGAGCGTTTTGCACGGCGTTGTTGATCAAGGTCGCAGCTGAATTAATGTAAACGCCGGATTTATGGAGCACAAAATGCCTTGAAGTGGTGAAGAGGTGGACACAGGAACTATAGCATTGTGGGGTGGACACAAGAACTGTAGCATCATGGGGTGGACACAAGAACTGTAGCATCGTGGGGTGGACACAGGAACTGTAGCATCGTGGGGTGGACACAAGAACTGTAGCATCGTGGGGTGGACACAAGAACTGTAGCATCGTGGGGTGGACACAGGAACTGTAGCATCGTGGGGTGGACACAGGAACTGTAGCATCGTGGGGTGGACACAGGAACTGTAGCATCGTGGGGTGGACACAGGAACTGTCGCATCGTGGGGTGGACACAGAACTGTAGCATCGTGGGGTGGACACAGGAACTGTAGCATCGTGGGGTGGACACAGGAACTGTCGCATCGTGGGGTGGACACAAGAACTGTAGCATCGTGGGGTGGACACAGGAACTGTAGCATCGTGGGGGGACACAGGAACTGTAGCATCGTGGGGTGGACACAAGAACTGTCGCATCGTGGGGTGGACACAGGAACTGTAGCATCGTGGGGTGGACACAGGAACTGTAGCATCGTGGGGTGGAATACAGGAACTGTAGCATCGTGGGGTGGACACAGGAACTGTCGCATCGTGGGGTGGACACAAGAACTGTAGTATCGTGGGGTGGACACAAGAACTGTAGCATTGTGTGGTGGACACAGGAACTAAACAATGCAATGAATGCAGCTCTGAGGAAACGCAAATCAGAAACCCTCTCACTCACACACTCACACACACACACACACACACACACACACACACACACATCCTAACAGAACGTTAACGCTGTAGCAGTTTGCAATCATCACTTTTAAATGTAGGTTTTGCTCACAACAGCCACACAGTGAAACCATCAGGAGGTTGAACACCTGACAGGATGATGCAGCTCCTTATCGAGGGGAAGATGATTAAAATAATACTTTTCTCCATAAACACTGAGGCCTTTCTGAACAAAATTCCTCCTAAGCATTTTTCCTTTTGCCCGTAACCACTTTACCGTAGCGTCCTCTGGAGAGACGCGTACGCGACGGTGAACCTGATCGCCTGGATGGATTCAGACTTCGTTACACTTTCCAAATCTCTTTTGCGTCCTCAAGTGATGGAAATGACCACGATAGATGAATCTGGGAGGATGCACGATGCAAATGAAACAGCAAAACAAGGCTCAACAGTTCCATGGCACAGTGGGGCATCATTTAACTCCACAACACTGCAGAGGTTTTGCTGATTGAATCCCAATAATCCTCCCAGCAACTCTTGCACCCGTCTCAGGATCCCTTCCAAGCGCTACTGAATTTGTTTAAATCTATTCGGGCTGAGGAAATTTTGGAATGACATTAAAATTCCTGGGAAACTGGCAGGAGATCCTGGTTAACAGCATGTATTGATAAAATGAAGGAAAATTCCTCGCCGTCTCTCCTTTCCCTGCTCCGCCAGACTCGGTTGGTTTTTTGCGCGACAGATTTGCCTCTGATGGTTCGAGAAAACTGATAATGAACTGCGGTCTAAATCACAAGTGCCTGCGTCCCGTTTCATCTCTGTTCGCAGTCCTGCTCGAGCGTCTTTATCTGGCAGAACAGGAAGTGAAGGAAATTGAAAAGACACCATGGAGCCTTTTCCACCAACATTTCCTGGAACCTTCATTAGCAGGAATTTATTTCCAAGGCTAAAACAATTCCTGGTGATCTGAGTGTTGCTCCTCCTGCTCCTGCTCCTCCCCACAACATGGCAGGTGAACGCTGATTTCCCTGATTTCTGTGGAATTCCAACAATCCTAGACCTCAACTGGACACTTTTTTAGGGAAACTTTGGGGTTAAGGGAAGACTAAATCCTGTGTGAACATATTTTTTTTAAATTTCTGGTAAAAATCTAGAGTTCCTGCAGTGGAAAAGGAGGAAGAGAGCGAAGAAAAATGTGACATTTAATAAAAGCTCTAAGATCCCAGTCAAATGCTGGATCCAGTGATGGAAGAGATATTCCAGAAGATTCTTTTTGTTTTTCCGAAATCAGAGATTTAAGTAAGTAAAAGTAAGTAATAATAAATAAAAAGAAGCACATCTTCCCTTCACAAAACACTATGTTTATTTTTAAAGCACGACTATTTCTCTCTCCTCACACTCGTGTGATTCATCTCACACTTTTTGACTTTGATTCTCAGGGGGTTGGTGTCTCAACATCACAAGTGCCATGAAACAGAACTTTAATCCAGCAAAGAACAAAAGTAGAACCAAATAGCAAAGTGTCAGATGTAAAAGGAGGAGATGACTGAGCTCTGAAACTGTTACCCAGCAGATTTATGTGTTCTGACAACCCACAGATGGTGTGAATTAGTCAGGGAAGGGGTGCCAGCATGAGGTCAAGAGGGGCGACCTGGCCTTCAGCCTTGCACCGGGGACACCAGCGGGACACACATGCGAAGCGGCTGCAGCACCGGAGCGCAGCAGCCCACAGGCTGCCGTCGCAGCTGTTATATGAGTGAAAAAAGCTCCCGTAAACAGCTTTAATCTCATCATCCTGAGACACAAACAGCTCTGAAAGGAGTCGGAGCGGCACAAAGGTGCATAAAGGCATTGTGGGTGATAGAAAAGCTTCACTGATCTCGACAAAGCAGAGAAAGAGATGATTGTAAATGTGAGGAGATGCCAGCCGGATCAAACGTGCCCCCAAATGTGTGATGATTGATTTTCATCCCCTCGCTGCGTGAGGTGTTTCTGCATTTGAGACTAGTTTTCTATCAGCAAGTGTTTACTGGCCATGTGGAAAGGTGATGGAAAGAGGGATGAGAGAGAGAGAGAAGGGTAAAGATGCAGGCGCTCACCTGGTTGATGTGCTTAAGCTTGTCGATGATCTGGTTCACCACTGGATCCACGCCCTTCACTTTGACCTCCGGGTTGGTGCTCTGGGCTTTGATGCCGCTGCCCACCACACGGAGCGTGTAGCTGTGGTCAGAAGGAGGACGACAGGGTTCATCACTCACGGTTACTTTATTTTGCCATTAAACACACTCCTGCTTCTACTGAGGTCTGGTTCACTCTCCCACAGGCTATATTCTCTGAAAGCAGTGTGTTTACAGCACAAGATACGCATATAGAGACGTTCCTCTTTCCACACAATCGCATCCATAATTAATCATCCCCATCCAGCACTTTATCAGCAATTTAGCGGCGCATCAGACTTCCTGTCTCTGAATTAGAGATAAAATACAGAGAATTGAAGTAATTTCCTGCATCTTCTCATACACACCACTCAAAAACTCACTACTTGTATTGTATTTTTTTAAAAATAGTCCATTTTAAACAACAACAACGCAGCAAACCATGAGGAAACAACAGGCAGTGGTAATGTTGTGTCATCCACATACAGCATTCCTGTCATTTCACCTCAGCGTTACCCTAAATTTGAGCGTCCTCGGGTGAAAAAAGAGCGCGAGGATGCGAGAAATATTTGTCGCGTCGTAAAAAGCAAACTTTGCTCTCCCGCTGAACACGCTCTCATCTTTTATCCCCCGTCCTCTGGACCAAGAACACTAAAAATGATCAACATGCTGAACTCACACAAAGGTGAATGCACACTCCATTTGCAGACACACCCCGGGGTTAAACTGGGGTCTGCGAGGAAACATGCGTCACCTGTTCGACTCCCTCGAACCGGGCGGCGCTGCTGAGGCCGCAAGCTTAAATAAGCTCCATACTTTTATTACGGGGTCTTAAATAAAAGCGGCCGGTGGCTTCAGTTATGATTTCTGGCTTAATATTTCAACGCGTGGCATTAATCGATGTTTTAAAGCAATTTGCTGCTGTTGTACAGCAGCTGGGTAACAGGCGGCAGCTCACCTCAAGGACTCCTGGGTCCTTGGTTTCGCTGCAGTCCGTCAGCCGTAATGACTCCGACCGTGGCGGCGCCGACCGAATACATTTCGCTAACAGCTCAATCGCTAACACGTCGTTTATTAAACAGGATCAAGGTGAAGTAAGTCATTGTTGAAATATCTACAAAATGCCTGCTGGGCCATTCTGCAGCTCTGAAAACAACATTAACTGTCTGCTGCCTCAAAGGTCTAATTTATGGGAGACGAGATGTGATCACCAGGAATGTCTGTTTAGACGGCTTCGTCGGACTGAAACGGACCATTTTCCTAATTGTTTTATGAGCTGTACGATCTGCCAGCACTGATATGTAAGAAGCACGTCGGCTGGGTGCGCGTCCAGTGACTCGGGTATTTGCCGCTGCTGATTAAGCTTTCTGAAAAGTCCTGGCAAAATCAAGGAAAAGCTGCATGGCCCGACTGCACCTTCTCCCCGTGCTGTTTTCCCCTAGCAGCCCGTAAACATACGAATGAGGCTAACTGGTTCATTTGTGCAGCTGTGGAAGTGTTCTGCAGCAGCACAGGGCCATTAAAACCCTGTGAGGTGAGCAGCCGTGGCAGGAGGCAGCCTGCCCCCCCCCACCACAACTGCTCAATGGGGCCAAAGTGGTCATATTACACTGGTGCTCAGCGGCATAATCACACTTTTACTCATCCCTTTGCTAACAAATTACAATACCACATTGTCATGAATCGGCTCCAGCTGCTGTGAGGTAAACAGATGTGTAGCTCCCGCTAGATTAAGACACCGAGTGCATCCTTTAACCAAGGGCAGCGCGAGTGAGCTCCTGCATGAAATTAATTATTTCACCTTCCCCTTTAATGAAGACACCAGTAAAGCATGTCGGCAGGTTCCTGGGCTCCCTGCTGTGAAGCCACGGCAGCCACGGGCTAATGTGTAGGTGTTACATCTCATCTGACCGTAATCCTGGACCGTGACCCCGCTGCCACTGGTCCAGGGGCCAAACATACCCACCAAGATGGAGATAAGGGGCTCTGAGGGAGATACATAAACACACCCCCTCAAAACTATAATGTAAAGAGCAGATTAAGGGAGGCTATAGTGATTTATAATCCTTTCCATTTCCCTCTTTCTGCGCTGTATGATTAAGAGCAGATTGAAGAGATTACATCAGGACCATCTGGGCTCATCCCCATAAAAATATGGATGATTACGTGTGTGTAAAACAGAACAGGTTATCACATTAAAGCAGACAGACATGCAAGAATTTAGCGGGATCCTGTGGGAAATTTGTTGTGTAATCTGACTGGGAACCACACACACACACACACACACACACACACAGGAGAAAAACAGTGTGTTTCACTGGACTGTTTGAGTCTAAAAACGAAAACATATACAATTTTATAACGTGCTTTAGGGCCTGAAATGGGATGCAAAGAAACGCTAAATCTGCTGCTTAAAAGGCAGCGCTGACAAAGAGAAGCAAACAATATTTTGACATATACTGAAAGTAAAAAGCATCCAGAAAAAGGAGGGTATCACGCCGCTGAAGGATTGCTTCTGTCTCTGCCGACCAGCGGCAGGATCTCATCATCCATATCCCTCTCACCAGAGGGATGCTTGGTTTGCATCTCATCTCTGCTCGGGCTGCTTTTCAGCCCCCAGATTGAAAAGTTCAATCATTTTATTCTTGCCTCGTCCTCCTCCTCCTCCTCATGGTATCTCATTCGGCTATATTTGTGTCTGAGTGTGAGCCCCTCACACGTGGCGCACGGAATTCAGAGGCCTTCTCTTCCTTCCTCCCATGAAAAGGGACAGAGGACGACTGGTGTCAAAGTAATCCACGCTGCTGCGCCTCCCCCCTGGAGAGGCCTCCCTTCCAGTCTACGCTCGTGCAAAAAAAAATAAAAAATAAAAACAGACTGTGATGCTTCTGATGCCTTCTGTTTCAAAGATCTTTGTCTGATGCATCTTTGTTTCATTTGTCTTTCATCTGGGCCTGGAAACAGAGAGCGGCGGGCAAAAATAGGCAGAACTTTGAATGTGGTACAGCTCTCTGCACCTCATGAGAGGTTTTTACCAACCGTGTGATGCGACCACAGACACGGATAAACGCAGGATGCTGCGAAGCTGTGCCAAAATGAGCTTTTAATTGAAGCTCAGAAACTTGGGAACGTCTCCCAAGTCGCTGCTTGCTAAATGGATTAGCTGCCGAAACAATGTAATGAAAGGAGCATCGGCGCGGTCGGGTACGGGACAGGTGTGGGTACTGAACCCGAAATCACACAATCTTCATCCGCAAGATCTTTGTGGTGCAATTTTTCTGGTGTTTAAATCAAACCACATCGTGTTACAGAGGCCAGAAAAAGCAGGAGCTGCAGCAGATACCAGCGTTCAGTCAGGCCTCAAAACCCGTTTTAACAGGGAAAAATGCAGATTTGGTATTTAAACCACAGTCATCTGCTGAGTAATTAACAAAATAATTATTAACAAAATAATTACTATCAATTAAAATTCAAAGACGGAACTCTGGTGTCAATACAAGAGCACAAATGAAGCGTTTTGAAACCTAAATTATGAAGTCCACAAAGGTTCCCCGAAGGTTGTCGGTGCATCTCCTGCGTTTGAGATGATAATCACAACCTGCAGCGTTCTAATTACTAGGCTGCCATCTGTCTTTCAACACTGAATTCATGTGTGTAATTGAAGTGATGAAGTGATGTTTTTTTAAGTGTCTTTCTGCCTCACTGCAGCCATTAACAGCAGTATTGTGCATTTAGTTATTTACGGGTGACACCCTGAGCATTTTTAAGGATATAAAGACGACGTGAGAAGGTGTAAAAGGCAAGAATGCCGATTAAATGAAGACACACACATTTTCCAGAGGCTTTCCAGGGGAACTAGTTGGACGCTGCACTGTCACGGAGTAAGAAACAAAGTGAATCTGCAGTTTTCAGGCCAAAAACTAAACACATCAAGTTGTCGCCGAGGCAACAGAAAGTCCTCTTGGCTCAGAAATGAGCTAATGTCTCAGAAAAAGGACAGAAAATACCTCAGGCGGGGCAGTAAAACATGTGCAGTTTAATGTGTGAAATAAACAGAGAGAGAAGCCTTTAAACAAACATTTGTTTAAGGCAGAGACACGATGGAGCGAAATCTGCTGCAACCCAATTAAATAATACATGAGATGGACAGAACGCATGCGTTCAATAGATGCCTTTAGCACTTCCAATTTTATTAGAGGGAAAATTCCAAATCAGAGAAAATAACAAGGAGAACATAGCCTAGTTTTGTTATTTCCACAAAGGATTATTATAATGAGGATTAAAAGGTTCGCTGGTGTGCCTTTACTGGGGGCTGTGGAAAAGAACAAGAGGACACTGGTGCCTGTGGCAAAGACTCAGTCCCAAACAGCATGACAGGGGTATTTGTTCCCATTAAAACCAGTGTCTTCAAGCTCTATTGACTCACGCTGGGGAAAAGCAGCAGAACTAGCCAGACAGAGCTGTCAGAGCACGGTGGCGGCAGCCGGTAACTCGTTCTCTGGCTGTTCTTGTGTGTCAGAATTCAGGGGGTGAAACTTTCAGGTGGCTGGAGTCAGTGGGAGCCTCCAGGGTTCGTACCATCGCGGCTCAGACTTCTGCGGGCTGGGAATTAATCCGCCTTCCACGATGCGCGATGTTGGTCATCACGGGACTTCTTTGTGCCGTGTTTTTCACACTTTTTGATAGGTTTTGACATCTAAGTCAGAGGGTAAATTACGTAAACCAGCTTTCTTTAGCACATAATAGCATTAGCAAGCACAAATATTCAGCCGAGCCTCGCTAGCACTTCTGCAGAATGAGCTCCCTATGCTGGGTGAATGCCACCTCTGCAATAAAATGGTTTGTGATGAATTCCACGGTGTGATATTCTTAGCCCGTGGACGCGTTTAGGAACAAGAGCCACAGAGAAGAAGACCACGAAAAAGCACAGAGCGAGGTCACCGACGGCTGAGGGGCACGGTGCCTTCAAATGGCCACCGCTCTGCTGATTCCACGGCTGAAGAGTTCAAAACTTCCACTGGCATTAATGTGGGGGCAAACTCTGCAGCGGGAGCTTCATGGAATGGGTTTTCATGGTCGAGCAGCTGCGCACTAGCGTTACATCGTCAAGTCCAATGCCAAAGCAACGGCTAAAGTGTGTCGCTGGAAATAACTGGAGTAACGACATTTGGGACAATCCTGTGCTGCCAATTTTGTGGCCACCGTTTGGGGAGGGCCCTTCTCTGTTCTACTGTGGTTTGATGGCATCTGTGCTAGAACCTGCAACCTCAATCCCATCGAGCACCTTCGGGATGAACTGGAACAGCAGGATTTCTCTCCAGAATGTTGTGGAACATCTTTCAAGAACAGTGGAAGTTGCGAAAAGGGCGACCAACTCCACCACAATCCCCGGTAGAAAGGTCAGGTGTCCAAATACTTAATGTATGTCCATATGGTTTTTCAGGTTCCAGTGTGTTCTCAGGTTAAATCCTTCAAACTGGACCTTTATTGCTTCATGTGGCTTCTTTAGGATTCAGCTCAGCGTTGTTAGTAAAGTCTTGACATCTTAAATAGGACAGTAATTGTGTTTACTTATTCATCTACTTTGTAACTGTGGTTGCTTCAGGAGACACATTCTTTAATTTTCACAGGGCCCAAAGCTTTGCCTGCACAACAGGAGCCGAACGGGAGCTGCAGACGGTAAGTTTAGACTGCAGGAGGCAGATTCAGAATCTGTTTGTTTCACCGTTAAGGTTATTATGAGCAGCGGAGTGCCACTGGCAACACCGCCGCTAACAGGTGGTGATATGAAAATCGGCTGACGGGCTTGAATAATTGCATTTCAAATGGTGCGAGGGTGGCGGGGAGGACGGTACCAACCTTCATGTTGAATAAGCTCTAACTGCAGCAGATCACAGGGATAACTGCGGCCTCAGACTCGACGTGATGGCGGCAGCGAAACGCAGATGAATCCGAATCAAAGCGTGCTCTCAACACGGTGACATTAGGTTTTTATAAAAAAGCTGGCAGCATATGGCAGCTGGCCTCCGTTAGCAATGATGACCAGAATGACACCTATTTGCCAATCACACACATGCATTAGCGGGGTTATAAAAACATGTTAAACTGCGCCGCGTCTGCAGGATGCTGCCTGTTAATGTCAAATAGATCAGAATTCCTGAAACAGCGATGAGATTTTTATAACATCTCTTCAATATTTCAGTTTTATGGACTGTAATAAGAACAAAAGCAAAAAAAAGATGTCCTCATAAAGGCAGATGGTCACCAAAAGAGGGACTTTTTAAAAAGAAGTTAATGTCACATAATGGCAATAACTTCCTGGATTAAACAGATGTGTTAGGAGCAGAGGAGACCATAAAAGTCTCATCTGCGCTGAACGATATCACACCAAAGCTCCATGCTTTTTTTTTTTTCACAAGAACACTGTATCTTTTCATCCATCTGAAAGTGGGATTGAATTGCAGAGAACAAATTAATATCAGCTCTGCAGTTCTTGGTCTGAATCCAAGGCAGATTATCAAAACCCTCCCAATGATTAAAACATTTTTTTTTCCTCCTGTGGCAAAAACTTAAGAGGCTTACTCATCCTTGCATCCTGGTACGTTCACAGACCGTCTGAAATTTTAACACCTGATTCGTGAAATCCGGAGAAGAGGAACATTGTTGTGGTTATGTAAATCCGCCAAGAGAATAAGGAGCCTTCTTTAATTGTCAGGCTGCTCTCAGCCGGCGTTGGGAGGGTGTCAACCACTTAAGTCCTGACTTGACTTCCTCTCACAGCGAGTGCAAATAGGCTGTAATGAACCTTGAAGAAGAATGCTGCTATGCACACACTCTTGACATTTAAAGCGGGATATTAGCATGTAATTCAGCAGCGCTGCACGACCCCCTCCCCTTACAAACACGTGACTTGCAAAACTACAGCCAGCAGAAACAGGCGGCCGCCGCAGTCATTTAAAAGCCATCAGCCTGAGCCCTGAGAGATCTTTACACCTCTGTTCGGATCTGGATTAAAGAGAACCGAACCTCGGCCCCTCAGAAAAGAACAAGCTGGTTGTTGGCGTGGCTCCATCGTTGAGGACAACAGCGACCACCGTAGATAAAAACGCCAGATTTGATCAAAACGCCAGATTTGGTTTGCAACCCTTGCGGGTCATTTAGTCGACGTGGTGTTTTTTGGGGATCAGCGCTGCTCCGCAGAGGCAAATTTTAAAAACTATTAAAGCACAGAGAAAGAAAACAGCAAACATAAGTTGTGCCAACTTCCCATTAAAAATACATGAGAGTTCCAGAGGCGCTCTGCAGCTGCCGGTGATCCGAGGCCCGGCGCCACGGAGTAAATCTGAGCAGGGTCACGTGTCCGGCAGAACTTTAGGGTAGGAGGCCTCAGTCTTGGGGAGCTTTCCCGAGCAAAAGTGAATCAATGATATGATTTATCGCTGTAATAAAAGATGCTCCACAGGCGACTCGGACGCCGTTCACACGTGAACGTTTTCACATTATGTTGTGGAACAGCTCCCCGTGCAGCTCGCCACGTATGGACGACCATCTCCGTGTACACAGACCACCAATGTGACACATGTCAGGCCTGTAGCTGGCGATGAAAGAAACACGTATAAAAAGAAGCACGTGATGACAACGATGGTAACGGCGAGCAGCAGCAATGACGAGGTGGAGCTGCTTCTACGAGCGAGCGTAGAACTGCAAAACTGGGACGTGGATCGGGAGTCACATGGTTCTTCTTCCACACCTACGTAGGCTACGACGACTCGTGCGAGCTCAGCCGCATCACACGCGCTCCGAATAGCGTTGCGTTTACACAGCGGCGGCGCTTGCGAAACCCTCCACCCTGGAGCCCGTTTTTTCATCGCTCCAGTTTTAGACGAGAACGGGCCCGAGCTTTTATCCTCACGCCTGTTTGTAACACAGCTGAAAGGAAGGCGGAGCCACAGCTGTTGCTCTGCAGCGAGGTTCTCTCAGGTGAGGCGGCTCTGCGGCTCTGCAGCAGTAAACAACACCGTGACAGAAGGGACCACACTACCAACAGTCTAATCACCCTGGTGAGGGTGTTGGAGGATATTTGCTCTCGGCGCCATTTTTCTTTTCACTCGGGGCAGCGGGAACTTAATGGGCCAAAGCAACAACAAAAAAAAAGGAAGAATCAAACAAGGAAAAAGAACAGAAAGCCACTGCTGACAGAAGAGATCTCCAAAAATGTGAATGTGAATGTGTGAATAACAGCCGCAAATGTAGAGGGACTTAAATCGCGTATCGACTAAATCTTTGGACCGACAACCATCACTAGAAGGCAGACAGGTGACAAACGAGGTGGCGGAGAAAAGACAGCGCAGGAGGACAGCGGCTGTAAATATCCGCATAGTGTCGCATAGAAAGTAGTTTTCTAATTGGTTCGGAAAGATGGAAATGGCGACAAAACATCGATATTATCGATAATTCATAATAGTGGCTGTAGCACACAGCACTGGTTTTACACTCTCAATGGTGAAACGTGTAGATTTCCAGCAAAAAGGAGGTGGGAACTGGGAATAAATTGCACAATTGTCCATCAAAGATCTTATAGGTGGAAGACGTTGCCCTCCTTGGTCGCTTGAACTCACAAAATCAGCTGATCTCTGACAAGATACGGGGACGTATTTAAGGGTTAAAGGTCAACCCCGCTGACCAAAAGAATAAACTAAGACCTGCAACAAATGAGCAAATGGCCCTTTTACCCCAGGACCCCACAACAAGTGTGATTTTCTCCTCTCATTAAGTCTCATTTGGTGACGGGCAACACTGATGTCTAATACAGCGACTCAGCCACCAACAGCGTTAGGAACAGCGTGAACAGCTGAAGTGTGTTTTATTTAGCAAAACAGCCCTTATAATAAAGGATTTATTCCACGGGCTGGAGCATAACTTCCTGATTTATCTCAAGCACTGTAGACTAGAACAACAAAGCCGCACGGCCGAGATAGGAGGAGATAAAGCGCAGCCGGGCTGCTTCTTGCATGTCATCGCGCCAATCTTTCTTGAGAGACAGTAAAATCGTCTCGGCCGAGTCAATTTTACAGCTGACTGATCACAGGCGGCAGAGCGCCTGCCTCCATTCCCTGATAGGCTTATCTGTGTTTATGTTTCCTCGCCGTATCTTACCACACCTCTGTCTATATGTCAAATCCCGGGGGAATCACTCAAACAGCAACAGCCTCCCCCTCCCCAGCTCCACCCCAATCACACCTTTTTGAGGCCAAATCCTAAATATCCCTTCCAGCAGTGAAAGTGTTCCGATTTGAAATTAAACAGGCGGCGAACGAGAGCCGCTCTCACGTGTTTGTTCTCAGTAAAGAGTGAGTTAGGCATCGGTTTGTTCATTTAGCACGAGGTACGAGGAGATACGAGGGAAGATGAAAACGAGAGGGAGGTAATCATGCAGGAATCATCGCTTTCAACAAAAACATTCCTACCAGCTCACCAAGAAAATATTATTTGTTCTTTAGCGCAGAGAAACGGGCCTGATCCCCCATTAGACTGGAGCCGTGGAGTGATTCATCTTCCCGCTGTCAGCTTTGTCTGTGCAGTCAGAGAAGATTATCATAATTGATCTGAGCCAGATCGAGTTTACTTTAAGCAGCGAACAGTTCCTCTGGTTTACGAGCTTGGCAGGTCCATAAACGCAGCCTGCGCCTGGAGTGGAAGTCAGCAGGTGGGTTCATTCTTTTTATTTATTTAAATACAAACCGTCAAGAGGAAATCCGTCGAGCTTTTTTCATCATCTCCTTCCACCGTTACCCCCGTTTTGCCCTCACCTCTGGGCGAAGCGCTGCAGGGCCTTTCCTCGAAGAAGCCAATTTAAGTCTGTCACGAGCCTCCTCAGGAGCAAATACATTTAAACTGTGGCTTAACTGTTCACCCACGATGGCCGCGGTCGCTTGCTTCACAGCTCCTACTCCAGCGCAGATATGCAGACGAGTCACAAAAGCAGACGATTTTAGCTCAAAAAGCTGGTTCCAAAAGGTCAAAAACGCCAGGTTACACGAGGGATAACAAACGCTAGAGGCTTGATTACGATGGGATCTGGCACAGACGGAGGAGCAGGCGATTACACACAGGAGAAACTAAAGCTAAATACACCAGCATTGGCGCCTACATAAAGAGCACGGCGGATAAATCTGATTAGCAACAACATTAAATCCATAAATCCAACACTGATTTGGTTGCTCTGAAGCAGCCACGACTCCTCGGAATTGGATCTGCCACCGGCCGATCGCGGGGCGGGACAAAGGAATTCCTTGAATACTGGATTAGGTCAGGATTGCGAGGCACTGAATTCAACTGGCTGACCTGCATGTTGAGACAAAGCCAGGATTTGGCACTGAAAGGGCAACCGGTTCTCCGATTCAGCCAGGAAACCACGTAATTACAATAAAATAAAACAGCAAGTGGTGCTAATGCTGCGGATAAACACTTCTCCATTCCCTTGTATGAAATAACGTGCTAAAAAATGCAACTCCAATAAACTTTTTTGTGCAAATCTCTCCGTGATACAGATACTCAGAGAAAGGAGACAGTGGGAATCCTGAACGCATGGTTTTGGGCGTTCCAGAGGCGGGGTAATAATTTATCTTATTTTACAAAAACAACAACAAAAAAGCATCCCTGCGTGCAATTTTGTAGAATGTCAGAGTGACGAATGGGGCACAAAGTGCATTTGGGTTTGCTTATCTTTGAGGCAGGATTCCGGGACGCGTGGCGAGGAGCGGCGCTAATCTTCACAACCTCTTCACACTTCTGCAGCTCGTGTCAAAGGCAGCGCCAGTCAGTTAGCCATTCATATGCTGCTACAGATGGTCCCATCCCTCCTCTTCAGCTCAGCTGCTGACATGATTCATGGAGCTCTGTGTCTTGATTTAGGGTCCCTTTCATATTTCTTCTTGCCAGCGGTACAGAAGCATTTCTCTGAGATATCCCTGAGGCAGCAACCCAGGTCTGCCTGGCCTGCTGCCTGCCAGAGACACACCAGGAGAGCAGCTTGACAGGGCAAAAATGGACACACGCAGTCACACTTTCTTTCTTTTATCTTTTAGCTGTTAGCGTTTTAAGTGTCTTCCATATTGTAAATCATCCTTTAACCCTTTCTTAAGTAACACCCAGAATTGTATATTTTGTATTTGTGATGCTTTTGGGTTAAAAAAAAAAAGCTCTGACCTCCGCGGATGTGAATTGAGTTCAGATAATCCACGTGCAGAAATGCATTAGAAATATCAGAAGGTTAAACGATCGAAACGAGAAAAAGGTCTGGAGAAGGAAAAGCTCTTTCAGACACTTTCAGACGGACAGCCTTGAGCTTCGCCACAATGGCCGTCTGGACTGAACGCTTCAGTGGGCCTGAGTCACTCCATTCTGCACTCTCTTGATATTCTAAAGTGAGCGTTCAGCAGCAAATAAACAGGCTGTTCTGCATTTCCCATGCCCTAATGAGTGGTTAGATAACCAGACCAGAGCATTAGCAGGCATTATTCAGACCAAGACTAGCTTAAAAGTTTGTCTTTTTGGATCAGCAGTCGTTTAGCCTGTTGTTAGCACTGTTGGCTAAAAGCAATAGCTTGACTGGAGTCTCTCCCGTTATTGCTACGTTTTAACAGCACCGTCAAACAAGGTTTGAGGAAATTCCGAATCGCCAGTTCAAAACTTCCAGTTTTGCCAAATACCCCCGAGAACAGGTGGAGTTTGTGCTGTGACAATAACACTTGTTTCATACTCCTTGATACTAGCCAGCCTGAATTGGTGATCAATTGAATTGTTGTTTTTTTAAATAAAAAGCGTAATAAGACGAAACCACAGCGGTGGCGGTCAGGTCCCACGACTCATCGGTCATCATTTTCCTGCAGATTTGTAGTTTAATAACAATCCTGCAGGTTTCCTCTCTCCCCAGGGTCGAAAATATTCTTCCAATTTAGAGTTTTCTGCTCCCAGCCTGCCCTGTCAGACGCAACTTTAACGAAAGACCGGCTGCAAGACTTCCTTATCTGCAGCGGTAAATTACTTCAGGATCAGATCCAGCCTGCCAACCAGCAGAAACTCCACTCAACGGACACAAGAGAGAGCAAAGAACGGAGCGAGAAGGGAAAAAACAGAGTGTCAACACATTAGAGGAGGAGGACTGCCTCGCCGAGACCCCCGTTTCAGCTGCTCTCAAAGGTCATCTGATGTTATCTAAAGATCATCTTCAGTCGCCGGTGCTCCCCTTTAACGCTACACTGTCAAACGCCTGTCAGTCACGGCTTTCATCACCTATACTTACAACACAGAGACTCCCTTTCCCCCAATATAATCAACCCCAGAGACCGATACTGCGACGCTGCGCTGGGTCTGGAGAAGGGGAAAAAACTCCAAACCCAATATCACCTGCTGGAGTCTCTCAAATATATCATTTTTTGTCTGATGGATCAAGGGGGGGCAAAGAAACTGCTGATATTTATTTGTGATGGAAAGGAGAAAATAACACCGCGGCACGGTGCGGCGCCACCACGCTCTGGGCTCCACCAGGAAGGCTGCTGGAAGATGGATCCAGCGACAAAAACTATTACAATGAAGAGACTTTTTAGAGCAAAAAATGCTTCTCGGAGAAATGGAAGGGACTTTTTTAGGAGACGGTCTTCAAAAAGAGCTCGTACAGCCATATAAAGATTGTATTTTTAATGTAACTAAAAATTTGAGCAGGTCTTGGGGCGTCGTTTGAGTTCAGCTCAGGTTCAGGTTGAAATCTATGATTAAACCGTGAGTCATCGGGACGAACGCCGCGGGACTCCAACGCTCGCCGAGGGGCCCCCACGCAGACACGCCTCGGCTTCCCTCGGCTCCAGAGTGCTGGAACGGAGCAGATGGTGAACGTATGCGCAGCTCATGCATGCCATCATCACCTTCATTAGCTGAAGGTGACATATGACATCAGCCGCCCCGCCCGAAAGGAGCCGCCGCTCCACGTTTTCCTCCCTTTTTATTGCGACACCATTCAAGGTTGTTGACGGGTGTGTAAAAAATACCCTCCCAAACACACACACACCTTCCAAATCCTCCCAGTGTTAAGGTAAATAAGGGCTCCCAGCTGAGGACCAATGAGCAGGGGCCACTGAGAAGAGATGCATGTTTGCGTTGCCTTCCGCCGAGGACCCCCGCTCGTTTATCTCAGCTGTCAGGTAAAGGGCAGGCTCGGAGAAGGTGAAACTTTCCTTTTTTCTTCTTTTAAATAAGGCCATTTCAGTTTCCATAGAAACGGGGAGACAACATTAGAGGGCTAATGACAGGAGAGCAGATTGTGGTCTCGGGGCGTCCCACAGCGTGGCAGGTTGTTGCTGGGACCATTTGTGTTTCGCGTCAGAGAACTAAAAGAGCCATTTAGATGAATTCTCAGGGAGCCTCCGGACCCGGGCCCTTTCACCGTGGGAGCTGAGATTAATGAGAGCATATTCACACCTCGCTTTCATCGCCGGTCAGGAGCTAAAAGGTGGGTTTCTGCTTCTGATGAGGCGCTGGGCCTTTTGTGGGTTTAAACTCAGATAACTTCTTTTTTCTGGCTTTTTGATAAAGGCAGAGCTGCAGTTAATATTTTAGATTTAAGTGGCTTTAACTTTGCAGCAGGGCGATGAATAATTAAACACTTCCCCTCCTCAAACTGTCAATATTCAAACTACCTACACATCCGGAATATTCTCCGGGCCAAATGTGCATGAAGCAGAAACAAATTGCACAGGTGATGAATACTTAATGACGACGACATTTTTCACTTTGTGGCAGTAAACGGGAGGCATGTTTAGTTAACAAATGAGTGGAAAATTAAAAGAACACAAGGTAGCGCTAACTGTGGGGAAGCCTGGAGCCGGGGAGATAAACCCCAGCCGCGATGCGCAGATATGAAAGAGCGTTTGGTCCCGGCCAAACATCTGCCTGAGAGGAATTAGGCGTCTTCTGGAGCAGAACTCGACATGGATACGGCGCACGCGTCACAAAGTCAATGCGAAGCAGGGCATCCTTGATAAGGTGGCACGAGGTGGGGCGACATCCTCGGAGCTGCCACAGGAAAAGGCGCAGAATTCAATATGAGACGCTGGGCTTTTATTCCGTGTTCATTCAAACGCGATGAGCGGCTCAATAAAGGAGACAAATACCCCTGAGATCGCACCGCAGAGCCTCCGCTCGCAGAGGGACGCTAGCTCCCGCTTTATTGTAGATGTCCGCGACTGAAATAGCTCGATGGGACCGTCGAGTGTTCTGCAGCAGCCTCGTGGTGTTTACAGGAAAACAACACTGTCGTCCTTCAAAATGGCCGATTTTGAGGAAACGAAGAGATCAAGGTGGCGATTGGTGGGGGCGTCCCTGAAGCAATAGGAAATTTGCTAAACTTTCTGAAAAATAACGGTCATAACGGCGTCTGTTCAGAACAATCACGCTCAATTCCCAAATGAGATGGGGGGTAAAGAAGACACACATGAGAGGGACGTATGAACTCAGAAAGAGTTCTTGATTCGGCCACTCGGGATAGTGGTCAGGATGCGGCGCTCTGACCGAGCCGGGTGTCTAAACCCTGCCAGGATGTGAGGTCATGTCGGCGAGCAACTGGAGACGAGCAGCACCCAGACCTCAAGTGCTCCAGTGGTTTTGCGGTTATCTGCAGTGGGCAGCTGTCGCAACATGCAGGAGCTCTTCAAGAGCATCCCTCCTCTCCTCCTCTCCTCTCTCTCACTCTCCTCACTCTCCTCGACTCTCCTCACTCTTCTCACTCTCCTCTCTCCTCCTCTCCTCTCTCCTCACTCTCCTCACTCTCCTCCTCTACTCTCTCCTCACTCTCCTCACTCTCCTCACTCTCCTCCTCTCTCCTCACTCTCCTCTCTCCTCCTCACTCTCCTCACTCTCCTCCTCTCTCCTCACTCTCCTCGACTCTCCACTTTCCTCTCTCCTCACTCTCCTCCTCTCCTCTCTCCTCACTCTCCTCACTCTCCTCCTCTTCTCTCTCCTCACTCTCCTCTCTCTCCTCCTCCTCTCCTCCTCTCCTCTCTCCTCCTCACTCTCCTCCCTCTCCTCCTCTCTCCTCTCTCCTCCCTCTCCTCCTCTCTCCTCACTCTCCTCCTCTCCTCCTCTCCTCCTCTCTCCTCACTCTCCTCTCCTCACTCTGCTCTCTCCTCACTCTGCTCTCTCCTCATTCTCCTCCTCCTCTCCTCTCCTCCACTCTCCTCCTCTCCTCTCCTCCTCTCCTCCATGTGAAGTTTGCTGCCATCTTCAATGACAGATTAAAGGATCAGAACCAGAAATGAATCCAGCACGATTGTCATGGCGGCTGATTCATACAAGACACTAACTCGCTGGTTTCCTGGAATGAAAACCCTCATCTGCACTCGTCTTGATCTTGAAGGCTCTGATGACTCCATACAACCCCCCCCCACACACACACCACACACACACACACACACAGACACACACACACACACACACACAGACACAGATGATGTTGAGGGAAATCTTTCCCGCACTATAGTGACTCGGAGACCAGCCCTGCATAATATATTTGACAGCGCATATTTAAAAGGTTACCCCTTTTCATTTAAAATGAGGTCGCCTCGTGGCTGCAGACGCGCGGCGCGGGGACTCGGCATTCCAGAAACGTGTGTGTTTATCGCTAAAATGAGGTTTCCTGTCTGTCACTGTCGCTGTCAGGGAGGCTGTGCACAAGATCCAACAGTCCGTGCGTGCAGTCTTCACAAGTGATACAGGAAGACAGAGGACTGAGCGATCTGGCATGTGTCTGCTGAGCGTGCGTGCGTGCGCGCGCGTGTGAGGGGGAGATAAAAGTGCAGAGCTCCACCTACTGGTCAGAAAGAACAACAGCGAGGGCTTGAAAAGAGGCCCGAAGCGCTGCCATTCGTGCTGCATCACAAGGAGGAATGGCTCCACAGACAGAAGGTCGCAGCTTCTCCCAGCAGCTTTATTAACAGTCAGACGTGAGTGTTTCCACCCACCATCGCTTCAGGCAGAGCTTTGCGTGTTTTTAACGTGCGCAGGTTCGTTCCACTCCTGTCTGAATTTTAAAAGGTCGCACTGAAAATGAGCGTCATAGCAATGCCTGTCAGGACGAGGTCATATTTGCTGCTTTTACATTCAGCTGCAGCTCCGGTGTTTCGCAACTCATTATCTGATCTATTAACATCATTACCTGGGTTAAAGACAACCAGTCAGCGATGTGATATTAAATGTCACCTGCTCTTTTATAGCATCAAGTGGAAGCAATGAAAGGATCTCGGATGTAAAGGACACGTGGAGTCAGAGCTCTCGAGCAGAAAGGCAACAAAGCTGAAAAATTCAAGGATCTCTTCTCTGAAATTTTCCTAACATGCATTTGCTGACGAGGGCTTTTGTGGTTTTAGTGAAGCCAAAGGAACCATCTGCAGGCAAAAATGTGCTGAGCGGACATTTAGAAGCCGAAGGAGGCAGATTAACTCTCGTTACAGCGCATTGCCCGTTTCATCATTAACCTTGCAGCAGTGAGGGAAGAAAAGGTCAGAGGTCGCAACCCGTGCGCCCTTTCCAGCACAGAGGGCGGCCTGTTACAAGAAAGGCTACAGTCGTGTCCGCCCGCCTGTCACTAAGCATCTTTGAGATCATTCATCTCTGCCGGTACCTCTGAGTTACAGCTCAGCATCTCAAACAGCTGATGGACAAAACCACCACGGAGGAGCGACACACGGACAGACATCATGTCTTTGTTGGTATGAACACATCACAATACCCTCCCGGCGACCATGAGACAGGCTGAGTCTGCACGGAGGTTTTATGATAACACAGAATCAACGATGTCTGAATTAAACGGTTCGTGTCTGTCTGAAGACCAGTGTGTGTGTGTGTGTGTGTGTGTGTGTGTGTGTGTGTGTGTGTGTGTGTGTGTGTGTGTGTGTGTCCATGACAGATAGAAAGAACATGAGATGAGTTAACCTTTCTCAGACGGGGCCATCTCACCCAACACTGCTGTCATTCCCAGTCTTTTGTTCACATATCATCTATCAGCAGCGCATCAATCAGGTTTTACATCAATTGCACAGATTTATTTTTTTTTAAAGGTAATAACACCTTTATATCAGTCGCCTTACGTATCAGGTGAATCAGGGCCAATGAATCCATCACAACAGAGTTTAGATAGAAAAATCCTGGAAATTCCTTTTAGAAGGGCGAGAAAAAAAGAAAAGAGAAGGGAAGTATCGCAGCAAAAGGTTCAAACACAGTCACAGCCTGACCTGGACGGCTGCGGCCCCTGCACGCCAGCTGTGACACAGCCACAACAGCCACGACCTTCTTCACACCCTCCTTCAGTTTTTCTCTCGCGCAGCACAAGTCTGTGGCTGGAATTAACACCTCCTGCGTGGCTTTTCAAGTGTGCAAGTGTCTCCCACCTCTGCACAAGCCTCAGCTCCTGCAAACCTTTTAGCATCTAGAGCTAATTGGTCTAAAGGCCGGGAGGCTTCTCGCCACTTGAAATATTGTTACTGGTGGGCTCAGCAGACGGCTGTTACACACATAAAAGCTTTCAATAACAACGGTGCAACTTCACGGCTGCAGGGTGGGAGGCAGGGAGCAAATCAACAAGCAGGATCCCAATGTTGTGTTCAGGACCGGAGTCTTCGTCTCATCTGCCTGGTTCAGGTCCTGGATTAACAATCTAGTCAAAAATACGCTGTCAAAAATAGAAACCTGAAGCTGAAGAAGGCAGATTAACTCTTGTCAAAGCCGGATGATTATTATCTTTACTGTTAATTCGACCAGCGTTGATGACAAAGCTGCCTTTAATGTCGCTTTACAGACAGCAGGGGGCGCTAAACGTGTCCGATGACAGGTGTTCTGTAGAACCGTCTTCCTGTGTTCCTGTTGCATTGAAACACACTGGCAAATTTAATGCTATTAGCATTAAAAGAAACCAAAAAATGAGTGCTGAAAAATCCATCCATGTTTCTATATTGTCGGTAAACAAGGAAGCAAAGGAAAACGTGCACGTACGATGCACCCTGGAGCCATCGTCTTCAGAGGAAAGCTGCTCGTGCTCCCCCTCTCTGGTCTTATTTGATTGCTCTTTATCTTTTTGTTTACCAGCCACCAGGATGAGGAAGTGCAATAAATCTTTCTTAAACCCCATCCTCTTATTTTTATTTTTCCTAATCTGCCCCATTTTATCAAAATGGGACGGGGTGGGGGTGGGGGTGGGGGGTCCAAACTGTTGGCGGTGCACAAGAGGAGGAGCGTGTGTGGGCATGCACAGGCACCAACAGAACCAATCATTTTAGGTCTCTGAGGCCTCCAGAAGCTTCTGTAAATCAGCCGCCATCCAGCAGCAGGTTTTATTCCCCCCCCCGGATGCTGGGTTACGACCCATTGGCAGGGGTTTATTTATTGTTACCGTCTCAGCCTGTCTTGACTTTCAGATGCTCATCCTGGATTCTGGGCTGAGAGGAAGCAGCGCAGGATAGTATATCAGGAGGAAACTGCAGGGGTGGACTTCAACAATCCTCCGACTCTGATCAGGGCCGAGTCCTGATGTCTCCCAGCTCCAAAGCTTTCCCTCCTCTATTGTTCCTGAATGATGCTCCAATCAAAATGAAGACGCGCGGAGAGAAGCCCAGGTGAACGAGTCCTCCTCGATAACCGCTGAATGAGTTAAAAGGAAAATGAT
This sequence comes from Takifugu flavidus, assembly GCF_003711565.1. Classification (NCBI taxonomy): domain Eukaryota; kingdom Metazoa; phylum Chordata; class Actinopteri; order Tetraodontiformes; family Tetraodontidae; genus Takifugu; species Takifugu flavidus. The sequence goes on along the minus strand of NC_079521.1, from coordinate 15,028,773 downwards.
GGGCTTAGAGAAGCCCCGCAGCCCGTAAACATCTCCTGGAGACGGCCGGCACTCTGCTTCTTTGTCTGCCACACAACATCTCTGTTTCTGAAGGATGGCTGCCGTGGAGATGGCTGCGATAACGGGAACCAGCAAAAGATGAAACAACTAAATCGCCACTGTCAGGAAGAACTTAACCTTGAGGAGCTAAGAGACAGAGGAACAGCCCTCCGCTCGCCCCCCTTCCCCCACCCAAAATCCTTCCTTCTTACCTCCTGTGGGCTGCCGTGAGTCTGGACGCGGCTGTCATCCATCACCGCCGAGCGTCCAGCCCGAACTGGCAACTGCAACCTCAACGCCGGTTTGAAATATGGACCCGCTTGCCATTTTTACAGCGCTGACAGCGGCTGACAGTTAAGAGGAACAACCACATACTGAGGATGTATGAAGAGGTCCTTGAGTGATGACAGCACGGCAGAGGAGGAGTGGGGGGGGGGGGGGGTGGATGGAGAGCTGTGATCTAATGGAGACGAGGCCGCAGACTGATGCCAGGAAACAGGCCAGATTGTCTGCTCTGCTACACAACTATACATAAGACCGAGGACCCCAAAGCACTGACAGCTGATTACAGGTGTGTGTTTTTATGTTGTTTTAACTGATTTGTTTGTTGTTGTTTTGTTTGTTATCTCTCTGGTTTCTACGAGGGTTACTTAAACATCCCTTCGGCTCCGGCCAAAGCGTTTAAACATTGATTAAACAAAATCTGTGAGGAAACTTCTCGACAACTCCTGCGGTGCTTCAGAGAAGCTGCGAGAGTCCGTGATGAAACAGCTCTTTGGGGTGAAAACGCACTCATCTGTCTGCAGATTTGAACCTGTGCTGCTGCATTATTTACATTCATCTGCGACTACGTGTTTCAGAGAGGGCTCTCACCGCTCTGCTAAGGATTTTTCTTTCACCTTGTTTTTTCCTTCGACACACACAAAAATTCCAAATTCTTCAAGGTCCTGAGGTGAATAGCATGCCGATGCAGTCTCGAGCCACAGGAACGGGGGTTTGTTTGCCACATCAGTCTTTGGTGAACAGCAATAACCATTAGGCTAATGGAGACTGACATTTAATTCCATATCCTGATAAGATGTTTTCAGGGACGGAGAGGAATCAATAAACCCTTAAAATCTAAAATAGCCTTTGTGCTTATTTTCCCCTGCTAATAATAACGCAAGGTTTTATTGAGCTGTCGCCAATCTTGTTTTTCTCTCTTTAAATACCTTTTCACCGCGTCGATTCCATTCCAGCAGGAGAGCCCATCACCTGAAGCCAGCTCACTCACGCACAGCTGATCAGCCAGGCCGCCGTAGTGGGTTCGGTACATCCGCAGGTTATTCAGAAAGTCCCTGTCAAAGAGGCCAAATACACACCCACGCACACATAATATGATATCAATTTAACCACCTGCTTTTTATATCTGATGCAGATTTTTTTTTTTTCATTAGAAATGCAATTATTGCTTTTGACACATATCATCTTTCACCCACGTACCTTCTTTTGACAGCAAGAGAGTCCCCCGTCCCTCTGACTGGAGTTTTAAGAGGGATGGATTCTCTGCTGCTGCCTTGCTGAGCGCTGACCGACTCAGCCGACTTCCTGCTCGGGGGGCCGCACATTCTGTGGACCTGAGAAGAGACACAAAAATCAGCAGGCGATCGTGCACTTTATAGTCCAGTAAAGTTCAAATGCAAGGCAGAGAAGCGAAGAGAGAAATTAATATTGCGTTTTACGTATTACTGCAGTTACGCAAGACTGCCACTAGATGGAGATGAAGTTTCTTCTATGAAGATAAACGTCCTGAATTCTTTCTAAACTCCAATGATATGAATTTATTATTTTTATGGCACTATTTTCTCAAAATATGTGATATTTATCTAACTCGTACCATATATTGTGTGTGAAACCAGTGGAATGGTCGGTGACACAGCTCGGAATTCTTCTATGCCTGTTCTGCCCGCAAGAATGTATTTCCAGAGAGGTTTGTCCTCACTTTCTGACTAATGTGTGGTGCGAGGCTGTTCCAGCCCACTTATCTGTGGTTTTCCACACCACAGGCCCATTGGACATGGGAAAAAAACAGCAGCAGCTCTCCTCCTAAAATCTCTCCAGCAATGCTTTATCTTGTACCATTCTCCAGGATTCCCAGGCAATCCCAGTTTATTACCTCCAAGAGAGCCTCATTTCAGTTGCAAGACTACCTTAAATCCCTCCTCAGTGATGGTCTGACCTGGGCTGAGAGCCGCGCCGCATTTTTCTGGGCATGTCCGATAGCATCACGGAGCAGCGTGTGAGCTCCCAGGAGCACTTGCTCTAAATCCTGCGGCCCATGCATCCGTGCTGACAGGCCCTCCAGCGAGTGCACGAACTCCCTCCAGTGGATGTCAATCTCCGCCATGCTCGCCAGACAACCCCGCATGACGTTGAGGCAGTAGCCCATGCAGGGTTTCGACTGGGTTAAGCCCTGGAAAGAGAAGGAAAAGATTCTGTATTTATTGAGGATGGTCAAAGCTTCCGTTAATCCAGATTGATAATGTCGACCCTGGAATGTCGGTTCCGACCTGACAGAGGGGGCAGTACTGCATTTTGAGCAGGGCGCGCTTGCATTCGCGGCTCATCTGTAAGTGGTCGGTGGTGTTGATGACCTCGATGCCGAGGTGCAGCGCCTGAAGGAAGAGCTTGCCGGTGACCCCGGACTGAACGATCTGCTCCGTCAGGACGGCGGGCGTCGCGCCGAACGGCCTCATGTCGCGGCGTGACGACCTCACGCACTCGGCGAAGCCCATGGACAAGTCGCCGAGAGCCGGGTCGACGAGGCGGCCGTAGACGAGCGGGAAGAGGGCGTCGAAGAACCGCTGCACCGACTCGTCGATGTTGAACTCGGACCCCATCAGGAAGAGACTGATGGCGGTGAAGAGTTCCCGCACGGGGCCGGCGGCCTCGTCGGCCAGGCTGCGGTACGACTGGCGGAGGAAGACGTTGGTGTGGTTCTCCGCCTGCTTCACCAGGACCTCGAAGGTGTCTGTGGGATGGACGGCAGGAGATGCAAAGACACGATCACAACACACCCGGCACCACCGCAACTGTCAACTTCCAAAGGCCGGAAACACCACAGGCGGCGCCGCACATGCTGCAGAGCTCATTCCCGAATTAAACATTTTTAAACTAGCCCAGTCTGCCGCCGTCACCAACAGCTAACAGAACTCTTGGACAGAGTATCTCGTGTAAATCAACCACTTCCTCCACACTCGCTTGAGTTGTGTAACTAAGAAGCGGAGGAGAGAAATTCTCCAGGTGTCAGGGGAGTTCTGCAAGAGCAGAAACGAGTGGAAAAAGCAGAGACGGACGTGAGGCGCCGCTGGAGGACGGACCTGATGGAGGGAGGTGAGGCAGGCGGAGGGGCTTTGATGGTTTAATATAATAAAGGCAACAACAATACCGCCTCTACACCAACAACATGCATGTAGGAGCTACTGATGCTGCTCTCAGGGATCCCAACGCAATTCTCCCCAACTCATTCGTTTCTCATTGCAGAAAAAGGACACGTGAGCAAAACGAGGCGCAGCTCCGCTCCTGAGAACACGGCTGTGATTCTGATGGGCAGGCTGCTGTGTCAGGACGCAGACAGCGGCGTGTGCGCCGTCACACGCGCTGATCCGCTGTGACAAACCGCGTTTTAGCTCACGGCACGGTTTCTCGGTCACAGTCGTTACAGAAAGTATCCAGATAATGCGACATCATCGAGGTGGGGGGTGCCCAGGATGGTCAAAACCTAGCTGGAGGACAGGAATGAAAGACACTTGGCAGCGGTCCGCTGTGACCACCGGCAGAAACACATTGATTGTGCTGTGTTTACAGCGGTACACACACGTCAGCCCCATGATTACAGTCTTTATTGACCAAATTACCGCCCACATACAGCAGACAAACCAGGAACTACTGTCTCCTCCAGAATGTGCCCGAACATTGCCCAGAAATGAGCCCAGATGGTGATTTAGCGGGCTCGCCTGAGCACTGATGAAGGTCGGTACACGCTGGTTCCGGTTTACTGGCTGCTCAACAGTCCGTCTCCGCAGTGACCTACAGCCGGGATGCTCCCCTGTCTTCAGGAGTGGCGCTAGCCCGCTTTGCAAGTTCTGCCGCAGTCATTGGTGAATAAATAAACACCCGTGTGCCACCGCGCATCAAGCGGAAACGCGGAGCCCACGTGTAAACACGCCGACACCGTATCACACGCTTCATCTTGTTCCTGTCATTCACCGAACACTGGGAATCCCGACGGGAGAGCTGACATCCGGATACGCCAGAAGACACTCTGGCGGCCGCTGACATCAGGAGTGTTGTTGTTAAATGGAAGTGAACACGAGGCTTCTTGTCGGCGTGCTCGGGCGGCTGCCTCCTGTGCCGCCCGTGTTTCCAACATGCAGAATCAGGGATATTTTAAGGACCGGCAAAAAGAGAGGCGACTCTAAATAAGTAGCTTTAAAAGTAGAATCCTAATTCTATAGTCTCGTTATAAGGTCGCGTGCTGGACTTTTCCCCCACAGAAATACAGGTCAGGTCGTTCTGGAGAGGCCTGGGTTGATCCCTGTGCCTTTCTTTCCCCGTCTGGGTTCATATCTGAGCCATTTCTGCATCATGTGCTTGTCAGGAGTTGAGAGGCAACAGTCTGGGTGGGTGCCCAGAGGGGGGGCCGGAGGGGGCAGGAGGGGGCCGGGGTGATGGTCTGCTGCTGCAGGAATGCAGGAAGAAAGACCGAAAAGGTGTTCTGGCCCTCGAGGATTTGTGCACGTCCCCGCAGCAGACCCCAGGTCAGTGACACCGACAGGCAGAGACAGGAGCGACGGCGGGCTACAGTAACACTGTTACATCCTGCAGAATCCCAACAGCCCCACAGGGATTATCCTGCATGCTGGGAGGGGGGGTCAGACTGTGGAGGTAATGAATCCCACCTGTCAAAGCGCATGAAGAATATTTGTAGAGTAAATAAAAGTGTTGCGCTTTATCTCTGTGTTGGGCCTCCCCCCACTTAAATCTGCGACATAAATCACGGCGTCTATGACGGGCAGAGAGGCAGACTTAATAAGGGGATCGATAATGCCGCTGCAGCAGAAGAACACCCACTCAGAAGTTGTTGGCTGGCTCTGGCAGTTTTAATGACATTATTTTTCAGCCTCTCTGCCGTCCGGGCAGGCCTCTAGGCTCGCCTCGGGATGCAGAGAACAGAAGGAGAGAACTGAGATTAAAAGTAGAAGAGTTGGAGGAGGAGCGGGAGGAAAAATCCTCTTTAATACTCTTTAAAAAGTCTCCTTGTGTAAAATATGCAGAGCATAAACACACAGTCAGTCCGAGGCCTCAAGTCCTGACAAGCGACATGTAGATGAGCACAAAGTCATCCGTCAAAGAGTTCAGGATAAGCCTGTGAATCAGTGGTGACAGTATTCAGCACCTGACTGACACATCAGAAGATGGCGGATACGGAACAGTGAGAGGAGCCTCAGAGTGCAGATTTTCAAACAGCAACTGCAACGTCCAGAGACTGCACATTTCCCAGAATAGCACGACTGCAAAAACACAGCGCCTGCATGCCAGGAGACGCCGGTCAGATGGGATTTGCATGAAGAGCAGCAAAAATGTGTCTTCTCAGAGAGGCGGCATCGATGCTACGAGCTCCAAAAGTTAACAAGCAGCCCTTCGGAGTAAACCTGCGACAGAGCCAGGGCAGGCTGACCAGTCAGAGGTCAGCTGACCCTTTTCAAAAAAGAACTGAAGCTGCAGTCAGAGCGGCTGCAGCACCGATGAAACCAGGAAAACCTTCTTTTCTTTTAACCCCACTTTTATTTAGGCACATTTGGACGGTGTTTCTCTGCAGCTTTAAGAAGATGGCACAGTTTGCACGTGTGTGTGTGTGTGTGTGTGTGTTTGTGTGTGCGTGCGCGTGTGTCAGTGACCCAGCTGATAAGAAGGGAGCGGACGTGTTTTCATTTCTGACTGCGGGAAGAAAGTCAGTGTGACAGAAACCACTCAGGCTGCAGCTGAGTGGTTTCTTACAGCGTTACTGAGCGTCTGGTCTACTTTAATTAAGTAGCAGCACGATACGCGTGTGTGTGTGTGTGTGTGTGTGTGTGTGTGTGTGTGTGTGTGTGTGTGTGTGTGTGTGTGTGTGTGTGTGTGTGACAAAGATAATTGCTGCAAACTGAAATTATTACCAAATTTTACACAGGAAAGAAACAGTAGAGCATAATAACGCTCAGCTTGGTACAAAAAACACTCGATGTCCTGCAGCTGAATATAATGAGGACAAGAAACAAAAAAAAATGGAGACACAGATAATGAAACAACTTGAGCTGGGAAATTCCTTGAAATCAAATTGATAAAATAAGGATATGTTATTATTTCCGATGAATTCTGCCTATTTTGTAAATAAAATCTGGGTCTTTTCCCTGCTAAAGCGCATTCTTTTTAGTTAAAATGTGCAAGATGGAGAACTCAAAGCATGAATGGTGGATTTCAACCATTTAGTGAAAATAAGGAGCTGCTAGAAACACACTGCATGTGACACATGAGCAATGTTTAATTGGACTATAATGCAGATCAATAAGCTATTACATGCCAATGACAGCACTCGTTTGCTTGGATTTCTCACACAGCTGCGAACGTCTCCGTGTCTAAAAGGTTTTTGGATTTGATCCCCCCCTTTTTCCTTCCATTTTCCCGTAATTGCTGCGTTTCTCGTTTTCTTTAATGTAGGATGATCTTGTTAGCTGTGACAGACGACCCAGCGATGGGGTAGGCTTGAGGTCAGGGCCTATGGCAGCTGGCACGGAAGCAGGAGAGGATTCCCAGATGTGTTTCTGGCTGGACAAATGACAGATCAGACATTTGGTGCAGATGTGCAGTTTTAAAAAAATTCCGTTTGATTTTCTTTTAATCCAAAGTAAAACAAACAGAATGAGGAGGATGTCAAGCAGGTCTGTCCCCACTAGAGGGAGACATTCTTCACGCTAACATCTCACCCCTCAGACCTTGGAGCAATCTTTTCCTTCAAAAAAAAAATAAAAAACATCAAAACCTTTTTGCCACACAGACCACTTTGTATAATAATCGTTCATAAACGTAATGTGGCAGTTTTGCACAATATCCCATATTCATTTTTATGTTCAGATACACTCGACCTTTTAAATTTACCAATTTGATTCATTCATGGTGTCAAATAAACCCTCCCGAATACGTGAATTCAAACTGACTGGTTTCCAAATCATAATTCATGATTCACCGCTATCAAAAAAAGAGCCGCAGTTTCGAACCACCTGCTGAGAGACATAAAACAGGGTGATTTCTGTGTCTTTTTATGTTCATCGAGCAAGGAGGGGAGAAAAATCAGTCAATTAGATGAGAAGTCAGATGAATCTCTGTGGTTTAATTACCTTTTTAAACAGACAACACCCACAGAACAAACAGGAGCACGGCGCAGGCGCTAATGGAAAGGAGCGTGACAGCGTAGGCCGTGACCAGACCACTTCAACGGCCCTCGCTGAGCTCCCGGCTACGGAGCGATGAAATGCCACCGTTTGACCTCAGCAAAGATGGTTTTCATTAATGTGATTCAGGCTCTCTGAATAGCTGTAACCACAACAGAAGAGCCTGGTGACATGCGATAGGCTGCAGAAAAGGCCATTCTCTGTGTGAGCCGGTGACGCTGCGGGTTCGACTCATCCAGGAGAAAAGGAGACACAATGGAAGCCAGCGACCTGCAGCGATGCTCAGAGAGTAAAGTCAACACAGGACTATGTCCACATTAAAGGACGAAAAAGAACCCACCTGTGTTCCTGCGTTTCAGGTCTATTGTCGGTGATTTTTGCGTATTTGTGCCAAGGTCGAAACAAAAAAAAAAAGGCGGACGGGACTGTAAGATGAGATCTTTTTGAAAAAACAACTTATATTTCAGGGGCAGTGTGGTGGGGTAGCCATAACAAGAAGGTTCTTGGTTTGAGTCATGTCCAGGCATGGGACTGTTTTTGTATGTTCTCTCTGTTCTTTCTGGGCACTCTGGCTTCCTCCCATGCTCCAAAACGTTGCTCAATAGGTATATAGGAGACTCTGAATTACCCCTCAGTGTGAGTGCGAATGGTGTGTGTGTGTTAAGGGTCTTTATCTTGCTAAAAATACAGCTATATTATGGTCGCTTGTGACAGTTTTTGAAGTTACTTAAACCTGTGGTGTGAAATCAACCTGCCTGTGATGTCTGCGTGAGGTGAACACACACGTTTAAGCTGCTTCTTGTTCGAGAATTTAGGAAACTTATCCTGTTTTGCTGCGCTGGTGTATCAGATTGTCAAAGGTGGAGTAGGAATGAATACAAACGATGGCCCAAACAGATGCAGGAATGAGTCAGTGTCGCTGAAAACAAGAACCCACGCGCGCACAGGAGCCGGTGGGCCGCCTCGCACCATCAGGAGATCTGAAGAAAGCCCACGTTATTGTGCGAAGGGGCTCGGCGCCTGATCTGATCTGCAAACAAGCCACCAGCCCTCTCACCTACGCGCGTGTGTGTGTTTGTGTGTTCAGGCAGGTGCCAGCACGTTTGCATGAGGGAGAGCATAAATGCACGTAGAGGGAACGACATCGCAGGGTTCTCCGACACTCCAGTTTAGATCCTTTCGGCGACGTGGGCCGACCCCCTGATGGCAGAGAGACGGAGACAGAGAAAGACTTCTGGTTCCCAGAGGATGCTGGGATTTCCCATGGAGCTCCAGCCCTTATCTCTGTGCACTTCCTCATGCACATCAATAAATACTCCTGATGGCGCGCAGGTGTTTAGCCAGAACAAATTTACCGCCTCAGTCAGAAATCTGACAACACCCACCTGAGGACATTTTGCCCTCCATCCATCTCTCTGCCCAGGCCTGCACCCGCTTTTTCACTCCCCCTTTCCCCATCCCTATCTCTCCCTCCTGCTGCTTGCTCTTTCCTCCAGAAGGCTTAAAAGTCAATATTTGTGGATCTGTTGCAGCTCTTGAACACTTCAAAGAGCATAGAGTCTGGCTGTGAACGCAGCCTTTAATGCACCACTCAGGGAAAGATGCAGAGAGGTCAGTAATGTGGGGCACAGGCGCTTTTTGTGCAGAAGTATGCAGACATACGTGCTGTGTGGAGGGTATTTAGAGTAAATGAGGGCATTTTGCAGCTCTTTATATTTAAAACAGAGCTTCTGGTGTTAATTTACGATGGTGGTTCAAGGTTTAGGATGAGGTCGGGCATTTAAATCTAGCGGTCGGGATGGTAGGAGCCTGCGGAGTTCCGCAAAGGAGAGTCAAACACGCTAGTCCGGCAGGTCAAGTTTAGGACGCGCCGACTCATAAAGATGTCAGGAAGCACGCAGAAACTCAGCAGGCGAGCGCTCGGCCACTTTTAGGTGATGGGAGGAAAATAATGTTATCACAATAAAGCTTTCATTAAGCCGTCAAAGGCGGGTCTGTGCGAGGCTGTTGGGAGTTTCCTGCGGCTGGTCTGAAGCCAGCGAAAGAGCCAACAGGACGACTGTCATTAGCCTGAACAGCAGAACACTCATAAATGTGATGAATGAATGGTCCTGATTTATAAAGTGAAGCCTCTTTCAGCATTTACACACACACGCAAAGCTTGTTTTCATAAGGATTTGTAGGGATTAAGAAAACTGTAACGCAGTAAATATTAAATCATAGCATTTTTAAGCTAAGGTCACCATAAAAGGTCAACGTTGCTTCTTATTGTTAATAACAAACATACCCAATCAAGATACTGTAGATAGATTCTGAAATTAACATGGCCAACATCAATATTTCTGTAAATATCTTACTTTAAAATGTTAAAAAAAGGGTGTTATAAAACCATGTCTGTTTAAATGACATTTATTGTAAGTCCACTAGTCTTTTTGAGTCCTGTTTTTCTTGAACCGGTTTCCTCCTGATCCAGAATGGGAGCAACGGCAGCATTATTTTACATTAGTTTACAGCGTGGTTGTGCAAAGATGAGCAAGACTCTCCAATTGTTTCGGTAATCCTGGGAAAATCAAAGAGGCCAGTCTGGATCCAACAGCCGTACTGGAGCAGCACCAGTAAAAGGGTGTTTTTTTTTAAAAACTTCTGCCGAGTCACTACTGCTCCGAGCGAGGCAATTTTGTCATTACAACAGCCATGTCGGACAGGATGAGGAAACGGGAGAAGAGTGGGGGGCTGTGTGTGTTGCCATGTTTGGGATTTCAGTGCCCAGATGATTACATGCTAATCCCTGGAGACTCCTTCCCTACCCAGGAAATACTTCCTTCTTTCAGAGTGACAGAAGAGATTCTTCTTCCCTCAATTACCAGAACTGAGAGTTTAACTTCAGAACCCTGCTGGAGTCTCCTTTGCCATTTAGATATCTGATTTCTTTAAAGCTTCCCTCACAAGAAAAGGCTCCAGCATGGCCTTAAAGCAACCCGTCGCCACTCCTCTGAATCAAAGAGATGGTTTGTCAGCATCCGCTCGGTTTTAGCAGTACAGTGTGAAGAGTTGCACATTTCTCAGCTCCATTACACAAACATCACAGTGGAACACCAAGTCCACGCAGCCCAACGTCACATCGCGCCCTAAATAATAAATAAAAAATGTAAAAATCAGCAGTGTAAATCTGTTTCAAAGATAAAGTTCCTGTTTAACAGCATGCTGCATCATCTCATTTGAAAATTGGCCCTAAGACAACAGCCAGCGGTCATAAATCTCCATTTCAAACGCGCACACGGGAGACAAACAGTGTAAAGTGCTGACTGGTTTGAAGAGTGCATGTATCAGTGTGTGTGTGTGTGGTTGTGTGTGTGTGCGTTCTTGTACTGCCACTGAGTATCAAAATCTGCATTCTTCTAGCAGTGAGGACATTTTGGCTGGGCCTCAAAACTTCAAGGGGCTGTTAGAGGGTTAAGACATTGTTTTAAGGTTGAGGTTAGAATTGGGTTTGGGTAAAGAACTAGGTAGTGATTTATGCATATGAAAGTCCTCACAAAGATAGAAGTACAAAGACGTGTGTGTGGGTGTGTGTGTGGGTGTTCACACTGGTGTGCATCGCAGTGGTTCTAAACCCAACACACAGCATATAAGTCAGCAGTTAGTGGTGGAGGGCCTCTCATGGAAAGCTTCACAAGGATGGTGGCTGTTAAACCTTATTTCTGTGATCATGACACTGTGGAGAGACACACTTGAGACTTGGATGGACCCACGCCAACCTCTGCCGTCATGTGTCAGCGAGATAACGGAGTTGGTAAAGTAATGGTGGGATTTGGGGGCGCGGCCGGATTAATCTAAACCAGGAAAACAATACCCCTTTAACGCACAAAAGCAGGAACCAGGAAAGTTGTTTCTTTGCGTCAGCCACAACTCCTGGCTTGTTGCGTGGCAATGACTCCGGGTAATCCCTCTCCCCTCTAAATCCTCAACTTCTGACTCCGAGTGCTGAGAGTCTGGCATCCTCTCAACCTTTTTTTTCCCCTCCGCTCCTCATTCTTCTTCTCCTTTACATTCTTTCTCCCTCTCTGTCCTCCCCTGGATCAACTGTCCAGCCTCGAATCACAAAGCCGGGCCTGAATTCTGCGGGAAACTCAAAGAGGCCCCCGTACACACACACACACACCACACACACACACACACACACACACACACACACTTGTAGAAGTGACAACAAAGAAGCCGCAGCCGTGGAGCCGGTGGACAGGGCTGATAAATGACGCTCAAAAGAGCAGTAAGCTGGTTAGGAATGATTTTAGGCCAATAGAGAGAGGACAACATTTAAATATTGATACTAATCCAGCTAAAAGTCAGCACCTCGGGTCACTGTTTAGCACACATTTATTTTCGTTCTACATTTCATAGCGGGAACAGCCAGTTTAGCTGAGCACTTTTCTCAAATCACGTTCTCTTAAAAGTGGCCTCGACTGTGAAACAAGGAATGTTTCCTTTCAAGCAAAAAGAACTTCCAAAAGCCCCTAAAAAAAAAAAAAAAAAAGTTACATAGTTTCTCCGACTGACATGAGCAGCCAATTCGTGACCGACCTCAAAAGTTTACCAGAAAAGAACGCCGCTGCAGCACAATGGCCTCGGTATGAACAACGTACTGGTTAGGGCGGACAGAGGAATTCTTGGTGGAGAAGTTTGAATGGGACGGTTGGATGTGGGTAGGGTAGGCTGGTGCGGCCTGTTTTTAGAAAAAAAAGGGCCGGAGCCAAGCAGCCTGGTTGGATTAAAGAATCGGACAGTTTAGGCAGAACATCCCAAGCGTTCCGTCTCAACCCAGGATGAATTTGCTGTGGGACGGCGTGCTTGTACTAATTTGGCGGTTAGTAGTTGAACAGAACATGAAAGAGTCAGAGAACAAAATCAAACATGACAGGACTGTCAAAAGAAAACCACAAACCCAAACAGTCGCCTACTTAGCGGGATACTTAATGCAGGGAAGTGTTGCTCTAAGCTCAGGACTCTGCTGGCCAACAGTGAGGCGTCTTTTTCCTCACAGTTACAGCGTACGAACACAGGTTACGCTAAAAGGATCCTATTATGAGAGGGACTGAAGGGTGACGTGTCCTGGTAAACCGGCATCGGTGCTTTCAAAGTGCATTTCCAGAGGCGTGACTGATCTTAGATTTGTCTGAGCCATTTGACTCCCTGACAAAACAGTAGCTCACAACCAGACGCTGAATGAATTTCAAAAAAAATAAAATAAAAAGAAAGGCTGCCCATGTCTGTACGTCTGTGTCACATGTTGTGTAAAACTGCTGTTTTCCCAAAGACTGGAAACCAAAATCAGCAATGTCGGGAAAGAAGACCACAAACTGCCGAGCCTCAAGCACCACCGGAGCTTCATACCACAGATATTCAAGCAAGAGTGGCATTATATAAACACCATCTGCTCTGGGAGTGCTCGAACAGCCACGTTAAATTCAAGGATGGAGCAAAATTAAGCGTTAAAACACATTTTTGTAGCGTGAATAGCGAGAGGGCAAAAATACGAAGATATCAAAACGAAGCATCTGCGCTGACAGCAGAGTGAGACGTCTGTCTCCGGACGAACATCGTCAACAGCTAACTCAACCTTCATCACGGTGAATTATCCCAGCTTTTCTGACCAGGTCACCAGTCCACTACAAGACACACACTCTCAGGTAACAGACATGGTTTTAACTGAAAACTGGAGAAAACCCAGACAGACACTGGGGAGGAACCTTCTTGTGCTGACACAAAAATATGCCTGCCGAGTACCCTTTCATTCTAAAAATGCTATTTTTACATTTGATTGGCTCATTTCGCCTCCATGCCCAAATATCTGTGCGATGCTCTGGTGGCTGCATCAGCCTGTGTTGAAAACTACTGCCAAGTTTTCACTGTCAGCCTTTACATACTGTAGAAATGCAAAGCACTTCGCCAACTAGTGGCCTGGCATAGAAACTACAGCGGTTTCAAGGTTCCCATGTAAACAGTGCTTGTTTTCAAAGCGTTTCCCTCTGTAGCATCTTTGCCCTTATGATGTGAGGGGGCACTTTAGCTGCCTAGTTGGTACAGCTAAATAAATGTGGAGCAAACGTTTATACAGCGTCACAAGACATGAGAGGTGCCACTGAAAACCTGCAGGAGACTCATTAATAATCCGGGAACTTTCTCATCCTTACATCCCAGATGGATTTCAGCCGTAAGTAAGTGGGCAGCGAGTCCGATTGATGTGCCCACTGTTCATAGAGCAGAGTCGGTGCGCATCTTCTCAGTGGCTGCATATAAAAGCCGAATTTTCTATGCATGAAATGAATTCCTGAAGGATCTTTTAACATCATCACAGCACAAGAGGATGGACGCTGGAGTTTTCTTCTTCACAAACCCTCTCAGGCATCTTAACAGCTGATTAAAGTGGGTCCTGTTGCTGACTGTTATTTAACCACGGCCTCACAGGGCGCTCTGGGATTGCACAGGCTGGTTGCTATGGATGTGAGACAACCTGTGCGGGTGAAAAAAAGAGAACCCCCTCCCCTGCCTGGAGCCGTGCACAGCGGGCTGCATATTTGTGCGCTGTGCCGACGACGTGCAGAGACCCCACAGCCGGTGAATGAAAACATGGAGCCCTCAGAGACTCACGGACCCACTGAAGGTATGAGAGGATAGAAAGACACTGTTCTGGAAAACTGCCAGTTTCTGCGATTAGCTGGGTCATGATTCGTACATTTTTACCCCCCCTCCAGCTCTTCCAGTGATCCAAAAGAAGAGCGAGATAAAATGGAGCAAATCTGCCTTCACAAGATGAAATGAGTTTAAAGTCTAACGCTTCCTTGGAGGAGTGATCTCATTTTTTCCTGGGGGTTTAAGATGTTTGTCCACCTACGTACCTCTATTTTGCTCCCTTGAGCTGCTTCACGTTGAGACATCTAATTGAAGGTCTCGCACAAAACAAACGAGCGTATTACATTGCCCCCTTTTGACTCATCTGGCCCGCTTGTAGTGCTTGTCCACTCTGTTGACTTGACTCAAATTACAATGTTGGCTGACAGACTTTTGAAGACCCAGAGGTTGTTTTTCAGCCTGGCGCGGCCCACCTACCTCATTACAGTGAGGTACAACAACAAAATTGTGACATCCAAATGTTTGGTGATATGCAAACTCTTTTAGTGCCAACCACAGCACCTTGAACACACCAACAGGAACAGCAATAGTCCCTCTTCCCCTGTTCTGGTAGTAGGAAACAGCCAGTGTCTTTTGTCCCTCCGTGCTTCCCATACTTATGGTGCTTCCCAGTGTGACAAAGGCTCTTAAAACCGCTACACAATTCCACATGGGTGGCTCTTTCTGTGTGTGTGTGTGTGTGTGTGTGTGTGTGTGTGTGTGTGTGTGTGTGTGGTGTGTGTGTGTGTGTGTGTGTGTGTGTGTGTGCAAAAGAGAGATGGAGTCAAAATGTCTGCACAAAGAAACCCTTTTGACCAGCATCAGCCTTCATAAAGAACGCTGCATTTTCAGATATTTACTACGGAAGTGTGTCGTCAAAGGTTCCGTTTGAAGCTGTTTGAATGACCGGTTTGGCCCAAACCTCCAAGGCAGAAGAGGATGTTCACCCTCTTTTGGTAACAGGTGAAAGCCAACAGGTCTGCGTATGTAAGTGCTAATTGTAGATCTGCGTTTATTGCAAATGCGAGGTAAAAAAAATCTGTCGATTTGAAGTTGCTGCGCACTTTTGAGAACTCTTGTTTCTCTTCCATATTCTCCATTTACGGAGCAACGCAAGAGAACTGTAGCTCACAGCGCAGGGTTTAAAGAGGAGAAGACAAAGGGGAAGAGTTTTAATGCGACACAGTCATCAGACTTAGAGAATATTCAATAACCTGTCAGCACTCAGTACATTTAGACTCCCGTGCATAAAATACAGGTTAAACAAAGGGTAGAAGATGCAGGAAAATCGAAAAATCCCATGTAGCTGCAGGTATCTTGATGATGTAGTTCAAAAAAATCAATAAAAACAGCTCCAGGAGCATAATTTATGGCTTTATATATGATGCACCACAGTTACAGTGTTGTTGTGTGACCCTTAAATTGCTGAGCGTCTGTTGCTGGAAGCTGGAAGCCGCCGCCGTGTTTGCTGACTGATGCTGTTGAAGAGTGTTTGTGTTGGCACAGGCGAGCAGCAGCCGCCGCGCCAAGGATACAAACGCGAGAGCGTCGCTCATTCGGGGACTTTTTAAACCAGATCTTCCTGATATGTTTTTTTTTTTTACATTCCTAAAACCACCAGGAAGTAACTTTGGGATAAGGTTATTTCCCGCTGGGGGGAAAAGGTTGATTTATTATAATGATATTCAGGTGGCCAGACTATGATTTAGCTGCGGTGACCAGACGTCCTCATATGCCTGGACTTTCCTCTGTTTCAGGTCTCAAAACGTGTCCTCCGGGATTTTATTCAACTAGAGCCTCAAACGTGTTTACAACTCATTTCCGTTGCATTTCTCTGCGTCGCCCTCCCCTCCTTCGCTGAAGGATCCTCATTTTCCCTGATTTAGCGTACTTATCTTGGTTTACAAAACTGTCCTTAGCAACACCTGCCTTCCTTTAAGTCTCTGCTCTTACCTACAAATACTAACCGGTCAATCAGAGGCACTGTCTCCAGTAAAAAGCATTGAGAATAGATTTAACCAGGTTTTTCACCCAGCTGTGGGCTGCGTTACCTAAATATTGACAGAAATGCCTGTTATCTTAGCTTAAGTTAAAGCTTTGCCTCTGCAAACCGCAGCAAAATCACTGTGATCGTGTGACAAATCATAACTTTGGGAGGTGGACAACAAGCCGGAGACGCTGTTAAAGTAAACCGGCGTGATGACGCGGCTCCATAATCACTGTGTTTGTCACCCGTTCCAAGGGCTAGCTGCACATCAACCGCGAAATCTGGGAGAAATTAAAGTGGGAACGCAGGTTCCCGGCACCAACATCTGATACGTATACGTGCGCTTTCACAGCAAACGGCCTAGATACGCCATTTATTGTTATTTTAGTACTTTTTCTGTATTGTACACCACGGGCTACCGCTGTAACATGCAATTTCCCCGATGTGGGATCAATAAAGTCTTTTATCCTTATCCTTATCCTAGATGATCACCAGATCAGAGCGTGGCTCTCCTTGCCCCCATGTGTGGCCTCGCCGCAGGCCTCAAAGATAGCGCCACAACAAGCCCCGATAGCGCCTGGCAGCAGGAAGGCAGGCAAACGCCTACAGCGGCTGCTTACCTTGGAGTGCGGCGACATTGCGCGAGATGAGGAACTTTAGGCTGGAGCTGGACGTCTGGAGAAGGTTCTGGATGTCCCTCCTGGCCGCCAGCTGGTATTTCTCCTCCATCTTTTTGGTGCAGCACGTCAGGTGTTTGGACGCACACACCTGGAGGTCGGACTCTGACAGTCATTGACATCAAATGTTATCAATCGCGGTGAATTTGTCCACTTAAAACAGTTCATAAAAGTCACTCAAACAGTTGTAGCGTGTTTCCCCCAGCCCCCCTCTGCCCTCATCCAACAGCTGAAGCCTTCCCGCCCTGTACCCCCTGACTGGTTAATGTATCTTTTCTGATCGGACATGAGTCTCCAAGAGGAAGGTGATTTATTTTTTTAAGTTTTCAAAGTGGCATGGTTGTGAGCACAAGCGCTCAATGGGAGCAAATCTGAGCAGTCTGCCTGTACTCAGGACAATCCAGACATCTTCAACATGACCTAAACCCTGGAGAAAGAAACCCCACGCCGACAGAGCAACACAGGACCGGAGCCAGAGACATTATCAGCTCCCTGCGTGAGCGCCGAGCAGAGCAGGTGATGGCACATCGGCAGGAATTCAAAGTCCGAGATAAGAGGACTTAAAAGGGCAGCGCAGTTCTGACTGAAACCAAAAGCTTTCCAAGCGTCTTCTGACCCTGAACAAACTGTACCTCCTGGATTCCTGACACGTCTGGAGGTTATTTCTTTAAATGAAGGGTTCTCGACCCGTTCACCTCTGGAATCGCTGACCTATAACACGCAGCGTCACCCCACAAGACTCGGCAAGTCCTTCCAACTGCCACGGAGGTCAGCAGAGGGGCGGGTGTAAACAAAGGTTTGGGATGGGGAATTACACAAAATCTGACCGAAGCCATCTGAGAAGGACCCCGCAGAAGCCACGTGCCGGTGACAGGAGCTGCGACTGCCGTACGACGGCTATTTAGAGAGTTAGGTGCAATTTGAGGGTTTTCTGACACTTAAATTGGTTTTCCTCGCAGCAGGGGTTGGGGGGGTTTATAGAGGTATTTTGTGGCAGCATTTAGCTTTACTCCCATACAAAAAGAGCAACAGGAGCAAGAATCCAAAATTTCCTCTTAAACCCCATGAAGCACCATGAGGGATTACATTTTGGGGTGACGTTTGGAAACTTAAGTGTGGTTTGCCTAACTTTACACAAATAATTCCCGTTAATCCCTGAAAGCCACTTATCTGCATTAGTCCGCTGGATGGAGCAGAGTTTGGCTGTTATTTATTTTTTTACTTTTCTTTAAATCTCCCCAGAACTTGCCAGTGGATTAAGGCAGCATATTTCCCAGAGAGGTAAACAGGAATGTGGGCTGTTGACTCAGAAACTGTTCCCAAAGATCACGTTTCTGCACGAACCTGCTGATCCTTAACTCGTGCGCGAATGTTTAAACCCAACACGTTAACCTGCAGCATAAACACACACGGTTTCCATGGATACCCCGAATCAAAGCCACATAAAGGTTATCATTTCATCCGTTCCACGCTGCGCTCTTCTGCAGCCTGTATCATTATCATAAGTGCGCACATGCCTCTCAAATGAGTTTAAAGAGGCGTGTGTTTTTAAAAGTACAGGGGATGCTTCAAAAAGCCTTTAAATGACAGGCCAACAGCTTCTGGGCGATTTTGGGGTGGGGGGGGGGGGGGGGTAGAGATTGCGCAAAGCGACTTATTTCTTTTTAGAATCAGCGTTGGTTCTAGTTAAGCAATAAACGTGTCTAAAAGAGTCCAACTATCTGCAGCAGGAATAAGACACACATCTCTGTATACTCCGTACCTGCTCTGGGGCTGACGGGCAATGATTGACCCGCTCCGATTTGCGTGAGTTGGAAAAGTTTGCGCACTTCGTCGCATTTGTTCGGGCTTCCCGAGCCCGAACCCGGGCGGCACAACAGGAAGAAAAAGTAAGTAATCCACAGCAGAGGCATCTCGGAGACGGCGGCTTCCAAACACGCGCGATCGGGGAAAGTTGACCGGTAGTGCGCTCAGGTGAGCCCGGGCGACCTTCAGCGGTTTGTGCGCGTTTCCTTAAGTGAAAATGATCCAGGAGTCATTCGAGTACACGCACGCCGACACGCACGTTGACACGCAAGAGGCTGCAGAGTGACTGTCAGAGAACGGCATGTTGGCCCAGTTGATTGGACCGAGTGTTACAGAGGCGGAACCGGAGCGTTACCTGCACCGCTGCCGGAGACGCTGCCGCCGAGAAGAGCGGGGGCGCCACCTGGCGGACGGCTCTCGAAGTGCGGTAGTTAACTTTTTAATGTAAAAAAATACCGGTATACATAAATATAAACAGAGATTAAGCCTTTACGGTTTGATATGACAGTCACTAGAAAATGCTTAAGTCCTGAGAAGGCCTAAAATTATGCAAAAACGGATTTTAATAGAATTTAAATCTCTGAAATTTAACTGTTGATTAACTTGTAAGGGGACGAAATGATCAGTGTCTATTAATGTTTACAGAACTTTACCAAGTCAAGATATCTTGCAAGCCCGAAGTTAAACCTAGCTTTATTTTTAGTTGTTTTTGCCATTTATGGACCTTAAAATATAAAATGACCAACTAGCTCATAATATATTCTACGGAGAGAATTAAACTCAAAATGAATAAAAATGTGCACAAATAAGTGTGTAAAACAATACTTTAATGGCTTAAAATCATTACAATAACACAGCGAAGGGATCGCCATCAACAATATGTGCATATTTCACTTGAGTATTGTGCATCTTCATCTCCTCATTCCTACACAGGCCGGGACAAGTGCAATACCTTCCAGTGCACAGCATTGCTACTGATCCCCACCTGCACGGGAAGGGACATCCGATCGCCACAGCAGCTCCGACACTTCACGCGTAGCAACGCTCCAGTCCTCCGACAGCGCGCAGCTCATCTCTTGGTCAGTTTTGCATGGATTTGCACAGCGCGGTAACAAAGCTGGATGCAAACCAGCAAAACTGACCAAACGACGATTGAACTAAAGAGTCCGAGACCACTCGCAGCACCCGAGCCTCAGAGATGGAGTTAGTTAGAAATACTTCAAGTGCTCACATTGCAGTAGATAGGAAACACTACCTGCACTATAAGCACTTTAGTATTGCTGAAACCGTCACTGGGTGAGAAATGGGCAGCGCTCCTGGGGTAAACCGGGTTACAGGCAGCGTGCATTCAGGATATTGATGTGACACCCCCAAAAACCACAAAAAAAAAATCTTACCAGGTGGAGAGCAAGCAGGCCACCATCAGTTTTGCATAGATTTGCACAACTCCTCTATTCTTGTAGTGCAACTATGCAAAACTAGCAGAGAACTGCAAGATATTTGAGCCAAATTAGATAATTTTGAAAAATGGTCTGGTGGTGCATATCACAGCCCCTTATGCCAGAAGGAGCACTTAGGGCAGTAGGTGCTAGTCTATTTCACTATCTGCACTAGATGCACCTTAGCACAAAGACGGAACGCCACATAGCCGATAGGATCCGCGCCTCCGCTCACCAGTGTCAAGAGTACTGCTGTAAGTGCCTCCATTGCAGTAGGTGTCACATAGAACTACCTGCACTGTAAGCACTTTGGCAATAAACAGACCAGTTACAATTCTGCCCCCCTCCAGGGGCAGGACGCCGGCAGATGTTCTGGGCAGGTGTTCTGGTCCTGCTCATCATATGATGGACCTGTGAACAAGCAAGGGGCTTTATTAGGGCAGGTAATTAGCATTGTAGGGCAACAACAAGTTCATTAAAAACTCGGCCTAGCGATTAACTAGTCTCGTTCCGCGGGAACGGCCTCCCCCTCGTGGATTACTCGCTAATTACACTAGTTTGGGGTTTTGGTCCGCGCGCTGTTGTGATTTATGGCACGAGGTCACCGAAAACATGAATGAGCGGCGGCTGCTCGTGGGCCCGCGCTCCCCGCGACACGGCAGCGCGTGCGCACGGGCGGCTGTTGTTTACCCCTCCCCCACCGCCGTTAACATGGCGCCTCGAAGTGCGCCAACCTTAGCATAAATAACTTTAAAAACAATCCAGTCGGGCGCCAGCGTGCGATCGCACGCCGCGGTCACCCGCGGTGCGAGTTCTCTCAACAAAATGTGACGGGTTGCGGTTGTGAACTTTTAAGAAAACAAGGCAACAGTCCGTGGCAAGCGCTCGCACAAGGGCTAGCAGCAGACGGCAGCTGCATTGGTTTTAGGCAGGTAGCTTTAGCCGCTGCGTGCTGGTGTTAGCTAAGTAAAACATGGCAAAATGTGTTGTGGCTACAACAGACCACCAGCTCCCACAGGGGGTAGTACCGCAGTTCAGGCTGCTTTTTGGAAGAAAGAGGCACCTCCGCTGCGCGTGGTTCGCAAACCAATAAATTTAAGTTTCGCTAAGCTACGGCTAACTAGCCATTAGCCCACAACAAACGAGAAAATGTCATGGGATTTAACGCAAGGGCTATTCATTATGTAGTATATATTGTATTTATTACCCTACACCTATCGTGGAAACAAAGGGACTTTCCGTTTGCCTTTAAATTGCCAATAACCCTACTTAGCCTTAGCGGCTAGGCTAAAGTGGCTAAGCTAAAACGCGCGGCCTACAGCTGCCCCATGTGCTGCTGCTTTGTTCTGGGAGGCACTTTAACTCACACACCACTGCACTCGCGAGCGAGCGATAAATTAACCGCGATCCCGAGTTTATTTGAAGGCATCCGATTCAGCCGATGGTACAAAGTCGGCACTTGATAGCGAGGGGCCAAATATTTCCAACTAGTTGTATAAGCGCAGCTAGAAAGGCTCCGGACAGCTTTTCAAATCTCCCTCATTCCCTCAATGGTGGAGCAGAGGGGGCTGCCATGCGCCTCACGTTACACTGTTTTCATCGCAAGCACATCGTTTTTGCGTCCGCGTTCGGATCTACCCGCACCGAAGACGACGCCCGCAGCCGTAAAAGAGGCGCAAACGCACGGTTCCCGCTGCCGCCGGGCCGAGCGAAGCCGAGAAAAGAACCAAAACAAGCGGAGTCCCTCGCCGATAAACATGCGCTCGGCAGACACTCACCAGCCGAAATCCACCATCTTCGCTCACTTGCTCGGGCTGCCGTGTAGTCTCCTACCGACAAAAGAGAGAAATAAATACACAACTAATCCCAAAACTTAACTGCTAGAAGACGAAACCGAGGCGAAAAGTGGGCTCCGGGTGGCCGTTTGGCAGCCTCCGCGCGTCGGTGGAGATGATTGCGGGGTTGGGAAAGTGGCGCGAAGGCGACCAGTTTGTAACCATGTGGGTGAATGAAGGGCGGCTCCCACTGAACGTAAATATCTAGCTACAACCCCCAACTCTCCTATTAGCATAGGCTACACAAACTACGGGACTTCCGATTCCCATCTCCAACCAGCCTCTGGGGAAGCAGGGGGAGCCTCCTCCGATCCTTTTCTTTCCACCGTAATTGAGGCTCATGCAGAAGGAAGAGCACAAATTCGGGCGTAGGGAGCAGCCAGCCTGCCTAAAGTCTGTAGAATATCCGGTGAAGTTTGCTGCCATGTTCCCCGACCCTGGTTTTGCAGGGAGGAATAAAGCAGCGATTTCTATTAGGAGTTGGAAGGTTTAATCGATTTATGCTGGCGCTGTCAAACCTGTTGCTGCTCCAAGAAGCGTGTTTTTCTATTGTTTGTTCTTGGTTTGTTTTCCACTATATGAACATTAGAGAAAAATAAAACAGGCTGATTATAGTCAAGTTTATTTACATCGTGTTGCGATAGTAAAACATCTTTCGTAGCTGTTTTTATTCTAAAAGAACTTAGATAGATTTTTTTTAAATGAATTGCCTGTTAATCAGGAATTTTTATCAGATTTGCTCAGAACTATAAATGTTTCTAAAGGTTTTCTAAATAGAAATGACAGAAACCTCAGTGCATATTTGCATTAAAGCTTTAATGAAAATAAAAAGTCAATTAGATTTAGTGTAAATTTGTAAAGGACCTTAACCCAAAAAAGTGCAACATAAAATATATGGAACCAAATCAGTGATTAAAAAAAAAAAGCAAATGTGATATATAAGGAAAATATAAAACTCAGTTTGCACAGGTTTTGGGTTCATGTTATAATTTCGACTTACAATTTTCGGTTATAATTCTTTGATTTCCCTTTTAATCAACTTTGCCAGCTCCAAATAAATAAATAAGTTTCTAATCTGAACATTTTATGCTTACACATATCTCAAATTAATTACAAAAACTATTTTAAAACTATTTTTTCATCACAAAAAATCTTTCTATCAAAACGCAGCTCAAAATTTGGGCCCTGAAAGCTGTATTAAGCCATTGAAAACCAACTTAATTCATTTGTTTTTCTGCAAAGAAACATTTAAAATACCTTTGAGCATCTTAGTAAACACTGAAATTCAAAAACTAGCAAAGCATTTTAAGAAAACTTGATTAGGTTTTGTTTAAGAAATGTATAACCTTTAAACCTTGACAGTCACTTTATTTTAAGGAAAACTTGCATAATTCTTTGATAAAGAATAAATTAATAATTTGATATTAGCTCAACAAGAACAAGAAGAGGACGGCTGTAATTTTTTCTGTCTGCCCTCAACAGAATCTTTTATTTCCTTTAAAAATAGCTCCTAATAGATACAAATTCCCTTGGCCCTTTTTTGTGCTTTATCTTCTAAGTAATTTCTTTTTTTTAGTCTATTTAATTCCATAATGAATAACCAGGAATGAGTTTTCTAATAAATCAGCGGTGTTTTCAACAATGAAAGTTGCAGTTCATTATAACTGATTAGCTGATTAATTCACATTTCCCCTCTTAAAATTCTACCAATACTGAAGAAATAATGTAAATCAGAGGTGTGTAATTGCCTTTATCGGCGACGGACACATGTTTGCTGTTAAACCTTGGGTGTGTGTTGCTCCGGGCCAGATGTGCTGAGGCTGAAGGCCCAGTCCTCTGTGGTCCTCCACATCTGGCTGCTCGCCTGTTGCAAACATGCTGCAGCAGACCTGTGAGTACAGTGTGAGAGCTGGCCAGCAGAGGGAAGCAGCAAACTGGATACTGTAACCATATGATCCGCTGACGAGGCCCCTCTTGCGGAAGCAAGGCTGGAGTTTCCTCATCACCACAGTTTCTGTTCCTTAAAACAGACAAAGAGAGAGAGAGCTTTATGTAACCTGCGAGTTTCAGATGGGGACTATACCGCCCTGATATCAGTCAGTGTTTGAATGCTGGCGTTCGCTCCCTGTTTTGGTTTGGTTTTTAATTTCTCCATCCATTTTGCGGCGTGATGCGTTTCCCCCTGTAGCTGATGAGTGACTCCCAAAGGTTTTATCCACCAGTACCAGAATATCTGTTGTTCTCCACTCCTGTGGGCTCACTGTGGGAGTGGAAGCACTCAGTCATGACCCCCAACCCCCCACACAAAGCCAAAGGATTGGGCCAGTTCCCCTTGCATATGGAAGCTTGCTGGGGGGTGGGTGAGTGGATACGGGGAGGGTGTGGACTTCACGTCGTCCCATGGGGTCAGATAAAAGCCCGCGATTCTTATTTAGAAGCCCCCCCCCCCCCCCCCCCCTTCCTCTCTCGGACAAGCTCTGTGCTCTCAGAGCAAATGCTGATCAAAGATCTGCTATCGGGACAGGTGCAAACATCATCTCAGGGAGCCATGTTCTCCATGTTTGAGATGGGAAAAGGCAAATAAAAACCAAGTGGACTCTGGGCGGATGCTGTTTATATTTCAGGAGTCCTCAGGTAAAAGCGATAAAAGAGAGATAGATAAGAGATAAAAGAGGCTGCACGTGTGAAACAGAAGCCTGCACTTTAAATCCAAAGCATCCCCTCAGATGTAGAACAACTTTCTTTCTTTCTTTCTTTCTTCTTCTTTCTTTCTTCTTCTTTCTTTCTTTCTTTCTTTCTTTCTTTCTTTCTCTTTCTATCTCCATTAAAATGGCCTGCCATGTCCATGCCCCTCCCACTACTGGGGCCATGAGCCCTGGGGTCTCTGTTTTTGTCCTTCCTATAGGAGCCTGGCCACCATTGTGTCCGCGTGACCCAGGGGTCAACCGAACTCACCTCGCCTGACCATGGCCCATTCATCTGTGAAGCTCCGCATTGTACGGAAAACATCTCGAAAGGACAAGGTTCACTCTGAACGAGGGGGTGGAAAGCCGGGCACATGCACGCAGGCGGCAGCCGCTCTCAGCAGCGTTTCAGAGTTACAAATTAATTTGTGCTGCAGAGTTTTGTACCCTAAAAAGCATGAATGGATGGTCGAGAACAGCACGATGAGAAGAACAATCCTAGAAGGAACCCAGCAAGTGGTTCCAACGAGCCCAGCTGTAAAGGCCTATTAAAACAAGATGGATATGAGCAGAAGAAACCAAAAATATCTTGAAGTGTTGCGTATTTCCCATTTCTAAGTCGGTTCTTGGAGATTGGAAGCTGCGCAAGGCCACGCTTTCCTTCCCAAACATGTTCTATTTTCATTTTACTTGTGTGCATTCACCAAAGACTCCCACCGGTTCCTCTCCTTGCTTCCATAGGCAGATCCGTCCCCTTTGGAGAGGGAGCTCACGGAAGCTGACAGGTTGAAAATGTGCGGCATGATGTGGCTGAAAGAGCATGAAACATGTCTCCTCACGGACGCAGTGCACGGCGCCACGGGAGAAGCGGTCACATGACGACATGGAGCAACAGAGTTTCATTACTGGCATCGTTCCAGGCAGGTTGTTGGACTTTAGTGAGGGCAAGTAACACCTTTCTCTTTAAATCCCAGTCAGGGTTAGTCGGTTTACATTCAAGGCTTCAGAGGTTTGACTTGTAAAACACACGTTTGTCCATCCGTCCTCATCACGGCAGACATGGTGAAACGTTCATCACGATTCTGTTCGCTGCAGAGCAACAGTCAGCATCCCATGAGCGCCATTAAGTAACGCACAGTCACGCTTCTCTGAGCTGCATCAACACCCCCCCCCAAAAAAAAATCTGTAATTTTATAAGTAAAGCTAAAAGTGCCCAGATTTCATCCACCAGTTTTGAACTTTAATATCTACTCTCAGCCTCTCCCAGCTTGTTGTTGTGCACTTTACACTCAAACACTGACATCAATCCGATCTACGTCAGAGTTTTTGTTCTCTAAATGCAAAAAAAAAAAAAACCCCGCACATCTGCAAATATTTGTAAAAGCGCAGAGTACATCCTGATCCAGAAAACGAAATCAAGCTCAGACTTCTCAGATCTTCTGTGACGAGACAAATGTGGTTAGTTTGGGGGGGGTGGGGGGTTGAACACGATGCAACAAAGTTTCTGTCCCGACAGGTGTTCCTGCAGCACAAGAGTCAGTAAACATGTTATTATAAAGCTCTGGCTACACGCAAATCTGCTTCCAAACTTTACTTTTTTCATTGATTCCCGGTGTTGCCCGTCCGTCCCTTTCATCCCAGACTTGGACACTTGGAGAGGAGTCGAAAGAGAGATGCCCGGAAACATCAGATTATACCTGCTGAGCTGCTCCATGTGTCCAACACGGCCCCGTGTTGTTCGACACCATTCAAAATGTGGGGTTTCGTTTTCGAGAAACGATCTTACTGATACACTGAAAAGAGCCGTGACAGAATCCAATGATTTATTTTATAATAAAAGTGCAAATTGACATCCGTATTTAGCTTCTGAAAACATCAAACATCACTTTTATTTCCTCTAAAGAATCAAAGTAGCAGCTTACAATGAAATAAAATGGCCACACACATTTGCGGGATGATCCGATCCATCTTGTGCCCTAAGGGTGATTCTCATGAGGCTTCAGATAAACCACAAACAAACATTGGAAGCATCTGACTGTGACGGAGATCTTCCGCTCCACCTGAAGCCCGAGGTCTTCTGACGTTTGATCAGCAAACATTAGACTTTGTAGTAAACGTTGGTGGGGGTCTGCGGTGCTATTTCTTGAACTATGTAAACCGGGGGCCCGTAGTCACAGCTGACGCGCTCGTAATGGCGGCAGATCATGCTGTCGGAAGCCCGCAGAGGGAAGACAACATCGCTGCGGTCTGAGCCGTTGTTGTCGCTGCTGATGCTGTCCCGCTTGGGCGCAGCCAGAGTGTTGAGGGAAATAGGAGCAGACTGCTGGGTTTCTGGGACACAGTGACGCCTGTGGTACCTCCAGAGCGCCACCGCCACGACTACGATGACCAAAAGCAGGACCACGCAGCCGGAGATGACCCACACCAACGTGCCCGACACGGGGCCCTCGGTGCCGCCCGGATGTCCTGCTCCTAAGCCCCTATCTGTCACAGGAAACAAAAGATCAAAGTTAGAAAACCATAGAGTGAAGAACATGGAGTTTCTGGCTTAGTTGAGCCTTTGGTACATGGAGAACCTCAGTTAGGAGAAGACCTTCTGTGGCCCTGCACAGGCCACTTCTCAAGCCAGTCGAACCTGCAAGGTTGAACACTTATCTCCCCCTTGTGGCAGTAAAACTAATTACACAAACACAAAATTAAAGATAAATCATTGACCACTTAAAGTCAATCGTAAACTTCCATAATATATCTAACACGAAAAAGCAGTTCAATATGACAGTACCTAACTGCATCATCATCGGAGCAGATTTCTGGAGGAAGAACCGTACTGAAGAACCGACTGTTAATGATCTTAAACAGCTGTCTGCAGCTGTCCAACACTCATGGTCCCTGGTGTCCCACTACAGCCTAACGCTGGTGCCATTTAATGTAAACACAGCGTTGATAATCGAGTCTGAATGAGACGGAGGCACATTTTCAAATTATAACGTTACTCTGAGAAGCTGCATTGATATACTGCTTCCTCTTTAGAAGCCCTGAAATTCCAATATACCACTTTTTTGTTAACACAAATGCTCCAGACTTATAATCTATAATTTCTCAATAGAAAAACATACTTCACTTAGCAGTGTAAGGATAGCGCACCCTTTATGTCTACATTTTTCTTCTCTAGTTTTACCTTTTAGATCCTTTTCTTTCGCAGAAGGGTCCTTTGACTTGGTTCTTGTGGGTGGGAATCTGGTGGGGGACTCCTGCAGAGTTGAAAGTGGATCTGAAGGGCCTGAAATTTAGAGCAGTATGAATTATTAGCTGTAGCAGTGTAGCATGTAGTGGTGTTACAATCATTCCTGAGGAGAAGGGAGGACAAGATGTGTGATTAACACACAAAACACAGAGGGAGAGATGGATGGAAATGAAGCATTTTTTGACTTTTTAGCAAAAAATGTTGCGTAGCACACAATCGTTTTATAGAAATTGTTCAAGAGCCTTTAAAAAAAGAAAACAAACACCCTGATCTGATATTTCAAACTTCTATGTGAAGTTTTTTACTGCACCTACTTTCACTGCAGTTTATTTGTAATTTTCCTTGACGTACAGGATCCTTAAATGCCCCACATCTCTGCTTTGTCAATCCACTTATGTATAACACTAATTCATAATATGATATACATGATTTATCATTATCAATAAAGTTCAGAAAATATTAATATATTGTTATTATCTAATCTAAAGATAAAATAAGAATA
Source organism: Takifugu flavidus (assembly GCF_003711565.1). Classification (NCBI taxonomy): domain Eukaryota; kingdom Metazoa; phylum Chordata; class Actinopteri; order Tetraodontiformes; family Tetraodontidae; genus Takifugu; species Takifugu flavidus. The sequence goes on along the minus strand of NC_079521.1, from coordinate 15,000,422 downwards.
ATCCTTTTTTTCTGTCACCACACACACAAGAATGTACACATTTGTAAGACAATTTTCAAGCCTTCCCGTCAGCAGACTGTTCATTCCCCCTTATCTTTTCAAAAATCATCTCTGAGAGCTGCTAATTTAATCCCAGGGACTAAATTCCACATATGTACATTCAAACACAAGCCTGAGAACTGAAACGAGTCTGGGGTTGACTGACGTGCGTCGTAAAGCACGTAGCATTACAGCTGAATCTGGGTGGTGGCTGTTGCTGTCCACGGGGCTTGTTTACTTCTGTGGTGTTTGTGTTTGTGAGTGCGGCAGAAATCAGCCGCATCCTTTCAGCCATGATGGCTGGATAGAACACACAAGATGCTGAGTTTTTCATCTCTAACTCTCTAAACTTCCTGAATAATTTATGGGAATAACACTTCACATTTCTGAGGTCAAAAATTTATATTTAGGGGGCTTTTGCTGATTTAACTTTAAAGTTTTATGCGGCATCTCTTTAATTTTTCTGCAGCTCTACAGCACATGTGATCCAACGCATGCATAAAGAAGGTTTTGTACGCTTCCCGATTAAAATGGACGTTAACATCATCCTAACATCACATCCATAGTTTAATTTTTCTAAAAAAAAAAAATGTTTATGTGTTTGTGTTGCCGGGGTCATTTACTCTTGGGGTATTTAGTCAGCAAATATTTGAAAATCGACCTCATTAAATTTTAAAGCGCGTTAGAAGAGAAATGATAAACAAAGCAGGATAGATTTTTCTGATAGAAGCACAGCAGGAAAGAGCATCGACAGCAGCCAGGCTGGAAAATCGCATGCAAGATAAAGCAGATGTTCTTAAGCTGCCGGCGGGGCAGAATTAGGGATTTGTGATCATTCGGAGCCAGAATATGATTAGGATTACAGTGTTTGACCACTTAATTCCAGAGCTAGGGTGAGATTATTACACCGTGCTGATAACAATCTGAATGAACGTGACCGGGCTGTGCTGTTCCGCAGGCTGCGCGTCATTCAACGGGTCGGCACGCAAACACAAAGCACTCACTCTGACCGACTCTCAGCACCAGCTTCATCGATTTGGTCCTACACGCGCCTCCTTTAGTGTTGTCCAGGCCTTGGAGGAAGCCTGTGGAAGTGGCTGATGCACACACACACACACACACACACACACACACACACACACACACACACACACACACACACACACACACAGCTCTATTATGAAGCCTTTGCATAAAAATGTATCCACTTGCCTAATGTTGCATCACATGTAAGAGAAGGATAACGCATATAGGGTGGACTCTAATGCCGAACGCGGTTTTAACGCGAAAATAGGCCTTTTTGTTGCTCGTTTTGTGCCAGAGCAGAAACCATAGGAGACAATCGAAAGCGGCAAATCCTCGTGAAGTTGCCAGGACCCAGTAGGGTATGGAGGGAGGGGGAGGGGGGGGTCTAAACCATGATGCATCCTGCCAGGAGTCACATCAGGGACTCACCACACAACAGTGGATATCCTCTATAAACGCAATTTTCAGACGTGGTTAATAGATGATGTTGGGAAATTACAATTAAATGTGAATACGGAGAAATGGGTGGTGGAGCAACTCAGTGCCCACATTCAGTGCCACTGGCGCTTTCCAGTCAGCCGCATGCACACACACAAAACATCTCTCTTAACTGACAACATTCACTGAAATGGTTCATCCTCCCGTCCTTTATCTGAACCTTAGCCATCACAACTCATCATAACTCTGGACCTGACCCGTACCCTAATATGCCACAAATAACAACCAATTATTTAACATCAAAAACAAGCATTACACTGACACTCGAGCACACACACAAACACATACACACACACACTTGTGAGCACCATTTAGGTCAGATAACAGCATCTCGCAGACCACAAGTCATGTCGCCGTGAAAGCTCCCGTCAAATCTGCCGGATGCTGTAAAAGCCTTGTGTGATTTGGGGCGTGTAAGCCGTTAGCGTCACACTGGCCTGCTAACGCCAAGTGTGCCGTCAGAGCGCGCCGACATGGATGAGGCTACATGGTCAGACTTGGTCTCTATCTCATGCATCACTTGCCACTAAGATGCTTTTCTAAGTGACAGCCGCCCCAAAACTGGGCCACATTCCCCCCTTTTTCTTTTGACTCTCATGCACACTGACAAATTCAGGAGGATTCGATGACGACGGCGGCTTCCTCTTCGTCCCTAGAGGGCAAAAGAAATCAGGAGCCATGGCGATTCAGACGCTGGGTCCACCTGTAGGAAGCAGCAACACCTGTCTGTGATGCTGCACTGTGACAGGCGGCGGTTCCGCCTTCACGCGGAGGCCACCACGGGGAACGAGAGGGGGATTTACAGACTGGCACTCACAGGTAATATAATAGTCCCTCCCTCTGTGGAACTCCAGACCCCACAGGTTGGGACTGAACTCCTGGAACTTGAGCGTGTACTTCACGTCCTGGTGGGGTTTGTTGCAGTTCAGCAGGAGCATGTCCGTCTTGTCCACGGTGCAGCTCTCCATCTGACTCTTGGAGACCATGTAGACTCGGTGGTACTCCTCCTTAGTCCCGGGGGAACCGTCCGAGCGGGGACACACGATGTCCACCTTGTCTCCAATCTGAGGGTACAGTACCAGACCCTGGTCTGGATTAAATCTGCAATTAAATGAAAGATGAGAGGGTGAAAATGAAGCGGGACTCACTTCATTTCCTGTTTGAAATCAACGAACAAGCAAAGAGGAAATTACATTAAATCTTCCCGCTTACATCAGCTAATTAATAATTATATTCTGAGAATTATCCTATTATTGAATTGACAGACCATAAACTGACCACTTGAGCATGTTTGTTTTGTTTGGAGAAATGGTCAAAACGGGGAAAATCACAATTTTAATGACTACTTGATTGATTTGTTCTAATCGCTTTGGGATTGTAATTATTTTATATGGGAAATTTGTTGGCTTTTCTGAGTTTTTGTCACAGGAAATTATTTTTTTCTTATCTCAACTTTGTGGTTCGGTTTTTTATTGGTTATTTTCACAGATAGTCATTGAGAACACCTGCCAGATGCGTTATTAAACTGGAAAAATGTCACTTTGCTTTCTGATTTTCCTCATATCCAAATGTATTATTTATGATTTGCGGTTCAATCACCAATGTCACCTAAAAAGGACAGAGCAGCAGCAGTAAGTTGGTCTGGATCCACCGGATCTACTCACTTGGTGTTGGAGCTGCTCCAGTGGATGGACTCCAGCGTGGCGGCCAGACACGAGCCAATGCTGGCCAGCAGGACCGTGGCACCGCAACTCCACGCCATTCTCCCCATCCCGAGGCAAAAAAAGCAAAGATCGCAGCTCCCCCTCCGGCTCCAGGATCATAAAACCGAGTGGAAACGCCTGGGACGCGGTCGCCTCTGCGTGTCTCCAGGTGCGCGTAACGGACACATTCCTGGACGGACGATCTTCTCTCTCCAGCTGCAGGAAATGTTCCACATTATGCGTATCTGACTAGAGATACATTTCTATGACCGAATGTGTGGATTGAGATGTGTTGTGGAGTAGTTTCAGTCATCAGCTGACTAACTGACCGCCCACAACAACACGCTCATGCGTAAATGGACCGAGGCTGTTTTGGCACGTTTCCGATGCTGCTCTTTAAGATAAGCTGCTGCCACGTTTAAATCAGATTACTCGGAAATTGCTCAATAACTCAATAAAGACAGATTTAAAAAAACAAAGTCCCAGTTTTTGATAAATTACTAAAGACAACTAATGTCAAGAAGTGGACTCATTTGTATTTGCCAGAATTTCTCGTAAAACCGAGTGAAATGTATTTGGTTGGTTAAATAAAGAAGTAAAAATTGAGGAGTATAAGTGGTAAGTGGTTTAAAAGGAATAATATCTGACAGAAGGACCTTGACCAACAACTGAAAACTGAGTAGGCGAAATGAGGAATCTTTAATTCAACATTATCGTCGTGCCCAAAGTTAATTCATCTCATCCCTTTATTCTTACACATTCAACCAAATGCAAGATGACAAATTCCCAAATCCATGTTAAAAGTGCCTGATTTTATCATCCAAGTTCTGAATGTTGAGTACGAATACATCTGACCCTACAGTTATTAGTTCTCATTTTGTTTTTTTGCTTACATTTTATTAAAACGTTCTATTTATTTAAAACAGATGTTACGCGACACTTCCTTCTGATGCTACTAAGAAATTTATTCTGCTAATTGCGTTACTCCCCACTAATTCTCGTTCAATAGAGAGTTTAGAGGAAGTCAGGATACTAAAACAAATCCACATGCCTCCTGCTCAAAATGCGTCTCTAACATTAAATATTGGAGCTGTCCCACAATAATCTAATAAGAATAATTTTGATGTGTATCAAAACAATAATATGCACACAATTTCTGGTCAATTTGTGACGTCCAAGAAAGAAGTAAAAGTTTAGGGTTAGAGGCAAAACAAGAGCTGAGAGGGAAAAGAAGGATTGAAAGCTGTGACTGCTCACTCTCAGTCAACAAAGGTCTTTTTTCTCCTCCGTGAGAGTAATTCATAAAGTTGTCATCTCACCAGTGAATAAAGCCACCAGACATCAAATGGCCTCGGAAAAATCCCCCAAAATTAAAACAGATGTTTGTATCTAGAGACGGAGACTTTCTGGAAACTGTAATCCTGTTATTTCGCATGCAGGAATCAGAACTGGGCTCTCTCGACATAACAGAAACTACACTTCCCACAATTCCCGCTGCAATAGTTGTAGTTATATTCCCAACATTATTAAGCACTTTAGCCTATTGCAAAACGTGGACATTGAAATATAGTATATTCATAGAGTATTTTCAGTCCTATGGTGCTCCTCCCGTCTGAGGTCACTGTTAAAATTGGCGAGATACCACGGAAACGCGGGGTTAGTATACGTTTCCATGGTAACACCAATGAACGCTTTAGCGGGTGCCCGCTCTGTCTGTGCAGCGTGTGTTTGAAGGAGATGGATGCTGGAGTCAGGACCGAGGGAAGGAGGAGAGGAGGAAGAGAGCAACGGAGGAGGACGCAACATAGAAGAAGGAGCGAAGACAGAGAATTATGAGAATAATAACACAAGTAAAATGGGCTGTTGCACTTATGTCATTCTTTATTGAGCATCCCTTTACAGATAAACAAGTTTGCTTAACTGAGGTTTTTAGTCGCTTGGATAGATTAGTTTATTAGTAGTTGTTATTAAAAAAAACTTACAGTTTTGTTGTGACCGAGGAAAGTGTTAATCAGTGAATATATAAATTAAATGAAAACACAAAAGCTAGATTATTTCTTTACGTATTTAAGAAGAGATAGGCGTTCCAACTTTTTTACACCCTAGAATAGACATATAATTGTAAAATGATTATCATTCATTTACAGATCCTAATGAAACACCGTTTTCCTTCTGGAAACACCACAGCAGAACCTTTGGAAAACATGTATCAACACTCCGGTGTAGTGGTTCACATTTCACCGCATTGCTCAGTGTGCCAGCAGCCAGCAGTCTGTGGGTAGCCATGGCAACCGTGGCCGGCTTTCTGTGGCGAGATCTCCCTGAGTGAAGCTAATGCTAACATGCTAGGTGCCTGTAACCAACAACCCCTATCACGATTAGCATTAACTCCATTCCGGGATTAGAGAGGCTCCACGATCCACATGGGCGCCGGACTGGCGTGTTGAGAGCGTCCTGCAGGGGGCGACACACACACTCACACACATACACACACTCACACTCCACGCCCCAGTGATGCCGGCTCACCCGAAGGCTTTGGATGAGTGAAATGAAAGTCAACGGAACTCCTGGAACAGGAACCTTTCAGGTTAACGTTTGAGGGCAATTACAGCAGCTGGTCTCTCACACGTGCTGCATCTCCCCTCTTTGGATTCAGGCTCGATCTCAGGGAATCTAGTCTCAGTTTCTGAGGGTGTAAAGGTGGTAGAAGCAGCTCCATCAACATTGTGCCGTCCTACAGTAGGAAATGGCTGCTGGTGCAGGTTTAAATCATGACAGTAATCTGCGTTAGATCAGGAAGTCTTTGCCTGTGTGTCTGCAGCTGGAGTGGAGCAGTTACCGACCTGGTTCCTGGGAGCCCCAGCGTTTCCTCTTTCAGCAACTGTCGCTACTCTCCCCGTCCGTCTGTCCTCCCTCCTCCCCCTTCACTGCTCCCACCGAATGAACAGTAAACCAAGATCTGGGTGCATTTCTCTTTTATACATTTCCTCGTGACTCATGTGAAATCCCCTCACTGTTGAGAATGACGATCAAAAAGATCAGAAATTATTCGGCAAGATGTCATTAATCTTTACTGCAAATGCTACCTACAGACGACGGACAAAAAAACCCCATTCACTTCAGGTTGTTTACATGTATAGCAACTGTGACAATAGCAACGATGACAGGTGTACAAATGTTGGTAGTCTGAGCCCACATGTTCACATTCATACATATTCAATCAGATGTACTTTTTTTTCTGGTTGTCAGTTCTGTTCTCCAGGTTTTCAATATTTTCCTTTTTTCCCCCACCTGTGCTCTTTGTTGATATTGAAACATTGTTTTTGGTCATTGATTTAAAATAAATGGACTCAGAGGTGCCAGTCAAGAACATCCGAAGTCATCTTTTTTTCCCCAGCATGCATTGAAAGTGGTTGCAAATATCTCTGTCCCAGTGCTACGATGTTCAAAATTAGAAACACTTCTGTTTGATGGCAAACATTCAAAGCAGGTTTTCCAAAGTTAATGTTTGACATTAATGTATTAAATGAGGGACATTTATCAGTTATCTTAGTGTGGAGGAGAAATGACCTCACAAATGGCGCAATCACCATATCAGAAACAAATGAAGGCGCTAATTTCAAAATTATATATACATACATATATATATATACACACACATATATATATATATATATATACACACATATATATACACATATACACACACATATATATATATATACACACACACACACATATATATATTATATATATACACACACACACACACATACATATATATATATATATACATACACATATACACACACACACACATTACTTTAAACAACTAACATGTAACCTCTTTTTATGGGTTAAACAGTATGTTGCAAGGTATGGAAATAAGGGAGCATCACTTAAACTTTTAATCAATGTCAGCAGAGCTGAAACAGCAAACAAGAGATCACATTTATGAAAATTAGCCTGTTTGTTATATCAGAAACATCTGAACTGAAGAAGCCTCCTGGATAGAAGCCGAAACGTCTTCAAAAGAGAAAAACAGTCCAGCGGACACAATCAATCTTTATTTATATAGCGTCTTATACAATCAAAATTGTTTCAAGGTGCTTTCCAGAATCCCAGGGCTTAACCCCAGACAAGCAACAGTGGCAAGGAAAAACTCCCCTTTAACAGGAAGAAACCTTGAGCAGGACCAGGCTCATGTAGGGGGACCCTCCTGCTGATGGCCGGAAGGGCTGGGTAAAGAGAGAGGAGAAGGGGGAGGACAGGTAGAGGATAGGATAGGTAGGAGAGGGGTAGAGGAGAGGAGAAGCAGGGGAAAGAGGAGAGGAAAAGGAGGAGAGGAGAGGCACAGAAACGCACACAAAAAATATGATGCACAATCACTTCAGCGGGGCCGGAGGTCATTATGCAGCTCCGAGGGCGGCGATACCTGTAAATAAATTGGGGGGGAAAAGCAGAAAAACTACACAAGAATCAGCATAACTAGTCTGCTTGATGAGGAGAGGAACTACTAGACACAGAAAACTACCTTGGATATCTGAACTTTGTCTTTCTGTTTGGGTTTTTTTGGGGTAGATAAAGAGCTGGTGTGTGGCTGTGAGTAAAAGGTGAACACACCTGTAGATCAAGGACAGGACACCATCGGAAGATGGGCCTCCCAGGTCCACGCAGAGCATAAAGACCTGGTTACACCTTCACCTGGCTCCATTCATGGGTTACCCACTCAACAGGACACAGTCAGTGTGATGGGTGTAATTAGGAACCAAAAGCAGCACTCTGGAGAGCTGGGACCATTGGTAAGGACCTTTATTAAAACACGGGCAAACAGGAACTCAGGTAGACTAGGAAACAGTCTGTTCTTCAGGCTCGGGGCCCACACAAAGTCTATGGTTTACAGGCTCGGGGATTGGGTTGAGCTGAGCCAGAATGCGGAACCGAGGGGGAGGAAAAGAACCCTCGGAACCGTACAGTTCCGTGTAGAGTAGGCAGGGGTGACGGAGAGGGGCTTACAGGAGATGAGGCCGATGATGCAGCAGAGCAGAATGGGGATGAGCAGCAGCGAAGTTGGGCCAGGCGGAGAAGTCAGGACCAGGTGAGCAGACAGGAACCAGAAACGCTGAGGCAGAAGTCATCGTCAGGGACGGAAGGCTGGTGAGTTTACCGGGAGGCAGGCGGTGCAGGCAGGTCAGAGGTAAACAGGTCAGGCAGGTAGGAAGTGCTGGAGAGTCTTGCATGGAAATGCTGAAGAATAGTCTGGCGATGAATGAGAGTGCAGGGGAGGCTAATAAGCAGGGCTGATTGGGAATAAGCTGCAGCTGTGCTTGCAGGTGAGTGGCGTTGAGCTGACGGGGTGGGAGTGGCTGGCAGGTAGAGTGGAGCAGAGGCAGGTGGAGTGGAAAAGTACTGAGGCAGAGGGACAGGAGGGAACTGGGGGAATGGAGCTGTGACATTCGGGGCAAAAAACATGATAGGAAGTCGTCAAAGCTGATGAAAATCAGTATAAGAAGCATACAGAAAACACTTAAATAAGATGTATTCTTAGTTTAGATTGTGATAATCAGTAGGTGTCTTGTTAAAGCGGTTACCGCTGGTGTGGGATGTAATTCAGGATTACCTCAGCCTGTCACGACATCTTCCTTAAATGATGCTGGCACAGAAATTGCAGGCGGATGAATTGTGACAGTTATATCTTTTGACCAAATAAAAGGCCCACAAAAGAACATTTTCTGTCTTACTATATGTCAACACATGCCGTCAACCCTCAAGTTCCACCATTTTGAATGGAGCAACACGAGTGTGGCTTGCGACAAGTTTTGAAATTCGGGAGGTGTGACATTGCAACTGCATGGAGCATAATCTAGGTTTAAGATGGCAGCCGTCTGTCCAGCAACCTGCCCCCCCCCCCCTCCGAGAGAAGCCCCAGCCCCCTTAGACCACTGCCATATGGAGAACCCAAGGACCCATCTCAAGAGCAACCCTGTATGACCTGAGATGCCGCATGCTGCCCGCGCTGTGCTGTGGGAGGAGTAGCGGCACTACAAGATTCACACACACACACCCTCACACACACACACCCTCACACACACACCCTCATACACACACACCCTCACACACCCTCACACACACACACCACAACACAAATACCTGCCCACACCCTGGGGTATGGGTCCAGCTTAGATGTTGCTGTCCACAAGACCCGATAGGGGTCGATCCTCCCAGCTGGATGGCCACTGGGCTGGGGTAGACCGTCACCCTCGGGTCACCACTGCTCTTCACCTCAGATGCCCCAATGCTCCATTACTTCCCCACAGCCAGCAACATAACATCCCAGGCTGGGGGTGAGATTTTACAAGATGAGAGCATCGGTTGATCAGCATCACACATCAGTGCGTGACGCTGCTGATCCCGAATCTGCTGTGCGTGATGCACAAATATGAAAGCAAAGAGCGTCATTTAGCCTCAGTATTACCGACACTGTGAGATCTGCACTTGAGGCACCTGATCCAAAATGCATCTGTTTATGGTAAACACGCTGTTTACTGTCAGATGAGCTGCTGGAAACGTGATCACAGACCCAGTCAAATACAAACTGAACTTCAAATATTCACACAGTGAAATCTATACGATGCAAGACAGCACCGCCCTCCCCGGGGTCACCTCAGGTGATGCATCCACGATGGTGACAGGGATGGTGGTGAACGACACGCATGATGTAAAGAAACGCACGACACGGGTTGCATCATTTCAATCTTTCGGTTTTAACAAAAACTTCAAGTCAGATGTTTTATAATGGACACAAGAGCCAGAATAAAGGAGACTTCTGAGGACTTTTCAGCCAGTAACGTTCCTACCCTCGTTGGGAGTGCAGCCTGGTAATTGTACATTTTTGCCTGTAAATACATAACTGTTCGGGGACATCATTGAACATTATGACTTGGCAGAGTCCTGAGATGAGGTGGAGTCCTGAGATGAGGTGGAGTCCTGTTTGACAGTTACAGGAGTGCCTCAAGTGGGGAGACCCCTTCCTGTTGAATGACTGTCCGGGTGGCTGTACCCCTGTTGTTTGCGTGAGGTGAGCTGGTTTTTGCAGTTTCTGAAAAAGGTGTAAACCCCAATCATTTTCACTACACTAAGCTACTAACCACTACCACCATTACCACCACCCCTCCCCCCTCCTTGTTGCACCTTTGTGGTGACTCATGTGGGGATATAGACATTGTATGTTCCCCAGTGCCCCACTTTAAACCTCCATATTAACCCTGCCACCTCAAACTAAACCCAGTTCTATCCTCAACCTTAAAAGAATGTCTTAACTCCTAAACCTAACTCTAAACAATCCTTGGAGGTTGTGGGGACCCGCCAAAATGGCCGTACGCTGAAAACAAGACCCTCACTTAGTAGCTCTAGTAGATGGTTAATGTGTGTCCGGTTCCCTTTTCTGATTAACTAGTGTCGAGATGATTGCATGAGGCTGTTGCACAGCAAACAAACAGTGACAAAGACGGGGCTGACGCTACAGTCGCAAAGGTTGAAAGGACACGTGGAGGTGGGGGAAGAAGTCGCAGCGCAGATCTCGTAACACACTTTACATATGGGAAATTCACAGCGCTATTTTGTCAGAAATTAAGAGAGAAAGCTGGCTTGATAATGATTTCATGTGTGTGTCAGTCGGGGAAAAGCACATGTAAATCTTTTTTTAAAGTTCAGCTGAGGTGACAGGAGGATTAGTCACCTTCACACATATTAAGGACTTTAGTTTAAGTATGAAGCTGTTGTAGGACCTCTGCTTCTGTGTCCTCAGGAGGCCAGAGAAGCCTTTCTTTCTGTTTCCACAGCACCGCTCAGTTTCCACGTGGGCCCAGGTTCTGATTTCCTGTTGTATGTGGGACACGCAGCCTGACTGATTTGATCAGTTTGATCCACCGTTGTTTTCCAGCTCTCGGTGCCATCAGCACGATGTGCATCTCGCCACATGTGACCGCACATGGCTTCACACACACACGCGCGCGCACACACACACACACACACACCGGAAGACGTTCACAGACACCGCTGCAGACAGGATGACATTAATTTCAGCTACAGCAACATCCGTTTCAAGCTTAACGAAGCTCTTTAGTCATGAATTCATGTTTTGTTTTTGATCTGAGACAAGGACAGAGTTTTGTTTTCTTCTTTAATTTATTCCTGCTCTTTCACTGGCATACCAGAGCTCGAATTCCCCTCAAAACCCCTTAGCTAAAAATAGATAATTTAAGCGAAGTGTGGGAGGGTTTAAAAGGTGAAAACCCAAAGTTGCCCATAATTCAATTCCACAGTACTTGGAATAAACAAACACTTCTAAATTTGTAGTTACTTTGGACTTTTTTGCTCATTGTTATTGTTCAAAATGAAACATCATTTTCGTGGTAAAATGCCAGCTATTAATTAATGCAAAAATGCATCTGTTTCATCTGTCTTATTCTAAATATTCCACAGTGACTATTAATGAAAGTGGTCAATTTCTTAAAATGTCAAACTTTCACTTTCCATCAGTGATTATTATGTTATAAATTACTACATTATCAAATGTTAAAAATACAAGTTTAATGGCAAAAATATGTTCTAAAGTTTCAAACATTTAGAAGCCTCCAAACGACTTGAAACAGTGTGTAATTTGCAGGAGTTACAGGACATGAATAAGACATGTAAAGGTGAGAGAAAATGTGACAATCATGCTGATTATTAGGAAGAAAATTAGGGTCTCAAATCCATATTATCAATAATCAATATGCATGTTACCTATCAATGATATTACCTGAGATCATGTTTAGACCTAAAATAACAATATCAAGAAACAAAAGACAGATATTTGCATTATAAACATTTGTTGTAAGCAGAGCTCGAGAGTTCTTCCTTTTGGAGTCAACCATCAAAATATGTTAACCATCTACAGAAAAATTACATAAACCTTCAGCATTTAATGTGTATTCCAAATATGTGTTTGTAATTGTTTCTTTCATTAGTGTCCTTAAAATGTAAGCACACACATCTTCTGGAATTTCTCCTCATATTTTAGATTTACACTTTCTCACATAAAAAAGTCGTATATTAGACTAAGATTAATAATGTAACAAATGTTTACAATTCAAAAGTAAAATCACATCACTGACTCTAGCATAAATCAGTTATTTAATTAAGAGGTGGACAGGTGGAAGAGGTGGACAGAAAATTAATAGAAACGCTTTTTTAAAAAAAATCAAATGTTACATCTATTTTAAACTCTAATGGCAAAACTGTCCGAGTGCACAACTTCTCCGGCTTGTAAACTCTCCTTCATTCATGTAACATCACATTATTTCTTTAGATTGGTCCTTTAAAGCTGCAAAAGTTGTCACAGGACAGGGAGCGTATTAAAATTAATGAATTGCTAACGCTGCTGCCATCTATCGGTGACAGACCTGTAATGCATTTAGAGAGCTGGTTCGATGGGGGGCGGGGCCGGGTGGGGCGTGGACCGGGGCGGGGCCATAGACAGGGGGCGGTTCCACCGGTGCAGAACTTTTTGACATCAAAAAGGTATAGGATCCAGAAGAGTCCGAACCTGTCGGAACCAACAACCTGACCGGTCTTACAATCAACGCCGTACCACGGGAGAGGGAGGACATCTCCTGGAAGGATCCGGGGACAGAGCAGCGGGGGCAAATTAAAGCAAGTATAAGAGAGGCAGATAAATATTCAAATAACCCAAGTAAACATGGGTTTATCAAAATAAAGGCTTCCTTTCACCTGTTTTTAATTATTTGCAGAGGGAATTAAGAGCGTTTGCATTTTCAAAACGAGCATACTTAGACAGGAAACCTTATCATTGTTTAATTTGGCGGTAAATGTTTATGATATTCATAGATAATATTCAAGGGAAGTGTGTTGCAACCACACCGGAAAGAAAGAGAGGGTGATGTATGTTCAGCTATTTTCCGTTTCTGCCTCACACAGCCTCTACTAATAATAATAACAGTAGGAATTTTCAAATTAATATTAATAACCCTTATTAATAATTAATGTAGGTTATTTATTGATATTATTTTCGAAATTGTTCTTTACTTATAGTATAAGAACTTAAATTATTGATTAACCTTGCAAATTATTGATTTAGGGAGGACTGAAGTTTTATTATTGTGCAGGTTTTGCATGCATTATTTTTGTAAAAAATAAAATAAAATGAATTTCTGCCCAGAAACAGGCAAACAAATACTACAGAATCTGCTAATAACAAATAATAGGCTCAGAAATCGCTTCTTCATTTTTGTTTACCACCAAATTCGCAATGTATAGTTTCACAGTCTTCTGCAAAACAGAAAAGAAGGAAGCGTGGGCTGAAATTGACAGTCAGTGACTTTTGATTCTCTGGAAAAAAATCTGATTATTATTTTTGATGATTTACAGTCATTCCTGATAGTGTTAGATTTGATATAATGATAGTGATCATTACGGTATATTTGATTTAATTTAATGATACACGCAGTTCTCAGTTACTGAAGGGTTACTACCATTCAGATCCATTGTGCCCCCCCGGCTGCTCTTGCAGCTCACCCTCAGAGGAGCACTGAAGACCATCAAGTGCAGGTCTTTAGATGAGCAACATGAGCAAGAGAAGATCATCTACCCAGCCCAGTTCTGCTTAAGGTTTCTTCCTGTTAAAAGGGAGTCACCCCCTCTGCCACTGTTACCTTAGTCCTTGCTCTCTGGGTTCCCTAAAGTGTCTCCTGTCTCTTTCAGTTCATTTCCTGGGTGATATCACCAAAATAGCCATCATGAATGGAACACTGCTTTCTGCCCGTGCTGTCAACCAGAGTGCAGCAGGCATCAACAGCTCGTGGCAAAACGATGCAGTCAGAGGAGTCCAAATAACGATAACCCTGCTCATCTTTCTGGTGAGCAACCATTCCTGCTTCTGAAATCCGTCCAGCCGTCTTAGACATCGACTTATTTTTGTTAGTCTTTCCTACTAAATGGCGGCGATGGCTGCCGTTGTCGTGTCTCTCAGGTGGGGGTCCCTCTGAACGGTCTGGTGGTCTGGGCCCTTGGTTGTCGGAGTCACCGTTACCTGGCGCGCAGAGGCAGCGGCGTGGAGACGCGGGCCGCTAACAGTTTCCGTGTTTATGTGCTGAACCTGGCCCTTGCTGACCTGCTGCTCCTGATGCGGACCCCCATGATGTTGGGTTACATTGCCGACAACTACAGCTGGCCCTTCGGACGCGTCTTCTGCCGCGTGATCATGTTCCTGCGGTGCCTGGGGCTGTACGCCAATGCTTTCCTCCTGTGCGCCGTGGCCCTGGAGCGATGCCTGTGCCTCCTGAAACCCGTGTGGTCTCGACTGCGGCGCCCCACGTGGGCGGTACCACTCGCGTGCAGCATCATGTGGCTGATGGCCACCATCCTTTCGGTCCCCTACATCTACAGCGCCTTCCTGAAGGACGTAAACGGGACCTACCAGTGCCTGGAGAGCGGGGAGTTTAAAATGGGACTGTTCGTCACAGAAACAGTTGCCGGATTCATTCTACCCCTGCTGGTGTTTGTGGGAAGCAACCTGGCTGTGGTGATCACAGTTCACAAAGCTGTGGCCCACACGCCCACATCCACCCCTACAACCTCCCGCAGGATGGCCCGGATGTACCAGGTCCTCTTCTTAACCATGCTGCTCTTCCTCACCTGCTGGGTGCCCTATTTTGTGTTTCGGTTCCTGCTGGCCTTGGCCAAAGGCTCCTCCGGATGGGGTACGCTCACCGGGAGGGCACTTAAGGGAATGTACGTGTCCTTGTTCCTGGTGTACACCAAGAGCGCCCTCAACCCGGTGATGTACGTGTTCGCCGCCCGAGGACTGAGCCGCGCTATCAAGGCTTCCCTCGTCTCCACCATCGAGCGACTTTTCAGCGACGAATCTTTGGAGTCAATCCGCAGGAAGTCGCTGAAAAACTCACTTAAGAATTCCCAGGTGTAATTTACGGCTTTTTTTTTTTTTTTACACTTTGCAGAAGTGACTCGTGACTCTTTAAGGATCCACTTCCGAGACCAGAACCTGATCTTTCAGGAGGATTTCAGCCCTTTTGGGGGGGTTATAAAAAGGTACATTCTGCTTGCACAAACCGAGAACCTTGTGTCGGGTTTAAGATTTAGAGACGTGACCAATCAACAACGCCTGTGTGATGGAGCACTACAAAAATGTTCCTGCCTCTGTTGTGGCACGCTGCAACGCTGAATCATCTGCTTCAAGGGTTGCCAAACGCAACATACCGAGCATCCTGTCCTGCAGGGCAACTGTTTCCAGATACTCCTACGATGTGACCCACCAAAATCTTCTTTTAAAAAAAATAAAAACCTTTGTTTCAAACCATTTTATTCTACACATCTAGTTTATGCACTTAAACAAATACCTGTGTTTTGTTTTCTCTCTAAATTAAAACTAACCTCTAAATGCCCTTTTTCCCCTCGAGCTGGATTGATTTGGTCCAAAAGAGCGACAAAAACATCCAAAAAGTTCTAATGAAAAAGGAAGGTTTGTTTATTAAGATTTCGTTTCAACAGCACGGGACATGGAGACTTTAATCAAAGTTCTGATGCTGTCCCACCGACCCGGGGCAGCTCAGGGTTCACCTCCCGGATCTGATCGGCCCGTCTGTGGGCCTGCAGGAGCAGCTCCTGAGCGTTCCGGCTGGCCTCTGAAGTCTGCAGGATTTCTCCCAGCTTCCTTGCTGTGGCCTCGGCGTCGCTGTGCTGCAACATTTTCCTCATCTCTGCCTAAAAAAAACCCCAAAACAATCCCATTATGTTAAATCTAGTAAATGTGCTGCGTACAGTGATGACTGTAATTATTAAGAATGTTTAAGAAACACAGTATGACACAAGACACATTGTATTTTTTTAACAGCAGTGGTATTGCAATAGTGTTAAAAACTGCTGATTCAGACATCAGGGACGGTTACCTCAGGAAAAAGAATTATGAAATAGCGAATCCTTCAATGGTTAAAAACAACTGTTGTGCAATACATGTCGCATGCTGTGAATGAGCTGAACACGCTCCGCTCACCTCTAACGTCGGCTCATCCTTTTCTGGAGGCTGGAAATGGATGTGCAGAACGCAACGTTCCTTTCTCTGCAACATCTGTGGAAGTGGCAAATGGGGAAAGACGGTGTTTCACAACCTTGAGCAAACAAAGTTGTCTGCAATAGTGATTCTTTCCAAACAAAGGTTGTTGTTTTGCTTTTACAAACCGAAAAAAAGAAGTAGCTTTAATAGGAACGATGACGTAATTGTGCAAGTACACAAGTGAGGGACGCCACCACGACGCTTGCGGCGACTCAGGTGGGAAAAACTTGACTGAGACACATCATCTCATTTTTATTACTAGCATGTGTGACGTCTTCTGTCAGGTGAGTTTTCAGGTGTAACACAGTTTGATTATCAGAAACTAGAGTTTTAGTCCATATTTGGATTGCAACATCACTCTTTTAAGACATCTGCATGAAAACACATGTATTGAAACACCGCATATTAGCGTGGGTCAAGACTCAAGCAGCAACTTGCTTTTATGACATAGATTTTGCATTTCAGGTTCAACATGCTGCAGCCTGACCGGAGGTGTTTGCATTGGCTTTAAAACCATTTCGAAACGCCTCTGACAAAATCGCAGGCTTCGGTGGCGCAAATAGAACAAGAAACCATCAGAATTCTTCATAAAACCCGCCTCAACTTTAACATCTCGGAGGGGGAAAAAAAACAATTTAAAGTAATAATGGACAACTCTTCTATCAGGACAGATTTGTTAAAGAATCATTCCTCATTTATGGTGGCATGTGGGACTTTTTTCACCTGTTCTGCCTTCTCCTCCTCTTCCTTCACCTGATCTCTGAGCAGGGAACATTCTTGCTCTAAGGACGTCACCTGCTCCTCTGTCTTCTCCAAAGCAATGAGTACAGCCTTCAAGTCTTCCTGCAAACACACACACATGCATCCACCTCCATCTAAAACATTCACATTTCATACAGAGCACCACAGACAATATTTCTGACACTGGAGATAGATTCTCTGAGGTCCCACAACACCAAGAACATGCACAGAAACCTCGTTACAGTGAAGAAATTCTTCATTTATACTAGGTGGGTGTGTTTTTTAATGGTCGGGGTTAATATGGTTAAAAACTGTCAGTCTGATTCCCACCTCAAGAGTGCTCAGAGTCTCCTTTCCAACATTAAACTTCTTGGTTTCCTCCTGGAGGCGCTGAGAGGAACACTCCCCATATTTCTGTTTGTGAGGTGGTACTTTGAGTTTTGCACACTCAGCGAGAAACCTTGAGAGAAATCAGAAGAAAGAACCCAATTACAAAAGCTGAGCGACGACACATCCTTCAGGACAAACAGAGGCCAACAGAACACGCAGTAGATTTTCAATACGTCCAAGGGATTCCAGCCATTGTTGCTGTTTACCGGGTTTTTATGGTGTTCAGATGCTCCCGGATCTCCTTCTTCTGTGTCTTTTTCAAAGCAACAGCTGCTCTGCTTAACAGAAAAGCACAAATCAGGCTGAATTCTGTTCGCAGTAAATCTAAAAGTATTTATACTGATGTATTTTAACACTTGCAGTATTGCCAGATCCATAACGTTCTCCATTTCAGCTATGGAGCTTCTTGAGATTGGCTGCCAGCCTTCCTGAGCTCCGGCACCTAAAACATTTCAGTGAATCTTACAGCAAAGTGTGCCTATACAGAGAGAACACATGTAGAACTTATCTTGCCTGTCCTCTTTTTTGCTGGGTTCTGCTGGGTTTCCCGTTCATCCTGACTGGGTTCTGACTCCTGGACATGGAAAAGCGTCAGTGTCACTAGGATGGCTATAACGCCTCAGAAAAATGACGCTAGGACATTTTACCTGGTCCGATGCTGCTCGTTTTCGAGAAATTCTCTTTGATTTGTTCTGGTTTTGTTTTCTTGGTGCTTTGGTGGCGGCTCGGTTAGAACCGCGCACAGCCTTCATCTCTGCGAGCTAGTTAGCTACTGGTGAAGCAAATGCTAATGTGACGCCGTGGAAATATGCGAGCTCCACTAAAATAAAGCCACTTAAGGCTGTAGAAACAACATTTACCCCTCACTAAAGAGCAATAAAAAGTCAAGACTTGAATTTCTCATAATCTCATCTGAACTACTGAGGGCCGTAGCTGCTGTTTCGCGGGGCTGTAGTTAAAATAATTCGCTAAATACGTGGGAATTCTAAAACCGGGATTTGGGTTGTCAGGCAACTGTTGACCAAGACGAAATTCTTTACAATACTGTACACACATCTGACACATGGCTAGCGTTCATAACAGTAGCTAAAGGGATTTTGGTTGTTTCAGCATTTATGTAAAGAATAATTTATATCATAACAGCACATATCTGTCACCTGACAGTCAATCATGAGGGAACCCGAAACAAGCACTTACAACTTGCAGTGACACTACAGTGACGACAGATGGCGACATTTCCCTGGCTCAGAGTTACTGACATATGGGCTTGATGTATGACCACACTATAGTTTTGAGAAAAGTCGCAAGCAGGGCATAAAAAGACATAATAATCTAATTATTAGGTTCATATCTTAGTTGCAGGGGGTCCAGAAACATGATCACCTGACAGGCCTCTGTCACCACACTGGGTCATGGCTGCCTCACCTCTCCTCGTAGATCAGTGATGTTATTTCTTGTGTGGTATAGCCACCTTTATAGCTATATGCTGGCCTGCCGACCTCTGACCCATTCAACTCTTACACAAGCAGCTTGTATTATTAATGTATTTCTATGATCTATGCCTAGTCTCTCTTCAACCTGTCCTCCCCCCCCTCCTCTCTCTACCCAGCCCCCCCATCAGCAGGAGGGTCCCCCTACATGAGCCTGGTCCTGCTCAAGGTTTCTTCCTGTTAAAGGGGAGTTTTTCCTTGCCACTGTTGCTTGTTGGGGGTCAAGCCCTGGGATTCTGTAAAGCTCCTAGAAACAATTTTGATTCTAACAGACACTATATAAATAAAGATTGATTGATTGATACCAAATGCGATTGGCAAAATGCCTAACATACCTAAAATAGAACATGCTCATGTTGGCATTCATCACACAAAAAACATATTTATGTGGAACTGTATTAAATGATTTTATTGATGTTATCTTACAATAAACTGACAGGTCTGTCAAACATATGACTGATGTTTGGTTAGCAGCCGTACTGACACAGATCATTTTTGTCCATTATGCCGGTCACACTCTCCTTGGGAGGATAAATTTTCCTGTGAATCGTCCATTAGTGCGCAGGTCAACAGGGCTGAGCACCTTTCTGATACCAAGCATGTTGCCTTGTATTATCTCCTTGAAAGTCCAGGGATTCTGGTTGTTCTCTTCCCTTTCAGCCTGTTCCTTCTGCAAGGTGGCGAGGCTCTCCCTGCTCATTACCTGAAATAAATGAGAATTTTTTTGCCACATTCAAATTACTAAAATAAAAATAAAGAGAGACATCAAGACCACAATTACCAATGTGGGTACATCATACAAGGCAACTGACCTTGGCAGGGAATGGCAACTTCTTTGCTACTTCAGTCAAGATGGGTTCGACCTCCGCCAGCTCCACCTTGCCTCCTACCTCCACAATTAAACGACCGTAGCGAACAGGTACCGCATAATGATCAATGGCTCCTTTTCCTCCACCCATGCGCTGTCCCAGCCCTTTGCGAGTGATGGGTTTATATGGGCTATTTACACGCCAGCGTGCAAATGTGGTCTGTGAATCCATCTTGCGATTGACGGTCAGACGAATCATCTCTAAGTGGCCCCAATGAAGGTAGCCTCCTCCCATGGCCTGAACATCAGGGACGAAGCAAATGTACAGATTAAGGCATTTTCTTCTCCATTCTATGATAAATAGATGACCTAGTATTAAATTAAACCGGTATATATAGATGAATGCATGAAATGGCACTGAAATTTCTGATTTTCTTTAACGCAACACGTTACATAAAATTACTGGACTCACCACGATAGCATACTTTCCAGTGGTGAAGGTGTTTGCTGTCCTAGCTGGTCCTTGAATATCCCAAAGCCTCTTCCTTTCTTTCTTGGCCTTCTTTAGGTTAGGCACCTTATTCATAAATTTCAGTTTGGGTTTTTCTGGCAAAATCACATCTTCAGGAAAAGAAAAAGAGTAATCATGTACAGAATTAGAATAAAGCTAAATAAATAAATAAGGTGGTGTCACAGTGAAGAGTGTTTAAAATAAAAACCCAAATATGGAATTTCGCCCACTTCTGTGTATATAAAATACAGCAAAAATAACATGATTGCACTTCAGACACATAACAGAGTTATTAATCACGTAACAAACTGAAAATGACTGATTACCACTGTAATCTGGGGGCACTTCATATGTCTTCAGTCCAGCAGCAAGTAATTTCAGGTGGTTTTGTAAAGGACCTGTCATAGAAACACGAATTAATCCAACATGAAAACCATATTGGTTGAGTTTGCTGGTTTGGCTTACCTGGATGAGCGTGAGCTCTACAGATACCCGTCACTCCGCCGACGAGCGATTTAATAAAGGGAAACATGACGTCGCAAATATCAATAAATATTAGACGTGTAAATCTGGTCACATTTACTCTTCGGTCAAAAGGGTCATTTTAAGCACGAAACAGCAACATGGGGCATGTTGATCCTTCTTCTTCTTCTTTTTCTCCTTCTTCTTCTTTGAGCGTGTTCCCCGGTGTTGGGTATTATGACCGGAAGCGCACTGCTGCCCTCTGGTGTTGAGTGTCGTGTAGAATTTACTGACTGCACAATGGAAATTTAAGTCTTCAGACTTTCTACAACTATGATCCAGTGAAAACGGAGCTTCAACTGCGAAGGAAGACTACGACTGTTAAACGCATGGTAGCTCTCAGTTTTACAACTCTCCCAACCAAGATGATAACAGATAATCGCCAAAATGAATTGAACCTCCGATTTCTTTTGTTTTAAGTATTTACTTATCAATTATTGCATGTAATCTCAGTATTCTCCACCCTAAACGCCCATGAACTCATTGAAATCCCACAGTTAGAACAATATGATTTTTTTATTCTTTATTGCAAAAAATGCATATACATGATGTACATAACTGTTAATTTTCCATGGGAAACATCACAATAACACTGCCTTCACAAACAATATAATAAACAACTGCTGTTATAACAATTGCTGTTGCTAAAAAGAAAAACACACCGTTAATTAGCTGCTTTTGGAGTTTGTATTGTATTTGTTGTATGCATTGTGAGAAAATAAACCAAAAACCTTAATACAATGTTTTACCAATGACCAAAAACTCCACAAAACCCCCAAATAATAGATAAACTATTTTTTAAAGTTCTTCAGCTTGTTGTGAGGTTGTTGCAAAGAAGAAATGGCTGTTTTGTATGTTTTAATAGGAGAAAACACTCCAAAGTGGATCTTAAATACCATGGTAGAGAAGATCATATTTGGGAATATTCTGCGGATCAATGGGACTCTGGACAATCATCTTCCCTCGCATGGCTCCTCTGTATATAACTTCAATCAGATCCATGAAATCTTGCTTGGTCTTGAAGCTGCCCACAAACTTGGTGTGATCTGGAGAGCTGGGAGGGAAGTGATTTTATTGGAAATGTTTCCTTGTGATACAGAATCTATTGGTGTCTTTTTAACTGAGTTAAAAAGAAATGAATGTTACGTTGCACATTTAATCTTTATTTTGTGAATTCCTTCGACTCACCCATAGTCCACTTTCATGTGTTGCCCGTTAAAAAAGAAAACGGTGGAAGGGATGTAACTAATGTCGAAGTATCGCGTGTAAATTGGCGCTTTATCTACATCAACGATGTAGATGGACGCCATATTACTCAGGTCATGGGCGGTTTTTGACAGCTAAAGTTGGCAAAGGAGAAAGATAATGAATATGTTTTAAATGACGACAATTCGACCAGAGTCATATCAGTATAAGTGCTACTCACGATTTCGTCCAGCTGGAGACAGACTGAATCTTCATCTCTTCCGAACCTCAAAACTACGACCTTTTCTGCGACACCTTTAATGACTTCATCTATATCCTTTTTGGACGATAATTTTGGCAAAAATAAACTCATGTTGAGGAATAATCTATTTTTCGTTCTTCGCTAGTAGGAGGAAATACGTCATTGTTGGGGTCCGAAACACTAACACATCCGACCATGAAGGAATTTCTTCTATAAGTTGTTCAAAATTGATACAAACATTTGATATTATAAATGTGATTAAACACAAATTAATTGCACGTGTATATTTTATTGCTGTGACACATTTTATATCAAAGAGTCAAGGGCAGACAGGTCTAATGTTCCATGTGGAAGATGCTGTTATTTTCTACCACGACACATTTAAGTGTAACACTGTAACAACGTGACCTCCCTAACGAGCATGGACGCCTCTAGCAGTCAAAACAGCGTGGCTAAAAGAGGACTCAACACATCACAAAATGTTGGTCTCTTATAAGCGTTTATGACAGTTAAAGACGGAAAACAACGCATCGTTTAGGTAATTTGTTCAGCTTGATCAAGACGAAGCGGGTGTCCACTGATTTTTTTTTCCCCTGGTTCATTCGCCCGTTTTTTGCATTAATTTAAGCTGCACTTTTACGATGTTGAGGCTTCTTTCGTCCCAAGCCTTTTATGAACTTTGCAAATGTAATAGGACTGTGGCATATTGTGTTACCAAGACGAAAAGCGTTGTCCCAATTGGCATCACAAGTCACCCCCGACCAAAGAACGTTGCTCGCCATTACAAGACTGGTAGTCAACTGTGGAAAGATGGGCTCCAATCAAAAAGTGATGAATCCGCCGAGGCGGAGAAAGTTGACGTGGATAAATGGAAGACTGTTATGAGAGCTAAAATGGTGACAAAAGCTAAAGATGTCCACCAAGGAGATGAAGACAGTGATGACGAAGAAAACCTTCAAGCACAAGTCGATTCAAAGGGCAATACATTGTTGGAGGCAACTCGGGATCTGGTAGTGATGTGGCGCTACGCAGGGAAACTTGTACCTCAAGAGATAACTGATGAAGAGATTAAGGCCCTTGCAGAACTCGACACCAAATCTTCCAAGAAGAAGTACCTGAAATACCTGGCTATAAAAGAGCGCCACAAACAGTCCCGGAAACAGAAGCAGCAGAGGAAAAAAGAAGAAAAGGAAGCAGCAATTCAGAGCATTTGTGAAGAGGAAGGCGGTGATCAGAGTGGAGCAGCGGCTAAAAACACATTCTTATTACAGTTTTGGAGCCGCTCCCTGGACAAACTGTTGGGCTGGAGGTGCGCCCAGGCCATGATGTTTGATCAGCCGCTGGTGTTTGACATGAGCTACGAGTCCAACATGTCCAGGCGTGAGATAGACAATACTGTGTCCCAGCTGATGGAGGTGGAGGGTTGGAACAGACGTGCTGCTGAGCCATTCCATCTTCACTTCTGCAACCTGCAGCCTGACGGGACTTACATGCAGGAGTTCCTGAAACGCTACGGCGCAGAGACCTGGAGCCGACTCCTCGTTACCTGCACTGATCGGCAGCATAGCCAAGTGTTCCCTCGAGAACAGCTGGTGTATCTCACTGCTGATTCCCCCAACGTTCTCCGTACTTTTGACCATTCCAAAGTCTACATCATTGGGGCTCTCGTGGACCGGTCGATCCAGTCAGGCCTGTCATTAGCCAATGCTAAGCGCCTCAAACTGGCCACAGCCCGTTTACCCCTAGATCAGTTCTTAAACTGGGAGATGGGAGCTAAAAATCTAACACTGGATCAGATGATTCGCATCATGCTGGCTCTCAAGGAGACGGGGAAATGGGAGGAGGCGTTGAAGTTTGTTCCTCAGAGAAAGCACGATGGCTTTTACCATCAACAGACACAGAAAAAGATGGTAAATAACCAGGCAAGGGGAGTGACAAAAGAAAGAGACTTGTGGTTAAAGCCTACAAAACAGACACTTAAAAATGAAGGTCAAAGTCAGCCTGGATTTACAGCTAAAGAAAGGATAACGGGGAATCCTGGTGACAGAGGAAAACCAGCTACGACTAGATTACGCACATATTTAATGGAGGGAAGAAAAGGCAAAAAGACGTTGTGGGATGACGATTAAACTCAGAAGTGTCTGTGGGAATGTCAAAACATAAATAAAATGTGTTTCTGTTGTGTATTCTGATTCCAGTGCAGGTTTAATACAAGATGCTTTATTTTATAAATATATAAACAGCCTTTCATATTTGGTCTGGCATTAGAGCAAAAAAATCCACGTATCTCCCAGTTCTTTGAATGACAAATTAGTTTTCAGAACAGATTAATTAAAACACCTCCAGTTTTGGTAAAGACAACTGTAATTTACTATTCGTTTTGATAAAATGGCATTTACAGGGTAAAACTAAAATGATTTAAAAACATCAGCCATAACAATGATATCCGGTTACAATAAATCACCTTGTTTTTGAAAAATGTTCCTTGAAAAAATGTAAACCATTGATTTTTAGAATCAATTTTAAATACAAAGTATGAATTCAATGCAAACTGCTTAAATCAATGAAAGGAACAAAGTTTTCATTAAATTGTGTAGTTTAAGTAAACGGTTCAAACTTTCGAATAAAAAAGCAGGTTTAAAAGCGACACGGCTGCCATACAAGTATTAGGAGAAGATGTGTCCTCTCATCTATTATTCATTCTGTTTACGTATTTAAAAATGCATTTAAGAATAAATAAAATACTGCAACATTCAAGCGTCACAAAGTAGGCACCATAACAGCATGTTTTAATCATTTAACACTGATTCATGTTGACCTCACATATCGGTTAGAACTGGCAGTTTCCCTTACTGCTGAAATGATTTGAAGTTTTTAAACTCCTTAAAATAATTATTCTGAACAGGGTGAAGATGGTGACCCAACATCAGGGCTTTTCGCCAGCTTCTGGTTGTCTGTCGGAATCAGTAACCACAGCAGCGTCAAGTTCCAGAGTCCCGTGTGGACTGCTGACATCATCAGAGCCAGGTGACCAGCGTTTGACCTCTACAGCACCAGGATGTCTCCAGAGCACCGCTCACAGCAGTTAAAAGTGATGTTCTCATAGCGGGTGTAAGGGTGAAACCTGCCGATGCTCTTTTTGTTGCCGAGAAAATTTGAGGGGGTGGAGTCACTGAATGGAGGCTCTGCCTTGTTTTCCGGGGGGGTAATTGGATCCAAAATCTTCAGGACCTGCGACAGAAAACAAGGAGTTTCAATGATGAATATTACTCATTATTGGACAATGGTTGGACCAGTGCAGGCAAATGGAGCCAGTAACCTTCTCTGCCATCATCTCGGCCGGCGTGTTGCACAGCTGCTGAGCCGTTGCGCTGCTGCTCTTCGGGCTGTTGCTGGTGAACTTTCCCAGCAGGTGCGAATTGATGGCCTCCGCCAGCTTATGGTTGGATGTGGCCAGATCTCCGGTGCTGAGGGGCTGTGCGCTGGGGTAGTAAGTCTGCTGTCTGCCCCACTGCAGAGACACCAGCAGCTGCTCCAAGGACCTGAAAAAGGCAAACATTAAAAAAAAGACTGCCTGTGTAACGTAAACTAGATAAAATTTAAAAAATGCTGAATATATAAATGTTATTATAAACCCCAGAGTAGCTCTACAGCTGCAGCAGAAAAACTAACCACCAAAGAAGAACTTGTTCTTTACTCTGACATGAAGTCTGTGCGTGAATATTTAAGAGAACGTGGCTCAAATTGATCTTTTGAGGCAACAGAGTTCAAGCATTCATCGATTATGTACCAGGAGCCGGAGTCGGCATTGCATCCACAGGAGCATTGTCTTTATAAGTCAAATTCAGTGACGATACATCGAAGGTTACATGTACCTGTGAGTGAGTAACATGTTCCTGGAGAACTCCTCTCTCTCTAAAAGCAGGTCTTGAATGGCTCCCTGTGCCTCTCTTGTCTGTCTTTGGAGAGCTGCTCTGGCAGTTGTCAACTCCTCTGCCATGACCCTGAAGATCAAACATCAATAGAAAACTCTTTATTAAACACAACAAAATCATTTTGTTCTAAATCTGGTGATGTCAGGTGGCCGGGCACTGAAAAGCCACCATGTGTTTTCTTCATCTCTTTCCTACCTGCTGGCCAAAAACTTGCTCCTCCAAACGTCACACTGGATACTCATCCGCTCGAGCTGCTCGGTAGTGTGTGCCAGATTCCTGCCCAGTGCCTCGTTCTCCAGAATAAGCTGGTTCTTCTCCCGCGAGAGACGCTCAAAGTGATACTGCAGGTCATCCCCGACCGACGCTACCAGCAGCTTCTTTAGTTCACGGTTCACCTGGGTCAAAGAAACGATTAAATTTGACTTTAGCTGACCTCATGCAAGACAAAAAACATGAAAAAAAACCCCAAAAAATATAGAATCATATCCAACAATTATCAGTTGGGTTTGAGTCCTACCTCTGTCTGCACCCGGAGCTGATTGGAAAGGCCTTCTTTGTCCTGGAGAAGCCTGCGTTCAGAGTTTTGCAGCTTCTCCATTTGTCCTTTCCAGTCCTCAGCCACAGGCAGTAGGGAAGAGCCCCAACCCTCACTTTGTTGCCCAGCTTCCCCTTTTCCCTCAACAGGAGTGGTGCGACTGCTACGGCTAATAGCAGCCCTCGGAACAACAATCCTCATTGCTTCCACCTCTGTGCAGGACTCTCGACTCACCTTGCCCAGATGCAGAACTCCAAGGGGTTGTGGGGCAGCACTTGGAGCTGACGGACTACATTTTGGGCTACGTGTTGGACTCGGAACCTTCACAGGTGGAGGCGTATTTGGGCTGTTTGGTGTGGAGTCTGTATTTGCCTCCACAACAACTGCCGTTTTGTTAGTTTCCATCCCATCGCCAGCAACTCGAACTGGCACCGTGGCCGAACCTGCATGAAATGGAAAAAGTGAACCACTTAGGAAGCGAGGGATGTTTCCTTTGCTCGGCCTTATACCTTTGAAGTTCAAATATTACTAAAGTTATAGGCCAGACAATAACAAAGAACTGTGTAAAGGCAGGGAACAGAAGTACACAGACGTTTATCAAGTATTCCTAAGAGTTTTTCTGTTTTGATCCAACTTAAATGGAATCTTATAAAAAATCTTTAGTATATAGTTACCCCTAAAAACTTGGGGAACAAAAGGGAATTGATGTATGTATTGAATACATTGTTGTTACGTAAAAGGATTAGAATAGTTAGGAAAGAAGCAAAAGAAGCGTGACAACAATGCACACGTACCTCTTATAATCGCGGTCATCTTGGATGTGTTATTTGATGATAATAATCTGTAATGGAAATAAAATGCGGAAGACTATACGTAACTCTCCAAGTTACTTTGTATATATTTGTATTCGCGGTTTGTAATATGTATCAATGAAGAGCACTACACAAAGCTCAACACAGCTGAAGTACTGACGAGGTTCCACGGCGACAGTTGCTAATGCTAGCTGTTGAGCTAATGCAGTTCAACCCGAACAGAACAGCTAAGACCCAAAATAAAGTCACCTGAGCGCCACAGTACTAATGAGTGATTCTTTCTGTGGTGCCCGATATCAAACTCCGCATGTCGCCTACATTACACATAGAGGTCCTATCAATCTTTAAATTGTCATCAAATGTTTATCGTCGGAAACAGTTCGGCGTTGCCCCTGTTAAGTGTGGGAATTATTTCCCCTCAATTTAACTTTCAGGCAAATTTCCTGTTAAGGAAAGTCGCTATACAAATGTATTGTGAACAATGTTTGAGATGATGCACAGATAATTATCCTTAATTTTATGGGTAATTGACTTGTGTATTATTTAAACAATATCTATTATTTGGTAATAAATAGCTAGTTTCCTCTTGCCTGCTGATAGTGCTTAATGGGCACAGAACCTTACTAGACTCCGCCCCTTCGGTCAAAATGACCTGCCAACAAATATGTTATTGTATATTCATTTTTGCCGTTGTCTGGGTGCTGAGAATTCCTTGTTAAAACTTTGCGTAAATTAAAAATAGGTTAAAACTAAAAATCACAGGAAGTTATTTTTCTTAGGTAGTGTACAACAGCAAAATATGACTCGGCGGAACCTTTCGAGACCTGATTTTCTACACGGACATATTTAGAGCAACACTCCCAGTGTTGTGCTTTTCTTTACCGGTATACGCTACGGAGATTTTAGTGTTGCTACTTGAAACTTTACACACTAATCTATCGTTTAGAGACTCTTAATTTCTTTAAATATCAATTGAATAGGCAATACACAACACTGATCATGGGAGTCCACGGGCTCTGGAGGCTACTGGAGAGTACAGGGAAACCCATCAACCCCGAGACTCTTGAAGGAAAGATACTTGCTGTTGGTATCCTTGTGACTATAGGGGTTGCTCTGTAAATGTTCCCAGTATGTCACCGTGCACATACTATTATGTCTTATTTACATCTCTTTGCCAGACATTTTAAACACAATTGTTCGTCACTGTGCAGGAACAGACGGTGGCACATCACACATCTTCTCTTCACCTCTTTCATAATTGACTGACCTGCATCAGTGCATCAACCTTAACCACACACTTCCAGATATCAGCATATGGCTAAACCAAGCAGTGAAGGGAGTGAGGGACCGTGAAGGCAACAGTGTTCAGAATGCTCACCTGCTCACTCTCTTCCACCGTATCTGTAAGCTCCTCTTCTTCCGTATCAAGCCAGTATTTGTGTTTGACGGGGAAGCACCGTTGCTGAAGAAACAGACTCTGGTATGCACTGATTCCCAGACATTCAGTTTAAATCTAACACATATTCCAATGTATGACACATCTTATTTTTTTACAGGCTCTGAGGAGGCAGAGGAAAGAGGAGATGAGCAGGGAGTCCAAGCAAACCAATGAGAAACTTCTGAGGACCTTTCTAAAGAGGCAGGCTATCAAAGCTGCACTTGGAGATCAGAGGTAAGTAAGACAGTGAACAGTTGTCAAAGAAAAGCTGACTTACTGTCACAATTATCCCTGTTTTCTCTGCCACAGTAAAGAACCTATTCCCAGCCTCTCCTCTGTGACAAGACATGAGGTGGATGACATGTATGTTCTCCCAGCTCTGCCAGTGGCAGAAGAGAAGAGTGAAAGCAGGTTAGAATTGCGTGTAAGCTTCAATTCACTGTTCACTCGAAACCAGTGAGGTATTCGATCCAAATGCTTGCAGGCCACAAAACCCACAGAGATGCCACATTCATTTTGATGTTGTTTTTTTCTTCCAGTTCAGGTGAAGAAGACAAGGAGTGGGAGGAGATGGTCGACAACTATAGCACGTATCAGGTAAAAGGGTAACCACTGGAAAAGATGCAGTCCTGTAGAATCAGCTAGTACACTAATAGTTGCAAAGGTTGAACTATCATCATGATAATATATATTCACTTATTGTTATTTTGAAAATACTTAAAATTGATGCAAATGAAGGGGGAGTTGTATGACAACCCCAACTCTGTGGACATCAACTCGGAGGAGTTTGCCAGCCTGCCTCCTGAAATGAAGCATGAAATACTCAAAGACATGAAGGAATTTTCCAAAAGACGCCGGACTATGTACCAAAAGCCTCCACAGGTACAATCTCTTCTTGTTCACACCCAGATTATCACCTCTCCCTCCATTTCTTCCAACACCAACCCTTTTGAATAACTTTTTTAGAATTCTGGAGATTTTTCTCAGTACCAGCTGGCCGGTCTGCTGCAAAGAAACCTGCTGAATCAGCGCCTGGGGAAGGTGGAGAAGGAGATGTGCGAGCGGAGTGCTGGCAGTGCTCCTCAGGTTTACGAACAGGACAGCGAGCAGAAGAGTCACAGCGTAGAGTCAAATCGACTTGTTTCAGAGGACCATTCCCACTATATTCTTATTAAAGGTGATCGCAGATATAATTATTAATAAACACAAGAAATATTTGGAAGAAAATGATTTGTTTTGTTTAGCATAGTAATTATTTATTAAACTTTTCTGAAATACATTAGGTTCCAAAAAGAGTGAGATTGTTGCTGAGAGCCGGCCTGCAGCTGCACGCTGGTGCGGAGGCTTCCAGGGAGGTAAAAGAAGAGCAGCAGGTAGACCGGAGCCCCTATGGCGTCCTGCATGTGACGAACAGGACAATGAGCCAGGTCCGTCCTCAGAGGTCCCAGAGCCGTCGCCACCCTCACCTTGTACGCTCAAGGCCATCCAGGCTGCAATGACGGACAGCTCAGATAAAGAGGACGACCAGACCAGGAATGGCGGTGGTGCTTCCCCACGTACCCTGTTGGCGATCCAACAAGCACTGGCTGAAGAGGAAAACCCCTTTGTCGAACAAGCGGCTAACGTGCAGATTAGCATTCGTCACCCAGCTCCCCGATTGGTTCTAAGCAGCTCAGACGACGAACCACAGGATGATACTGTGAAGTCTTCGCCTCAAGAGAACTTAAACTTAAAATGGAACAACACAAAGCTACATTTACATGCAAAAGATGGTTTGTTGGAGAGTAGTTCTGAAGAGGATGGGGAGGAAGTGGTTGTTCAGAGAAACCTTGCCCTGTTACCACCGAGACATGAGAGGGGGACAAAGTCAAATGATGAATCAAACAAAGCACAGTTGTCAGTGGACGTGAGATGTGGACAGATGGAAATACGACAAGAAATGGAGGAAAAGGTCACTCTCGCTGCTCCGATATGTGCACAGCCTCAGGATGAGCAGAGAAGACCCGGGTCCACTGAAGCTCCAGAGAAAACTGAAGTAAATTCAGAGGCCAGTGAGGAGAGTGACTCCAAAGGTAGCTATTTGAGTTTATATCAGGGGGGAGGATATACAGTAAACCAAGTATTAATGTTGAAAATATATTTTGTGAAAAGTAATAATTATAATAACAAGCACAAACAAAGGTTTGTTTTTCTTCTAGAGAGCTTCATTGAGGTCTCAGAGGAAGAATTTAAACAGGAAGATGTTGAACCTCAAACTGAAGAGAAAGGAAGTCCAGATGATGTCCAAAAAGTAGAGAGAAAGCCTGAGGACAATTGGGAAGAAGACCCCACTCGTTTGGTATTGATAGAGGAAGAAGACACAAAGAGTCCGACAGGAGATGAAGGGCTGACAGAGGGAGCAGAGAGGGGAGGCAGCTCTTCTCCTGCCGTCAACGAATGGGAAAAGTTTGATGCAGTGAGTCCAGTGGGAACGTTTTCTGAATACTGATGCACAGACCTTAAAATTACAGAGCAACAAAAGCACAAAAAACAGCTGTAATTCATTTGGCATGATCCATTTTCAGTCTGCTTATTCTCATCATGCCTTGTTTATGGTAAAACACACCGCAAAGCTCTGCGCTTAACTGTAAATGTATGATAACGTGCGCAGGAAGAGCTGGAGGCTCTGGAGAGCTCCCTGCAGGCCGAGCAGAGCAGCCTGAGGGAGCTGAAGCAGCAACAGGAGCGGATGGCCAACACTGTGACGGGGCAGATGTACCTGGAGAGCCAGGTACACAATTTAAACACAGAGACATTCAAAACATCCTTAATCCTCTTTCTTCTTATCCTCCCTAGACTCCCTATCCGGTTTTGCTCTTACAGTTAAAAGACTATTAGTTGTTCTGATTTTAAACCATTGCTGCTGTGTAGAGTGATACTCAAATTCTAATAAAACATGTCAGAGCAAAGTTGTTGATTCCAGAAAGTTACACTTGTTTGTGGCTATTTTGAGGCAACAAGAGGCAGGATGACTGTGTTCCTTTGTTACCAGGAGCTGCTGCGGCTCTTTGGCGTGCCCTTTCTGGTGGCGCCGATGGAGGCCGAGGCTCAGTGTGCAGCTTTGGACCGGGACGACCACACGCACGGGACCATCACCGACGACTCCGATGTGTGGCTCTTCGGCGGGAGACACGTTTACAAGAATTTCTTCAGCCAGAACAAATACGTTGAATATTTCCAGTACAGTGACCTGCAAAACGTCCTGGGTCAGTGCCCTCACGTGCTTCGTCTACACCTTCCCACAAGTTCCCATTTGATGTTTCTCCCAACTCAACATGCAGTATTTTACCTTTCTTACTGCTAGCTGGCTCAGTTTCCTAGCTGTAAATCTGACGCCTGTCCGTAGATGCTCTTCCAAATAATCTGTATAGACCGGCGTCAGCAACTGATGTTAGCACGCGAACTGAAATATAATATTAAGGATATGGTGAGTGATTAGTGCGATGATCTGATGAGTTCATAGTGGAAATGTCAGCAACAGGTTGTCCTGCACAAGAATTGGCTTCTCTTTCCCACTCTTTTATCCCGCGTCTCTCAGGTCTGGACAGAGCTAAACTAATAAACCTGGCGTACCTACTCGGGAGCGACTACACGGAGGGCGTGGCTGGCGTTGGATATGTCACAGGCATGGAGGTGCTGAATGAGTTTACCGGACCTGGCCTGGAGCCACTCATACAGTTCAGGTATGCGAGTTTGGAAGGCTTTGATAGGAGAATCTTGTTAGGATGCTCGTTCATTTTGATTCTTCCCTCCAGTAAGTGGTGGGCAGAGGCTCAGGAGAAGAAGCGCCTGGTGGCTGATCCTCGCGACACCAAAGTGAAGAAGAAACTGAGGGAGCTGAAACTGCACCCGGGCTTCCCCAACCCCGCCGTGGCCCAGGCTTACCTGCAGCCCTGTGTGGACCAGGCGGAGAGCAGCTTCTCCTGGGGGCGCCCACAAGTGGACATGCTCAAAGAATATCCTCTCACATGTGCTCACATGTGCGTGTGTCTGTGCTGCTGCACGTGATTGACCTTTTCCTAAACCCGTTGTTTACATTCTGTCTGAACCGTTTTGGCTGGAACAGTCGGAGGACAGAGGAGACTCTTCAACCTGTGATGAAGCAGCTTAGCGCTCAACAGGTAGGACACAATTTCCCTTTAGTCATTCCAGTAATTTCAGCTTGAAATAGTCATATTTTATTCAGTCAGTCAGCATTTAAACAGCTACGTTAGATTGAATTGGTGTCCGTTTTTATAAAACTTGATAAAAAGTAGTTGCTAATTAATAAATGTGTTTCCCGTCACTGCTGCCTTTTTGTCCATCCTGTTTAGACTCAGATGCGGATCGACTCGTTCTTCCACATGGCGCAGCAGGAAAAGAACGCAATCCGCAGTCAGCGTCTCCGTCGGGCCGTCACCTGCATGAAGAGAAAGGAGAGGAACGGTGGGGAGGACGGGGAGGAGGGCAGTGAGGAGGAAAGCTCGTCCCTGTCCAAATCCAAAAGGGGGAAGGTGGCCAGCAAAGGTTCAAACACTAAGGGAGCAACAGAGGGAGAGAGGGAGGTGGTGGGGGGAGGATTTTTGGGCTCGGAGGTGACTTTGGAACCTCTGAAGGAGGTGAGCTGCACCAACCAGGTGTCCCAGTTGGATAAAGGGCCTCATTCGGCAGCGGCTCCCTCTCAAAGGGACGGGAAGGACAGCGACAGCAGCAGCTCTGATGACAACAGCGGCGTCGGCCGAGAGGTCGCTATGGTAACGGCCCGGTCGGTGTTTGAAAGCAGCAGAAGAGGCTGCAGAGGAAAAAGCACAAGGGGCAGGGGAAACGCACGAGGAAGGGGAAAGAAGTCGGAAATAAAAGACAGGACTTTCTCGACGTGAAAACCACAACTATGAAATTTGTGCTGATTTGTCACATTATGAACACGAGCATTAATTACAGGAGGATTTAAGCTGTGAATTATGTCAAACAAACTGTTCTGTATCGCAGAATATTTATTTTTGCATTGATAAATATATGTTTGGAATTTTCCAGAATGGTATTTGCATGAAAGCTTTTTGTAGCTCCTCATTGATGACAGTTCAGTGACCTCGACAAATGTGGACCTCCAGCGGGTCCCACTCCTCATATTTACTTCAGGTTGTGTTTCAGCTACCATGTTTTGTGCTCCATCCTTGCCAGTACTGCCATTTCTTTTGGACTAAAATAAATAAATAAATAAATCTGTCATTCATGAATCTGTCATTGTGCCACTTCTTAGGTCAGTTCTAATTCAGCAAACTCATTATGACGATTTGCATCAAATTCCTCCTGACCTGCTCCGGTTCAGTGGTGGGGGAGGGGGAGGAACTCCAGCATCTGTTGCTGTCCGTCTGTGCTGGAATGACTTCGGAGTTCAAGCATGCCCGCAGAGAGCCACTAATGTGTGGTGGTGCAGGGGGCCAGGGTCAGGGTGGTCGCATGTGGAGCTGGGAAATGCTGTATTTATATGTAACATAAAACCACAGCTCTTGAAAACCTAATTTAGGACCAGAAACCAAGAAAAGCAGCAAGCTGGTGGAGATTTTCAGGTTGGCTCTCCGTTCTTGTCTTGGACTCCTCCAACCATGACCACCCAGACATGTCCTAAAGCGCTGGGAGACTCCTCCTCAAAGGAAGAAGGTAAGCACTTTCACACAGTCCGGTTAAAGAAGAAACTATAGATATAAAACATCTCTATGGACTCATATTCACGATGAAGCATGTTCAGCTACGCTTAAATCCTCAGCTGAGCACAAAGGCTTCAGACGCTTAACCGCATCAAAATATTTCCCCGATAACAACACCTCTGACAGACACATAGAAGCTATAAATCAAAGGTCGTCCCGATTTGACCTTGGCTCAGAGGCTCTCCTGACATAATTAAAGGTGCCTGTCTGATGCTCTGTTACTGACTGGCAGCGCGTTGCTGCCTGGCAGAAGACGAGAGCTGAAAACACAGACGGATCAGAGGGAATTACGGGTCTATGGGAATCAAACATCGGCTGCAATGCGATATGATGGAAAATCCTTGTGATGAGTCATCTTAGAAGCATCCAGACTGGCCGGTCCAGCAATGTGTTTACGGAAATGTTCTGTTCTTTAATGAAGTTGCAGCACTTAGAACCAATTTCCTTCTTTTTTAAATCAAATTCTGCAGGAAACAAATGATCAGCGGTTTAATGTTATTGGGTTATGTTTTTTTTTTCCTGCGGATGCCATAGCAGGTGCCGCGGAGGACACGGAGTTAGCCAAAGCCGTAATGGCTCACCAGTTCCATCCCTCTGTCCTTGGCCCAGAGTCCTGGGAAGGATACAAGTTTTCTGACATGGAGATCCGGATCAAAGAATCCACAGACCTTTATGGAGCTGTTCTCTGGCCTTCGGTACTCACAGACCTTCACAACATCACCACAGCCTTTATTGTCTTTGTTGCAAACCCTAAACTTAAACCTCCAACAGGCAATGGTGTTGTGTCATTTCCTAGAGACAAACCAGGACAAATTCAGCTTGAGGGACAAAAATGTTATTGAACTGGGTGCCGGAACTGGCCTGGTCACCATCGTATCCAGCCTGTTAGGTACGGATTCCAGCAATCCAACCATTTTCTCAAAGGTTTTGGAATTTGTCCTTCATTTTTTAAGACTATATTCTGTCTTTAGGCGCTAAAGTGACCTCCACAGATCTACCAGACGTGTTGGGGAACCTCCAGTACAACGTAACACGCAACACCAAAGGCCGATGCAAGTATATCCCTCTGGTACGTCCAACTCGGGGCGTAAATACTCGAATATTTCACTTTATCTGCTTATATAGTTTCCATCTTAAATTCCCAGTCATTATTTAGGTTTATCAGCCGCTCATGTGTTCCTAGGTGACAGAGCTGACCTGGGGTCAGGAGGTGGAGCAGCGTTTCCCGCGTGACACGCACTGTTTTGACTACATTCTCGCCGCCGACGTGGTCTACTCTCATCCTTACCTGGAGGAGCTGATGGCCACGTTTGATCACCTGTGCCAGGAAACCACGGAGATCCTGTGGGCCATGCGCTTCCGCCTGGACCCGGAGAACAGCTTCGTGGATCGTTTTCGCCAACGCTTCCACCTGGAGCAGCTGTACGACCTCCCCAGTCTGAGCATCAAACTGTTCAGAGCCTGGAGGAAGGACAAAGGGACCAAGAACCACGGAGAGGCGGCCGCTTGAGCTCCCTGTCCTCAAGCTGCATGTCAATATTTAACTGTTTAATATTACACGATTGCGATAGAAGTTCCAAATAAGAAGATCCCCAAGTGTTGCTGGAGACGGACACAGACACAATCCCATAACATGGTCTGGGGTCCATGTGAGGTCTCTGGGCTTGACCCAGAGAAACATGGGCCAACATCCACCACCAGACAGTTTTTTGAGTTTCATTTAAGGTGGTCATATTACACCTGGCATGGAATGCTCTGAGCAACATGGAAACCACAGAACACATTACAGCGGTGGCCAAAATTATTCTAAGAATACCTGGCTGAGCTAAAAATATAGATCTATAAGCCTCCAAAACATGTTTTCACCTTATAATGATCATGAAATCCGCAGGGGGTTGCTCTGAACACAACAAACATCAGATCAAGTGCTTCCTGCTCTTTTTATCCAGCCTTAAGTTGAATATTTGGGTTGTTTGGCTGCAGATACAGGGCGTCAGCGTGTCGGTTTGTTTGCTCAGAACCTCAGCATTAGTGCTCACCCATGACTTCATGACTTTCATTTGAATGGTCAACAGAGCTGTCTGGTTTATTTTCCAACGCAGCCCCAGATATGCTGGAAGGGGTGGAGGTCCATTTTCTGTGTTCCTGCAGATTCCAGGCAGCTCTGGCAATAGGCAGATGTTAGAAGATCTTGTATTTAATAGGCGATTTGCCAAAAACAACTGAAACCTCTTAAATCATCACGTGGTCTAATTGTTTTAATCATCACTGTCTTTTATACATTTTGGATGCTGCTCAGTTAGCCTAATGTGTAATAATGTAACTATTGTTTTATTAAATCTTTGGTTTTAGCCATCCTTTCTCTTCCCTTGTGTTACATACAACAAATATAGGCGTGCTTTCTGCATAATAATAAGTAATAAGAACAGTAATTGTTAATATAGACTGACATTACTGGATTCACTCACAGTTCGTTCTGAGGTCACCCTGGTCCTGCTCCAGGTTTCTTCCTGTTAAAAGGGAGGTTTTGCTGCCACTGTTGGTTGTTTAGGATCAGGCTCTGGGATTATCGTGAAAAGCCTG
The DNA here is from genome assembly GCF_003711565.1 of Takifugu flavidus. NCBI lineage: Eukaryota > Metazoa > Chordata > Actinopteri > Tetraodontiformes > Tetraodontidae > Takifugu > Takifugu flavidus. Next base: position 14,963,086 of record NC_079521.1, on the reverse strand, counting down.
GCTCTTGATTCTAACAGATGCAACATAAAGAAAGCTGAACGAATGAGAGCCGAGGATGACGTTTACCTACGGTGACTGCAAACGATGCGAGCCTGCTCAGAACTCTAGACGATCAATTAAGATCTCACGATACCTCCTGTCAAAGGGTCTAAAAGATTTATAGTCCAACTCCCTCCCATCAGCTGATAACAAAGTACCATTTGTGAATATTTGAGGGCCTTTTCAGTGCTTGGACGAACCTTTAACAGCTGAACAATCAGGGTGTACGTTAAAAGTTTCTTTCAACAATGTCTCAGTAATAAATGGTCTTTCACTGAGGGACAGCTGCCGCCCCTTAAAGGCTCTCAGCTTTTAGCCGCATCAACCGCTAGTTTAAGCCATGACCTAAGATCAACGGCCACAGGTTAATGTGTCAAACCACATGGCTGTCCTGGAGGGATATTAGGTTTTGGGATGGTAGGGGATTTAGGATGGTGATACCCGAAACCGCGGTGGGGGTGGGGGTGGGGGTGGAGGGGTACTGGTTTTTAAGTGCACTGCAGGAGCCCCCTTCTTTTCTTGGGTTGATTGCCAGCTTGATCATGTTACCTTCCCTTTCTGGCAAGCAGGTCTGGAGAAGTAACCAACCAAAACATGATTTCATTCGGACCGACCTTTTAGGTTTCAGGTTTGGTGTCAAAGGCCAAAGGACAAACACCCAGCAAAGCACACGAGCACCTCAGCTTGAGCTTCAGATGCCCCAGAACCAAACACAGGCAGGCGTCTCTTCCTTTATTCCTGCTCTTCCGTCGCAGGCTGGAGATCTCAGGGACCCACCGGCAGGGACGCCTGTACGGAAGCAGAAACCAGTAACACTTTTATTCATCCTGGCCCTCGCCCAGATGTCCACGTTGGCATCTACGTGCTCGCTTCTCCTGTATACCGCCTGTGTTTATTCCTCCTGGGCACAAATCTAAAAATAAGCCCATGTCCTTGTGATGAAGATGGGTGTGTCCAGCAGGATGCTGTGTCTGTATAACCTTGCAGCCGGAGATCGCCAGTGAGATCTTTCATGAGAGGATAAAGAGGCGGCAGGTAGGTCATAGGTCACTCACCTGAGGATTTCCATCAATTGCTTGTGAGTGTGGAGATAAAGGTGGATGTTTGATATGTATTCAGAGTTAAATAGTTTGTTATGTTGAGTTTTCTGGTCCCATTTGTGGTAAAGCTGTAACTGTAATGAGACGGTAATTAATAATTGTGACTGATGGAGTCATGCAGGAATAAATATTGTTACTAAGTGTAATTAGGGCTATGAGAGTTTCTCTCTGGCCGACAGCGTTCAAGAGTCGGAATGGATATCCCGACCTTCGAAGACAAAGGAAATGTTATAGGAAAAGAGGGTGTGGAGGAAGAGCTGGAGAAGAAGAAAGAAAGAGAAGATGAAAATGAGGATGGAGAAGTGAGAGAAGAAGAAAAAGGTATGATGAACCAAGCACAGCTGTTTCTTATCGGAGACTCGGATTTAAGCCTCTGCCTTGTGCATCGCTCAGTTGAATCACCCGGACAGAAGCAGGGAACAGGCTTTTCTCCGCACATCGGTTTCTTCAATAGTCTGCAGAGAGAGGTGTACTACTATGCCGACGAGAAGATCGTCATAGAAGAGGGGCTTGACTCCTTCGCTGGGATGATATGGCCAGCTGTGAGTTAATGTGGAGGTCTGACACACGACCCACGTTTGGCCGTGCGGTCAAACCTGAAGTCTTATTTTCTGCTGTCTGATGAATCAACCAGTCATTCTAGAGCTATCTTAAATGCTCCTCCTCCTAGGCTCTCGCTGTCTGTCACCACCTGGACTCGCACCGTCAGGAGATCAATCTGGTGGACAAGGCGGTCCTGGAGCTCGGGGCAGGAACGGGCCTCGTGTCTGTCGTTGCGGCGCTCCTGGGTAAGAGGCTCCTCGCTTCATCCTGTGTCCTGCAGGTGGAGGAGCTGACCGTGGGCGTCGGGGTCGAGGTGGATTCACTCTGCAGTTTCGAGTCTGTTTCTCTGAATCACATTGGTGATGTTGGCCACTATAGCGTGTTGTGTTTAAAACAGTATTGCCTCAACCAAAGCTCCTTGATGTAGTCTATATGTGTCCGTTTGTAGTATGACAGGTTAGAGATTAGAAGTCGGACTCTCTGTGAACTTCCTGTTTCCCTTCAGGCGCCTGGGTGACGGCCACAGACCTCCCAGTGGTCCTGAACAACCTGACGGCCAATGTGTCAAGAAACACCAGGGGGCGCTGCAGACACACACCCCAGGTAGCAGCTCTGGTTTGGGGTCACGACCTGGAGACCACCTACCCCACATCCGTGTATCGCTACGACTACGTCCTGGCCGCTGACGTGGTCTACCACCACGACTTCCTGAACGAACTCCTGGACACCATGAAGCACTTCTGCAGACCAGGAACGACTCTGATCTGGGCCAACAAGGTGAGGTTTGAGACCGACCTGAAGTTCATGGAGGACTTCCAAAAGACTTTTCACACGAGCCTGCTGGTTGAAGACGGAGAGCTGAAGATCTTCATGGCAACCTGCAAAGATGAGGAAGAGGATGTTGTTGAATCGGAACTCTGGAGAGAGGAGGAAGTGAAGGAAGAGGATGAGGATGAGGAGGAGACAAAACAGCATACAGAAGAAGAGCTGGACTCAGCGGAGGAACTTCGGATCTCAGAAGCTCAAAGAGGAGGTGATGAAGGGTTAAATGAGCCTGACGAGATCACCACTGAATGTGATGAATGTAAAGAAGACGAGCAGGAAGTCGCAGAAGTTACAGGTGAGCTGTTATCACTGTTGTTGAACAGTTCATCAAACAAAACTCTGTTTCAGATGTTCACAGATCTGTACCCAGAGTATGTTATTGCCTTAATTGTTTTTAATTTGATAGGAAAATCACTACAGCTGCGATCTGACTTAATGTTTCATCTCAGAACAGGCAGGTTGTCAGCCGACAGTCCTGCAGCCGAGCGGAGATCCAGCCTGGGTGCCCAGCACCAGGAACAGCTTTGGGAAGGACATCTACCACTACGCAGGTCACGACATCGTTATTCAGGAGTCCATAGATTATTTTGGAGCAGTAATGTGGCCAGGAGTGAGTACCTTTATGTGCATTGTCTAAGTTGGAGACAGTAACAACCTGAGCTCAGCGAGTGTGTGCTCGCTGTGCAGGCGCTGGCGCTGTGCTCCTTCCTGGACAATAACAGACAGATGGTGGACGTGCGGGGGAAGGAGGTCCTGGAGCTGGGAGCAGGAACGGGATTAGTGACCATTGTGGCCAGCCTGCTGGGTGTGTACGCTTCAATTTATCACTGACAACAGAAACCATCCTTGCCTTTTTCTATGTTACCCACAATAAAAATAAACTGCCCAACTGAACAACACAATCAAATAAAGCAGGCTCACACCCACTGAGAGCCAGCATAATGATATTTAAGATCAATTTTAAAGAGACATTTAAAGTATAGTAGACATTATAGATTTATATTAATGAACGAGTCTTACAATGCTGTTAATGCAACTGGTGGAGTCTTTTTTTCATATACAGAAACGGGTCCTGCCTCTTTATTCGGGATGGTGAAGGCGTTATTATAATCTTCTGTCTTGTATTTCTTATTTTTCAGGCGCTTCAGTCACCGCCACTGACTTACCGGAAGTGTTGAGCAACCTTAAAGCAAACGTGATGAGAAACACCAGGGGGCGCTGCAGACACACACCCCAGGTAGCAGCTCTGATCTGGGGTCACGACCTGGAGACCACCTACCCCACATCCGTGTATCGCTACGACTACGTCCTGGCCGCTGACGTGGTCTACCACCACGACTTCCTGAACGAACTCCTGGACACCATGAAGCACTTCTGCAGACCAGGAACGACTCTGATCTGGGCCAACAAGGTGAGGTTTGAGGGCGACCTGAAGTTCATGGAGGACTTCCAAAAGACTTTTCACACGAGCCTGCTGGCTGAAGACGGAGACATGAGGATCTTCATGGCAACCGGCAGAGAGTGACAGTTACCGGCCTTCTAATGGGTCACATGACTCCAGACTGACTGACGTTTTAAATAATGGCGGAATCGTGCTCAAACCTGTGTGACTGTATCTACACACTTCCTGGGGTTAAAGTTCACGCATATTCACAGGTACAAACACATTATTATATTACCGGTAACTTGGCGAAGGAAAGCCATCAGTCAAAATACATGATCAACTGATGTAAATGAATGTACATATTAAAGTCCTAACATGTTTCCGTTGTCATTAAAATGATGACTAGGGCAGATTTACATTCTTCCAAATCATTTTATTCAGTGTCGCCTTCCTTTTGATTTCATGACCACACCATAGTGTGACAGTAGCTCAGGTCCATCCCACATTACTTGAAAATAATGGGTATAAAACAACGCCAATAAAAACAACTTTTTCTCAAAACGATGCAAAAGATCAGCATTGAAGACAGTTGGTGAATCAGGTCTTTCTAACGCAGAGAAGAAGCGTTCCTCCTGCCGCCGAGCGGAGTGGTGTCAGTGATGGACGGTACAGTGTGGTGAAAAGTTAAGGCCATTTTGGGAGGCTCTCGTTGGCAAATGCGCACACCAACAAACATAATGTGAATCTTGGGGAACCAAAGTGAAGAACAGGGGGTGGGGGGGGGGTCGCAAACCTTGTCACACAGTTTTCACTCCTTTTTGATCCTTCATACGTCCTCGGAGAAAACTTCAAAATCTTTTTTGTCACAACGGACAAAAAAAAAAACACATTTCAAGATTTTGCGTCAGTCAAATTTTTTTTTTTAAAGTGTTATGAGGACCGCAGGGTGAGAACAATCCGAATTTCTGGCAATTGTCAATTGCATTACACTTTAGACAGTAAAAGAGTACAGTTACAGAAGTACTTTGTACCTCCTCTCCACTGACATGCACAAAAAAGATCATTAAATGGCAGCTAGTCAACATCGGTGTTATGTAGCTGTTCAACACAAAACAGCAAGTAAAACACAAGAATTCATTTATAATGATGTTTAAAGGTGAGCGAAATCTGATTATCAGTTTAGGGCAAGTTACAGACGTTGCGTCCATCATGGATGTAAACAAACTAAAGCAAATTAATGCACTGCCTAAAATGACAATTAGGACATTCGATGAACGATACAAAAGTTTGAGACAAAACAACAGAGCACTCCAACTGCTTCAATTATGTCCCGGGAGATAAACAACTTAATATACTCCTAAACACTTAAAATAACAAGTTATAATCAGGTTATTATTTGGGAGTAAACGATCTAAAAACTAAATAAAACATTTTCTTACATCCTAGACATGCATATATGGAAAACACATCAATTAGAATAACACTTATATTATATACCTATTGCATCTTAGTACTTTTTGTGGTGTGTATGTACAATATCTATGACACTTTATAAATGCAACATGAATGCTGCAGGAAAAAAAAATGTTTGAAATGTCTTAAATTGTATACTGAAATCTGAACGTCCTCCAGCTCCATCTGTTACATGAGTGAGGTCTGAGAGAGGGCTGAAAAACGCGCCACTCCGGCGGCGGCGGCGTTGGGAAACAGGTGCCCGGCGGCTCCGTGGTTAATGGATCCCAATTACTGCTGCTGACATGAGCCAAGACATTTGACGCCGAAGGCCGAGTGGCGGCGAGTGGTGAGTGATGCCGCCGATTCTGCAGCTTTGTACGGTCAGAACCGTTTTTGCCCCACCCCCCCATCAGAGAAGGTATGTGTAGAAAGGCACCTCAACAGTGTTTCGTGTTAATTTAATCAACCCACCACGGCTGGATTACAAAAGCATTTTTTTAAAATCCTGCTTGATGAAGCTTGGATGAGATTTCTGCCTGTCCTACGTTGTCCCGTCCTCTCTCTGGTTTCCTGCCGTTTACATCTTTGAAAGTAAATGGGGTTAGCAATGAGTTGTATCTGGCTCTTTCCATTAGTAGACTCTCGTTTGAGTCCAGACAGCTGAGGTTGGATGTGTGTGTGAGTCTCCAAATGTATAGACAACACCAAGATAAAATTAAAAAAAACCAAAAAAACCATCAACCGTCATCTATGAAACTGTCGCACCGGCGGTAGCTTCCATTTTGGTGTTTGACTACATGGAGGTTTGAAGCCAGACCATGTGATCCTGAGGGATATGATATGAGTTGCCGTGTAATGGACGCTGTATGGCCATGCTGCCCGAGTGTGCGTGCTCGGACCTAAAATGGTGTGTACTCAGTAGGGTACATGACAGGAAGCCAGTTCTCACTGAAGGCCGCACAGTGCGTCCATCCCAGGTGTCGCATAAGCTAGCAGACAGAAAAAGTTCATTCCGGTAAGTTATTGTGAGACACCGATTATTAATATCTATACATTTCTAAATGATGTTATCAAACCACTCGTACCTGGATGCAGTTCCTCATGTTCTCTTTACTGGGCTTCTCCTCTAGTATCTTGGAAGCGTATTTTAAGGCTCGGCCGTACATCTTGTTTGCCAGAGCGTGTTTGTATGAAAAGGGCAGCATCTGAAAAAAGGGGTACAGCAGAATTACCAAACGGATGCCGAGACCGATGCCGACTCGTGCAGCAAAGACCAGGTTCACAGGTTTCACCTTTTCGAGAGCCCTTGCTATTGTTAAAACAGCTTTCAGAGGAATGGTGGGATCAACACTAGCGTAAGGCAGGAAATGACAGCATTTTGTTGACTCTGGTACTCCTGTGTCACAGACCTTCTTAGATGACCAAAAACCCTGCTCTCGCTGACTCCTCCCTGCACTTGAGCTTGTTGCAAACACATGTGCACCTGTCCTCTGTAGTAACCCCTGATAATCAGTATGCAACAGAGGGAACATTGGACTCTTTACTCTAACATGTATGCAACATCTGCTTCAAATTACAGAAGCCGTTTCTGTCAAGAAGTAATTAAACGACTTGATATAACTTGTATCTTCGGGAGGAAGAAAAAGAGAAGAAATAGAGAAATGTACGTAGGCATTTTTAGGAAATTAGTTGGCAAAAAAAGAAATAAAAATTGCACAATGCTTACCTTGGAGTCTGTTAGCTCCGCCCACTTCTGCACCTCCCAAAATGTGTCCATCAGGGCTTTGGCCACATTGTTCAAGGTGTCATCAGAGCTGCTGGCTTCCTGTTTGACGGCATCCGCTTCAGCTGCTGGTCGTGCGTTGACTATGGCGCTGGCGCCGTCGCGTGGCACGACCGGCAAGAGAACCTGGTCAGCCAGAGCGCAGCCCTTCCTGCACAGAGCGTCCAGCAGCGAAGACTTCTGCTTCTCCATGTCGCTGCAACAAACACAAAGAGCAATATGGATTTAATCTCCCCAGGAAACTACGGAAAATCCACACACAGCTGTTCAACAGCTCAGCGGACCACCGAGATGGGGGCGTACTTCTTAATGGAAGCAGCGTCGGGCCGTGGATCCGTCTTCATGGTGAAATAAACAGCCAGAGCCGTTTGGTCGATGTGGGAGAGGACGATGTCCGCTGCTGAGATCACCTCCGCAAGACGCTTTCCGCGCTCCTAAGCAGGAGTAACGCAGGAGGCGTGAGATCATACTTTGGACGATAACAGTAACCTGTTCACATTTTCCCCGACCCGCTTCGACTGTACCTTCTCCGAGTCCAGCTGGTGAAGTCGTTGCACGTGCAGAGGAAGGTAATCTGGGAAGGTTTCCCTCAGTTCATCATAGATGATGTTAGAATCCAACCTTAACAGAGAAGAGAAGGCGTGACAGAAGCCAACACAAAACACCAGCGAAGGAGGCAACTGTTGGAGAACGACGGCCTACTTTGTCATCCACTGAATCTTGAGGTCTCTGAGAGCTTCGGCGAATTCCTCCTTCACGTCTTTGTCTTTGTCTCCGTCCTTGTCCTTGTCTTTTCCTCCATTCTTTGTTTTGTTTGGAGGAGGGATCAAATGGTAAAAAACAGGAACGATATCCTATAGAAAACACACAAAACAGTTGACGGTCAAAAACGGGGGGGAAGAAATAAAGTAAACCCAGAACCGAAACACTGTGGCGTCCCAACTGCAACCAAATCCAACAGAAGTGAATTGTGACCAGATAATACTTTGTAGTTAAACTATCTTTATTTTTTCTGTGGCACACAGTCCAAAAACAGTTCAAAAGCCCCTGAACGTAAGCAATCTTAGGGCATTGTGTGTCTGTGTGTGTGTGTGTGTGTGTACTGGTGACATTTAACTTCAACTGTATTAATTAGGTCACAATTCTCAAACTCCAGAAATTCTTCCAACCCTGGTGGCAAGTCCGTAATGAATTGATTTTTTGATGAATTATCCCTCCCAGTGGCATCCTGACAACAAAACAACCTCCCAAACCTCGACCCTCTTCCTGCTACAGTCGCATCCTCCACTTCTCACATAATTTTGCTTTATGATTTGAAAGCGTACTTCCTTTACACAAGTTAAGTGGTGTTTTAACCCATCTGAGGAGAAGGTATAAACCACTTCCTGATGCAGGAGGGCAGTGGATGGTCAGTTGTAGTGTTTCTAGTTCAGCCAGTACCTTTTTAAACTTTCCTTGACGTTTTGGACAGGTCTGCCCCTGGTGGTCAGAATAACACACAGTAAGGCAGAGACAACACAAGGACACCAAAAAGGAGCTTCTTTCTTCATTTTAGATTGTTCCAAGCTCAAGAACTCATGCTCGCTCTTAAAAAAAAAAAAACAGTAGTAAATCGCCTACCCGCTCTAAATTTCCAACCTTCTCCCAGAACCCAAAAAAGGAGTAAAATCATTTGAAATTGTTGTGTATGTAGTGTCAAAAATAGAAATGTGTAAATGTCAATAAGACACTAATGCACAGTAACGAGATCCCAGTGAGAAACTACCTGGTGTTGCACAACTGTTGCGCTCACCGAGGTCAGAGGTCAGTCTGAATCAAAACGACAACCACCTTTATTGTTCATAAGACTATTTAATAAACTCAAAGGTTTTAGGAGGAAAATATATTCTGATATGTCGCGCTGCTCAATATTGGAGAATATATATCTAATTCTGGTGACCACGACATAATTAGTATCTGATAATTCAGCGTTAAAGGAACCACACAGATGAGTTTTGGATGTGGGTAAAGTGGTCAAAGGCAGAAGATGCATTATGCCAAAGAATGAGGACAGACCATCAACTCTGATGGCAAATTATCGATGAGAAACAACATAATGAAAACCAGATTCCACTCATAACTCCCAGGGCCCAGAAACAGGTTTAATTAGTGGAGTTCTCGTTTTAAAGCCATGCCATCGATAACATCTGACACGGTTTAGTCTGCTGTGTTTTGGAGAAAAATGTGAGGGACAGAACCAAAGTGAACCAAACTGAAAAAGTTCGACAAAGTTTCTAATCTGGAGAATAAAATATCAGAAAATAACACTCACTGCTTTCTTGCCAAACTCGCTCTTGGAAACCAGCAGAGAACCAGAGAGGAAACATCCGGGACCTGTCCCCTTTGGGATCCTTATATAAAGACAAAAATATATATATAAAGAAGAAATTGATAACGAGGAAGAAAAGGAAACATAAAGTCTTTTCACACAAGATACTCTGGTAAATGTTCCCCGCACGGTCCTACACCCACAAAAATTGGATTTTCTGGTTATAAACAGCAGGGCCGAAACATTTCTGACTCCTACAGGAAAATCAACATCAAAACAAACATGCCTGTGTTGTGTAATGCCAGTTGCTGCATCTAGGAAAGGTTTTCTGGTGCAGCACTCACACAGTGTAGCATGGTATCATTGCTGCATGTTATTACAACAGGAAACTCCAAATCGACTCACTTATCATCAGGCAAGGCGGTAACATAGAAGGGTTGTGTGGCACCGGGGCACAAGGTGAGAGGGTTCACCTTCTTCTTGGCCATGAGTGCAGCGCGGTGGGTTTCATAGATATCTAAACTGAGCGTGGAGGACAGGCGGTGGGTGATCACAAAAGGCAGGTCTTTAAGGCGCTCCAGCTCACTGGACTGCTCATGGCGAACCTGCAGACGCACCGTGTAGTCTCCCTTTTCCAGCTTCAGAGAATACTGTGGACGGACGAGAGGAAGAGAGCTGAAATAGGGACCGACCAAACGTGAGGGAGAAAACCTCCGCGTAGCTGGGCTCACCTGGTGAGGGTAGGCGTCGCCTGAGCCCATTAGTCTCTTGTTCTGATCAAAGAGCATCCAGAGCTGACTGTCAAATTCAGACTCGTAGAGCAGCTCACAGAGCATGGGGCAGCTGGGGGTGACCTCCCCACTCTTTGGCTGAAGATAAAACAGATTCCAAAATGCTTCAGGAAACCACTGAAAAAGATTTGGTGATGTGTGGCGCATTACCTGATGAAAGCTGTACGTGAGGACATTTTCGTACAGTTGTCGGTTATTTGGCAGAACATCTCTTAATCCCAGAGCTTTGATTTTTGAACTTGAGGGCCTAAAATAAGGAGGTTCAAATTCAGAGACTTCGATGTTGTTATTTTTTTGACCACGAATAATGTTTGGAAGGACATGCTGTCAGAAAGAATGAGGTCAGGGCACACCTGAGGGGCTGAATCCAAGACTTGAGGGTGATGGTAGGAGACACTTCTTCGTATCCCAGTGGTGACGATACTTCAAAGCTGGTCACTCCCTCTGAAGCATGCTGGGAGGGGGGCAAATGACCGTTAATACAAAAACGTGACGCGACACTTCTTTCCGCCTGTGCGTTCCTTACTATGTGAAGGGGTGAAGGATTAGTGCTGAGTCCGTGGAATGAGATGCTGTAGTCAACGGTGACCTCGCCCAGGCTCGCCCACCAGCGTGCGATGCACAGCTCCACCACCCGTCCAGACTGGATTTTTTTTTAAAAAAAAGGAATTAAAATTGTTGTATTCCAATTTTTCAAACGGTGGCAGAGGCTGCAGATACGCACCAGCACAGGGAAGGCCTCAGTTAGGGACCCTTTCTCCAGAAGTGAGGAAAACTTGTAGAATTCATTGGCCCTGTATGCTTTCTGCTTGACCAGGTGTACTGCATGGAGAACAAACTTCGAAGACACGTCTTTAGAATGAGACGTCAGTGTGACCTCTGTGGGAGCAAAAGCAGGAAAATAAAGAACATAAAGTATCTATATTTTAAATCGCATGCTATACTCTTTAACACTATAATTTGTTTGCTCCTGAAAGAAATCTCTGACCTGCCCACGAGGCTCCCTGAGGAACACTGAAGAAGTGACGTCTGATCTGCCCCGGTCTGAAACAAACATCCTTGTAAAAGACCACGGGATCGCGACTCTCTGTAACTCTGTCAAATCAAAGAAAGAGAAAAAGAGCCGTCGTACACATGAAACACACCGAGCCAATTACAGTCAAAATCGCTATTAATTAAAGGAAATTTACTTAGTTGGGATGATAACCGTGATTGGGACTCTGAACAGAGGACCAGCGGTTGGTGACGTGGTGTCAAACCCACAGACCTAAACGACAACTTTGGTTAAACTGAGCACAATCTCACACCTTCCATTATTTCCTCACTCCTTTTTTTCCGTCCCTACCTCCGTGAAGTGCACTCCCTCTTTCAAGCCGACCGGATCGATGCGGATGTTCACATGGCGGCACTGGTTCATGAGCTCCAAATACGAGGGGCACTGAACCCACGAGGCGGAACACGTGAGTGCTAAATGTAGCTGCAAGGAGATGCGCTCAGCATTTCCTGCCAAAAAAAGTTAATAATAAAACAGATGGTGTTTTAAAAATATGCTCTACAGGACCGTTGAAGACAGGTTGATTGTTCTTTCGTTAACAGTACCTGAATTCTCTGGGAAAATGGGTTCAATCCCTACTCCGTGATCCGAGGGGGACAGAATCTGGGATGGATCCCTGAGGTAGATGCCCTTGTGGGTGCCCACGTTTATTGAGAAGCCAAGGTGTTGCATGGGTGAAGAGGCGTGTTGAATGAGGTAGTCTAATGCCTTGTCCACCTTGTCAAAGATGAAGAGAAGGAAAGAAGGTGGGAAAAGGACGAGACAAGTGCAAAAAGAAGAGGGGGGGGTGAAAAAAAAAATCTTACCTGGATAATTCCGTTGCCTTGAGCAAACACTTCTATGTCATCGACTTTCAAGGCTGTGTTTTCCAAAGCTCTTCTCACAGCAGGAACAAAGGGAGTGATCCCGTTCTGCTTCAGTCCTTTTATCACAAGCACACATACACGGAAACCATAGATTTGTGTCATTAGAAGCCGGATACGTTATTTATACATGCATCTATATATGTGTGTGTGTGTGTGTTCATCCCAACACTCCAAAACAAACCTGAGAGAATTAGTGCGATGCCTCCACATGCATTAGGGGATGACATGGATGTGCCGTTCATGAGCTGGGTACCACGGAGGGTCCAGTTTGGTACGGAGGCAATGGCACCACCGGGGGCACTGATGCTGACCCCTAGGGCCCCGTCTGCAGTGGGGCCCCTAGATGACCAGGTGTACTGGTTGGGAGGAAGCTTCTCCCGGAGGGAGTACTCTGCAACCATCATGTCGGGAGTCACGTATGCTCCGACTCCTGAGAAACAGAAAACAAGAAGCATGTCTTTACAGCTTTCTTGTGATAAAGCTTGCTATGTAGTTATCGTGTCGTAAAACGGATGTATATATATATATTTTTTTTGTCCTTGATTACCTATGACACTGATGCTTGTTCCCCCTGGGCAGCCAACTGTGGAGAGACATGGACCGTTGTTCCCAGCGCTTGAGACGAACATCACGTTGTGCTTTTGCACGGCCTCCGTGATCACTTCACAGATCCTCCTGAAACACGCGTTGACAAAATACATGAAGACAGGTAAAACCGCAGAGAGGACCTAAACGTGCGAGGCTCACCCTGAATTGGGCCAGTGGGTAGCTTCTCCGTAGCTATAGTTAACCAGATCACACTTGTATTTGATGACTTCTATCATCTTTGAGCGACGGGAGAGACAACAGATTAAAGGATGACAGGACAGAGACGTGTTTACGCTGCAGAAATTCCAGGTGAAATACCGCGCGGATGAGTCCTGTGCCCGTCTCCATGGTGCTCAGACGAGTGTCTCCGATCTTAAGGGCCAAGATTTGGGCACCGGGGGCCACGCCGTTGCGCTCAGGGTCCTCTGGGAAGTAACCCGCAGCGATGCTTGCAACATGTGTCCCATGGGCACCTTTTAAAATCAGCAAGTTAAAGAGCAGAATATAATACCAGAATAAGTGTGTGGGTGTGTGTTTCCTGCAGAGGAGGAAGACGTCACACCACTCTGCCGATGTGCTGATGAATTAACACCAGAGTTTGGAGTGTACCCTGCACATATCCGGCTTAAAGCAACCCAAGGTGCGATTTAGGTGATCATACCTCCGCTTGTGACGATGCAGAGCGTGTTTCCCTCATCATAAATATTTACAGAGTAGTTGAGCATCTCAAAATTTCCTAGTGTGGCATATTCTTGCTTCTCTTTGTAAGAGTGCAGGACAGTACACTGGGAAAGCTCCCCGCATTCTGAAGTGTCCACCACAGCACTAATGAAAAGAAAGGGAGGTATATCGTCAACACACCAGAAAAGTTAAAGTAAAGAGCAATTAGATGGAAAAAGCTAAGCTCACTTCCAGGTGTCACCATCATGCCACAGAACACAGTCATAGACAGGTCCGGGATCGCTGTATTTCTTTTCTAGCAATGCCAGCAACTCCGATTGACTCTGCATGTCTTCTTTCTGTAATTTCTCCATCTACGGAGAAATAAAGGAGCCAAGGAAGATTGTGATGATTCCGCATTACAGTTAAAGGTACAGAAAATGAGAGCTGAGGCTTAAAACGTTAGTGGACCTGTGAGGGTGTTGGGTGAGAGAGGTCCAATTCCTCTGCCTTACGAGAGACCTCAGCAACGGCAGCTCTGTGCTGAGGGTCCCACATCTTCTCTTTTCGCTCTTTCTGAAGGATCGAAAATGCCACAACAGCAAAAGCTCTTTAGGGACTGAAAAGCTGACAAGCAAAATGTTTTCTGATAATAACTCTTGGATTAATATACATTCTTAAGTGGAGCAATAAGGTCAGGTCATCCCACCTGAATTCTTTCTTTAAGAGCCTTGGGGAAAAATTCATATCCATTTTTAACTCCAATGCGATACTTCCCTGATGGATTGACCCAAGCAGGAGGGATCTGATAGACATAAAAAGACACCATGTGAGGAACATGAATAGTAAATGCACATACTGCACTATGAGCGGTGTTTTACTTTGACCAGAGATTTAGTAAAATAAAGTATTTATGGGCTTTGACTTTTTTCCTTGTGTGGCAGCCAGAGGTTACGTGGAAGCCGGCGTATGTAAACAAAACCAACACAATATTTCAGAAAGTCATGACAAGATTTCAATTAAATTTTCAGGAAATGCTGATGATGGGCCAGGAAAGATGATTAAATTTGGGCACTGTTCTGGATTCTGGAGGGACGCTGACATTTGATCTTCCAAAGATCGTTAAATGAATGTTAAATGGTTTTAATCATAAAGCAATCTACCATGTTATGTAACCTTCTATTACTATTGCCCATAGTAGTTATATGGGTGTAAGACACATTTGGGGACTCGGACCAGTAGACTGAGGAACAGCTTCTTCCCCAGAGCGGTGTCCCTGTTGAACTCCTGCTGACCCTTACACACTCCACACCTCACTACACTACAGCAGTTTACACAACAACTCACTAGCTTAGTAACCAATGTAGCTACTGTTTCAACCTGTCCTGCGCACTCATGCACTTTATCATCTGTATACAAGTAATTTATCATTTGCACATCTCCTCTATCTTATGTAAATAGCTAAATAGCTCCTGCACTTATAGTCTAAGGCATTTAATGTAAACACCATCTGTAAAATATGTTTATAGCACAACCCGGTAAACGATTGTAAAAATAACCGCACATACTGTATTTATTAAGTTATTATCCTCACTTGCTGCTTCTTTTGCACTTCTGGTTAGATGCTAAACTGCATTTTGTTGCTCTGTACCTGTACATGTGCAATAACAATAAAGTTGAATCTAATCTAATCTAATCTAATCATTTGGTGAATTTGGGAGCAGCATCCTCTCAGAGTGGGGTTTTTTGTATAACTTTGCTAGAATTGTTATTAGGATGTCTACAGACCTTAAGTGTTCTCCCAGAGAGGCCAGTAATTGTCCCATCTTTGGGCTCTGCAATGGTGGTCATATTCACATCGCCACTTCCAGTAGTGTCGATGATATCAATGATTTTTGGCTTCCCCTCGGTCGTGACCTAAAATACGAGAGAATCGGTTAAGGAAACCGCCACAACTGATTCAAAAATTACCTGGTGAAAGCACCTGACACCATATATATATAATATATAAAAAATATATATAAATGTATAAAATATATATATAAATATATATAATATGTATGTTATTAATGCAGATAGTTTCTAAGAATATGTCAACATAGAACCAGAATTTTACCTGGAGGAAACATGTTGGGATCCTTCCTTTGCAGATTTATATGTATCAAGTATATTTAATTCTATTCTACAATCAATTAATACCATTTATAGTTTATGAGAGGTGACCATTAAAAGGCTTGTTTCTCTCTCAGCTGTCCTGCCTGGCTACATATCCGCAATTTAACTGTAAAACTGAATTAATGAAAGGTTCGTTAGGAGCTCGATTTCCTTAATAACAAAGAAAATAGTTCCCAGAATAACATCTTAGCATAACTTCCAAATACCGCTAGCAAACAGCCGGTAACCCCAAGGATCGTTAAACACCTAAACTCAACATGACAACATTCCGGTTACCATTAAATTTAAATTACAATGTTATACAGCCTCAAGAGATCCATACAGACGTGATAATAACAATAATGATGATGGATCTAGCAAGTTGTCAATGCTAGTAAGCTAGTTTTCTGCCCCTTAGGTGACTGGGTACTATTTATTTGAATCTGTTGGGCCTTTAACTTTGCTAGCCTAGTTCAGCTAGCTGGTAGCTAGCGAAAGACAGTCGGCCGGCTATACCTGCATGCCGGGTGCCCCGGGATCCACGCCGGTGTCAAGGATAGCGATGAGCACCCCCCGGCCGTCATACTCGGGAAACCTCGTAAGATAGGACGTGGCACCTGTTTCTTTTTTGGGAAGCAGCCCGTGGAAAGGAAAGGGTTCTTCGTTACAATGGGCAGCCATGGTAAAAAAGAGCGACAATGAAAACAAAGCGGCGAAATGGGGAAGACGGGGAGGAGAGTTGTTTAAAGGGGTCCAGCTAATACTGATTCACAGGCCACATTCTCCAAAGTAACGGCGGATGATACGGGCGCCCTTCTGGGTGGGCGGATCTAACGACTGGCCCCGCCCACAGGAAAAGACTTCTTCTACGCTTATGCCTATAAAATTCTGATGTGCACCACCTAGTGGCAAGATTTGTGAATAAACGCTATCGTTCCGGCGCTGATGAAATATTATCGTGTTTTGTCCCCAACCTGATAAATTGTTTATTTATTCGAATAAATCCGGTAGAACTTAGAGTCATTCGAGCATCAACATCTGTGATTTAAACAACCATAATGAACAGACAACAAATCGAACAGAGCTTCAGTCGAATGTTTGACATCACGTATCTTTCAATAATTTTTAATGCAACCCAGATGCGGAGATTATGCTAACGGTTGTTTAACGTTTTTGACGTGAATTATTTTTTCATGACAATGAACCTCCTCTAGAGGGCGATATAATATCAATGTTTGCTATATTTCCACAAGCAGCGTAAATTAAATTCTAATGAACAATTAAACATTATTTTTGAGAGGGTCAATGTGCCATTTAGATTAATATTTATTCCTTAAGCAACTCAAATCCTTAGATAAATACGCCCCTGTTTCACAACAAGTTCTGCTTGGTGCACATGCATTGCTCTATATTCACTTCCTTCTCTCCTCCTTTCTGATAATATCTAAACTGTTCACAAGTAACCCTTGATTCAGCGAAAAGGCTATTTTTTCTCAGCAATACTGGCACATGCCCAAAGTGTGTTTATTTCTGTCTTTTTTTAACCTCTTTAACTAAAACAGTGACAGAATAATAGCATACGTTGCCTATTGTTCCTGAGTGATGCCATTGTTTCAGAATTTTGTGGGGGTTCGAAATTGTAATGCTGTAATGTCAATTTTTTTAAAAATGCTGAGGGGAAAAATGAAATTTGATGCAAATGTGTCATTTACAACCACTGGAACACATCAAAATGTGTGATACTAAAATCCCCCTGCTGTTTTCATTGTACACTTTGTGCACAGTTTGATCCATGAGCTTCTATGGAATGTTTTGATTTTCCCCCTCCCTTTCCTTCATAATTCCAGGATTAACTCTGCATATACCAATGCCCATCTGTTCATCCCTCCATTTCTGCATCTATTCTTTAACCAGATGTACACTTACAATAAATTCTGATGTGTTGTTGAGCCATACGAATCACTAACCATAGGAGAGACTGTTGTTTGGAAGTAGACAGGTATTTTAATTATATGTATGAGTATAGCAACACTCAAACATAACACTTGTTTTGGGGTGATACAGCACTAGCAAGCATCCTTTTACTAATCTTCTTAGAATTGTCATCTGTCTGCTCTTCCTCTTTTTGTCAATGTCTCTGCGTGTCTCAATGCACAACTACAGTACGTAACTTCAGAAAGGACTTTTTCTCTTTATGCTGTAGTGTTTGTACCATTAGTGTGTGAGTGTGCACGCACGCGCGCACACTCACACACACACACACACACAGTTGTACATTTCCAGGCTTGTGGTTTACCACAAGGGTGTGCCTCTTAAACAAAACTGAAATGACATTTAATCCTCTATTCACTGTTTCCTTTTGTGATATGATGCCTACACTTTACTGCTGGTCTGTGGCATGTTCTTTTTGTTTCATGATAGATTTGTAGCATCTCATGCACTGAAGAATAATACGGCAGTTTTTTGATGCTTGCAGCTTTACAGCATGAGCCAAACATGAGCCATCCACAATGTAACTGTCAACCTTTAGTATTAAAGAGCTGATTTATTTTATTTTTTATACAAACTGTACTACTCTTTATATGCTTTTTGTATTAGTTTTGGAGAAAATATTCTTTTTAAAAAAGCATGATAATAAAGCTCTTACTCTTATGCATCAGGACATATATACATTGAGTCACTGTTAAAGAAAATATTACACTAATATACATTTTGTGTTCTCCCTTCTTATAAGAAAACTCTCACAAGAAATACATTTTTAGTGTCATCGTGCGCAGCAGTAGGAGTAAATATCAGTTTTCATGCTTTGATGTTTAGGGTGCCCAGTACTTTTAAACAGTTAGCTCCATTATTGGTGAATATTCCCTAAAAAAATCCGTTATTGGCCTACGCACAAAACTGTCAGCTGGAGAAAATATGGCAGCACAGCAGGAGACACACTGTGACCTCCCTCATTGGTTTTGTTCTGTGTATATTGGCCTCACACGGGAGAAAAATGCCAGCTGTTTGCCCAAAATGTTGAAAATTTAATCAGCTCCAGATCTCATGGGTATCTACTAGTTCGAATCCAACCTCAAATAGTTTTAATGCTATTTTGGTGGTGTTTACAAGCCAAAAAAAGGAGAAAAACCTTATTGACCTGGGCTAAAATATAGCCTGGCAGGGCTGCTCCTTTGGGAGGGTCTAACAGGTTAAGGTATGGCGATGAGGTGAATAACCTAATTAGATTTAAGGCTTTTCTAAATGAGGTGCAGCTAATCCCAACACTTTGCTCTGCAGCAGGAGAACTGCAGCAAACAACTGTTCATGGATCAGAGCATTTCCAACTGCTCTTTGGTCCCACATGTCAGCAGGGTTGGGCCTGGCCAGCTGGGTCTGTGGTCCAGACCAGAGTCTGGCTATATCCAGGAACGTGGTCATCGGGATTTCAGAGTCTTGGCCCCATAGGCTTGGCGGTGGCACTCCGTCTTTCACCTGAATGGATTTTCGAGCAGGTCCAGACGTCACTCCATCTGTGCAGGACAGCGCTTTGACCAAATAGTGCAGCACAAAGAACAGGAAGTAGCAACTGCTTGAGCTGCTTATCTCTGTTTCTTTTGATCCTCTGATGAACAAATATAATTTCATCCTTGCACAAACATGTATAGCAGGTATCCTCACTATAGATCCCAAGGTGTCAGGGTAATAAAGCATGGTTTACACCTGTTTTCCGAAGCCACGGGACCTGTGAGTGTGAATAAGTGAAGGGAAGGGGCATCTGATGATCTGGTCTTTGGTCCTGGCGTCACTGAGGAGCAGATTATTGTCAGTTTAATTAAACATTATAAAGTATCTGTCACTCTCAAGATCATCTCTTGGGGCTGTATACCCAGAGCCTGAGACCACCTCTGGTCACCCAGCCCCCCAGCCACCCATAGGAGGCTAGACCGGGAGGAAAGACTCTCTTTTAACAGGTAGAAGCCTTGGGCAGGACCAGGTTGCAGCATACAACTCCTGGACCACATCCTTTTGATCAAAGTCCGTCCACAGTTTAATCATCTATGAACAAAGTGGTTCTTCAATGCGTGTGGGTGCTGTCATGCGTGCAGAATGGTGGTGGTGGGGGGGACTGTTGATGTTAGACTGGGGGGTGAGGAGAGTGTTATCAGTTATAAATCTTTAATCCAGGAACAGATGGATAGTGAAAGTCTTAAATCTGACAGTTTGGTGACCAATCAGCATGGGAGGATTGTGTTAGGAGCTGAGCTAAAACCTGTGAAGAATAAGTTTTGGGGTCAAATCTGACCAGGAGATAATTTCTGGCCTTTTGGCTGGGATGAGCAGCAAATTTCAAGCAGGATAGGGCCCAGACAGAAATGAGAATGCCAATAGTGTTTATTGCTGTTTGCATCTGCATTCTATTTGAATAAGCAGCCTGGGAGCGCAAGTGGTATTAGACTCATGCAACCACACGTGTGTGTGTGTGTGTGTGTGTGTGTGTGTGAGAGATGGAAGGTGCAAAAGAAATTTCTGATTATAAAGCATGGATAGTCTGCAGCAGCGTTTATTCATTTATTTTGACCATTCGAATCGGGTTCAAGTTTTTCTCAATTTACAATGCAGAAACCGTGCATGTGTCAGAACTTGCATGTGATTAATGCAACAGGAAGTAGATACAGGAAACACTGTAAACAATAATGCAACTGTTGCAATAAGTAAATCGCACATTTCATTTTGAAAACATTTTGCCCATTGCATTTTGATAGTTAACGTGTTGACTTTATGAGTTGTATATTAGAGAATTAGTGTTCTTATCTAGCTGAAAAGGTTTCATATTAATAAGTGAAAAATGCTAATGGTTGCTAGAAGATTCAGGCTGATAGTTGGCAATATTTTTATGAAGAGGTTGAAAAAGAGAAACTATCACTGTTATTCATTTTATTCCCTTTAAAGTATCACTTTTTTTGACGTTTATTTCCCCTAAGTTAATTGAAGGAAAGCCTCTCCTCGTGTGCCGTAAACAGTCTGGACCCGCGCGGGGGCGTGGCTGTCCCCGGGCCCCGCCCACCGTGACGCTACTACCGCTGCGGGACTGACGCTGTTTCAATCCGCTCCACTCTCAACCAGGCGCAGCAGCAGCCCCCAGAGGAGCGCGGACGGAGGCATGATCGCTGTCCACAGAGCATAGATGTGCAAAACCCCTGGAATATCCGTGCGCTGGAGAGGCCAGAACCGACCACCCTGGAGGACTGTCTTTGTCTGATCGTCAAAAGGGAAAGCGCCGCGGGGAAAGTATGGCGGTAGAAGAGGAAGGTCTGCGGATTTTCCAGAGCGTTAAAATAAAAATAGGTAAGAAGGAAAATAACCCCCCCCCCCCCCCAAACCCCCTCTCGTCTGAGCGCTTCGACGGACGGCTGCGTGTTAACGGGCCGAGCAGGCAGGCTGGCGGTGCGGGCTGGAGGTTGGAGAGCGTCCCGTCTTCTCACCGCTGTTGTTTATAATTCAAATCACACGTTTTTTAACCCTCCCTTCTTCCCTTCAGCGCAAAGCCGGCGAACCGCAAGCTGTAAAATTATGAACGCCAAAAACGGACAAAGTCGACACATCGGAAGTCTTGTGGGGAAATTGTGGGAATTTGGCAGCTGGCTTAAGAAACCAGTGTCAGAATTTGAATTATGGGGTAATCCGAACAGGCTGAGCGTATGAACGCCTCCACAGCTGCACGGATCCAGATGACTCCTTCCCTTTTTCAGGATCGAGTTTAATTACTTAAACCTTTATTACACCGGAATCGCAGCTACCCATTCATATAATAACCCCCCCTCTCTCTCTCAGCCCCACCCCCCCCCCCCCCAAACCCCCTCTCGTCTGAGCGCTTCGACGGACGGCTGCGTGTTAACGGGCCGAGCAGGCAGGCTGGCGGTGCGGGCTGGAGGTTGGAGAGCGTCCCGTCTTCTCACCGCTGTTGTTTATAATTCAAATCACACGTTTTTTAACCCTACCTTCTTCCCTTCAGCGCAAAGCCGGCGAACCGCAAGCTGTAAAATTATGAACGCCAAAAACGGACAAAGTCGACACATCGGAAGTCTTGTGGGGAAATTGTGGGAATTTGGCAGCTGGCTTAAGAAACCAGTGTCAGAATTTGAATTATGGGGTAATCCGAACAGGCTGAGCGTATGAACGCCTCCACAGCTGCACGGATCCAGATGACTCCTTCCCTTTTTCAGGATCGAGTTTAATTACTTAAACCTTTATTACACCGGAATCGCAGCTACCCATTCATATAATAACCCCCCCTCTCTCTCAGCCCCACCCCCCGAAAAATAGCTTTATGCCAACTGTCTAGCTATTGATTGCTAGCCCAGATTTCTATATTTAGATATGTAGCTGGTCTCTTGTGGCCACTTGGTTTGTATCAAGCATGTGGAGCACTCTTGTGAATGGAGCCATGAGGAGGCTTAGAGCAATTTGCATTACAGGTTTCAACAGAGAAGAAGAGTGTAGCTGCCATTCAAGAGCCTTCAATTCTATCAATAATCATCCAAAAGCCAATCATTATGTGATGAGGGATGGCTCAAGCTACAAAGCCTCTAACTGGGAGCTGACTTAATGCCATTTAATGCGATTTATCAGCCCTTTTTGTCCACACAATCTCACCTGTCTGGCTGTTTTTGAACTTTTGCCCTTAAAAAAACCCCACTCAATTACCTTCTTGTGCCCCAACTCTTGTCAGTTTGAGACTTCCTCCTCTCATTCTCTTTGACATCTGGCACCTTATTCATCCGGGCGGTGCTATCTGGTTTGTTTTGTTTCCAAACATGTGATAGAAGGGCTGTGCAGGGGGGGACAACAAACACACCAACAAGCCGTGGGGGCCGGCGGACAGTGCCAACCTGCACAGCATACAATAAGGCTGCAGCGGGCCTTTTTTGGTAGGGTAGGGTGCATACTTTAATCTCTTTACCTGCTATTCAAAGCGGCTGCACCGTCCTCGGCGAACAGTCGGAGAGAGCTCTGCTGATTTGAATTTTCAAATATTCTGTTCCCTGTGGGATGACTCACGCCGGTATCAAAGATCTGGTTAGATTGTTGCACTTTGTGAATGAATGTTCAGCCGGTTGACTGAAAGCTGAATGACTGATTCACCAACACTTTCATTCAGTGACGAAATATCAACACTGAACACTGAAATTCGCCGTAAAACACACAAAACCTAAGTGTACGCTAATTAGATGAAACGTAGCAGGAATTCAGCTGAGTGGTGTCAAATGAAGGGAAAATTACAACCAGTGAAAACAATATAAGCATATTACTTTATGAATAGAGTTATTACAGCTCTAATAATGTGTGAAACATGTACAGGTCAAAAACCTTTCGGGGGTTCCGCTTATTCTAACCAGATATAAGAGCCTGTACGTCAGGTATCACTATATATGCCCGTGCCCGTTGTGCATCCTGTGCGCTGTGGTGTGCACCACGTGCATATGCTCTAGTGTTGGGCTATCGCACACACACACACACACACACACACACACACACACACATCTTTAGCCCTAATTAATCATTTGTCCCCGTCTTTTGCCAAATGCGCTTCCAGTATAATTGTGATTTCAGGGTTTCCAGAGCAAAACTCAACATCTCTTCACTTGTATTTAGCGGGATGCTCCGTTTTTAAAGCTGACATTGGCTCCGATGCTCGCTGCAGTCATTTGTGAATTGCATGAAAGCCACAATAAATACTTCTTAACTTGTGAGTCTAGCACCTCTGATGCCCAGTCAGAAGGATCATGTACCGCACGTCATTTTCAACTCGGCTTTTGAACTTCACGTCGCTCCCTGAGGACAGCCGAGATGATAATGTTTCGTTACCTAGCAGTGGTCTCTCTCCGTGTCAGTCTGTTCCCCACAGAGCTCCTCTCTAGGTAATTTCTATGTAATCCTTGCATCACCTTGTTGTTATCATAGTGTTGTACATGTGCACGGGGCTGTGACAGTCTGATTCAACAATCCAAAGCCTTTATTGTCTTATGCACAATAGATAGTTCCGCGGCTGTACAGTGGAATTTATTTCCTCTACTACAAATGCCGCTAAGGGACTACATAGTATTAGAAACAGTAAAAACAGATGTGAAAGTGTAATAGGGGCAATGTGGTGGCAGAAAATGAAATGCTGTTGCAGGATTTGGTGAAATATGTTCGCAAACCTCTGCGCAGTCTTCCATCTGTGCAAGGTTGTTCATGCGGGTGGGTGGTGTTGGGTGGCTGTCAGGAGAGTGTAGACTGGAGGATGACTCACAGCTGAAATCCTAATGCACATTTGTTCAAGAGACAGGAAGATGACTTATTGTTCTGGTGATGACTCCGCTCGGTTTCCTGAAGGAACGTGTCGGATTTTTTCGTAAAAATCAGACGGGGCTACTGTGTTCAAACGCAGGAAACAGGAAGCTACCCTCGTTTCTCTTCCTGAATGGCTGGACTAGACTACAAAAGGATTGTGTTGTTTCCTGCGTGGCAACAGGCTAATGCAAAGCAGATGTAGGGAGAGACAGAGCGGAGGGACAGAGGTAGCGTCTCGCATGCGCCTTGTCAGTCAGTGACCGGGACCGGGGCAAATATGCGGGTGGGAACTCTCAGTGGCGCAGCAGGAGTTTGGGGACTGGTGCTGATTAACAGTAAACGTGTGTTCAAAAAAAAAAAAAGTCACGGCGAGTACAGAAAAAACACAGCGGAATACCGGTAATTTACCACATATTCAGGAGTTTTTATGTGACTTCCTGTTTTGTTTGCGTTACGCATAATGGACGCGGAGGCATAATGGATGTCACCACACAAGCAGATGAGAAAACAGGTCTCTGATTAAATCTCATCAGGGGTTGTTCAGTATACAAGGCTGAGATTTCATAGCAACGTCGCACCATCAGGGTGATTATAGAGCAGTGAATTCAATCACAGAGGTGTCGTAGAAGGTCACAGGTGCCTGACGGCATCAGAAGTAGGCAGTAACAGAGTGGAGAAGAGCGAAAGAGCAAGCTGCTGTGACTATTTTGGTAAGTATGACCCAATATTAGGAAGTCTAAATGATGCATCAGCTGACCGCTAAGTCTGGGAACCTCTACTGGAACAGGCTAACAATGTGCAGAAATGATGCAAGGTCTGGGAGCTACTTAAAATACAAGCAGAGGGTGAGGTCCCCTGAAATATAACCCAAACGGCTGTCAAACATGGGAACCGTATACAGGCGACTTCCCCTTTTCCCTCCCTGATTCGTCTTCAGAGCTGTGGCTCTGAAGATTGTTAACAGTTTCCATAAATCTCGATTCTTCTTTTTCAGTGAATAACAATGTGCGAGAGACAACAATGTGCGACTAATGTGACGGTATCTCTGGTTGCCAGTCTGAATTACAGTACTTGTTTAAAGCCACTGCTTGATTGTTTCCACGAAAAGTGAGTTGACAAAACCTAAATGGGTTTTTAAGTATTTAATCATTGGCTATAGCTGGAGCTAGAAGAAATACTAGATTACATATTGTGTGGAGGAGTTAAATTGTTGGAGGTCTTTCAAACAGGAGTGGGTGGTTGATTCCAGTCTTGAGAGCCCCTGAGCACCCCCCACCCCTTCCTCTGACAGCTGGCCAACAGAGGTTCCCAAACTTCCTCCTGTCCAGACTGAATACGAGACACGGAGTGACGGGGAGAGGGGAGGGAAGGAATGTTTAGAACACTCCGTGAAAAAGGACTCCTCCACTTCCATTTGGTGAAAGTGTGTTGATAAAAACAAAAACACTGATATTCAGCTGGAGGTGCTGCATAGTTTTAACCATAAAGGGCAGCTCTTGGGGCAGAAGGGGGGGGTAGTTTGCTGTAAACATGCGTGTTGACTGTTTAGACGCACCGTGTTGAGTTCCAGGCTGGTGCAAAGATCACGGTTGGCTGCTGTCACTCTCCCTGCACTCATTAATGCGCCCTCTAACAGAAAACAGTACTAGGAATAAAGAGGATGTATTGCCGTAGGCCCAGCATGCAGGGCCAGCAGGGGTAAATAAAGGGCCGCGGAGCGCCACTCCTTCAGGATGTCCTTCAGATGCCCCATGGGAGCGGCTGACTTGATCCTGTTCCTATAAGTTGACCTCTAACTCCTGACAATGTCACGGTGAGAAAACTAAACCTGCAGGTAAAGAGAGAAACGCCACCTTGAAGATTTCATCAGAAAACAGTCGCTTTATTTAAAAATTAGATAGATTTAATAAGAAACACGTTCTGCAATATTAATGCAGACTCCGCAGCCCTTCGTGCGTGTGATTTGTGATTGTGTATCATTGTCGCACCCAAGTTTTCCATCGAGGCTGACAGATGTGATTGAACATTAGCTCCACGCGGAGTTCAGTAACAGAGCGCTGGTTTATTACGGATGGCGGTGTGAAGAGAAACCAGACTTTAACTGGGAACTGGCTTGTTGTTCTACGCCGTCCCTCCCCGCGCCCCTCCAACAACTGTTGTGGTTGCGAGAAAAACGTCAGCACGGAGCAGCTCAGCTGGTTTCACTGTGTTGGGGGGAGGGGAAGGGGGGTGGGTGGGTGGTTGATGGGATGTGTTGCTG
This sequence comes from Takifugu flavidus, assembly GCF_003711565.1. Taxonomy (NCBI): domain Eukaryota; kingdom Metazoa; phylum Chordata; class Actinopteri; order Tetraodontiformes; family Tetraodontidae; genus Takifugu; species Takifugu flavidus. The sequence continues at coordinate 14,936,960 of NC_079521.1, read as the reverse complement.
CAGCTGCTGGAGTGAGCGTTACGTTACTGAAACATCTCACTGCTGGTTTTGCATATAGACGTAACTCTTGATCAAACTCTTGGATGGTTGTTAGCTAAATGGATTCCTGGTGACTCATTGTACTGAGGTCTTTTCTTCAGGAGCCCGGAAGAAAGGGATTTTTGGGGCAGATGTCATTGCAGTTACTTAACTGAGTTAACCAGTTAGCTGTCGAATCGAAGCGCTTGAACAACAAAAAGCAAAAGGACGAGTAGGACAAGTAGTTCCAGTGGCTCGAGGTGGGGAGGTAAAACCTACCTCCATGCTAATGGAGCTGGCTTAAGCCACATCAAAACATCGTATTATCCTGTTTTATTTTTCCTCTGATGGAAAAGATTAACGCAACTGTTTGGTGTGAGCAGTTACAGCTTATGTTCTAGGATCTGGTATTCAAAAATTCAAAAAATTGGCCTGACCCCATGGGAAACGATGACAAGTCACGTGAGAAAGGGGCCTCGAATGGAGTTCTTATGATCCCAATTAAATTTGCTTTTCTCATATTAGAATAAACCCCAGCGCCCGGTCGTTGTAGACAGACGCTGTGACGTATTTTCTGTGACTAAAATCTGAATGCTGCATGTGTTTGAGACTTCAGATGGCACTCACACTCAGGGGATAACTGGGTAGTTCGCTGTTTTTAAACCACGTTTTGGATCCAGCTGAAATTCCTTTCTCCTCATCTCATTTCCTGTAGTTCAAGTTTTCTATCTGAGTGACTCTCTCTCTCTCTCTCTCTCAGAACCCCCCCCTCTCCCTCTCTCTTTTCAAAATCTATGTTTTGTAGGCTAGCTGCTTGAGCACAGAGCCACTCACCCCTGTTTATCCCCCCGATTGCGCTCACGTCAGAGCAGATTGGAATAATAAGTGGAGCGGCGCCGAGCTAACTGCGCCGTGCTAACTTTACGTGTGAGTGCGGTCATTGTGGAGTCGTCGGCAGAGAAGGAAGAGGAACAAAAGCAGCCCATTGGCTGTGTAATTTACTTTGCCTTGCTCCCTTCTGCTCTGTTCTTCTCATGTGCCTTTCTCCTGGGTTTATCCGCTTTTGTTGGTTCTCGCTGGCGTTTGGGTGTTTTGTCATCATTATTTCTCAGCAGATCTGTTCATTGTCCCCATGTTTGTGCACACGCATACACTCACACACACACACACACACGTGCCAAGAAGCGTGTCTTTCAGCTGTGTGTTCCGCTCAGATACTAGGACGAGATATTCTCCAAGGGCAGCTGCATGATGAAAAGAGAAGGCTGCTGTTGTGGCTGCCGTTGTTGTTTCTCCGGTGGTTGTTGTCGTCATTTATTTTATTTTCTGCTTACTTTAAGAGATAAAATGCATCCCCATGGAGGAAACAAACCAGAGCGAGATGCAAAATAGGCGAGTCACCAGAAATAGAATGAAATTGAATTATGTTAAATCTAATTCTGGAAGCAAATATGTAAGACAGCCCAACACACAGATGGAGGGAAAAAAAAGAGAAAGTAGGGACTCAGAGGAGGAAACAGCGGCGAAGACAGCGGGATAAAGAAGAATGTAAGCCAGAAGGGCTGACAATAAGGATTACTGTGTGGTTTTATGAAGATTTTAATCTAAGGAGCTGAGCGGTGGCCCTCTGAAAAGGCTTCCTCCGTAACATGTTCACCCATCCAATGCACGTACTTACACGTGTCCACAACCCAAACATTGTGAATACACAGAAGCAACAACATCTCAAAACCACTGAGCCTGACTGTGCATCTAAACATGTTGCGCTGTTAATGACATTTATGCTGTGTATCATTGCACTTGCATGTGGTTTGTGGAGGAGTTTTTGGGTGTTTCCACATCTGAAACTCATAACTGATGTTGATGTTTCGCGCCTTGTTTTTGTTTTATGTGTGCGTACGTTTGTTCTTGCTCATCGGGTAAAGATTGCAAACTACCAACATATTCCAAAACTTGATGCATTAGATAACTTTGGAATTTTTTTTTCTTGTTTTTCAGCCTGGATTTTGATCAAATTCATTTGGTTTACTAGGACGTTTCGGTTGGTTTGTTGCCTAATGTATAATAGAATGCATTGCTTCGCCTATTAGGTGCATTTTTATAGTGACACACTCCTTGCCGGTGCCTGTCCTCAGACAGAATGCCTCTCATCTCTTGGTCACGTGAAGCTAAAAGGATTAAAGTGTCACAGGATGAGGCCTTATATGACTTTTAATGAATCACTAATGAAATATACAAAATGATTTGAAATACCAACAGATGCTTTCAACCAAAGCCAGAGAGTATCAGATGCTTTGTGATGCTGTCGGTTGTTTTGGTCTGGCGGGGGATGTGAAAGCATCCTTAGATGACTAATACTGGTAGGTAACTGCCCTGTTTATTTCCTGTGTAGAGTTCAGCCTCAACACACAATTCTGTCAGTGACTGGCAACAAAATCTCAGGAAATGAAGGATGCTCTCATCAGGCTGACGGTATTTTTTTCTACCTTTTTGGGACCATTTATGATTTCTGTCGAGCTTTGGTTGTTGTGCTGGATCTGTGAGGACACTGTGATTGGTTAGTATGGAGATGACAGTATAAAGATTTGAAAATACATTATATAACCATGCTTTAAGTCATCTCACCAGCAATGATCGGAGGATTCAGCTTAGCTTCTGCATTCACGGGTCTGTCTGCTTCAGACTGATGAAAATGTAGTGTTTTTGGTTTTTTTTACACCATTTTAAATGGTAGGTATCTTCACTCAAAGGAAAATTTCCAGTTTTCCTCAATTACCACCATTGGAAACCTCCTTAATTGTGAGACCAAATCCAACACACAGATAGAGACCATATATTTATTCACTCTGCATCACTAAAATCATTTCTTTGTGGTATTGATTACAATATTCAAATAAATAGTCTAAAGGTTCCTGTATTTAATGTATTTAGCTATTAGTACATCATTATTGTTTTAGAACATTTACTTTTTATACATCAGACGCAACAGTGAGACACATCTTTTGTGTTTTCTGCTGTATTCAGATCTATTTTTGGTTTTAGGATCCACTTCAAGTCTTTAAAAGAACTGGCACTTGTGCTGAAGTGTAAAAGCTGTAGTAATCTCTTGAGGTTGTGCTTACTGGGCCAACCTGGGTGATGGAATCCAATCAATTGGCCTAACAGGTCCTTATTGGGAACATGAGGATAAAAGAGATATCTGTGGCGATTCAGGGCCCGTACAGCACAGCAAGAGGAATAAATGATAGAAAAGAGTATGGAGATAGACAGGAGATCGGGCCTCATTGCCATGAGGCTAAAACATGAGTTGTGCAGCTAGTGTGGGAATGAATGAATGAATGAATGAGCCATCAGAGGTGCAGACAGGCCGCCCACGGATGGCTCTTATTCACCTCAGTGTCTCAGTCTCATATTAATCCCCCATGCTGAGCTACAGACAAGACGTTAAGATGGAGATGATTCTGTCCAATCATACGATGTCGTGTTCTAAGTTAGCACGTGTTTCCTTTTTTAGAAGGCTCCAGAAGGGGGCCTTGGCATTAAAATTCACCTTTACTGTATCATTAAAGAAGGAACTTCTTTTTCTGTTTGATCTTCTTTGCTCAACTTAATTTGGTTTCCTGCATGCGCTGATTCGGTGCACGCACAGCCTGCTGCAGCCTCCAGACGCGCATACCACATCTGCCATTGAAGGAAATTGGTGGCGATGTGAGCGCAAGTCACAAGCGCACCATTAGCGTAAACACATGAGCCAAAACTAAATTTACAATCAATTTCAGCCAGGTAAAGACGGAGCCTGGTTATTACAGAAGAGACAATATTGTCTCATGTCTGCTTTTTCCACAGGGAAATTTCAGCACCGAACTTTTGTTGACCTGGTCGACGGCCCCCAAACGTGTAAATAACCCCCAGGTTAAAGCCAACATGTTGACAGTGTGTGACTCTTTCTGACTAATGTGTCTGCTCACCTTCCAGCTATGGCTTGTAATATTTTCACAGCCGTAACACGAGCCCGCGCACCTCCAGGCGTGGAGACGCCACGGTGTGTGACAGTGCCGACTGCTCTGCCATCAACCATTCTGATTCTAGAGTTTCTTGACTCCAGCAAGTGATTGATCGAATTTTTCTCTGCCAAAGGTGTTGCGCTGAGTTCACTGTCACCGCTAAAAATACGAGCTTTGGAAATACCGCTGCGGCCAACGTCTGAAAGGCGGCGTCGGATTTCATGCAGGTAGTGGATTGTCACTGGATCGGCCGGTGATGAGCAGCAGTAAACTGACTGTAACTGCAGAGTGTGGAGTTCTGTAGCGAAAGGAAACACAATATACAGCGGCGAGCTCATGCTAGCATGCGAACCGTGGCCTTATAAAAGGAAACGGATTCTTCTTGAGGGACTGGGGCACCACCTGTGTGTGTGTGTGTGTGTGTGTGTGTGTGTGCGCGCGAGCGCATGTGCTTGTCTTGGTGGGTGGTTTAACCACATTCCTCTGAAAGGCAGCGCTATCTGTCACACACTTGCATTAGGAAATCTGTCCCATGCAGATGTTTTGTTTTCATTCACAGGGTTTGACACCACTCACACACACACACACACACACACACGCGTGCCTGCGTGCAACTAATGATTGTTACTATGATTATGCTGTCAGTTGCACAAAAGCTGAAACAGATGTGAGCACCCCAACTGTGTTTGTTTCTATGATTTCATTTCTGTAGGTTGTATTTCTCCTTTGTACTTAAAAACAGTTGAACTCCAGGTGCAGAATATGATTATTAGCCCACAACACTTGCATTGCTTCATTATAGAGCTGTTCCTCTTTTTTCTGTCTCTCACACAGCAACTTCCTTCCTTTTGTACAATGGTTTTAGCCGATTGCAATCAAATGTACAAAATGTGTTGCGTAAAAAACAAAGAAACAAAAATAAGCAACAGTTTTTGCTTTCAGCAGCATTCCTGTCTAATAACTGCTTGCCCTCACCTTCCTGCTGCTCCTTCTCGCTTTTCTCTGTGTAGGAGAGGCAAAAAACATCCCTCCATACCCAGGGCCGAACAGGATGAGGGACTGTTACTGTACCGTCAACCTGGACCAGGAGGAGGTCTTCAGGACCAAGATTGTGGAGAAGTCCCTATGGTGTGTTAGGAGAGATCTCTGCTTAAATGACAATAGATCTGCTCTGCGTCATAATCGAGAGTCTTGTCACCCATTGTTCACAATTATGTAACGTGTAATTGCATAACAATTCACTAGTTATCAGGATGCAGTTGGCTCTTGTAGATTCTTCAGATGGTGACACAGATTAGAATAGTCAGAGTGTCACAACTGGTTTCTCTCCAGGTTCCTCCTCCAGTCCAAAAACACGCACATTAGGGCAATTGGAGACTCTAAATTTCACGCTTAGGAAGAGACAATGGTGTGTGTGACCTGTGATGGGCTGATGACCCGTCCAGGGTGTATTCCTGTCTCTCAATTATGGGCTGCCGGGAGAGAATCCAGCAGAATCCGGGAAGACAGATGGATTCTAATGACAAACAGAGACAGTGTAATGTTGCAATAAGTCACGCCATCATCATGTTTGTGGTTAAAACTGTCAGATTGTGTGAGCGGCCATTTATGACTTCTCTGCACAGCCCCTTTTATGGTGAGGACTTCTACTGTGAGATCCCACGGAGCTTCAGGCATCTGTCATTCTACATCTTTGACAGGGACGTCTTCAGGAGGGACTCCAGTATTGGTGAGTGGACTCCTGCACCCCCTTATCAAGTTGTGTTATTTACATTTCTGCATTGGAGCAAAGAGCAGTGCAAACAACAGAAAACAACAACTAAAGATCACTTCTATAATGTCTTATTTCGATGGCACCAAAGACCTTATTTGAGCTAAGGCTAAGGTGGCTACTGGCAGCAGGCCAAAGCTAACCAAAGCTATCTGGAGCTGTTTGACGTAGCAGTGTGTGAGCAGTGCACAGGTTTCCAGGTCTCGGCCCAGATCTGCAGCGAGGACGCACTTTTAAAACCACCTGCTGCGACAGCATCTGCACAGCTTCAGCCGCAGCCAATAGGAAAATGAAACTCGAAATCGTTATTCTGAGAATGCCCTCCTTTTTTTGGGCTCATGTGCGGATATTCACGTCGATTTCTGTCAAATTGCAACTGCGATGATTAATTAAAAACTGTAGAAGTGGTTAAAACTCCATTGACTCAGTTTGTGTGAAAGTTAGATGTAAATTTTCCATGGGCGTTACAGTGTGCGAACGTGTGTGTGTGTGTGTGTGTGTGTGTGTGTGTAACCACAAACTGAAAAACCTTTCTCAGGGTGTGATTTGTTTTCTTCGGGCCTGTCACCGCTCTGCATGTGGGCGGGTGATTATGGGTGTTGTCAAAAGAAAGTTTCAAGGTAAAAATCCGGGATCATTTCCAGGCCAACAGCTATGCTGTGTGTGAGTATTATAGCACCTGGTGCTGCTGTTGTCATGTTGACATTAGACGGGCAGCGTGCAATTAATAAAACGTTATTTTACACGAAGAACAAATCCTGTAAGAAGCTTCTTTTGTGTGTCATTGTGTGTATGTTTGTGTGTGCAGGCAAGGTTGCAGTAAAGAAAGAGGACCTACAGAAATATCATGGGAAAGACACCTGGTTTCAGCTACAACCTGTCAGTGCTGACTCAGAGGTGCAGGTGAGCAGGAAAGCCTACACGTTCACGCAAACGCACACTCTCGTAAAATCGAAACGCCGGCTTCCTCAAGCTCATGTTTTCCCATAAAATCAAGAAAAAAAAAACCCATTTAGTGAAAAAAAAAAGTTACCAAAGCTTCTTACACACTCACATATTGCACAACTTCGCTGCAACAAAACTTCCTCTTCGCATTCAGACTGACGCCATGACATCATCTCACTTCTCAAGGCCGTATCTTCAAATAGAGACGGGGTTTTTCTGCATTTAAAGGGAGTCCAGGAACACCAGTATTGGGATTCTTAGCTGTTTAACTGATCACAGACTCCCCATCACACCTGAGACTCAACGACCGACCAGGGCTATTTGACATTGGATGACAGACCTTAAGGTCAAATAAGGCCATTTGTGCTCACCAATGCAGGCCTCCCCATCACAGCCTCATGTGCGTCTCCCTTCCCCCGTCCCTATCTCCCCTTCTCCACCTCCTTTACTCTACAGGACACCAGCAGTCGGGGCCCCCTATGTGAGCCACTGCTGCCTGTTCAGGGACTCTGGGCTTCTGTTAAACACCGAGACACAAGCTACACTGTAACAGTCTATAAATGAAGCCGATTGGAATCCGACATCTAAAGAACTGTAAATACATCTTGCCTTGAAGGCCTATGTAAAATACACCGCCGCCTCTTTGACCATCGATGAATCTCAAGGATGCCCGTCTGACCAATCGTAGTTTATTCCGCGCACATCCAGATTCCTCTGTACAACCTTCACGCGTGTTTGTGCCCGCACGCAACCTCCCCGCGCAGCTAGAGACTGTAAACTGGGTAGATATATTATCATATGTAAACAAACACTGTGTGTGAGCTCAACATTTGTCTCTCTTGTCAGCGGGCTTTCAGCAAATCAACAAAATACCAAAAGACTAGATCAAACCTCCATGAACGACAGTGTTTACCTGGATCAATAAACATATTCTTTATGTACAGCGTATTTCGTGAATCACTTGAGCTAAACAACAAGGACTTTGGATGGGACATGGCAATGAGACCTAATGGGAGCTCAGTTGCCTTCACTGACATACTGTAAATAATGGATACTGTTTGGAGCTGTCGCCCCACATACATCCAGTGTATAGGCAACACTTCTGCTATGCATGCTCGGCCACATATGAGCGAGCGGGACGCTTCAGCATCAGCGGTAACATCTGCAGACAGATGGGCGTGTGTAGCCCAGGAGCAGGGATCTAAAACAGAGACGCATTCTTCCGAGGAGCCGGGGAGAGGAAGGATGTGTGAGAGAGTGACAGACAAGAGAGAAGGCGAGGGAGATGGATCTAATGAAGTGGGAAGATACAGTGTCTCCCTTCTCCTTTCAATAGAGGCCACATTGTTTGGACGGCACGCCCGCGTATGAGCACGCGCTTTTGTTCCCTCCGCGCGAGAGTCGGACGCCTCTCGAGTTTTCACGCTGATGCTGGTAATTAACGGATTCTCCGTGGCAGCTATGCTGTCATTATGTCATTAATCCAATCACTTCAGAGGGGGAATAGCGTTCGCTGGCACTCGGGCCTCCGGTTATTTTTGTGGAACGTCAGTTTTTAATGGAAGGGTTCGACCGTATTAGGAACGCTTGTTGTGCCGATTTAAAATTTAACGAGGGAGACTTAGAGGTTTCAGTAAAATCCACGGTGTTTCCTGAAATTGTTATGTTACCCTGTAGGGTAAACAACAGAATTAAAGGGCTTTTTTATGTGCTGAGCTTTGTGGTTGAACTAAATAGACGGCTCCCAAGACTAAAACTGGTTTGGAAAGATAGCGGGTTGGGATTAGCCTACACATTTGCGAGATTGAGCTTCGTGCCCAGGAACACGCAAATAGGTCAGAAATTTGTTCTTTTTTTTTTTTTTACACGCCTCACCTGCTTGTCCGAATCCAAAAGCGTGTCTCCATCTGTGTCTCGCAGGGAAAAGTGCACCTGGAGCTGCGTCTGAGTGAAGTCATCACAGACAGCGGAGTCATCAACCACAAACTAGCCACACGGTGAGGCAGCACGGCCGCGGACGTCGTGGGAGGTTTTGCCTTTAACCTAAGCACCGATTCCTTCGGAGAGAGCGCACAGGGCCGCTAAAACTGACCACACGCAATCTTAATCTTAGAAGTAGCACAAAAATGGGACAGACGACATCAGCAGCAGCAACAGCCGCTGGATCATCCCGTCCACAGCCTTTAACTGGCCACGTGGCAGTTTTGTCGATAGCGAATGTGTTTCGGAATGTGCGAAAGGATCACCCACGTCCCGGGGTGGCGGCTGCACACACACACACACACACACACACACACACACACACACACACACACACACACACCGCCAACAGTGCACATGATGTCCACACTTCACTCGCGCACAGATACGGTGATGCTTTTGCGGGTGGGGATTTCTCTGGTGTGTGTGTGTGTGTGTTTGTGTGTGTCCAGCTCTTCTTCTCAGTGCAGCTGTGAAGCCTCTCTATAAGCCAGTGTGGCTGTGTTCCCAGAGTGCATCGTGGGTAAGGCGCTTAGAGTGGGAGGTCATCTATTCACATTTCTCTAGGAAACCGTGCGTGTGAAGGAAACAAAGGGGGAGATGCATCGTTTGATTGTCCGATGATAAAGATGCAGCGATGGTTCAGGCTGTTCCACATGCTAGTAATCTAATGTGTGCTTTATAACCAAAGACAGTGTCGTTGTTGTGTCAGGATGGCCGAGCGGTCTAAGGCGCCAGACTCAAGGATCAACTCCTTCCGGTGTTACGGGGCTTCTGGTCTCCCAATGGAGGCGTGGGTTCGAATCCCACTTCTGACACTATCCTTTTATTCAATTTCGCTGCGGGGATGAATAAAGTAACCTTGAATTACACAATGCTTTGCAGTGTTGGCTCAGACTGGGTTGCTAATGTTTCCGTCACCTTTGTATATGTTGAAATGATTCAAAGATCCTCAGGTTCTTGTTTGATGTAATGGAATTCAATTGTAATTATTTGAAGCGGCGCACCCTGTAATGTCATTATCACTCCTCCTGGATGCAGTTTCTCTCCTTGTTTGCTTGATATTGTGGCATGAATGTGAACCCGAGCGGAAAACTGAGTAATGTCTGAATCGGTGCTCAGCAGCCCTGTCTGTTAGGTCACGGCGGTGATGAGAGGAAAAAATAGACAGAGAGGCCTCGCTATTAGGACATACAGGGGTTATATAAACAAGCTTATTGGACAGGAAGTGCTCTGGCATTAGTGACGCTTAACCCAGCCCACTCCTTAGTCCTTCTCGGGAACCAGCCTGCATGTGTGTGTGAGTGGTGGGGGCGTGTGTGTGTCAGCGGGATGGGGCAAGCCACCGTTTATGTGTCATTTCAGCTGCGAGCCAACCGGGAATCTGCTGCGTAATTCATTATCATATGGTGTGAATAGGGTTGCATCACGGATACGCACAGGAAGTGATTCGCCCTTTCCTGTTTGGGACTAATCCCCTTACTGTATGATGTCATCGGAAAGGAAGGGATTAGGACATACTAGATAGATAGATAGATAGATAGATAGATAGATAGATAGATAGATAGATAGGTAGGTAGGTAGGTAGGTAGGTAGGTAGGTAGGTAGGTAGGTAGGTAGGTAGGTTAAAGGTTAGAATTTAGGTGACTGTCAAGGAAAGGAGCTGAGGGATGTATTATATCTATCATAAAGGTAGCAGTAGAATGCTGTTTGTGTTTGTATGGGCGCGTCATTATGTGTGTGTGTCTCCCCAGAGTGTTGGAGTGTCAAGGTCTCCCGATCGTCAATGGCCAATGCGATCCCTACGCTGCCGTCTCTTTGCTGGGGCCTTCAAGGTCAGGTCCCTCCCATGATTGGTTTTCGCTTGCTTAACTGACCAGGTCCAGCGGTTTATTGCACAGATGCACCAGCTTTACGTTGCTCCGCTGTTCTGCTTTTCACAGGTCGGATGCAAAGAAGACCAAGGTGAAACGGAAAACCAACAATCCTCAGTTTGAAGAGGTTTTCTATTTTGAGGTATTTCTATTTTCTTCTCTTTGTACCGCTGATGGAGAGATTTGCCCAGTCCTTTCTGTCTGCTCCCACCTGTAATTCAACCATTAGGCAAAGGCCTGAAGGATTCTTAGCCCTTTTTAAGTTTGCAAATCCACTCGCTCAACCAGGAATAACCCACTCCTGTATCTCTTTTAGGTCTTGACTAAAAGAGGTAGCATCCCAAGATTATTTCTATATTTAAAAGTTCTCTCAGCTGAAAGGACAGATTAGTCTTTGGGTGTTCAGGTGTACTTCAACAGAAACTGCTCTGCTGTTTGCAAACGTATGTAAATATTAGATGTTGGTGGTAGTTGAATGCCAGCCGTTCAGTTTCTCATCTATTTCTCTGCAGTCTTTGGATATTTCGCACCTTTTGTAAGAAATAAGTTGTGAGAAAAGTCAGACGTTTAATAAACTTTTAATCAATTCTTTACATTTGGTTATTTGCTGACAGCTTTTCGTCTGTTTTAAGTTATCAACATGGGTGTAATCTTTTATTGTTAAATGAAATGCTTGATTTAAAAATGCATTAAAACAATGAAATTTCATGTCCTCTTACTAAAATGCTATTTAGCATGTTTTTTCTTCTATATTTTCATACATGCACACTGAAAAATTGTCTTCACCACCAAAACTAGTTCTTTTCAGATAAAAAAGTGAATCACAAGAGAATTGGCATCTTTTTATATGGTTTCTGTGATGTTCTTCACACACGCACGCCGTTCCATTTCTCTTAGCGCTGCCGGTTCTTGCGTCCCTCCTCCTTCTGTCCATCCTGCTGCAGCGCTGGAGGACAGCAGGACAAGAGTCTGATTGATTCGGACGAACCGCTGAAACAATCAAGCCCATTGATTTCCATATGACAAAACTGTCTCATTTATTCCCCACTGTCACATGAGTCGGGCCCTGCATACCAGGCTGATTTCTGCCCTTCGGTCCCCTTTGAGGGTCCATGCCCACAGGCACAAACAGGCCCATCCATCATGTTTATGGAGTTACATTTTCCCCTCTTTAGCGCTGAATCTGACAGCTAGCTTTTGCCGTTAGCGCTCGGCTGCTTTGGTCAAAGTGAAAATCAAAAGAAGTAGAATAAAAGTGAAGAGTCTCCGTAGCTACGATGAGAAAATCAAAAATGACTTTTGAACACAGGATGTGTCTTTTGCTTCCGTTTCCAGGTGACGCGGCCGTTAAGCTACACAAAGAGGCAGTTTGATGTTGAAGAAGAGGATGTGGACAAGCTCACACTGAGGTGAGCAGCGTGTCTGCAGATCAGGTGTTCTGGTTTCCTTCATGATTCTACATGATTTAGGCCCATTCTCTTTTCTCAGGGTGGACCTGTGGAACGCCAGCAACTTGAAGTTTGGCGACGAGTTCCTGGGAGGGGTGCGTGTCCCTCTCCGGGTCTTGGGTCAGGCTGGGGTTCACGACGCCTGGTAAGAGCAGCCTGGTTGTCATATCACACGCGTGGGTCTTGAACCATCCTCATTTGGGTCTTGAACCATCAGTGCTTTGCTTTTTGCTTTATTTTCAGAATTGCAGTATCAAATATCAATATTGTCTTTAGTAGTAAAGCAGTTAAATGGTAATCACTAATCACTAATACTCAACTGGACAGAGAGACCAACTCTTTATTATTTCACACTATTAAATATGCAAATAATAGTTTCTATCACTTTTTATTCAGATTTAATGATGAATGATTAACACATGAAAAAAATCAATTGATTGAACTTACTAGAATTTGAATTTTAGCTTTTACACCAGAAAAATTGTGATTTACACCTGTCCGTTAATTTTAACAACTGCCTATTTGTGTCTTTTTGTCCACCGTGGGCTTCTGTAGAAACTACGAGCTATGAAATGAGCACGTGTTCACACGTGTTTTCTTTTACAGGTACTTTCTGCAGCCCCGGGAGAACGGCGGGAAGTCAGTGAAGGTGGAAGAGCTTGGCTCTCTGCGCCTGAACATAGTTTACACAGAGGACCATGTTTTCCCCTCTGAACATTATACCCCCCTCAGAGATCTGCTGCTGCACTCGGCCGACGTCGGGGTATGTGCAAATTCTGCCCTCGCTTTGGCCGCGAGCAGCCTCCTGGAATCTTTTGCTCCATGTCTGCTCCTCTCCCGGCAGCCCGTGTCGGCTTCCACGGCTCACATCCTCGGGGAGGTGTGCCGGGAGAAACAAGAAGCCGCTATTCCGCTTGTGCGTCTGTTTCTCCACTACGGCAAGATAGTGCCTTTCATCAGCGCCATTGCTCACGCGGAGATCAACCGCACGCAGTGAGTGTGTCCGGAAACCGCTTATCAGCCGCCGCTTAGCGCCTAGCGGTGACGGATGCTAAGATTCGTAATCAAAACAACGCCGCGTCGGCTCTAACTCAGTCTTTGAGTAATCACACACGTCTCCCTCCGCCGCGTAGGGATCCGAACACCATTTTCCGAGGAAACTCGCTGACCTCCAAGTGCATTGATGAGACGATGAAACTGGCGGGGATGCACTATCTGCAGGTCACGCTCAAGCCCATCATAGATGAGGTACGTCACCGCGGACCCACTTAGCTCCAATGACTCCGCCGCACCTGGATGTTTCTGTAATCTTGCGACTCTCCGCAGATCTGCACAGAACACAAACCCTGTGAAATCGACCCGGTCAAGCTGAAAGAGTCGGAGAACCTGGACACAAACAGGGTAAGAGGAGATGGTCTGGTGGTGTGATGATGTGTGTGTGGGTTCTTTGTGGTGACGGGGTTAACCGCGGTACTCCGCTCTGCTTCAGGAGAACCTGCGTCACTACGTGGACCACATCTTCAGCGTCATCACTACCTCTGGTGTCCGCTGTCCCACCGTCATGTGCGACATCTTCTTCTCTTTGAGGGAGTCTGCTGCCACCCGTTTCCAAGGTAACACACTTTTTGAAAAAACTACTTAGCATATCCTGGTGGTAACGTATTGTTTACCGCCCCCTGTTGTTGGATGTGGGGAACTGCAGCAGCAGGAATGAATCGCCTCTACTCTCTGAAGATGTTTTAATTTTATAGTTTATTCATGTGAAAGTGGCCACAAGTTTATCACAGCGTAGACCTTTTAAACTGTGGTTAATGTCTTGCAAATAAGGAAACTAATTTGTATTTAATTCAGAACTCAAGTGCTTAAGTCTCTGTTTGTTTATTTTTGTGTAGTGGATCCGGACGTCCGCTTCACAGCCGTGAGCAGTTTTATTTTTCTGCGGTTCTTCGCTCCGGCCATCCTCTCCCCCAATTTGTTCCACCTTCGGCCACATCACCCAGTGAGTCGCATTTTCAAAACAAACACTCACAACATATGGAAAAAGGGTTTGTCCATACATGTCCATAAATTTGTCCTCCAGGATCCCGCCACCTCTCGAACCCTCACTCTCATCTCCAAGACCATCCAGACGCTGGGAAGCCTCGCCAAATCTAGATCGGCATGTTGTTTTTTCTTCTTCTTCTTCTTCGTCTTCTTCTTCATCTTCATCTTCTTCTGAACTTGTTGACATTTCTCTCCTTTTAGGCCAATTTTAAAGAGTCTTACATGGCTGCGTTCTATGACTACTTCAATGAGAAGAAATATGCAGACGCTGTGAAGAATGTGAGTGTTCGGATGGAGCAGTTGGTGAAACTTATTCTAATTTCAGTCAAATAAACCAATTTAGATATTGATATCCACTCTTTCATGCCACAGTTCCTGGACCTCATCTCAACCTCTGGAAAATGGGATCAGAAAAGCATCGAAACCCCCATTATGCTAAAAGAAGGGTAGGGAAGACAATGATTTTGAACCTTTTACATTATTGGAAAGATCCTACATCACTTTAAGATGTTTAAAATGTCATCTCGTCACGGCAGTGTTGTTCTTGGTGCGATTAATGCCGACCTTGTTTGTATTTTAGCCAGGGTTTATTCGACAGAGCCCTAATCTGAGTTCATAGCATGTAGGCTAAGCAAGGCTAACCGACTGCTCTTAGGAGATTTGGAGATGTTGCGTCCAGGTTTCTAATTGAATCAGGATCCAGTCAAATTCTTTTAAACATGTGCACATGTTATTCCTGTGAAGGGATGAAAAGTGTGTAGTTGACAGTGCTTGTTGCATTTCTTCGCTCACCACCCTGGCCTTCTTTTGTTTTTGCTACTCGGGCGTAGGAGTGTAAAGCTCACTATAAAGAGGGTTGATGGGAAAGGGTCTAAAACCTCAAAGGGCAGGTAAGAGCTTTGCTATATAAAGGCTTTGCCCTCGTGACCCTATGTATGTGTGTGCACCTTAATCCCCTTCCCTAAAAAGAGCCAAACGTCTTTTCCCGACATCAGCATCACGCATTATGTAGATGCTGTCGCACTTTTCTTTATATCAGGCCTGTACATCAGCAACATATCAATCTCCTCCACTGGGGTTTTTCTGCTGTCCAGAGACACATATACAGGCTGTAATGGTATAAATTTAAGTGTGAACCATATAGCCTGCCTAGGAAGCATCGCCCGTGCTGGTAGCCCTCGTCTTTCCAGACATGCTTGGTGTGATGGTGACAGCAAGGGGTTGGTTACTGTACAAACATTTCTGGGATGTCGTCTGACCCTGTGTACCCTGACCCGTTTCTAACGCTCCAGGCACGTCCGAACGCAGCACGTTGTCGGAAATTAGTTACGTAGTTTCTCATGTGGGAGCTTAGGGACGTTGGTGTTTAAAATAACCCCGGTGCTTTACATTCCATCCTTTCCTGTGGTCCTTAACTTTTTAAACAGCCACATCCTGGTGCTTCAGGTGTTTTCCCACATCTGGCATCTCAGAGTATTTTCCTCTGAGATGCCAACAAACGAGCCAACGTTTGTAAAGGTCAACCTTTTGCACCGGCAAAAAAAACAACAATAAATATCCACTCCTTCCCTGCAGCTGACACCGACAGCAAGCCTTTCTAAGATTTTAGTCTGGTGACATGATAATATAACTTTGATGTGTAAATAAACATGGACTGTTCAAGGTGATAGTTGTTAGGAACAGCAACCTTACAGACCTATTTCTTCTCGAAGCTCATAGATTTAAATCCTAAATATTTGTCACATGTGCAGCGGTTGGTGAGCAGAAGGCGAGCAAGTTCCCAGTAGAATGATCAGCACCAGCGCCTGTGTGTTTTTGGAGGATGCCTTATCACTATCATTAATCGCATTGTCTTTTCTCAGGTTCATGATCAAGAGAGCACAAGGGAGAAACCGCTTTGGCATGAAGAATTTCAAGAAGCGATGGTTTCGCCTGACCAACCACGAGTTTACCTACCACAAAACCAAAGGTGAGGGAAACCACACAGTCCTCAGCAGTGAAAATACAATTTTATGGTTTTTTTAAAAAAAAAATCATCATTTTTTCCTTTACTTCCAGGAGAGGGCCCTCTATGCAGCATCCCCATTGAAAACATTCTGGCTGTGGAGAGGCTGGAGGAAGAGTCATTCAGGATGAAAAATGTGAGCCTCCGCAAGTTCGCGACCCCTAACATTTTGCCTCCAGTCCGCGTTTACACCCGCGAGAGCAGAGACAGCTCCCTCACACCTGTTCTCCCTCCTCTACCAGATGTTCCAGGTCATTCAACCGGAGCGAGCGCTCTACATCCAGGCCAACAACTGTGTGGAGGCCCGCGACTGGATTGACATCCTGACCAAAGTCAGCCAGTGCAACCGCAAACGATTAAGCACCTACCATCCCTCAGCCTACCTCAACGGCCACTGGCTCTGCTGCAAGATGTCTGCAGACACAGAACCAGGCTGCACGCCCTGCACCGGGTAGGAGGGTTGGTCAACAAGCGTCCAGCGTCACACACTCGTCCTCCTGTCTGCTCTCATTCGTGCTTTCATGTCTGTTTCAGCGGTCTGCCAGCAAACATTCAGCTGGACATCGATGGAGACAGAGAGACTGAGAGGATTTATTCCCTCTTCAGCGCATACATGACCAAACTGATAAAGATGCAAGGTCGGACTTCAGCCTGAAGGCTTTCCCAGAACGCGTGTGCACGATACCATGACTGCTGTGTTTACATATGTTGTTCCACTCCCTGTTTTCCATCCCAGAGGCCTGTGGAAGTAAATCTGTGTACGACGGGCCCGAGCAGGAGGAGTATTCCAGCTTCGTCATCGATGACCCCCAGGAGACCTACAAAACCCTGAAACTGATCGTTTCAGCTGTGCAGACCTTGGAGCAGCAGCACACCAAGTACAAACGTGACAAGTTTAAAAAGACAAAGATCGGCAGCCAGTAAGTTTACGTGTGTGTTTGTCTTGTCTCTGTGTGTGAGAGAGTGTGTGAATACAAGCATTATTGTAAAACTGGTTTTATGCGTTTTACTCATTAACGCCAGCAGGGGGCGCTGCCACACCGCCCACGATTATTCTATAACGCGATAGTGATCTTTGCAATTTTGATTATCAAATCATATATTTAAGCTCTCTATAGTTTTGTTACATTAGCTTGGAATAGTTTATTCGCTAATTTTGCTGAGCGACCAGCAACACGTTGGAAAGCAAGTGTGTTCCCGTCTACATACATGTTCCTGCCGACTGTCAAACACCTCCCATGTCTTTCTTTATTTTCAGGGAACATCCAATAGGAGACAAGAGTTTCCAGTGCTACATCCGCCAGCAGTCTGAGAACTCCACTTACTCCATCTAAGCATGGCCCCTCTGTCCTGCTTCTCAGATGCCCAAAACCAGCATATCTTTTTTTTACTGCACAGAAATCCACCCTAACAAAGCTCGGTGTCTGTTTTTCTTTGTAATACAAAGTTTGTATCACTTCATTTTTAATCTAAGGTAGCATCTATGCTTAAAGGCACCGCCCCTGCCCCCCAATCTCGCCTGACTGGCTGTTTTATGAGTCAGAACCAGGCTGAGCTACGTAGATGGACTTTGGATCTGGACCGCTCCAGATTTCACACACCTCACATCAGCAAGGAACATATGGGAGAACATTTGTGCAAGGAACAAGGGAAACGAATGAAGAGGCAAATCACGCCCTACTTCTTCCTCGTCTCCTGTCGGCGATGTGTCAGAGAGAACAAGCAAATGTTTTCACTGGACAATTTAGACAGTGACCGAAATGCACTTTAAAGGCCTCCAAATCTACGGATGAACAAGCCTCGCAGCACACGTTTCTTTGTTCTCCTCGTCTTTTTTAAAGGCTTATTTTATCTGTTTCTTTTGTATTTGGTTATTTGTAAGTCGGTAAAATGATCCACTATATTTCAAAGTTAGAAAAGAGGAACTGTTGCAGTCTTCCCCCCCCTTCAAAATCTCTCCCCTTCTTCTTCTTTTTCATGTTTGCGTTTAGATCGGCCCTCAGCCTCCACAGCAAGGCTGTGCGCTTTAAAGACAGGCAGGGAGGGAACGTCGGGGGACCAAGCACAGCGGACGGTAGCTCGCGTTGTCGATCAAAGTTTCGTTTCTCAGCCTCACCTTCGCTCTGCCCAAACAGGTTCGCGCGCTTCTAATCAAACCTTGTGGATGGTTGCGTGAATTTCATATCCGCCCCTTTATGAAAGGATGGCTGTTTTTAATTCTTTTTAAGCTGTTTGAATGAATGTTGAACAGTCTGTTTACTAAGAATGGCGCATTAATATTGACTACCACAGTTAAATGTTATAGACAAGGTCAACGCCACTGTATAGATTAAATCCAGGCCTTTCTTCCATCATTTGACGACTATAATTTGTCTAAATCAAAACAACGCCGCGTCGGTGTTGGAGCTTCGTTTATGCAGATTTGCAAGAAAAACAATGAATCTCCTGGATTAATGTAAAAGCCTGTTCAACATCCCTTCAAACCGATCCGAAAAGCATATGAAGACAAGTCAAAGCGCCTGTTTCAGGACATTTTTATTTCTTCATCTTCGGTCATATTTGACGGTGAAATGGATGGTGTGTGTTACTAGCGTTGCCCCGTCCGTCGGCTGCCTGTGTGGACATTTAGTTGTGTCTTATTTCGGCACCTCTGTGCCCCTTTACTCTAAAACCTGTTTATGTATATTCCTCTGCTTTGAACTTTACCTGTTGACCCCCCCCCCCCCCAGAATCTGTTGAAGGTACAGGATATCGTCGTGAACTAGTCGTGTCCATCCTCAGTAGCGTCCACCTTTATCCACACGTACGCTCACCAAACCGGTGCATGTGTAGTATAGTTGTCGTCACGGCGATGGTATGGTCATTTTTGTGCATCCAGGTCATTTTGCAAACATTCTTTTGGTACTTTATGAAAGTTAAGTACTTCTTGATTTGACTTGGGCGATTCCAGGATCCCCACCAGTGCCAGTCACCACTTTTGTACAATTTTTTTTTTTTTTTTTTGGAAAAACAAACAAACAAAAAAAAAAATCATCGAGATGTCTTTTTTATATGTCACAACCTACGAATCTTACACTGTCTTGAAACAGTCAAGCGATTATTCCGGCATCTTTTGTCCTGAATGTGTTGGTCCGGAACGAGGACGGTCCTCCACAACTTGACTCTTTTCTAACACAGTGTTGTCGTGCAGAAATCTCGCTGTGTGTGAAGTGAATGACTGAGGCGCGTGTGTAGGTGTGGTTGTGTTTGTAGGTGTGTGACTGATAGGATGGGTTATATTGCCAATTTGATTAATCCAGTGTTACAGGTCAGAAATAGCAGAATCCCCTGTGTTTTTCTTTTGTTTTTATTTCAAATTCACTGCCTGTAATCGTCTGGTCTAATCTTTCTCTGTCCTCTTGCATAGAACCACTGTTCCATTTGAAGGAACCTTTGCCAATTTATTATCTCCAAATGTTTCATGGGTGTACTGTAGCACAGTCACATTGTTAAAAATCAAGAGAGCAGCATTGCTTTGACCTCTGACCTCTGGTAAGTGTTTGATTCTGACATGTACTAACTCTTCTCAGGGTCACAACGCTGTTTTGTTTTTTTCCCTCAAGCTTTTTCTCTCAGCAACCATATTTTTCATCACGTTCATTCAAACGTTCCCAGAAGCATCAGCTGAGTTGGAAGACAGACACCAGTTACAGTAACTGGAGTCCCGATGGTGGAACCATTTATGCAATAACAGTGTTTCAGCATATCTCAACGACTCCCCCCTGACACACACAGACATGGATAAATCCGTTTGATTATCACAAATTAACAGTCCGTACCCTAATATTCAGCAGTAAAATGCCTCTGCAGATAGAAAATATAAAGGGAGAACAGTGTATTTTGTACAAATATTTTAAAAGTATTGAACTAAGCCTGATATATGTTTGTGTACATAAAATGCTTGAATGGTGAAAATGTGATGTGTTTTTTTCCCCTGAATAACTAAATGAAACCAATATTAATGCAAATGCCCGTGTGAGTGTCTCCTCTGTTCCTCCTGCCCCCGAGTTTTGCATCAGGAGCAAACCTTTAGTTTGAGTTTTTTAATTCTAGATTCCTACCAAAGGTTTATATCAAAATAATTCTACATATGTAAATCTCTTCATTTACTCCCTTTTGGGACATCTTTATTTAAAAAATAGTTCAATATGATTTAAAATGGATTTTAATATAAATGGATATGCACTATATTTCCTATTACATGTTATTTCTTAAAGCAATTTTCAAACAAAAAAAGCTTTTAAATCATAAATGTTACTTTTAGATATTTCTGAATTGACTACTAGAGTTTAAGACAGGATAATTAAAATATTATTCATCAACGTGGCAATGCCCTTAATGCGTTATTAGCAGCGTTTTATATGTTCATCAAATTAATTAGTGATATCACTTGATTTTAGTCATCCTTTCATTGTGTCTCTTGCCATATAATACATAATATGTTTACATGTATTTGCTTTATATTTAGTTAACTATAACTAACTATATAAGTTCGACGTAATTGTTATCATTATTAGTTCGGTATGGTGTTAACAGCGCCCTCCAGCGGCGGACAGCTAACTCTCCCCCAGCTCACCGCACGGCCCCCGCCTCTCCTCCTCCTCCTCCTCCCCTATTCGAAAACATTTTCGGGAAGAATAAAGTTCCCCCCCCCCAACCTGTCCTCAGCCAGTCTTCACCCGTAGCCAAAGCGGGGCCTAGCGCGAATCACGACCCGACTATGCGGAGACAGAAACGGGCGTTCGGGGACTCTTTGGCCTGTCTCGTGTTTCTCGTGACGCTCGTCGATGCGGGCCGATGTAAGTATGCGGTCACGTTTGCGTGTTCGGCGTTTGCAGGTTTCTGCTCTAACAACTTTTGACACCAGTGCGAGGGGGGGGTAAAGAAGCCTCGGTCAGCACGAGCTGCTGGTTACATTCACCGAGGGGGTCATCGCGGGTATTTCTGGGAAATAACGGTTTCGCAATTACCTTCATTTCCAGGCCAGTTCACAGAAAAAAACATAATTAGGTTGTCCGTGCAGGCTCCAGCCCCATCAGCCATGTGTCATGACTAAGGGGGGTTGGGGGGGGCAAATTCCAGTTGGGATCAGTTAGAATAACAATCCCAATTTAGAGAATACAACAACAACAACAAAACAAACATGCGCCACAGGAAAGATGATGGCTTTCTGAATGAGTTGCTGGCTGTGCACGTTTCTCCCAGTCCTGAGCCCGAGCACAGCTTCCCAGTTCCTGAGGAGGCACAGGAGAGCCAACTCTCTGTTCGAGGAGAGCAAGCCGGGCAACCTGGAGAGGGAATGCATCGAGGAGCTGTGCAACAAGGAGGAGGCCAGGGAGATCTTTGAGAATCAGCCCGAGACGGTGAGAACACCTGAGGGAGCGCTCTGCTTTCACATTGGAGCATCAGGACCACATGTTGGAATTCACACACATTCCCCCCCCTCTTTTAACCCCTGTATATGTGTAATGCACAAACCATTTGTTTGTCTTTCAGGAATATTTCTACCCTAAATATGTTGGTAAGTTTTATGTACTTCTCGAGACGGCCCACCTTTTATTTCCCACTCTCCTGTTCTGATGAAGAGCTCTCCCTCCCCTGCAGTGTGTCTGGGCTCCCACCGTGTCGGCATCGGTAACCAGCATCCTGGTATCCCCTCAGACCTCCGCACCTGTGTGACGGGTGAGGGCCTCCGGTGCAAATCCCCCCTTATTTTCCCCTGTTTGTTTTCTGAAAAAAACCTTCTTTTTAAAAAAAATTTTGAACGTCAGAGATCAATAACCAGTGCTCGCCGTACCCGTGCTACAAGGAGGGTTCCCTGCGCTGCGTGGACGGACAAGCGTCGTTTATGTGCGTCTGCAAAACTGGATGGAAGGGCCAACGCTGCGAGGACGGTCAGTTCCGTAATACAAAATACGCAGCACTGCACGGTCACACCTGATAACACCCCCCCCCCCATATTTCTGTGAAAATGGCTGACGCCCGCTGTCATGTGACCGCGCAGACATCGACGAGTGTTTGGATCCCGAATATCCGGCCGGATGCAACCAAAAATGCAACAACATTCCTGGTAGTTTCCAATGCCAGTGTGAACGTGGCCATTACTTCCTTAACCAAATCACCTGTGTGGGTAAGACTCCATTAGGTCCAGCTGTGTTTATTGTTTTATTTATGTGCGGAGGGACGTATAGAGCTCTTGAGCTCTGAGTAAACATGTGTCTGAAGGGTGTATGACCAAACATGTTATCACAAAAAGACGGTGTCCAGCTGTTGTCCTCATCGGCCCGACCATTCCTATCATCGACCTGTGGTAGCTTCTTAAATAAAAACTTTCAAATTATTTTTTTCAATAGAAATTCCTCTGATTTCTCTCTCTCGCTGTTTTGTAGACAGCGTTTATCTCCTTTGTTTAAAATGCTTATCTAGTGCAAAGTCTCCACAAACACACGCTGAGTCAGTTAACAACTATTTGTAGATTGTGCTGCAATCCATTTGACATGTTTTTTTAATTTTTGGATTTAAATTCGTTTTTGCTTTTTTTCTTCCCCCCTTTATCCGGAAAATGTCAGAAAATATTGAAACATTATCCGTTTTATCTCCCAGATAAACATGGAGCCTCTTGCTGGTGAACATTTGAGATATTTACCGTTTGTAGTTGGATTTTGAAAGGTTTTTTCATTGATATTGTGTCTTTTTAGGAACATCCAAAGCATAAGGATACAATAAAATACAGTCTGCTCTGTCAAATAAGTTTCACAGTTTCACAAATGTATTTTATGAAAGAAATATTGTAGCTTTTGGAAAGGAACTCTTTGGGTCTGCTGTCTTGGTTATTTTTGGATTTTTTTTCACACTTTTAAGATTGTGGATCCAGTTGAAACCCCCCTCGCAGCCATCGATGAAGCTTATGTTGACACATTATCCATCTCATTACATGGTTTAATTCAACAGATTTAAATTAATATCCATGCCTTAATTGTGATTTGGTTTTTAACTATGAGCATATGTTAAAAACAAAACTCAATTAATGGGTATATATGCATGGTTGTTTGAATAATCTGCTGCGATGGCTGCATTTTCTTCATCTCTGTGGCTAACTTAATCCCATTTTTGGGTAATTCCTCACCCTCGTAGCGTATTCTGCGAGTTAGTTTTTGGCCGTGGCACTAACGGCGAGTGTCGGTCTGTCCCAGATGTCGACGAGTGCCAGTTATACCCCAGCATCTGTAAAGAACCGGCCCGGTGCGTCAACATGCCGGGCATGTACGAGTGCAGGTGTCCTAAGGGTTTCCGGTACAACTTCACCTCCAAGACCTGCAGCGGTAAGATGGCCACGCACGCGGAAATTGCTTTGATTTTCTAAAAAAAAACCAAGCCGACCCGCGTCTCTGTCACTTCCTGTCGTTTCAGACGTGGATGAGTGCGAGATGAGTGTGTGCGACGGGATCTGCATAAACACAGTGGGCAGCTACGAGTGCCACTGTGACGGTCGCCTGGGCCTTCGCTTGGCAGAGAACAGCCGGTACTGCCAGAGGATCCCCGTGTGTGTGGATTTATACGACCACAAGCACTCAGAGATGTTGTACCTGGGGGAGCAGTTTTCGGGCCTTCCTGCGATGTTCTTGCGTTATCGACTGCCAGAGAACACAAAGTGAGGAGTCGGTGACAAACGCAATGATTGTTTCTGTTTTGTCCAGGCATGAGCGTTCCTTGGATTTCTTTGTCTTCCGTTTTTTCTGCGTCTGGCCATCAGGTTCGCGGCCGAGTTCGACTTCCGCACGTTTGACCCCGAGGGAGTCGTGCTGTACGCGGAGTCCTCTCAGGGCTCGTGGTTCATGCTGGGGCTGAGAGGCGGACACATCGAGGTCCAGTTCAAAAACCAACACACGTTCAAGCTAACCAGCGGCGGGAAGGCCATCAACGATGGACAGTGGCATGTGGTAAGAAAGGGTATTGCCCCTTCTGCAGCCACTTCATTGCTAAAGGTTAAAGAAAGGAGGAAAAAACAGCACTTTTGAAGCCGCGCATGTGTGATTTGCAGATCTCCGTTGATGAACTGGAGAGCAGCATCAGTGTGAAGATCAGCAAGGAAGCCGTGATGAGCATCAACAGCCCCCAGAGTCTCTTCACGGCAGTTAATGGCAAAGTGGAGACCAAGGTCTACATCGCTGGTCTGCCCGAGCGCGCTGACACCATCAAACCTGTAATCTCATTAGCGGCGATCGCACGCAGCCAAATTTACCCCCGTCGCGGCGCCGTACTCACTGTGTTTACCCCGACACCCATTAGATCAACCCTCGCCTCGACGGCTGCATCCGGGGATGGAATCTGATGAACCAGGGGGCGTCGAGGGTCAAGGAGGTCATCCAGGAGCTGAAGAGCAAACAGTGTTTTATATCTGTGGAAAAGGGGTCCTTTTTCAGCGGAATGGGATTAGCCAGCTTCAACATTGACTACAGTGAGTAAGTTCAGCTGAACCGCATCAGTCCGAACCCCCAAATATCGAAGAGAAATATTCTTTAATGTCTACTGTTCACAACATCCTGGCCTGAGTTTGGAGTATGTCTCTGATGGGAAATATTAAACTAGCAGAAACGGAAAATATTGAAAAACTGCGCCTTTGTGCTTGGCCTTGTTTCTACGGTTACGCATCAACAGGTGATTCTGGGAGCTGGTCGGTTGACATAGAGATGAACATACGTCCGTCCAGCAGCACAGGTGTGATCTTTGCACTGGTGAGCAACGACACCGTCCCCCTGTCGATCGCCGTGGTCACCCAGGGAGAAGACGAAGCGGTGAGTCCTTGTCTTCGAGTCTTGACGCAGAAGCGCCAAAGTAGGGGATTCAACCTCGGAACATTGTAACCGTCAATCCTCCAGAACCTGCAGGTGTTCTTGGGCGGTGTCTCTGTGGCGACGCTGGACTCTCTCATGCTGTGCTACCCCGAGCGGCTGACGGTGTCTCTGAAAATCACCCCAGCAGCCGTCCAAGTCTCAGGCAATTCCTCCACCGTCACCTACGTGACGTCCGAGTCCCTGCAGGAGGCCCTGGAGCACCTCAACGCCACCATGCAGAACCCCCTCACGACATATATCGGCGGGATACCAGGTCGGTCAAGAGACAACAAAAGTGCCTTATTCTAATCTTGTAAGAGTTTGCTCTAATCTCCCCGATTCTCTCGGTCAGATGACATCCCTTTACCCGCCACCCCGGTGACGGCGTATTACCACGGCTGCATGGACATCAGCGTTAACGGCCAGCAGCTGGACTTTGACGAGGCCCTCAGCAAGCACAACAGCATCAAATCCCACTCCTGTCCTCCAGTGTCCGCCCCCGATAGCCAGCGGGACGTCCTTCAGCCCCCTGCGGAGTGACCCATCCCCACCACGGACAATGCAGGGATGAATGTGGGGCGGCAAACATGGGAGACAGCTTTTGGAAAAGATGTAGGGGGGTTGAAGTGGTAGTTGGTTGTAGTTTTCTGCATTACACTTTTCATCCATCCGGAGGATGATGATGACGTGAATGAAATGTTAATGTTTTCCAAGAGGAGCTTAGCTCTGTGGCACGAGCATGGCACAATGTTGGGAGAGTGTTTGTGTTTTTATGTAGGAAAACAAACTACTGGTCTCGGCTCGCCATACTATGAAACTACTAGGTCTTTCTCTCTGTTGCTAAATATTGATTTTTTTTATTTTTTTAGTAATTTTCCAACATTGGATAGAGTTGTGTTGAAAACATCACTTTATTTGCACCTTTATTTGCATTTTGGATTATAATCTTCTAGATTAAGGTTTTATTAATTTACAATGACAATAAAAACATGTTTTGGCCAGATGTGTATATTCTTATTGTGACTCACAAAACAAAGTGTAGATTTCTTGCATTGTACAAATATAAATATGTCTAAAACAATTAAACATTTTTATGATAGAGGCCTTAAATCCTGTTCATACTACTCTTGTCTCACTGGCTACTGTGTGTTTTTGTACAATGAAATCAAGGCATTGTTGGCTAATATTCGGATTTATTTGGATTAATACAAATGAATGATAAACAGGTTCACACTTTATTTTCATAGTTGGATTAGCATCACTACGGGGAGTGCCTCAATGGGTTTGGATGGTCTGGGAGAGAGAGGAGAGGAAAGAAAGGTGCATAAAAATCCTGAGAAAATGAGGACAGAGAAGCTCCCAGAGCTCTGGATGCTCCGAACTCCCCTGCCTAACACTGGATCTTATAGATCAACCTCGTGACCCACCATAGGCTGCACACTGGGAGGGTTATTTTTAGAGCAGAGCCTGGGGAGAAAGGAGGAGTCGCTACATTGTGGGACAGTGGGTGGCAGAAGATGGTTCTAAGAGCAACAAAAATGCAATAGCAGGATTGCAACCGATAGGGGGCAGTCTCTGCACATGCATGCATTACATACGTTGCACCTAACCGACAAGTTTTTGAGTCAATAAATCAACAAAACGAGCCTCTAAAAATGCCCCCCAAGCCAAACAACCTCTACCCATTTAAATGCTGTGCACCCTGCCTTGGAGTGATCCTCAAATGTTGCCAAACTTGCGGTCCTGCTAAAGCTGGGTGTCGCAACTCTGTCGGCCCCGTAAAAACAAGTGCGTTTTTCCAAAAGTTTTCTTTCCACACGTAGACCCCCGCATTCGGAGCGACGCGCACGCACGCGCGCACGCACGCACGCACGCACGGGCGCGCAGCGGCGCGGCGGGGCGGGAGGGGAGGGACGGATGAGAGGAGAGTTATCTGCATCGTCCCAAACTCCTGCCAGCACTTTTCACACAGCTGCTCCCCCCTCCTGAAGCGGCAGAAGCGCGCAGTGTTCCTCCGCAGAGTGGGGGAATCCAGTCCGGGCTACAGAGGGCTACGCACAGACGAGGCTTTTTTAAAATAAAATAAACTGCTTTCCGCAATGGGGACGAGGTGAACCGCAGAGGATGGTAGTTGTGGACGGCGTGCAGCAGAACCGCAGGGCAGTCTAGGTCTCGGCGCTCCGCGGCGGGAAGCGAACCTCGGGACGGTAACGGGCCGACGGTCGGGGGTACCTGAACAACACTACCTGCGGCGTTCCGCTGTGGCGCTTAGCCCCGAACGGCATTGACCCTGAGACTGGGGACGGAGGCACGGCAGCGCGGGGGGCTGGAGAAACTTTCTCAGGCTTGACGCAGACACGGCGGTTCAACAATGCGGCTGACCCCGACAAAGTCCCTCTCATCGGCGGCGCTGCTGATACTGTTGGCTGTCCGCTGGAGCGACGGCAGTAAGTAAACATTCACATGCTAACGGCTAGCTAGCGCGCTAATTCCACTTTGACATTTATGTTGTGGCTGCTGATGATACATGCCTCGGTTATTACCAGTGCTTTTAACCGGGGCTGTTTCGCAACGCTTGTTTGCCCTTTTTTTTAATCTTTAAAAACCAGGCAGGCATACTTTATATTCGTTTCTGTTTAGCCTGCTCGTATCCTTACAGGTTAATAAATCGATTCGGGGGTGGGGATGCGTTTCTTTTGTAGTTTCATTGTCCCCCCAAGAGGCGAGCCAGTTTCTGAGCAGACACAGGAGAGCAAATCAAGTTTTCGAGGAGACGAAGCAAGGACACTTGGAGAGGGAGTGTGTGGAGGAGAGGTGCTCCAAGGAAGAGGCCAGAGAAGTGTTTGAGAACGACCCGGAGACGGTGAGTCTGTCATAAATCACCCAACCAGCCCAGAAAGTTGTGGTTTTCCAGTCAAGGTTGCACGCAGGTTTACTCTCCAAAACACCAAACAGCACCACCCCTCCATCTGGCTCCTTGCACTGAGGTATTGCAGTGTCCACAAATGCGCCTCTCATCCCTCTCATGAGTCCAAATACTGTAGTTTCGTCTGTCACAAAAAAAAAAAACATGTTGAAAATTGACGACAGCCACCAGACTAATGATTCACCGTCTGGGCTGCTCTCATTCGTGCAAGTTCCAGTAAATTCAAGGAGGAGACGGCTGTCAGTCTGCACAGTAAGACAAAGCATGTTGCACGGAAGGTGGTGTCAAAAGCCAAGTGAGCGGGAGGTCTTTATTGCGTGTAATCTGTAGGGTTTTTGCCTGATGGACGGATTGGAACGGTCGAACGCGGGTGACCACGCGAGTCCGCTTCCAGAAAAATACATACGAGTGACGCAAGCGGCCTCTGATCCTGACTGGGCTCACTGAAGGCCGCCCGGGGCTTTGCTTTAACAGACGGATGGTGACGTAAAATAATGCCTTTTAATTCAGGACGGTGTACATTTCCTGGCTAATCTGTTTACACACGCCCGTGGCCCT
This sequence comes from Takifugu flavidus, assembly GCF_003711565.1. Lineage (NCBI taxonomy): Eukaryota > Metazoa > Chordata > Actinopteri > Tetraodontiformes > Tetraodontidae > Takifugu > Takifugu flavidus. Next base: position 14,908,515 of record NC_079521.1, on the reverse strand, counting down.
TTTTTTCTGTGTCGTGTGTCCCGACAAACATAATCCATCACGCCGCATATTTGCGGCAGATTAGTTGGCATTCTGAAGGAGTGATTCATGATTCATCAGGCTTTTCACCGATGTAAATACAAAAGCTCCCTGAATGTGGAGAGGCATAAAGACAACATGTCCTAAATGCATTAAATGAACGTATTCATATTTTTGCTGGTTAGTGGGTAGGTCATATCCACGGTGGATGGCGTTGGATGTGGCAGTGGATGACTCAGGGATCACGCAAAAGATTAGGCGGGCGGCGAGACAAGCTGAGGGAGGTGGAAGCTTAAAGTGGCGCTGGGTTTAGAGGTTAAGGTGAACGCAGGTGAAATCCCTCGGGTCGCAGGCAGAGTATTCGTTGCGTGTCAAGCTTTTGTGTTTTCCTGCAGCCTTGTCACGTCACAAAGCTGCGGTCTCATCCGGCTGCATTATTCATCCAGAGTGGGCTTCTCTGACTCTGCAGTTTCTCCTGCTGCAGCACTCTGGCTCTGCAGAACCGGAGAGCGAAGCCTTCCTGATTTGTTCCTGATTGTCGCTCAACAAATGCAGCCAACGTGTCGATATTTAACCCTTAAGGTTGTTCCAGATGACATCTGCGTCACTAAATTTGCCTCACTGTGGGAATCCCTGGGTCGTTCCAAGGTTATAATCGGTCTTCTTATTGATCATCTATTGAATTTGCACATTTACACCTGTCTTCTTCTTCTGCCCCCACTAAAATCTCCGCATTACAGCCACATTTTCCAAAGCTAGGTCTTAAGTTCTGACCTAGATGAGAGGGAGTGCTGCAACCAGGAAGCCAGACGGATGCTGCTGCTGTTGGGAATGCAGAGAATTTTCAGGAAGCCTTTGGCAAAAAGCTGCCCTTGCAATGCAAATGTTAGGGACGCACTGAAATGGAATTTGATCGTGAAATGTAAATTGAGAGCAAAATGAAGGGTTGAAATGGAAATTTAGGAAGGGTGTGGTGGAGACTGGGAGAGCAGATGAAGTCCATTTGGTTCCTCATTCATTTACAAGGAAACAAAAGTTGAAAGAAGACCAGCGTCAAACGACTGAGGGGGGGGGGGGGCATCACCTGCTGTGAAGGCACCAAACTCCTGTGGTGCATACAGCGCACACCTACTGTGTTGGGTCCTGTGTCCTGTGCATGCAGCAAACACATGCTGTGAAGACGTCCGCGCCTTCAACTATATAAGATCAGAACTGTGTTCATTGAGTAGAGATCTCTCCGCATGCTTCCGTGTGTGTATCCTGACTGACTGACTGGATTAAAACCATCTCCTATGCAGTAACTTAGATTAATAGTTTTTCTTCTCCAAACGGCTAAAAATTCCGCGACAGCACCTTCTAAGACTCTCACTAAAAAATGGATTTTGATATAAATGAAGTGCAGTGTGGCTTGTTTTCTCTCTTGTTTGCTGTGTTCTTTAAGTGACACTTGCTAATTTGTCTCCTGTTCATTTAGGATTACTTCTATCCCAAGTATATGGGTAAGTTGTCACTTGGAAGCTTGTCCCCTCACAGATTATCCACCAACTTCTTTCTCATCACATTTCTCTTTTGTCTCTGTCCAGCCTGTCTGGAAAGGTTTGGAGATGCTGAAAGGAAGAAACAAGATCTGATTACATGTGTCCACAGTAAGTTTGCACTGCCTGCCCCTCTTTAGCCGCCTTTGTAGTCCAGTTGGGTTTTCCACTCGCAGTTTAGTGCAGTTGTTTCGACAGCTGTTGGGCTTTCTCTGTGATAAATGACAAGTTAATCTTCTATTAGCCCCCTTAATTTGTGTTGTCACAGCAGCAAAAAAGGATACCCAAACAGACAGAGCAACAGATGCTGGGGGGTCCGGCTGCACTGCAGTACCAATCTGCAGCTTATCCGCCCTCTGGATCTATAGGGAAAAAAGACGGCGTGCGTAAGAGGATGCTGAATCATTTTTTGCAGCGTGGCACACTTACCTGCTCCTGCAACTTTGAGGGCGGTGTACTCTATGCGGGCATCGGCGAACCCATGACTGAAGCTGCAGCTCTTTGCGCTTCGTGCCACTCATTGGTGAAAGAACGCCACACCCCTGCAGCCGTCACACACTCACGCACGCTCTCGGTGGGTAACTGCATCAGCTCGCTCCCTGAAGATGTGACATGGAAAAAACAAAAAAAAAAGTCCTTGACAGTAGCAGAGCGCCGGCTTTCTGCTGCATCAGGATACGAGAACCAGCACGGCTTTGCTGCAATTGGCTGAGGCGTCGCTTTGTGGATGGGGGAGGGGTGGCGGAGTGACTCAGCTGCAGAATTGTGGCACCTTTTTAGTTCTTTTTGTCGTCTCTCTTTTGCATTGGCTCAGTAGTTTACACACTTTCAAGCTTCTATTAAAATCTTTTTGCTGTCTGCATATTAGTTTTGGGTTTGTTTTTGTTTTTTTTACAGAATATTGGAGTTGAGGGAATGTTGCTGCTGTGAAATCTCTGCTCGTACATTTGGGAAATTTACTATTCATTTCTTTTAAATTAGGCATGTGGTGTGAAGGAACAGCTGATACTGAGGCAGCTCATATGCTGATACCAAAATAGCTTCGAGCGTCTCCCTTTGGCACTGATGGGCTGCAGATCACTGCAGTCCCACACAGTTGAGCATAAAGTGTTTCGTTTTTTTAACGTTCATATTTAGTTTTGATGTCTTAGGATTTCAGTGCAAATACATGTTGGGTTTTTGGTTTTGAAATCATCTTCAACGGCACGAGTTACTAGAAAGTGGTCTGCATTTGAAAACAGGACCTTCTTATCTTTCCTGTTTCCCTCATTTTCTTCAAACGCTGTCTTTTTCTCTCTCAAACTGCTCAACAAGTCTGGACATGTAGATTTTAAACTTCACCACTAGGAAAAGGAAACTGAGTGGGGAAGAACAAATATGTGTAAGTGCACGTTCACCCACACAAACTCAAGTGGAGTGAAATGAAAGTATCCTCAAAAATGAGAAGACGAAAGTGAGCAGCGCCGGATTGTCTGCTTTCCCTCAAATTTGGAAGCTCTAATGATTTCTTTATTTTTCAGAACATACTCTAGCATTTCCCATTTTTCCCATTGTCGTTGCTCTTCAAAACGCCTCTAACAGAGCTTTTTTAAGCCACGATACCGTCCCAATCCCTGTCTTTTCTCCCATTCAAAGATATTCCAGACCAGTGCTCCCCATCTCCCTGCAATCCCGGAGGTACGGTGCGCTGCGAGGACAAAAAGGGCGACTTCCTCTGTCACTGTTTCACAGGCTGGGCCGGAGCCAGATGTGAGAAAGGTAAAGTTGCTGCTGTGGGTAGCGAGAAGGACAGTTGTGTGTGCATTTTAGCATGTGCACGTCTGTAGTCAGACCAATTTGACGTTGGAGGTGGCGGCAACCTTCCCAATAACAAAACAGCTTCTGAGAGTTAGTGACTACAGTTACGCACAGCAGTTAGAGAATACTCCCAATCTACTGTATAGAGTTGCAATTTAAGGGAGAGAAAGATCAGTTTCTGTGATTTATGGCATCAGCACCCTTCCACCCATTTCCACTGTGACTCATCCTGCCACCTTGCAGCCGAAGGAAAACCAAGACGGATTCGGGTTGACTCGGACTGAGTCTTTTCCACTTGACAACGGCACTAAACACTCCGCCACAATGACATAGTGTGTCAGTTATGTGCAAGTCTAACAACAAATCCATAGGAGACTCTTAAGTTGAACCGAAGCCCAAGCACCCGTCGCCACTCAAGACCTCGTGGACATTAAGAAATCCTAACTCTTAAATCTTTATTCAGTCACAGCTCGTGGTGCTGATGTTTTTCCTGCATTCATGTCGGCTGTATCACCGTCTTATGTGCAGATGTTGATGAGTGCAGCAAGAGAAATGGAGGGTGTGACCACCAGTGCAACAACACTATGGGCAGTTACCGTTGCTCCTGTCACCAAGGTTACATGCTGGTAGGACGCCACATGTGTGACGGTAAGCTGCAGATGTGGATGGACGAGAACTGAAGTCACATCATTGGATTTTTAAAATGGGAGCATCTGGCTGCGGATTCACATTTTCAAGTAATTTTAAATGCTTTTCTGTGTTGGATCATCTACTTCACTGCGAGCACCAGGTCATTGTTGTCTACTTGATACAGTTTATCCACTACACCCAGTTAGTTTAACTCAACCCAGTTAAAACTGGGCCCTCCAGCCAGTATAGCTGATAAGAATGATATTTATCACCACTTCTCCCATATATTTAAATTTTTTATACCCTCAAATACTAAATAAGTGTATATTTATGCCTTACAGATGTGGATGAGTGTAAAGACGCAGAAGTATGTGGAACAGCGAGTTGCAAGAATAAAGAGGGCGGCTACGACTGCTTGTGTGAAACCGGTTACGTCTACGATAATGAAACCAAAAGCTGTGTTGGTGAGTGTTTGTACACTGATTTCTGAGAAGTGGGTGAAGGGCTGTGTCAGCGTTGGGGGGGGTGAAAACTGCAGCTGGGGTTTGGAAATCCGGACAGGAAGGTAGACGCAGAGGGAGAGCAGTCAGTTGTTCTAGAGATCAGTTCATTTAATAGTTGAAAAACAAAGATCGTAAGAGGGATGTTGGAAATGTGTGACAATTCTTTAAGATTGTTCGCACAGGAAGAAGTAGATTAAAGATATTATCTATCTATAAAATAAGTAAATAAGATAAGAGTTGAGTACTTGTACTGCAGGTACAAAGCCAAAAAAGGATCCTTTGGTATTTATTAAGATAACATATTAGGATTAGTAACTAGGAGTGTTGGTACAAGCTCTGATAAGAATTCACAGACTCCAACCAAACTCATGCATCACTGTGTGCCCTGTTTTGCCCGGTGGTGGAAACTGAATGTTTTTCTTACTTCCATAAACCTCCTCTGAGATAGAATCACCAGCTTTTTCATGGCCTTTTATGGTTGTGTACGAAGCCCAGAGATACCAGCCAGTCCATGTCAAACCCTGCCCCCCCCACAAACAAACACACACATGCACTTTATTCAAGAGCTGTTTTCATTCCCTGGTTGTTGACAGAAAATAATTTCTTTTGCTTTAACTGGAAAAAAGGTTTGCAACTTTGTTTCTGTAACTGTCATCTCTCTGTCACCTCCGCGCCTTCAAACGGCAGACGTGGATGAGTGTGAGACAGGTGTGTGTGCAGAGGAGTGTCTGAACACTCCCGGGAGTTTCCATTGCTTCTGCGATGGTCGACAGGGCATGAAGCTGAGCCAGGACCTCAGGAGCTGTAAGGTGAAATACACAAACTCTCGCGCAAAAACCGTACTGAAATTTGGGGCGGACGGAATCGGTGCTCAACGCAGGATGATTCATTAATTCAAAATTCGTTTCAGCCTCTGACTCCCTGCATGTCGCCGTCTCTGAAGAAGAACTCCCGTTCTCTCTACCTTGGCCGCATGTTCAGCGGCGTGCCGATGGTGAGGCTGCGTTTTCGCCGGAAAATTCCAACCGGGTGAGAACAACGTGCCTTTCTGGGTCGGCAGCAGAGGCTCGAGACGCTCCTAATTTTAATTCAATCCTGCTCCCCCCCGACCAGCTTTTCAGCAGAGTTTGACTTCCGTACCTACGACCCCGAGGGGGTGATCTTTTTCGCCGGAGGTCACCTAAATAGCTCATGGATTGTGCTGGCGATGCACCACGGGAGGCTGGAGCTGCAGCTCAAGTACGGCGCGGTCAGCAGGGTGACCAGCAGCGGACCCGTCGTCAATGACGGCCAGTGGAGAAAGGTTGGACGGGACGCTGGCAGAGCCGCCTCCATCAGCCGAGGGAACGCTCTTTACACGGCTCTGTGCTTCTCTCCTCAGATCTCAGTGGAGGAGCAGGGGCGGAGCCTTGTCATTAAGATCGACAGAGAGGCCGTCATGAAGATTGCGGTGAACGGCGATCTGTTCACGCTGCGGAAGGGCGTGCACGAGCTCAACCTCACTGTCGGAGGAGTCCCTTTCCGGGAGGACGGCCTTGTCAATCAGGTTGGGTTTTTTTTAAACAGGCTTATGATTTTGTACAGGAAAGAAACCATCTGATTAATATATTTATATCGTGCCCCAGGTGAATCCACGTCTAGACGGCTGTATGAAAGAATGGAAGTGGTTAACGGGAGAAGATACGTCCATACAAGAGACCATTCGCTCCAACGACAATATGCAATGCTTCAGCACCGATGACCCTGGAGCGTATTACCCTGGAACAGGCTTTGCTCTCTTCAACATCTCTTATGGTACACTGTGTGTGTGTGTGTGTGTGTGTGTGTGTGTGTGTGTGTGTGTGTGTGTGTGTGTGTGTGTGTGTGTGTGTCTGTTTAGGGTTTGTATAAAAGAGCTTTGCTATTTCCTCTAGGTACTCGATGTTATAATTGTTTGGATAAATGTTCACGGACGTCCGCCACTGGCTACTTATCCAACAGTTATCCTCGTCTCTGTTTGTATATAAAGGTCACGACCTGCTGTGACGTCTCTTTTATGCATATATGGACATAAAATTCCCGCTGTTGTCACTTCAGAATCCCAGAACCTGAGTGTTCAGTTGACCCTCCGTCCAACATCTGCCATTGGAGTCCTGTTTGCACTGGTGCACCAGGACAGAGTCCCTCTCTCCGTTGCCCTGGCCGATTATCACCCAGGCACCGACGAATGGCGAGATGTGAGCTCTTATTCTCACTCTGCGCACGTGTGCGGTTTGATTTTTGTCACCGACGCCACCGTTTTCTGTGCGTTCAGTACATCTTGGTAACTGCAGACGGCGCCGTCCTCGCCAGTGCTCCCGCCCCGCTGTGTGACGGCAGGAGCCACGAAATCCACGTCACGATCTCAGGAAACCAAACCCTGCTGCTGGTGGACGGGCGGTCGGGACGTAGCGAAGACACAGAAGTTCCCATTGACCTCCTGTCCCAGTGCAGCACCTTTATAGGTGGCCTTCCTGGTGAGGATACTCCTTTACTGAACGGGATATGAGGGTTTGGGTTAAACGTGGTTGGTTGTTAAAGTGATTATGTGTTTTATTGACCTGTGTCGCGCTCAGATGTTCCCCTGGTGTCCACACTGGTGTCGGCTCCCTACAGCGGCTGCATGGACGTCCGCATTAACAGCCAGCCTGTAGATCTGGACCAGGCCGTCCACAAACACAACGACATCCGCTCCCACTCCTGCCCCCTGCTGGACTCTCTCCAGTGACCAGAGTTCCACACAGATTGTTCAGGCCGTGAGAGATGATTTCCCATATGTTTTATCAAAGCTTTGACCAGTGGCAAGATATTTTTAGATTGGAATGTAAAAAAGAACTGGAGCCTGAGCCCAGAACCACCCTGTCCTTTTACTGTGATGCTGCATAGAGCTGTCTGCAGGGAATTTGAGCTCTGCGAAATGTCTCTGTGAGTTAGTTATTCAGCAAATGAGCAACACTTGTATTGGTAGATGAATAGGACTTAATGCTGCACAACATTGCCTAAAACTGCCCGTGTTTCACAGACTTGAATGCCCGTCAGAACACCAAAGGCCTCGTCAGGGTCATTTTTTAGTAGCCTGACAGGCTACTAAATCAGGCAAAGCTGAGGCCGTGTTTCTGAGATTTATGGTCTGTTCAAATAGCTTGAAATAAGAGTAAAAAAGAGATACAACAGCTTTCCTGGGAGCAATAGGTATGAACAGGTGCTTGTGTGTTTGCCTCATAATAAGTTCCCCTTTTAGAAGCCCAGTTCCCTCCTTCACGTGAGCAGGCAGGTGCAGTTTAGTGTTCTGTATAAAAACCTTGCACAGCACTGCAGGCAGACATAGAGTGCAAGTGAAGCCACCCCACCCACACACCCACTTTGGTAAATTAGCACTCTGTGTCTGTCTGCAGTCTTAAAATTCAACCATGTGCCTCCAAAGAACAACCCAAACTTCCCTCAGCTTCCCTCTGCACAGCTGAATTGGGTCAGTATTAGAATTGATTGAATAGGCTGTGCCCAGTACAGCAAAAGGCCCCTTCTTTCCCTCGGATTCACCTCCTTTCCAGTTAATACCTGCCATATATCAAACGTATTGACGCTAGTTAGCCACAGAAGCACAGGGAGAAGGGGCCCCCTCCTCACAGGAGACAGCGAGCACTGCATCTAACACATCACACAAGCTACTGAGAGTTAAACGATTGAGCTGTAAAATAGTAACTTTGTAAATAATGTCACTGTACAATGCTTAGCGGGGTCAGAGAGAGAGGGAAAAAAAGCACTACCTAATGGCCACTGGGGATTTCTGCACATTTAAGCAAACCCAAAATGAGTCCTTCACAATCATCCGCTTCCTAAGGTAACAACAGTTCCTGAGAAAATACAGCGCTGTTTTGGTGGTTGTTGTTTTTAAGCAAATATTTTAATCCAGCAAAAATCAAGAATGTCAGGAGCCGCGTGATGGAACATTACAAAAGGGCTCCATTGTTATGTTATGTCCCTCTGTGTCGCTTTGTAGTTTGCTGATGAGTGAATGCCAGAATATAGAGCTTGACAAGTTATTTTTTTATTTTTATCATGTGTTGTTTATTGACATGGTTTTAGTTCTGTTTTTGTTTATTTTTAAACATTATTTTACACTGTAACTGTCAGTAAAATGATGAGGGAGGTCTGGTTTTAAATATTTAACTTCCCTCATCACTGAAAAACCCTAATAAAAAATGATTAAAGCAGTTGTACAAACAGAGAGTAAAACTCTATTTTCCAAAAATATCCTTTCTATGCTGTGTGCTTATGTCAGAGCCTTGATTATTATTACCCGACCGATGAAAAGGTCTTAAGATAAGCTGTTTATAAAGGTTGTTTACACCCTCTGCTATAATCACAGCAATTTCTGGACAAAAATAAATGCAACAAATCCATTTATGAAGGCCACCCTTTGTTCTCCGTTAATAGTTCTGATCAACTCTAATGAAAATGATGGTAGAAAACTCTGTTAAAGAACTGATCAACTCGAGTAAACCTTGATTTTAGGCCTTATTTTTAAAGGGGAAGCAAATGAATTGAAAATGCCGTAAAGCACGACGGACACGGTGTGAAAATGTGCAAAGTGTTTTATTGAGATCAAGCATTTAAAATGAGAAAATACAGGTGAAATCGCAAACTCAAAGAAGCAGCTGGGGTCCTTAAGATGTGCACATAAAGGGCGAAAACACTGGATTTAATTTTCCCATTTATCTCTCTACAAACAAGAGGTTTAGCCCCAGATTGTAGAATTTTTGCTTTAAGATGTTGAGCCCTTAATCCACACGTAGACGGCATAAGCATTCATTTCTTACTGAGCATGCATCATCAATAACGTACAGCCTGTCAACTGGGTTTTAAAGTGCACGAGACGAGTCACAGATCCACAACGGCGACGTTTGCATCCTTTACCTTCCACTTTAGATTTAAACTGGAGAATGAATCTAAACGTTGAACAGATCAGAGCTACACTCTACATGGGAGCGTGACGCTGGCCCTTTCCCCATCTAAAAGTCAACTACCAAACATCTGGAGCTACGGGGGGGAGGGGGTCAGGCTGCTGTAGCCGTGGGGCTCAGCAGGCGTACGGCGGGGGTTTCTCAAAGGCGCTGTAGGAGGGTCCGTAAAGGGCGGGGGCATTAGGCGTCAGCATGTAGCCCCCTGCGTCCTGGGCGGCTCCCTGAGGCTGCGGCTGGGTGACGGCCTGAGGAGGCTGCTGGTTCTGGTTCTCCTCAGGCAGGCAGGGGTTGGAGGCGGCTCCTGCTTCAGGAACAGGTTGAGAGGTGGCAGAAGGCTGATAGCTGCCGTTGTGCTGGGAGACGTGAAGACGATGATGATAGCATTCAATGGTCCGCTAGCATAAACGTGTTAAACGTTCGTGGTTTTGTCCTCACCTGCATCGGTATTGGGAAGTTGGGGTAACTGGGCAGAGTTTGTCCGGAAGGACAGAAGCCGGAGTAGGTGAGCATGTGCTGGGTGGGGTTGTACAAGATGTGGGGCGGAGGCGTGGGACTGGGAGCCATCTGCAGAGCTGGCTTTTGCTGGAGGAACACAGGACACAAAGGACTTAAAATGGGGTGACGAATCAATAAATGCAGGTCGTCTAAATCAAATCAATAAATGTCTTGGGTCCAGGTTGGGTTTGATGTGTGGGGCTCCTGGGGTCAACAATCGATCATTTAGCTTCATATACGGCAAACAAAGGTGGCTAAAAGTAGCAGAAGAACATGAGAAAAGGATCGGCGGTGTTTCCCTTTGACACACATCCTGGGGATCAGATGGGACGAAACAGATGTCAGGGATTTTGGGTGGCTCATTGTTGGAGAAAGTATCTAGATTGAAGTCATAATAAAAGCCTCTCACATTCCTCTGGACTCTCCATTGTCTTTAAATCTCCTGCCTTTAATTTATTTTCCGTCCTCCTCCAAAATGGATCCTTTGTTAAACATATTTAAAGATTTGTTCGAATCCCCCCCACCCCGCGCGCTCTGTTGATGGACGGATGTGCCAACTTCTTTTGGAAGCAGCGCTCACCAAATCCTTGTAAGCTCCGAGGATAGCAGCGGCGATGATTCCCAGGAAAAGGCCGATCACGTTCAGCACCACCGAGGCCCACAGCAGGCGGTGCAGGTGGATCACGTCCCAGCAGCTGCCGACCCCGGTGAACTCGTAGTACTGTGTGTGGTACTCTGTGCTGGGAGACCAGGGTCACATGTGCACATGTTTTCATTACACGCATTCAAACAAGGCCAAGCATGTGCAGTTTGTATTTAGAGAACAAAAAAGGAACTTTGGAGAAGTGCCAGAATCCCATGATTCATGCAAGCTTGTGTTTCTGTCAGTGATTTTCCCACAGCATCTTCCATAGCCTGCGACTCAGATATGTTTACAAGTTTTAAGAGCCTTAACTTAACTATTTACTGCAAGGACTGTGCTTTACATCTGCCCGCCAACAGTTTGTGTGTCTCACCTCTCACAGTTGTACAGGTAGCAGCAGTAGCAGGTGTTGCTCCTCAGCTTCAGCTTGCACGATTTGTCAAACGAACGACATGTCACCTGCGTCATAGTGGTCATCCTTTTTAGTAATCCCTCGTCAATACAAATGAAGCAACAGCTACACGGTGTGGACAAGTGACACGGAAATGGTAAAATACAGTTGAGTGCAGTTCCGCCTTTCGCCACTGGGCGCCAGTAGACACCTGGTTTTTTAAATCAAGCGCTCAAGGAAGAAGAATGTTGCTGCAGCTCCACAAAACAGGTTTAAATAATATGAAAACAACTTGAACGGTGAGTGATATTTCATTGATTTGAAGGTAAATAGCCTTTATTGTGTAATGCAACGTTGGTTTACGTAACACGTAGAAAACGTAGAAAACTCCACATAGTGGAGAACGGTACACAAATGCATTAAAGTATGTTAAAGGTGCATTTTTAGGGTGAATTTTAGGGTAAATTGGGTGGTTTTAAAGAATGTGCTTTGAAATATAAAAAGAAGAGTCCATTTAAAAAACCAAAACAAATATTTTTTACGCGAATGGCTCTTTTTAAGAGACAATAAAACACTTGATAGACAGCCAATTGGAAACAGTTCAAGATTGATAGAGCCATGTCATTTAAATTCACTTTACCTTTATTTCCAACAGCATGCATGAAGATTATCTGAGGACTGAAATAGCACAAAACTCTGCGCTCTCTACTGCCCCCTGGCTGTAGGTTTTAGTATAGCTTTTAAACGCCTCTGCTGAAACTGCTTTTTTTAAATTAGATTTTTCCTCTTTTGAATTCCGTGTCGCATGTTAAAGTGCTAGAGTGGTTAGTTAATCTGATCTGATAGCAGATAGTAAAAGCATTTCACACAAAACTAAGGCAACAGGTAAACAGTATTTAAATGAGACTCAGTCACCTCTGTGTAGTAGCTGTCATAGGCGTAGCCCGAGCCACTGCTGTAAAAGTCACACATGTCCTCCTGCAAGGGCCTAATGTCCTGAATGAGAGACAGAGGGACAGAGGATGGTGTTTAGCTGGGGGTGAGGGTTATTTCACATCCCTCTTTGGTTTAGGCCCCTCACTTAATTGGTTAGTCTTAATTATAATGAGCTAATCTCTATTCAAATTTCACCTAATGTGGTCTGCTGCTAAAATTGACCCAGGAAGATGAGAATACATGAGTGTGGGGCATTCCTGCAGGTGCGTTACTCACAATGAACTCGGAGGCGATTATCCCGTCCACGATGGCACAGAAAAAAGATGCGATCACTCCGATGCTGATGAAGATGATCGCCGCCAGGAGCTTAGGGACAGAGTTTAAAAATAGTTTGTATCAAAAGTTAAACCTTTGGAACTTAAACTTGGCCCTGCTAACTGTCTGTGCGCACTCTTGCAATGGTGGTGAAGGAAAAGTATGGCTGCAGAAATGCTTTGTGGGTAATTAAGGGGGAGGACACAACATAAATGACCTGTTACACCTCCAAGGTCAATCTAATTTTTTTCAATCTGCTGCTCTCTCTTTTTTCTCTCTCACACATCATTAGGTAACATACAAGAACACACACACACACACACACACACACATTTTTGAAAGCTTTATGCTCTGACTATATTTCATTGGATAAACATCAACAAGTAATTTGAACTGATCTGGTAAAGAAATAAACATGCTTTTAAATTGTATCTCTACTCTCCATTAATGAGAATCTACTCTTAAATGTTGATAGGAAAATGACGCCAGGAGTCGCACAAACAAACTCTGAATTTCTCCCAGAGGTGCTGGTTACAGAAAATGGCGTCTTTTATCAGCCGCTGGTCCAGGCGCTCCACTTCATTAGAGCCTTAAATGGCTTCGTTTTTATGGGCTGCGAGGGGGAGATGAGACCAGCAGCCGAGACAATAGAGCCTGACAAGTGCATTACTTCACATTACCTTAGCACCAGCTGGCAGCGCATAAAACACCTCGACACACAGTCGGAGGGGCCCGAAGGCCCCCAATACCCCCCCCCCCCCCCCCCCCCCCCCCCACCTCCCCGATTCCTCTGGAGCAGAGAGAAAAATCAAACGGTGTAAAAGATTCTGGAGTCACAAGGGCATTTCTTTAACAATGACCTAAAATTCTATCAATAAAGACCTGAAAGCAGGGGGAGGATATCAGTAAGGACGAACGCCAACACCAATCAGCTGATGTAACTAAGGTAACGGGCTGCTGCACCCGCTTCTTTCCCCGTTCGCTCAACCGGTGACTAATCGCGGTCGCCGGACACATTGGTAATAAGCACTTGTTGTAAAATACGACCCATTTAAAGGTCCGCCAGCCTGCTCTCCACCGCCACAGGACGACCTAAGTGATGGCGGTCAGTGCGCGCGGAGAGACCGTAGAACACAAAGAACATGAGCTACGTGGAGCGTTTGACCATAAAGAAGCCTCTCGGACCGCTCAGACCCCTTTACAGGGCGAATCCTTTGTCAGTGCAGGAGCTTTGAGGGACTGGATCCTGCTGCAGATGTGCTGTGGAGCTCTCTGAGGGTAAATACGCAGCCGGCTGAGGTCAGAGCGCCGAGAGTTGAAGGAAGTAGAGGGAACATCGGGGTTCTCCGGTGTCCGTCGCGGCTGCGGATAGTTTTTCTGAGCTTCTGCTGGGTTTGCCGCTCGCGTTACAGCGTGAGGAAAGGAGACACCTGAGTGAGGAGGCTGTTGCGCAGGAGGTGCAGAATGCCAACATGAAAGTTTAATGTGAACCCGCCAACAGAAGCAACAATTGCCTCCGTGGTTGTGCTTTAATAACCAAAAAAAAAAAAAAATAAAACCAGAAACCCCAGAAACCACTTCTCTTCCAAAAGTTCTTAAAAAATGCCTTCAGGAAGCTCTGGGGAAGGTGCACGTGTGGACGGGATGCAAGGCAACGTCAACAATACCATGAAAAATTCACAGGACACATAAACCACAGCCAGAGACGGGGTGTTAATGTCACCACGCCCAGGTATTTTCACTCCATCTGAAATTGAAAGCAGGCCTCATTTCTCATACAGTTGATACACTATGAAATAAAATATGAGCCTAGTTGAAAAAGCTGTTCCCACAAGAGCTTTTATTGTGAAATTTAAGGTTAAATGAGCCCTTTCTAAACCTAGAGTATCTAAAAGGAGCTCACAGAAGGTGATACCTCATCAGATAACCCAAATGCTACCATGGTGCTGTAACAGACCTGGGGTCAGGGCACTAGGTCAGCGGGGTCAATGAAGACCCCAGAACAGCCTGTTCCCTGTTATCTGTCCAATTTGACTCCAAATCTTGCTTTGCTCAGCGTCCCATTTTACTGTATGGGCAGATTTCACCGGTCACTGACGTGGTTTTCCTTCGATTGTCCTGCAGTCCAAAGAGCATTTTGATGATATTACACCTGTATCCCTGTCAGGAAATAACCAATACTAATCCGGTTTCTCTGAAATCCAGAGCCAATGACATTCGTGTCCCCAGACCGCAACGTCAGTCGCGTGCTGACCCGGACGCAAGAGCACATTACGCTGAGATGGTGTAATCTGATTTACTCTTTTACAAATTCCCGTAAACTGTTTAGTGAATTTCTGTAACGTGACCCTGGTTCCCATTGTGGAAGCACCTCAGGTGCTGGAGCAAAAATGTTTTTAGTGGCGCTCCAAAAGGTCACCTTGGTGGATGCTAACATGTCACTGCTGCAGTCCTGTTGTGTCTAGGCTAGCTTGCTGGTGTTTGAGGTTGCTAACGTTATTAGCGTGTTGCTAGATGTCCCACCAGGGCAGTCCTAGTCAAAGCACATCCCATGAATAAGCTGGTTTAGAAAACTCACCATCGAGCGGCGGTTTTCCACCAGGTGGATGCCAACGATGCCCAGGAACGCTCCGAAACTCAGCTGCAAGCACAAAGATGCCAGAAACGCTTTTGTAAAACGGCGGCTAAGAGTGGAGGACGAGCGAGGCGTCGAGGACTTACGATGATGCCGGGGTAATATCCAGCGACGGGCACGTTGTCCGTGCGGGTGGCGGAGATCAGGCCGATGGTCAGGACCACCAGAGACAGAGCCAGCAGAGCCACCGTCACCCAGAGGGCCGATCTCCTGCGACGCAGGTACTGAACTGGGGACGGGTGAGAGGACAGCAGTTAACTGGGAGCATCCAGCTTTTCCCAGGCAGGGTCAGTGGGTGAGAGCCAGGGATACACCCTGGACACCAGTCCATCACACACAGAGCTCACCCGGCACAAGGAAAACCAGCAAACTCAAATTCATGGACTGGTGACCTGTCCTAGGTTTATTCCTGTTGATTTCGCTACATAGCACCTGATAACTGAGGCGTGCAACATTTTTTTGGCACCTTATTGTAAACGAGGATGTTATTTTATAAGAAATGAGAGATCTGACTCATAACAGGGTCCTTAATCCTAAAACATTAACTGACAATTATTATTAGTCCATAACTGATTCTTCGAGTGTTTTTTTATAGGATTAAAACAATTTATTTTAAAATTCCCTTAGCTGAAAAGGATTTAAAGAAGCTGATTTTTCACCATCCAGCAATCAGTTAATTACCTGTGTAATGATGTAATAAAGCCAAATTAATGGGACGGTAAATGACAGGAAATAGGTCCAATTATTCTTATGACCGTGTTACTGCCCTACACATGTGCATGACCGGTTGGTTATTTCTGGCAAAATAATTTGAAAATCTAGTGTAATATTTCTCTTTGGGAGCTGGATACAGTGTAATAATGCAAAACAAATAATTCTCCATTGAATATTGAAACAGTAAAACACAGGTTAATGCATTCCTGCAGATAGGAAATAGATTTTCACAGCTAGGAGGTGACAGGAAATGGATTAAAACATTTAAAAACAGACTTTGTCAGATTTGAGGATGGCAGAATCATACCTGATGGATCCTGGATTTCTGGACTTGTTTCTTGAGTTGCTTGTGAGGTTTCAGGCTGCATTTTGACTCGATTGGGAGGAAAAGTTGCTTAAAAAAAAGACAAAAGACTGGAGCGACGTTTTTAAAGATGGAAGGTTGAACTAATGTTTTTAATTTGTTCCCGCCGAGTCAAACCAGAGTCCTCATCCTCCAATAAAGTTTGATTAGGACTCGAACATCTTTATTAAGCCTGCGACCGTCTGGAAGTGAGACTGCAGCTCAGACTACACTCAGGTGTGTGTGTGTGTGTGTGTGTGTATGTGAGAGAGAGAGAGAGAGAGAGAGCAAGAGAGAGAGAGCTAGAGCTCATTTATCACACATTCAAGTGGATTAATCTCTTTCAATTCCTATTTCACTCCTCATTTTTATGACCTTCTGTCTTGTTTGTGTAGGTTTTTGTGGGTTTTTTTGTATTATTGTCACCTGTAAAAGTGCTTTTGATGACCACCAACAGTAGCGCGGCTCTACAGCGCCCCCATCGGACGACACAGGAAACGTTCGGCTACAGGGTTCCATAGCCAAAAGACTCACACGTTTAATAATAACCATAATTTTCATTTGTTTTATAAAGAAACAAAAAAAAATTGCAGTAAAAATAAAATCGATCATTCCAAAAAAAAAATAAATTTCAGACCAGTCAAAAAAAACCCCAGTAATATCAGTGTGTCACCAAGACGGTGTTGGATATTTAGGTACAGATCTATGGGTTACACTCCTTATGAATCAGTTAAAGCTGTAGACAATAAAATTATACCTCAGGTGCAAACGCATTGTTGTTTTCAGAGAATATGTGTTTGCACCCGAGGTCAGTCCATGTCACATCATCAATGTGCTGAAGCTGCTCATGACACCGTGCAGGTGGACGACTTGGTCGGCGGCTCCAAGATGGACTCGCGCCGCAGGTCGTTGGGCAAAGCGCCGTTGGGCCCCCAGAGTGTAAGCTCCCCGTAAACGCCCATTTCGATCATCTCTTCTTGCCACGGGATGGAGATGTTCCCCGAGGCGAATTCATTGAAAAAATCCCTGTCTGCGTCCTCCAGCTGCACGCCTTTAACGGTGGAGAAGGCCCCCACGTCATCAATGTTCTTTGCGTAAACTGTCTTGGAGTCTGGTAGAAAAGGGGGTGTGAGGATCCCTGTAGAGATGCATCACGGGGGGAGGGGGGACAGCCGGGTGTTATCAATAGCAGTTTACCCATCCAAAGTTCTGGAATGTCTGAAACAGACCTGCGCTCAGTTTCCTCCAGTTGATGTCGCTGAAGAAAGCGTGAGCCCTGAGGTCATCACACGAGCCGTTCCTGAAGCCGAGCCGCTTGTCCACCTCTCTGACCAGCAGGTCCTCGCAGAATGAACGGGCCTTCTCGCTGAACTTCTCCGGATACGTTACCGGGTCGTTCAGGACCCGCTTCTTCAGCACCTTATTCTCCACCTTAAAAACCAAATGTTAAACATATGAATGAGGTGTTTACATCAGGAAAGTCATTCTGTCATTTATACCTTCTCTCCTCGAGTCCTAAAGGGGCCTTTGGCAGCGATAAACTCGTACACAGTGACCCCCAACGCAAAATAATCTACGCTGTAGTCATACTCTTCTCCTTTCAGCAGCTCTGGAGCCATAAAACCTGCAGATGACAGAAGGTAAAGGCACAATCTGATTTATGACATTTGTTGATTCTACTTGTTAAGCTATGCTAGCAACCAGCAGCTATGTAACTACGGAAGTGCTAGCTAACCTAGTCGCCACTATTCATGGATTAGCTATATTTATACTATGTGCACTAAGAAAATGTGTGTGTGTGTGTGTGGGGGGGGGGGGGGGGGGGGGGTGGTGTCACATTTTCATCATTTAGCAGACACTTTTGTCCAACATTGAAAGACGCCATCAAGCCACTGAGCCATGAACAGGAGAGAAGTGGAGGAGACTAGAACTAGGAGGAGGAATCATGTTTTCCACTGTACCTGGTGTTCCAGCATAACCCTTGATTTTATCCTGATGGTCAGCCAGCTCAACAGCCAGACCCAGGTCAGAAATCCGGACATTACCTGCAGGATTGAATGCAGATGTGTCAGCTGTTGTGTGTCACAGAGGTGGGTACGGATGCGAACGACCACCTTCATTATCCAGCAGCACATTTTCAGGTTTGAGGTCTCTGTAGACGATTCTCTTCTGGTGGAGATGCTCCAAGCCCTGAATGATTTGGGCTGCGTAGTAGCAGGCCCGTGGCTCCTGGAACCCTGGGTTGTTCTCGTCCACGTTATAAATGTGATACCTGGATGCAGGAGAGAATTGACTGAATTTGACCAAATGTGCTGGACGAATAAAAGGCAGAAGACCAAAGATGGACGCTGCTGAGGTCTGACCTCATGTCTCCTCCATTCATGATGGTCATGACCAGGCACAACTCTGTTTTTGTCTGGAAGGCGTAAGCCAGGGAGACAATGAACCTGCTGTGAACTCGAGCCAGGATCCTCTTCTCCACCATCGCCCCCTACAGGACAGGATATCAGGATTTCGCTTTACATACAGCTGGTATTTAGTTAAATCTTTCACTGTAGAAAGAAGAAAGAAAATCCAGGTTTGCACCAGCCATTTTTGCACATGTTTTGGAATGACGGCAGGATTAGGAACTCCACTGCACGGTCGCTCCATTTATAAACACGACAGGATCAAATTAATCATTTAAGCCAGTGGTGATGAATGTCCTCCCCAAGGATCAGCCTGGTCTACTCGCTGATGCTCCGGTGGGAAGATTAGAAAGACATTGTGTATATGATGACACACGGAGTATCCCAAGTTTCAAAATACTCCTCAAATTGGATCGTACTACGAGTGAAAGTAGTAAACAGCAGCGCGACAGTTCATACCTCGTAACCTTTCCTCTTCTTCAGCCTCTTCTTGTTGAGCTTTTTGCAGGCATACAGTTTCCCCGTGGCCCTCATCTGACAGGCCGATACTTCCCCAAATCCCCCTTTCCCAAGCACACGAAAATCCAGAAACCAGTCCTCTTCCATGGGCTGCATCTCCAGCCACTTCCACTGCAGGAACCTTTTCAGATACATGCTCTCCAGGAAGAACGTGTAGGGTACTTCCTTGAGGAAGTCCAACACTCTTTCTAGAGTATCAGTGAAAAGATCATCACCGGCATCTTTGTGTTTCTCTCTGATTGCCGTGATGCCGTTTTCTGGCAGAAAGGGGCAGAAATATTTGGCCCCGGGCTCCATGTATCGACTCAAGATCTTGCTTGCTTTCTTGACTCGATCTGCGTCCTCAGCCATGTTGTATTCCTCCACGTCCTTCCATAGGTGGCCGGAGCCTTTATACTCACTTTTAGAGTTTAGGAACTCCTGGAAAAGACGCTTGCCGATGGGCTGCTCGACGCAGACCGTTTGGAATCCCAGGTCTAAAGTCTCCCGCAAGCTTTCGCACACTGTGATGTGGGGCAGCTTGAGGCGGGAATGGTACTTCTGGTCCCGGTTGGCCGCGGGGTTGGCAGTGCCGTCCAGGCTCCCGCGGGCCGAGATGTAGGCGGAGTTGGCCACCACTGTTGTCAGCCCACCAATATCCATGGTGACCCTCAAAGACGGAGAGTAGATGTTAATATCAGATCACGTCCGGGGGGAAAAAAACAAGCAGAGGAAGTAGACGACGATGTAAACAGTCAGCGGGGGGGTATCTTCTTGTTCAGCCGCAGACGCACATGCTGAGCTACCTGACTCATCCCCTTTCTCTGAAGGGACTTATCCACGCCATAATGCTTTATCCTGTGCTAATGCACGTGCTGTCCTATGAGAACACAGCCAGGTCTGTTTTGTTGTGGTCGTATAGATCCGATCCCTAATCATGGGCGTTGGGGTGGAAGAGGCCAGGTGTGTGTGTGCGCGCGCACGCGTGTGTGTGTGTGTGTGTGTGTGTGACCTGAGGCGTCGTACTGAGGCGTCAGTTACATCCATCGTCAAAAAAATGTCATTTGCAACTCGTGAAGGATTAGATTGATATTTATCTTTATGGTCATTGCACATGTAAAAGGCAACAAAACACAAATACATAGAAATGTAATAAAGAAAATTCATTTCAGGATACAGATGTATCTAACATCTGCAGCAGGATAATAAAAGTAGGAAAAGACTCAGTCATGGTGCTTTGTCCCAGTCTTTGCAAGAACAACATTCTATGCAACATTTTACAATCAAAGCAGTTCAAAGTATGTTACAAAAAATAAAACAGAAATTTAATGTTTTCAGACTGACTGTTTTGACCTCAACGTGCTGAAAAGATTTAATGTCATTTTCACGCTTGGCTTTCTCTCTCTTTACCTCTTCTGTGGTTCTCACAGATTTGCTTTATGGATTTTTACCTCCACTGACTTTCTTCTAGTCCTGTGGTGACACGCTGACTGAAAATATTGGAAAAATAAATACAACTGTCTGCAATGCCACTGGGCGTTTCTGTTCAGCTTGTTTCAGCAGCAATAAAAAGCAGCTAATTAAGGTTCATTTGTTGTTTTCTTTGTTAAATCGGAGCTCTGTGCTGCTGCTGTTGAAACCAGAAAATCTATCTTGGGACAGTTTTGAGTGTATTTGTTATTGGTTACCTGCACTAATAGGATGATGATGCGTTCAGGTGTCATGCAAATCTGCCTACTGCGGAGTTTGTGGGTTATCAGCTTACGTGGACACACAAACACACACACACACACACACACGGATGGTCTCTGTTTTGCTTTAATTTTGTTGAACTTTTGATGAACTTTTTCTGAAAAATGAATTTAAACAATGTAATTAAGCAGAAGAAATTAGGAAACATAAGAGATGTCTTAAAATAAACCCAATAGTAAACCTCGTTTTTAAATAAATTAATGATACATAACATCAACAGTATTTAGTTGAGTCCAAAAGTGTGGAGCAGTACAGAGTAAACATGACATGTATGTAACCCACTTTGGAATATAAGACACAGAAGCTGCACAGTGAGACTATAAAGAGGCTCTTAGTGCAGAGCAACGCTGAGCAGGCACGTAAAACGTTTAACTTCCAAGAGCGTGACGTCATTAATGCAACACCGATTCAGAACTTCTGATCAAAATATCTCGTTGGATATCATTTCACTCTTCACGTATTACTTGTGCTTACGAATGTGTAAGGATTTTTTTAAGCCCGAAAAAAAGACTTATTATGCTTTTTCAGTAACAACAATGTATCCTTGAAGAGTTACAGTAGGATCCTGATTCAACTATAGATGGGGGTTAAAGGATATCCCCAAATCTACCATTAACTTCTGTTGTCAAAACAATCTATTACAATTTTAAGACAGGGAATGACAGTTTCGCCCCTCAGACGCTAGGAAAACAAAATGGTTTGATCACAGCAATGTCGAGCATTTGTGCAGTTTAAAAACAACAGTACTGGTGTTCGGAAAGTTGAAATTAGCTTGAATGTACCGCCACACATTGGTAATGGAGAAGTAAACAGTGTGGAAAAAGTTCTGAATACATCAGCTGCAAACAGGCAGTGCAATGGTTTCTTTTGCCCAAAGATTAGAGCCTTTTCGAAAGGGGGAGGAACTCTCCTCTTGCCGTGTCACAGTTATGAGAGGAGGATCCGATCAGGTGATGGTTTTGCGTTGGCCCGGGTGAACCCATTTGTGCGTGCTGATTCTCCACAGCACCGGTGCCAGCAGCAGGCTGAGAGTGGTGACACTGAGGACCAGCAGGTACACCTGAGCAGAGAGAGAGACAGGTAAAAGAAATGGAGCGAGTCGCTCGTCATAGTTACCCGTTTGTTTCCGAGCGTCCGCACAAACGCAGATCAAGTTTTAAAATATTGACATTGTGACATTAAAAGTGGAAACCCCTGCACCCTCATTTATCACTGACCTCTCTTGAAATGATGCCAGCACGACGCGCACGGCTGCTCAACACGAAGGAGAATTCGCTGACCTGAGCCAGACCGGCTGATACGACCCATCGTATGTGCCGCGAGCCCGGAGGCAAGATCACCGACAGCACCAGCACGGCCATCATGAACTGAGGGAAATGGGGGAGTCGAGTTAACCGAGCCAGGGGGGAGAGCGTGTGAAATGTGAGCCAGAGAAGAAGATCTGTACCTTCATAATAACCAGAGTGAGCGTGAGCACCAGCAGGATGGTGAGTTCATACAGCACGAATGTCGGGAACACGTGAAATCCTACAAAGGTATCACAGAAAACAAACACAAAAGGAAAAACAAAAGAAAAATCAAAGCGCGTCAGCAGGTGGAAGACGATATCAGCCACAGATTGTTACACCGTGCCTGACCGATAGAGGCGAAGAAGATGATGGCGAGGAAATCTCTGATTGGCTCTATGCATCCCATGACATCTGCTGTGACCATGTGACCCTGCGTGGACAGCAAAGCTCCTGCCAGGAAACAGCCCAGCTCCATGGAAACATCCAAAAACTCGGTCACCTGCAGGAGAAAAAGTCACACATGAAACACAACTGAGCAGAGGTGGTTGCCAAGTCTATGAACTTTAGGCTTTAAAGATAAAGGAGAGTTTGTCGGAGTTTGTACCGTCAGCATGAAAAAGACAAAAGCTGACATGCCCAGCACCAGGATCTCTTTGTTGTCTTTACTCTCGGCATGCAGTTTCTTGTAATACGGACCGATCAGGAAGGATTTCAGGAACAAACACAGCAGCAGCACAGCAGCCAGACAGAGCAGCACCTGAGCCAGGAGGCGTAAGATGCGAAGGCTGCCAAGCAGCAGGCTGCATTTCACACCAGAAAACAACAAAGAACAGATTTAAAATGTGTTCATACGGAAGGAGGTCACAAGTGGAAAAAGGAGGATAAAATAGGAGCACTGACCCGCCCAAGTCGCCACCCTGTGCTTGGATCAGAGTCGGCATGACTGCGATGAAAAGCCCGAGCTGGACATCTTGCATCACCAACATCCCGAGGAGAACGCTGCTGTAGTCCAGATCACCTGTCTCATACACGCATGTTACTGTACTGCTGGAAATAATCCACACGCTCACGCTCAGTGGGCAGACACAGCTACATACCATCTCTGTCGCCTCTGCTCCCCCCTGCCAGGAAGCGCGACACCAGTGGAGTGCTGGACAGGGAGAGACAGGCGGAAATGAAGACCGTCTGCGTGTGCCGAATGCGCAGGATCTGACCCCACAACAAACCGGCCCCCACCATCAGCAGACTGAGGTAGCAGGAGCCCTGGACTGAAGTCTTCCATACCTGCACAAACACGCACGTGTTCTGTGCCGCTCATAAAAGCAGGTCAGAGAATCACGGTTATGTTTACTTTTCGGAGGCGCTCGGGTGAGAACTCCAACCCAACCACAAAGAGAGTGAAGAACACGCCCAGCTCGCCAAGAGTCTCCACCTGGACCATGGACTGGAAGATGCAGAGAAGAGGAGATGAACAGGCGGAACACGTATGATTGACTCATTCTCTAAACACACAAACGCACCTTGATGCTGTTCAGGCCAGAGGGACCGAGCAGGACCCCGCAGATGATATACCCAAACATGGGAGGAAGCCCGGCCGTCGCGCAGATCCACCCGCAGGGCAGCGACAGCATCACCACCGACACCAAGTCCTGCAGACGCACACGTAAGGCTCAACGTCTCAGGCATCAGGGGTCTTTTAACCAATCACAGCTCGGAGGTTAGCATGAGGAGACGGACTTTGATGAAGTGGTGGTCTGCTCTGGGCATCGTGGAGTCTCGTGGCTTTGTCAGGACATATTGGTTGTTCTGCGAGTCAATGAGCATGCTCAGCCCCAGGTCGTCCTCCACTTCCTTCTGCTGGGACTTGTTCTTCCTTTTTCCACCGTTCTCTTCATCCTCCTCCACTCTCAACACCGCCTCCACGTTTACTCCCTTCATCTACACGAGGTTCAGCAGAGGCAGTGCAGACAGTCAAATTATGCCGAACTAACTGGAGGCGGCATATGAAAATGAAATGACCTGCTTGTTGTTGTCGAAGGCATGCTCCTCGATCTCCTCTTCCAGCCTGTCTGCTGCCTTCCTGACATCCTCCAGGATCTTGTCCAGTATAGACCGTGACTTATTCTGTGCCAAGGCACTCTTCACGGACTCCTGCTGGTGCTTCTCTGCAGCCACCAGCTCCACATACTCCTGTTCCTCCTGAAGGGTGAAGACAAAAGCCAACAGGTTATACCAGACACGCCCACGATTCACACACAGAGAACTAGTAGTATAACAGGCATCTTTGCACAGCATAACAGGCATATTAATCACCATTGTATTCTTCGTATTATTCAATTGTTTGCAGTTTAAAGCTTTTTTGTTGTCCTACTGTGACTCTTCTGATATTCCAAGTCAAAACATTTATTAAAATGTACATGAATTTTCAACATGATTAAACTCAATGGTGATATATACAAAAATCAACATCAGTGAAATAGATTTGATACTTCAAGGATGAAGAGTAGACAAAAGCTGACTCTCAAACTTAAAAGACACTGTGCTGACCAGAGCTGACCTTTATTGCAGCCTCCCTGAGGGCTTCCAGCCTCTGTCTGCTGCCCTCCTTCACGTTCACCACGTCTCTGTAGTCTCCCTGCAGCGCCCTCTGCAGGCCGTGCACCGCCTGGAACACCAGGTGCTCGCTCTCGTTCAACTCCTTCTGAAACACCTCCAGAGTGTGAACCTGTGCGCAAACACGAAGATATTTGATAATGAACATCTCCACAACTCTAGACAAAGCGGCTGGATTTACTCAGCAGAGATCTGTAATGAGCAAACGGTCCATGTGTTATAGTCTGCAGCTTTAGTATAGGTTTTTTTCTTTTTGATCAACAATGTGGATCTTTGCTTTATTTCTTCTAACTGATACCTGGAAGTGTCTCTCTGCTTCCGAAAGGGCCGTGTCCCGTCCGACAGCATCAGCAGCAGCTGCCAGCTTCTTGACCACCACATTCTTCTGACGCAGAAGTCCCACCAGATGTCTACAGTTGCCCGCCACCCAGCTGTGGCGCTGCGCGGCCCCTTTGCTCCGATAAAACTTGATAGCTTGCTGTGCCACCTGGTCCTTCTGAAGCACAGGAAATGTGCCAACTGTGCTGAGGCACAGGAGCCAGCATGCAACCTTCATCCAGACAGTTACGTCTGTCTTCATGTGAAAGAACAAAGTCATTAGAAAAGATTTGGACAAATATGAAGTTTGAGAGAGCTGGTGGAAGGTAAGTGTACATATAAACTAAAGAATTCCAGCTCCACTGTTCTGTAAAACATGTCTAGCCTACATTCATCAGCTTGGCCAATGTGATGACACTTCCTTGTTGCTCAAAGAATTCTGAGCCGGTGCGGTAACTTTTAAATCACACATCTAAGATTTATTTGATTGCATTGTTGGTGGCTGGAGCAGTGTAAATATTGACAGGATGTACTAAATTATATCCATTCTGGGACAAATAAAGAGCTTAAAGAATTAAAATTCATATATTTGAAAGCATTTGTCTGCAACTATGATGTGCTGTAATCGTTGTATTTGCAGCAAAAGAACAAATCCTGCCCTGTTTGCCATAATATTTTACTATCAGTAACAGAATTCCCAATGCATAACACAAACATCACAAGGATGTTTGGACAAAATGACTACATGGCACTTAAGACTACACCTCGGACCGCACCTTTATGAACATGAGTCAAGCAGAGGGAGGATTACGTTCCAAAATGTTCCTCAAATCTTCTTCTTCTGCCTGGACTGCAACCATTCTTGCTGCTGTTTAAAGAGACAGTTTGCATGTATTATGTATCCAGGATTTCCTCCCCCTTTATCTGAATGATGTGTATCTTTGAACCACATTTGTGGGTTATACCAATTCATACATTGAAAACACAGCCCACACACAGACATAACATTTGCACTAGTTTCACAGTATTTTCACAGAAAAAAGAAAAGGAGAAACTCCTGACGGCCAAGAGAAACATCATCCAAGCGAACAGTGACGAATGACACACACACACACACACACACACACACCACACACACACACACCACACACACACACACACACACACACACCAGGAAACACCAATAAGGCAACGAATCTATGACTTTTCCTCCAGACTTCTCAAGAATTTACCTGAACACAACACGACACGCCACAAAAGAGCGCTGCATACCTGTATATATTCTAAGTCCTGGCCGGGCTCTCAACTCCAGTCAACGAGTGGAAAAAGCAGCTTAAATGGGGAACAATCGCGCTGTTGTACACGGCTCCTCCTCCTGCTGCCACATAGCTGAAGCCAGCGTCGATGCAAGCATTCGCCAGTTTACTTTGCGGCTAACTTGTTTTCTTCGACCTCCAGTCGCTAACCTCATTCCTGTTAGCAACAGGATGCTAACGCTCAGGTAGGCAAGCTGTTGAATAAATGATTTCAGAGGTTGGGTGAGGGGTTTTTTTTGGTGAGTGTGTGTGTACTTTTAAAATCTGTGCTCAGGGTTGCAAGTGTTATTCCTCAAAGCTGTCAAGAGTCCCTACGCTCCTGGGACATGTCAAAAGCTAACACAACTTTGCTAGTGTTAGCGAAATAGCTGTCGTATAAGTCATTGTAATGACAATCTTTTTTAAAAAACAGGTCAAAGATGTCGTGGCATAACATCGCCACTGACTGAAGATGAAACACCACATGACACTATCGCTTTTCTGAAATTAAGGTTATTCGCGTTGATGTAACTTTGACCCATTTATTGTTACTTCCGAAACATCTTTCGCAGCCCTGATATGGGATTTGTAGTTTTTTATACTGCATGATTTCTCGAACGGTTTTGAGGAGTGCACAGCACCAGTTATGACGATTTTAACGTCGCACAAAGTATATACAATGCACATTATTTAAAAATACAATATACAATGCAAATTATATATGTAGGTCAAATATGTGAAGTAAGTGGGTCATGTTTTGTTGTTTATGTTGTCGCTAAAAGGGGTATTTTTGTCCATGGTTGTGACGCAAATAGTTTTGTGGAGTTGTATCACAAAACTTTTACAAAACCGAATTAATCAGACGAATAGTTTTGTTTGTTTGTTTGTTTGCTGGACCGGATCAAGAAAACAACCGTCTTCAATATTTAAATTCAAATGACCTGGAAGGTTACGTTGCCAAAACACTACATTTCCCATGAGCCCACACCTTACATGGGGAATGCAGTGCTTGTCACGCATGCGCCTTGAATGTAATTGGATATCTAGTGGGTCAAAACAGCGTGTGATAAAATGGTAGGTACACCCAAATATAAGACACTGAAGGATTTAACTTTGCGAATTCGACCAATCTCTAATCAGAAATAATTTATAATGGGCGTAAAGAGAACATGGGGCCACAGGGAACGGTGGTGTCCTCAGACAAGTGTCGCATTGTCAGGGTGATGTGTGTCAGGAATATGAGGGAAATGGAAGGTCAATTGATATTTGCAGATTGGACAGTCGCTCCTGCGACACGAAGCGTTTTTGGTTGGTCCTCGGTGTCAGAAGATCTGAGTCAAACACTCGCTTGACACCGGCAAATCTTTAGGTTGGTCATTAATTCGATTTGGTGCACAGGAGTTTTGCGAACTAATGTAGCTATACCTTGTGTGCATGTTTTGACACAACGAAGTGTTGATTACTAGAACTTTTTTTTTTTCTTTGCAGCTACTAGTTTTGGTGGAGGTTACTTTTATGCACGTGGTTTTCTGTCCCTGAAACCATCACTTTTGACAAAACTGGGGTCTGTCAGCTCTTAGGCTGTCAGGATAGCAGCAGGTGCCAGGAAGCCTTGATTTGTACAACCAAAACCAAGGTTTCCATAATATTATTAAATCCTACTTTTAACTGTACATACAGTCATTCTAAAATAGGCTTTGAAATGATGCCCACGTTGTTGCAGTTAAAATAATTTTAACTGGTCATTCGACTCCCCCCCCTGGCATTTCATAGACAACAGCAAAGGAAACCAGACAAGCCTCTAACGATCACCTGTGTGCCTGCTTTACCTGTAGCACAAGCTGAAGTCGTCGCAGAAAGACAAGATTCGGCAGTTCATGTCCTTCACGCAGGCTGCGGAGAGGACGGCCGTCTACTGCCTGGCCCAGAATGATTGGAAACTAGAAGTTGCTACAGACAACTACTTTCAGAACCCAGACCTCTACTATAAAGAATCAATGAAAACCTCAGTGGACCGCAAGAAGCTGGAGCAGCTCTACAACAGATACAAAGGCCGGTCTCTGCACTCAACAGACTCACATTTAAAGTACCGGGACAGGCTGGTTTTCTCGCCGTTATTACGCTGTATGTTTTTGTGGTTTCTTATTTTTTTTATTTTTTTTCCCTGCAGATCCTCAAGATGAGAACAAGATAGGGATCGATGGAATCCAGCAGTTCTGCGATGACCTTATGCTGGACCCAGCGAGCGTAAGCATACTTGTGGTGGCTTGGAAGTTTAGAGCAGCCACACAGTGTGTGTTCAGCCGGAAAGAGTTCCTGGATGGCATGGCTGAGCTCGGGTGAGCAACCTTTTTATCTTCCTGACATCGTTTCTGTCCCTCGATCTCCCAGTTTTCACTGGACCTGTGGGATTGTGCCGTTTAGGAGGACTTGAGTAGCACGGGTTTAATGGCTTATTTTTGAGATTGTCGTTTTTCCATCCTGAAGGTGCGACAGCACGGAGAAGCTCAAGGCAATCCTGCCAAGATTAGAACAAGAGCTGAAAGACTCTGGAAAATTTAAAGACTTCTACCAGTTTACCTTCAATTTTGCCAAGAATCCCGGCCAGAAAGGTTTAGGTAAGTGTGGGGAATAGCCTGAAAAGCTTTTACTGTGTCTGGTTAATACTACGTCATCATTCATAATTGCTCAACTTTTATCACCATAGACCTAGAAATGGCTGTCGCCTACTGGAATCTAATTCTTACTGAGCGCTTCAAGTTTTTGGAGCTCTGGAACCGTTTTCTGCTGGTGAGAGCATCTTTTTTTATGTGTCTTGAGTTCAAAATCAGATTGTGACATGTGAGGGTTTAATAAATAGAAGACACGCACACATTTTGACCCAATTGTTGTTTATTTTTATCCATTTAAATGATGTCCAGTGCTAATTGGTTTTTCCGTCTGTTTGTGTTGCGTTCAGGAGCATCACAAGCGATCTATTCCCAAGGATACATGGAACCTTCTCCTGGATTTTGGCAACATGATTGCAGACGACATGTCAAACTACGATGAGGAAGGTGAGGATAGTAAACCCACGATCAACACTAATCAGAAGTGGATTTACACACAGAGAAATGTGGATGCATTTTCCATAATTGACATATTTATTATTTTTAAAATATATTCTTAGCATTGTAACCTTTCCACTTAGTAGGAAAATACTGTTCTGCCAGCAAGTACAGTGTTTACAGCACACAGCTAAGGAAGGAAAGTATTGTTTCTAACCACAATATCATAAAAGTCCCAGCTCAGTGGAATAGTTCCAATATTTTTATGATCTCCCAACTCCATTGCCGACGTTGAATGTCAATTCAGATAATATTTGGTCATTTTCTTTCCTCAGGTGCATGGCCTGTCCTTATAGATAATTTTGTGGAGTTTGCTCGGCCAATTGTGACGGCAAATAAGCGCAGCCTGACATAGTTTTCGCCCACGGCGACATGCAGTGGATGGAGTGTTTCCCCAGCGTTCCTTTCTGACTGACGACTAGAAGTGAGCCAAAAAGAGACGATTCCTCTTCAATAAGCCCAAGTGCAGCTTATTGATGTGATTGTTCTTCCAACTGGATCAAGATGCCTTGACTTTACTGGAATGCCAGAACAGAGCGAAGAACCAGGCTTGAAACAAAATCTTTTTTTAAAATAAGGCCCTGATGGGTGCGCTAAAACGCCTCTCTCCTGGGCGAATTACCGATGGGTTGAACATGCTGCCGGCGATTTTCTCATTTGCACATTTTGTACTGTTGACGAGGGACAGTAAACTCACACGAAAGCATGCAGAGCGAAATTCTAAATACTATAGGACGTGGTGTTTGGGTAAAACCGTGCGTTTAAAAGCTGCATGTTTTTGTTAGCTAGTGAGAAGCATTACCATAAGTGTTGAGGGGGGGTGATAGGATCCTTTCAATAAGAGTTGTGAATGTGTAGAGAGCAGAGAAAGGATACTGTGTGTGTGTGTGTGTGTGTGTGTGTGTGTGCGTGTGTGTGTGTGTGGGGGTGTGTGTGTGTGGGGGGGGGGTTGTGAGGTGGATGTAAAACATATTGCCTCTTGCAATTTACAAACTAATATTTTAGTTTGTTTTAATGACAAGGACTTAAGATTTTTTTTTAAAAATTGACCTTAACCGAGCAACAGTGAGAAACGTTCCTGTCCACAGTTTGGAATCCCCACTTTGAATGGAACAGCATCACACTTTTTACAGCTGATCGGCAGAAGACGTCACGTGACTACTAAGAACAACAACTCTTGTGTGGGGGGCAAAAACCCCCATCTGAGTAAAACGCTAATACTGATGTGCACACCAGGAGCGTTTAGAATCACTTTTGCAATGCTACTACATTATATACAGTACAGTGGATTTACACTGTGTAAACCGCTGTCAGACTGCACTGACTTGCCATTTATCCTGTTTTGTACATCATCGTTACTGAACAGAGCTACAGAACTACTCCGTTTATGGGACGCTATGTCCACTTGCAGAACAGCTTGGTTTTTTTTTTTTTTTTTTTTTTTTTTTTTAAAAACACTGTTACTGTTTTTACTCTGCTTTTCATGGATTTGCATCTGCAAGCCAAGTTTTAAACACTCCTTACAATCGCTGTCTAGACACGGATGTGCAATATAATGTAGCGTCGCTATCGGCTGCAGTCCAGCTTCTTCATAACTGGATGAGGTGAAAAGTTTAAGCAAACATTGTTTTTAACGTGAACGTCGGTTGACTCTTAAACTTTATGCATTAACACTTTAAAAAAAAAAAAAAAAGGTGACAGAAGCTCAGGTACCAGTCACCCCCCTCACTGTTTGAGTAACGCTATGCGTTTGCCATGTTAAGAAAAGCTATGATTTGTAGCAAGGATTTGAAAGTTCCCCACATTGGATCTTTTTTTTTCAACAGAACTACAGGGGAAATGATGATCTTTCCCTTTAATTTAAGGAAATATTTAAGTTTTCTTTCGGTGTGAAGAGATTGGTGCAAGCAAAAACTGAATGCAAATAACTGGGCATAAATCACACGTGTAGTCGCTGGTAAATGTGTAGCATTGTTTATCTTTGTAATCTAAGAAAGTTACATTAAGAAACAAAGATTTTCTATATGACGTGTGTCTGTTATGTCGAGATGGTGTTTTTAACTTTGAGCAAAAAAAAAAAAAAGGTGGTCTTTCACGTTTTCGTTTGTCAACGTGGTACTTTTATTTATGTCAGATTGGTGTTCGGGCATGTGGATCCGCCTCATCAAAACAGTATTATTTTTGCAGCCGATTTTAAAAAAAAAAGTGTCTTTACCAAACGTCAGTGACTAATGTTACTCTCTGTAAGGGGTAAATAAAGCTTCCCTTGGTTCGAAAAAGGTGACTTTATCCTTCCTGACGGCTTCTGTGCAACAGCGTGAGTTGGAGGGTAAAACGACAGCATGTTTAGCAGTTGTTCCTTATCAGGTTGCATTCCTGCTGCATCTCATCACCGCTGGTGCTTTGGCGCCTGGCTTAGGCGGTTAAACAGAAAGAGTTATAGATCCTCATGACTGAGGATTAAACGTGCTTCTGGTGTTTTAGGGGCGGGGGGGTTCGACTGTGGTGATGCCATTCTTACCCTCCTCCCATGGGATGGTGGGATGTCAACAAGGTCCAGCACCAGCTGACGAGCTTGCGCTCAGGACCGGCACCACATTAGCATCTCCTCCACTGCGACCAGCCCCTTCAGTCCACACCCAGCCGCTGAGCTTTTAGGCTTCAGCTCCATGGGGATTTCCTTTTTAGGAGACACCTGATCACTGGCGAACTCCACGCCCCCCCCCCCAGCACAAAGAAAACCTGCCGATAAGACGATGCTGAGTGTGTATGTGAGAAGTCCACAGACAATAGATGAGAACGGAGGTTGAGACGCCGCTATTATGTAGAAGAAGCTTTTTTGTTTTGTTTCTATTTTTCCGTGGGATATTTTGGACCAAGAAGAGTCTGTTGGAGCCCAAAACGATGACCTGCAGCTGAAAGGAATTCAGTAGTAGTTTTGGTATTTGTTAGAGCCACTTTAATCCCAGCGGAGGTGCGCCCGTGTCCAAGAGCATCCGGAGCCAGGAAAAGCAGCCTGGCGTCATGGAGAAGTTCAAGGCAG
Source organism: Takifugu flavidus (assembly GCF_003711565.1). Lineage (NCBI taxonomy): Eukaryota > Metazoa > Chordata > Actinopteri > Tetraodontiformes > Tetraodontidae > Takifugu > Takifugu flavidus. The sequence continues at coordinate 14,876,255 of NC_079521.1, read as the reverse complement.
CCATGGTCCTGGGTGCTGCTGGGGATGCCCTGGGCTACAGAAAGGGTCGCTGGGGAAACTGCACCTCTGGGAAGAAGATCCAAGAGGAACTGGCGTCTCTGGGAGGACTCGGGGAACAGAAACTGGACCCTGATAACTGGCCCCTTAGTGATGCCACGCTGATGCACATGACCACAGCAGAAGCGCTCGTAACAGGTATGTTTTGATGTGATGACAGAGGATTTATAGGTATTTTAAAGTCAGATTATAGTCAAATTTACAGGCAGGACGGTTAAATTCGACCTCTAAATTGTCATGAATTGAAGAAAACCCACATTATCCCCAAATCCCAACTTCAAACCTTTCTTTGTATGCATAATGTAATTCGAAGCAATATCTGATCCCACCATTGGGTTCTTCCTACACTTGGAGGGACCAAAATAGTTTTTTCTATATGGATGATGGAAACTGCAAATCTCTTCTTGGCAGACGGTGTCTGAATGACAATAGCTGCTGAGCTGCCGTAGATCATCATGGCAACCCAACCAGAAGCCTAATTACCTCAGCTGCCCCCCTGCTATTGTCATCCGAAGCCCCCGGTTGTGGGTCCAGTGGATTCCAGGACAGTAAAAGTCCAAAATAGACATAATTTGGAAACGAAGAGCCTCGTTTGTCCTTAATGACACAATGGCAAGTCTGACTCTTTAATCTGCCAGTATCGTGTTTGTCTGCACATGAAGCCAGTGACAGAGGGCTCATCAAATGGTGATGACATCTTTTCAGATTAGGAATCCCTATTTAGCAACAATGTCTACGCACGCACACACAAGCACAAACAGCCCCCCTGCTAACAGGCATCTCCAGCGGCTTGTCATTAAATCATCTTCTAGTTGGCAAATGATGCATTCTAACATGAAACCTGATTCTCACATTTAGTTGAGAGACGTTCTCTCTTCTGCATTGAATGTGAGGAAGACCCTCCAGAATCTGAATTTCATTAATTTCAGTAAAATCCTTTCATGAGGTTTTGAGGATTTTTTTTTTGTAAACGACCAAACAAACGCCGGGTGTCACATAGCCTCTTGGCGGAGGTAACACAGGCAGGATTTTGCATCCCAGTTGACCTCTCGCTGCGTGTGGAAGTGACTGCACTCGCTCTGCACTCGCAGGCATGCTGGCCCTGATCTGTAGCGGGCCAAGCCGAAGCTAAACTTAGCCTGCTGCTGCACTACTCCTCTTGCGTTGCATGCCGATCATGAATGACTCTTAGTTCTCGTGTGTGTGTGTATCCAGACTACTGGTGCCTGGAGGACCTGTACCGGGAGCTGGTGCGCCTCTATGTTGAAGCCATGGTGTCCCTCCAGGGCAGGGTCCCCGATCCTGCAACAGTGGAGGGCTGCGTCCACCTCAAACCTCACAACTTCCTGCTCGCCTGGCACACACCTTTCAATGAAAAAGGTGCTGGAGAGTTAACACACTTCAAGTTGGAGTCCAGCATTACTTTTCTTTTCTTTTTTTAATGTGTGTGTGGGTTTGTTTGTGTGCAGGATCTGGATTTGGGGCAGCTGCCAAAGCGATGTGTGTGGGTATGAGATACTGGCAACCCGAGAGACTGAACAGCTTAGTGGAGGTCAGCACTGAAATCGGCAGAATGACCCACAACCATCCCACAGGTGACCATCTTGGCATCTGTCTTTGTAGAGAATGTGAAAGTACCTCTGAACTGTACATATCCAAAGCAAATGGACAATAAAGAAAGTAGTTTTCACACTGTTTTACAATGTGATTGTGTCTTAATTGATGTACAAATAAACTAGACTGACCAAATTTCAATTATAGGCTTCTTGGGCTCCTTGACAACAGCATTATTTGCATCCTATGCAATCCAGGGGAAGCCTCTGGTGGCTTGGGGCCGCGAGCTCATGAAGGCCATCTCCCTGGCTGAAGAGTACTGCAAGAAGACCATCAGACACATGGCAGGTTGGTGTGTTTCTATGCTTTATAGGAAGTGCTCTGGCAATATTGAGGTAGAATATTCTATCATCTAGCATTAACAATGTCTAGATGCGTCTAGTCACGTGAGATTGTCCCAAAAATATGTTTGACGACGCATTTTCAGAGTATCAGGAGAACTGGTTCTACTTTGAGGCCAAGTGGCAGTTTTACCTGGAAGAGAGAGGGATAGAGAAGGAAGAACAGAAAAATCCTTCATTCCCTGATCGCTATGATGCTGAGGAAACAGACAAGGTAACACACACGTAGAGATTAAGGTGTGCAGAAGTATACATTATGTAATCATGATTGTAGTAAATTAGAGCTGCTGTTAGCTGATGCTCTGTCATACAGATGTATAAGCGCTGGAGCTCTGAGGGTCGTCCAGGCCGAAGAGGTCACGATGCTCCCATGATAGCGTACGACGCTCTTCTCGCCGCAGGAAGCAACTGGGCTGAACTCTGCAAACGGGCCATGTTTCATGGAGGTGAGGGACGCAGCATTAGTAACCTTTTCAAAGCACTAACTCTTTCAAACGCACAGTCTGTAACATCGCTCCGCTCTCTAGGTGAAGGTGAAGCCACCGGCCTGATCGCAGGTTGTCTCTACGGCCTCATGCATGGCTTCGGCCAGGTTCCTCAAGGCCTGTACCAGGATCTGGACAAAAGGGAGCGTCTGGAGGAGCTGGGAGAAGCGCTTTACCGAGCAGCATCCTCCGAGAAGTGCATAGACAAGTAATCCTGCTCTCCACTGGCCTGAACCCCTACTGGATGACACAGGAACTGCGCACGACTGCAGAGCTGTATCCCACACTAGCTTCTAGTCCTGAATAGCATCCCATCCTGTCCTGCTTTAAACACACACTCACACACACAGACAGAATAGTAGTTTTATGTTTCTGCCTGTGGAATAAATGCCTGATTCTGACATCACGTTTAAAAACCAGACAAAGAAAAGACGCCTCTTTTTACTGATCTTGCTTCTATTCTGATAACTTCCCAGAGTTAAGAGAGCAAAGTTGCAATATTTATTTGAACCTGTGTGTGTGTCTGGCCTTCACTTTAATCTGACAAACACACCTTTCCAAAATAAATTTCCACATCCTGATAAATTTTATTAGCATTGTTCTCCATGTGTTAATATCAACAAAACTTGCTGCACTTCAGTCTGTGTTTACAAAGGACAGGAAAAAACCCACAAAATCAAAAGGCTGCACACACTGAACCAGGGAACCCAAAATAACACTTGAATCCAGGAGTTGAGTGTTAAATCGTATTTACCTGTAAATTTGGAGCAACTGCTTAAATCAGTGGAATTCAAAATGTCATATTAACACTGGAAGCACGTTTTGTTGAATTTACAAGCGAGACTTGTTTAAGTAGAGCTGTGTTGTTATAAGAATGAAATGAAATGATCATTGCATGGTGGATATTAATGTAATGTGAATATTAAACAAACTCATCCTCTTAATAATGACAAATTAGTTTCTTTTTCCTGCACAACTCTCCTATCATCCCCTGAACTAATCACCAGCGAGGCTCACCCTCCAGAATGGTCACTATAAAGGGCAATATTTTACATTTGAGAACAGATATAAACCTCAGTTTCCTCGAATGTTTTCAGTGGCAAACTACTCTGGTAGCTATGATCTGCCATAGATGAGTCCAGGAATAAATTCTGCATGTCCTTTATTCCTCCATAGAGCAGATTCTCAGAGAACCAGTAACATCCCCGACGCCGCTATATTAAGGAAGATGGTAAGAAATCGCAGCTGCCACCCTGTGCTCCGAGGCATCCTGGAGAGCCTCCTGCGTTACCTCACACAGGATCTGCCAAAATGGGCCGCGCAAGACGGAAACCTTAAGAAGCCGTGGACCGATCAGTCTGATCAGAGGACTGAGAGCACTGAAGAGCACAAAATGATCCAAGACAAACCTGCAGAGCAGCTTTTAGAGACCCTCGAGACCTACAAGCTGCAAAACAGCTATGGAGCAACCACATCCAGAGACCCGGTACCCCGACATCTCACTACTTTCCAGCTTCTTCAGTCTAAATTCATGCGGTCCAGCTCCAAAGCTCCTCTCACCTGCCAAAGGGAGGTAGGTACTCTGTCCTCCAGCAGAGGAGCAACAGGAGATTCGAAAAACTTTAACACCAAAGAACCAGAACCAAAGAGTCAAACTAGAAGAGGACAAGGACAGAAGAGAGGGGGGAGTGTGAAAGATATAGTTGCCAAGTTTGCCATGGCTGAGCGCAAGGAAAAAGGGGAAAACACATTGAAGACTCAGCCGTTGAGGGCACAGCTGACTGGAAGAGGGACGGTGCTATCGACATTGATGGAGAGGTTCGAAACCGTGGCAACTGTTCGTAAGGGAAGCGCTGTTGTGCAAATCCGGTTGCCGAGTGACGTAAAGCAGATGGTCGCCTGTCGTGAAAGACGGCAACAAGGAAGCGGGGATCAAAATGTACACAAACAAAAGCAACCCAGGACAATGAAAATCAAATCAGATTTAAAAGGACATAACAGCGACAGTGGGCAGCAGCCGGCCCCAGGGCTGAAAACACCTGAAATAAAATCAAAACAGGAAGTGAGTCATGTGAAACGTTCAGATCAAAAACCTGAGGACCAGTGTTCAATTAAAACTGTAAAACATCAAAAATGCAACAAGACTGATGAGAATTCAGACCATCATGGTGAAATACAGTCTAGACCAGAAGAGTATAATATCGCTGCCCGTTTAAAGTATGCAGATCTGGAGTTGTTTAGTTCAATATCTGTCATAGAGGAATGTCTCCCAGAACCTTACAAACCTCTCCCACAGGTAGAGGCACCAATGAAGTGCCATGTTGGAACCATCACCACCTCCTCACCAGTGTGGTTCACATCTGTCGCTCACTCTCCCAAACTACACCCAGCAGAAGCCTCAGGGAAACCTCCGACTGGAGCTTCGGAGAACGGCTCCCATTTAAATCTCCAGAGAGAGGGGAACAGAGGAGCTGAAGACTACCTGAACCCATCCAAACCTGGGACCGGTCGAAAGACAGGGCCCACGCACCTCATCCCACGCGTTCACAGATTTACTTTCCCACAGGATGTTAAAAACCAGCCTCGTTCATCTCAGCGTCCAGCAGAAAACTCAGAAAGCATCTGTTTAAATGCAGGGCAGCCTGCATGTTTGGGTACTTCAAATACTGGTCCGTTGGGTCGTCCGCCCAGCAACACGGAGAAAAAGATGCTTCATGCAACAATAAAAGAGACACAGATGGAGGACAACCCTCACGACGAAGAAGGAAAGGCCAAAGAACTGACACCAGTGGTCACAGAAGATCCAAATACGCAGCAAAGTGAAGAGACTAAGGCTAAAGCTGCAGCTGAAGATGACACGATCAATGCCGTGTCTTCATCTGAGGCTCATCCTAAAGCAGATTATCAGAAATTAAGACCAAAGTACAAAACTGTCAACTATGGCGACCCTTCAGTCAAAGCAGCATACAAACCTAAAATCATCAGGTTTACAGACACTTTCACTTTCTAAACCAGGTTCGACGGTCCAGTGTAGTTAGTTTTATGCATGCTAAGTCTGCTTCTCAGAAAATACGAATATAATCGCCCCAGGAATTACAATTTCCTTAGAAAATAAAACTTTCAGTCCATCACCCCAGTTCTGTTGACACTAGCTCTCTGTTTGTCAACCATTTACAATTTAATTTAGGCCAAGGAGCCATAAAAACAGCCAATTGAGGAAGCAGCGTCTTCCACAGCAGTTTCTTTGCCAGCTACAGTCTTCCTGGTGCAGGTAAAAAAGTGATTCTCCAAAATAAGCTTGTAATGTTTAACTGTCTGCTGTGTCAGTTTTAATAATGTTTTATTCAAACCCTCTTCCAGTCGATCAAAGTTTATGCACGTGACAGACTTTTTACTTTAAAAATTAACTTCTTAAGTGATGGTTTTCATTGGTCAGAGCGAAGAACAATATAAACAGAGAGATAGTTTTATGTGTGTCAGGTTGTCATTGTGTACATTTATAATAAACTCCTTGTTCAACCAAAACAGGTCAAAACTTCTTGCACAATTTTCAACATATCCATGCATACTGTAAAAATTCAAAATCACTCTGATTTGATGATAATAGACCTGCTATTAACGTGATCAAAGTGTCTGAATGACAAAGCCAGATAATCCAATTCGGTAATTAGTAATGATTATTACTAATGGTGGATGTTGGAGAAAGACCGGACAACCCATGCAAGTAATCTTTGAATCCTGGCATGTTCATTCTCCAGTGCAAGTTATAATCCATTCGAACAATAAAAACAATATCTATTTCGTCATTTGATTAAATCTTAAATATATATTGCTATATTTTACTAACAATAATAATGGTGTTGTAGATGAAGTTACACCAAAGTTGTCTGCTACTTTCAGGGCTAATGTTTACCTGTTCTACGCTACATGCAGCTACGATGCCTTTACGTGTAATCGGACAAAACCCAGTATTTTTTAACAATCAAGTATCAAAGGCATTTGGGATTTCATTACCACAAAGCTGAAACCATAAATCAGTCATGAGATGTGTGTTTGTTAAGTGATAAAAGGCGACGGCAAAAGTTCCGCGACCCAACTTAAATTTGATACGTACGTTTCTACCTACGGTTTCTTTACTACGATCAGGGAACGCACCATTGGTCACATTTACGATCCTATTAAAGCTTGGAAGTGGGATGTGTTGGGAATCACTCGAAAGCAGCGCCCATATTGTTCGCGTTAATTCCCGGGACGAACGAACGGGAAACGTTCCACAAATTCAAGAGGAGAGGGAGCTAACCGTGATGCGATGAACGGAATGAACAGTACTTCGTAATATTATTCTCAGTAAAGTTAAATGAACAGCTACGTCGGAACTTGTGCGTCGTGCTAACAGGTGCAAATGGATGGCGATGAAACTCCAGGCACACTCTGGTCATATTTATTAAACTCTGCCGCCTCGAAACGAAGACAAAGGTTGAACTGAAGCAGCTGTTTGGCTTTGGTTGCGAGTTTAACTCACTAAGAAAACCGTGTAAATCCCGGGGGCAGAAAGAACCAGCGTCCCGCAACACGGAGAAAGTTCCTACCGGACTAAGCTAACGAGCTGCGGCTCAAGTGCGATCTCGACAAAAATGTCGCCGTAAACGTTTGTATATTTGCTAGACTTTAACTTATTCGCAGCCAGTTTAGCAAAGGGGATACGTGTCTGCAGCCTAGCCCGGATTATCCCTGGATCCAGCCATGGAGAGAAAGAACCAGGCGAGCAAACCGAGCCGCCTCCCCGCAGCCGGGAGAGCCAAGGACCGAGTCCACAGGTAACATCAGCGCTTAAACCTGCCAAAATGCCTGGAATGAAGGGTCAAAACCCACGAATGGACACAGAAGGCTTTAATAACAATCGAATAATCCATTTCATGCTGTTCATGAGGTCAAATAGTGGTATTTAAATCAAGCGGGGAAAGGTTTTCTCCTTAAAAATAAAAATAATAACTCCCCCTCCCCTAAAATAAAATAAATAATTCCTATTTTGAGACTGAAATGTGCTGGAGAAACTCTATCCTGGACATTTAAAGAATATTTTCACGCACAAACACACCGGACTCCTATTGTAGATGCTGTGATTAAAGCATTTTAAAATAAGAACCACAACCCTGCAATGAAAGATAGATTTTATACATGCTGCTAGATTAAACTTTATTCTAAGGAAGCGCCTGCGGCGTGGCTGTTTGCCGCCTTGTTGACAGTCTCATTTGGGACTTTTCTACAGTTCCTTCTCAAAGAATTGTCTTTTTTAATGCAGGCGTGCATTTGAAGTAAAGATTTCCTGCAACAGTGCTGGTGTGTGGGTACCTTAACTCCAGGGGGTTGGAGATTAAGCTTCAAGGAGATAATCGTGTTACCTAAGGCATAAAGTTTATCCACCAACAGCCTGCTTGTAATGTAAATATAGCACACGTGCTTTATTTGCATTACTACCAAAAGGGAGCCTTTAGTGGCTTGAAGGTGATGTTGACTTTGGTGCGTTTGATCCTGTTGGGTTTATAACTGTTTTTCCATCTAGCGTGGACCCCTATGGTTTCGAGCGGCCCGAAGACTTTGATTATGATTTATACGAGGAGCTCATGTCGGAGTATCTCGCCGTGCTCACCCGACGGTCCATCAAGTGGTCCAAACTGCTGAAGGGGAAAAGCAAAGTGCAAAAGAATGTCAGATGTAAGTGAAAGCAAACTAACCGTCTTCTCTCAAAGGCTTTGGATTAAGTCCTCCTCTCCTTCAGTGAAACGTTACGTACGCAAGGGAATTCCCAACGAGCACAGGCCGCTGATCTGGATGGCAGCGAGTGGGGCTCAGGACCAGCTGGACAAGAACCCAGAATACTACCAGTCCCTGCTCGGAGCCCGCCATGACCCCAAACTGGTGGAAACCATCTGCACAGGTCAGCCATTAATGCTCCACCTGAAAGGCGTCAAACCTGCGTTATAGAACTGAATCTGTTTGTTTCTAAAGGATCTTTGCCACCATTCTTTCAGACCTCAACAGAACATTTCCAGACAACATCAATTTCCGGAAGACATCCAGCCCATGTTGGCAGAAGGCTCTCTTCAATGTACTGAGCGCGTACGGCCACCACAACCCGTCTGTGGGCTACTGTCAGGTAGTAGAGATCTTATGATCCGGCACGTTCATATGCGTATCGTTCCTCTCTGATGTATTTGACTCCCTTTGACCTAATTTAATCCTCATTTTACCCCAGCGCTCATCTTTCTTCTCAATGGAGGAGGAGTAGGGTTAATAATCCAGCTCCGTCCATGTGTAATGAACCTTTTATGTCCTCAGGGGATGAACTTCATAGCTGGGTACCTACTCATCGTGACCAAAGACGAGGAGAAGTCCTTCTGGCTAATGGAAGCACTGCTTGGTAGAATCTTACCTGGTGGGTATTTGTACGTAACAGTCTTTCAGGTGTGCAGTCGCACTTCTACCGTTGAGGCTCAGGGTAATTCAGTCAGTCACATCGTCTCTATTTATCCGGAGGAGACATCTGCTCTTAGCAATCACTGATTTTTTTTTTAAAGGAGGACATTTGTGAGACACGTTTATTTCTCACATCTGTTGTAGTGACACTTTGGTCGGGTCGTTGGGGCCAGTCACCACGTCAGGCTACTTGATTCCTTTCCCGCCTGCTTGAACTTCCTCACAGTCGTCTCCATACTTGTCCTCGTAGATTATTTCACTCCCGCCATGTTGGGGCTAAAGATGGACCAGGAGGTGTTGGGGGAGCTGGTGAAGGTGAAGAATCCCAAAGTGTGGCAGACCATGATGGATCAGAATGTCACATGGACCCTGGTGGTCTCCCGCTGGTTCATCTGTCTCTACATAGATGTCTTACCCGTCGAGGCGAGTCAATCTGATAAGTCCAAAATGGTTTCCGGCGCTCCCAAATGCAAACTGGCTGTTTAGATAGTTAATGATTTCCACCGTGTGCTGTAATTTGACTGGCGGACACACCCTGCACAGCAGCTGTTGGCTTGCCGGGGGCGAAGGCTCGTGTTTGTTCTCCAAACACTGATGGTGTGGACGGGAGTAACCCTTGGAGATATTGAGGATATTCCAGGAAGATTCCAACTCCACCTACAAGCAGCCCGACGCCGACCACAGATCTGTTAACTGTTGCGGTCCATTTCTTTTTTTTAACGGTTATTCTCTCCCTGCAGACAGTTCTGCGAGTTTGGGATTGCCTGTTCTACGAGGGCTCGAAAATCCTGTTCCGCGTGGCTCTGACGCTGATCCACCACAACGAGGCCCTGATCCAACAGGCCCAGTCGCTGCCGGACGTCTGCCAGGCCTTCAAGCAGATCACACACGGCCCATTTGTGGACAACTGCCACAGTTTCATGCAGGTAAAGAGGAAAAGCCCAAACATCCTCACAGGTTCCTTAACGGATTTAAAGTGACTCTTTTTTTACCTTTTTAGAAAATCTTTATTGAACCAGGGAGCTTTTCTACATCAACCTTGACGAAGCTGCGGGCGATGTGTCGATCCCGCATCATCACAGAGGAATCCTGAACCTAAACCCAATTAGCTGTTGCTTAAATGTTATGTATTCACATTCCAGTGGGATGAGCGCAGGCCAGCCCGTGTGCACATTCGAGGCGTGCGACAACAGCGTGCACCCACCAAGTAGTTTGTATCAAACATGAGGAGACATGAAACCACGGGAGTAACTGTGAGAAAGGACATTCTTGGTGAATGCTGAATGAACTGATGATTCCATTAGAAAAGAAAACACATTGTCTTAAATGAGAAGAGTGGCGGCGGTTTGCTGCAGGTAGCTCCACACTGTAGAGAAAATAAACCTTATAAGGACAAAAAGGAAACTCCACACTGTGAAACTCATCTTTTCCAGATGTCTTTAGTCTAATCTGCCTTCTTTTATCAGCTCTTGTCAAGCGCTGATGAATTGTGGCCGTTCCTGGCCTCTTTCACTGGCACCAGGATGGATCTGGTCGGGTTCTCATCATCACTGGTTCCTTTATTTCAAAGTCATTTCTGTTTTAAAGCACTGCTGACCTCAGCATTAATCTCCTCTCTGATGTTGTGCATGTCTGGCTCAACAAGTCCTTCATTCCAGGGATCATCTCGGTAAATCTCTACCGTTGCATTTTTAGGAAAAAAACCCAAACCATCCCGGGGTATTTAGGACTTTTAATAACTTCCAATAAGAACGACAATAGATGATCAAATCGCTTTTCTGTAAAAATAAAAGATTAAATCACAATAAACCAATTCAGTGCGATCATGAGCATGTGAGGAACGCAGGAATCACCCACACATGTTCAGCACAGATAACTGACCTGAATGCAGTAAACATCCTACATGAGGTTATCGATGATTCTACTAGTGCTACCAGACAGGGCCAGTTTAACCACTTTAACTATGACTGGAAAACTGTACACTTCCTAAATTAATTCATTCTTCAGGATTTAAGATGCTGCTGAACATGTCGGGGCGATATGTAATATTACATATTTAACTCCAAACAGTGGACAAAATACTGAAACATTCCAATTTAAGTCTCCTACCTCTGATCAATGGAGTCAGTTACAGGACTAAAAGCGAGTTAGTAATAGAACTGGATCAGAACGGAACTAAAAGCTTCCATGGCTCATGCTAATTAAACAAATACTGGAAACGTGAAAAACAAGAATTCCATCTCCATCCTTTATCACATAAAGGCTCTTGTCAAGATCCACAGCATAGCAAATCAGCACGCCTTTGGCTTCACGCCGTCTGGCAGGGAAAGAAGAGGGCGTAAAATGTGCAATTCACACGCCAAAAACACTCGCCACTGTAATAAAACGCTTCTAACTCATTCACACCTGCTGCTCCGCTCTTTCTACCTGCTCGCACATTCATCTACATTAGATTGTCTGGTATCCAGCGTGGCTCTTCTTCCTGCCTATGAGGTACGCAATGAGGACGATGAGCACCAGCCCAGCGAGAGATGCGCCAACGATGATGGGAATAAGCATCTGGTCCTGGTCCATCTGACACTCCTCCGCTGGACACACAAGAGACAGTTTCAATGGTTTGACGCACATTTAGCATCTCATCAAATCTGGAGGTTAAAAGTCACCGCATGGTGAATATAAAAGGAAGCCCGTACCTGCAGCAAACTGGTTGGTGGTGACTCCAAAAGGTTGGATTTGCAGACTGAAGGTGTTGAGGGAGAACACTGGCGTCACAGCGAGAATCTGCTCTGCGTTGCACATGTAGGAGTGACCAAAGGTGCTACGCAGGTAGCTCAGACTGGCATTACTGGCTGAAAATGCAGCTTTGGAGAGAGACTGGGTCAGTACAAGGATGTCAGTTAACAGCACAGAAACAAGCGCGCTGTCTGCAACGTTGTCATACCAGCCATATCAGACCAGTTAGCCTGCAAGGACAGCCCGCTCAGATGGTACTTGTTGCTTGTGGAGTTCTTTAAACAGGAGAAACAAACCGTCTTAGTATGTATAAAAGTGAAAAAAGGTGGATTATGTAGCTTAATTAATTTAAAATGATGGATGCTCTTACCAGAGAGAAGGTAAAGATGAGGATGGTGGTTTGTTGTGTCAAAATTAATGTAGCACTGCCTTTTTCACACGATCCTGTTGAATTTGTCAGACTGGGGGTCAGATTGACTAATGATTGTATGGTCTGGGGAGGAAGGCACACACACATTTTGTTTCAAGTTAGTTATAAAGGAGGGATACACTTCTTACAGAGGGATTTCCTCGGTCATAAAGCCGTCTTTCACCTTATTTTGTGAACGAGAGAAATAGGAGACATTGAGCTGCAGACCCATTTGGGCCAGAAGACAAGTGGTGTCGTTGCCGTTAACCACGGAGTAAGTGCCCCGCACGGGGGTTCCTGGAGGAGTCGGGGCCGGGGGGGCCGTTGTTGTAGCAGCAGTGGTGGTTGGAGCTGCAGTGGTGGTTGGAGCTGCAGTGGTGGTCTGATCTGCCGCACAGAAACTTTCTGTGGCAAGAGATGAAATAAAAAAGAGAAAATTAAGGGAAACAGATTGAGAAACTCCCATAACTCACAGAAAATGTATTTTTAAAAAAAACAACAAAAAACTTGGAGCTGGACCTCTTGGACTAAGGTCATTTCCTGGCATGTATGCCTCCAGCCTCATGTCAGAGAAGGTGACCGTTGCTCCTCCGACTTGAAAAAGGACAGAACTTAAACAGCGGTAGGTGGTGTTGACCGCTGCCCAAATTCCGACTGAGGATGAAACCACCGTTACCACGCCTAGGACAGATTCAAACACGACAGCGCGGTTAAGCATTTACAGATTAGCGTGCGTTTCATAGCATAACTGTCAGGCTAAATCACTGATGCATGTCAACACAGCGGACGACGCTGAACCTGAGCTGCAGAACTCTGTCGAAGCTGCGTTCTTTCCTCACCTGAGCTGTTGGCATCTGGGAAGACTGACGCATCGCTGAGGTTGTACTGCAGGGTCAGGTTAGCCACACTGTAGAAACTCCCATTGGTGGAAAAGCCCAGACCCAGTGTGTGACCCGCTCCGAAAACCGCCACAAGCCACGGGGAGCTGCCGTTTCCACCGCACGTGCTGCTGTCAGAGTCGACCGTGGCCGAGTCAGGCAGTAAGAACTGTGCTGTTCTCTGAAGAAAAGAGCCACAGATACAATGATGCAGGCACCCTTTGGGTTTTTCAGATTTGGAAAGAAAACACTAAGTATGTTACCAACCGTGCTGTTGGAGGTGTTGTACGTGATGGAGAAATGTGCCGAGAGATTAGCTTTAATGCAGGTTGAATTTCCTTCCTTTACCTCAAGACTAACAGCCTGAATGCAACCTGAAAGGAAGAAAATATAACGAACAAAGACTTAATTACAAAGTGGAATAAATGCTGCGATGCTTAATAAAGCTAGTAAGACTGAACTCAAGCTGGAATATGTACTGTATGGGAGGTTTAATATAGATTTTTAAACTAAATTTAAACACGGATTAGAGCAGCACATCCCACAAGCCACCAGCAGAGGGCTGTAGAGGCCTTTCCTGACTTCACCTTTCACGCTCTGTCAACTCGCTGTTGCGCGTCTGCGTGTGCACGTCAGCGGCTTTAATGCTCCAATGTATTGTATGAAAGCTGGCAGCTGCTATTCAGGACTCGTGTAGCAACCCGATAACCGAGAACTTGAGCTCATAAAAGAAAACTTTCCCAACCACATTGAGCAATAGTGGAATTCAAAGATACATTTCACACTTCCCAGAAGCTGCACAAATAACTGGTCAGTTGTCAGTGGCGATGACTGAAACTATTCTTTCTTGTTTGACCTTTAAACGGCATACCACAGATTCCTATTAACTGTACTGCACATTGTGCTGTTTTCTGTCAGACTTCTGAGATAAAACCTTCTGGGCCCTTCTATATCGGCTCCATCACACCAACGACTGCTTTTCTTCTGGTCCCGCATCATTTAGACTCTGATGAGTTGGTCCTGATATCACAGCCTCCACAGCAATGCTGATGGATCATGAAAGAAATCAAGCTGTTTTCTGGTGGAAAGGGGAAAAAAACCAACCCGCTAAGCTACTGGAGGGTCAATGGAGAAGTATTTGTGAAGTTCACAACCTCTAAGCTACTGGAGGGTCAATGGAGAAGTATTTGTGAAGTTCACAACCTCTAAGCTACTGGAGGGTCAGTGGGGAAGTATTTGTGAAGTTCACAACCTCTAAGCTACTGGAGGGTCAATGGGGAAGTATTTGTGAAGTTCACAACCTCAAATGTGCAAAGAGAAACCAAAGAACTGCTTAAACCAAAAGTAATCAGCAGCAAAATCAGAGGGATGGGTGACATTTAAAAGCTGTTCTGTCGCTATTCCAGCAGCATCTGATTCAGCCCTTCTCTGCAGACAGGTGCCTTCTTCTGCTGGTTCAACTGGCCCCGAAGCAGCACAAGTTGATCTGCTAATGGGCAGCGTGAAAAATAGCCCCTGAAATCACGTGAAATTGCAAAAATGATACAATTATAAAGGGAAAGGAATATGCAAATAGCACAAAACCATCACACATCACTGGAACTGAAAAGATCATAATCCTACGCAGATGTCAAAGATGTGTAATAACGCATTTTTGCCCTGCCAGGTTACGTGTAATTAATATGCAACTAAACACCAGTTTGATGGTTCTACAGTAGCTTCGCTGTAAATAAACCGAATAAAATATTACGTCGATCGCTATCTTGATTAATCAAGTTGGCCCACACGACTTATACCCGGGCTGAAAGTCTGAACCAATGCGCCATATTTATGCAGACATATTCAACTCAAACCCGTAATAAAATTGGGCATGATGTGCACTTGTGGATCCATCACAATCAGCAAACATCCACCTTAAAGTCCGCACGACGTCGTTGCATCTGAATAAATGGACATGGCGACGGCAATGGGCTTCGACACTCACCTGAAAGCGAAAACCAGGCAATGATTAGCACGACCAGGGCGTGAGACCGTTTCATTTCTTCGGGTCAGAACCTCCACCAGAGGCGACCTGCTTCGTTAGTTGTCCGCGCAGAAGAGCCAGGGAGCCCGGGGGAGCTGGCGTCGAGGCACCGCTGTTGGTGGTGCAGGTGGTTCTAATTTCCCGGACAGTTAGCTCAATGAAATGTTTCCGCGGCGACTCTCTTGTGAGTGCTAAAATGTGCGCCGCTGTCTTCGACTTTCTGTTTTAAACCACGAAATGGTGGCGACAGAAGACGCAGCTCAATATCAGGATACAACGATAGCAGCGCCGACTTGGTCATGTGAACCGTTAGCAACTGGGGCTAACGCCGCCTAGTCACGTGACCCCACCCCGCTTGCGTTCACGAGGATTGACCTCTATTTAAAAAAAAAACAAAAAAACTTTGTCAGTCATCACACCGAAACATGACACGACAAAAAAGTACATCTCCAAAACAGTCTTTAGCAGCGCTACAGAAAAGAAGCTTTCCGCACGATTTCTATACTTCAGGCAGCGAGTAGTATAAAGCGGTGGAGAATACAAGTTTGCTACATTGTTAATATCCGCAACCACGCGCAGGCCGCAAAGTGCATGTATGGTGGGTAGTCAGCTGACACCCTCTCCGGTGCACGAGGGGGTGCGAAACTCCGGAAGGAACGCTGAGGCTGCTGGCCAAGACTTCTCAGTCTTCTGCCTCCTTATTCCTCCATAGTTGCTCAGTTCTGCCTTATATTTGATCTTAGGCCCACAATACATGTAACACAAGGTTACAGACGCCCACAATACATGTAACGCAAGGTTACAGACGCCCATAATACATGTAACACAAGGTTACAGACGTCCATAATACATGTAACACAAGGTTACAGACGCCCATAATACATGTAACACAAGGTTACAGTGGGTGCATTGTGCTCAAAAGCCCCTCGGTTTCCTTGCTCCAGCAGTTGAAACAGTGACAGTTTGTTTTCTACAAATATTTATTAAATCATTAAATATCCATTTATTGTTGTCCACTTCTCACGCTTACATTCTCATCTACAAAAAAAACATCCACACACAACAGACATTTGATATTTTGGTCAAAACATGAGGTACCCACAGAAAGACCCTTTTGTGTTAAACACACATATCCGACCTCACTCTGACCATAAAGGAAAAACACAAAACAAGTGACGCCCCTCTGGCATGTGGCACTTTTTAAGTCTCTTTACGTCAAGGCTTTTGTTGTCTGTAATGTTTTCCTGCCACGTCAACCAGCCAACCACTCAAGTTTAAATTCATCACAGCTACTCAAAAATATGCATTCGAACCAAATCAGCTACTGTGGTGAAAATGAAGTCTAAGTCAGATTGTAGATAAAACAATGACACATCGGTGTAAATGTGGACTCAATCATCAGCAACATACCTTAGCCTGCCCACATAATCTTGTGCTCAATACTGTCGCTCAACAGTAACACCATGGAACTGCTCATGTGCTCTGCTTGGTGCAATAAGACTGCGCTGCTAGGGGTCTCTCTGAGGCCAGACAATACCTTACCAGTTAGATTCTCCCATGCTACAGCTCCTGGTGTCACCACAATGCCTGATTTGGTGTGATTGGAGCAAGGATGACAAAGAAAAAAACCTCAAAACAAACCAATGACATATTAGAAAATTAGTGATTTTATAACAATGTGATGGAGAAAAGGAAAACCAAAACAGAACATAGGAAAGTGCTAGTTATTTTCAATTGAATGTTGCATTACAACCATACAACCAGCTCACTAGAAGTGACAGATTAATTCTGCACAGTCAGGTCTTTCACGTCTCTGTGGAGGTCTGTGTCATCTGGATGCTGTTTGACATTTTGAGAGACCTCTAATGTCATTTTTCTTTTCTTTTTTTTTGCAAAGGGGCTGGCTATGCATGTGGTTGAGAGAAGTATGGCTGCAGCAGCCCTTCAGGCAACATAGTGGTACTGGTTCGGCGTCTCCTTGTCACGTTCCATGTAGTCCCTGTCTATGAGCGACTCGATCCGCTTCTTCAGATCGCCCGGCTGTGGGAAAGAAAGTGATTCACATGTTGATGACCTTTGCTGCGGGACAAAGGATAAAAGAACGAGAATAAGAATTCATCACTGGTGACCTTCACGGGGAACTTTAGCTGGTTGTAGAGCTCCGACACCAGCAGGTTATGACTGAGGGTCTTCCTCATCTTCATGATGCGCACCACCGCTGCGTCTATCTGATACTGCCTGTCCTGAAACACACGTTCGGTGGTGCTGACCTGTTCCTCTACCTGAAGGGAAAAGAATTCAGCCATTTTGAATGTACTTCTTGATTTATTTATATATATATATATATATATATATATATGTATATTATATTATATATATTATATTATACATGTCGATATGACATGTTGCTTTTTTTGTGAGGTCAAATTTTGGAGAAACTCTGATAGACACGTTATACATGAAGAGGAAATGAGAGCCATATAAGATGATTCATCACAATGGAGAGTTTCAGTTTTACTCTATTGGTTTGCTGTAGAAAGAGAACGGAATATTTTAGTCACAAGCTTTGGCTGCTTCTTTTGAGTCACGGCGCAGCTTACCAACAATCCCTTAAGAGAAAATGAAAATGAGCTCAATGAGAGAAAACAAAAAGGCGACAGTACCGTTTCTTTCATTTGGATCTGATTGATCTTGATGCGGAACAGCTTGTGCTTAAATTCGTTGTTGAAATTGAACCGGTCTCCGTCCTCCACATCTTTGCCACGAGGGTTCTTGTTGAGGACGCGGGCTTTTCCGCACGCCAGGGACTGCAGCGTGCGCCTGAGCTCCCCGTCCTCTGCACGGGACGAGATAAAAAAAAAAGATGAGGTAAAACAGGAGGTGCGACTGCCATGACAGAAAACCTGCAATAGCCATGAACAGACAGGTAACCTATGCCAGTAGCGGTCTGAATCTCCTCCACGCTGAATTCCTCCCCCTCATTGAACATTAGCAAAACAAGTGTCTGGAACAAAGACACCTGCAGCTCCTTTTTACCCTGCAGGACAAAGTAATGACTGTAATTGCAGGTTTGGTTCTTTCCTCTCAGTGCAATATTAATATCAGTTACCTCTTTAAACTCGGCCTTTAATACAGCGTGGCCCAGTGTGGGCTGCCACTGGAGCTTCCTCCCACTGTGCTTACCCAGGTAGAACAGTTTAAACACCTCCTGGAGCTTCACCATCTGGAATATACACATCGAAGCAAATGAAACACAACGTTCAGCTAACAATGCTGCAAAGATCAGTGCGAAGGCAGGACTTGTCTCACTGACTCCTGCGTGCGTACCTCAGTGGGCAGGTGCACTTCCATGGGTGTGTATGAAGGCCAGTAACCCATGGTGAGGATGTTGACAGTCAGTTCTATGTTGGTTGGATCACTCTGGTTCTGCATGTACTAAAATGTGTGACAGGAGAATAAAACGGAATGGATTCCATCTTTAAACACATTATTATGGTATTACAGCGTCACACTGGGACTGTTCGCTGCCAAAATTCATCAACATGCGAGACAAAGCAAGCAGGAAGTGAATATGGAGCTATTAGGAACCAGAGGCTCCTAACCGGACGGGCTCTGTAACAGCAAGGAGAAAAGCTTTAAGTACCTGTTTGAACTGGATCATGATGTCTTTGGACAGTTCCATGTCCTTGAACATCCCCTCTAGCTTACTGGTAAATGCTGCTCCGCACTCTGGAAGAGAGGAAAGCCACAACACAACACATAACACGTTGTGTTTTAATGTTTTCTCTGCTTTTTTTTAATGTTAGAAAAGGATTGAGATCATTTTATTTTACATTAAATGGGAAGAAAACGAAGAAAAACTAGGTTTAAAGGTTCCAACAGTTCAATTTATTTCAAACTCCTTTTATTCTCTGAGTAAACGATCACTTTAAATTGGAGTTTGAGAGGTAAATTGTAAGAATATGTAGAATGCAGGTGCATATGAGAGTAATCAGCAATATGAGGATTCTTCGTACATGAGAATAAACTGGAGCTCAGACGAGACAGTACTCACCATGTTTGAGTTTGGACAACATGGACTTTTCAGCGTCAACTGAAGCACTCTTGCCGACCAAAAGGCGCTTGGCCAGGTCCTTCTTATAAAAAGCTTCAAACACATCCTTCCCTTCATGCAGAGAACAAAAAGTCTGCATTGTGGGATATACTGTACTTTACTGATGTACTCAACACACATTCACATGAACATGCGACACTAACCGTGTATAAAACGAAAGATTATCATGATCTTGTCCAGGATTCGCTCCAGCTCCTCTTCTGTAGCCTCTTTATTGCCTGCCCTTAACTTTGAATCCACATATTTAGCTGGAAGGGAAGCAATAACCAAATTGAATGCACAGTAAAGTAATAATCACATGACTGACCGATGCCCCAGCTGTCGTCCTGATGTTGCTTTACTCACCGATGAGTTCTGCAGGTTTGTTCGACCTCTTGTTGATGAAAGTCTCAAAGGCCTCCTTCATCGTGTTGATGAATCCTTCGTTCCGTGCGAAGCAGCACTGTGCAACATTGTCCATCTTGTCCTTAAAGTCCAGCAGGTCTTGCACCATGTCCTTGTCCTTTTCTGGAGTGCACACTATCTCTCCACCAAAAGCCTTCGAGCAGAGACAGTTTCAACAACGTTTACATGCCTCTGACTGGAACGAGGGCTGTCGTCTTTGACGAGGAGAACGGCTACCTTTATATAATCCCTCCAGAACTGCAGCAGTGTGGGAAGTCCTCCTTTCACCTTGCTGAAAAGCTGGTAGAGGAGGGTCAGTTCAGTCACGCGATTCTCATCCAGCAGGTTTCTCAGACCTGCAACACACACGTTACAGTTACTGTATGTGTGTTTAAACTGGATTGTCATTACACAGCCGAGGAGAGAGCGTGTCTGGCTTTTGTTTTCACCCGAAATTTCCAGTATTTTGATATTACAACTGAAGTATCTCACCCTTCTGTAATATTGCAGTCATGTGTTCTCCTAAAAGCTGCTTTTCAACACAGCCAATTAGTGGTTTCCTGAGACGATATGAAAATAAGGTTGGTACGGACACAATTTACGCTTCTGACGAATGAAACCTGTTGATGGAACATTACTGAGTGCTCTGGTCGAGGTAGCTCAAAATACGATCGTTCTCTTCTTCCAAACGTCGAACCACATGATGCAGATACTCCGGCACCTGGAGGCGAGCATGTTGTAGTTCATGGCAGTGAGACCATCGTGACTTACACACGCCCGAGCCCGACTCACATCTCTCTCCAGCATCAGCCGCTGTCCCTCTGCTGCGTACAGCCGGTCGGTCTCGGTCAAAAACCTTTCCTCGAAGGAATCTCTGTATACCTTCAAGAGACCCACAGTCACTCGCTCAGAGAGAGCGTCACGGAGGAAAATCTGCCGTGGCCGTGCCGAGATGGTGAGTGAAAGGTACCTGTAAATCTGACAGCATGCCCAGGAGGCTCCTCAGCAAACTCCGGTCTATTGTCTCTCCATTCCGCTCCAGTTCGATCTGCTCCAAAATGCCGTCCACCGCCCGCTTCTGAACTGCGCTGTCACTCACAATGTGGATGCGAAATAGTTCCAACCCAGTGTCCCTGTAGGGGGCACAGAACGTCACCCTCACACCAGTAAACCACACCAGAGGGAGACCTTTGACCCAGCAGAAACACGTTACCATATGGAGGGGAGCAAAGAGTTCTGCAGGACGTAGGTACGATCCAGGAAGAGAAAAATACTCCGGATCATGATCTATGGAGTACAAACCAAATGGGACTTAGCGTGAGATTCATGCATGTTTTGGAGACATTAAAACCTACTGTTTGTCTGCAGTGGTCCTGCCAACATCGATTCATTCTCTTCAGGAAGGACAGGTTGTCCAAAGCCTCGGTAAGATCCAAGTTAAGGAAAAAAATAATATATATCTTCAGCCCCCAGGTGGGAAAAGCCTGTAACAACATCTGAAGTGAGCCAGAAGCCCCCACGTGTTTATGTCTGATGTACGTCCCATCGCGATGCATTTAAATAGTCGACACAGGATGCAGTCATCCACAAAAAAGGATATTCTCTGAACTGGTGAATCTGGGCCTGCACGTGGTCTTCACAGACCTGCCGAAGCTGCTTGTACAGTGTTGGGGAGACTTTATACGAACAGAGATTTTCTACTGCCTGCAACAGAAGCAAGAGCATGAAGTGGTATTTTCCAGTTTTCCAGAAGACAAGTGCAGCTGCTGTGGGTACGGGAGGTATTCAGAGTTCTTTCGGTGAAGCCTCAGGCAGCTCCCCAGAAAGACGGCCCCAAATCAGCATCGTCTATTTCTTTTGTTTGGCTTTAAGATGGTTCTTCATCATCAGAGTCCAGCTGTGTTGAGGTAAATGGACTGGACCGGATTTTTAAGGCACACAGCTATATAACGAATTACAAAGAAATTAGGAACAAAATGATTTTAGTTTTTGAATTTGATATGAGGCTTCACTATATGAAACAGTGAATACTTTCTGTTCCCACTGCAAGTTAAGAAAATGAAATTTAAATACACATATTGATTCACTGAATTATTATAAACCAGTGACGCTGCAAGCAAATATTAGCAGCGAGGTGCCGAGGAAAGGAAACAAACCTGATAGAGCTCTTCCAGGTTGTACTGGATAGAAGTGCTGTTCTGGATGGCACCGACTGCATCGCGGAGCTTCAGCCACGTGTCCTCTGTGTAGTTCTCCGATAGTTTAGGTCTGTCTGTTTAAGAAGAAATAAAACAGCACCAATATTTATTCCCAGGTAAAGGTGCACACACATCAGCCTTGGCAAAGGCTGCGAGTGCTGGGAATTAACAACTACTGTCATAAACCCATTTTACCACCCATGCAAAACCCCCAAAAACTTCAAATTTGGGTCATAGATGAGAAAGTGCACAATCCTTGACATCCTTTTAACAGCATGAAATCGTCTAGCTTCCAACAACATAGCGAGCAAAACCAAACTTTTCCAAATCAAGTTAATATTTTAAAGCTTCTCAGTTGGGAAGACAGTGTAAATTCATCCCAGTGCTTCTCCTTTTAGACCTGATGAGCCACAGATTTCGCAATCCTGCATTACAGATTGTTGGGGAACTTCCAGGGAATCAATGCAACGAGCAGAATGGAGGGAACTGGATCTGTAGTTCGAAACTCGTCGAATAAAGCAAACACTGAGCAGCAGGATGTGAAAGTCTGACCCTTGCATTGCTACATGAGGACACGGCCAGCATAGCCCCCGATACAGGTGAACAACAACACAGATGCAGGTGACCATCAGCGTCGGTACCTTTGAAATTCTTGATCACTATCTTCTTTGAAGCACCGGTTTTGGTCGAGGCCACGGCAGATGTCCTGGCCATCCCGTTGCGACTGTGCTCGGTAATAGCCGAGAAGCTGGCTCTCTTGTCCTGTCGGGTGTCCTCGGCCATCATCAGATTAGCGCTTTGGCTTAACACTGCGGTTCGAGTGTTTGGCTAAACTAGTGTTTTTTTTGTTCAGTAGCTTGTATAATGCCTGTCAGTGACACGGCGTTTTGGTTTAAAAAGCCGTCTTTTGCTGGGAGGCTGAACAGTAGCAAACAACTTGAATTACATTTACAAAACAAGCTCGGTTAGTCAAAGTAGTAAATAAATAACGTACGGTAACTATATATAGAGCTAGCTAACAATATGATACCTGCAGCTAAAGCACTTCAGCTACCAGTTTCCGTCTTCTCCTAACTTTAGCTCTAGCTCTACAACCTACTTTATGCCATTGTCGGCACACCTACTCACATATTTTAACAAGTCCAGTTATTATTCTGTGGCATTGAACGGATTCAAAAAAGAGGCACGATTACGTTGAAACAACAGGGACTATTATTGGTTGCTTTCTTTGCCCCAAATAGCTAGCTAGCACAACAAAATGGCTTTCAGTCACTTCAAAGACAGACGCATCTTGGGTGAAAAGCGGCGGGGCTGCGTTCAAGTCGACTCGGACATTTAGGCTTCACCTGGACTCCATGTATTATGACAACGCCAGCTGCACAACAGACAGAAAATATAGGCAGTAGCAATACAAGATTAAATAAGGTGTTTCATTTCCTGGAAATGTCATTAAAACCCGTTCATACGTTTTTGATTTATATTATTAATACAGACAAACGCTGGCTATACATAACCTCCTCGACGGAGGTGATGAGCTGCTAGACTTAATACATGTTGTCCCTTTTAGAAGGGGTTTAAAGTTTGCCACAGTTGCTACTTCACATGCTCTTAATCCTACATTATTCAAATACGTTTAAAAAAAAATCAAATCTGAATTGACGTTGGGAGAGTGTTGACAAATTTTACTCCGCAGGTTGTCTTGAACGCCCCCCTTCGCCACCTGCAGCAGCCTCCAGGAGGAGAGCGGCGCAGCCGGACGATGGGCGGTGTTTGGTGCCGCACACGGAAGCACTAACGCTGCCAGTCAAGCCCTGACTTTCCGTCCGTCGGTGATGCAGTGAACCCGACCACCATGGCTCTATTAATGTTTGACTGTCAATATACCTCTTGGTTGTTGTGTAGGGAGTAGGAAGACAAGCCTGTTGGACTACCGGCCTGCCGCTCTGAACGCTGTCTGCAGCGGTAGGTTTGTCTGCTAATGCCCGTGAGAAAGTAGGGAGGGAATTGCTTCATGGAGCGTCTGATTAATGGATGAGAGGTTTATTAGAAACTCGAATATTTTGGAATGCAGCCAGCTACTTTGCTACTGTTGCGCGCAACAGCAACGTTTTTTAGAAAGCTTTATTGGACCGTTAGCTTAGTGCTTCTTAGCTTGCTAGCTGAGGAGTGACAGGCTGTTTGAGCTAACGTGAAATGATTTTGTACCCGCACAAGACGATACTTGCTTATCAAACAGATGAACCTGTTTTATCTTAATAATTTGCTCCTAAACTGCATTTTTTTGTTTTCAGTGTGTAACAGGGACAAGATAATAGTTGTCATTGTTACCTTCAGGGGAGTTCTAGGCTAGCCAATGCTAACCCAATTAGCTATTATTATGATTTGAGTACCGTACTTGTTGAGATTTGTTCTACATTGGGGCTCATCTTTCAGGAATGCTGATAAAATGTAGCAATAATGACACTTAACAATGAAACCTTTTTCTCCTGGCTCCATTTTCTAGGTATTTTATTACCCCAACATATTTGTCTCATACACTTTACCTTTCTTGCACTATACTCTCACAAAGGTTTTGTGTAGAAGCTGCACCATGATGTTAAAAAGACCTCTCATAATTTTATGAATTATACACAGAGCACTCGGAGAGGCCAGACCTCCACCAAGCAGCTCATTTACCCACATATTGCGGCTCAAACCCAAAACTAATATCCACTAAAATACCTTCAACCAGTTTGTCTGCCACCATATGTCACTTGTTTGGATATGTGAGGGCTTAACTTCATTTGAAGGACTGCTGATTGAGAAAGCAGATTAGATTCCATTTAAAGATTCAAGGCGTATATGCTACACTTTGCTACTGGTATTGGTTAGCTTGTGCAGTTATTTTTAAGTCCGATAACCTCTATTAAAGGGAGAGAGGACAGTGGCACACCCGCTCCCACCTAAAACCACCTTGTGTTTCTGATTTTTGTCTTCTTCAACATCCAGGGTAAATGCTTTGGCCGCCATGAGTGTGAAGGCTTTTGAGCTGGTCCCCGCTGTGGAGCGAGATCTCCTCATGGGCGAGAAGGCTCGCATCAACATCGAGTGCATCGAATGCTGTGGGAAACATTTGTATTTGGGCACCAATGACTGCTTCATTCACCACTTCCTGCTGGACGAGGTCACCACCTCCAAAGGAAAGCTGCGTTACTCAGCTCAGAAGTTGCTGCACAAATACCTGGGCCTGAAGAAAGCCGTCGCAGAGCTGAGGGCTGCTTCTGCTCTGGAGCGACTGATCGTGCTCTGCGACGGAGTCCTCTTCCTCGTCAACATGGTAACGCTGGAGACCGTGCCCTCCGCGGCAGGGGGCGGGGCCAAAATCCGAGGCGTGACTACCTTCTGCATTAACGAGAACCCGGTGAACGGCGATCCGTTCTGCGTGGAGATGGGCGTGCTCTCCTCCAAACGCCGGACCGTGCAGATTTTCATGGTGTACGAGGACAGAGTGCAGCTGATCAAAGAGGTGAACACTCCCGAGCAGCCCTGCGCCGTATGTCTGGATGGCTACTTCTTGTGCCTGGCCCTTACGACACAGTACATGATACTGAACTACAACACAGGAGCCTCCCAGGACCTCTTCCCTTACAACAGCGAGGAGAGGAGGCCCATTGTGAAGAGAATCGGCCGAGAGGAGTTCCTCTTAGCGGCACCCGGTGGTCTCGGTGAGCCAATGCAAAAAAGGCTTTAAGATGATTCAATCACCGATTTATGATTTGCTCTCTTAACTGACGGCACAAATTCACCCTCTTCCCGTCAGGAATGTTTGCCAATGCAGAAGGAGCCTCTCAGCGGGCCCCGGTCAACTGGTCAGAGAGCGTGATGGGTGCTGCTGTGTGTTTTCCGTACGTGGTGGCTCTGGATGAGAGCTTCATCACCGTTCACAGCATGTTGGACCAGCAGCTAAAACAAACCCTTTCCTTCAGGGATGGGCACATCCTGCAAGACTTTGAAGGTGCCACGCTCGCTTCTCTTTGGTGCTAAGCTAACATTAGCTACATAATGCTGCATTGTCATGTTGTGTTCGCTTCAGATTTCACTGTTTTTGGGTTTTGTTTTTTGCTTTGTTTATAGAGCTGAGCAGGAAGTTAAAATTCAAAACTGTCTTCCAGGAAAGGTTCTCCTGGCTTCCACCAAGTCTGTGTATGTGTTGGTACCGCTGCCGCTGGAGAAACAAATCCAGGACTTGCTGGCTAATCACAGGGTGGAGGAAGCACTCGTCCTCACAGAGGGAGCACAAAGAAATATCCCCAAAGACAAGTTCCAGGTGTGCTTTTGGCTAAAATGGCCTAGATTAGCGTTGCCACCATTCTGGCCTCACCCCAGATGAATGCTGATACCTTTGCCGGGGGTAAATCATGTGGTAAAAGTAAAAAATTAACTTGTCGTCTGTCCAGATTTTGCACAAAAGAATCCTGCAGCAGGCAGGTTTCATACAGTTCGGCATACTTCAGTTTCAGGAAGCAAAAGAATACTTTAGGTAAGAAATCGGTTCTGCACTGTTGCAGTCTGGTTCTTTAACAGGTACGACGTGAATGTGCTCGTGTCAGTTGCTACATGTCAGTTAGAGCTCCTCAAAACACCTTCTTGACTGTTGAATGTTTCCAGGAAGGGTCAGCTGGACGTACGGGAGCTGATCTCTCTCTACCCACTGTTGCTGCCGGCTTCCTCCTCCTTCACGCGCTGCCATCCTCCTCTCCACGAGTTTGCCGATCTTAACCACCTGGCTCAGGGCGACCAGGAGAAGGTGCAGCGATGCAAACAGTTCCTCATCGGTTATCTGAGAGAGGTAAATCCAGTTAATTACACCTTAATTACACCCAGTCAGCGGCCCTCTCAATGAAAACTGTTGTGTTTCTGCGCGCTCAGGTACGAAGCACAGAAGTAGCAAATGGTTGTAGAGAGGACGTGGACACGGCGCTCTTGAAGCTGTACGCTGAGCAGGATCAAGACTGCCTACTCGATCTCTTATCTTCAAACAACGCCTGCCTCCTCGCTGACAGCGTCCCGTGGTTGGAGAGATACCACAAGTGCGTACGCGTTAGAGTTTTCTGCCGGCAGAAACACGATCTCAAGTTTCAGGAGTCGTAAGATGATGAGCCAGAAGTTCCCTCATCTTCCGGCTTGTGTTTTCTTCCCTGTTTTCTTAGGTATTTTGCGCTTGGGCTGCTCTACCGCTCCAACGGGCAGGAAGCGGCAGCACTGCAGGTGCGTGCAGCTTAAATGACGCGCTGGAGAATCTGCATTGCATGGGATTCAGAAACGTAACGCGAGATGTGTTTTGGTTTCTAACAGTTGTGGATCCGCGTGGTGGACGGAGATCTGCATGACGCTACTAAATCTGACCTTTATGACTACATAGTGAACTTCCTGCGTTCCTGCTCATGTCTGGACCTGGTGTGGAAGTATGCAGACTGGGCTTTGCAGAAGGATGCGGCTGTAGGTTTCAAAACCTTAAATAAGCTTAGAAAAATGAAGTAAAACCTTTGCATTCTTGTTAGTTTATCTTTCTTCCTTTCACAGAGAGGTGTCAGCATCTTCACCAAGAGGACGTGCACTAAAGATCAGTCCCCGTTAAACCCCGACGATGTCATCAAGTACTTGGGAAAACACAGCCAGGCGCTGCTTCTCTATTTGGAACATTTGGTGCTGGAGAAAAAGGCGCAGGTACTTTAAATGACCCTATGGTGAAAGTGTTAGCGGTTAGCGTGCTGCGTGTCATTTTTCAGATGGCTGAGGGTCTGTCTTGAGCTCAAGGCAGCGTGTCTTCCATGTTTTTTTGGCCACAGAAAGAGAAATTCCACACACACCTCGCTGTTTTATACCTGGAGAAGGTTCTGTCGTCGCTGTCGGCATCGCCGCCGAATGAGGAGCAGCTGTCTAGCGCGAGAGAGAAGCTCCAAGGGATGTTGCGGGAGTCCAATCTGTACCGAGTCCAGTATCTTTTAGGTAGGTGGCGCGAACTTTGGTAATTGGTGTGGAGCTGTGTCTTCAATTAGTTTCCCTGGGAATGTCCGTCTTTTTCTGGCAGGTAAGATGGAGAACTGTGAACAACTGCTGCTAGAGCGTGCAATACTACACGGGAAGCTGGAGGAGCATGATAAAGCGCTGCATATACTGGTGCACCAGCTTAGAGACTTCCCTTCTGCTGAGGCCTTCTGTATGTGGGCTGCCTCTGGACGGGATTCTTCTTATCAGGAGAGGTTATTTCACCAGCTCCTGGGGGTGTATTTAGCCGGGCCCGAGACAGCGGAGGGAGACGGCAGCGGAGACCTGAAGATGGCAGCAGTGGACCTCCTAAATAGACACGGAGAGGTTTTCGATGCAGTCAGAGTCCTGCAGCTGCTCCCCGAGGAATGGTCCCTGCAGCTCCTTCGACCCTTCCTGGCCCGAGCCCTCAGGGCGAGCATGCACGCCAGTCGTGTGTCCCAGATTGCTTTGGGGTTATCCCGCTCGGAAAACCTGCAGCTGCTGCACGACAGGGTGAGAACCACAGACTTTCTGATGGCTGCAAATGAATTTGGGGCCAGTTAACTGTCGAGACGACAGATAACGCTAATTGGACATGCTGATGGCTTTAGGTGATGGCCTCATGTCGTTTCGTATCTCTTCTCTTCACAGCTAAAAGAGAGGAAAAAACCCGTTTTTGTGTCTGAGAGGAAGGGATGTCACCTGTGTCACAACACCTTCAGCGAGCCTGACGTGGTGTGTCTGCCTGGGGCCGTGCCTGTTCACATCCACTGTGTCGCCCAGAGGGTGAAAGACTCTGCGACAAAGAAACAGTTATGTAATAGCAGTAACCACACGTGAGACTTGACATCCGTCGTCCATCTGTGAGCGACTGAGGCGCGTCGGGCTGCGATTCGGATGGCAGATGACTACAGGGATATCACAAGAAGCACAGAACCCCCTCGTCTGTGGTACCTTCTGCTGCAGGGCTGAAGAAAAAGAAGCAAATTCTTTCCGATATTCAGCGAACAGCTGCGTCACTCGGTCCTTTAATCTGTTTCAGCAGTTGCTAAAAGACACGTCCCACACTGAAACGTAAGGTCAAGTCCTCCAGCTACCGAGGAAACCATCTTAAAAGAAAAAACCCATTAACACTATTACCACTGCTGCTGCAGTTCTGGTCTTATTGTACTAACGTGCACCTCACGATGCAGCCGTTTACAGCCTGTCCTGTAGTCTGACCTGTCCCAGTGCTGCTTTTCCCCCATATTTTTATCCGTAATGATTTATTAGGAAACTCTTTTTTTTAAAAAAATTAGTACTGACAGACAAACAGGCTACCTGACGTTTCCCGTCACTGCGTCCAAGCTGACCATCAACCCATCCAACCATTTCAGTTGCAGAGGCGGTTGCCGTGGCAGTAAATGTCATGGCAACAGTCCTCTCCATTCTCTTATCTTGTCGCAATTCAGGTGCCACAATGTAGTTTAAATGCTGTATAAGGAAAAGTTTATTTATCATTGACTTGAAACCATCCGAAGTCACTTTTTAATGTGGATCATTTGTGAGAAAATTGGCTACAAATATAAAGCCTCTAAGGTCAGATTCCTCCAGAAAGCACATCGTTTTTGGATTGCCTGTCTCCTCGAGTCTTTATTATTTATATGCAGTGGTCAGAAACGCTGCGGAGTCCAGCCGGTTTTTATCGTTCCTGTCCGGCGACCCGAACGGACTCGCCGTCATTGCAGCCCATTACTGCACAGAATGTTTACACACATGCGTATGTGCGAACGGGTCGAGGCTTTTGTAACAGTTTTGACTATTGTACTCGCAGTACTTTCCTTCAGTTCTGAGCTTTTGCACAGTATTTGAACAGTTTCAGTTGAGCTTGCTTCAAATTCTTGGCCTCCAAATCAGCAAAATTGTGGGTAAAATGCAGCCGCATTATGTAAATATATATATACATACCTGATATGTATGTATGTATTTCTTAAATATATACAATGGTATGTATAAACATTTGTACTCATTGGTTGATGACAGTGTGGACGGGATTTAAAAGTGATCCCACTTTAATAAACATGAACTGCTGATCAACTCTGCTTTTCTTCTGGAGTGATTGTTTGAAGCATTCCTAGTGATCAGCACGCACTTTCAGGAGATAACACGATCCGTCATTACCGTAGTAATTAATAGCCATTATCATATTTAATAATGTTTTATGTAACCTTTGCAGACAGGGTGGTAAAAATGTCTAAATTGTGTTCTTGGATGGTTCTAAAAGAGCTACTGCAACAGTTCACTCAAATCTCTTGGCTGCAGGTTCCTATAAGCTGATTCTTTTTTTATACTAGTGTTTATGAATGATCGTCTATTTAGAAAAAAGCAAGTAAACATTTTGGCATCTTGGTCAGTAAGCCCTGGTTTACCAGTGGGTGGGCTGCAGAGACAGCCAACACGACTCATTCTGTGTTGGCTGGCTCGGGATGACCAGTTTATATGTGTAAAGACCAGAATAAAAATGTGTTTTTATGCCATTTATGCGCACACTATCCAGTGCTATCTCCATTATCTTCGTAATAAAGTCATATTTGCGGTTTTTGCGATAAACAGGTTGTAAACAGAAGAAACAGCGCCTCCCACCGGCGCTCCGGTGTAACTGCAACCGGCCAGCCCGCCCCGGTCTGCTCCGACTGCAACACAAACGCCATTTTTTATTTACTGGCTGTCAAACTGCTGAAGAGCAGTTGTGCAGGGGAAACTAGGTCAGGCGCTCGGAAAACGCCAACGCACACGAAAAACTTGCTGGACGGTCTCGGCTGACCCCCCGGACACACCGCGCCGTCCTCAGCTCCAATGTGTTGGATCGGTCGGCCGGTTCCGACGCACACGTAGACAAATTCCCTTTTGCGACAAACAGCCGCCGAAAGTGCAAGACAGGTAAAAAAAAAAAGAAAGGTGGGGGATCGCGACTGACAGCTGCTTAAAGACCTTCAGTTTAACCAACCTGTAATTGAAATGCAGTTTTACGCTAAATGGTTTTAGGCAGATAAGTTAGCAGTGACGGCTAAGCTAACTCTGGTTTCTTGTGTTTTTTCTTGCATCTAAGGGGATTTTGCATAGTGGAACGGTGTCGAGCCTTGCATTTTCTAAACAAACAAACAAACAAACCAAAAAAAACCCCCCACACACATCTGCCAGACCCTTCGTTTTGGTGAAGTAGAACCCAACTCTGCTTGCTTGCAGAGGGAGGTGTGCCCTCCATTGTTGTTTTCATTAGGTGAGGTTGACAGTTCAGCCAGTTCTGAGGAAATCTGCAGTAATCTGCTTCAAACTCTGGCTGCTTAACATTTATTATGCGTATCAATGCCCTCATTCATCTTGGAAGATGTGACCCAGGGATGCAAGGACACCCAACTGCCTTGGTTGGTTAAATAAAAAAAAATTCTGATTTTCCTTATTCAGTCCAAGGATTTCTGAAAACCCGAGTGCTTTTAAAAAGAGTTTGGACCGTCTTTATGTTCTTCCCCGTCAAATGTAAGAGTTCGATCGCATTTGACTGATCCCGGGGCTTTTTAAACTTCAGATTTGATTTGGTATTTACCCAGGATGAAAAGAAGTCTGCCAGGGAACGATCAGGAGGATGAGGCTGGCAGCAGCAGCGCATCTCAGGGGAGTCTAAAACGATCCTGCAAGCAGCCGAGGGGGGGCGATTCAAAGGAGGAGGGGGTCCGATGGGAATGCCTGCCTCAGGAGGTCCTGCTCCACATTTTCCAGTATCTGCCCCTGCTGGATCGGGCTTATGCTTCTCAGGTACCCGTTTAGTCGTCGCCGTTTGGGTCTAAAAACCTGAACATTTGCCTCGCGTTTGAGGAACCGTTTTGATTTCATTTGCCATTTTCACAGGTGTGTTGGAGCTGGAACCAGGTGTTCCACATGCCAGAACTGTGGCGATGCTTTGAATTCGAGCTGAACCAGCCGGCGAGCTCCTACCTGAAGGCCACGCACCCAGACCTGATCAAACAGATCATCAAACGGCACTCCAACCACCTGCAGTATGTCAGCTTTAAGGTAGGAGGCGAGCTTGGAGGCGGGTTCTGGTGTTGCGCTCAAGTCTTTGAACCGTGTCTGCGGTGTTCAGGTGGACAGCAGCAGGGAGTCTGCAGAGGCGGCGTGCGATATCCTCTCACAGCTGGTGAACTGCTCTTTAAAGACACTGAGGCTCATCTCCACAGCCAGGCCCAGCTTCATGGAGCTACCCAAGGTGAGCGGGAACAACCTTCTGGAGCTGCAGGGGTGTTCTGTTGAACGCCACGGTTCTGGAGGGGTTTTCACCACTAGCGCTGCTTTGGAGTAACGTGTTTTCATGTCAACTAACCGACCCCCCCCCCCTCAACAGTCTCACTTCATCTCGGCTCTGACGGTGGTCTTCGTCAACTCCAAATCCCTCTCGTCCCTGAAGATTGATGATACGCCCGTGGACGACCCCTCCCTCAAAGTGCTGGTGGCCAATAACAGCGACACCCTGAAACTGCTGAAAATGAGCAGCTGTCCTCACGTCTCCCCCGCAGGTTCGGACACGCAGGAGCCGCGACCACATCTTTCACGGCTCCACGTGCATCCAGCGGTGATTTCAGGCGATAAATGGAATTCAATGCCGATGATAGCGCGCGTTTGCCTTCCTCCGCAGGCATCCTGTGCGTGGCGGACCAGTGCCACGGCCTGAGGGAGCTGGCTCTCAACTACCACATGCTGAGCGACGAGCTTCTAATCGCCCTGTCTTCAGAGAAGCACGTCCACCTCGAGCACCTTCGCATCGACGTGATTAGCGAGGATCCGGGCCAGCAGTTCCACACCATTAAGAAGAGCAGCTGGGACGCCATGGTGCACCACTCTCCCAAGTTCAACCTGGTCATGTACTTCTTCCTGTACGCGGACGAATTCGGGCCGTTCTTCCGCGACGAGATCCCCATCACGCACCTGTACTTCGGCCGATCCGTCAGCAAAGACGTTCTGGGTCGCGTCGGCCTCACCTGCCCTCGCCTGGTCGAACTGGTGGTCTGCGCCAACGGGCTGCGGCCCCTGGACGAGGAACTGATCCGCATCGCCCGGCGCTGCACGCAGCTGTCGGCCATCGGCCTGGGGGAGTGCGAAGTGTCCTGCAGCGCCTTCGTGGAGTTTGTCAAAATGTGCGGCGACAGACTGACACAGCTGTCCATCATGGAGGAAGTGCTGGTTCCAGACCATCGCTACGGGCTGGACGACATCCACTGGGAGGTCTCCAAGCATCTGGGTCGCGTCTGGTTCCCGGACATGATGCCTACCTGGTAGAGACATGGTGACTTTCTAACATTTCTAAGAGAGTTTTTTTTTTTTTTAAAGGATTTTCAGAATGTATGACGTCCGTAAGTCACCCCAGGCATCATGTGATCAATCACATGACTTTGTCCTCTCAAGCCATCCAAGCATGTAATCAATTTATATTCATATATCTATATTATTTATATCTACATATTTGAAAGTATGTTTTATTTGTGGTTTCAGCACCTTGTTCTTGAATCTCCGTCAGATTTTTGGGGCACGTCAGTTAAAACGTGGCCCTCGGGGAAATGACACAAGCATCTGGGAATTTTGCGGAATGCTGGGATTGTTTTCACGCTCCGGCACCTCGGTCGGATCACAAACGGGCAGGAGAACGAATTCATCCAAGAGAAAGGATTTGCCTCAGAGATTTGAAACATTTAACCTGCCTCTCGCGCTCGTCTCCTCGCTCCGCTTCTCTTATAGAAACAGCCGCGGAGGTGATTGATGGTTGACGCTTTATATCCCTGTTCAGGACGAATGTATAAGAATTCAATCTAGATTTGCTGGTTATGGCGTTTATCTACCAAGGATGCCAGAGAGAAGGTGACCCTCGCCCTTCCCTCTGCTGTCCAGTTAATCTTTCTGTTGTAACTGTAAATATCAGAATATGAGTTATATTAAAATAAATGTAGTGTTAATAGACGTAAACATTTAAACTGGCTGACGCACTTTGATTTTAATGAAGGACCTTTTTCTTTTTTTAACCATCTCTTGAGAGCTGGACCCTCCGAACCAGATCTGTAAATATATACATATTTTTAAAAAAATCCAATATTTTTGTCCTGAAGCTATTTCTGCGGTACTAGTTAGACAATGTTATGGATTCTGAAGTGTTTGATTGTGAGAGATGTGTTATTGTTCGGGACTTTTTAGAGGCTAACATTCACATGACTGCAGTAAAAAAAATGTTTTGATGAATATTGAAGTGAATTAGCAGGATTTTGGTGCAATGTTGGAACTTTTTTTTGCAGGCGGCTGTTCTATGTGAGAATTAAGCTCCCATTTACTGTTTTTACACCTAAACCTTGCACCTTATTCAGTCCTTTGTACACCTTATCTGTGGGTGAGGAGGGTGTGCAGCTCTGAAGATGTGTGGCAGCTGAATGTAAACCTAACTGAATCTTTGCCAGGATGTCTAATAATTCCATATTTATGTCCTATTTTGGCTTTGTATCAGTGGATTGTGGAACGTGTCGGGCTAGAGTTTGGATGTAATTGTTCTCTTTCTTCTCTTTGGTAACATTTCCACAACTCATTGTGTTTTTATTTTTCATTTTCCAAAGATCAGCATGAACCGCCAACTTTAATTGTGCTACATAAAGGTCACCTGCTCGTTAATATTCATTTGTATCTTGTGTTTAATTATAGCAGCAGGGGGGATGAAGGCAATTCAGCATGAGTCATTTTTAAAGTCTAGTTGAAGAAATAAAACTGGAAACTTGCAGCTCAAAAACACCCCTGAATGTAAAGACTTCTGCACCACTGGAACCAGTTGCTGCAATATTACTGCACATATTTTACACAGGTTGATCTTTGAAACCAATAAGTTTGCAGTATTTCTCTTGCACAATTCAAACAAAAAGGGTGCACAATGCAGTTATAAATGCCCCTGGTGTCTAGCATGCAGATAAAGTCAGTAGATTTTAGGAACGACAGAAACAAAGAACATTTATTTAAACTTCTCTGGGCTCAACCGAGGGGGGGTGGGGGTCCGAGGCGGCTGCCAGCTCAGCCGGCTCGCCTGCAGGGAGGAACCGGGGCGGCCCTGGAAACTTTATTTTAGGTGCACCACCGACGGGAGTGGCCGATCGGACCGCCGCTCTTTTTGGGAAATCTTGTGCGTTTTTAACACTTCTGTCGTGGCCGTGGGTGATGCTGGGAGTGGCTGGAATGACGGGCAGGTGAGCGGCTGCTTTCGGTCGTAAAACGTCCGTATTTGAGGCCCGACCAGAGCTAACGCTAACTGGGCAGTCAGCGGCTAACCGACCGGCAAAGTTAGCCCACCGCTTCGGTGATAGATGTCAATATATGAACAGTACTTTCAATGTGGGATTGAATGTTTACTCCCGCATGCCCGACTAGTCTGGAATATGTTAGGAATTCTTTAAAAAGTGCCAATCGCCCAGCTGAACTGGCATGCTAGTTAGCTCGTAGCTATCGGAAAAACAACTCGCTTATATTTAAGTCAAGGTTTGCGAATTATCAACGTTCACCGCCTTTGAACCGTAGCCAAAGCCTTTTATAGCGTCCGAGGATTTCGAGTGATTCAGAATTACTTTAATAAAGTCACGACTGATAAAAACTTAGATGATTTTGCTAACCTACAGTTATTAAGATTTCGCCCTTTAGGTCTCACGTTACTGACTCAAACATGCGTGCGTGGGTGCGTGCGTGCATCAGGTTCTCTCTGTCTTTACCAAATTAGGCCGTGACTGCGGTGTCAAAGTTGATCCCCGCATTATTCACGTTCTCCGGGGTGATGGCTGCCGGAACACTGGTGCGGCCCCTCATCCCTGCGCTCATGTGCTTTTGCCCTCCTGTTTTGCCCCAGCATTGCTAATGCCCTGGCCAACGCGACCTGCGAGAGGTGCAAGAGCGGCTTTGCTGCCACGGAGAAGATCGTCAACAGCAACGGAGAGCTGTACCATGAGCAGTGCTTCGTGTGCGCCCAGTGCTTCCAGCAGTTCCCAGAGGGGCTCTTCTATGAGGCAGGTCACCCCAGGGTGGGCAACAAGCCCTTCTTTCACCCCTCGGAAGTAACCTCACTCTTCTTTTTGCAGTTCGAGGGGAGGAAATACTGCGAACATGACTTCCAGATGCTCTTTGCCCCTTGCTGTCACCAGTGTGGTGAGCATTGTTTGTGTCTGTCTTCCTGTTTCCTCATTGTTGTTGTTATTATTTCTTATCAGGCCTGTTTTGTTATCTGGGCATATTAAAGCATTTGCTTTAGTTAAATTTCGCTCGTGTCAGCGCTTAGAGCTCCTCATTAAAAAAAACAAACCCAGAGAGGTGCTCTTGTTCGATGAGTATCACATTACGGCGTCACCCTTTGAAAAAGGAGCCGTGGAGATGGCTTATTGTATATACTTTAGCTTATGCGTGCCATGCTGGAGGTGATCGTTCAGGTGTTCTCCCGCAGGTGAGTTCATCATCGGTCGCGTCATTAAGGCCATGAACAACAGCTGGCACCCCGACTGCTTCTGCTGCGACATTTGCCAGGCCGTGCTTGCAGACGTGGGCTTCGTCAAGAACGCCGGCAGGTATAAAGACGTAGATTCATACGCGGAATGAAAACTCCCTCCTTAAGGCAGGTGATTTCGGAGAGATTAAGGCGGAGCTTCCGGACTAATGTCCCCTTCCTCTCCTGAACTCAGGCACCTGTGCCGGCCGTGCCACAACCGCGAGAAAGCCCGCGGCCTGGGCAAGTACATCTGCCAGAAGTGTCACGCCATCATCGAAGAGCAGCCGCTGATCTTTAAGAACGACCCCTACCACCCGGACCACTTCAACTGCAACAACTGCGGGTGGGTTAATGCAGGACCCCCCCCCACCCAAAGAGCTTCATCCTGGACTTATCGCTGCTCTTTCTCTAAATTCACAGCAAGGAACTGACAGCCGATGCCCGAGAGCTGAAGGGAGAGCTCTACTGTTTGCCCTGCCACGACAAGATGGGAGTACCCATCTGCGGCGCCTGCAGGCGGCCCATCGAGGGGCGTGTCGTGAACGCCATGGGCAAGCAGTGGCACGTCGAGGTGTGTCAGCCAGCACCGGGTTATTTTCAATATTGTGATGTGTAACACGCTTGTTTTTCTTCAGGAGTGGATTTCATTTCAAGGCTAACTCTCGTTTTGGTTGATTTTTCTTTGCAATTTGGCCCAAATTCGCAGAAAATTGCTTAAAAAAATACTTGTATTACTGTCACACAAATTTATATTTAAAAAAAGAAAATTACTCCACGTACCACATTAGAACCAAAGTGCTAATGAGGTGATTTAAAGAAAATGGGAGCGACGTCAGAGCTTGATAAAAGGATGTATGTCCTGGGGCACCACGGAACTCATCGGCTTGCGTTCATGCTCCTCAGAGCTGTCGGGTTTTATGAAGTG
Source organism: Takifugu flavidus (assembly GCF_003711565.1). Lineage (NCBI taxonomy): Eukaryota > Metazoa > Chordata > Actinopteri > Tetraodontiformes > Tetraodontidae > Takifugu > Takifugu flavidus. Next base: position 14,839,084 of record NC_079521.1, on the reverse strand, counting down.
TGACGCTCTGAACGCAGTAAATGTTGTGTAGCACTCAATTATCTGAAATCCACGTTTTATCGTAGCACTTAACGTTTGTCCGGCAGGCACGAGTTCAGAGACATTTACAGATTTATGAGACGTTTCCTCATAACGTGAAATCTAAAGGCGACGCTCTTGTAGCGCTTCGCGGGTCACGTCTTTAAAATAATAGAGCAAATCTGCCGAAATCATTTATAAAACTGTATAAATAGGTGAATTTCTTTTCAAATCTTTTTTTAGCATTTTGTGTGCGCCAAGTGTGAGAAGCCTTTCCTGGGCCATCGCCATTATGAGAGAAAGGGGTTGGCATACTGTGAAACTCATTATAACCAGGTAAGAAAAAGAAAGCAGTAAATCTTCAACCGTCACTGTGAAATTTGTTGTTTTTTTGAAACTCGTATATTTTTTCCAAACCTAGCTCTTTGGCGACGTGTGCTATCACTGCAACCGCGTGATTGAGGGAGATGGTGAGTGACATCAATGTCCCCTTTTTGTGTGAAGTCGGCACGTTGTGTGCAGATTGTAATAATGGTGGACTGTGGTTACTTCAGTGGTCTCTGCCCTCAACAAAGCCTGGTGTGTCACCTGTTTCTCCTGCTCCACCTGCAACACAAAACTCACTCTCAAGTAAGTGACGTCGCTCTATAATCCATAGGCTAACCTCGTCTCTCCAACCGTCTGTGTTCTCTTCTGTGGTGGGGGGGGGTCTTTGTCTGATTCACTCATCTGCCACACTCTTCCTCCCTCCCTCCCTTTCTTCTGATTTCTCCTCTCCCATGCTGCTCTTGATGCGTCCGTGGTAACTTAGAGATAAGTTTGTGGAAATCGACTTGAGGCCCGTGTGTAAACACTGTTATGAGCGCATGCCAGAGGAGCTGAAACGCCGGCTGGCGCGACGCGAACGCGACGGCAAAGACCGCAAGAAAAAGCCCGCAGTCTGTCTGTAGGGCTCATTGTTTGGTGGCGCCTCCACAAGCATCCCCGTCTCAGCATCCTTTGTTTGCTTCCCAGTCAGCACGGCCTTTTAAACATGTAAAACCAACATGCACATGAATGCACGAACCCTTATTTACATTCTTTATCATCAACTTGCTAAATATCAGCGTTGCACGTGCAGGTGGTGTTGAAATGTTAACGTAAGCTACACGTGTTTGTGTTTTTCCTGACGTTCCGAAGCATTTTCTTCCACCCCGTCCTTCACCCTCACGCGGGCGCACGGCGTAAACGACGACGCACACGTCACGCTGCATCTTCTTCATTCGCAGGAACAAATTTGTGGAGTTTGACATGAAGCCCGTTTGTAAAAAGTGTTACGAGAAGTTTCCTCTGGAGCTGAAGAAACGACTCAAGAAACTGGCCGAGTCTCTGGGACGCAAGTGAGCCGCTGAGAGTCAGAGGACTCTAAAAAGGATGTTTAACGGTGCCTACTCAGTTTTTTATGTATCCTTTTTTTTTTTTTACATTCCTAAATCATGCAACTTTATTGATCCGCCGAAGCCGAATTAGGGAATGTCCTACTTATAAATATAGCTTATATCCTTAAAGTAATTTTTTTTTAAAAACTGGTTCCACGTGTGCCTTGAATGCATGAACTTTGTATCCTAAAATGTTTATCAAAGTAAAAAAAGTGCTCATCTCGCCTTTAGCAAGTTCAACCGTACTGAATCATATGCAAAAATTGACCAATCATTTGCATTGGAGGCTTTATAACTGACTGTATAAAAAACAGCGTGAATGTAACAATGATGTAGCTTTAAGAACCTTCTGAACTGGGAGCTGGACTGATATAAACCACTATGTGCTAATGAGTCTGGGATATATTTGATATATCATCAGCTTATTTTGAATATGTACGAGTTATTATGCATGGTTATCTATTTTCCATCCGCTTGGCTTGAATTGTTCCATTAGCTTTTGAGCTGAGCTGCAGGTGTGATGAGGTCCCTGAGATGCTACTGTAACGACACTGAACGTCTGAGGTCCGTCTGTAGCTAAATGAATGTTTAACTATTAAAACAAGCTGAAAATCACTGACATCACTGCAATGTCAAATACTTGCATGGAGGAGCGTTTCTGCGGTACGCTGCATATTTTGTGTTGATCATTGACATTTCACAGTATTTACAATTGGTTGAATATTTCTAGAGCACCTTTGTTTAGCCGTGTGATCAATAAAGAATTTGTTAGCACGTCACTAAGTTTTTGTGTCTGGGACGTTTCAGTTTTTTTTTATCCCGAACCATTTGTTTGCTATGCTCTGCCTCACGTTATCCCATAATAAACCTTCTGCAAAGCAGATGATTTCAAATGTCATGATGGAAAGATACAGATGTTATTAGCGTCCTGACATTGGAGCCGTGAAATTGGTTTTCCCGCCATGATGTGCGGAAACATCGGCTGTGGAAAATGGGACTCGGATATGGCGAATCCAAGGCTTCATCTGAGTAACGAGCATGATATCGATACACGCTCGTCGTACAGGAGTGTTATCTTCTGGGCAGCGTTTTTGTAAGTTAACAGAATTATGTCAGTCAAAAACGTTTCTATGACATTTATTGGTCATCGTCAGGAATTCACCGATGTATTTTTTTAAATTGAAATCAGAAACGTGCATTAAAATGCGAAGACTGTTTCAGTCCAAAAAAATAAATATTCATGAAAGGAATATTCCCCAAATGCTTTGATTGAAATGACGTGAGCTCTCATGTGCTGCAGGTAGCCAGGCAGGGGTTCGAAGAGTATTGATTGGCAACATGCAGTGGAAATCGTGGCGGGAAGTACGCCTGAGCAGATTTCTTCACTGACTTCTTGTTTTGCGCTTGGTGATGAGGTTTCAAGCCCAGGAAGTGGAGTCGGAATGTGGCCCATTCTCCAAAAGTCATGTCTAGAAGGTCTTTGAGGTCGTCGACGTCGCCAAAGACCAACGCCGGCCCATCGAGTCCGTGGCTTCTCACTTTATCGATGTATTTACTGGGGTATTTCATTCTCTCCATCTGCAGAAAAGAGAAAAAAAATAGCCTTCCTCGTCATCGGTGGTGGCGAGCAGTTGCTTGCTGAGGGGATGATGGAAACGAGATGTAGACCAACAGTCTTGTGGTAGCATTTTCTTGAAGGTGAGGTGGATAATTTAGCTGTCTTTGGGCAAAAATGACTCGGACTCCCTGAAGGCTCTGCACTCGAGCTTAATGGCATCTGTCATATCTTATGAAGCCACATAATAACGAGATTCCCTTCCCCACAGGAATCTGCTCATCCTCTTTCTGGAGTTATCAGATTATTCAAGTGATTGTGTGAATGGCACAATGCGATATGCTGCGATATGCTTCATCAGTCACGGCAGCAATCTGATTATGAGAAATCAGATTAACTCACCCCGATGTCTCTCTTCGCCTGTGTAAACCCGTTAATCTGTTTTATTTCGTTCTTTTACATCCGCTCAGGTGAAGGAAAGCGGAAGCCGTCGCAATGAAGACAACAAAAGTTGGTGTGCAGCAGGGGGAAGTCGATTATTACCTTCATGTCGAATCTGATTATTGCGATAATCCAATGTGCCCAGTAATCAGATGTTTATGGTCATGTAAACAGGCTCAGTGATAAATGGACCATTCAATTACCAACACTTGCAAACAATCACGAGGCTAGCCAATAAGGAAGGTCGAAGACTATCTCATGATCTCAAACGAGGAAAAAGAATCAGAATTGGAAAGAAATGATTTACATCTGCTGCCAGGTGATCCAAGCCGGACTTCTCAAAGGTTTTTAACTTAAAAAAGTATCATACCTCTTTACACACATCCTGTGTAGCCATATTGATGATAGTTGTGATGGGCAGTGGAGCCAAGTTCCTCATCCACCCTGAGTCCTTCAGCCTGGATGTTCCTCTGATCTGAGCAAGCTCCGTCTTGATTGTGTGGTCCAGATTCACAGTCGTCATCTCATACGTCTTAAGGTCATTTACGGTGAATTCGAAATCTACGGTTAGAAATCTCTCAAACATCTCCGGATCGCCGTCCAGCTCTAGCAGATCTTCGATCTGTGCACTCATGATGTACAGCTCGGCCTTGGACTCGCTGAAGACTTTCCACAGGGTCTTTGAGTCGTCCGTGCCGGTCATGTGGTCGATGTCCGCCCTCTGCTCGGCGTCCTCCACACACTGGATGATCCAGCTGAGGCGACAGGGCCACTGATTGGCCAGGACCACCCATGCTGCCACGTGCTCTGGCTGAGGTAGCTCTATCTTCAAGGCCTTCATGATTATCACCGTCACTCGAATGGAGTTGAACACCCTTCTCATAAACATGGTGTCCTCCGACATGTACTTGTTCAGACAGCGTTCGTTGCTGATCAGGATGTTCCTGATCCACATCTCCACTTCTTCGTTTTTGACTTCCAGCAATGCTGAAGTCTTCTCAACCAACGGGTACGACTCTTGCCTTTCCAGCGATATCTCCACCAAAGGTACAGCTGAGGAAGACACCTTTAGATTCCTGGTGGCCTGTCTGGACCTCCCTGTGCTCCTGTCCTCGCAGTTTCGGACAAGGCCGTTAAACAAGGCGCGTTTTGAGTCGTCGCCCAGCGGCGGCACAGTGAAGGCCAGAGTCACGATGCAGTTCAACAAGGCGTGCGCTCTGTCCTCCTTGCTGAAGCAGCAGTCAGCAAAGTTGATTTTCCTCATGAGGACTTCTGGGTTGACGGCCAGAATGGAAATAAATGGACTTTCCTCATCTGAAAGCAGGATGTTGATGGCCTCCAGGACAGCGACTATTTTTGTTGGGGTGCACCGGTCCAGGTTGGTGATCTTAAGGACCACGCGGATCCGTCTCCTCTCAAACACCTCCATGAAATGAACGAAGCGAGAGAGGAACCATATTTCCTTCCTCACGTCGTTCATGAAGCCCAGCTGAGTGCTGATCCGCTCGTTGTCCATCCCTCGCCTTATGTTCAGATCCTGGCTAAAGATGAGGTTCTTGCACATCTGGAAGGCAAACCTCAAGCCACTTGCTGCTGGTACTCCTAATGCGGCAATGATCAGACCCTCCAGGACGCCCACATGGTTTTTTGGCTCCGGCCCCTCATGGCTCGAGTTTGTGTCAGTTTTAGGAAATTTAGAAGTCAGGTGGAACACCACGATGACAATTGGTATCAGAAGAAGGACCAGAGCAAGAGACCAGAGAGGGCAGCAGCACACCTTTTTGGACCTCCAGTCATGCGGACCATCGATCACAATCTGGTTTTGTTTTTTTAAAAATGGGAAAAGGTTAAATAGTAAATAATTCTGCTGAATCATGTATCTCTCCAAATTCAAGCAATATCCATATCAGGCATCCATTCATCTAATCACTGATGCCTTTGTTCTTAGCACTACTGAAGCCTATAGCAAGCCAATAAGTTACTCAATCCTAATGGTTCTATTACCATTTTGGGACAAATACAACTAATATAATGGTTTTGTTACTCAGTAGCCGTAAAAGTTTTAGAAAGCTCACAAACCTTCTCCTTTACGTCTTCTTCTTCTTTGTCGCTATTGTGTTGACCAACACGATAGAGTACCATCTGCAGCTTCCCAAAGTGCCACTGCATGGCGTGGACGAGTCTCATCGCTATCCCGGCCCAGAGCAGGTCGCTGCCTGCGAAGTGCCAGGCGCTAAAATGCACATAAATGAATCGGACGTTGGGGTGATGCTGGTTTGTCTTTGTCCACACGGGTTTGTAGAAGAGCATCCGTCCGATGAGAGCCAGGAGGCCACACAGCGAGGGCTTGATGGAGCGAGGCCTTGAGCGTCCTCTGTATTCCTGCTCGGTCCTGGAAGCCTCCTCTGTCATATATACTGAAAATATACAGAAAATACACGTTATTTGGTTGGATTATCAAACTTCTTGGATCAATACATAATCTATGGTCAAATCTACCTTTCGAGGTTAAATCCAAAGTCTTTTGGGTACTAAAAGTAATAAAAAAAACATATGTGTGCCATACAGATTCCCTCAATACTTTCATACATATTAATATTTCTCTTGAATTCAACATATTAAAAAAAAGAAAAAAAAATCAAGGCCACAGAAGAAGTATGTCAGGCCTGTGTCCAATTCTGCGTTTAGGAGAATTATAGTCTCTGTGTTAAAGACAGCATTCCCCCAGAGACCGGCAGAGCACTGTGTCCAGTTTTCAATCAGTCATATTAGAGGCAGCTCTGGGGTGATGCGGGGGTCACCTGCGTGCCAAGACTCGCGGTAGCTCATTTTCATGGTCTGACTGCAGCAGATAAATCAATGCAAGAGTCAATGAAAGCCTCATGCATCCACTGCGCTAAAGGTGCACTTCAGCCGGTCGGCGCACTGTGGGTTGGACATTAAAGGTGAGTTTACACTAAAGCCTTTGCTGCGACAGCGCGCCGCTGGAATGCACCTTTTTCTAACTCAGCCTCAGGTCAGGTGTCGGACGTGTTGAAACGTACCTTCTATTTTCTTGAGGATCCTGGTGATTCGATTCTGACACGCAGAATAGAGTCCTACAGTCGCAGGCGCCGAAACCCGGGTCAGGGCCTTGGAGAGCGCGTAGGCATAAATATCATCTGGAAGCAAATGAGGGAAAGGGGGTCAAATCGTCCCACGGTTCACTCTGCGTCTGTGTAAAGTCCTGCGAAACCCACGAAAGGAGCCCAGGGTGACAGCTTTTCAAAGACTTTATCAATTAAAAGTGAGAGAAGTAGAGCTAGTAGACGCCCAGATGCTCACAGCAGTTAATGTGGAAGCTTTCTTGAATAAAGCAGGTGCACAATGGCTGATTTGTAGCTAAATGCTTATTTCTGGACATCTCCAAATTCATTATTGGCTTTGCTGTTCACATTTTACTCAGCCTTTAATTTCCTTGGCAAATCTGCAGTTTTTCGTAGCTGCAGCGTTCAATTAATGTCACCGTCACCCAACACTAAATGATAGATCAAATCTTTATTAATATCTGCAATCATCTCTTCATTTATTCCTCGGAATAAATAAACACTTGCCTTAAGGCTTGGCAGTCAAAACCAACATTAAATCAGAACTAGCTCTCATCAAATATTCGATGGCTCACTCAAACTGTCGATTTAAGAAAAAACTGATCTGTTCAAACAAGCGAGCGCATGAACCAGAGCCAGCGTGCAGGAGAACGTTACCTGCAGCAAGAAACGTACCTGTTGTCGGCTCATACATGGCGGCAGCGTGACAAGTCGTGCAGCTCTCACAGAAAACCCGACTGAACCATCATCGTCTTGGAGCAGGACCTCAGCGTCGCTGTGGGAGTTCTGCTGGAACCTGAAAATCTAAGTTAATTTCACAATTAAGAATGGAAGGGGAAAGAAATCGAAACCAAAATTTAAAAAGTAAGCATTTCTGGAAGGTGGAGAAACACCTGAGTGAGATGGAAACAGGGAAACGGTCCTGTCGGGGGCTGGAAATGGAACAACACTGAAAAATCCACAAGAAAAGAGCTCAGTTTGAATGGAAACCCTCCAGCGGACTCATGCATGTAAACCAGAAATTCACGTCCCACTTGTGACCCGTGAGAATTGTTTGCCAGGTAATCAGCATGTTTCTAAACATCCCAGCATGGAGATGTGTGCATGTGCTCTTCTAAACAAACTTGCTGGAACTGCTTCCTAAAATCAAACATGTCTTTGTCTTCACAAACAACCCGACCAACAGTTTCCTGATGTTCCAGTTTCATCTTTTACAGGACAAACCTCACTTAAAACCACCTCGATGACACCTTAAGGCGCCAATAAATGATGATATGGTTTATAAGCTTGGGGGTAAATATATAATGGAGGTATAAACTTACCTGATACAACTCCTCATGCCAGTTGTGATCTTTATTTTAATTCATCCAGAGCTGTTAAAAACGGAGAGGACCATGCAGCAGCAGATAAGGTGTGGTGATGAACCTTCAACCTCCAGGGCCGCAGTGTTGTTAAACTTTACGACGCTGATAAGGGTAAAACAAAGTGACACCTGAGAAGGGGCTGTTGGTTTGCTTTCCAGGAAGTAAAGAGTTTTTTTCTCCCTCAGTGACTTGGAGCGGCACGTTCTTCTCTTTCTCAGCCATTATTCCAAACTCCAATCATCTCTCCATTCACAATAAAAGTAGTTTTAAAAAAAACCCAATTAATCGTTTTTCTTATATATATATATATTTCAATCCTTTTTTTTTTTTTTACAGCATTCCCTGGCCAACTTTTTCAGTCCACGGAAAAATGTGACCAATGAGCGATTCCCCCCTGGAGCCCGGGGCCTGCGTGATTCATCAACAGGATTCCAACTTTGGAGTCCCTCCAGTTTAGCATGGCTGGGTTGCTCTGCCTGGCCTGAACCGACATGCGTGGCAGTCAAACTCCAAAACAGCAGCCGCACCGTCGCTCTCGCCCGAAGAAGGATTTGCTCTGACACAACTGGTTAGTCAAGCTTTGAAAAAAAAAAAAAGCCTTGAAGACTAATTTCCCCTGGCATGTTTGAGTTTTTCCTTTCTATTTACATCCACTGCTGCAGTCACAAACAAAAATCTTTCACAAACTTCCATAAAGAAAAATAAAGGTTTATTTAAAGTTACTTTGAGAAGCACATGTCACTGGTTAACCAGAGGTCGCGTCACTTTAAACTGCTGCAGGCACGAATGTGGTTAAATATAAATATGTGGACCACAGAAGTTAAACTTGGCCATACAGATAAACACAAAGTTTAAACATCAGTAGAATCAAATCTATCCAGTCCCAAATCCTCGTCCTCGTCCATGGAGCCATCGTCCCATGTTTTAAACATCATTGCATTGGTTGGTGTCTTTTAAAGCCTTTAATTTTAAATTAAAAAACAGCAACAGGGGAATTAACTCTTTAGAATTCTGCATATCATAATATCAGATCTACTTAGAGGATAATTGATCCTGCAATTTTCCAGTTTATGTTCATTTTTCTTGGGGCTTCTCCTTCGATCGAATGTTCTGTGTGTGTGCTTTTAAAAAATCCATGATAAACAAAGCAGATGACAAAACTCCTCTGAACGACTTCGGCGCCACGCAAACAGGTGGCGATCTTTAAAACTCCACAAGCATCTGAGAGCAAATACTAGAATTTTAATTAGTGCATGTCTAATTAAGATTTTAAGTGCTTGGCCCGAGGGTGACTAATTCTGCCTCCACTCAGAGTACCTGACTGTTCAACTGCTTTAATTAACTCCACTGCCATGGAAAGAATGTGAGAGGGAGAGTGGGAGAGAAAGTCCATTGAAAACTGGTGCTGAATGGATTAGATGGTATCTTTCCTGGTCAACCCTTGCCCTTTCACCGCAAAAACCGTGCAATTAACTTTAATGAATTCATTTTTATGATTAATCCACGATAGGTATCACAAATAAATTAAAGTGCAGGATTGATTTAGATTTTTTTCCACCCTTGTCAAAGGCAAAGGGGAATTATAATATGTTATACTATGTAATAGGTTCAGGGGATGTAAATGCTTACTGCTGCGCTCACTTTAGAACATTTGCATCAGCTCTGACGAGTTGAAATAAAGCGGGTTTGTGTTCCATCATGTTGGTGCGTTAAACGCCGAGAGAGGGCGCTAGAGCATCGCGCATGGGTGCATCAAACTGATTTCTTTTTCTTTTTGTCCAGACGCCCTTCACAGGTCTCTGCTCTGTTTGGTATGTAGGAGCTGGGCTGTGAAGTGGAGGAGGTATTTACTGAGAAAGCGCTGCAGTGGAGAGCTCGGGACGTGCTGGAGCTGCTCTTGGAAGGGCTGACGGCCATTTAATGTAAATCAGAAGCTGCACGCACACGCAGACGCAGACATCATTTATGGGCCTTTCTTACTTATGCTTTTTTCCTGAGGGTCGACAAGCTAAAGTATCTACACAAAGCCTGACACCAGCCTGCCCGCCCTAATTGGCCTCCAGACTTCTAGTTGGGGTGGTCTGATGATGAGTCTCGCTGCACACTGCTGGCAAGTTGCAGGCAGAGACCGGTGCAATGGCCAGACCCACGAAAACTCAAGAGCTGCCAGATCAGAGCATGATGTCTCGAGCATTGCTATTGCAGATATGATGATAGGGTCTTCATCTTAAGGTGACGGGATCCGGATCCCCACCATAAGCTTTATTGTAACAGAAGCCATATAAAACACCACCACCACCACCACCAAAAAAAAAAGAACCCACCTACAAATAAAAGATTCTGAATATAATCATCCCGAAGATCTATAGAACCTGTCTGCTTTACCGATCCCAGCAGACTTGGGAGCATGAAAACTCTCTTTTTCTTTTTTTAAATTTTATTTTCGCTCAGTGCTTCTGCAGAAATTACCAGGAGATAAAACGGTAGCTATGAGATTGCCACCTAAAAGCACTTGCAGCGCAAAGGTGAATGAAATGGTATGCATGCTGATTTTATTTCTATCAGCACAAACATCCTGTGCACGATTATTGTTGCCTGCACCTTCAACCCCCTTTTTATTCACATGCATATAACAGATCACATCATTTCACTTTCATCCCTTCCCATTCCTCCTCCTCCCTTAAGTTCTCAAGCAGTGCAGTCATTTCAATGTAAATAGTGGCTATGCTGATGTGTCCCTTATCCCACCCCTCTCTTTCTGTACAGCCATTGCTCAAAACCTGTGAGAGAGAGAGAAAGAGAGAAAAGAAAAGATAAGAGGAACACGCATATGTTTGTGAAGCCTTTCTGCCACACAATATGTCCTTTGCCACCTTGTAAAGGGTAATACATTCTTCCTAATGGGTCACACAAATTTCCCATTCTCCGCTGTGGGTGAGCGCTGCATTCTCAAATGATATTACATTTATGATGCATGAAAAAAAGCTCACAGTTCTCCATCTCCTCCGCAGAGCGCCGTGCGTAACCCGGACTCTCCAAAAGCCGCGCATCATTACGCATTTTCTCTCTGTGTGGCTGCCTCTTTGTATTCCTCCCCATGCCTCCGTGAAATCTACCTTTATCCCACTGTGAAAGAGTATATCTACCAGGTGCAGAGCGAGCTCTTCTCTGGGTGGTGGCGCCAGAATGAGTGTCCACTTGTGGACCTTTTTTCACCAAACGCGCATGTGTGCACGCATTTGAGCCACCCCGCTGATCTCACCTCCTGGTTTATTGTCAATATCAGATGGCTCAGGGGCTGTAGGGGATGACGGCTGTTGACAAGACCTGGATTATTGAGGTGAGGATGATGGCAGCTCTTGCAGTGATAGAATAGCTGTAACCTGAGACCCCTTGGAGGGTCATATTAGGCTGTTATGAAAGCTGCTCCTTTCAGACCTTCAGCAAACAGGAAGCTGCAGCTATGAAAGAGTGTGCACAGTGTTTCTCCAGCTTCCTCTTCTCAAGCCCTCCACTTATTTCTCTCACAAACACACGCGTTCACTGTGGTAGACTGCCCCTATCTGAGATTTTCAGTCAACACAGCCAGGAGTGTCTGATTATTAAGAAGGAAAGACTTCATCGCGCAAGAGTGCTAATCTGCTAGACTGGTAGGTATTTAATGAACATGCAGACTGCAAAGGTGTGAACTGACACCAGAACCTGCTGTCAGGATGAGAAAGTGTGTGAAAGCATGAGGTACATATACGTATGAGAACCCCAGTCAAGGGGAGCAGAACTCATGGCGGTTTTAATAATCCCCTCCAAAACATCCATGACTGACATCAGTGTCATCCGCAGTGACGATTCCACCCATCTTCTGTTCAATGCCCACCCTTTAAAGGGGTTGAGTGGTTGCAGAAGCCCACCTCACAGATCCCAGAGGCAAGGATAGTCCTTGGACAGTGAACCAGCCCTTCGATTTAGAGTCCCCAAACATGCAGATGTAGGAAAGGCCTATAGGTGGATTCAAACTTGCTGCCTTCTTGTTATGAAAGACGGTTCTAAGTCCCGCACTGCTGGAGACTTAGCTGGGAGTCAGAGGGTCTCTGGATCGATCCCGGTTACAAACCAAGATATGGAAAGTGGGCTGATGGAAGGAAAGGTGTCAGGACAGCAAGGCAGCAAGACAGCAAGGCAGCAAGGCAGCAAGACAGCAAGACAGCAAGGCAGCGAACCCCACCAAATACACCAATAGAGGGCCGTTGACAAAGCACCGGCCTGTGAGTCTGTCATCAATCTACAACCAAACAGGACGCACTTAAGATTCACATACATTTCCTTAAGTCGAGGAGGACGTGGTGTACCTGTGTGATTGACAGCAAACGGACAGAGCCAGGCTGGCAACGGCAGATGCAAAATCAATGTGCAGATGTAAACAACCGCAGCTAATAAAGGCTAACGCGTGTGTTGTTGCTGTGCTCTAGACATTGTCAAAACGTCTGGCACCGAACAACATCAGCAACAGTGTCCACGTGGGACTCGTAACAAGTCTGGAATTAGTTGCTATACGGCCGCAACACATTTTGAAGCAAAAAACAAAGAGTGACAGGGCTCCGTGTGGTCCCTGCAAGTCTGCCAGTCTGTAAAATGCATCTTTAGTACATGGTGGGGGTGGGGGGTGGGGGGGCGCTCCAATGCTGCCATCACGATGAATGAAAATAATATGAGAATACCAATGATATATTTTAATTCAGAGAAAAGGCGTCTTTCAGAAAATCTTGGACGACCTCGTCTTCCAATTTCAGGGCTGTTTACGCAAAGATGGAGCAGCTCTTCAGCATCCTGGCTGGAGTAAGCCAGTAGGTAGACAGAGAAATGTCAGTGTGAATGTGAACCAGAATCATGAGAGGAGAATCTTTTAAAGTGACTCTCAGAGCTCATTCCAAACCGCTTCTATCAGCTGTGAGAGATCCTGCTGTAATCCATTGTCACTGGCTGGATTCATTTGCATAATTCCACTCTTCTGCAGTTCCAGATCTTTTTTTTTTTTTTGCGGCTCCTTCTGCATGCTTGGGACACACACACACGCAAGCTCGCACACACATACACGTAACCGAGTGCTACTTGTTGCTCGGGAAACAGGGTGGAAATGTGGAGAGAACGGCTGCACGACAAGAATGGGAGTGCTGGCAGAGGAGGAAAGATCCCGGCAGTGCGAACGTGTAAAGATGAAGAGGGGATAAATGGAGGCATGAGCAGGAAACCAGAGGGGGGGGGGAGTGGACAAGTGAGTGGAGGACAGGGGATAGAAAAAGGGAAGAGTGATTGAGAGAAGAGAGGAAACCACGGTGCAATGAATGGAATACAGAGCAATTTTCTGTTACTTTAAAAGTAATTTATCTATGTCGACAGTCTATTAGTCATGTACTCGAGTGTAACCCCCCCAACACCCACTATCACACCCACTGTGTGTATGAATGTGTGTGTGTGTTGTGATGTGTGTGATGAGGCTCTATTGCTTTTCCTCCAGCGATGGGAGCTGGTTGGGGAGGAGGCACTGTTAAATCACACAGATAAGATCGATATGTAGTTAATGGTGGGACTTCTCTTTTGCTCTGAACACTGGGTAATGTAGCATTTGCTGTATGCACTTTTGGGATGATTAGCTTTCAAATTTGAGCACTTACCTGTATGGGAGCAACACTTTGTCAGGCTTGGCTTTTCTTGTGCAGATGCGGAGGGCGGGATGGACGGAGAGCGAAAGCCGCTGAAAAATAGCAGCATCGGTTACAGTGACGTGTGAAAAACGGTGGTAATTATGAATCCTGACCATGGGGGAGCGGGAGAAGAAACAGAGGGACATTACAGATAACAAACCACCGTGGGTAGAAGTCCCGGTGTCGAGAGAATGCTGGGCTTGGACACAGGAAATGTTCTCCTTTTCCTATAACAAAGGCCCTTCTCCTAAACCAGCTAATGTAGTGGGATATAGGCATTTGAATTACCATTGTCTTTATTCAGATACTTCATTGAATCAAGATGAAATGAGTTTTGATGTAGGAGTGGTCTCACAGAAGGCTAGAAAAAGGCAAGAGAACTACTCAAATGGGACTTTGACCGTTTTATACATTAAGAGTTGATTTTATACTCTGACCTCCAGCCCCGCTGACCCGCTGTATAAATGGTGTATTTTTGTGTGTGTTTCTCTCCTCTCCTCTCCTCTCCTCTCCTCTCCTCTCCTCTCCTCTCCTCTCCTCTCCTCTCTCTCCTCTCCTCTCCTCTCCTCTCCTCTCCTCTCTCTCTCTCTCTCTCTCTCTTTACCCAGCCGGCCATCAGCAGGAGGGTCCCCCTACATGAGCCTGGTCCTGCTCAAGGTTTCTTCCTGTTAAAGGGGAGTTTTTCCTTGCCACTGTTGCTTGTCTGGGGTTAGGCCCTGGGATTCTGGAAAGCGCCTTGAAACAATTTTGATTGTAAAAGACGCTATATAAATAAAGATTGATTTGATTTGATTTTGACAGCTCCGAATCATTAGGAGGGCAGCCATGCTTTATTTCCTTCCTGTCACAATGCTGCTCTGCGCTCGTGTTTCTGAATGTTTTTAATCACAGCGTCACCCAGCAGAAACCTTTGAAAGTGAATAATTTCACTCATGATTCATTCTAGCGTGTTAGATCTGTTCTGTCTATTTTCTTCACCGATGTTATCAAAGAAAATCTTATTATTTAAATATGCCGATAGATAGTATTTTATTCCCAAATTTATTCGGTATCATTTGGGCACTGCAGGACTCCAAGTTCTTCAAAACCACAGTCAGGAACCACCATCAGATGGTAGATAGTTATGGGGTGGGGGCATCATCATCTGGTGGACAGAGTCGCCCTCCGGGTGTCCGGAGAAGGTTCTGGGTTGGTTCTTCCTGTGTGGAGTCTTTTCTCAGCACCCGTCTGGAGTCTCTCCAGTTTCTTCCCACATTCGTAAAACACGCACGTTAAGTTGTTTTGACACTGATTAAAGGCGTAACGCCGCTTCACTACTGTGACCGCTGGGAAAGACCTACCCCCACCATCGGCATATTTTAGCCACCATACCTGAAACACACCACAAAAACGCCATAATGGCATGTTAATATAGTCAGAGGCGTGAGGTGGTTAAGAGGCCATCTAGGAAAGGTTACTAAAGGTTAAAATGTTATATTGAAAAGGTCCAGCGTGCATGAGTGGGATGCAGTACCAGAAGAATAAAATGCATCTTGACAAGCTTCCATTCAAGAGGATCTTTGTTGTAAGTAGCTTTAGAGATTTGCCCTGGAAAGATTTCTGTTAATACAGCATTCAAACTTATATTCAGAAAATGCAAGTTAAAATTTTTAAAGAGTAGATGTGATAACTTTCGCATGGAATTATCGCCATAGCCACATTCCGCTGAAATATAAACTGTTTCCTAATAAAATACCGATTAAATGCTAAAATTTACACAGGATGTTTTCTAGGTCGTTGGGATTTTCAGCCACATTTATGAGATCGTCAGAGAGATTGATTTTCACATTATTTGTGCAGCACCAAGACATTCCTTTCAGCAACAACTTCCATCATCAAACATTGGATGCAAAAAGAAAACAAAATTAGTTATTGACAAGGCTGTTTTAAAGCAAAATGAGTCACAATCCATTGTTAAATGAATGCTTGATTGCCAAAATTTGGTACCAAGGACCTAAAACTATAACTATATATGGAAAAATAGTGAGGAAAAAAGGAAAAAAGAAAAGAAAAACCCTCACCAACACTATTTATTCATGTAGGTGAGGCGAGTTGTTAAAATTCAGCCGTAGCTTCAGTGTTACTTACCATGAATAAGTGTCTCTTGCCCTCCACTGAGAGGCTGCACATTGTTAACCCTGCTGGCTTGAGTTGAAAACCCTGCAGAGCCACATCCTCAGTCTCCCCTGCTGCCTGTCTACTTCTCAGCCCTCCCTCCCCCATAAACCAAACAGCATGTCTTCTTCTAATCACCGTGACGCATGAGCATCACCTTATGTGTTAAAGCACTTATAATTAAGATATTCTTGGCAATAATTAGCATATACGTATCTGTCTGAGCACAAACTGCATTACAATATGTGGAGTTACCAAACATATCAAACTTTGACAGGAAATTGATTTGTTTTTGTATGTATATGAAAGGTTGGGTAAGGATAGGAGAGTTCGTCATTGGGTATTCGCTTGTTCAAAAGTGTTTGGTGTTGTATAAAAGGACATGAAATGGAAGGTTTCATAAGGGTAAAATAAAAGCAACCGATAATCATGGCTAACGTAATGTACATAACGTACATCAATCCGTTGATGGATTTTGACTCAGAAATAATCTAATTATAGATCCCTACAAGGTTTGTGTAAAAACTAGTTTGACTGATTTAACTGAAACAAGCAGTACATATGTAAATATGACATTGAAACCATGACATCAAAACATAGTGGAATAAATGACCGATTCCTGCTTACGTATATTGGCCACATAAACACCTAAACTTTAAAGCTAATTTCAGCAACACCAGGTACCTAAACTGCAAAACACAGACAAGCAGGCTGGCAGCATTTAGTCCCATGCAGAGATGATGGCTCTCTACAGAAGCATATACTGTCCTCACGCTCCATAGAGATCCTAAAGTGATCCAAAAAAAAAGAGAGAGAGAGACAGATCAACAGCCAGAAGTGCAGATTACAGCAAGGCGTGCTGTTATTCTTAAAAATCCATTGTAATTGCTGCCAGCGACCTGCTGATATTTAGACAGCACAACTGCTGATAGGCTATATTCAAACTCTGCTAAGCACCATAGATTTTTACCCACAATTTGCTTAATCTTCCTCAGATGAAGGATAAAAACCAGGGGTGGCACACGTTGGATATTCAGTGGTGTGTCGCAGACATTAGCCCACACGTGATCAACCCACGCACAACAACGACATCAACAACACGCCACAGGTTGGAAAAGTAATGAGCAGTGAGCTATTACTTTGGTGACGGGAGTGGATGTTGTGAAATAACATTACGTGCAGGGGCCTTTAACTGGGAACCAATACAAGAAATACAGAAATTAAATATTTGAGAACACTGCAATTATATACAGAATTTTTTTCAATTCTACGCAGCCGTGCATACAATCAACTCTTTTCTCACACATGTTTGGAGAAGATTGGATTTTCTATCATCTGCACTTTATATGGATCGGAACCCTAGCTCCAGGCATTGACTAAGCCCTTGAAACCTAAATTCTGTAGATTAAATTAAACACTTTTACTTGTTCCAACAAGATCTTGAGGAAGCTTTGGTGCAATTCTTTGCATTTGGCCCAACACACAGGGATCTACATATTTTAGTCCTACACAGAGACCTTCCTCCATCGGGATGTACAGAACTGTAAACAAGCCCCTGCTGAGTTTGAACGCTAATCTTCGAGCCTCATCTTCCGCTCCACACATCACTGCGACACATCCTGGGCACGGAAACAAGATGGCAGCTGTTCTTTCCTTCAGACTTAGATGTTATAATAACCCAAAGATTCTCGACACGTACAGTAACAAGCAGGATGTGGACATTGTTACAGTCCTCACCAAAAGGTATAAAGGAAAGAAAACCAATAACAGCTTGAAGCTTTTAAAGCTCTCAGCATCTAAAATCCCCTCAGGGTGGTGGGAGGCCGTTTAAAGGAGCGCTAATGGGGTGAAATAAACAACAGAACAAATGCTCTTTCACTACCGATGCTCTCAGAGCTCATGGTGGTTCAGGCAGCCTGGAAGTAGCGCGAATATTCATGAGTGCGGTCTCAGAAGGGATGTTAACGACACGAGCGTGCCTGCTCACGCAGACCTCATTCGCAGATCTTTGATCGTGAAAATGAAATGCCATCATGTGATCCGGTCGCACATAAGAGCGGCGAGAGAGAGAAAAAAAAATTAACGTGCCCAACGTGCTCTCAGATCTTCTGGAAATTATAATCAAACCATACGACTTCTTGTCAGAAAAGCTAATATTTGCCGCTGTGACCAGAGAGGGTTTTCGCGCTCTCGGACAAACAACAAAACCACTCGGAGAGGTCATGTGGAATGAGGTATGATGCAATTGGAAGAAATTCAGAATACATATTTATTGGACAAAATGACCCAGTCATGATTGATATAGAAATTATAATCCTTGCACGCCTCCCTCAGCACAACGCCGGCTTTGAACCGTCAATAAGACTGGAACCAGACTGGCTCTCCGCCTTGGGAGGCGCCGAGAAGCTTAATTAGAAAGTCCATTCCTCACAATTATGAATGATAATGAATCCACTGGAAATAAGGTTGGCAAACGCTCTGCAGAGATTGAAAATATTGATTAGATGATTACTTTTCAGATCTAATATTTCTTGTCGGAGCTTCAGGAAAAAAACAACCCAAACAGGTTAAAGCCCTTTTATTGTCAACCTGTTTTTAATGAAGGCCAGTTTTACAGGAGGCCACTGAGAGCTGTACTAGTCAGAATTACAATGGAATATACATGGACATGCATTTTAGAGTGGAACATACCCATGTGTTGTGTTGCCTTGATGCATTTATGTTCCTACGGTGGCCCCGAACAGCCAAACATGTTTAAATATGAACATTACAAATCATTGATTTTACTTTCCACCTATCGCCGTTTTGGGGCATAAAAAAAAAAACTATTTCAAATCCCAGTTTTGATTTATATTTCATATATCTACAACGTTGCCCCTCTGGAATGGACGTGTTTGTGGATGCAGATGATGAAAAATTGATTTTGTTGTCCATGTTCCTCCAAGCACTTGAAATGGGAGAGAATTGAGGAAAAATTCAATTACTGGAATCTGTATTCTCTAGATGCCACCCTGCACCCAGGATCTTTAGGAGTTCCACAACTGACTGTCGGCTTATTCTGCATCTTAATATTCTAATCAAACCTCGGCACATAAAACGTGGCCTTGTCGCACAATCAAAGCCGCAGCATTCAAACCAGAACGTCTACTGAGACGTCTACTTGCTTTTTTCGACAAAAGAAGGACAAACAGACAGAAAAATCCGCTCTCGGTTGCTTAAATTTGTTCTTCGGTGTTAAACTCAGTGGAGGAGTGAAGGAATTGTGACCGGTGGGAGAGATGTGATAAATTAAGATGGTTGATATGATCAAATAGAGCCAGCGTCTGCTGACATCTATAGTCAGCAGAACACACACACGTAACATTACCAGCGCACACATACACACATGTGCGTGCAGTAATGGGCCAGTGTGTGGTTGAAATTCTCTTTGATGCTGTCGAGGCCCCTGCTGTTCTCTATATTACTCTGTGCACATCAAACAGGTGGTTCTTGAAGAAAAAGGGACACAAAACTGTGAGCCGTCATTCAGCTCATTCTGACACCGGGCCTTTCACTGGAGTAAAACAGGCTTCTTTTCTCCTCCGCATTCCCCCCTCACCATATTAAATCATTCCCTTTCTTGTTTACCCCCCCCTCTCCTTTTTGTAACTCATGCTGCTGTTTTCTCTCATCCTTTTCAAAGCTAAAGGCTTTATTTTGCCCCAAATCTGATCAACATCTTGCCATTATAGCTCAGCCATCCTGGTGTATTCTTCTGTCTGTCTCTCCTGTGAATTCATATCAGTCTTCGTGGCCACAGCGTGTTACTACTCTGCCGGTCGCGTGACTCCTCAGACCTCTATCAAACGTAGCTCGTGCGCGAGGCCGCGAGTGAGCCACTACAAGCTCTTCGTGTGCTCAGAAGACGTAAGGCCACGGGTTCTCTGCAGGTGCTGATTTGTGTTTTGTGCAGGCGCATCCATGTGTGCTGCGAATCCACCAAACTGTGCATGAGCCTATTGGTATGGATGGCATGATGCGATCTCCAGCAATCTGCGCTTGCTTGCTGCGACACCCCCCCCACCCCCCCACCCCCCCACCCTCAAGCCACCCAACCGATCCCATAATTCTACAGTTACCTCCAAAGCCCCTGTAACCTTTCTCCTCCAATCCCACCTGTCAATCACGCTGCAGCACAGAATCATGGGGACTCCTGGATCGGTGTTAATTGAACACTCAGAGTTTATATTGGAATAAACCAAAATCCCTTATCGGTGATTCCTGAGGTGAGCCATCCTGGAGCCATTATTAATCACAGCACAAAGCCCGGGGAACGTCTGACAGCCAGAAAGACACTTAAAAAGCGAGGCTGGCCTCAGTTCTAGAGATGCTCTGGCTCAAATGCTCATGTGTTCGCTGGTTTATATTTTATAAATCAGGGAAAGGTACCATGACGTAATTTTTTAATGTGATTTTGACAAAATAGACATTTAAGGTACTTTGAGAGTTTGAAAAATTACTAAGAAGCCATTTTAACATCAAAAGTCACAGAGTGAATATTGTTAGGAGTCATTCACCATCAACGACCACATAGTGACTGACCACATCAAGACAGGATTCTAATATATTTCAGGATTTCGGCGCTCCCCAGCTGTATTTAAACTTAAATCCTCTCCCAGTTAGCTCCTCTGTGGCCAATAGCACGTCTCCACTCCTCACCGTCAGCGTGAGGTTGTAGCCATAGGGAGTTTCCAACTCACTGTGATTACAATGAATGATCCTTTTTGCCAAATTACGAAAAACAACAACTTTTATTCCCTTTTTGCAGCAAAGGAGAATATTAATACCACTGTTTCCCCACCAGCAACATTTTCTCCTCTAAAAGCAAAACATGAATTTTTGTCCACATTGTTTGTTGTATTGTCTAATAAAACAGTTAAACATGCTGCTAATGAGACTCCTGGGTGTGACACGTGTCGCAGGTTACAAATGTTTCTTTTTCTTGGCTTTCGGAAATAGCAGCCCTTGTTTGCCAGCTCATATATTTTTTTGCACCTTTTCAGAAATATTTTGTACATTTCTGAAGGTTGTACAAGAATGCTGCCTGTAAAAATGCTGTTAAAATAACTAACGTCATCTCTTGATTAAACTCCCAAGACACAATACATAATGAGAATTTAAATTCTATCTATCTGTCTGTCTGTCTGTCTGTCTGTCTGTCTGTCTGTCTGTCTGTCTGTCTGTCTGTCTGTAATATAATAATAGCATATTCATAAAGATGTTCCCTCCGACAGCCTGGATGTATTTGGGGAGAATTCAGACAGTTCTCATGTAATTCCGATATTGAAGAAATGACAATAAAATGGCTGTAAAGATGAACGACTCGCATCACATGCGAAGAAGCATAAATTGCAAAAAATCTGCCTGACTTTTCCTCCCGGAGATGCTTTGGAACGTCGCCGAGGACTCTGACCGTCTGTGACAAACATCTGCGTCTCTGTCCTGCAGCGTCCTGCTTCCAAAAGCTGGGACGGACTCAGGCCGTCTCCGGTCCTGTCCCTCAACCACCGAGGAAAGGTTAAATTCTATTTCTCACAGGCCACAGGTTCCATCTAGTGAGGGAACCTCGGATAAAGATCGGACCGCAATCAATGAAGGGTGTCATTATGGGATTAGTGCTACCTGCAGCGTGGTCACGTACACCTGGAAGCTCGCCCTGTAATGAGCTGGTAATGGAGACAGTGACTGCGTGCGCCTCGGGGAAGATTACTGCTTTGTCTACCATATTTAGGAACAACGCTGGGCCTATTAAATGGAAGGTTCCAGAAACCGAAGTCAGCGGAAAGAACATGTTCCGAGTCCACGAGGCGAGAACTGAAACAGTAAAACAAAATCTATCTTGACAGCAACAGGAGGACTGTGATAGTGGGGGTTTTCGGCTGGAATATTTTGGAACTGAAATCAGACTTCATTGAAAATCAAAATGTTCACGACTTCCTGCGGAACTCTGCCAGACCGGTGGGACATCAAATAAGAGCAGCTGATGGGTGGTCGGTAAAAGTCTCCGCCTGGGTGGACGCCATCTCCACATTCATTGAATTTGTCTAACAGGGCAAGGCCGTCGCGGCAGAAATGACAACAAAACTGCACCACACGCGCCATCCACCCCCCCACTACTTCTTTTTTCACTCGTCTTCCCAGTTTTGGGAGGTGAAGCTTACTACCTGCTGCGTTTCGCTCCCGTCTCTTTCCTGGGGTTCGTGAAGGCACCATCGTCAATAACCATAAAATGATACCACAAAACGAATGTTTTATAACTTTCTAATTAACGAGAGTCGCAAGTTATAGAAAAATAATCGGATTTAAATCTTCAATGAATTTGCTAGTCTTCTTCTTTCCTGCTGTAACGGCACCCACGGTTTTGTTTAGTCCACTGTTTAGTTTGGTTACTGACCCAAAAAATCCGATAACTGTAATCTGATAATGACAATTATTGGATCTGACTGAATAATTGTAAAAACAAACCACTTTGTTGTGGTTCACAAGTTTCCGACCGGTGGCGACCACACACAGCAGACTGTGTGTAAACAACTCGGTGGGATGCTTCTGCTTCCAGGTCAGTGAAATAGATGGCGTAGGCCGGCTCGCCGTCCACATGTGTTTTATGAACTACCACAGGAATTTGTTTTCCTTGCGACCATGTAAACACACTTTGTGACGGATTACTCGAGCTTTTCACTACTTTCAAAACATCCTCTCTTGTTGAACACGGCAATGCCTACAGTTCTAGCATTAGCTGTGCTAATGTGATAGCTAATAGACCTGCAAAAATTGGTCTCTTCCTCTCCCCAGTAGTCGCTCTTCATCAGGTTTCCGCTGCTGCACGTCGTGGATGGCCCTGCTGTCATCTTTGTGTTCTATAAAGGACCCCCCCTCCCCTCAGATAGTCCTTATAGTACTGATCCAGAGATATTTATATCAGTGCGCGACATTAGCGGTTTTTGTGGAAATAATTACGGTGGCATTTAGACATTTAGCTCCACAGCCTTGCTTTTCAGAGTAAAACAGAACCTGGCAGGCATTTGGTTTCTTATTATTTATTAATTAGTGAGGAATTGAAATACAACCCTCGGCACCCCCCCACCCCCACACACATACATACCCACACACACATACCCGCACCTTGTTTATGAAGCCAGGTTTGAAGCTGCACGTAGAAAACAGCATTTCGTGCTCTGAACTTGAAAAGGCCTCATTCTTCTCAATAGTTCCTCATTATGCAGCCTGCCGGTGTTTGAGTTTGACTGATCGTTCATAAAACATGCAGGACTCTCATGAATTATTATGAGAGAACATCCAATAAATTGTTTTAGATGGCTTATTACAACAATGTTACAGGCCTGGCATGTTAAATTATTTGCAATCTTGTAAATTACAGGGGATATTTGAAAATAACCCATTAAGGCCCGGCGGTGACATTTCACTGCTCAAAATCAGAACCATCTCTGCCACCAGCTCTTTCTAATCACGAGGTGTTTCTTCATCAATCACATTTCATTAGGTCTTTAATAAGCTATGGACAGAGTTTGAGGAGATAAATCTGGAGGCATCAGCAGGGGTTGGGAGGGAAGTTTTATGAATAGATTAAATGTGATGAATGCTGCTGCCTTATGAAGACGTTTGCATTCAAGTGGGTTTTTTTCCGAACACAATAAAAACGTTTGTAAGTGGGAGGAAAACAAGTGAAGCCAATAAAATACCCCCCATAAACGTATTTTAAGTCCTGTATTAGTGCTGAGCATAAAATTGCATTTTAAAATTTCCGATCTTCCTCAAACATCAAAGAAACCCCAGTGTTGCTGTATTATTGCTCTCATCCATCGCTCAGTTTCTAGAGAACAAAAAAGAGGAAGAATTTGGTTAGAATACAGATGTTTTAAAAGTATTTCCCCCGAGAGTCAAAGTTGGTCATGCGTTAGGGTCGGCTGACCCTCTGTATCTGTCTCCTGGGTGAGGTGAGGTGAAAGGTGGGGGTGAGAGGTTGCTCTGGGAGGACACCAACTCCCCCACGTCGGTGTCTCCATCCCTCAGGTCCCATGAGGACAGCAGTCCAACTTTCTGGAATATGCCTCAAGGACAGTCAAGTGGAATCAAAAGAGGCACAATATCCTGCTGTTGGCCATTGCAGTTTAACAGCAACTCGCAGTGTTCCCATCTGAAGGATGCTCTGTGGAAAAATGCTTTTATTTCCTACACACATTACAATACATGAGACCTAAAGGTCACTTTGACGGTGCTCCA
Source organism: Takifugu flavidus (assembly GCF_003711565.1). Lineage (NCBI taxonomy): Eukaryota > Metazoa > Chordata > Actinopteri > Tetraodontiformes > Tetraodontidae > Takifugu > Takifugu flavidus. The sequence continues at coordinate 14,815,069 of NC_079521.1, read as the reverse complement.
AAAATATCCTGTCACTTTGCTCGCTGCCACTTTCGAATTGTTGGTCTGCAGTTTAGTGCTGGAACCAGAAAACTGCCAGTCCTGTCCCTGACAAACCGAGCCGGTTCTCAGTTTCTCCACCTCCGGTTGTGATAAGTGGCGCTTTGATGCAGTCCAAGAAACATTTGCTCCTCCAGCTGTTAGCTGCTAGTCATAGTACAATGGGATTTAACCCGTCGCTAACAGTATACTTACTAAGATCTAAACTGTGCAAACACAATATAATACACATGTTGTAATATGGATATGGAATCTTTGAGTTTTTACAACTCGTGCTCAGCTAATTGCTGTCGCTGGATTAATTTTTTACTGCAGGCATCAGTTAATGTCAAGGATTTACTTTACCCTCGCTCTGACATCTGATTTATTTGAAATGCGTTTTCACTTTGATTCAAGTTCATTCAGTCAGATTAAGATTCCAGGATTGTAGTCAACATGGCTTCTGCAAGCAAAGACATGAAAAGCGCCGCAGATGAAGGGAGCGGCGCCATGGAGAGTGTTGTGTACATTTATTACCTACCTGCACCCACCACGTTTGATCCAAACCTCTGTGTCTTTGAAGCGTGTATGCCTTTGTGAGGGGCCAAATAAAGATGTGAGAAAAGCCCTATGAGTGAGTGATTGTGGCGTGCATGTGCATGCATCCATGCAAAATAACACCCACACGCCGAAGAGCTCGTACATTATCCATCGAAAGCTAATCAGAATTCACTCTCCAAGCTTGAAAAGGAGGATTTATTTCACTTTCCTGTATTGGTCCGCTTAGTTCCCCGCTGAAGATGCATTTTTTATGATTAAAAGGCGCCTGAAAATGCCACCAGACTGCTCAGTAACAGCAGGCCAATGCAGCAACTCATAAATGGTTTTATGGAACAGGATTACTCCTCTGTGCTACAGGTACATGTGAAACTGTGTGAGTGGTGCACTTTGATCTGGCATGTGTTCCCACTATAGGCTGTGATGGACTGATAGCGAGAACTGTGTCAGCTGTGTAAGAACATCAGGGCAGCTCTCGGATGGACCCACCTGTTCGACCGTCAGGTTTACACGGCACCTACAAAGACAACTTATTGCTTTAGAAAAAACTGGACTTTTAAAGTGAACATAAACTTTTTAAACGGAGGTTTAAAAAGTCGAGCTAGCACGCCCACACAACGTGAGTGAATGTTGTATACAGACACGTCGGTCTGGAATGGGAAGGGTTGTTCTACGACTAAGCCAGAGCTCATCTTGACACACAAGTAGAAGTGAAAAAACAGCAGTGAGGATGGATAACGCAACACACTTATCACCATGCCAGTTGCTAACTTGCTAGCTGGCTCTTGACTGTCGTGGTCTCTAAGGTCTTGGGTCAACAGGACATGGTCCAAAACTGACAAGCTGAAAGAGTGCAAACTTCAATAGGAAGTGGAGGCTGGATTCCAATAATCATGTGCACGTATGCTGTGACAAAGACAGGAGTCCAACAGTTGAACTAGAGGTGTGCATGTAAACCTACCATGATTCATCTCCGCAGTTAATGAGTCCGACAAGAAATCGTTCAGTTACAATGTGGCAGCGCTGGAGTCACCTCTGAAAGACAGGAATAAAACCTGAAGGGATCACCAGTCCGACCCACCAACTGTCCCACCCACCAACTGTCTGACCCACCAACCCACCAACCGTCCGACCCACCAACTGTCCGACCCACCAACCCACCAACCGTCCACCCACCAACTGTCCGACCCACCAACCGTCCGACCCACCAACCCACCAACCGTCCGACCCACCAACTCAGTTCTGGAGGAACAAACACATTCAATTTTCTGTTATTTTGAAAGCCCAAAACTTAATATAACATTGATCAAATAATGATAAACCAAAAGGCAACAATTGCTTTAACAACAGGTGAAATGGGGCTTCTGAGAGAGCTGGCAGGGGGGCTCCACATCATTCCTTGGCTACCCTTAACTCAAAAGACGTGTTTTGTTAAAAGTTCATTTCATAAATGCCACTTTTGCACCGACTGAAAAGATATCGAAGAGATTTAAGGGATTTCATTGTCTGACATGTCCCTATCAGCACGGTGCTACTGAGTCAATCAATACTAAGCAACAAGAATAATGGTAAATTCTAAAAAAAGGGAAAAAAATGTTCTGCAGCCTGCAGAAAGTTTCACCCTTGAATCCGACACAAAGACGGGAACAAATTGGGTTTGAGTAAGTAATGTAAAATAATAACCACCCTGGCTGGAGATGCGCTTCATTATATGTTTATTTACAAATGTAGACCTTTTTTTTTATTACTTCTGGGGAGTCGACTATAAAATAACACTTTATATGTTACCATCCTGATGGGAAGCTTCCTGTTGTGCAGCCATCAGATGACAGAGCCGGAAAGCAGAAACAAGGAGGGAGGCAATGAGCTATGAAGAAGAGCAGGAAACAAGAGAAGCGGAGGGGCTGTCAGTCACATTTTGGCTTCTTAGGCTTTAATATCTCTTTCTAATGCACATATCTAAACCCTCTCCTCATCTGCTGCCAGCGGATGCTGACGAGATGTCAGTTTAACCCCGGATTTCCAGCTCATGTCGGGGCTACTGAAGGTCAAATCCCTAACAATGAGCTCATTTTAATGGGAGCGAGTATAAAGCCGGTGATAGTCCTAAAATACACTCAACAGCGGAGTCGGTTCAGGGACGTAATGACATTTATCAGTGCACTGAGTGCAGACCCTTTCATTCATTATGTATAGGATGGCCGGGAACGAAATTTTATGTGATTTTTACACTTGTCTGACATTGCAGTGCAAATAGGCAGCATATAGGAGATATGAGTGAAGCGCTGCGGCCCACATTATCAAGTGATGAATAATCCAGCAGAGCAAAAATCAAACTTAAAACCAGAAAGCCGATTCATCTTTGAGTATCGTTTTAAGTCGTGGTACTTTGACTGGAAGTTCTAGAGTGTGCGGAAAAGTGTGTAGATAAGTCACCAAATCCCCAGAGGACTCTCCTACACGTGATTTCTCCGGCTGATCTGGTTTAATTTTCTCACCCCGTGTTCTGGAATGTGCTCGATGTTTCCAAGCACCAGGCTCTGACAAAGCACCAGGGTTGCCAGGCACACCGCTGCACGTGGAAAAAAGATGCAGATAACACTTTTCACGTCCACAAACGATATGTCTCTTCTGTGCGCCGCCATATTACTGCGTTGCAGGTAAAGACTGGAGATCTGGAATCCAGTCAAAATGTCTGTGAGACTGAGCTGTATTTCCTTTTTTATTTAGCAATGCAATTACAAGACATCAATTATGAAGCGCTGCTGTAAAATTCATGAAACAGGAGAAACAGAAATAGTGTTAAGCTTGGTGGTGCTAGAGAAATGTTCAAGTTCGCGTGACGACGACCAGAAAACCTCGACCCAGCAGCAGAAAGTGGAGTCTTACATCACAAAATAAGTATGACGGACTCCCGAAGACTTCCGATAAATGGATTGTTACATCTAACGATCTGAATGACCCGAGAATGCGTCCAAAGTGACTCATCATGTTCCAGATGTGCTTCATGAACTTTGCAAGGTGTCAGTTTTTGTTGTCCGGCAGAATTGGTTCAGCAACACAGCGGTTTAGCACTGGCGAGATTATGCCCGTCTCAGCCGGTTAAGTAAAAATATACACGTCCATGTCTCTGAAAAAACGATTTCCACGATAAATCTTCCGTATTGCCAGGAAAACAAGCACATTAAAGAGTGAGAGTCTGAAAAAAGAAAAGAAATGAACAGACAGCCCGCGCCATAAAACCATCACACCCATGAGCCGATATTTATTGCGCCGATCATTCATTACCCTAACATGAGGCATTGATCTCCGATTTGAGCCTGAGCCATGACAAACTGAAACTATTAACAGTTTTTTCTTTTTAAAAAAAAAAACAATGATGACTTATGAATCATAGAGAGGAAAAGCAATATATCTGACAGGCCCGATATCTGTGTTCATTTGCGTGTTTTGTACTTTCTGAAGGTGTAGAGGTCTTTCCTGGTGACAGGGACACAAACTATAAAACACTATTTTATAAAACACTGTTTTAAATCCACTGTTCTTGAAAGTGTTAGTTCAGAAATGGTCTTTGGCCATTTCAGATCCACATTTGACGTCCGCGCACTAAAAACAAGCAACCTTTTATGTTTTTTCTTTCCTTAAATGTCATTAAAAATCACTTTTATCCCGAACGCAGCGTCAGTCCGTCCATAAGTTACTTCAGAAGCGCGAAGCTGCTGAGGTACATTCGAGCCAGTCATTTGAACCTAGATGAACCCTTCCTCACCACTGTGCCATTCCAAACGCTCACTCACCATCCTGAACAAAACATTGGCATGAAAAGGAGGCTTCAAAGAGTGGGACGCCTCTACAAAGCAGCGGTTGGAACTTCAGAGGCTCCAACAAACAGGGACTCTCATGGCATCCAGCCACACTCTGCCTTTCCTTTTTTGCATAGGCGGATAGGATGAAGGATGGGTAAATATAATGTATGAATTTAAATAAACTATATAAATCAATGCGGCCACTGAAGTATACCTTCTCCAAGTTTGAAAGGGTTTTTTTCTTTGACACGCGAAAGTCTCAAAAAACTGGCATAAAACTGCAATAATTCACCCTCGTCTTAGGAGGGGGAAAAAAACACCTCTGCAAGGCCTTTATCCATCTGTGATTAGAAGTCTGTCTAATCACTGCAGCGAGTGTTTACGTCAGATGAAGCATCTCTCCTGAATTGTTCTTTAGCATTTTGAAGGTCCATTTCTTATGATTATGGTCCTTAAACTGAATCCTGTTGTTGTTCTCATATTTGGCAACTCAAACGCAGTCTCAATTGTGCGCGGGCAATTTCAGACCATTTTCTAATTGCCCTTTCATTTCAAAACTGTTGGAAAATTGGTTGTTAGCCGCCTCGCGGGCCATCTGTCTCTTTATCTTTCAGGATTTTCAGCCGGAGTTCAGGAGTAAACACTCCACTGAGGCGACACTCAGCAGGGTAGGAAATGGCCTGTTAATTGTGGAGAATAGTCAGCTAACATCTGGCAGGTTTTTGACAGTGGACACCAGGGTCCTGTTTGATCCTGAGGACCGCTCTGCTCTTGAGGGAATGCTACTCGATGTGTCCGTCAGAAGGCATCGCGGCGCCTATAAGATCTGTGTTTGAGCATCACAGCCTCTGACACAGTCGTGCTCTGTGAACAAATCATCATCCCGCATAAAGAAAAGCTCTTTTTTAAAGCCTGCAAGTTACAGATATGATGTTAAAATCAGATCTATGTACCTTTCAATTAAAACGTAACCCTTAAAAACAGGAGTTCTGATTTAATCTGATGCCCCCCCATCACTACAAAATTCCAATTAGCTCAATACATCATTTCAAAAAGTGTTTTTTATGACATCTTGGAGTGAAGATGTCATTATGACAAACTGGAGCACCAAATCGATGTTTAAAGGAGAAATGATGATGTGCTTATCCGCCATATTTTTAAATTTATACGGAATTTTGGAAGAGCTAACTAAAAAAGCTTAGAACTTAACTGAGATTTTCTATGCATCTTTCAAAAACAAATGAGGAAAAAAAAAAGAATCAGGACTAGAATTTGTAATATAAACTCCATTATACAAGCTATAGCGGCAAGGAAAACCTCCCTTTAAAGAAGAGTCCTGCTTGGGAAAGGAGGAGGAGGAGAGACAGAGCAGAACAAGGAGAGGAACAGACACATACAGCAAACATGCTAACAAGTTTGTTTTTGTAAAGATGCAGAATGAATGGATTTAGGTAGGTTAGTGGGGTCAGATCATTGCACAACTCTGAGGTCAGCAATGCCCGTAGATATATTACAGAGGACATATGTGTACAGGTGATTTCCTTTGTCCCCTTGTTGACCCCACAGACACTCTCGGGCGCTGTGTTGTACTGAATACAATAAAATGAATACAATAGGATGAATAAGGATTATCACAAAAAAGACTGTGCAGCGTTTACTGAACAATAGACATCTACGACTATTGTAAGCGTCTGGATGACATCATGGGTGGTAAAGGTGTACGCCATGAATAACACTATTTCCTGTTACACATATACTGAATTCTAATCAATTATTTATGCTTTGAGTCGATGCTAAACTCTAACATTAAGCGAAATAGAGCAAAGCCATTAATTGCTTTAGGTTCCCAAGGCAAGCGCAATGCATGTGTTATTTTTAGGAGGAAAGGGTGAGCGTGAGCGGGCTCATATGGGGGTGGGGAATCCTGCTGATGGTTGCCTGGTTAGATGCGGAGGAGGGGGAGATATGACAGCATTTGCATGATTGTGACAACTGTGTGAAAATGCATGGTGGGGGCAGCGGTTTGCGCTGTCGCCTCACAGCACGAAGGCTCTGAGCTTGAATCCCCTGGGGAGGCCCTGAAGTTTCCCCGCGTCCACGTGGGTTCTCTCTCACAGTCCAGGCATGGTTTTGATGCATTTGGGGTGAATCAATCATTTTAAACTGGCCTTAGGTTAGAGGGTGTACCCCACCTCTCGCCCGAGGGCAGCTGGGATAAGCCCCAGCCTTCGACCTGTTGAGGAAGACAGAAGGACAGATAGATGTTAAGTGAAGTATCATGTTTGTTTCCCTCTATTATAAAGACATTTTTGCCATTTTCAAGCACAACTGCGACCCCAAGAAAGAATTCTACACCACAGAAGGGTAGACTCAGAAGCTTAATACTATTACTGTACATTTCAGACCTAAACTCTGCTTTATTCCTCCATAGAATTCGATTATGGTGCTGAATAGACAAGCAGGGGATGAGGGAGGAGAGCAGGAGACCATTCTGTTTACAGAAAAGCATTCCCATTTACTTCCTTCATTTTAATGCATAAGGTGTTTGTGAAATATGACAGGGACGGCTGATGTGTGAGGGCGTTTGTGTATGTGCCTGTTTGTGCGTGTGTGTGTTGCAACAGAAGGGGAGCAATAGGAAAGGCAGAAGATGAACATGCTTTATGACAGTAGTAAAATTCTCCATGGTCCGTCTGCTAGAGAAGAGCCAAGGGCAGAATGTTTATGGCTCCCAAACATTATAAACTACCCCTGTGCATTTACCTCCGCTGTGTTTGGCCAGCCGTGTCCCTCTGCAGCAGAACAGTTTTCGGATTGGTGTTTCTCTTCATGAATACTAACTATTCCTCTGTTTCGCCGCCTTTAAATATATCTTTACTGTTTCCAGTCTCGCCTCACCTGCTGCTAAATTCGAGAGCAGCAAGGTCTGACTCCATGCAGGGATTCATTTCTTTCTGTCTCTCTTTACTAACCAATTACATCTGCAACGCTGCATTAATGGGTGATCCTCTCTACATGTTTAACTGGAAGTTTGCTATTAACAGTATGTGGTGTCACCGCTTGCTGTGTGGAAGTCCTTTATGTCTTTATATAAATTAACATCAGAATCAATGTTATTCATACCATAACATAGTGTGCTTCACTTTTAAAGACATAAGGATCGTAAATTAAATATCAGTGAAGGTATAATGCCACCTAAAGGTCTAGCTACAGGGGTGCCAGTGGAAAGTGTTCACGTCAAAAACGAATTGAAAAATAGCAATCCTTTTCTCATTAATCAACACTTAGTAGCACAAGAGTATAGCCCCAAACCCAGCAAATTAATGATAATTAAAGCAAAAATAAAATAGCACATGATTCAGATGCATTGCTGTCACAGCTTATGCTCAGCTTTGGGATGTTTCTACATCTATATCAGCGCCCAGTTGTGCTGAATTAAATGGATCAGAGCTGATGATTTAAAGAACACTGTCTAAATAAGGCCTTAGAACACATAGTGCAGACCAGAGCAAAAATAATATCCATGAGGGCAAAAGAGCGGCCTGAAGAGCTCAGAGGCAGAACTGAAGCAAGGCACAGATTTGGACCAGGCTAGAAAACAAAGTCTGCTTCAGTTATTGTTTCTAAGAGCTCAGTGGTCTCCATCAACCTCATAAAAAAGAAGTTTGGGTCAACCAGGACTCTTCTTGCAGCTGAATGTCTGAACAAGCTGTTGGAGAAGAAGAATCTTGGTCAGACAGGGAAGTAAGACCCTGAAGATCACTTTGACTGAGCTCCACAGATCCTGTCTGGAGATGGAGAATGGTTCAGCCCAACTACCACCTCTGCAGCTCTGCACCATAACTGGGCTCTATGGCAGAGTGGAGCAATGGCGGATTCTTGTGAGAGAAAGCCTCATGAAAAGGCTGTGTAGAGTTTCTCACAGCCTGGAAGTCTTTCAGGTGTGTTTTTCAGAACCCTAGCCTGTCTTTTATGTGTCCTTTCTCTCCCAAGAATCTCCCAATGGCCACAGATCCCAGAGCTGCAGCGGTGGTTGTCAGCCGGAAACATTCTCCGTCTCCTTCCATACGGAGGGAGACAGTAGAGGGGAGCCAATTTACTCTGCAGCCATTCAGTCGGCTCTCTGCAAATATCTAATGGTATAGGACTGACGGAGAAGGAAGGGCCAATCAGGACAGCAGAGAGGATCATCAGCGCCAACCTGCGTTCCATCCAGGACCAATACGTCTCCAGAGTGAGGAGACAGGCAGCAAACATCTCTGCTGAGTCACGAGACACAACCTGGTCTCACTGCTGACCTCTGGCAGGTGCTACAGGTCACTGTACACCAGTAAACGCACATACCAGAACAGTTTCTTCCCCCACACCATCACCCTGATGAGCATCTCAATCTGTTGAAACACTGTCCAAACCATCCTGCCATATGCACATATATTTATCAGTATTTAGTTTTCTGCACTATTCCTCACTGTTTATTGGACTAAAATTTGTCTAAGTCAGTAGGGTCAAATTCCATATATGTCTGCTAACAAAGATGATTCTGATTCAGAAGTATCATATGGAATAGTGCACAGCCACCCGTTCTTGTACCTGAGCTTCCTCTGACTGAATCCCTTCAAATGGCCAGTTTGGGGTTTAATTGTAAAATAGTCAAGCAGTTATTTTGAAAACACAGTGAAATTTACGGGGACTTTTCTGGTGCCATAAAAAGAAAAAAAGCTATAATCCCAGCAGTCCGTGCACAGATCCCTGCACAGAACATATTGATCAGTGGCCATAAATCATATTAGGCTGCCATATGTTTCCCAGATTAAAAATGAGTTATCTTCTCATCGGTCTGCATCGTACTGAGCGAGTATCGCCAGCTCTTTGTGGGACAGGAGAAAAAAAGGAAGTGCGTCTTCATTGTTCGTGGAGTGTGTGGAAGGAGCCCCAGACCTGGTGTTAAGATTCAGTCAGTCTGAATCTTAACATCATTTTACGCTCAGGCTCTGAAAGCTGCTGTCAACGCACACAAGATTTATTTACCCCTAATTGCCTAATTCTGCCTTTCCTGCAGCTCGGGGAGAGCTGCCGCCTGCTGATAGACAACCTAACCTTGCCTAGTCTGGAACGGTCCAAGGATGTAATATTGTCAGTTTCTCATAGTCCTCACTGGTGATTTATCATCAGTGTCTCCTGCCCTCCAGCCCTCCCTCCTCCCCAGCTACTCCCTGTGCAAACATTTGGCGAGTTGTTAAGGGTGCGGAAGGTAAACTCAGCGGAGTGTTTGCCTGGCAACACGAAAGACAAATCTCGGAGAGGGTCGGTCAGTTAGGGTTCACGGCAAAGGTGCAGGTTGTTGACATCCTCTGCTTCGTTCTTCTCACGGTTATATTCCAATACCTGTGCATTTGGCTGGACTGTGCAGGTGTGATTTTTCCAATAACAGCGACGCGATGTCGGTTTAAACACATGAGGGTCGTACGTTGAAGGTTGTTTTTGTGGTGGAATCCGTGTCTCCCTGTGCCTAAAAAGGTGTTTGTTTCAGGGACTTAAAACGGTGTATCGGCTACACAGAGATGATGTAAAAGCTGAGGGGTCATGGTGCGTGAAGCCCATAGCCTATTTTCCACAGCGCACGTGGCAGAGGATGCTCAATTTTCTCGCTTATCTATAGTCACTCCACGGCTTGAGAATGGATAAGACTGGGATTATTCTGTATACAGCTTAGGCAACTTTAAAGCTTTTTGGAAGCTGTTGGCTGAAGAGCAAAATTCAATCCAAACAATTTTGTACAAATAATGTAATGCAACGAAAGAACTGCAGCCGGTGATGCTGATATGCCAACATAAACTATCCTACCCGTTGTGACCCTGATTGGGAATAATTGGTGAGTAACAGGAAACACTGTTGCTGCGGTCCATTTTGAAATTTTGTTCACACTTTCAATGTTCAGACCTCAGAAGCCTGTGGGCCACTTTTGATGAACTTTGGGAAGAAGGCTGCATTTAGAATTTGTGCTCATGAATAACACGAAAAGGAGCTCAATTAGTGTATTTATTTTAACGTTGTAAATTCTCTTTTGGTTTATCTCTGCTGTCACTAAGCGACACCCAAGGATGATACCAGTTTATGGTTGAGACTGTATTAATACATCACTAAACAGTATAAACACCCCCCTCTCTCTCTTTCTCTCTCTCTCTCTCTCTCAAGCACACACACACACACACACACACACACACACACACACACACACACACACACACACACACACACACACACACCACACACACACACACACACACAGTTCAGACCTTGATGGGAGGCTATAGGAAGAATATAGTCATTAGTCATGTGATAATGTAGCCTACAGGGAGCTGATTATTATCGTGAAATAAATGCTGACAGGCTAAATCTGAAGCTGATTGCATAACAAGAAGCGCCAAAATTTCCCATCAAATTACCCCTGCTAAATGTATTTACACATCAGCTCAATCCTCTGAACCGGGAGATCGCTTTAACATAATTGTATTACAACCCAAAGTAACCCGCCAACATCTATCATGAAGTTGCTGATGGCAGAATGGTACAAATGGGTTCTGTGCCTTCTATACTGGGCACTTTGCTGCAGTGCAGGGGTATCTATGGGGAGCTGCAGCGAGAAGTTGGACACCCAAATAGGACGAAAGAGTCCCAGATGATTATTCCATAATGGGTTTTTTTACAATCCCATTGGAGAATCAGCACACACCTCTTATCTAGCAAAGGCAAATGTTATTTGCATGTGCCCAACGTTGTCTTCAGAACCTGCTGTCCTTAACATCAAAAGCTGTCTTGACCGGGTTTGTCTACAGCAAACAACAGTCGCAGGGCCGTTTGTCCTCTGAATTGGTCCTCAAACAGGCCAAACGGTTTGAACTGCTTTATTACAATGGTTTTAGTGTGTTGGTTTTCTTATTAACAGTTCTGCTTTCCTTCAGGGTTACAATTATCACACCCCCTGTTTTATGTACAGTACGAGCAGGATGTGGGGGGGGGGGGGGGGGGCAACTCTGCCACTCACTGCACTCTCTAAAGAAATGATATTCACCCGTGTCTACTGAGGCTAAACAGGCGGCTGTGATAAAAGTCAACACATCAAATGATTGATTTTAATAATCCCTGTGCTACAGGCTGCACCTGCACAGGTCGTTTTCTTTATTTCAACGTGCTGCTTGAGTGACGTTTCTGTGACTGGAGTGGAGCTTCTCTCGCTCAGGGCCTGCAGGTGTTTATAATTCACAAATCTCAAACAAAAAACAAGGAAATGACATCATTTAAAATCCTCACGTCTATGATGCGCTCTGCTTATTAAAGTAACTATCTTTTCACACTTTTGCTACGTGCTGCCCTTTTTTTCTTGCTCAGCTCGCTTTAAAACGATCAGTCTGAGATTATGCTGATCAGACTTGGTGTCATTCTCTCTGAAGTGGAATCTTAAGTGTGGATTTAACCTTTTTCTGCATAGAGGTCACAGCTATTCAAATGCCATTTTCTTTATAACGTGTAGTTGTGTTGCCCCTGTTGCATGTTGTCAACCAATTCTGTCAACCCTTGTTAAACCAATCGTTAATTAGGATTAAATAAAGATGGCAGGGCCACAAAGGCATGGAGCGGTCAATGTATAAATATCACCTACAACAAATTTCCTCACATTTAGCTAAATGTGACAGTCTAAAAGCAAATGTGAAATGTAAATCTAAATATTATATAAATGCAAATATGAAATGTAAATATTAGATCTAAATGTAAATGTTAAATATAAATCCAAATATTACATATAAATGTTAATGTTAAAAGTAAATATAAATAATATACATAAATGTAAAATGTGAACGTTAAAGCTACCCTGTGGTTCGGCACATGGGCAGTAAGCCTTAATATTCAGCTAAAGTTGAGTTAAATATTGGCTTTGCTCTTGAAGTTTGGATAATTTCAAAAATGTATTGTGTATGCAGTGTAGCTGGGAGCATTATTTGATTGGGCATATCTAATAGCCTTCCCCTAAAATCTTGGTTAAAACATAGAAGATAACCATGCCTAATGTCAATGCCACTGAGGTAAAAGCAGCGGTAGAAAATTTTTAACAAGGCAGCAGAGTTTGGTTTATTTCGCCCCAGCTTTTCCCCCAGTGTTTCGCCCATCCAGAGTCGGCTGTGGGCAGGGTTGAGAGTTTGAGATCCTCAGCCTGACTGATATCAGCTGGGCACCATGAACGAAGAACCACTGTTGGAGCCGGAGCTTTCGGTTTCACTAGGCATTTAGCGAGGCATTTACCATTTCTATTTCTATTTCTACACAATATTTATATTTGCGTTTCACATTTGACTTTATCACATTTGGTTTATGGGAAAACTAGTTACAAGTGACATTTTTCCATCAGGCACCCAGGAGTATCTTGCTAAACCTTCCAAAGAGGAAAAATACTGTGGCGTCGTTTAAAAACTAAGGGGAAATAGAAATTTGTGATTATTATTATTGTTTACATTATTATAGGAAAGTAGGATTAATCATCTGGTGACTTGGACATCATCCATCACAGGCTATAATTTTAAGCTGTTTTATTGTTTCTTTCCTCAGACAGAATGTGAGGTCTAAGTAGATGATATAAAATGAAAGGTCTAGTAACCTGAATGAGAACAAATGCTTCCCAATGAAAATTCAAATAAAATAAAATTCATCTAAAGAAAATGCCGTGGAAGTTTCACATTGATGCAAAACAACACATCTGCAAACAAAGCCCAATTAGCCTGCATTGTTTTTTTGTAAAATGTTAACAAGTTCTGCGACGGTCCTCACAAAATATATTTCAAACACAAATTAAATCAAACATGCTGCCCGAAAATAAAAATCCAAATGCTAATCGGTGGGTTGCTGGCAAACTATTTTTCTCAGCATGGATTTGACCTTTGGGCATTTTCCCTTTTCCCTCGTGATACCCACCTGTTTGAAAAGGACGCATGGCTGAATTTCACCGTTCCACCATCTTGTGTACGGTAATTGGGTACTTATTAGTTCCCTCCAGAATTCACCCGGTGTAATTTGCACCATAAATAATGCAGGTCGGCCGATTTTAACCAGAACAGAACTCTAATTATTGAGAATTCTGGGAGAGCGGTGTCGGTCTGCCGAGTATTTAATTAAAATTCCGTGTTAAAAAAATTAGATAAAGCAAGACGCTTGAGCTAAACTGCCTGCGACAACAATTCGGGAGTGTTTTGAAGACACCGCTGCATTATTACGGTTCAAGAAATGTTTGAATAACACCCACTGTTGTTCATTTCGCTCAAACCTACAGTCGAGGAGATGCACATTAGGAGCCCCCAGGCTTTAATATTACAAGGGTTTTTGAAACCACGGGAGTCTCTTTTAATGTTGAATATGGTTTTACCCACCATAAATGAATGAATTATCAATCATGGTATCATTACAAAAGCAATATAACAACTTACGCAACAGATGTCTCTCTAATTAAAACAGGTTAGCTTGATTTGATTTGAAGCAACTCGCAGAAAGAGGAAAACAATGATGTCAGAGCTGCAGAGGGCTTCGGCATTTAAACACTTCTAATTCATTTATATTGTGGCATATCATGACATCGCTGCGTGTTTACATGTTAATGTTAATTGGAGTGAAAGAGCACACAAAGAACTCCGAGTGTATATTTTAATATACATCTCTGTTGGCTTCTCATAAAGAACAAGAAGGTCAAATATAGCAACAACATTTTTGTGTAATTTAGTCAACGTTTGTATTCAGCAGGTCTTGAAATGATAGTTTGGGGTCCTCTACGGCTCCATGTGCATCAAGTATCTTATTTTTTATGCCTTTTGTCTCAATTTGTGGTCGTTTTGATTTGGCTTTTCGTGCGAATATACCAAACCGCTAAATGTAGATCAGCCAGTGCTCAATGTGACCTCTATCAACACATTTTAGTCTTGTTTTAATTTGGTGTTAATTAATAAGAGCTGACAGATGACGAACGACCCTGTCCTGCTTTATGAGGAGGGTAGCGGGGGGTGTTGGTGGTGTTGGTGGTGGTGGTGGTGGTGGTGGTGGGGGAGGGGGTGGCGGTGTCCTGCTTCCTCGAACCGCTCCCTTAATTCCACTTCCCAGTTCACACATGATGTGGGTGATAGGCTCATTCATCAGTGTGAATTGGTGAAGTAATTTTTCCCTGCTAGTAGTAAATTGGAGCACTACCACAGATGAACGTTCGATTAGCAGGTCCAGGCATCCAGGACGGTGACTGTCTGCTACCAGGATGCCGGCACGCAGCCACTGAGCCGACCTCGCTCAATTTATGACCAACATCAGACATCACTGCATGTCACAAAATATGTTAATGTGCAGTTACAATGTGGCTCTTGACATTTGAATCTGAACAGGACAGGATGAAGACAACTACGGTAAAAATACAACTTTCAACAACAACAATACAAGTTTCTTCAATCATGGAGGGTTTCAAGTAATGTGGAATTTAATACCCCTTATTTTGAGGACTTTGAGTGGCTTTATTCATTTCAAATATTCTAACTGGAATATTTTATTCTGCTTTATCTCGGCATGTGAGGTCGACCCTGTCTGAAATTGACTGAAGGACACATTTTTTTGGGAAAATTACCAAGGGAATAAATCATAAAACGGCAGCCCTGCAGCAGGGTATGGTTTCACGATCCATGAAATGGTTCACTGAAAGTATTGGTTGAACAGGCTTGTTTTGGTTAACTTTCTCTGCCTTTTTGGAAGTTCAGTCTGAATCTCACAGTTTGAAATCTTTCCTGGAAAGGTTCTTGTCCTACGTATCAAGATCTAATAGTGTTATCGAACGGCTCCAATTTGCGGGGATATTTTTGCAAAAATTGAAATTGCCATCATTTAATTGGTTTGTGCCTGACTGGTCTGAGCACGAGACGAGGCAGCGCGCCTCACCTGCTGCGTTCGCAGGGCCATCGCCGCTGCCACATTTATTAATTTAGAATTGCTTTTTAAATCAACGCCGCTAACAAAGTTTCATTGCCGCCGGGTTGGTTTTATCATAGATTGTTTTCAGAAATGCTGTTTACATTCCTGCTGCTTTAATAGGCAGGAATCAGAAGTGTCCAAACATTCAGAAAACCCCGCACGCTTCTTTTATATCTGCCTGATTTAACGTCCGCTGCAGCTTTTTTTTGTTGTGATCGGAGAGTTTTTGTTTCCCACGTACAAAAGGTCAAATGAAGAAAAAGAATTAGGAGACAGATTCAATGTTGTTATTTTAAACGTAAAAGCCAACGGTTGACACCAATTAAACTTATTTAAAAGGGAATCGCAAATGGCTGCTTTGAAGAAAAAAAGCTAGCTTACCTGCAAAAAGATAATTAATCCTTCCACACCTCCACAGATGGCAGTAGAGATTGCACTAATGAAAAAAAAGCCAAGACGTCTACCCCCGAGAGTAGAAATTGTTGCAATTAACATTCTTACATGTCTGTATTCTGAGTCCAAATAAGAGGGTCAAATGTCAAATATTAGAATGAGGATTTCTGTCTCAGCAGAATAGGAGGCTGCATTCAACGCCATGAACTCTGCAGATGCAGCACATGCAGAGCGAGACAGAGGAAATAATTACTCCTCAAAGCCCCTTCACACTGGAATTCTTTGTCAACTCTAAAGATGTTAACTCAGAAGGGGGTTGTTGAATCAATTATTCTGTTTATCAAAACAACCCCCCCAGAAAATAATGAAAAAAAAAAAGATTAATTGGTTTTTGTCTTGCAGGAGTTTCTTTTTTCTGTAGTTCTTCCTTCCTCTTTGTTTCCTGCTTCCTGCTCACCCCATCTGCAGAATATGGAGGTGTTTTTAGTTTAGGCTTGTTTTGTTTCCTCCCCACCATCTTTTCTAAAGGGATCTGAATAAAGACAAAGACCAGGAATGTCAGGTGAAGCGCCCTGAAGAAAAACAGAGATAGATGTGTAGCAGTTTTATAGGGAACAAATCATTCAACAATAAAAGTGAGGGAAATAAATGGAATACAACACAGGGGAGTGTCGAACAATAGCCACTTTCATTTAAAGCAATTCATGAAATAAACGCAGCAGTTCAAACGTTTTTGACAGTAGCAAATGCACTCAAAACAGATCGTTTGTCTTTGGTTTGAGTCCCCAGGGCAGCCGATCAAGTAATAACGACAAATAATCTGATAAACTAATTACTCATTATTGGAAAGTATGTCACGGTTGCAGTTTTTCTACTTTTTATTAATTAGAAGTAGTAGGAAAAAAATAGTAGGTAGCCTCAAGCATTAATGTTTTTGTTCAATTTCATTTTTTCCTTTTCTTTTCAATAAAAAAAATAAATATATGGAATCGATTTCTTCTTCAACACTCAAATATAAACCAGTAAAGTCCCCTCAGTTCCCCATGTCTTAATCTTTTCCTTTACAATCTGGGGTTAATCCTCTCAGAAGATGACATTGCCCTGTTCTTCTGTCCCATTTCCCATTTGTACATTTCGTACATCAGCTTTAAAATTTTTATTTTTTAACATCTCCTGAAGACATTTGAATTTGAAACTTCCGCATAATTTTGCTGCCTTCTGCGAATTCAGCTGCCACAAACATTATCAAATCACCCCAAATCAGCAGCGACCTATAGTAGCCTACGGACGCCTCCACAGGTTAGTGGAGCACCCGTGTACATGCACGTGTCCAGTTCAACAAACACACGCCCACCACCAGGGCTGAACTGCATTTGAACTTAATTAGCTTTAACACTTAGCAATTAGATAAGGTGCACTGGCAGCACTGAGCAAACTCATTTATAGGCAAGCACACCTCTGAACAAGCACTAACCTTAATTTGCATTCAAACACGTGATTAGACGAGTAACGACTGCTCCCACTCAATGTCTCCTGTGATTGACTAACCACGGCTTACAACCGATAGTTTTGGAACGCGAAGGCGTGATGAACAGGAGCGCAAACCTGCGTTATCCCTCACCTGATCCAGTCACCGTAATGACAGGGAAGGTCGGGCGTGAATGGGTGCGAGGGATCGATCCCGGGATCAGATCAGGTCACTTTTTAATAAGAATGGTGCACCTGTTTTAGATTCATGGGACTTCAAAATAGGGACCCAATTTTGGTATTCTGCTGATGTGTTCTGACAACTAATGGGGGAATAATTACAAAAAAAAATCTGGATTTTCTTCAGGTCTTTGAACATGCCCGCAGGACGACACCTGGTACTTTCTTCAACTTTGGTTCTAAAGGTTGGAATGCAATTTTTCACGCTGCTGTTTGCTGAAGAGACAGCCGCGCGAACCTCGCAACAACTCCTCCTATAAATTCTACGGGGCACGCCGCAGCAACCCACAGTGACTAAAATGCTCAGTTAAGCCACAGACCTGATCGCATTCTTAGCAGGCAGAGAAATAATTGAGCCTTTGGGGTTATAAGAAGGCGTCTGCCTCAAAGTTGAACAGCAGCTGTCTGGGAGCACTTAGCAAAAAAATAAAATAAAAAAAGAAGCTGTCTGAGCTATGTTCAGTCAATCAGGGATTTTGGAGTAAAATCCTTCAATACATATTACCTTGGTCTGAATGAGGAATGACATGCATGTATTGGACAGCGTGTGATTGGGCACAGCTTTATTCGCCATGAAGCTGGACTATTCAAAGTGGTTATAATGACAACTCATACGGGGAAACTTGTCTGGGAACACAGATAAGGCTGTGTGTGCAAGCGTGTGTGTTCTTGTACATGCTACATAGTCAGGATCAGAGTATGTATTTCAGTGGCAAAGGAGGACATTTTGGGGATATAAGGAGATTTTGACGGGTCTTCCACTTCATCTGGCTGATTAGGTGGAGGTTAGAATTGGGTTTTGGTTTTGGCATTAAGGGGTTGGGGACTGTGTCCAAGAGTCCTCACGAAGGCGAACTGCAGGTGCGCTTGCGTGTTGAACCACAAGGAAGGCAGTTGGACAGGAAAGAGAGAGGGAACAACAGATGGACAGAGAGGAGAGGACAAGACAGATGGAGAGTGAGGACACCAAATGAGACATTTCACAGTAGAACAGAAATGTTCCTAAATGTACACAGCAGAACCCAACGCTTCAGCAATTGTTAATCTTTAATAACTCTCTTTCGCTTCACTGTCTGCATTGTTTCTGAATTCAGAGAAGTCTATAAAAAAAGTATGTGCATATGTCAGAGCCGTGAGGAGCTGCGGCGAGAAGTGGCGATCATAAATGGAAAATTATTAAATAAAAACAAATGGGAAATGATTAAATTAAAAACAAACAAATCCAGAGTCCCCACTGGAATCTGAAAACATCTGCGAGAGGACATGTGGTGAAGCAGAACCCGCTGCACGCCTGAAGACATATTTGAAAAAGGCTCCACGTGAGAAAACATAATTATGTCAAAGCGCTTGTCTTGTGGTGCTTTTATGTTCTCTCCGACATCACGCTGAAATTGAATGCACCACAAACTGTGACAGAGTGTAACACTGGTTCTGAAGGAGAAATATCTGTCTGTCTGTCTGTCCGCCCGCCCGTCCGCCCGTCCGCCCGTCCATCCATCCATCCATCCATCCATCCATCCATCCATCCATCCATCCATCCTCCATCCATCCATCCATCCATCCAGCCAGCCATCCAGCCAGCCAGCCATCCAGCCAGCCAGCCAGCCAGCCAGCCAGCCATGTAATTATAGTCTGTTTGTCGTCAAAGTGTAGCCTTCAATTTCAATTTGTGGTTAAATGTGATCTTTTAGAAATACCAGCAGACTTTATCTCTCCAGAGCAAAATATATTTAGGTGTTCATTTCCTGTTTTAAGTGCAGTCTATCTAACCACGGGTTCCTCCTCCTCTGCAAAACACTCATGTGCACCCAAACATATTATTCAAATCTGCAAGGCAGGTTTACTTTAATGTTGTTCTTTGTTCCAGGAGACAGCAAAGACCTCCAAGCTGGTGCCAGACCTCACCTTTGTTTTACTGTCATGTCTCGTCCTTCCAGCAATGTGAGGGACACGAAAGCTGCGAACTCGCTACCTATGCAAAGAGAATGCATCAAATTGGCATCGACCTCTCGGCCGCTGCGCTGCTCACACGTGTGCTTGTAGCCGGCTGCCTGGTCTCATCATCTTTCAGTGGGTGAGAAGCTCCTCCTGGTCTCATGCGAACAGAAACGGCACGGTGCCTCTGTGCTTTTGGGTCAGGATAGAGGCTAAGGTTCATCCTATAGGTGGATATTGTAATTCATGCAGCTTTGCACACTGGCCAGGGATAAACTCACCTCAAGGTCAGGGAGCTGTGAGCGGAATACTCATTGGGACGTCTGGGCTTATTTTCACATCTCTGCACATCCTTCTCCATCTCCTTGAAAATGAGGAGAGATTCTGCCAGGTGTTGCAGAGCAGAGATAAAAGAATACATCTGTGTTCCTGTCCCACACTGAAAGATTTTACTGAATGAGCCAGCAAAAGATAAAAAAAAAAAAAACCCATAAAGTATCATGTCTTTTTAACTCGTCTGAGATCCAGCAGCCGTGTGCGTGTTCATGCAAATTCTAAATCCTTGCTTCCACTGGGTGGGAATCAAATATTTAACAACATAAAATCTGCATCTATGAACACGTAGTTTTGGCCAACACTCATCCAACACGCGTACAATCACAAAACAAGGACAATTCCTACATGGCCGTGCGCACACAAATGAAAGGAAATCCCAGAGAACACTGACGAGTGCGCTTACTCACAGCCTCAGGCGGGACGGAATGAGGAAACAAAACACAGAGAGTCTGCTCCCTGGATTTTCCATGACAATAACAAATTGATGGAGTTTACTTCTCATATATTATTCATGTTATTTGATAGGGTTGTAGGCAGTTTACAGTACATGAGAGGGATATGGAAATCCTGGCTGGGCTGAACCAAAGCTTGAGAGGTGATGACCGATTTAAATGGTGAATATGATGAAGCTGTACGATAATCAGTTTTATAAAAGCGTAGAAGGACACAACTACAGAAGCTTTTATTTAAAATTATAGAGCCACCTTGAACAGTGTCACTTATTCACGTCCTCTACGCAGTAATTCAAGTAAAACTATTGAGAGTTTACTGAAAATGCCCATTTATTTTTTAAAAGAGTAGCCTTTGTCTCTTGGATTTTGTTGAAGGGAAACAGGCGGTGAAAATTCTCTGAAAATGAGGGTGAAAGTACTGCAACGGAAATAAACAGCAATTCTAATTCACCTTGAGAGGCAACGTGGACGCTTAGCATCACAGTTTTAGATTTCTGTTTTGGAAGGGTCGCGCGTGTCTGCGCAATCCAGGAAAAACGAGGCTGAGAAATCAGGAGGATCAAAGTTCACGAGGCAGTTTGCATGTTGATGAAGTTCTGTGGGCATCGCTTTAACAATAACCAGGAGATATCAGAGATCCTTTCGTATTCAATTTGTTTATCTTCATGCTTTATTGCTGCAATCGCTTGAGATGCTCTTAAAATGGTTAAAAACGCTCTGGCACGTAGGAGCGCACGTAGCCAAACAGACCTCCTGCCCCCCCATCATACATTCCACTGTGCTCCTGTAGGTCATGTGTAATGAATTAGACATTCTTTTTCTGCTTTACGTGAGCGCAATGAATTCAATGTACTGGGGGAAAAAATGAAATAAAGTTTTGGTTTTCTGCTCTGTTTCAAGGAATGTGTGCTGGACTGATGTGGGGCTGCAGGGCCTTTCATCTGGCAGAAAGACAACCCGCTGTTGCTATAGCAACCCATTTTGTTTAAGGATGTCATGTGGACTCGACTCAGCTCCTCCGCACCACAGTCGCTCCTCATTGTCTGTTTTCTTTTGTAAAAATTGTACAAATGCTCTCAGAGGAGTAAAGTTTCAAACAAACAGTACCGGATGAGTAATGAGTGAATCGTAGTGGTATTTATTGTTTGTTTAATAGTTTTCTCCCTCTCCCTGTTCAATTCTCCAAAGCAGGTGGACTTTTCTTATCAACCTGGCGGCTGTTTCTTTTTTTTACATGCCACAACTGCACTTTTGCTGTAAATGTAATGTGTAAAAAATGCTTTTGTGTTTAATTTTCCCACCTGCAAAAATAGATAAAGATCAAAAAAGGAGAATCGCTCACTCCTCAGCCTCAGAGATGGACCTGCTGCGGCTGATCATTGGAAATCTTTGGTGAACTATGACATTTCTTGATGCCACGGTGCACATTTATAATAGTGCCTATGGTGCTAACTATAGGCACAGGTGTCTTCCATGTTTATGCACATATTTTGGATGCAGGAGATGGAACCAGGTTGTCTAAAATATCGGGCCTGGATAATTAGCTTTATGAAACCGTATGATATGATTCAGTCTGTTATATTCACATGAATGATTGTCCAGATGGTCATTTTGTGCACAATGACTGCAGAGGAAGGTTTTTATTTTTAAATGTGAATCCATGTAGGGAGGTTTTATTTAGAGAATTCAACTTGAAGATGTGTATTTCTACGAGTTTGTTGTGATGCTGCGATGGTTAAAAGGATCTCCTGACTTATAAGTACAGTATATCTATCTATCTATCTATCTATCTATCTATCTATCTATCTATCTATCTATCTACTATCTATCTATCTATCTATCTATCTATCTAACTAACTAACTAACTAACTAACTAACTAACTAACTAACTAACTAACTAACTAACTAACCAACCCCACCACTGCTGTGGAAACATGACAGATGCCTCACAGAGACATTGAGGGTTAAAATGTGTGCACATCCATGTGCTTGTGTGTGTCTGCAAAGCTTTTATCTACTCGTTAACCCATTTGAGATTGATTTTTTTCCCGCTGCTTCTTGCAAAGAAGAGAAAGTTCATTTTCAATCCTGCCTCTAATGCTCTGACTGGGTCATCTGCTTTTATTAAAAACGTCGCCACTGACGAGCCGACCACCAAACCACTCACCACCGTCGCCGATAAATCAGATGTTATCATAAATAATAGGTAAAATAAGTTCTATCCCTGCTCAGGAGGGCATTATTTGCACTTTGCTGCTTTTCATTTCTGTGGAAAGAGCCAAAATAAATGACTTTGTTTTTTAGTCCGGTTTTATTCTTCTTCATTGCAAACTACTCTTTCTGGTCCAATTACATACTGTGTCAGTTCTCCTCAATCTCTAAATCCACCGAGGCTTGTGTCCCTGGTCTCGCATTCTTTCATCATTTGGTTTTGATTTATACGGTGCAGGATGTGCCATAAATACATGTCTAATACAGAATAGATGACAAATTCCGCGGCAAAGTGAAATGTCGGATTGTGCAGACGGGAAAAGGCTTAGATGCAAATGTGCACAGGCTGCAATAAATTATGTCGCTTTCTGTAGTGCCTTTAACAGTGTACGTTGATATGGCTCAGTCCTGCTCTCCAGTGGGGAGTAAATCTCCCCGAGTGAAGTCAACACTGACGCCCCCTAGAGGACAGGATGTCTCCTGCAGATATGACAGCCTGTATGAGCTCAGATTCAGCATAATTTAAATTGACAGAAACCTTTTTCAGCACAAAAATATGGAAACACTTGAGTAGGCACTGGTCTGATACTGATTATAGAATAATTTAAGCGGATTCCTTCATTAGAGGAAAACTTAAAAAATGCAGTATTTACTCAAAGAGAACAAATGACTATTGATGAGGGACATTCCATTTACTTTAATGTGCCTGGATACCCAGCTCGCTCTGTCAGATTATATATCATCCGACTCCATGAGTCAGTGTCGGGACTTCTGCTGTTGCGTCAAACGCTGATATAAATGATGAAATCTGTTGTTTGTTAATGTCCTAAGTGACACATGGAGTGACAGGGTGGCACCATTAGTCTGTTCATCCCTCGACAGCAGTGCACATGCTACAGAAAGTGCACATTTTCTCAGATTTATCTGTGTGCATCCATTTTCATTGGGTCATTAGGATTGTGGGAGTCTTGCATTAATAAATACAGAATGAGATGTCAAGCAAAATCCAGGTAAATAATCATGATAACCAGAGCCACGGTCTCATTACATGTCCAACATGTAGAGGTGGTGTTGGAATGTTGAAAGGGTTTCCATGGAAACAGATATATTCCAGAGCCTCAGCCAGAAAATTTTAAATATTCATCTAAAACCAACACATTGTTTGACCGAGTGAACAAATCCTGGAATGTATAAATGTATTTTTTTTTGCAAAGTTAAACATTTGTATATTTCCTCCACATCTATCTGATATTATCATATAAATAATTAATCAGCTCTAATTATTAATGCGGTGACATTCTCACACCTAGGTGACGTATCACATTGCTTGTGCCGCACTTGCATGCTCTTTATATCCAAGAATTCCCATATGCCTATGCCAAATTTTAAACTACAGATCTAGTTAGAATGTTTAAATTACTATTTCACATTAACTGTATGATTAAATCTTTCAGAGAGCAGCGAGAGTGTATTTTCTTTAAGAAAAATAGGTTTTTAGGGAAAACAATTAATACCCAGTGTCATGTCCTCTTTTGTCTAAAACATAAAAGCCATAAAGATTTAAATGTTTTATTGAATTTGAAAATAGCATAAACATCCTGGAACTCAAATTCATAATCTAGGCATGTTTAACCATTGCCAACATTGAATGCGGTCATTGCTGCTATGTCATAAGTAATTGTTAGTATCAATATTAATTAAATATTTCCCAATTAGAACACAAAACATTAAAAAAACGTTTTGGTTTTGTTAATCAAATTTCCTATAGGCTACTGGCTTGATCTGGGATTCTTGCATTTTCATGTTTCCTGTCCCCTTGTGAGAACTCTTGATGAGGGCCATCCTCAGGCCGCTGCACTAGCCCCACCAATGCTGCTGCTGAAGCTGCTGTGCTTGTGCTGTTGTTTTGAACATGAGAAGAGTTGCAAGGGCCTTTCCAAGCTCCTCCAAAAATGACCTCCACCAGTTCCTCCTCCTTGCCCTTCAGGTAGGTTTCAGCTCACTGTAGAACAAAGCCTTTGTAGGTGAGCGGAGGTTGATATGGCAGTGATATTGTTGCATATCATGAGAGGCCAGAGGCAGTACTCTTGCAGCTGTATGTACTTGTTACTTTGTCAAGGTTATCCCCCCCTCCTTTGTTGATATTGTAGTCTAGAATGATGGCTAGTTTTCTGTCTTCCCGAGCGCTCACGTCTGCAGCATTATGTGAGGTTGTCTTAAGGATGGCATGCATGCTTTTATTTTGCATTTTTGAGACAGGTTTGGTGTCCTGGGTGAAAGCAAACAGTAGAAAAGCCCTCCTTTGCACTAGTAGTCAGCAGAGTAGTTGGCATCACACCGACTCCCCAAAAACACATTCTCCTTGTAGCACCTATACAAAGGCATAAAATCATAAAACATTAACATTTCGGTGTATTTTGGTCACATAACAAGAAGTCAGTAAATTTCAGACATAAAACAATGATAATGAGGAGATCTATATATATATATTTTTTACAGCCGTGAAATGTCAAAGGGGGTCAAACGTGACTTGAACAGTATGTAAGAGTTTAGTTTTACCTCACACGCAGTTTATCATGTTTTGGGAGCGCTTCTGTGCATATGAGAAGCACATTTACAAGCTTGTTTGTCTGCACGTTCCCGAATCTGCCTCTATTTCTCTGCACCTGCTCTTGCTAAATTGTGTGGCGTGTCACAGCAAAAGCTGGGATAATGGATGTCTTAGCATCAGACCTGACGAAGGTACTAACAGGTAGTACTGCTAAGTAGTATTCACTAAAAAACAGTAAAAAAGGTAAATATGCAAAAGAATTATGGCAGCATCGGTTTTGATGTAAGGAGAAAATGAAGCTCTTACCAATGTCTTATTGTTTATAGGTCCTACATAATCCGATTTATCCAACAAAGATGTGGATTTTGACTGATATTTTCATTATTTGGACAATTACGTAGGGCACCTGGTTCGGAGTGAGTGCAACAGAGAAGTAATCAAAACGAATTTCATATTAAGCCGAATTAGGTGATCCATTTGTCTTCATTATTGTATCACGCTATTACATTAACTGAAAACAATCGTGGGAATGGATCGAACATATGTGAGTGCAGACTGGACCCGCCGTCCTCACCGATGTGAGCAATCTACCAATGGTCTAAACCCCAGCCATTTGATTGAAATGTGCAATTTTTCTCAGAAAACAATGAAAAACTTCAAAAAATAAACCGTGTGTCTGAAGTATTTGTGTTATAATCCAGGCCTGACTTTCCCATGTTTACAGGAGGGATGATGTAGTGACACTTTTTAAGGTCACACATCCTGGGTGAGTTCAGTTGATTTGTCGTGCATGGGTGGCAATTAAGAGGCGCCTCTACTGGCAGGTTGATTCACACCCACTTAACGACAGCGTCTGCTCCGCTTTTGATGTAAAAGGTATGAGGAAACAAGTGCCGTGGATGAAGGGTGTAATCGTCAATATCCAGGAGAGCTGCTTCACCCTTTGCTGCACATCTGCTCTGCAGGTGATCACCCTCGTTTCCCTCTGACCAAGAATGACACCGACTCGCCCAATAGGATTTATCTCCATTTCATAAAATCCCAGCTGAAAGCAGAGGTGTACAGAAGTCACCCGGGGTCCCTTTCTGAAAGCAATTGAATAAATAGTGAGGCTGAAATATGAAATAAAATTGGAGCAAGGCCAGACAGCAAAACATCAAACATACTAAAGCACCCCAGAGGAAATGCTGAAACCTTGCTCTAAAAGTCATATTTGGCGCGCTTTGGTAAACAATGTTAAATAAAGACGTGACGTGACGTGATCAAAAACAGAGTCCTAATGATTAAGTGTCTATATGTAAATATCTCTGTACTGCTGTTTAGCATTTCCCTGACTCATGAAACATGGAAACCTTGTCAGCCCCAGTTGAGCACACTGCTGAGTCAGCGTCCTGTGTATACAGCAGGTACTTGCTGTCCATCTCCTTTTGGGGCGTGACATTACCATATAAACTTTGTTAATGACCTTGTAATTTGTGCAACCTAATTACCAGAGTTGTGTCTCCTGAACATGTTCTACTATGAATTATTCATCGGGGTGGCAGCGACAGATGAACCACCGGGGAGAATCAGTGAGCACGTGCCAGTCAGTGGTTTGAATTTAAGAAGTCTCGAGTGGAAGCAAGCGCACAAATAGTAAAACTGTAAGCGTGTGATCAAGAACTTTCTGCCTGAGACTGTAATTCTTCCTCATCTGAAGTGCTACCTAATCTACTGAAGTTGTAGGTTACTACTTCCCATGATGTTTGCCGTCAAGCCTGGTGAAATTTGGTTAAAACAGCAGTAGAGAGGACTCCATTTGGCAGGGAAAAAATATAATGCTGCATAGAACAGATGGGGCTTTGAGCCAGCCGCTTTGAGAAGCACGATGCTGAAAATTGACATAACTGTCGTATAAAGTTAGAAAGTTCCAGGTTCATGTACTCTGAGGGCCTGGAGGCTTTTCTGTGCAGGTTGGATGTTTTCCATATGTCTGCGTGGGTTCTCTCTGAGGTCCTTTAGCTTCCCAGAGTCCACGGACATGCATGCATTTGAAGGATGGGAGAAGTGGCCACCATAAACTGACCGTAGGTGTGAATTTGAGTATGAATGGTTGTTTGTCTCTGTATGTTTAATCAAGCAGCAAGCACATGCATGGCTGGATGGATGGCTGGATGGATGGATGGATGGATGGCTGGATGGCTGGATGGATGGATGGATGGATGGATGGATGGATGGATGGATGGATGGATGGATGGATGGATGGATGGAGGCATGCAAACATTCAGTTAGCAGCAACATAAATTGTGGAGCGGGTGGCCACAACCCTGCAGCACTTTCAACATAATAACAGACCGTGAGGCGAGATCTAAAATTATACCTGCCTCAAAGACAGGAGGTGAAAGCAAAGGAATATTTTCCTGATTGTAAAATAACAGTCTGCGTTCTGACTTTTCTGGAAATGTTTAGTCCGCCACAAAGCCTATCATTACTAAGCCATATTATCTGCGTTGTCAATTGGATTTACATTACCGCTGCCTCTTTGCGTTCTCTTAGGATGTTTCCTTTCCCCAGAAGAAGTCCTCATCACTACAATCTCCTCTTATATGCACAATGTATATAGCCCTGCAAGTCACCCACCAAAACGTAATCTAATAATAATCACTTGATCAGCAAATCAGGTTTAAAAGGTTCAGAATGCATTTAATATGCCAGCATTGGGTTTAAATTCAAGACTTTAAATTTATGCTCCAATAATAAAGTGATCTGATTAAATTATTGTAATTATTTCAAGGTAAATAGTAATCCCAGGAATAGCTGAATGGGTGTTATAATAATAATAATAATAATAATAATAATAATAATATAATAATAATAATAATAATAATAATATAATACTAATAAGAGTAATATTATTATTATTATATTATTATTATTATTATTATTATTATTATTATTATTATTATTATTATGACAACAGTAATAACAAGGGCCGCAACAAGCACACAGCAGACTCCCCTTCATTTCTATAGATTTGTCTACAGCTGCAGGGTGACTGAACATTTTTCAGCCATCACTCCCACTCAGCGTGACCATTGTCTGTTTTCTGCAGTGGGCCTGTGCCCACAGCTCCTATATATTACCTCTTCAGAGCTGCTGTTATGCAGCACTGCACCAGCCGTTGGCAAGTTAATAACATTATTGCATCAGCTTTTGCTTGGCGACGCTCAGCGGAATAAAACTCGACTGACGTCTGGTCAGTGGTGTTGCCCCAGTCGCGCAAACTGGAACAAATCCCGGCATCAAATCTCCGGAAAACAGCGCACAAACATTGCGGAGCTCCAACGCCGCCCACGGAGGCGAGTCTGTAAACAATTTGCTGTGTTTTCCCTGTCTTTACATAGACTCACAGCATGTTCTGTATCGCCTGGAGTTCACAACTCAGTCTGCTAATGATATTCATGTTACAAGAGACACTGGCTCCATTTGAAATTCGTCTCCCACTGTGTGGTTTTCACAGCTATTAACAGTCTGCTGACCTAGTATTGCATATTTAGTCCTAATGTCCAGTGAAATGAAAAGCAAATAAGATGCATTTTCACATGAGATCTTTTCCCAGTTGTGATGCCAGACAATTATACACACATTTAAACTTGTGTAAATACTTTCTGAAAGTCTGTTAGGCAGTGGGGATGCCGGACCACAAACTCCAGTTCCCCTACTGTGACCATCATCGACAGCAAGAGGCTGACATACTGAATGCTGATGGTGGAGATCCTTGGCTTGAAGATGAGCAGTATAAGCCATAACAAGCACAACCCCCCCATGGAGAAGGAAGCTGGAGGCCCAGATCCAGTCGGTAGAGGGAGGAATTATCCAGCTATCAGAGCTCCATAAAACGTGGGGAACAAAGGACTGCCCGACAAACAACAACAAACCGTCCATTCCCGAGGCGCCAGAGGCTGCCAAAACAAAATCACACACGATTTGCTGAGCACCTGAGGAGAAATGCCAGAGAAGTAAAAGTCAGGAGACTATTCAGCGGATGGTGTGGAAGTCGTCTAAAGTAGTAGAGTCTAAAACATCAAAAGTGCCTATACATTGTTATACTATAACTTGCAGTACTTAACTCGTTTTCCCGCTGCTTTCACTTCCATTTTAGTGGTTTTGCAGTGCCAGAAAGGTCAAACCTTTAGATATTCTTTTTCTATATCGTGTGCAAGGAAAATAGCCTCCGGCCACAGTTTCTCTCTACCTCAATAGGTGGCATGGCGTGTGTTTGAGTGACAATTGTATAACTTGATGTGAGCTTGTTCCAGGCTATGCTGGATGGCCGGCTCATTTGTTCATACAGGTAATGTAACGTGGTGCTAGTTTTCAGGCTTTAGTTGAGTAGGAAATAGCAGCTGTATTTGAAAATGGGACGGTGGTGGTGGTGAGATTGCTGGTTCTCAGAACTCTTTTCAAAATGACCATTCAATGCCAGCGTCGTCGTCTCTTCACACGTACAGCTAGAGCGGTTCACATCTTTAGGAAGTAAATATTTGACAGCCTTGTGCTCTCAAGAGGCTTGAAATCCTTCTTCATTGATGAATGTGGCTGAGTTATTATTGATGTTTGGTGCTGTATTGCATTTGCATTTTGATGAACATTAACACTTGTTTCCTCGTGTTTTCCTGTTAAAACGAGACAGAAATGCTGGACGTGCCGTGCTTTGCATTCTTGTTTTTGCTTTCCTCTTGTGGGGGGGTGGGGGCAATTTGTCCTGTGTGATGATGAAGCAATCATTCTGCGTGCTGGTACTGGGCTCTGAACAATACCGTCCATTTCATATTTATGAGGAACCATGGCGACTGGATGAGAAGTGGGCAACTGGATCAAAGTCTTCATAAAGACAAAGATACCAGCATGTCTAGGAGAAATAGCTGGACAGGATGAATGCATGACCTAGTATCTTACTTTCATGTGTTGGGGTCCTTCTTGTAGGGAAGACCTCTTAATTCCACGTTATTTATTTCTTTACACGAGTTGTGAGAGTTTGAAAGTAGCTGAGCGGAAAGGTTGCCTATTCACCAGGTGCAAAAACCTTGCTGATGAAAAGGTCACTCCACTTTAAATAGTCACAGTTGTTGAAGCCATAGCCATGAAAGATACTCTGATAACTCTCTAAAATGAAATCTAACTGTGTCTGTGATGCACTGCTGTTGTGCCGCTACGGGCATTAATTCATTACAGAAGAACCAAGCAGAGATTACAGCTTTGTATTCCTCGACAATGTCACGCAGGCCTGCGCCACACTGATAATTATGATTCAAGAGTTACAGCCTCCGACAGAAAAAAGCTCTCCGAGCTCATCTTATTCCTCTGAATGGTTCTCTGTCTGATACCGACAATGAGTGACCTTGTGCTTGGAAAATCGTGCTGAATTAACTACAGGGCAGATGTGGTATATACACACCGGAAGAATCCTTCTTGAGGGGTTTGGAGTCATCTTTCAAAAGTAAATCAACTGAACTGCCTTTACCCCCCCACCCAAACCGCCCACTGTCACTCAACAGAGACTTGCTAATGCCTTTTATGCCGTAACCTTTGGCTCTTTCACTTAGGAAATGCGTGTGCTTGTCGTCTTTTGGGAAAACGCCTTATGCTGTTTCAATTCAAACTGATTCTTAAACTGCTGCTGTCATTGGCCTGACAATGAAAGATGCTGGAAAATGAAATGCAATTTAATTTAACAAACCTCACAGTTGAATTAAAGAGCATTTCAAGACGGGGCGGCCAATGTGAAAAGCCTGTCCCCATTTGAGACTGATGTAGAGGATGATATTCTCTGTCTAGAGCCCTCGGAGAATAATTGTGATTATCAAAAAGGGCTGATCCCTGATGAAAATGAGCCGCCATCTCTTCTCCTTCAAGGGCTCATTAGTGGCATGGCCGCTACAGTCGAGGGTAACCCTGACAAGTGTTTGGTTACCTTCCTATTCCCACATCCATGGCCAGGCTGTGAGTCGGCCCTCTCTAATTTTAGCATAACTCTGGAAACAGGTATAGACAGGTTTTTTTTTCTTTTTTTCCAACCGTGTAGGTAGTGGACCTTGTTTCATAACTCGCAGAGCACAGGCTCTGGCTCATTACCTCCTGAAGCCCCAAGAGTCTGGTTTCTCCGAGCAAGGGAGCAGCGTGTGTCTACATCACGGAACCAGCTGTCATATTTAGGCCTGATGCTGTTTGGGGACTCTACCCACATAGACCTCGTGTGTTGGGCGCTTTAAAGTGGAGTAACTTGGGTAAATACTGGATGTCATGAGGCTCCGCATGTTAATGGGCAGAGAGACATGGCTCATCTCTGGCATCACCACCTTAATCCTGCTAATCCATCCCCTGTCTACGGTATCCCTGCTCCTCCCTGGACAAATGCCTGTGCTGCTCAGCAATTTATGGTGCATTTAAAAGAAGGAAAAGTTGCATTTGCATTAGTTTCCATCTAATGGAAAATGTGTTAATGCAGAGCAAGCATTGCAGCTTTAATTGGGCTGTCACTCAGGTAACACACTGTTATTTCCATTTTACACACGACCAACACCGACTTTTACTAAACATGTGCTCCCTGTTGAGTTGTATATGTTTTCACTTATTACAATCACTGGTTTCCAGGAAATGGTCTAAGAGTCTCTCCCAGATGCTGAAAGGTACCCATCTGTTTCCCCGCACATAGATTCAACAAGTTGGCGGCAGTCTCACATCGCTCACTTGTCATTCCCACGTCTCTGTCCGATCCACCCCCGAGTCTTCTGTCTGGGCTAGTAATTCTACCAGGGGCACACACATACACTTGAAAACATCTGGACCTATATGATGTGCGGTAATCCACATTAGCAGTTAAGCATCATCCCACTCCACAGAGCAGATGCAGCGCATGAGTTTTACATAAAAGCGCTGCTTGTTGACTGTGATCCGATTTTTGTCAGCTCTCAAGGCAAAATCCATCAGGACCGACTACGCCTCCGTACCTCTTACAGCGCTTTATCATTGCTGGGAACATGAAGTCAGGTAGGTATTGTTTCTGAATTCAGATTGGATTTACTGATTTGTTCATATGGAAAAGATGCCATTCTGAGCTCCTAGAGCTTTTGAAAGCTCTCTCTGTGTCTGTGAAACCGTAGGCTGCACCCTCCTCAAAGCGTCATCTCAGTATTTATCTCTTCACTTATCAGGATAAAACAGAATTGTTGCCTTTCACATGAATGTGCAGTCTGGTTATGGGAATATAAAGGCAGGAGGGAAGAATATTCTCACTCTACACTCATCACCAATCTGCTCAATGAACAAAATCTGAGTTTTTCTAACATGATTATTTGTTCCTCGTGGGCATGGAACAGCTGCTCTATGAAGTTAAAGAATGATTGCATTAGATGGAAGACACAGATGTAATGTTGCCGTCCTCTAGTCAACCTCTTTGTCTGATCATTTCCCTCGTCAAAACATTGTTTTTACACATGCCGATATACTCGGTGGAGCCATTAATGAAAGTAAAGGCGCTCTGAAAATATGAGCACATAATGAACACGAGTTTGGGGAGAAACTCTGGATCATCTGATGCAGAAACACAACTTGAGCAACTTTCATCCAAATGACAATAATCAGGGAAGATGTCATCTGATTTCTCCCATGCATTAATATTGAACATCAATAAGTAAACACATACATCCTCTGGCTTGTTACTAAAGTTAATTATCGGGTTCAGAACATCTGCCTTTTGCAAAGTAAGATTTTTTTGATGTTGAAAGTAATTGAGCTCTGAGGGGATTTTATAAAGCTTAAGGCCAAGAAAAAGTTTTCTTGTCTGCATTAAAAACTGCCTTACTTGTGTCCCTCGGCTTGTGAACCAGCGACTTCAAAATGGAAGAGATAAAGTAAAAAATAGCGGCTCCGCAAACCGCCGTTTTGAGTAAACAAAAAAGGGAGGAAAAAACAGAACACAAAACAAGAGCAAACAGGCCGTGAGATGTTTTATTCATTCATTAAAGCCGTCAGCAGCATAGTTTTGGAGACATCAAAGATGGAGGCAGATATTCAGAGTATGAAACAGAATCTAAACAAGTTGCTTGTGGCTCGGTAGCCCGTACAACTGTCGAATCTGCCCACCAGGTTATGATGCATTCTGTGCTTGGAATGACATTCTTTCTATCTTTTTCTTAAAACTTGTCAGTCACCCCTGGCAAAACTGCAGGCGTGATCCTCAGTAGCCGCGAACTGAACCAGTTTGAGATCGCTCCCCGCCGCGGCTGTGAACATTACACCGGGTTTCTCATCCTTATTTTTACAACTACATGCTGCTTTCACTGTCATGTTCCACATACAGAATAAGCCATGTTTGACACAGGTGCGCATTGCATTTTAACTATCGAAATGAACTTTTAGCAGGGATTAGCGCTTCATCAGAATCATTTAAATGGTACTCGTTGCCCTGGCAAAATAAGTTGTGAAACTATCCTAAAAAACAGATGTAAGTCAGGTTAGAGTTGAACTGGACCTTGAAAAGTCATCAAAATAATTTTCATTATTCTTATGGACAGTAGAACAGTGAGGCTCATGTGAAGGTATATCAGTTTCAAGTTTAACATTCCAGCAAATATGAAAAATTCTAAATCTTATTGTGGAAATGAAGCTGCTATTTTAGCATTGTGTTTTCTTGAGCTGCTGTTTTGATAAGACCATTTCCTCTGATGGTTCAACCTCTGAAGATTATGCAGCAGACTTGCTGTTCAGATATATCCTGTGTGTAACTCTCAGATTTAGTTAAAACAAAACAAACAAAAACAAAACAAACAAACAAACAACATAAAATGCTACGTGAGGTTTTGGAGGACACCGAAAACCCAAAAAGACATTGCTTTATTCTGCTAAAGAGAAGCTGTGTTATTACATATTAGAGAAAACTTCCAGTTTGAAGCCATTTCTACATGTAAGAGACATTAAACCAGGTAAAGACCCGTGTGTATGAAAAAAAGGACTAATGATTCAAACATAATGAATGAAAGGAAAATGGAATGCAATTAAATAGCAATCTTCTTGTCATCTTCAGCCACTCAAAGCTCTCTTCACCAATATGCCAGACACATTTTAACACCACCGGAGCTATTCTGGGGTTCCATCTCTTGCTTAAGGGCTTTAGGTGTACCTTACCGTGGCTGAACCAATTTCTATCCCTGGAGTGACCACTCAACCACTCCGGCTACTGTGACACTTTGGAGACGTAAAGAAGACCGTAGCAATTTTAGAAAGTAAATATGACAAATGTCACATGTGCGGATACATGGGATTGAGTAGGAACAAATATCCTCACTATTAAAGTCGTCACCAAGAAGAGTCTAAAAATATCTGAATTTATGCTCCACCGCTGCAGCGACTACAATATAATATACATTATAATGCATACAGCAATATGACAGCGTACTGCCTCACAGCATGGCTGGTGTTTTTGTGTGGGTGGTTTTCAAAGTGCCTGCTCTCTTCATGTGTATCATTAACATTAACATTATGCTTCTCACATTTTTGGCTTTTATTGTGAGGCAGTGCAGCTAGAGCTTCGGGGTATGTAGGTTATTATAGTTTCCTCAAAAAATACGTGCCTTAGTCTTTAACATTCAATCCAAAAGGGAGAGATTTTTCAGGCAGCCAAAAGGGTGTGTGAAGGACAATAAATCCCCAGTTCGACTCTCTCGAGTCTCGCCGAGGTTCCACACCTGCTAAAAACGTGAGCCGTGGGCTATCTATATGGCTCAACTGAATAATGCACAAGGTTAAAAGGTCTTATTGGAACTTCCCATTCCCCTAGAATTAAACAGAGGGAATGTGAGAAAGAGGCCCAGGGTAATGAGTTTAATTAAAAACACAAATGAAACATTGTAACCAGCATGGTTGCTGCCATTACTGCTGCTACTAAACCCAAAGTGTATATATATATGTATATACTATGTGCTGTAACATGACCCCCCCACACTGAAGGAGTAGGAGTGTTCAAGGAGGTGCTGCTGATCAAAGACATTGAATATTCAAATGATCTTTTATTCTCGTTATCATTTTGTTTGAACCTCTACAGCGCCATTGTTGTTTTTGGGCGCATGAATATATATATGATATATTATATGTTTCTTGAAGTTTGTTATGCTATAACCAGCCTGACCTTGCTGATGCTTTGGAACATTTAGCCAACCCCAAGGTGGCTATTAATGTGATGAATATTGGCCAGAGCTGACAGCAACGTGGCTTATTTATTTACCCAGCGTGTGGTGGCTCACCAGCTCGCCGTGACCTCACGCTGTGCCTCCCATCTCTCATTTGTCAGCTCGCTAGCTCTGCTGGTGCTGTGATGAACTTGAATCTCTGCTAATCAGGTAAAAGCAGAAAGAGGATGCTGTCAGTTACTCTCAGATGTCTGGATTTATGACATGTTTCAAGCCG
Source organism: Takifugu flavidus (assembly GCF_003711565.1). Lineage (NCBI taxonomy): Eukaryota > Metazoa > Chordata > Actinopteri > Tetraodontiformes > Tetraodontidae > Takifugu > Takifugu flavidus. Next base: position 14,779,673 of record NC_079521.1, on the reverse strand, counting down.
CATTTTTACATCAGTTTCCACAGCGTGGGTTTTGTCAGAGGACTTTCAATTCAAGACCTGGTTTGGTGAGATCACAACTAAATTTAGTATCATTCATTATCACATTGCACCTTATTTTCAGTGTCGCCATGTCAGGTTGTTTGTGTCGCCCCACAGCATAAAGGTACTGGGACAAATCCCCGGGGGCTTTTCTGTCTGTGTTTGCAAAGGAAAGGGGATAGATGAATTGGTGACTCTGACCTCGTGTGACCTGACTGTGAGCGGCTGGTGACCCCGTCCCGCCTGTTGGCAGCTGGGATAGGAAACGGATGAAGTGGAGCTTATATACGGTAGCCAACCCTCAGCCATTACTGTGACCAAACCTTTTAGAAAACTCCACCAACTGAAAGCTCAGGACAAGCTGGAGGCTCCTAATATACATATAATACTTGGACCTATAACATCTATACCTATAACACATGCTATAATCGTTAAAAATGCTTATATAAGTATAATACATATGTTTATAAAACACACAAAATTAATAAAAAAGAATGAAGGAGACTATAAGTAACCTGCTAAAGGAATCGATCTAGTCTTCATGTGAAAATGAAGTGATCTAGTTGTGTTTAAGAACAGCAACATCATGCTGCTCCATAGAAGATTTAAAAAGTTCTGAAGCATCTTGGCAGGTGTGCATGTTCGTCACATGAGTTCCTACAAGATCCGACTTGAAAAGATGGAAAACTACCTAAAGAGAGCGTGACCTGTGCACAAAGGAGGTACAACTATTGTACAGAGTGGGTGTTGCTTTTTCTTTAAGGCGATGAAGAAAAGCCATGATAGCAGCCAGGCAGAGAGAATAAAGAATAAGAAAAGTGAGTAAAAATGATGAGGAGGGAAATAAAAAGTCACTTCCAGTGGCTCAGTCCTGTGCAGGGTTTCACTTAGCTGCTTTCAAGCTCAAAATTCAATCAGAATAAAATCTTCAAAGTGTATATGCATGTAAAGCCTATACATACAGAAAACACAACCTAATGAAGGACTGGCACGCTCTGACAAAAGATCAAACAGCCTGGCACATCTTCAGAGACAATAATATTCACGAAACTTCCTCTTTCTTTTGCAGTGGATACCAGTTAACTCTACTCTCTATAGATGTGCCACTTTCTTGCTCTTTTGATGAGCTTTTGAGTCAGGCATTACTTCATTACACAGAAAGCTCCTCGCTGATACCACCCTCCCCACTATTTCTTATTAGAACACTGTCATAATTGAAGGCAATTACTCTTAAAAAGTGCATTGGAATGTTAATATATTATTAGAAACATTTGATATATTTCTACAGTGTTCTGCCTGTCTCCTAAAAAAAGAGCCACGTTTAGACACTCAAACCGTTGTTAAAGTTGGGAAATATGATCATTTTATAATGAAAATGTCAACAGTGAAAAGAAATTTGAGTGCTTTCAGTATCTAATAAAAGCAACGTTTTTTTCCTCTTACCTTGACCAAAGTGCATCTGCTGCTTTACTCCTAAAAACGATAGGAGTCAGGCAAAATGCACTCTGGAGTCTCTTGTGCCAAAATCAAGTGCTTTCTAATCCACATCTGCTCACAGACCACCTTGTCTATGCCACCGTGGAAACATCCCCCCCCCAAAAAAACAAAGAAATACGTCTGCGTTCGTGAAGTCGCCACTGAGGCATTTAAAGAATATAGTTTACTATCCCTGTGGCTGAAAGGGTAATTTTGGAGCCATGTGCTCCTCTCTGACTTGTTCATTTAAAATAAAAAAAAGAAACTACATTATAAGTTAGGTCTCATAAACGAGACGTTTCAAAGGGGAAAAAGGTCATTTTAGAAGCTGATTGGATATTTAGTACAGTGTCTAAATTGAAAGAAATTTGACCGCTGTTTTTGAGTCCTTCTTTCACCTGGGCCCTTTCTTTGTAAAGAAGGGTTATTTCTTCATCATCAGAGATCACCTGCCTCTGCACTTTTCCTAAACTTCTTTAGAGTAAATTCAGGCGTTTGCTTCTGAACGGATCCATTTTCTTGTTCTTGTTTTAAATGAACCTTGATGCACTCGATTTAACTTCTTATGGGGCCTTTTCATCAATCACAAAAGAAACTCCGGCACTATTCTACCTCTCAAAGACAAGCCTGACTCCTAATTCTATATGGAAACGTTAAAGTTGAAGTGTGCATTCACATGAAAGAGAGGAAGATCTGAAGAACGCCATAAGCTAGGCTATAGGGCCTTAACGGAGAGACCCAGAGGACATGCTGAGAATATTAGAGCATGATTGATACGCACAGCGGGCTAGCCGGGAGAGCAGCGGAATGTTGAGGAGTTTTTATCTTGCTTAGTGCCTTTGAAATATGGTTTACAATCCTTTGCTGAGCCCCCTTTCCTCTAAGAACCTATAGCTTATAACATGGGACTGCCAAATGCCCCCCCTAATTCTCAAGAAAAACCTGGTGTCATACAGTCGTCCGTCTCCCCTAAACCTCGTCACAGCAGACATGTTGTCTATTTTATATTCTTCTCCTGTATCTAAATGAGATTAGGTGGAGTTTTTGAAAAATCCCCACACTGTTATTACTGTGTCTGATTGCTTTCTTAAAAGGATCTTAGGAAAATTTGCATGAAAATAAAATTAAATGCAATGCAAATGTGTGTGTGTGTCTGGAGGGGGTTCGGGAAAGACATGGTCCAAGTACAAAAACAATCGGCTGACCGGATGAGAAAGGATGAGGATGAGGTCAACTGAACAGAAAAAAGGGAACATTGGAGGGAGGAGTTCAAATTCTGATGAGAGTCAAAGTTGCAGGCAGGTGTTGATGGACCGCATTCACAGAAATAATAAGATTTGTCCTCCAATTGGAAAAGACAAAAGGCTTTTGCGCTGAATTTGTCTGCAGCCATTGTGAGCATACTAAAGCCCTAATAAGCGACTTGTTTCAGGCTTACTGGGCTGGTGAATGACCTTTGCAACCTTGAGCGGATCTCCTCTTAGTGAGTTATTCATTCATGATCAATAAGCAATCAGGGAACTTGTCTCTGCATACATCGGCCGTTAAAAGTGTTTATGAAGCAAGCAATCATGGCTGAGTTATTTGCTATGCTAACCTCACCTTCGCTCATAACCGTATTCATCTGCTTACACGGCAATTGATGACACAGGTGATGTGCGAGAGCGCTCGGAGCACTTTAATAGTTCTGCACTTAAAATGTGTCTTTCATGAGCATATTTCCAGCGTGTCAGCAGCGGAACCTCAGAGGACACAATGTGACAAAGAGCTCTCAGGCAATCTCATAACGAAGAACTCCGGTGTAGATATTGCAGTATTTGGCATTCACATCAGAGTTCAGAGGCGGAAGACATCCTGCTCTAATCTCGCCGCCGCGGTGTCGGTTTCCTGGCTTGCGAAATCACAGAGCCTGAGCCGCAACCGGGCTTGAAAAAAAAAAAAAGTTCCGGCGATGGAGATTTATAAAAGGTTGAACTTATCTTTCTTGCTGTTCGGCAGATACTTTTGCACTCCGAACTTTAAAGTGTTGTAATTCCGTGTCGACCTATTCCTGGGTAAGCGGCAAAGCGAAACGTATTGGATCAAGTAGCGTCGCAGATGGATGTCTGCCACACAAAACGCTGTATTGGGCGTGGAAATGCCCCCGTGAAGCTCCTGTCTCCAATCATCCACCTCTGTCCACTTTTGGTCTCAGCTGTGGTGCAAACCAGATCCACAGAGCACTAGACTCCTCACAAGTCCACAAGTACTGGATCCACTGGAGGACTAACCCGTGACACCGGGGTCAGCAGAACACGTAAAACCCAGCAGCACCCAGAGGAGAATCTTTTAAATATTTGCCTGTGTCGATGGAAGGATCAACTCCTGTCTTCAAACCAACTTGTTTTCCAACAAAGGAGCAGGTTTACAGTGGAAAACCAACCATTCAACCAGACCAGAAGTATTTAAGTATTTAATGGACAAATCAAAGACTCGAATGATTTTTTTTTAAAAAAACTTCCCACTTCCTGCCTTAAACTGTCTGACTTCCTCTGGAGTGGATACACACGGACAGTGCACAGACGATGTTGGGCGAGCTCTACATACAGCCGCCGTGATCTTATGAAACCGTGCAGCAATAACATGCCATTTTTAATGAAATTCCACATCAGGATTTTTTTTTTTTTTTGCACAAGCTGCATGCTAATGAGTTGGTGACTTTTATTGTGTGACATTTATTGTCTCAGTCACAAGAGCTATGGCTGCCCATAGACAAGAATTAATGATGTTCAATGTACATTCTGGTTTCATGTTTTAATGTATTTTATACCAAAGAGCAGAAAGAGATGAAGAGAAAGGAGGAGGAAGAATAAGGCAGATATAGCAGTGATGCAAAGAAACTGTGGATATCTCCATTATCCCAAACTGGGAGGTGATTATGTCACAGCAGGTAAACCATTACTCATAAATATACACGTTAACGGATCTAAACATCTGCAAATACTGTCTCATTGAAGCCAAGGTGACATTTGGCAAACAGGATATGTAAATGCATTTATTCCAGATGTAAAAGCAGGTTAAGAGGTCGGAGGTTACGGGAAAGTGCCAAATGTAGGTAATAAAAAGAGGCAGCTGGTAAATTCGAGTCCTTAACGAGTCAATTTTGCTCCAGCGACCCCAAACTGTGCGTTTCAATTTGCCGACAGCGTTCTTTTTAATTGTTGATGTGCAACAAAATAACTTTCAGTAGATGCAAGATGGAGCCTGGAACATTGAAAAGATGTTTGGAGATGTTATGTTCTTTGATGTTATGTTCTTTTTTGGGCGGAAGTTTTTCCTCCCAATCAACGTGACCTAAATATTCTGTTTATTCATGTGTATACTGCAACAGATATATAAATGAGGTCTGCTTAACCGGCATAAAACTTTAACCAGACAGCAATACTTCCTTTAAAAAGTCAATGATGCTTCAGAGTGTTTGCATTTGATTTATTTGTGGATTTTAAGATCGTGGGGACGAACGAGGGGGCTGCATTATACCTAATTAAATCAAGGTGGTGGCAAACAGCTGCTCCAAACACCATATTTATGAAAATGCGCTTCATGCCTGTCACGTTTAAACACAGTGGCGGTCCCTGCAACCTTCACAATCCGTTTGTTCATTCGGCGAAGGAATGATGAATGGAGCGATTGCATTTTTATCTACACCATTTCTTAATTTGTACGACCTCCTTTAGCTCTGGCTGTTTGCTCCATTTATCAGAAACTCTTTACAAGCCGAAGAAACTCAATAAATTATTCTGTCAGTTTGCAGCATTTGAATCCCCCCACCCCCCAGCCATCTTCTTTTCTCAGTTTCTCCACTCTCCAGAACAGCAGCTAGCAGGCAGCGTCTGCTGTTTTAAAATACAGTGTGTGACCTGTCAGGAGGACAGGAGTGCCACAAAATAGATTAAAAAACATCAGTAACTATCGGTTGCAGCACTCAGGGTGTCTAATGTCATTTCAGATCGAGCCAGTGTTGCAACTTATTGGCAAACACATTACTTTAAGTTTCTATTTCTCAATCAATTCAACGGTAAGCTAAAAACCAATCTGGAGCACGGCAGCTCCCTGGAGGCCTGATTGATGAGTTTGAGTGGGAATGTGCATATCCAAGCAAGGTTTTTTTGGTTTATGTGTCCTCAAATTCCATTTGGGCAGAAAATGTGGATTGAGTGAGACCATCATGCATTTGGCATCGCTAACTTTGGGGCAGATTGCGAAGGGTGGATTGATGCTCAGTGGAGGGGATGTGACACTTCATCTGAAGGAAGAATGGGGAGTGAGGAGGGGAAAACAAACAGGCAGATCTATATAGAGATTGACAGCGCCACGAGGCCGACAGCATGCAAGAGTACACAGGAGAGTCAAAATGGGAAATAAAGCAACCCAGACAGAGTAATTGGAAACTGACACAGTTGCTAAATTAATAATTAACTTGAATAATAAACATTTCCTGGCGCATTCAAAAGCTGTCAACGCCAACGCGCATTTCTCCGTCTCTGCTTGTTCTCGCGGCGTTTGGCCATTATGCGGCAACTCGTGCAAATCAAAAGAGCCCCTAAAAGCTCGTCAAAGTCTTTGGTACCCCTGTCCCATTTGGTGATGACCCCCTCCACCCCTCAAGGAAAGAAGATGAAATGCCGCTTTGGTAAAAAAGAAATTGAGTCATTCAGAAAGCAGTCCTGTACTCCTCCGGCGTATGAACATTCGGTAAACATTTCCAAACCATCAGGCTGGTATGTAGGAAAACAGGTTAAAAGTAGGGTATGTCAGGCAAGAAGTGGGTTATTGCATGAATCCTTTAGGGATCTCACTGTGGGGGGGAAAAACAAAAGCCAACACATTCAGGGGATGCTGAACGAGTTAAAAATAATCCAAAGCATGAACTTGTAAATAATGAGAATGATTAAGTAATGCGTTATATCTGAAGGCTCTGAAGCCTCCAACTGTTGGCATCAGGTCCTGCTGCTTCAGAAACCTCACAGATTACCTATGTTAACCGGAGAGACCCGTGTTTGTACATCGGCATCTCACCTTACAGCTGGCCCACATCTCACACTGTGCTATCGGTGCCAGTGTTGCTGCTGTGGCGCTCGGTGCCGACAGTGAAATCCTGCCAAGTATCATAGGTGGCTGGCAGAGTGTCGGATCTGAGCACAGAGGCAACACATGTCTGCCTGTGCTAACCGCTGAAGACTCAGGAGACGTTAAAGAGCACAGATTAGGGAAAAGTAGCCAGCAGCAGACACTTAAATTAGCTGCTAAACCTCAAGATCATGTAACAATTTTGCAGCCTGATTTTGAAGCCAAAATTAGAACTTGAACAACAGCGTTCCAAACTTTTTAACCTCCATTTCTTGAGTTCGGGCAAAATTACGTATTTAACTCCTGATACTGTCCAAAATTTGGTGCTTTAAAAGCTGCATGACACTAAGGACTCATTAGAACTCACTGATCTAAAAAATGCCTGTGTCTGACGAGGTCAAAGGTCACTGACAGAATTTGATTATTTCTATTAAATTAAAACGAAGATAGAAGCCAGTGTTCTATCATAGTTTCTTGCTGTCACAGTGATGACAAATGTGCATATAAGTAAAAGATTCACCTGTAAGGTCTCAGCTGTGCATGGCTGGTGTTTAAACAGCAAAATAGTTGAAACGCTGATAAAAAAATAAAATAATAAGGATGATTTTTTGGAATCAATCTTTTAAAATTGAAATGAGAAGTTGTTAAACTAGTCCTCAAATTTGCCAAAGGTGCAGAAAGAAAAGCAATTCATCTTGACGTTCCAAGAGCTTTTTATAAAAATTCATTAAATAACACCTGTGCATTTGTCATGTGTTGCATAAACAGCTTAATCAAAAGGAGCCTAAATACTGACCTTTCAAGTCAATATTTGGCACAATTAAAACGTAATTTGTGTGTTTTGATGAAACCTTCAGCACACTGACTGTTTTCAGATGAGAGAAAAACAAAAAAGACCTGGAGCTCAGACGCTTTTGAGAGGAGCTCAAAGCAGAGCCGCTGGTCCTCCGCGGCTGAGGTGCTGTTCGGCATTTGGTCAGGATGCCTCCTGGATACCTGCATGGGTAGGTGTTTTGAGGCTGTCCATCCTGGAGGAGACCCCGCGGCAGATCTAGGATGAACTGGAGAGGCCTCGGGATTCCCCTGAAGAATGTCTGGCCTCCCTGCTGAGGAATCTTCCCTGGAACTCAGGCCTGGATAAGAGAAAATGATTTTAAACTAAAGCATCCTTTAGTGGTGGTTTACATAATAACAATAAGGGGCTTGTAATAATAGCATTAAACCTGCTAAATACACCCACAATTTCATGTTCACACTTAAAGTGCAATTCCTTCCCTGAACAGTAGGGGCAGAAATGATAGCGTACAAAATACTCTTCTGTGGTTGGAATTGATAATGATTTTAATACTCACTTTAAGCAACATTAACATACAAATCATGCTGTGTAATGATGTTTTATTGCTGCACAGTTATTTTTCATTTTCTTTTAGAATGCAGTACATACAGTGACAATCGCTTTAGAATTAATGTTACCAATAAATATATAATTGTGAGGTGAGAATTGGGTGCACACGGAGTGTTACAATAAGTGCACTAATTAGAAGATAGCCTCAGGCATCAGGCCGCAGAAGCACGGACTGCTCAACGAGCCAAAACCGGAGTGAAGACTGTAGGGGGAAGCGGAAACAGGAAGTAGTATTTTAAGTTTCACAAACCAAAAGTCAAAAAGCACAACAAAGCGCGAACAAAAACATAAATAATGGAAGGATGGCGTGCAGGGTACAGCCACATGTAGGGAGACAGAGGGAGATGGGAAAGAGTGGGAAGCACGGGGAGAGAATTCGCATCCTGCATCTTAAGTGAGACGTGCGTGCATGAGGACTGAATAATGAAACATAGATTAGGTGTGAGGCATGCCAGGTATGTCTTTGATGGAGACCTCCTGGAAATATTTAAAAAGGTTAGTGTATGAATAACCATAGCTTATCAAGGTCCGTTAAAGTAGGAGAAAGAAAGAAATCTCAATGAATACTAATACTACTACTACTACTACTACTACTACTACTACTACTACTACTACTACTACTACTACTAATAATAATAATAATAATGAAGAGCTATTGTGACAGAAGAAGACAGGCCCGTGCTCAGTAAGGGAATGTTTCCTGTAGGACTTTAAACTTTAAACAAAGGACAAAGGCATAATCATTAAAGGGAGAGCAAGGAGGAGTCAATATAGCCAAGAACTGCTGTTATTCATTGTGCAGGCTGCAGATGGCCTTTGTATTAGGAGCGGCGTGTTCCCATTAGAGAATCCTCCTGACGCGTATCCGTGCGGCCCCGCAACTGCTCCCAAGATCTCTGTTACAGTTCTGTCACACACATGTAGGACAGCAAAACAGTGAGGGGAACAGAGAAAGGGAAATCAGGGAGTCCCTCCTGACACTTGGAAGAGGTTCTTGGATAAATTTTTATGAGGCACGGCTCATACTGTGAAACAGATTTTGACATGCACGTTAATTGTTCACCGCTGCTCATTGCAGTTGAAACGAAACCCCGTCTCAGTGGATTTCAGTCCGGATCCTCTACAGCAATGACAATTAATTAGCTGTAATAGAGCAGAAATATGAAAGAAAACAAATACATTAAAATTTGATTTAAGAACTTTTTGGAGTTTCGCTTTAGATGACTCTTTATCTACTTGGTGCATCCCTATAATGTTCTCAGAGTCTTTTTTCCTTTCAAAACAGACACCAATGTGAGGTTTTGGCCGTTAAAGATAAATATAGAGCATATCTGTTGGAACCGTTAGTTCAAAATATAACAAAACTAGATCCATGCACGACATGTTAAGTCGCTGATCCATTTATAATAATTTCAACAAATTTGAAAGCAGAACTGTATCCAGATGTCCAGACCTTTCCCCCTGTCTTCAGAGTTTATAGGATGTTATGTTTCTGACCTATTTAGCTTATTTCATTAGTATAGCATCTGTGTTAGCAAGTTTAATTTATTTTAATACTACATTCAGTCCATTGATATGTAGTAAAACCATTTTGTATTGTTTAACTGAGGAAGTTGGAGCAAAAGACACAGCGTACCATTTTTTTTGTGGCATGGAAAACACCGTTGGCATAGAAACCAAGTGAGTTACTATAGAAGGGCAGTGGGTTGTGCTGGAGCTGGGTTTTGTTTGGACCATATATGTTTAGCGCGTCTGTCAGCAGGTAGAGGATGGACAAGGACGTTCCTCTGTAAAGGAATGTGGGTGTTTGGCGGCATGTTTATGTGTTTTCAACCTGTCAATGCAGATTTACAGAAAGTAATGATGTGTTAAGTGGAAAGCCCATTTTTATGCTGCGAGCAAAATGAAATGTGTTTGATGTCGCACACAGTTTATGTCCTGTGACAAGACAAGGATGCGCTTCTGTGCGGAGAGGATGAATATCTTTACATGGGTGACCTTGCGGAGAATTTTCAGGAGATATTACCGTAATATGATATTAGGACATTTTTAACTGTTTGCTGTGTTTTATGGCACCGAGTCTGGCCTCTCTCCTCGTATTTATGATTAAAAATTCAGTAAATCACTCCTTAACTCACTCCTGTGTGCTTGTCTATATGAAACGTCCCAAAGGACAAAAAGTGAGTGTTAACGGATGTAAGGATGAATGCTATCAAAAAAGAAAGAATTCCATTGCTCCGGCCGGTTCCGCTCATTCCAAAAGAGCAAGTTTTGTGTTGACACAAACATTCTACCCTCGTACCAAGGCTTAAAACCTTCACATGCCTGTAGCATTAACATGCACCATAAACCAAAACATAGCTGATGGCACCTCGAGATTATTGATTGAAATGTCCTCAAACGCCCAACTGAGGAAAGTTTGCTTTTAAGCTCTTCTTCAAACTATGGGCTGCTGCAGAAACAAGGTTACATCACTCCACGCAGGGGGACCCACATCAGCGTTTATATCAGAAGGTGTTCTGACTACTGATTCAATGCGTCTACAGCTAACAGCTTCCACCAGAGGCTCCACACAACTGAGATACTGGATCATCATTATCATCCTTTTGAAACACAGACTGTCCCAGTATATACTAATACTAATCACATCAATAACGTATGCTCATGTGAGTTAGCCTAGAGGTTGTTTGGGCATGGAACTCTCTCATTAGACCCAAGATAACAGAGTCTGCTCGTAATAAATTAGGCTACTTCCTGGCAGTAGACAGTCGGTACTCCTCAAATGCTGGAAGGACCGTGTGCCACACATCACACTCACTCTCAGCAAATTTGCTGCAGCATCGCTTGTCTGACATGTTCTGCTCTCGGAAAGCTTTATTATTTAAGCAGCTGGGGGTGAGAACAGCCTCAGACATCTTCATTTGCGGTCAATGATAACGAATGCCTTCAGTGCACCCGTGTTTTTCTACCATATTTGATGTTAGAGAGCAGATTTTTGAAACGTTTAAAGATTACGTTATTTCTCGATGGCTTTCTGTTTGTAGCCTCGGGTATTTTCACACATAACACACATGCCCCTGATATTCCAGCCAACAGAGCAAAACATTCATTTTGCACCCCCCTTTCATTTCCAGCAAATGGAACAACCGCATAAATACATTTCTTTTTAATTGTTATCATTTAATTAGCGTCAAATTCTTCTTTGGTCTGAGACGGTACAAAGCACCATCATATTGTGGCCTCACATTAAATCCAGGTCAATAAATTTGTTTTAAGAAAGTTTTTTGAATGCAAACATTTGTAATGTCTGCACTTGAGCATGTGCTTACACGTGAGCTTTCACCTCCCCTCATGCTACAGCGCTTCAGGGTGATTGAACCATGACTTCACACTGCTGTGTACCAATCAATTGAAAATGTCTTATAGAATTTAGTTTGGCGAAAACACTTGACTCCCCTCACGAAAAAAGAGGTCTGAAAGTTACTTGCCTCTCGCCTCACAGTTTAGCCGCGTTATTTCATGCACGATGGGTTGTCAAAATACAACTGAGAAAGTCTAAATGTAGACATTCAGCAACACTCACCCACTCTGTGCTTCTCTCAGGACAAAGTGGTCACTGGTGCCAAAAGTTGAATGAAGGTCAAGCAACATTAGCAGTAAACATAAAGCCTGCAGTAAAGAAAACATTTGGAGCTCTCAAACATGTTTTTATTTACTTTCCAAGCATTGAACTAAACTCTAATGTGGAATGTGTAAATTGATAAATATGCCCAGTCACTTACCAAACACTTATAAATCCGTTTTCTTACGGCCGGCTCGGGAAGAGTGAGAGTTCAGATGAAAGGTGCAACAAATCCGGCCAGCCGGAGCAGCGAGGGGGGTGGGGGTGGGGGTGGGGGTGGGGAGAGGGTTCAGGAGCAGTGAGCATCTGGTGATAACAGGTCAGGCAGTGCGGAGGTCCAGAGAGAGCGCCTGAACAAACCGCTGCTGGCAGGTAAAATTAAAAACACCCCGTCACCCTGCAACCAGAATTAACTGCCTGCTTTAATCCCAAGGGCCGCCGCCCGGCAGCTTCGTATCTGTCTGTGTCGGGGCCCTGGCCTCGGCTGCGCGGTGGAGCCCAGCATAAGGTAAATGAAGCGGAGAACACGCCGAGAGCTGCTGGGTGTCAAGCTAGGGGCCAGAAGGTGCCAGCCTGCCAGTCCCCTCCTCAGACAGAGAGGGTTAGAGGCCAATGCAGACGTGTCTGCAACTGTGTCCTTTAGCTCAGACATGAACAATAGGTGCTCTAACAAAGCTCATTAGGCAGAACCTGCTACAATTTACATCTCTTTAGGTGCAATGTGGCAAAAATGATAACGTTTTCCATCATTTTTTCGAGACTCAGGCCAAGAACATGTAGTATAGCAGACGAGATGCCTCGAAAGGAAAGGTTTCAACTCACTCTTTGCTCGCTGGGCAGCAGAATGTTCCTCCCTCAGCAGGAGGACTTCCAGCACGTTTGGAGGAAGGCGCAAAGACCCAGCTCGGCTCCTCTGACCGGCCGATGAAAAACTGACGACCTCTGACTGTCAGCTGTGGGAGGCCGGCAGATTTCTTAGAATCGGAGTGGTCACGTTCTCCAGCCGGTGTCAGATCAACGTGGTTTGAATCCTTTGCTGGTCTCCACCGAGAAGTCCACCACATGGTTCTTGATGAATCCATTTTTCGAGGCATTTTTCTTCGCTTTATTTCCTTTCTCTTTGCAGAATTAATATCAGAGATGTATGTTGCTCTAAACACCAAAGATGGCCACAGCATTAGGGTCATATTTCACGATCAATTACCCACCTCTGTCTTAATTACTTCTACAATTACTTCAACATGTGATGCTGGTATCAGTCAAGGAATGCACCAAATAGTAATAAAAAAATGACTCCATTGTTTGTTTGTCAGATTTACAAGAGCTGAAGGCCAAATTCAAAACATCATTACATATACAGTAAAATGAAAAAGCTAATTGGACAAAGCTAATATGCTGATGTGAGAGAGAGGGAGAGCGCAGCACTCATGCTCCTAATGGTGCGCTAGATGTGCTGATTTGCTGTTAAATCAAAAATGAGAAAGAGTAAATGTGTTTTCCACACGCAGCAGTGTGGGATCGTTATAGAAAATCTCAGAGTATAGATTCTAATTAAGCAATTGGCATTTTATGACTAACTGGGTTGGTTTGCTAATGTTGCCTTAAATTTCCCATTTGTGAACATCAAATTAAATTTAAACTAAGAAAGCAAGTTAAAGGTGACGTGCATGTTAACAGGACAGCTCAACACACACTGCTAAGCTAACAGGCTAACGACTGCTACCATGCTGGCTCAGTTGCATTCAAATGAATCGTTGCATTTGATTATATGTGTATGAAAACAAAATTTTAAAAAGACTCAGAAAAATAGACTGACCTGTAGCTACATCCCTGCCCTGGAGAACATGGCTCTACTTTATTTACATTTCATGTTTTATTTTCAGTCTTGATTTGCGTACAGTTCTGAAACGTTCATGTCAAGGGTCACTGGTTTCACTCCTGATCATTTCCTGAGTTTACTTTGATCGACTATTTAGGTAACAGTTTTAAAGGTTTTTTGCTTTTTCACCAGGTTTTATTTTCCCGCATTCCAACCACTTTTCTCTTAACATGAAAAAGCCAGCAGAGCTGAAAAGAATATTTCAAGACATGTTTGCATTCGATGTCTACTGCTGCCAGGCCTCCTGATGGGCATGACTTTATGGAAATTAGGTGTAATTTCCTCTTTACTAATATGTTATTGTCTGTTGATTTCCACATAAAAAGTACATTCTAATTAACAGGTTTTATATTGCATTCGCATTACGGCTAACCACTGTTTTATTAATAGAACACGCCTTCCGCAGTTTGCACACAAAGCCAAGGGAAAGATGGATGTCTTGGCTTTAATTAACCAGAATTATTTACTGAATGGAGCTGGCTTATGGGAGCATCACTCATGTAATGGATATATTAGCAAAAAGACTGAAGGGATTAACTTCTGTTGAATGAATAGGCCGTGGGCAGCTCTTTTAGTGTCTGTAGTATGCAATATTCATACTGTACTTATGAAACGATTTCCGAGTAAATGCTATGTTCTTGCCATCTGTTTTCCATTATGTAACCCACTCCAAGTTCGATTTTGTCTCTCATGGTATTCTTTTAAAAAAAACAACAAAAGAAAAATAAAACAAAAATTGAATATATTGACTGTTTACTTGAGTTGCGCATTCATGCGGAAGTGCTGGAATTTTGCCGCAGCTACAGTCAGTCGCACCTTTTCAAATGTGTCCTAATCGCTCGCCCTCCTCGCTAATCTGTGCCATACATGGCACCGAACACACCAAACGAATACATCAATCAGTCAATGGAATAAACAGGATTGAGATATATTTTAGAACTCAATTATAGCCAGGCTGACCCTAAAGACCTGCACTTTTGTTCACGAGAGGATGTATCAAGTCTGAATCTTGCTTTGAAGGGTTAAATACTGTCAAATATTGACTGAAACGGAAAGGTTACCTCCTGGATAAGGACAATACATTTTCAATATAGAATTGGAAAGTTTGGGGAAAAGAATCAGTCAATAAAAATGTACAGTATAAATATGTATGTACTTTTTTATGTTATACATTTTTTCCTCGTCTGCTTTATCCCTTTCAGGGGGGGCAAAGTCACCAGCTCATTGCAGGGCCTGATGTGTGCATTTGGGGGGGTTGGGTACCTTGCTCAAGGGTACCTGGGCAGTGCTCTGAAGGTTTTCTGGCACCTCTTCCTATAATGCACCTTCTATGTTTTGTCCACAACCGGGCTTGAACCGAGAACCCTTTGCTTCCCAGTCCTAGAGAGCCTGAGCTACCACAGTTAACATCAGCGTTGCAATTCCTTTGACAACCTCTTTTCTAGAATTGAATTGTCACATCAGAAATCCAGAGTCAAGGTCCCGCCTTTGTCACGATGCCAGTGGCCCATTCATCAGCAGCTATTAAGCATTTCAGAGGGGTTCTGGGAAACGTGGCTTTCTCTCGTTGCATCTCAGTAACACAACTGTTTGGCCTTCAATCCCAACAATCGGTCCATACGTAGACTGCTTGTTGTGTTAATGTTTAAACAGATTATGTGATCCCAGAAAAACCAGGTTGTGAACTAAAACATCTGAACTTTCAAAGAACCCAGCACCCTTTAAATTATCGCGTTACTTTTTTCCGTTTACCAACAATTTTGCGCATTTCATCTGTCTCCGTTTTCCCGGAACACAGCAGCTAAAAGAGCTTTTTTCATTTTGTGTGTACTTAATATCAGTGTTTGCCTCCAGTGCTGGAAACAGAGCGCTCATATTTGAACTTGTGGTAAATGTCAGATGTTATTTGAATGATTCATAGCCAGAAATGGCAAGAAGGTTGGAGGCTGGTGCGTGTTGGCAGCTGCACCTCTGGACACCGCTGGGGCTGGCGTGTGCCGCCTTTTTAAGGTGCCACATTTGTGCAGCACTTGGAGAGCAAGGTCATGGATGCACACAGTCTCTCTCACATGCACACATGAATGTGTCTACTGTATGTTTACACCCACGCACAAACACACACACACCCTGCAATCTAATATGAGACATCTGAGGTCCTCTCGAAAAGAATGACACATCTTTTTAAATCCTGAAGGGCAACATGTTTTTAATTATTGGCATTCAGGTGAGGTTTTGCATTTGATACTGTCTGACCTTAAAGGCGTGAGTGACGGGGTGGGGGTGGGGTGGTCGGGGCAAGGAAGACGCCAGAGACTGATGATTTTCAGGGACACAGAGGCCACTAAGGCAGGAGCCTGAGCAAGCAGACGGGACGTAATTCACATGCAGTACAGGAGGTCCCTGTGTACCACCCCTCCATCCCACCCAGAACTCCCAGGAGGCTGTGGATGGGGGGAGGGGGGTGGATTGATGAAATGAGCAGGAAGGCCTAATTAAAGGCTCTCAGCTCAAACGCATTGATGTATTACATCTATTATGCCACAGTTCGATAGGTCTGCCAGGCCGAGGCCGCCGTGGCGACTCACCAGTGCCAAACAAACTGAATAAATAATAGCAGCTGAAAGGGGGAGAGAAGCACACGCAGAGGCGGAGAGACGGGCCCCGGTGGCGTGGCTGTGATCAGCCAGTTAGAGCAAAAAGCACATCAAAAAGCCTTACAGATTTATATTATGCATGTAAAGCTGCGTCCACAAGTCGCACGGCACATGTTGCACACATGAAATTAAATAAATTTTTCTTCGAAAAACCCCACAAAGTCACAGGTGTGTTGAAGATGTCCTCAATGATTAAAAAAAACCCAATGTTTTATTTATTTAAAAAATAGCCATTTCTTACAAGCATTGGGAAAAATAAATATGAAATATTAAATATGAAAACTGAGTTTGAGGGATTACATGCCAAAAGCCCTGGATAATAATAAAATAATAAAAAAAGAACCACAATTAAGGAAAGTCTGGTTATGCTCTGTCCTTGATTAATGCACAGCATTGACTCTTGGATTGTAGCTGCTCTCACACTCTGTTGGTTTTCATTTAAAAAGGTCAAAGCCACTAACCAGTCAACTGCTTTTGGATATTAGTCAGTTTGTCACTCAGCGATTTGAGTAGCAGAGGAGCTGATGGGCTCCAGCAACACATTAGTTGTTTTCAGGGTGAACGAGTGTGTGTTGTTGTGCGTGGGGGAGGTGGGGGGGTTCTTGTGGGAGAGGAGCAGCACGCAGCGGAAGGTCACATGTGGAAGACTGCGATGGTGAGGAAACACCTTGGCCTTTTAAAGTGTATCTAATATAATGCTATTCCAAAACAACAAAGACTACAAGTTAAAAATATCAAACCTTTGATATTTTTTTTTTTCAGTGGTTACCCAAATGTACTTGACTCTTGTTGATCAGGAATACAGGAATCGGCCATTTGGGGGCCACACCAGGTGGCACACGGAGCAGATTTCTAGAATAATTTATCTACCAGGGTATACCCATGGTCAAGAAGGTGTGTGAAGGAGCAATTTGGCAGGAAAAGTCAATCATCCCATAAACTGTGCAGAGTCCAGGAACCAGAGGTTCAGTCACCAAACAGGTAGAACATAGCAAAGGCAGGAAGTGTAAATCACCAGGCACAAGAATCTGAAGGGAAGAAAACCAGGTCCAAATATAAACAAGAAATGACATTACATGTCGCAGGCTCTATATGTAAATACCACCATATATTCATCACAAAATGCAAGAAACCAAGTGCATAAAACTAATGACAGAACCTGATGCTCCGAATACAAACATGATTTAATATTTCAACTTCTTAGTTCTACTAATACAAATGAAGTTAAAGAAAATGGTGATACAATGGAAAGGGATCAACCAGTTGGAGGAAACGGGCTCTAGCAGAAGTTATTTATTCACACATTATCCCAGACTACATAAAGGAGGCATGCAGGCATCCCTGCAATTTCAATATGTAGATTATATTAGGGCATTTTAATGACATCATCAAACCAAATATGCTATTTTACAGCCCTGTAATAGAATGCTGACCTGATCAGGGTTTACCCCTGCCTCCTGCCCAGTGGCTGCTGGGACATGATCCAACAACCCCTGTGACCTTAATTAGAAATAAGTGGTGGTTAATGGAATATAGATGGAGGGACGTTTCTTTTATAGGCAAAAACCAGTTGCCAATTTTAGCAGATTGATCGATGGCTGTAGGGAAACTTCACACTATGAACGATAAAACATTTAAAGCTGACACCTCAGCCTTTTCAAAGACTTCCTGTTTCCTTCAAATGTATTTTTCTTTCAACAAGTTTTGCCTCTGTGGCTTTTTTTAAACCATACTCAGAAGAAATGAAAGCCTCCGAAAAGGCTGTTCATCAAACCATGAAGTGAGAATTTTGGAGATTTATCTAGAATAATTACAAAAATGAAACAATTAATTCCGAGATAAAGCATCTAATTAAGCCTAAATCCCCCCCAAATGGTCCATGGACAGCTTTCGCCCAATTGTCTGGCTGTGGATATGCTGGTGCTTGAGCTCGTAAAGCTCAGATGAAGACAGTAAGCTCTGGAACATGGAGGACATGAGGTGGATTCTGTCTGTGTAAATCCAGCAGCAACGACATCGAGACAGGGATATTAAAAAAAATAAAAAAAAATAAAAAAAGAGAAATTCGGAAGGACTCCTCTTCGGTTCTGGCAAAAGTGATGAAAGAATTCAGCATGGTTTGGTTGTGTGCACGTGTGATGTGCGTTTTGACAGTGTATAAATATACGTCTTTGCTTGCAGAGCACACGGAGGAGCAGATTTGTGAGACAATCCCGAGCCGTTGCCTTCACAGCAGTGAGTAGCGAGTGGCTTCTGAGCCCGTGTGACTGATGGCGTCTGTTAGTGGAGACGACCGCGGAGCGCACGTGTCGCACAGGCAGCGGAGGAAAGCTTCTGGACCAATACTCAAACCATCACTGATATGAAAGGGCAAGAGTGGGAGGGCACTGTTTCCATTACTGGTCTTTTCAACCAACTCACAATTTTCATGCATTCATATTTTCCTTCCAGCTCTTTTGTTTTCTATCACGTCCATGTTGGATCCTGAGGGAGGCACAAATATTTCTTACCCAGATGCCTCGAGTTTCCTTGACCTGATATCTGAAATGATTGCGATTCTGCTGCACTGAATCTTTTCATTGTTTTAAACCAATGCTGGAGTCCGAATTAGTTATAGTTGGCAGTTCACTCAGCTGTGGAAACAGATGTATTTGCAGCTGGTGACCGACGTCTTTTCAGCTTGCAGCTAACCCTTTTTCTGAATAGCTGTTAACCAAGCAAATATTGGCCCAGTTAACACAAAAGGGGAAGCCTCAACCACATTTCGGCTGTCCGTTTACACCGAAATGGAGACATTTTTGACACGTTTTCGTTTCCCATTCAAACCGATACTGTTTCCAGCATGTCGTGCTTGTGTAAAAGAGGCCTAAATTTAATTTGAAAACAAATGAAATGGTCTCTTTGTTTACCAATTTATATAATGTTGAGTTACAGTAGGCGACAACAAAGATATCACAACCAATTTGATCTGCACACGTACATGTTGCCCAGGTTTCATGTGTGCAATCTCTGAGTACTTGAAGAGTTGTTTTTTTTGCCTTCCAGCAGAAACACAGGCCATTTTTTTCAATCTTTCTTCAGCTTGTTTAGAGCGCCACACTTGAGGTGTGCATCAACACAATTACCTGTCAAAACATGAGGGATCTTGATGAAGCGGAAGAGTGGCAGTTATGAAAAACATCAAAACTATTTCCCAGTGGGAAACCAATGCAGCTGCTGTAATACAACACATGGCACATCACCGCCTGCTAGAGATTTGCTTCACTGGAGTAACTGACATCTCCACAACTATGTCCTTAATTGATGTAGTTAAATATGCACCCTACATCTCTGAATTGTAAATACCTGCCTTAATGTAGTGTAAAATTATCACGCTAGCATCAGGTAAGAGCCATAATTTGCAGCTGTCAGGTCTGGTGCATATTAATTTGTCAAATGCAAGGCTTAAGAGGCTTTTGGAGAATGTTTTACTGTGTTCTCGCTGTAGAGCCTCCGTTGATCTTCAGCATTTATTGTTAAATTGCGATGCAGTATGATTCACTTGTGCTGTCATCAAACTGAGCTAAACTTGGAGACTTTATAAATCTTTTGAATGGTATTCTTCAACACCTGGACACATTCATTGCACATTTACGCCGTCAGGCTTTAATATGTAGACTTTATTCAGTGTCAGTGTCTTGATGGTATGGTAACCTTCAAGAGGGCAAGCGTCTGTTACAGAGGACGCGTCTGGCAGTAATTGAGACAGAGAGAACATTAGAAATAGGATAAGCTTGTCTCTGCTCCATTTCCAACAGGCTGACTTGCGCCCCCCCCCCCCCCCCCCCTATTTTTAGGGTTTTGCCTGAACAAGATACAGCACATCTGGTTTCAACTTATCACACTTCTGTTGTCAATTCCCAAGTGTAGAATATTACTATATCCTTGTAAGGATATTTCCCATCTAAAAGAAACTATGAATATTAAAGTAAAGTCTGAACTACTCACTTTTGTCTGCTCTAGGTCTTCCACCATCTTTCTGCTTTGTGATTTTAATATCCATGTGGACCAGCTGCACCCTCACCAGTGACTTTTTTCTTTTCTCTCTTGCTGCCATGCTTTTTCCTGTATTGTTTCTTCCAGGGCACAGCCCATAGCACATGTCACCTTCTGAAATTTGAATTCAGTTGGCACTCCAGCCCTATCTAATGAAATAACCACTCGCCTAGCCTCTTTCCTTACCGTGACCACAGCTGATGCCCTGTTTGCCCACTACATCCAAGCTCTATCTGCCAGCCTGGACTATTTTACTTCCATAAAAACCTGCTATGTCTTTTTTACTTCTCTGGCTCCCTGGTACACTAAACGCCTCTATGAAAACCTTTTTAAAAAGCTGATATTACTATCCATCCACTTTTAAATGATCTCTGTGTTATGTGACCATACTTCTCCACACTTATCTTCCAATTAACAAAACTACCCAGGCAGCTGTTTTCTCCCCACTGAGCATCTTGGAGACTCCACATTCTGCAGCAACTTCTTTTCAAGGAGGTTTCAGGGAAGAAGTTACCACCATCCATCATCTGTTCCTGTTTCTACCATTTTTACAATCTCTTCTCAAATAGTTCCAGTTCGTTATTATCCTGGACATAATTATCATATTTAGAGGGTTGTCTAATTATTAGGTTAACATCTTAGTTATGCTGCTATAGGTCGAGGCTGCCAGGGTCCAGAAACATGATCACCTGACAGGCCTCTGTCACCCCACTGGGTTATGGCTGCCCCTCCTCTCCTCCACTCTCCTCTCCTCCTCACCGAGTAGATCAGTGATAATGATATTTCTTGTTATTTCTTGTGTCGTTTGTCTGCTCCCACCCCCTCTGTGTCCATCTACAGGTATCACCGCCTTCATAACTGTATGCTGACCTACTGACCCTGCTGACCCCCTCAACTCTTACACCAGCAGTTTGTTATAATTATTGTACTTACATGATCTCTGCCTAGTCTCTCCTTTACCCATCCTCCCCCTTCTCCTCCCTCTCTACCCAGCCAGCCATCAGCATGAGGGTCCCCCTGCATGAGCCCGGTCCTGCTCAAGGTTTCTTCCTGTTAAAGGGGAGTTTTTCCTTGCCACTGTTGCTTGTTGGTGGTCAGGCCCTGGGATTCTGTAAAGCACCTAGAAACAATCTTGATTGCAACAGATGCTATATAAATAAAGATTGAGATTGAAGCTGACTGATGCTAGGTAGCCACGCCTATGTAAGCAATGCAGATGTAAATAAGCACTAACGATCTTGAACCCAACAAATTTACTCAATTGGTTATGGCACATAAGGTAATGTTGATGCAGAAGGTTAGAGGTATTCCTGTATATTCTTTGTGTCATTGTCATCATTATCTTTATTATCAATCGCCTGGACTACCGCAGTGGAACCCAATGGAAATTCCCTGGACGGTCCAGAACTGTGGGTCCAGAACTCTGCCTGTAGAGGTCTCATCCTTCCCAATTCCCTTGGATTCCAGGCAAGTCTGGCATTACCCAAAGAATCCCACTGCATATCTACAAATGCCTCCAAGCTCTCGCTTCTCGGCACCTCTCTGACCTCCTTCAGCCTCCCTCATCCCCGAATCTCCGCTCCTCTGACAACAATTTGCTCTCTGTCCCTTCCAAACCTACATGAGCAGAGCTTTCGGTGTCACAGCCCTGCCTGCCTGCCCTGTCTCTACACTGCGGACATGTTTAAAAGACAATTCAAATGCCATCTGTTTTCCTCAGCCTACAACTTCTCCTGACTTTGGCCCCCAGCTTTTACTTTTCTTACGTTTGCTCCTCTCTCTGCATCCATAAATGGGTTTATACATGTGAAATATTATAGAACTATTACTACTAACATTAACACAACATTTTTCTGGGATTTTCTCTGTCGTGGGGTTATAAAAATATGTGTTGTATAGAAATTAATTATAAATACTAATGGAAAACACTGCGCACAAGTGTGAGGTTATCTCTTAAATTATTCAAACTATTATTGGATTAGGAATAATTCCAATCATCAAATCTAATTAAACAGAACATGCCTGCAGCTGTCAGGATTTCTTGAACAGATCTGTCACCAGCTGGAACAACATAAATGTGAGTATCTGCGATGATCAAAACTAAAAAAAAGATTAAATTCTTCTAATTAATAATGAGCAAAATAAACAATGGGCAGAAGAACCTATTAGCTCATGGCCATGTTGGACAACCTTCCACCTCAACAAACATTTGTTTTAATTTTAATGTCCTGACACTCACGACTATCTCCATCCAATCGGCGGTTTACAGGGTGTTAGATGACCATCTATTTAGCGATGCTACCTTTTTGGAAGCCCCAAGGGAGTAGGTACCAAAACTGGGTACCAAAAAACAGTTACTTTTCCTAGTGGAAATATGCATCAGTGAAGAGTTGAGTATTAGAGGTGATGGCAGTGGAAGCACATCATAAATAACTGCCCCTAAGTGCAAAATAAACCCAATTTTAACCTTAAACAAACCCAAAACTATACCTTTGCACAGACCAAATGCTTCACTCTGCTGGTCAAATGTGCATATTGTAGCATAAGAATTTAGACTGTGCCTCCCAGTATTTACTTGTGCTATATCTCAAATTAAAGCGGAAGTGCTGTCTTATCTTAATTATTATTGTCTTTTGAGTCATTACAAATAACAAAGATAAATGGTTTGTCTTTATTCTTTTTAATTTTTTTCTTTCTTGCAGAGGTGGGGGGGCATTTTTTTTAAAGTCAACTGACGGTTGGGTAAAGCTCTTTGTTTTCTCGTGCCGCTGGTGCTGTATCCCAAAAAGACACATTACAAGGCACCTAAATGCTGTAAAGCACATTGCTACAGAAAACAACAGATTTTTTAATCTAAAATCCTGTGTGACTGCATCCTTAAAATGAAATACATATATTGGTTAACCTGCAAGCCTCACCAGTGCCACAAATATCTAATTCTAGACACTAGAACTTGTGAGACACACTGAAATGGAGGCAAAATACACTCTGTTCAAAGAGTAAAAGGACAATAAAAGTAGTTCCATGGTCATAAGACAGGCTAAAATGATGTAAATTGCAGCTTCTTCCCTTTTTACGTACTTGAAGGACAGTATAGTGTAAGTTCTGTGTTTTGATGGCTTCACATTCAAAGGACTGCTGACCCCTGTCCCCTTTCACCATTTGATTCACTGAATGGACTTGAGCTAATTGGAGATCATTATCGTGACGGGGTGATGGAGTGGTATGATGTTCCACCTTAAAGACTTTTTTTTTATGGGAAAATGTGTCTTAGCCTATGAGGCCAGTACTTGTGAGTGAATCCAGGTGACTAAAGGACTAGAACTATATGGGTTCGGAACATGTGGCTTCAAAGGACAGAACTGAACTTCATTCCTGCGTGTCCGCTAAATCTAAACTTGATGAACTCTTGTGCTAAAATCCATCTGATTCAGCATGCCGTCAAGTCTGCTAAGTTTGATAAGTGAAGGGCATAGCCCACCTCATGCATTTTCATCAGCAAGGCCTAAACAAGGCTCACGCACGCATTTCAATACCTCCGAGAGTCTTTACACAACAGATAGCCAGGCTGCAGCCGTAATGTATATCTCAGAACAGCCATTATTGTGGGGGGTTTGGGGGGGGCGCTTGAGGGGGTTCTATTGAGGAGGCGATTAACACAGTTTGATGTGAACTTGGATACTTGCTTCAGTTATTTACGACTAAACTGTCTGATGGGGAAGAACGTAGACTTCAAAGCACACTGAATCCTGGGGTGCTACTCCTCCACTGACCTTGTCAGGAACAGCAACTTCTTTCTGGGATGCAGAAAGCGACAACCAACGATCATGAAAAGACCCATTTTGAACTCATATTGATTAAACATTGAAATAATTCCAGGAAGTCAGACAATCAACCAGCCGTAACTGATTGGGCGTTAAGAACTATTGAGATATTTGTGATACCGAATGAGACTTAAGAATGTGTTTTATTTGATAGCCATATCCCACCAATTATTCCTGAAGCTGTTGGAATCTAACAGAATTTAGGAAAAAGCAGAAAAACACCAGCTCACCACTATCTGACAGGCTAATACACTATTTATTAAAAACTGGGGCATTCACACACTCATTTCAGGAAAATGCCCTGACGCCAAATTTCAAACCCAGGACTTTCTGAAACTCCCTGGGAAATTTACAGGCAACATTTGTCAACGCACTTGGTCCTGCACAAATTCAGCAGACAATCGGTGGGAGTATATTGGCAGGAAAATATAGAAGACATGGTGTCCATTTGATGGACTCACATAATTATGGGTGTACAAACCAAGAGAGGCGATGGTACAATCTGCAAGGCAGCACTGATGGGAGGCCAGTTTGGCTCCCATCTGTGACCCTCTTTCGGTCAAATGCGTCACTATCTGTCTTTTTTGGTACAACTTGGTCCTAAGTGATTTTTTTAAAAGTGTCTTTGATCCACAAAGAGCGAAGGCCTAACGTGGCATATGTTTAGAAAAAGCAGCTTTTCCTCCTCCCTCTGTACATTTCTTGCATATTGATCCTAACATGTCAGTGTAATATCAAAACAGGTTTTATTGCAGCCATTCATTTAAATACAAGCAAAATAAATACAAATGCATGTATGTAGTCTAGGATAATAAGCATGGCTATAGAGAATACTCTAATTAGTTCATGAATTAGGGCAAAGGTTAGGGTAAGTGTTAGTAAAATCTACCAGTTTCAAGTCAGACTTGTTTACTGAAGTGTTGCTAATTTGCACTGCTACTTTTTGTCTCATCAGATTGTCACAGCGGGTTGATAGATGAAATAAATACTCTAACCTCAGATATAATCTTGTAGCGGCACTAATGGGCTCAGTAAATCAAAGGGTTTTCTGTGAGCTACTATTAAGGTTATAAATTAGACTTTGCTCTTTTTATATGTATATCCATTATGAGTGTCAGTGGGAGGGTCATACATGTTTCATGAGTGGTCAAGATTACTGAATAGGCTCGTCTAAATATTGGGTAAATAAAGATGAAGCAGGGCAGAGATAACATCTACGCTGAAAATATTTAGTTACTCAGTTACTTCTGATTGAGACAGAACTCAACATTCAAATTTATTTAGTGCCAAATGCCAGTCTGTAAAACTGAGATACTGAATCCATCAAAATATTTTAATAGCAGCTTTAAGGTGGCCACATATTATTAATGCAGGCAGAAAATGTGTTTTGTCCATTTCACTGCTGCTGGCATTGGTGTCTTCTCTGCACTTGGGTCTATTTCAAGCTCCCTTTTAATGATTCTTCTTTGTTGCAAGATACATTTGCAAGTCAGAATGACAAAAAACACATTAAAGCCTTAACAGGTTTAATATTTAAAGGATAAGATTAGATTTATATAAGATTTAAGATTTTCTTCTCTGCAGTTAACAGAACTTGTCTTTCTGTAAGACACGATTGTTCCCAACACATATCAGTGGCTACTATACAATGTTAAGAACCAACACAGAACCTACTTCTGTAATCTACCAATGTTAAGTGTTCTGGTTTTATTATATCCACTATTACATTTTAATTTAAATAAAAAGAACATTAAAACACAAACAGCCAAACTTAAACAAATCATTGTTATTCTATCTTTATGAGGACCTTAATTGACATGATACTACTACTACTACTACTACTACTACTACTACTACTACTACTAATAATAATAATACCCTAAAATTCAACCAAAATGTCCTAAGTTATCAAAAATCTCGCTAGTAAAATCTGGCATTTTGTATAAAGTACAAGAACACACACATACTCACAGAAAGGACAAAAGCAAAGGGAGATTACAATGCTTATGATTGTTATTTAGAGAAAAAACATGGGTCAAAGCACATCTGCTAATTTTATTACCAGCTCATACGTGTTTTCCGACTTTTTTAATTTACTTGCACAGCCGCCATTTTTAAAGTCTGGTATATCTTGTGAAATATTTGATTTGGAGTGCCGCTGCTATTATCCTTTATAATTATTTCTACGCTACCTGGTAGCTACATCCCTAACTGTCAAAAAGTGACAGTTAGGGACCCCACCAGTCTATTGGTTAGTGTAGAATAATTCTGGTACCAATCACTTGCTAGCTATATATATATTCTCAAAGTATATATAGTTCTCAAAGTATATTCCTATTTCAGTGCAGTATCTGTTGAGTGCATTATACACATTCAAAGACTTCTGGATCATTGATTTTCTATACAAGAAGATAACGACAATTTCAGCTTGCCAAGCCCATGTCAAACAAAGTGGAAGTTACATTTCCTCCTTTACTATAGACCCTCAGTTTTACTAGTCTCCAACCCTCTTTTGCTTTCTGTGTGTGTGGGAGAGAACAGAGTTTCTTTGTAATTGTATTCTACAGCCAAGTCTGATTGTTTCACATCAACTTAGCCCTTTACGAATTCACACTGCCATGTCTATCCTTTTTATTCCTGAGCAAAGTCTCATGTTTGTTTGTTCCAGTGCTCAAGTATGCCCCATCTCTCATGGGATGTTGCTCTTTTGTTATGGTGTGTTACCTGGTTTCGCACGGATAAATCGGTTCATAGCGAATACACTAACGTGCATTGCATTCCAAACACAAAACGTGTGGATGGAGAACAGCAGAAATTGATGCTTGGAAATTGGAACAGACTGTTCTCTTTCAATGTTCTGCTAAAAGAAAAAGCTTTCAGCTAACATTTTTCTACACTCGAACCATTAGGCCAAAGGTTATTTGTTTTATTATCAGAGTTTGTTTAGTCCTATCATTCATTCACTGATTCAATGGCAATGATGCTTATTGCTAATTAGGATGTGTTGAAGTCACTCTCTGAGGTCATTGTTATTGTTATTATTACTATAATTATAATTATTGAATTTAGCATTAAAAGAAACAATATTACAAAGACAGCTCTTACACACAAAAGGCCTCTCTAGAGGGAAACTGAATGAAAAAAGCTTTGTAAAAAATGCATTTATATTATCTGTGGTCTACTGTGTATAACTAAGACTGATGAGAAGGGACACAAGGATTTCTGAGCACTGGGAAAACCCATACGGACAATCAGAACCACTAAATGAAGCCCTTGTCTACTAAACAATTAATGTGAGACTACACTTTATTAAATATGCTGAAAAGACCATTGTTGAAGCAGCCATTCTAGTGAGCATTAAGACGTCTAGCTCCATTTGATGCCCATTCTGGGAACCTCTCCCATTAAGGATGCATTAATACTGCAGGCACAGTTGAAGGGCAATGGAAAGCAACGTTCTAAATATTAAAGATTGCTGTCACTGAAAAATATGTTGTCAGCAGGCTGAAGAATTAGGGTTATGTAAATTTCATCACATCCCCAAACTTAATGACAACGCAGAGATCAAAATGTCATGAAGGACAAAGAGGCTCTCTGTATCTGATTTAAACAGAGTCAGACACAAGATGATTATTTAATGACTGCCTATGTTCAAGCGCATGGAGACACAGACGAGTTAACCTCAAACACTCTGTCAAGGTTGTGTAAGCAACATTTTATGTATCGCTCTATTTCAGGACAGATCAAACTATATAGCACAGTGGGAGGCACACACCTTTGTTCAGTAATCCTAAAATAATTGACAACTTAAATTTGAAATAAATTAAGCTTTTCTTACACCAGGTATTGAAATTATGATGGGTAACTCAGATGCTGCCCAGGCATCAAAAGTACACCTACTGTGATACTTTTCAAGGCCATTTGTTTGCCTAACTCTAACCTTCACTATAAGAGCAGCATTTTGCACCACAAGTTATCACCGATCGTGTGATTAATTGAATCACTGGCAGCCTCAGAGCAGAAAGAGAACGATTGAAAGCACCATGCAAAAAGGACCGAAGGACTCAAATTGTTAATTTTTGCACGTGTGCTACCTAAAAAAGTTTGGCTGGCCTAAAGGTCCGGTTTTTAGCTGGATTATTAACCTTTGTATTTCCAAGTGTGATGTCAACACAGTTTCTTATTTTTGTGAAGAGAAAATGTTTAATGTTTGAAATTAACCAGATACCCATTTTCCCCTGTACATTCTCATATCCTTGTGATATCTCCAGAGGGTCGATACAATTCTGGAATGATGCTGATACAATTAGCTCCAATAATTGCCCCTGGGGTGATTAGGGTCATAGTTGTCTGATTTTATCTGTGTTTTTGCTCCCTATTAGATGACGTGTTAATGCAATTGTCCTGAAAAACACATTGTCACCAAAACATTACCCGTGACACTACTAAACCGGTAGCTAACATAATAGTCTGTATTCACATGTTTAATATGTTTAAAAAGGATCAAATCCAAGTGAAACATTGAGATTTTAACATTTTGACCTTGTGCTTCGGCAGTATTGTAGGTGAGTTTGACGATGTCCACGTGCAGCCATGATCTGAGCAAATCTATGAACAAGTCTGATTAAGTTACACCCAGTCTGTCCAAATCTCCAGCCTTCACCCAACTTGAAACCTAATAATCCAGGACAAAAAGCCCAATTTATTTCAAGTCCCATTTTATTACATTAGTGTGGGTCTATTTATTCTGCATTTGTGAATTTCCTACAGGACTTTTATATGTAAGTGTTCAAAATCAGTCCTTTTTGCAAGGATGGGGCTTAATGTAGCACAAGCAATAGACGCGAAACTGAAACTGCCTGTAAACCAGGGTTATATTTACACAATTTTAGTTTTTAAAGATTAATCAGTGGACAGTTTATCCATGTATGAGTACATGGTTGAATATCTCATACACCATGAAGACATAATCAAAAGCAATGACCCCATTTATGAGCTTTGCAGATTATTTTTTTATCATTTGATTTGCAGTCGACGTGAAGCAGTGCCACTGTTCTATAGACACAAGTCAAGGAAGTACGCCCTGTGCTCATTACTACCTCGCCATGTGGGAGTATGTATAAATGCATGAATAATTCAGCAGTTGTGAGGTTATGGTCAGGTCACATTTAAAGTATACCCTCTATGCCTTTTTTCCAAGTGTGAGTGTTTTCTGAACTTGTGTGTTGAGACAAACAATCAAAAAGTCTGTTTATATGAAAGATACCAAATGTAATATTTGCATGATTTACTCTTTGCGCTGTTGTGGATTGGATTTGTCTAATGTGTGTCGAAGCGACGTCAGAATTGACCTCAGATGACCCTGAAAGTGAATTATTCATAAAAACGGATATCTGGCTTTAATAGTTGTAGTTCCTAAATGAGTGCAAATAACTGATAACTGGGAGGAAGCAAATAATTATAATAATTGGGCCTGGGGCGTCCGTATGCACTTCAGAAATGTGTGACTTAAAAAACCCAGATTTACATGTTTTTTTGTTTGTTTGTTACACATGGATAGATTAATTAACAGAATTAAATAAGTCAGATTAGTGGGTAAACTCAGTGCTTAATTTTGTAAAGTGGGAGGTTCTGGAATGGAATCTGCCGACTCAAAACAGAGGTTTGTGGAAACAGAACCAAAAAACAAACAAAAAAACACTGCCTACACAGCTTTTTTATGTAAAAAATAAATAAATAAAAGAATACTGTGTGTACATCACTTTTATTAAGGCAAGTCTTTTTTTTTTTACAGTGACAAGGGAGCTGCTGGATTAAAGAAGTTTCTGGATCCAACTTCATAGGTACCTGAAAATGTTGCGGTGTGTTCTGGCACAAATTAAGCCCTGGGTATTCTGAAATAAAGGCTGATGAAAAGAACAAACAAATAAACAAAAACAACTCATAACCAGGGGAGGCTGGGCCTGAGGGTCAACACCAGTGCAAGCTGGAAGGAGGCAAATACAATAGATTAGAGAGAGATGGTGCAGAGATAGGCTCTGGCAGTAGAGGAAGAGAGCAGACAAGCTAGGGCAGTAGCCATGAAACAGCAAGGCAGCTGAACCCTGTGATGTGGAAGATCCTTTACTTCTGGAACAAAAAGGGTCACTGGATAAAGTTCCTCTTTACCTCCATGTACAATATATGGCAACTCCAAAAAGAATTACAAAGCTGGAGACAAACAGAGGATCCATTCTATGTGCACAGCAAAAGACCAGCAAAACAGGAACACATTCTATCATCCAGTCGAGCAAACCTGATGGAGGGGAGCTTCAGGTGCTGATGCATTTGGCGAGACGGCTAGAACCCACGTCCCAAGACAAAGGCCCCCGTTTCCTCAGCTTTTTCAGGCCTGGGGAGAAGGCAGGCAATGAGGATTGATGTACAAGGATCCTTGGTATTGCAAAAGACAGGGAGAAGAGAGTTGACCTCGGGAGGCAACCCAGGGTTCCAGAGGAGATTCCATCACCAGCTTCCAACCAGATATCGTGGTCTGGTCTCAAGCATCAAAGCAAGCAGTTCTAATAGAGCTGACAGTGCCCTGGGAGGAAAGGATCCAGTTGGTACATGATTGCACGCCGTTGAATTACCAGTCCCTCATCTTTGAGAGCCAACAGAAGGGTCGCAGGAGGTTGGACAGTCACTCTAGAGAGCATTGGGGATGCCTGGAATTGGGGGGCTACCCCAGTGAAGCCAGTGTGTCTGAAAGATGCAGCACTGCCCTCACTTGAAGACATCCGAAAGGAGTGACTTTTATGATTCGCACACACTAAGATGGATTTTATCCACTCTGCATCCTCAAATTGGACACCTGGAATATAATGAGGTTAATTGCCCCAAGCCAAATGTGACAGGTGAGCAATATCTGGGGACGGTGTTTACACTTGATCGCTGTTTTGTTACTTTATGGCACATCTTGTGTTTTGCAGTAAAAACAAACTGTTTGAACTGAGTGTTCTACCTCCTCAAGTTCTACAGCATCAGGAGGCTGAGATAGGTAATTGGAGCCTCATTAACAATTACTGACAGTAATGCAAGTCGATTCCGGATTCAAGCAATTTTGGTCAAATTTGTAAACATATGATTGTACAATGTGAGCAATTTTGGGATGGTTATTAAACCTGACTTCATCTGCCCTACCTACAGTATTTTCCAGGAGGGGCCACTGAATGCGACCCACCTGGACACTCCAGCTGGTATCATATGAGACTGGGAGGTTTTATAATTGGTTAGTTGTTTCCAAAACACACAGGCAGGACAACGTGCACAACAGTTTACACACATGATCCATACAGCTAAAGGGCTTCTTCAAGGTGGAATTGTAACCTAGGGCAATTGTTCATTCACAACAGTTCTCTAGCCTTTATTTCCCTTTTGTGCTTTGAAGGATGTTATTTCCTCCTCTGCCAATTCTTTAAAATTTCCTATTTTCTGTCACTTGTATGGATTACATTCAAGTCTCTCTGATAGATTCAGTGGGCAACAGCAGAGAAGTTTAGTTCCTATGTTACGTTTTAGAACCCAAGGACTCATTTTCTATCCAGTTTGTGTTTTGTGGAATTGGGTGGCTTTATACCCCCCCACTGAATTCTGCTTTGGTGTGTTTTTCATCCCTTTTTGCGTTTGTTTCCTTAGTCAGGAAATGTAACAATGTGCTTTTCATATTCAGCACACCACTCTGTGTATGTGTGTGTGTGTGTGTGTGTGTGTGCTGGAGCTGTTTTGCACTGGCAGCCACATGTAATGATTGCACGGTCTAATTAAGTTGGATCCTATTCATCTTCCTGACACTACAGGAAATGTGATGCCCATCTTTCAACGCCTCAGCTAAAATTTCCCCAAAATGAAGCTGTCCGACTTCAACTCGCTGACATTTGAAATGTTAAGCTGGAATTAGGAACCTAATTAAAACTCCTCAACCCTGGGTTATGATATAAAAGCATTATATATGGAAATAAAGGAAGAAAAACATTTTCAATCAATAGACTAACCTTTAAGGATATTAAGTATTTTTGATGGTCTTACATTTGATAGAAGACTCAAACTTAAAATATCAATGTTATATATGCTAAGATATTAGAGCAACACTGGAGCATATATGAACTAATTACAGTATATATGATGCTATTTAAACACATTGCTTTTTATGACATGTAGTGATCAGTATTTAGAGGAGAGACTTGTTTTTGGAGCCTTTGCCGATAATAAGGATCATCTCTGGTGTTTGTGTCAACAAGTGGGTTAAATGTTGTTGTTGGTTGTGTAGAGTCAATATAGTCTCAGACACATGACTGGAAAAGCAGAATATGAACACAGAGTAGATCGGGTGACATTTAATGCAATGGAGCGGGGGCAGTTTAGGGATGTCAGAGGTTAGGAATATTCTTCCCTTGTCAGCAAAATAGAAAATAATGTGTCCAACTTCCCGCCCACTCTCTGTTTCGTCCTGGACGGGAATGTACAAGTATTACTGTTGTTCTGGGATTTGTTTTATGGCCTGTCTCAATGGCCATTGATCGGATATATCCGAGAAGTTTTGTAAGAATCCATAGCCACAACCATGACTCTAAAGCATCAGAAGCTGAACGAACGCGCTTCTGTATGGATAAATCCATGGCTCGAAAGGGCTGACCAACAACAATTTTCCAGTGCAAAAGCAAGATGCCTGCTGTGTGTAATATTCCCTCCGATTTGTATCTTGTACCAGAACAAAACAAAAGTCATGATTTTGTAGTGTTTCACTTTTGAGCATTGTCATGGAAACACACTCAGAACTCTTGAGTCCACTTTGATTTACCTCCTTGATTTACTGGGATAAGTACATTAAAATAGAGGAACTCTGAACGCTCATTACTGACCAAAAAACATTATAGGTGGTCGGATTAAAAATGATCATGAAGAGTGAAAGGAGGCAAAAACAACCAAACCTTATTCAGTTCTGTTTTAAACAGGACAACATATAATATGCCCTCTTTAATCAGAAGTGGCCTTTCGCACGTGCTGTCTCATTTGCCTTGTGTCAATAAATAAATAAATAAATATAAAGGTCACTGTTGTTTTTATGCTGGGCATCTTCTTGTGCTCCATATTTATTTAAACAGCAACTGCACACAAACACACAGCTTTGCCTGGTTGCTTGTCTTACTTAGGGAGGTAGACCATGAAAAAGGTTAAGGGACTCCATGCTCTCTTTTCTGTCTAGTAATAAAGCCTTCCTCCAGCCACTGTTCTGGAAGCTCATTTGACTCACTTGAAATTGCTAAAATGTCCATTTCACCTCCCAATTGGACTGATGCAGTGTTGGATGTAAAGTTGTCTTATTTAGTTTAAACCTCCTTGAAAACCTCCGTTCCTGCTTCCCCTTGTGGTATTTACCTTCCAGTGTCACCTCTGTCCTGTTGTCCGCCTCTGCCTTAATGTGCTGCACCTGTGTGGCCAATTACCTTCCCCTGCTCTTGTGTATTTAAGTCTATGTGTTTCACCTTGTCTTGTCTATTGTTAGCCCGGTTTGCTCCCTGATGCTTAATCAGCCTTTTGTTTTTTTTCTCAGCGACACATACCTGGTTTAAAAAACAAAAAACATCTTGCTGATTCCAAGCAAGCATCACAGATGCGTCCGAACCTTACACAACTGACCGTGAACATTTTCACAGCTGATGGCCCCTTTTCATGGAGGCAAAATAAAGGCAGCCCATTCACTGGGCTAACACAACTCTCTGAAAATGTCATCTTGCTGTGCTATTGGGGGTGGAAATCAAAGGAGTAACGATTTCAGATACAAATCAGAACACGTCTTGCTCCATGGTTTTCCCTTTTGTCTGTTAAATCTTTGCATTTGACCTTTGGTTAATTTGAGCGTTGGACATGACAAGGCATTTGGAATCTGCATTTGGGCTCACAGTCATGGCCCCAGTGTCTGAGTGGTACTTTAAATATCATGAAAAGACCAATTGTGCAAGTCTGTACTGTACTCTACAACCTCGTTAACAAGCATTAATTATCCACACAATATGTTGGTAAAAAAATTGCTCATTTGAGTCATAGTTGGAGAACGAGGTGAGCAGTCGTGCTTCTGAAAATATAACTGGACAAAGAGAACAAAGTAATAAGGCTGTCAGGCTGGTGAACAGCTGCCGACATATGTAAAAGGAATCAGTGGGGAATAAAGCAGACTGAGAAACAGGAATGTCAGTTGAAATAATCAGGAAGCAGCAGAGGGGTTTCCACCATGCCATTAATGCCACATGCATGTGGTTTGGCCTTAAAAAAAATAATAAAACAAAACAAAAATTATATATATTTGGCAAAAATGCCTCAGGATTAACTGCATATTATGCATCTTCACTTAGAAGGGTGAGGTTTAATTAAAACAAGCACAAATGGCACTTGCAATCTAGGAAACGTGCACATACTGTGCAAACTAGCCAGGAGCAGACTCTGTCTTGGTCTTAATAACATAACTAATAAAAGGAAATAAGTGTCTTTCAAACAATACATTTCAACATAATGACAACGTAGGACAAGGAGCTAACCTGTTTTATTTGTTTTTTTAAACTTTTTATTAAGCCACCTGTTCTTTTAATAGCCATTTAATTTACACTTACATGGTTTGGAGCATCTTTGCCATCTCTATCCAAGTGACGGAAATGCTGTTTATGTAAAATAAATGTTAAAATATGTATCAGTGCTGCTCCCGGGGAAACCTCTAACTGGAAATATAAATGGGGGAAAATGATAAGAAATAAAACATTTAACAGCTAAAGCTGATTCAAGAGCTCAGAGATTTATAAATATACTTTTAAAATATCACATGATAGTAACAATGATAAGAGGTAGAATTCTATTACGTTCGTGTGGTTGATCAGAGGCTCTAAATGCCTCTCGGTGTGTGTGAATGATGTGTGGGTGTCCGCTGATGGACTGTTGGGTTGTACGCCTGCCTGTCCCCTCCAGTGACTGCCTGGATTGATTCCAGCAGCCACAGTTAACAGCCATTTTTATGCAATTTACCATAAAAGCCCATTAACCCGATCAGACTCCATTAATAATCAATAGTCTGAACTCTCTTCCATACTTTGTGTACAGTTTGTCGTCGTTTTCTGAACCTGAAAGTCGAATTAAAGAAAAAAACCCCGCTTCAGTCGTGCCAGGAAATTCTTTTTTCTACAGTCCATCACATTTCAAGAAGTCACCAGATAAAAATAATTGAAGTTCCATCTCACCTTATTTATCGACGCTTTCAGCATCAGAAAATGGATGGATTCCTGCAGCTGACACAACTGTGATTTGCTAATTCGTTTTTTTTAACCAGTGCAGGGAACATGTCGCTTCCACTGTTTTACTCTTGCCACTGTCACATAATGGTGTAATCTGTCCAAAGGAGAAGGAAGTAATATGGCCACATATCTCAGGAGGTTTAAAAATACTGTTCCTCAGAAATCCCAGAATTGGACTGATTTCACGCCGCGTCACCTCAGATACGCCAATGGACCGTGAAATTGAGTCACTCAATGTGGAAAAACGAAGTGTGAAAAAAAACCCTCTTTTCTCTTTCCATTTTGTCTGCAGAGACTTTTCGCCGCTGCGGCCTGGGTCTTAAATCTTCAACGCAACCGGGTGAAACAAACCTGTACATTTTAGACACAAACAATCATTTCGCACACAGTAACCGGTGGGTGACATTTCGTGGCTAACCAGCGAAAAGCCATAAACGTCTTTATCCATGGTAGAAAAACTACAGTTTTAGTTTGCGGTTGAATGTGATATTGGGATTAGTGGGAAAGGCCTAATTAAATATTCAAGTGATCAATTCTACATCTGTGACAGTGAACCTGACAAAACAAAGTGGAAGAGCTTTGCTGTGCAACCATGAATTGTCATGAGAGCGAGCATTAATTATTATAAACAGAAGACTCCCTTATTAACACTACTCGTCAATATTGACTTCACACTCCTTTTTAGGCCGTTTATTTAGCCGGCTTTCATCTGATGTTCTGAATCATAGTATCTCTTTGACTACATCATTTGGGACCTATGAGGAGCTTATAGGTAACTGCGGCTCTGTGTCTGTCTGAGACAGTCTCGCTGTGTGTCTGTTCATTTGACTTCGTTTCACTCTCACAGCAGACAGAAGCACAGATGCAGACCAGTTCAGTTGATCTAGGCCCAGGTGATGAACAAAGACATTATAATTAATAATTCAAAAGTCGATGACGTAATTTAGCTCACGTGTAACTTTGGCAGTCCAGTCCTGTGTAGCCATGAACGCCAAATCCTTACTGAGGGTATTTGCATTAACTTCCTGTCAAGCCCAGTATGGCTTCATCTCTGTGCGACCATCTGAGTGTTTAAGCGAAACAAAATAATTAGTATTGAACACAAAGGCACGGCGGAACTGCCGATGAAAGAGGAGCGATTCCCACTCTGGAGGACGACAAAGCGCCGGCTCCAAAGACCGCCTCATCCAAGCATCTATTGTCCTCGGAGAGCCTGAAAGTAAACATACGGATTCGGTTCTCTTGAAGCTGATAAAATATGAAAATCAGAAGCCCAATGCAACTGCCGTGAACACAGAAAGCACCGGGAATTAATTTTAGCATTATTTTGGCTCAGTTTGGAGAGCTTACATCCTTCTGGGTGGTATGAGACACTTAATTAACAAAATAAAGAAGGCGCTGAATGACTCAAATAAATATGGATGCTCCTTCCTGCACATTATTAGTTTGAGGAGCACTTTGTCTTGCGCTTCACTTTTTCCCTCTGAAAACTAATTTGCCTACAGTCAATTAAAGTGGATGCTGCATTCACTTGATGAGATCCACGTGGTAAAGTGCAAAGGACTGGATTGACTTCGCTCTATTTTGTTTATTTTTGTTTCTTTTTCAACCATTTCCCATTCGACTGCCACAGCACAGATGTGATTATCCATATGTGATTTGGCATATTCCTTTTACAACAGATGCCCTTCCCTACACCCCCCCACCCCATTTGTCTAGGTTTGGAACTGGCAGTCACGTAATTATGTGCAATTACGGAGCTGGTGATGAACTAGCTTGCGCATCCACCATCCACACAGGAGAAAACTGCAACCCTTGCATCCTGCCTCATACTAGCTTTTTATAGTGCTGCTGCCATCTACCTCTCAACAAAGTGTGAAGTCTTCAAAATGCATTTGTGTGCTTGTCACTTGGAGAGGAGCAAGTATGGGTTAACTGTGGTGGCCAAGTTGGGGCACTAAATGCACCACTTGATCGGTGCAGCATCAGATACAAGTGATCCTTGACTCTCATTTTGCCAGCCGAGGAAGCACTTGTGAGGAGCGCCGCGGCGGCTGCCCTCTCGGAGTGATAGCACCCATCAGGTTGAATATGCTCGCCTTGGTTGACTGAGCACATAATGTACAGAACAGGCAAGTTTTGTACAGACACCAAGGTGCAAATGGAGCTGTTTTAAAAGGAAGTTTGGAAGATGGGAAGTGGATATTAAATCCCTTTAGTATGTGAACTCAATTTTGATTGTCTGCGAATGCCCGACCAACATAACTCGTGTCAAAGATACAAATATAAATGTCACCCTAGACACAATTTGCTGTCTAACTAATGTCAAATATTAGATGCTGTCAAATATTTGGCAGTGGTGCTCTTGTGACATAGAACGTCCATGGCCATATGCATTCGGCACCCTTGTTGCCTCGTTCTACAAGTCCGGGCTCCCGCTGCAAACTCCAGGCGTTGCTGTTATATTTGCACGTGATCTGCTCTCGCCCGCGCTCATCAGCTGCCCTTTCTGCCATTGCCCTTTGTCGCCTCTCCCATTACTTGCCTCCATGTGAGGTTTCGGCCCATCTGTGTACTCTGGTTTTCAAAGGAAGGAAAAAAAGGAAAAGGAAGGGACTTTGCTTCGCTCTCAGAGGCTCTTTCACCGTGTAGTGTTCACTTTACACAGCAAAGCAAACGTTATCGCCTCGCTGTCAGAACGGAGCCCTGCATTGAAAACATATGTATATTAACCTGACATAGTAACAGCATCATATTTCAGGCCTTCTACAGACACGCAGAGGGCTTTCGTAAGTGGATCTTTGAAAAGCTTTTAACCGCAAACCTTTACTGTTTGCAAATTTAATAACTCGTTTTCCAACACTGTACACATTCTGTCACCGAAAGGGAACAAAAAATCGAAATAATGCATTACAGGAATTGAGATCCAGCGACAGGGTTGAACATAATGACATTTGCCTTCTGGATTTATGAGAGCTGACACGAGCCTGGTGACCTTCGCGTATAAATCTACTGGAAAACCACCACCACCACGCCTTAGAATGTACAGGATTTTGGAGGCTCAAAAGGTTCCACCGTCTCAGACGCACAAACCTGGACAGGCACGCACACCCAAACATTCTGTATTAAATATCTCAAACACTTAAACACTAAAAAAAAATCTATCTATAAAAATAAAATAAATACTGTCCGTGTCACGACTCTCAGAGCCTCTCCTAACAGTCCTTCATCTTCATTCTTAAGATTTTGCATCGGTTGCTCAGCTGCTGATTAGTGTTTCTGTCGCTGGCTGCCTTTCTGCGCTCTCTTCTTCGATCTGTTCCTCCTGCACAGCTGAGCTGGCTGCTAAATGGACGCCACCACTCCAGGAACAACAGTTCCAGTTGCCTAATTGCAGGAACCACAGGACGGACTGGGATCAGTTTGTGGCCGTGGGCGACAATGGCATTGCATTCAATGAGGTCTTAAGAGAACCTAGAATCTGGATACTTGCTTCGTTAATCCTGATTAAAAACAACCATAGAAAGATAAATAAATAAATCTATCTGGCCTTGCATAGCGGCTTCTTTTCAGAGCACCCTTGTGTAAAATGGGCTGCGCACACCTGAAGGCCACCTGAAGATTGATGGATGAATTCTATTTGACTGGCCTCACCGCAACATTTTCTTTGGAAGGCTATACAATGATCTGGATGACGCATTGCAGATAGCGAAAATGCACATTCGCGGCCATCTCTGTGTGACATCGCAACACTCCACGTGTCTCCATCACTTACAAGGTAATGGTCCAAACCAGCAACTGTGTGGACAGATTTTTCCTTTTGATAAAAGCAAAAGCATCGCTATTATAACCATTATGTAGACATATTTCCGATGACTATTAAACATTTAGGTATTTCCACCTCTTCTGAGACAATTTTATCTTTGGAGATGGGCCGCCTTTCATCGTTAGTTATTTCCTTTCCCTTTTCATAAGTCACAAAGCCACAATAACATATAAATTAATTTTTTTTAAAATGTTATTTTTATTCTGAATTATCCCAGTATGTGATTAGCAGACCTTTTCAGCCGATAAGTGCCTTATCAGATGAGGAGGCCTATTATTTTCATGGACCCACTGATTGCTGTGTGCTCAGAGGTATTTGTGTTGGGCCTGAACTTCCTGCAGCCTACATAAATAACAACCTCACCTGCTGGCTTCGTGCTTTCATTACACCCCATCCTTTTTTAACCAGACAGGTTTGCTTCCAAAAAAAATTGCAGAACACATAAAAACATAGAGAAGAGTCTGGAATGTTCCAATTTAACTTTTTGCATATGGACACGCCATGCGAGCGAATCAACATTTGAGTAACCTTGTCGTGCTCGATAAAGAACCCGTCAATCTTTCAGAATTACAGATGACACATTCATTCTGCGAGTCTTAATCTTATAAGCATATTACAGAGTATATGCCTGAAGCAATTATGCTTGATGAGAAATGCATGTCTGTGTTGTGTCTTGTTCTATTACAGATGTAATTCTTCACGCCGTCGTTTACACAGGTCCCGCGTGCGCCCTCTGTTTTCCCTGATCCACAAGTGGCGATCCAAGAGACAAAAGTTTTTGGACTTGTCGACGCTCGTTACTGTTTCGAAATCATTTGTGTGTTAAAGATGACAGAGAGTTGCTTGCTTTTCATGGCTAGTGAATTTAAAAAGGGCCTCACGTCCCACAGAGAGCAGGATGTCAGTGCAAAACTCTGCCCTTGTGCAGTTCGCTAGTTTTAGCCAGGAGTCCAGAGGAATTGCCTAAGATGAGAGGTTTAGGGCTGAAATAGACTCAGAGGTTCACTCAACCTGTTGTTGCACTACAAGAATGATGCAGCAATCCAGGCAAGAAGCATGAAAATTAAACTGAAGCTAAAACTGACAAATAACAACTGCAGAATGAAAAAAATTATCAATTTATATGCTCACGCAGCTGCCAAAACTGTTGAAAG
This sequence comes from Takifugu flavidus, assembly GCF_003711565.1. Classification (NCBI taxonomy): domain Eukaryota; kingdom Metazoa; phylum Chordata; class Actinopteri; order Tetraodontiformes; family Tetraodontidae; genus Takifugu; species Takifugu flavidus. The sequence continues at coordinate 14,739,335 of NC_079521.1, read as the reverse complement.
TCACAGGGACGCTCATGTTTCTGACTCTTTGTTGCGATATGGTTTGGGATGGACATACAAGTGTGACATTGGGAAAATTGCAATTGTAGCTGTAGGCATTAATCATTGTAATTGATATTAAATCTTTAATGCCACCTCTGTAGTACTGACAGGCACATGCATATGTGAATATTCTTAATTAGTCCTCTGAAAGTGTGTCTGATTGAGTTATAACGGGGGTCTTTGGGACTAATTCATTCTTTGCACTCAAGTATAAAACACACAAACAAAGATAAAACACTTAAACAATTTGATTTTACCCATGAGAGGTGATCTGGTGGGAGGAACATGTGAAAAAGTGGAATACTGAGCGTGACTATAATCTGCAACGGCCACTTGCAGTCTAGTACATAAACATCATGTCATAGTTTTAAGTTGATCATTTCTGTTAAAGGGTCTTTTTATGGGCCAAACCTCCTAACAATCCACATTCAGAACCTTTTATATTGGAATGTCCATGCTCTCCACGTGCCTGTACACACCCACAGTCCAAAAACATGAACATTAGAGTTCATGAGAGAGTTTTGTTTGGTGATGAACTGGTGAATGTGTCCAGGATGTCAACCCCAGACCCCTGTTTTGAAAAAGCATCAGTTAACACAACATGTTGGCATGGCTTTTTATTTTATTCATTAAAAGCAAATAATTGGTCTGGGAATTATTGTGGTGAATTTCCAACTAATGAGCAAAAAGAGATTTTCCAATTTAGGTCCCTGAATGCACTTGTCACTCTTTTTTCCAGTTGCTGGCAGCATTAATTACTTCCAGTCTCTTTAGGGGTTTGTCATATTTATGAAAACAACTAGAGGACGCAGGCAATAGATGACAAACCCCCCACAAATATTTTAGCTGTATCGGGGCTCACGATGGTGGAGATTAGAAGGGGCGGTGCATCCTGAAAAGGTTTGAGCCGTCAGCTTCACAACCAACCTGGTTGGAAGTAAAAGATGAAGCAGTGGAGAAAAGAGTGCAAAAAGAAGCATAGCCAGAATCGTCTCCTCTGGTTGCAAACGCCATAAATGATAACAGGATTAAACAATTTGTCCTTTACATGAACTGCGGAGGATGTTAACTCAGCTTTAAACTGCATGATTCCAGCAACAATTGATCTCCCAGTCCTGCTGCTATTTGTGGGATGTTAATTGAACAAGGAAAAACACTGGAAGCAAAGGCTGCTGTGAGAATTTCAGCAGGTACCCTCTCATGATCACCATCTCCGCTCTGAGTATCAAGAATTTATTAAATGATCGACAACAGTCTACACAAATTATTATAGCGTCTTTAGCGTCATTACATCAATTGTGCATTCAGCCTAACTGGCTGCGAGGGACAGGGCACCTCTTGCTATCTGAATGCCCCTTTAATGTGTTTATGTATATTTGATTGAGCATTGTGAGCGTGGAGGACCATTGCTGCGCGGGACCTTTATTATAATTGAATAAACAGAAATGGAAAGAGACAATAGGGGTCTTTGATGAAAGATATCAACAGTCGGGAGCTTCATGAGAGCGCATGACTGTAATGGAGATAAGACTGCAGATAGCTCTGGGGGATGTGACTTTATTGAATCCATTGTGGCACCTCAATATCGCCTCCATTTAGATATTATTTATTGCACCTTTAAAGAGAAATGGCTTTGGAAGCTCTTTTTAAAATGGGAAGACTGTCTTGGCAATCAAATCAAGTCTAAACATGTCAGGTTCTTATGTTTCTTTCATGCTCTGAACAATTTGCTGGAGAAATTCGGTGTATTTCGCCTGTCCTAGGTTTTCTCCCCCTGCCATCGTTAATTAATTAGATGACCCACAAAAGGGGGGTGTCATTTGCCCCACGATCCTCCGGAGGGACACCACTTTACAGCCAAATGCCCTTTTCCCCTCCATTCATTTATGTGCTCAAATTCAGCCGCACCTCAGCCGGTCGGACAGTCACCGAGGTCAAAGGTCATGGATTCAATGATAGCTCGAGTTTGCCATCTTTCACTGAAGTGTGGTCAGGTTAAAAAAGAAAAAAGACAGGACAGAGGGAGGCCACCGAGTGAATTCTGAATGAGAGAATGTGATGGCGTGGATGGCATCACAAGGTCAAATGTTGCTGCCAGCCGCGTCCTTGTCAAAAGCGTGAAAGAGCTGTTTTTCATGCTGTCATGTTTGTGTTTATTGATTATATATCAGCTCAGCAAGTAGCGCACGGGGTGATAAATATGCAATTTAGTATTTACCATATGCGTTGACAAGTGATGGATGCAAGTGTCAGTCCAGCGTCAATCAGGCAGCAGCGATGCCATGCTGCAGCAGCCGAGGACGAGAGCTGGGGACAGGCACAGATTTCCTGCTGGAGGCCAAAATGAGGCGATGGTTGACTGGAAATATAGCTAATATGCCCCTAAAAGCACACTCCAACACAGATATGAAGGGCACGTTAAAGCATCTAAATCATCCCACATGTCTAAATGAATCATGGTCTTTTGCATGTTTGGTTTCGCAGGCCACAAAGTTTTGGCTCCGGAGCATCAGGATTCCTATAGTACACAAGTACTTTGAATTTTCTCCAAGGCGGTGCCAGTTAACCTTAGCTGTTGAAAGGGCCCAAAGGGTTGCACCAGACAAATTTCTATTTATGAGAATATTTTGGGTCGTGAACTCCATCTCAACTCTCTGCTCCGCGAGTTTAAGTAGAGCAACAACTAAAAACCCTGTCTGAGTTTGGTTATTTTTAAATAGCTGTAGGGATTATGCAAATATTTTAACAATCAGATCCAATCCTGTGTCTTTAGTCGGGGATCTAAATCTCTTCCAGAAGCTTAATTGGTTTCCACTTGCCAGTCTGCAAGTGCTCGAGTTTAGCAGAAAACTTAGAGAGCCCAATTTAATTCTACATTTCGTCACTTTTATTCCGTAGGATCCAAATTTTAATGCTCCTTTCTTCCCTTCCTTAATGACACTCTTCATATTTGTATGATAATTAGGACGAAATATGGAAAAAGATGACTATTCTTTCATCAATGTCCTCAATTCCAATTAATAATAATGGAGCAGAGAGGCTGCTTTCCATTCCCATAAAGGAAATGAAAGAGCTGTGGGACTTTTACTTGCAGAATTTGATGTTTGTAATGTTCCTTCTGCGTGACCTTCCCCTTTTACTGGGAGCATGACCACTGAAAATTCCAAAGAATACAGCAGTAAAGATTCGTTGGGGACTGATTTTATACAACAGAGTCACACTTTCGCCCGCTTTCCATCATTTGTCACTGACTGCTTCTCCTCTACCTCACCGGCAAGGCAAAACACGGCCTGTGGTTGTTCGTTCCCTCGATGGGCGCCCTCGCTGACCCCGTAGCAGTAATTTTAGACTGCATGTCAACGGTGCCAGAAAACCATCACCAGCCGTAATTCAAGGTCATCTCAGTTTTTGTTATTTCTAGACCAGAAGCTAACCTGTTAAGAGGCAGCCCGTCGTGTTAGTAGCAGCTCACCACTTTTTATTTTTTATTTTTCTATTTTTATAATCGTAGCAGCAGGTCAGCCATATGTTGATTTCCCTCCTCTGTTTTATTGGGAACATAAACTTTGGGAAATTTACCCTGTCCTTGCTTTTGAGCTAATTAAATGGTGCCAATTTATTTTAAATTTTTTTTTGTTTGTGTTTGAAAAATGCCGTGAAAGCTCCCGTTGACTGACGGTGCGTCAGAGTGGGATGAGAAAACACAGCTGGGCGCTCGCACCCATGCTGATAAGTGAAACGCCGCCACTGTTGAAACGGGTGAAGAAGACGGTAATAACAGGCCTGACACGCTGCTGGAAGCCTGCCAGCCCAGTCCGGTATCGCCTCGTGTTTGGTGTTTACAGTAGAAGCTGAGGAGATGTCACCGGAGCGTCACGTTGCCGTGCCGTGTCAGAAAAGCATGACAGTGAAATGTGTCTGGACAGCCTCAGTGTCACTAACCGTTCCAGGGGGCATCATCCCTCTGCAGACATGGTCAGAGTCCTTTGACGGGACTGACATGTACATGGGATTACATCAGTGGTTTACAGCGACAGGACTGTTGTTTTTTTTTTCTTTTTTTTCATTTGCCACTGGCTACTGTGGGGAAAAAAACATTTGTAAAGAGAAATAGGCTCCTTAAATGCTTTTTGGAGTTTTAGTTTATGTGTTTCTCTTTTTCTGCTACAAAGTCAAAACCAACCCTGATCCTGCCAAAGTAATCTGTCTTTAAATTGTAAAAATGAGTGAGATTATGCTTGAGCCAAATCCTTAAGGTTCTTTATTTAGCATCTGTCAGGTGTTTTTTTGTAGTGTAGTGGTTTTGCTGTTGTCGCCATGGCTTTAATAAATACATACATCCTATTAGTCAGAGTAGTCAGAAGCCCCATTTTTAGTGTGCTTCTCCTGTATCCATACACTGGTGGAGGTGGTGACCTCAGAGGGCCTCCAGTACATCATGGAAAACCAAACTGCTGACCTTCATGTGACGAGGGCGACCACGCAACATCTGGGCCACAGCTGCCCCCGGTGGTGTTGGTGTGGAACTGCACATGTCTCAGGCAAAAAAAGGCAGAATCAAGCAGTTCAACACAGTTGTACTTCACTGTTCCTGACTGAATTTCTTCTCCATTTTCAGAGGATCACATCATCAGCTTTGCCTGGTTTGCTGACTCCGACTGTACATGTCTAATGGATGAAGGATTTTTATATAGGGAGACCAAATGAAATCCCACACCTCTGACTACTGCCCCTCCTTTCTGACACAGACACACACACACACACACACACACACACACCAATCTGATGTCCCTGCTATCATCTTCCATCAAAGGCACAAGATAACCTCAGAGCCAATGACAAACTTTGACAAATGGCTTGTCTCCAAGCACCTGCGAGGAGATGGAACTGACAGGCTCCTTCACCCTTCCTCTTCCTCTAAGCCTTGGGCTGTGCTGTGCAGGCATAAGTGATATAGTGTAGGACATGGCTGAGCGTAAGTCATGCTCCTTCCGTTTCCACCAGATTGTGTGGGTCCCCATCTATCATTGTCAGTCACCTTTCTTTCTTTGCCTACGTCCATCTCACCCGGTCTGTCTGTCTGTCTGTCTGTCCAAAAGCGCTGTCTCTTCACTCATTCACCCAAAGGTCACTACGCCATTCTTGCATGCCCAATGTTTCCCTTCTCTGCCAATAATGCAATCTGCAGATAGAGAACAGTACAGATGGCTGATAATTTGGCTTGGGGTCATTATGAATCCTTGCCAGTGCCTTGACCAATGGCTTTTGTGAGTTCATCTCCATAAATGTGGCATAAATGAACCATTTATCTACATTTCCAGACATTTGGCTTTTCTTGGCAAATATAGCTCTGATGTTTGGCCCAGAGTTTCTAAATCCATGCACTTTATATAAGCAGACATAGATGGATATGCGCATGAGTTGTGCATGCACACACGCCCTCTCTCCATTATAGAAACACCACATACTCTATCATTATGCCCTAAACGTATCACTGTGTACCGAATCCCATTAAAATTGCATACCAGCTTTAATTTTTAAACATTTCTGATAAGTAATATTACCTGTGTAAAATTACCAAAGTCCCTGTATTTGCAATTATGCTGAATTTTAAGGAACCTGAAGTTCAAGCTGTCCCCTTATTTGTCATGATCTCTGTCACCTCAATGCATCATTCCTAATGCGCCCTTGGCCCCGCCCACTTCCCGTTAGCTTTGTCATTATTTCTATGCCATGTGCCACGGCCTTCCACAAACCTGTCTCTTTTTAATGTAGTCATTTAAACAGCCTCAGTTGTCTCCTTATGTATTGTTGTAACCTCAGTGACCTTCACCAGAAGCTGCTTCTATTATTTTGAAAAATATTTTGCATCAGAAACATCTCTGAGGACATGCTGGCACCAATCGTCAATGAAAATAAACAGAAACATGTATGGGTCACCCTTTTTTCTGCCTAATTTAGAAGGCCTGTATCACTGTGCTGATGACAGTTTGATCAGATTCCCTGTTTACTGGTAACATTTAGCAACATTTGCTAAATGAAACTCATCAACAACATCATGGCAAGGGGGGCTGTGCTGCAGTTAGGAGTGAATGAACACTTTCATAGTTATCTTTTTGGGCCGATTGCTCTTTGTTTTTGACTGAAAAGTGCTGTAGAGTTGTGTTTTTTATCCTTCATAAGTATACATGTGTGCATTGTATCACATGTGTTAACCAGACAGACTAACAAGGAGATTACAAATTGCTGGGTTATAGTTTTCATTGGTTGTTAAAGGAAGTAAGAAATCATTGGTGTTAGCTGCGTTCAGTACCCAACGTAGCTTTAGCATGCGTGCAAAATAGCATTTTCAGTCTATAGGTTTCTGAACATATGTGTATTTTCAAATTAAAATATGGTATTTCAGATCAAAATGCAACACAATCAACTAACTTACACTTGTGATATTTTTTAAAAATTTCTTAATTAAATTGTAGGAATTACATAGAACAAATCAAATCCAGGTACTTGCTGGGAATAATAAATTACTCTATCAGCTGGGAGTGCCTGATAAATCCCCGCTGACCAAAATAACGGTAAAAGTGGAATGATGTGAGTCTTTTACATTTGTAACAGTTATCAAAATTTAAACGTGATGCTTCACTGTGCATGGTTTTTAAAGAGACTGAAGCTCATCAGTCAGCACACTGCAAGGGGCAAGGTTGTGACTTCTGAGTCCCATTCTCTTGCCTTCCTTCAAGCATGAACTTGATTTTAACATAGAAAGACAGCCGCTGCTTTCCTCGGAGTTGACCGTGCATGCACAAGCAATATTAACCTTCCTACACTGTTGGGAAGCATGGAAGCATTACCCCCCCCCCCCCCCCCCCCTCCTCTTTATGAAGTGCTCCGACCACGGCTACACAAACACATTAAATGTCTACACTTGGGATTGTTGGAGGACAAGGCACATTGGCTCTATTGCAATAGATATATTCTCAAAACAGCAGTCAGCGGAACAACAGTGAGTTATGCCCTTTCCACAACAGAAGCGCCATCCATCATGGCGACAAGCATTCCTACTTTATTTCCACATCGCTTCTTAGATTTTACGTGAGGAGATTCTTCAGAAAAGTACCAGATACCCTTGATAAACCTCTGTAGGTGCTGCAGACCAACTTTCAAGCTGGCTTTATGCAGTGAGTAAACTTGTGGATTGCTAAAAATATTTGCTATTAAAATGATTTGCTGGTTGAGTTTGAGTTCTTCTTTAGTGTGCTGCAAAAAAACTACCCGAGCTTCGTGTCAGCTGTGTTATTCTGTATTTCTGATGTATGTAGTCAACTGAAGCTTGATTGTAATTGGTGTATTTTTATTTACAGAGATTCTTTTATTATAACCTCGTCGAACAAGGCTCCAAGGAAACCTGGGCTCATGTGTGGCTCATTTAACCGTAACACAAACACGTTCATCTAGAGGCAATAAGGCAAATTCAATGAGAGCACAGGTACCGCGGCTCTGCGGAGGTTCTTCCACTGGATTTTCTCCAAATTCTCCAAGTAACTCCAAATTGTTTCTGTACCACATAACTCCTGCATCTTTGGCTCAGCCTCTTCTTTTATTCTATTCTTGGGGGAGATGGTCTGGGTCACTCACAGCCTTCACAGAGCAGATGCATGTTGTACATAAACATATTATTAATAAATGTGGACTTGACCTGGACCCAGAGACTTCACATTTCACACATTGGCTGGAGGACATGTCTCAATGCACTTCAGTATTTATTCCTGCACCAATGTTGGGTGCAATTTTTGGAATTATTGGAGGCAATCCAACAAGAAAAGACAAACAGTGGAGGCTTTTTCATGGTTCAGATTTAACCATCAAGTTTCTGATTTTGGAGCAGCTCACTCTGGTGGGAACTGGGCTAAGAAGCAGAGCAACCAGACAAATCAGCAAAGATGTTCTGGTAGTAGGGGAAGGTGAAGGAAAACCTTCAGAGCACTGCTGAAGTTCCATTGAGCAAGGTACCAAACCCACAAATGCCCACATAGGACCCTGCAATGAACTGGGGACTCATCCAGGGGTGGCCCCTGTCTTCGCCTGTATGTGCGCCCTCCCCATTACCCCAAAAGGGATAAAGCGGTTAGGAAAATGAAGGGTTCTGATTTCTTGAAAAAATATTAACATTGACACTGTATGAAGCTTCTTATTTTGGTTTTCAGGCCACGGCTAAATGAAACCGTGGCTGGTCCCTATCTTTCTATTCTCCTCTGGTACAAAAAAACACTGAAAAAAACCTGAAAAACATTATTCGTTATTTGGGTCTGATCTTCGGGCTGAATCAGTGAAATTGCACTGGCATTGTACACGCGCACAAGCCGACCATTATCTTCGCCATCTCACCTGCGTTTTGTGTGCTTTATGTTTACCCATTCAAAGTGTGTGTCACTGATAGATGGCAACAGCCGGGCTGAGAAATGGGGTGAGGTTTTGTTCACGGCATAATGCAGCGCCACATATCAGCAAATTCGAGAGTCCTGTGATTATCTAAAACATCGCGCTGCATTTCCCCGGAGGTACTCTGAAAGATACAGTTCTCCCATTTACCCACCCTCTCTCTGTCTCTCTGCCTCTCTCTCTCATACTCCTATATTATTCACCATCATTTATTTAGCAGAGACAGTGTTGCATTATTTGCTACATATGCTGTGTTGTGTATCGAGTGAACAGCCAATCTTCCATCTCTGGGGACCTGGTTTGTTATCTCGGTACATTAGGGGTATGCAAGCACAAAGCTATTATAAACTGATAGGATATAAGTGTATGCTTGCATTTCTGTGTGATTGTGTGCCTATTTGTACTAATGCGTTCCAGCCACAGTTTCGCTTCATAAACTTAAATATAACACAAAAAATGGCACTCTGTTCTGTTTTTGGTTCCAAACCATGTTAGATTGAGGGGAATGCTACAGACTGGTTTTGTCTCTTTCACTAAAGCCTGGTGTTATTGTATTTGGGAGGCTTTTTCTGTCCTTTCTCCTTTTGTCCTCCTTCACTCTGTCCCTCTGTGATCCACATCATTGGTCCCCTGAGAGGTAAGAAAGGTGACAAACAAACCTATTTATCTTCTGCAGGTTTTCCTGGCTAAAGTGTTATTCGAGCTGAACTCTCTAAACTTTTCCCAGTGGCCTATTGTTTACAGCCGCATCCTCCTAAATTTATGCCCACAGTTAGTTTTATGAAGTGTCCGTGGAGGGTAGGAAAGGCAGACGTATGATGTCAGCAGTGTTTCCTCTCCAGCATCTACACTGTGATGTATAGTTAAATGGGAGCTTTTATTTGTGTCCCCCTCCTCAGCATTATAGATAATCCCGTTTTTTAATCCCACTTTGGTTTAGAAATCCACTACGCTCTTGTTATCAATCTCCCTGAACAAGACTGTAAGTGTAAATGATTGGGGTTAATTCACACAACCACTGAAGGAGGAGAAATACAGGGGGGGTGGCATTGGTGGGGGGGGGGGGCTACCAGAGCCTTTTGGTCTTCTGCTGGGAAGACAAACAGCAGCATTATTCCAATCTTCAGTGTCCATTTCCTAATAAAATAGCTGCACAACCGCTTCGATCTTGGGTGAGTCCATTATGTGTAAGTGTTCCACTTTTTTTTTTTTTTTACAATCGATTTATGTATTTGTTTTCAGACACAGTTGGACCAAATGCTAATCATTCTAAACCATTTGCATTTTGTGAACCTTGAGATTGGAAAAGCATTTGCAGCCATCGTTGTTTGCTGCAAACCCAAGGAGGGATGCAGCAGAATCTTAATTTTGGTCAATAAACTCAGCACATTGGGTCAGTGACAATAAAACGGGCCTGTCTGGTTTTTCTACTTGCACTCGAGCAGGAGACATTGGCACCAAAAGCCATTGTCTGCAAGTCCTTTTTAATCAAAGTCCGAATTGTCACTGTGACAAATTGAATTAATTCCAATTTTGCTCCTTCTGAATGACAAGATTCAATTATGTCCACGGGCAAGCTTGGCAGATTATATTACACCCTGATGTCTCCATGTGTGTTTGGAAGGCACCATTTGAAATGTAAGAAACGGTGTGACTAAACGATTCATCAGGATGAAAGAAACAATATGCTGTATTATCGACATCGCCTCGATGGCACCAGTTGAACAATCTATTTTCGTGTCATGTAACCGCTGCATTTATATGGTTTTAGTGGGGCAGAAAAAATAGTATTGAGAAACGACAGTACAGTACAATGCATTATTCAGTGATGTAGCAGATTTGCAACTACCAGCTGGGCTCATTTCCACTGAGCAGTTCAATTCAAACACTGAGGATTTATTTCTCCCGGCCAGGTAAAGTAGTAAAAGTGGGGGAGGTTGGAGGGGTCGAATGAGCAGAGGAACAGGTGTACACACAAATACATTAGTTATGGGTTGTTATCCTACAGATACAACCAAAAAATGGAGCAGGGTCAGAGGTCAGTGTGCAGTCTTAGAGTCCGCGATACCTGTCACCAGTACAGATATGACCTCCAAAGAAAGACCTGCAATATAATAAACAGTAAACTTTAAAGTTACCCCTCAGAATTTCTGTGAGAATAAGTAACCATAAATTAGGATACATGTAATTAATTGTAAATGACATGATTAATTCGATCACTATCTGTTAACTGTTGAAGTATAAAAGGGCCCTGTTAATCTGTTAAGATTAGCCTCTGCTCTTTGACAATGCCGATGCCGAGGCCAAATGACCTGATTTGTTTGCTGGTTCTGTCTTAACGCTTAAGCAAGTTACACTTGAATATGGTAATATGAGAGCAGATGAGCTGGCCTATCTGAAATAATCCGTCATTGTAAATCTGCCAGATGCTGTTAGGATAATTGTCCTGTTTATGATCGTTCTCCAGATGTCTCTCCGACGCAGTCGTTTGCACACTTTCTGATGTCTTTTTTACCCCAAAAATGAAATTGTCATTCTGTTTCCGCTGAGTTAAACCATAAAATCCATAAATCTCACTTTCATAGGTGTGGCGTGCTGGGGTGTGATCCCTCCCCTTAGTTATCTCTGAGACTTGTCAACGGCGGTAATTCGGGGCCTAACTTTGAAAAGGCTTCTGCTGCAGACGCTTTGCAAGACACAGTCTCGTAGGGAGCTCTCTGCTGACGTGGTGGTGGTGCAGACAGATGTAGGGGTTATCCTGCTCAAACAGGGTCAACATCTCCCCTGTGGAGCTTTAGTGTCCAGCAGCTACCGGCTGGGGACAGAGAGAAGAAAAATAATGCAGTTTCAGAGTGTGTATGTGTGTGTGTTGCCATGGCTCTTCTGCGATTAGTGTAATTAGTTAAAACACATGCTTCCCTGCTTTTCTGTGCATGTAACAGAACATTTATTGCACAGAAAATGGCCAAGGAAATGCGCGATTATCTCTCGTGTGTAAGTGGGCAAGTGTCGGTCGGTGTTCTAGGAGCATGACCTTCTGCTGACAGAGTAGGAGAAAAACATGTGTAGTCTCCAGCTGCTACACCATAGCGATGTCCAAAGGCTTGTGTGAGGGATATTCAGCCTGTGGGAGGCAGCAGGGGGCAGGCAGAGAGGGAGGCTCCAGATGTGTGAACATCCTAAAGCCATGCGTCAGCCGTGAGCTCCGATGACATGACCTACCCGTGGGGCAGGGCTCTGGTTTGGCACCGTGCGCTGGTGTCCGAGGAGTGCGGCGCTGGGTTTGTGCGCGTGTGCAAGGGAGCAGTCGTGCATGAAAAGTCACAAACGGTTCTTTTCCCCACGCGCTGTACCTGCTTGGCTCGCTGTGACCCAAGTGTCTGTTGTAGGAGGGCACAGACACATCAGCAAAAATAAGCCCACAGCGGGGGCTAATTCCCTTTGTGGCAGAAGCAAGTGGGAGACTGTGGCAAATTCTCCTTTCTGATTTTCAGCTTCTGAATGTGGAGCGAACCAAGTGAAGGTGAGGAATTGAATCTAACGTGGAGATTCCCTCATTTTCCGGTAAAGTCCACAACATATTGATGCGATGTTGAAGCCATAAGTTTCACTAATGAGGAGCACATACAATATGGCCCACTCCCACTTGAGGTCCCAGAGTGCAAATGGTGCTTGTTGGAGTGACTTCCGTGACATACTAGTTGACCCTCCAGCCTCTCTCCTTCTAGAAATGCACATTACGGGGTGCGTGTTTGTCAGTCTCGCCACTTCTCCTTCATGTGTCATCGGCAAGGTTAAGAACGAAAAAGGCATCGCTATCTTAGCTGGAATCGAGTACCCAATGTCGCATTGCGAGTACGTATTTCAAGTGTTTTTCTGTTCTTAAGGAGGGCACGTTGAAATTGACAGTCCAGAGAAGATATGCATGAGGACTGTTGGGGTTTATGCGTCTCCTCTCAGCCTCCTGAAAGCCTCGGCACATTTGAGCCGCTTCCCTGATGAATAACCATGTCACACAAAAAAGGATGTTTCAAGTAAAAGCACCCAGGAAATGGAAAATACAGTTTAGAACAGCACCGCAGATGAAATAGACTGTAAAATGGACCATCCATCATATTGTCTGACCAAAGGTGGCACATCGGGAGGGGATTTCAGGCACTTTTCATTAAGCTTTTGTAGCAGCGGCTATCCAGATCACAAGACCAAACAATGACCTTTAAACCAAAAGTGCCTGCTATTGAATTGGAGAAAGACACTCCTAGCTTCCCTCTTCGTCTTGCCCTCCCTGTCTCGCCTCGTGCCGGAAATAAAAATGCCAGCTATTTTTTCCGTCTGCTTGCCTGCCTGTTCTTTATATAAATCCCTGCTCTCTGGCCCGAGACAGAGAATGATATATATTGTTCTCGGATGTTTAACTTTCATGCCCAGAAAGTGCCCTTGGCTGGAAATGTGTCGTGACTGGCCGGTTTGGACAGTAGCATCATTTCAGAGGTGCAGCTGAGGAGCCAGCTCTGACTTGATGAATTCATTGATTTGCATGTGAGCTGCTGATAATTACCACGAAGTGACAGATGATTAACTGCCATATGCAGGGCTAGCCGAGAACCAATTGCAGTTTTGCGTTTGCTGAATAATTTAAACACCTGTCTGCTTTAAAGCGCTCGGGTGAAGATGTGCAGGTAAAATACTAATTACAGATTAGAGCTCATCTGAGAATGCAAACAGTTCCATTTTTTTCACCTGAGGAACATCACAAAGATCAGGAAGCTACTGACGCGGCATGATGCTGAAAAGTTAATTCATGCTTTTGTTACTTCCAGGCTGGACTATTGTAATTCTTTATTATCAGGGTGTCCAAACAACTCTTTAAGAAGCCTCCAGTTGATCCAAAATGCTGCAGCCAGAGTTCTGACAGGTATTGACAAAAGAGATCATATAACTCCTGTAATGGTGTTTCTTCATTGGCTGCCCGTTAAATTTAGAATAATTTTTAAAACCCTTCTTTTGACCTACAAGGTCCTCAGAGGCCTAGCTCCATCCTACCTGGAGGAGCTAGTGATACCTTATCAGCCCAATAGACCGCTAAGCTCTCAGAATGCTGGTCTACTTGTGGTTCCCAGAGTCTCTAGGAGTAGAATGGGGGCCAAGCATTTAGCTACCAGGCCCCCCTGCTATGGAACCAGCTCCCTGTCCAGGTACGGGAAGCTGACTCCATCGCTACTTTTAAGATCAAACTTAAAACCTTCCTCTTTGAAAAAGCTTATTGTTATTAATTCTCTAGTTCCAGTTACTATCATAGACAGACAAATTATCATACTTAGGGGGTCGTCTAATCATTAGGTCACATCATGCTGCTATAGGCCGAGGCTGCCAGGGTCCGGAAACATGATCACCTGACAGGCCTCTGTTACCCCACTGGGTCATGGTCTCCTCTCCTCTCCTTTCCTTTCCTCTCCTTTCCTCCTCCTCATCAAGCAGACTAGTTATGCTAATTCCTGTGTAGTTTTTCTGCTCCCCCCCACCCCATCCCCACTATTCATTTACAGGTATCGCCGCCTTCGGAGCTGCAAGATGACCTCCAGCCCCGCTGACCCGTTGTATAGTGTATTTTTGTGTGTGTTTCTGTGCCTCTCCTCTCCCCTCCTCTCCTCCTCTCCTCTCTCTCCTCTCCTCTCCCCTCCTCTCCTTCTCCTTCTCCTTCTCCTTCTCCCTCTCCCTCTCCCTCTCCCTCTCCTCTCCTCTCCCTCTCCTCTCCTCTCTCTCCTCTCCTCTCCCTCTCCCCTCCTCTCCTCTCCTCTCCTCTCCTCTCCTCTCCTCTCCTCTCCTCCTCTCCTCTCTCTCTACTCACCCCCCCATCAACAGGAGGGTCCCCCTACATGAGCCTGGTCCTGCTCAAGGTTTCTTCCTGTTAAAGGGGAGTTTTTCCTTGCCACTGTTGCTTGTTGGGAGTTAGGCCCTGGGATTCTGGAAAGCACCTTGAAACAATTTTGATTGTATAAGACGCTATATAAATAAAGATTGATTTGATTTGATTGATTTTTTTCAACACTTTCTGATGTGCGTGGGATCATTAAAGCCAACCTCCCTGTCTCGCAGAAGTCCGTATTCACTTTGAAAGGCCAGAAATGTCTGAAGCTTTATTTATTTGCTCTGAATTAATGGGGCATTTTTGAATTAAAAAATTTCAAAACATTTCTCATCTGTGAGGTGAGGCTGCAGCGCCAGATTTTTTTGTTACACCTGCGTAGCTAATATTGTGGGTGGGGCAAGTTTAACAGAGCTCCATCGATGCAAGTTTTCCATGCTGTTGTGATTTAAATTACTTTAAACACAGTAAATGAAAATAATTAATAAAAATGCCCCCAGCCATGCAGTAATTAGCGCACTTATTACCATCAGAGTGCATATTTATGCTAATATTGACCTGATAACATTTAGCAAATATCAATCATTTTCTCACAACAAAGTCATAAAATGAACATTTCTGTGAAAAACAACTTGGGGTTGTCAAAAGCAAGTGGATGATTCTTCAGTTCCTGATTTATGAAATAGAAGAGACTAATTACATACTGACTAAATGAACCATGAAGGAAGCGGAACATTTGCATTTAGCTACGAAGAGAGAACTGAGAATGAGAGGGTACATGAGAGAGAGAGAGAGAGACCGAGAGAGAGATACTGTGTGTGTGTGTGTGTGTGTGTGTGTGTTTGTGTGAAATAAAGAGAGAACCTGACAAATAATGTGTGCATGTAAAGGAATCTGCATGCCACTTGGTGCATTTTGTGTCTCACCCTGATCCATTTCAGGTCCATTGTATTGTCAGTTTGATTTATGTTGCGCCACACATGCATCTCTCTACAATGGCAACTCTATGAAAAATATATTCAGCAGTTCATATAATATGTGATGATATCAGCGCCCTGATGAATGCCTGCAGTTCGATCTCCCTAAATAAGATGAGTTCCATCTAACCCATAGCGCCAGCCATTAGGAGAGGGTTCAGCATGCCTGGAATGTTAATGGGATTAGCATTAGCATGGCGCTTAGCTTCCCTACCTGACACATGCATATACTTTGATCTACTCATACAATGAAAATAGCAGCACTGAAAGAAAGACTAACACACGTTGTGGCTCCCGTTAGCACAAAGTAGAACAAGCAAAAAATGACAAGCAGGGCCAGATATAGTCAGGATTGATTAATGTGTGTTGGAAAAAAAACAACTTTGGGTGAATAAAGCAGAATAATGTTTTAATAGCGGCTGATTCAAGAAAAACAACACACAAACTGACTTAGCTTCCTACCTTCAAAGTTCTATTAGATTATCATGGAGAAGACTTAATTTTGGAGTTAGGCTGACATTTACATGGTCTCCATGGTGAAGCACACCCCCACAGGTGTTTCTTGTATCCTTAAAGCACAGAATAGATTGCATTTGCTGGGCCCTCTTTTATTTGTATAGCAAAGCGCCGCCCTGTGTGGATCGATGCTATTTAGACTGTTTGCTGGACTGTCAAAGTGGATTCTTCTTGTCACGAGCCAGTTAACTTCTATCCAAACTTGTGAAGTCTTAATTGTTGCAGCGATGGAAGATAGAACAGATGTCAGGAGAATAAATATATACCAGAAAGAGTTGGCTGACAGTGTATGCAGTCAGTAATACAGATGTTCCTGCTGCTTTCGTAGTGTTCCTTTTATTGTGTTGTTAAAACAACAAAAGCTTAGTTGGATGCTGAGATCCTTGAGCTGCTGAGGAAAATGATTCCCACTTCACAACAATGCTTTTTTTTGGTACCCTTCCTCTTCACATCATTGGTGTTTGTGTACTGAATTTAGCAGAAATGATCCTCTTTTGCATCACATTTCTCCTGGAAGGACAGATTGCACCTTCTGTGTGTGGTTTGTAAATAAAACGTCTCAATAACTTTATGTACCCTGTAAAAAAAATGATGGCTCTTTCCAATTATCACTTGGAGAACATTAGAGTGAGTGATTATATCAGATGACTGGCAAATTTTAACATTTATTCAGTGAAACGGTTTTGTCATTGGATCCAAAAACCTGATTTTTTTCCCCCCCGTGTGCATGTTCTGAACGTTGGGAAATCTTATAAGATTGTTCCTGTGTAAACTCCCCCTGCCTCCATTGTGGCCTTTTATTGTAAATGGAGTTTTTAAAAAAAACTGCATAAAATATTCGGCCCCAAAGGTCAGAACGCTGACCTCTAAAGCAGCGTCGGCCTGCCCTTCACATCCACACTCAGCTGCTGGGTCCACATGAACTTAAATGAGATTTTTCCTGGCCCTCCTGTCTTCCAATTCAGGTTCAGGTTTGAGCCACGCAGGCAGCACTTTCAGGAGAGGAGCCCCAACCATCCTCCCCCCCAGCTACTTTCTTCAGCTCCTGTGGGAGAACTCTAAGATGTTCCAGGGGTCGATGGAAGTTAAATCCCTTCCCGGGTGTCCTGAGTACTGTATGCCGTGGGGTCTCCTGCCAGCTGGATAATACCCAAAACACCCTTCCCAGGAGACCCCCTACCACCCACCAACTCAGGTACAGTTTGTTGCGGTAGACAGAGACTCCCAAATCCCCCAAAAGTTGTAATTTGTAAAAATTTGTAGAAGTTGTTTAGTTGTAGAGCAAAATCAGCCAAGGTCAAGTTGTGGTGGTCTCGCTCTCACTTAGATGCAACACCCCCCCACCTCCAAGTAGCTGTGCACACATGTCTTTCCTCCCGATGCCTGTCTTTGCACTGGAAGTACAGATCTTATTTCCCTCCTCGAGATTTCACTCCTGCTGATGAGGGGGTAGAGAAAATTGTGAGAGGATGGGGGTGGGGGGGGGGGGGGGGGATTTGACCCGCAGGTGTTTCCCCGTGAGCACAAGGACCTCTCCACAGGTCGATAATGCACACGCTAATGGCGGTGAAGTGACTGGCTGGGAATGAGAAATAGCCCTCATCAGTTAGGGTAATGGTGTCTCTGGGCCCTCTCAGCCCATTCAAGTGGAATCCTGTCAGATCTGGAAGCTTTCTTGTGCATACCTGCTCGTGTTAATTAAAGACAGTGGCCAACCATCCCATGTCTCATCGGGCACATCCCTCGGTTGTATATCATCATTATGAGGTTAAAAGTACAGGGTGAGGATTAATAAAATAACAGAACAATATTGAAAGCCCACATTCATAAAACGTACTGTTACACTTGACTTAAATATTGATTGAGTCAGTTTAATGTAAAATAAATGTGCTTCCCTGTAAAAGTTGGGGTGGAATCAAGATTCCAGCCAAGTCAACTGTTTAACCTTAATGACTGACTAAGACCTGAACGCTGGACAAGGTCACGCAGCATAAAGGTCATCAGATTATTACAGATGGCTTCATCTGCTGCATTTGCAATGATGCCAATGTTTGTGTTGACTGTTGTCTCATATGGACACACACGCTACCCTTTACTGTGTGAAACTAGCAGGTAGCTACGAGAGGGAGGCATCACGAGTCAGAAGTCATAGAAAGGGTTCCTGGTTTGTTTATCCCCCATGTACGTGATACACATACGTTGAAATATACACACTTCATAGTCGATGACTACCTTGGTTTCATGTTGGACGTTCATTGACTCCTAACTAACGATTCTGAGCTAAAGATGCGGCGCTACCTTTAGGTTGTGACAGATTTGTGTTCCCACAAGTGCAAAAAAAAGTAACATAAACTTATAAAATTCAAGGTAAAACAGGAAAAAATTGTCGATAAATTCTAACCTTCCTTCCAGGACACCGTAATATGCACAGCTGAAACCTCTGCAGCCGCAGGGCTCATTTAATTGGACAGCCAGACCGAACCTGTCCTTCTAATGTTTTAGAATTTTTGCTGCACAAAAAAGAAACATTAGCATGTGAATAAATATAAAAGTTTAGAGGTCAGTGTGCACTCTGTACAAGCAATAATATACTGTTCTGAGTTGCCAACAAGCTATAGGCTGCAATATATAAATCATTGAAACAGGTATAAAGCATGTACCGGATTAATGAAGTCAGTGATATATTAGAATTATGGGACATTATAATAAATATGTGTTTTATCACAGCTGCAGTGGACGGTTCGTCTCTGTTTTGCAAAAATGGAAGTTGCCCAAAGTTTTATGTCCTTCATTATATTGGTTTAGTCACAAATTTATGAAATGAACCCAAAAAGCTTCGAAATCACCTTCAGTCTGACCTGACTTGGTTTTAATTTTCCGATATTTTTAAACGTCCGTATGTCCCCATGGTGACGACTGCACTTAGTGAACCGAGTAGCCGTGGAAATGCTTTCAGTACTGCTGCACCTCCTTCACTGCCAGTACGACTTGCCAACAGGCAGGACAGCTTGATGTTCATCTAAAAATGGCATCACAGGTTGTACGTCCTCACGTCTTTTGTAAACTCACGCCTTGTACAGCCCCATGCAGGCATATAGGGAGAGCTTTGTGAGGACCGGGGTCGTCATATTTTCTATTTTTGGCAACAGTGGCAGATGCCTTGTTTAAACAAAACCAACATGACAAACAGAACAGTCATTTGAACCCCCCACACACACACACACACACTGGAGATATGACTACAGACGTATATAAGAAGTTCACGCGGAAGGTTTAAGCACAGTTGGAGTTTGAGTGGCTTGTTGAGTCAAATAATTGGATGAATCAGTCGAGACAAGGTAGGAAAATGGCTGGAAGACGGAAGAATCAGAATTCTGTAGGCGGAATGTTCCCCTCATGTTGATGAGAATTTAGATCAATACTTTCATTCCTTTTCTTTAATTGCAGTTATTTACAATGCAAGACTTTAAGTGGATATTGCTGCTTAATTATGCCGGTCTGCAATTTGCACTTTAATTAAAAAGAACGGGAAAACTGTCGCAGCAGTTTCCGCACTAAATATTGCAACGTCACGCTTTCACACGCTTTCGCATTCTCCTTCCGAGTTGATGAGCATCGGGGTCTTTCTGCTCGCTTAAGTCAAAGAAACTCCACATACAATGTGAGGGGGGATCCACAGCGGATAACTTGCTGTGCTGCTTAGCATATGGAAATGTGAGGAAGAGGGGTCAATTTGAAATCAGACAAATAAAATATTTACTGAGAACATCCAAGAGTAGGAAACCGCTTTTGGCACTCACTTTGAAGCCCACACTTAGTCAGCGTTACTGCAAGTCTTTTTTTTTTTTTTGCTGGACATGATAACCCAGTTTGAAAACATAAAGTCACAAAGTGTTTAAAGACAATTGTGTGATGTGTGTTTGTCTCGTGGGTTTCTTGGCACAATGGAGCCTCTTTCATGAGATGACTGTATTGATTTTAGAGCTCTGGCACTTCTTGGGTCAACAGAGCCTTAACACAACATCGTTTTGTAGTGTTTTGATTGTTTGCGTTTTCATCATCTAACAGCAAGAAGGTTCAGGGTTCAAGTCCCATTTGGGGCCTTTCTGTTTAAAATGGGTGGGATTAAATGTTGAGATACAATAAAACAGCACTGCAAAGATGAAGTTCTTTTAAGTATATTTATTATAAATTGGCGATTCTGGTGGGTTCATATTTAATTCCAGCTAAATTACTGACAAACACTGGCCAGCATCGATCTTCCGTTTGGGTCTCTGTTGCTTCTTTCAGTTGCATCAAAATGGGTAGATTTCACTGAAGTTTATCAGTCTCGTACATTCATACCTCAAGGCAATTTAGAGTCTCTGTTTGACTTAATGTGCATGTTTTTTAGTCTGTGGGGTGTGTGTGTGTGTGTGTGTGTGTGTGGTGGTGGTGGTGGTGGTGGTGGTGGTGGGGGGGGGTTAGAACCTTTTTCTCTGAAGTTCTAAACAGCATATTTTCTCTTTTACTCTGAACGAGTTATAAGTAATACTTATCATCAATGCTATTTAAATATAAGCGGGTATTTAATGTAACGTTGGGCCGATGGTGTAATAGCCATACTTTAATATGATAGATATGTTAGTGGGTTTCAGCTTTTAAACATAAAAGAGTCGAGTCGATATGGACACGCAGGCCAGGAAACATCAAGGAAGCATTTGATTGTGACTCAACTGTTGGAGAAAGCGAAGGCGAAATTTCTCACAAAAAAATACAGCAAGGCTTCCAAACTGGTTGGCGGTAACATATGGCTCTGTGGAGTTTTTTTAATGCAGTGGTGAACGCTGTACAGAACAAGTGTGCATTTTCTGTTGCAAAAACTGCTAAGAAAGGAGCTATAATATAGAAACGGGCTCCCGATATCTGTTTGCAGAGTTTCTGCTCTGTACACCCACATTTATGGAGCATTTAAATGCAGATGATTGCGGTGATGGTGACGAAGCTGCCTAATTTTTGGCTTTAGTTGCATCACTCAGTGTGTGATGTTCAATAAAACATCTCTCTTCTGTGGTGGAGCCACACCGCTAACTCACGTTTGGTCTGACTTAGACAATGTGGCATTTACACTGTCAAACTTCCCTTTTTAGAGCCAAGGAGACAAAAGATGTTTAATGTGGTTTTAAGTCAAGCAGTTGATCCAGAAATAATCCACAGTCAGTTTCTCTTTTTTATTTGTGCTTTGCTTCCTTTTGAATGCCTACACTTTCATCGTGATACTGTGTGATCCATCCCGCTGTGTCTTAACCACCTTTGTGTTTAATCGAAACGAGGCGGAGACGGTCAAAAATGACTCGGCCCGCTAGTTTTGGAACGGTGCATCCATTAGATTGGACTCCCATCAAACCCCAACCTGTTATTCATACTCTGTTTTCTGAGTTGGATCCAACACCTTTTGTTGGCCCTGCTACTGCACTTAAAGTTGCTTTACGCTCCAATAAAAATGTTCAATTGGAAGGAATATATATATATATATATAAAGAATCTCTCTCTGTCTCTCTCTCGCTCTCTATATATAAAATAATCTAGAAAGTCCCAACACAGAGGGCAGTCATACTCAGAGAGGTTGCTCCCTTCAACTTTGTTCTTTTCTGTTGACTTTTGTTAAAATAATTGGTATGAAAATAATCTCGGCCACCTTGAAACTGATGTCATGTCAACCTGGAAGAGCAGTTTCAGTGGAGCTGGGTTGGAGAATATTCAGTTAGTGAGACCACAGGCGACACCATAATAACTCCATTTTATCCTCAAATAGAAAGGAGGGATTCAAAGACACCAAAGTCTGCTTAAACTCCCCCCAAAAAACCAACAAACCGCATGAGGCCAGACTGGTGTTGCTAATATTTGGCAGGGAAATATAAAAACTGGCATGAAAGGGAAACCCTGCACTGAAAAAGAGAATATTGTCATAGTTCATTTTGTATTGATTCAGAGTTTCATCCTCAATATGGATCCCCAGCCAATATGTTAAAATAAGATGAAACTCAAATTTAGTCTTTGCTTCAACCTTTTTTTCGAATATTTTTCTTTTCAACAGAAAAATATAATACAATCTAATAATCTTTGGATCCAAAAGATTCTTCCTAAACTATTTTTGTGTAATATAGTAATTACGGTGAAATGGTCCATGGTCCAAGTCCATGATCATGGTCTGGAGTGGATGATTCTCACCTCGACTTGACAGATAATGAAGCCTGCATGGTCCAGTCCTGTGCTTTATGCTGTATGAAGGAGCCAATCACAGCAGCGTATGCAGGCCTTTGCTCGGTGTTTCAGCTTTAGTTCTCTGACTTCAGCCATAGTTGGCCTCACGCCTTCATCTGACTGATGGAAAACAACCAAAATTTAAGAACGTTTAAAGGCTGTTCACAGTGCCAGTACACCAGATGGCAGCATTTATGTTGCATGCACATGTGGCACTTCCTTATTTAAAAGGAGGTGAGATACTTATTCTTTGACTCATTGCTTCATATCTTCATTTTAGCGGCACTGCAAAACGCAGCCAATTTTCTATTTCCTGTCAGGAAGTCAGATGCTTCCTTTTGGAAAAGTTTTCTTTGTTGTTAGCGTTTCCTAATAATGTAGGGCCAGCTGTTGATTTTACCTTACTGCAAATTAATTAAGGCTTGGACGATCACTTCAGTATCCTTCTCTTTTGGCATTTGAGTGTAGAATTTGTTATTCTGCTATCCACCACTCCACTAGGCTCAGCAGTGGGAATTATCCAATGAAAGGATGAACCAAGTGTAAAGCAATGTAAACAATAACAATAACAATAATAATAATAATAAAGAAACTAGGGAACAGGTGAGGTTTGCTTTATTACAGTTGAATCAGGCATGATTTCAGATTCAATATTTCTAGATATCCCTTCACACCGACTACATGCAAATGAGATTGATTAATGATTTACAATTCTTTATGGTGCAATTCTTAATTGATTTACCAAAACTGTTTATGGCCTACACGATTGGTGTACGCACTCAGTTTCACTCATATTTTGCTGACCTGGAAGCAGAAGCATCCCACCCAGTTATTTCCCAAGTCGGCTATCTGAAATAGCCACCGGTAGGAAACTAGACATGGAAAAGAGCTTTTCAGATGTAATTTGTAGCGCACTGCTGTTGAATTAGCTGTCGCTGCTACCTAGCCGGCTAACTTCTTTATGGATTTTTCTCGTATGACGTAAAATTTCAACTGCTGTGGCCCAGGAACAACAGGGTTAAACAGTGCAAAGCGCCTCGTAGCGGGGATGGCTTGGCTCAACCCATAATCAGACTATTGCAAATTTTTGGCAGAAGGTTTGGCCGCATAAATTATTGAGTGCAAAGTGTAGTCCAATTTAGTTGCGCGTGGAAAGGCACTTAATGACTAAAGCCGAAATAAGACCAAAAAAAAGAAATGGCCACTGAAACTTTGCTCTTCAAATAAACAGACATGAAAGGTTCCATTCTTCCATTGCAATCCCTATTATTTACTTGGAGGCTGAGCAGACCCGACAGCCAATTACAGGCTCGTCAAAGTGTCAATCATAGTGAAGCGATTCATGGAACTCAAACAGCAAACTGTCACCATGACATTATCAGGTCCTGAGCAGAGAGAAAAGAAGATGCTCAAGCAGCAGTTAACAGAGCAGGATGTTGCTAAAGAGTAATCCAATCAATGTTGACTTGGAAAATTGAGGGGGACTGATGAGAACCCAACCTACAACCCAATATGTTGCTGCTAAAACCCTATTTTGTTGTTTATGCACAGGCTGTGTGTGCAGAGATATCGGCTTTAACATGAAATGTGTCAACAGCGAACTGCAGTCAACAACAGCACAATGCAGCCGTGGCGCGTTTCTGTTTGTCTGCCCTCAAATCTTCGATAAAAATGACAGAAACGTGAGGCACGCCTGATTGGGTGAATGAAACAGCAGACACAGAAATAATTTATGGCCCACATAAACATTGGGATATTGGAATGCTGATGAAACAATGTTTTTGTTGTCAGTGGAAGATTGATGACTTAAAGCTCTTGACTGACTGTAGGAAGCCACTTGTCTGATGTGTGGGATCCAAAGCATAATTACTAGATCTCTTGGGTGGGAGATGGAGCTTAGCTAATAATTTATCTAATAAAATTATTGTTGTCTGTTTTAGTAATCTGATAGCGTTAAAGTGAAATTTTATTTGACTTTTTTAAAACAAATTGTTGTGATTAAAAATCCATTTTTTGCTTATGACTGATGACAGCTACAAAGTATGTTACTGTCCTTTCCAATAAGTTCTAGAGACTTGGACAATGCAAGACAAGGAGAATTAACAGTTCTACTTTAATCAAAACACTGTCTCACATCTGACCCTTTGTAAAAGTTATCTCCCACAATTTTAAGGTTGTTTTTTTTGGTGACATTTTAAAAGAGCAAGTCCCACACTCTTTTTTTACACAAACAGATTGATCAATCGGTATTGGAGACACCGATCACCTCCTGCAAATCCAGTGTAAGAGCAATAGAAGTTCTTGCCACAGCAAAATATGTCAGAACTGAGTGTTCCCAATTTCCTGACTGTCAGTAAATCTTTTTCCCTTCACTAAAAACTGGCTCTGTGTCACATTGGCGCATCGGTTGTGGACTTGATTGAACACCTACAGCAACCAAAGGCTTTGGTCTGATAATCAACAGGGCAAAACCAGAAAATCTTATGCAAAGTAAAATAATCTGCACTCGACCTTTAATTGCTCAAGTGGCATATGAATGCATACATTAATATGATACATGCATATGTCTAAGTGACTGCACCTTATAATGGCACGGCTGCTTTCTCCAGAGTAGATACTCTGTTTGCTTTCTTCCTCTCTCCATCTTCCTAATGCTGTGCTGGCTGCCTCTCCACTGGCAGCTCTCCAACAACAAGAGCTTCCAATATTAGCTAGCTTGAATGCTCACAGACATGCAGACAAACACGCACGTACACACACAGACATATACGCCACTATATATACACACACTTTGAAACGGATCCTCTGACAATATTACCAAGTTTGGTGAAAGTAAAATTGGCCTGGGTACAGCCGCCTCAAAACTGTGGCTCTGCCAATTGGTTTTTCCTCATTGCTTTTTTAATTTTTTGGACGAAAGTTAAATAAACAGAGCTGTCTTGGTCTTCTGAGAGTAACACATTGGTTTTGTCAGATATTAATATTGTTCATTTTTTGCAGATCTTTTAAAAAATGATTATTTCATAATGTGCTAAATACTAGTTACCACTGACTTTTGCACAGCCAAGCATATGAAAGTACTTTTAAATACTTGACCTACATGTTTGATTCCTCATGAAACAGGTCTGTGGTTGTGAGGAAAGCAGTTCAGCCTGATAAAGTACCTGGTACTCAAGTATAAGCCCTCAAAGTGCTAAACCGCTCTTAGCAGTCTTTACAATAATTACCACTCTCTGAGTGGTAACTTTAATGTCCAGTCTTGTGTTTTAGGGTTAGCGACCATCTTCACAGCATGGCACTTTGTTTTATTGGAATACCCAAAGAATACCACTGACATACTCTGCCCACTCCAAGGTGTCACCTCTGACTTGTTTGACAAACGACCCACAAACTACTCGCCACCTTCCCCTTCATGTCCCCAATCTTCATGTCGAGCTCTGAGTCTCCAAAAGCCTATGTGCTCATTCCACTCCTGAATGTCACTGATACAGTAATTCCAGTAAAAGAACTGTGACAATAATCACATCCGCTGATGACATCACCGGTGGGACTCATGACAGGTAGGGACATCTCTGCTCTGCTGAGTCCATGTGCACCAGCAAGAAACAACTTCATCAGCAAAGACAGCAGGAAGAGGGTCCTCACTTCCAAAGTCCTGAGAACTCCGCGGACCCCGTCTTGCCAGGAAACACCGACAGAATTTCCACATATACAGAAGGAAGAGAGTAGAGGAGAGACTGCTGATGTCCTTCTACTGCATCACCATCTAGAGTGTGCAGGCATACTCCATCATTGTCTGGGATGTTGCCTGCACAGCAGCTGACAAGAAAAAGCATCAGGAGCAGGTAAGGTCAGCTGAAAAAAACAATTAGTTGTCCTTATCCCTGCCAAAATGGCATTGCCACATCTCATGAGCTATGACCTCTCTTAAACTTTTAGCATAGGTACACCACCTGCAAAGGAATGAACACAACAGGAAAGACTTTGACTCAGTTTTGAGCAGGATTAAACAGGATTGGGTTTAAAAGAAAAAGAAGTGGTTAATTGAATTTAAAAGGGAAACGCACAAGTCAGGGGAACCAGCATTGAACTGCTACTGTGGTGGTCTGGTCTAATTGGGCTCCCATAATGATTAAGTGCTGTTCAGGCTCACAGAGTCTGCTTTATTGTTGTAATCATCCAGAAATATATGTACCCCCTCAGCCAAAATGAACAAATATGTTGCCACAATAATCTACAACTAATTTGGTTGGCTGTATTCTTGTGATAAAGGTGTATTTTTTATGCCTCTTATGATTCTAATAGATGCTGTTCAAGGTGTTGTGTCTAGAGGACAATATTCTTTTTTATGCCAAAGTTATTTCAGAGTGAGGCTTAAGTACTCTTTCCACCTTGTTCTTGAGGACATGATGTCACAGCTGTTGAGGAGACATACTGGCCTCCATTTTCTTGTCCCTTTGGTTACCTTCCCAAATATACTCCCTACTATACCATGTTTATACCATGTTCATGGCCACACATGGGAAGCTGCGACTGAGAGACATGGTAAAAACATATTCTGTGCATATGAGCTCGGTGGGAAAAGCACATCTGTCCAGGGACTTCATTTTTTTCCAAAGTGGGCTTATTGTTACTACTGAGCCATGCAAATTAGGCAAATTAAAAAGGTGTTCTCTAAAAGTCAATTGATGATTAAGTACCACTTCAGCTACACTTAACATCTAAATTTGCACCAGAATTAATTCTAATGCTTCATAGAACTTTTTCAACTTTTAAAAAATGAAATTTAATTAAAAAGTATTCTGTATAACTTTCTGAGAAAGTCCCCCCCCCCCCCCCACCGAATTATTAAAGCTTGACTGATATTTACAAAAGCAGAAGTCTGTTTCCTTCTCCAACAAACAAAAGAATCCAAAATTAAATGACTGAGTAAAAACCTCACAGCAGCAAAGCAAAGCACCCTGACAAGGTGGAGAGACTTTGCAACAACTAATTAAATCAACCACAACATCATGGTATATATCCACAGAGCATCTGCCATATCAGTGTGAGGGTTGCCTGCACAAATCCCAAATTCTACTTAAAGACAACAGCCAGCCCAGCAACATGCTCTTCATGCTGCTGCAGCTCTACTTCCAGGCTACACTACATCGTCACTTCACTTTCCCTCAAGTAGTTTGTTTTCTCAAATTATTTTTTACTCATTTATTTTATTTCTTGTGCTGTGGTTGTTTTTAGTTAAAGGTAGGAAAAAGCTCACTTGTTAATGTCTGACTCTTCCTTTAGCCTTACTGCACATTTGTAAAGCCTAAAACCTGCTCTACCAAGCATATTTTACAGTGCACAACTGAAGGTGCACAACTTTTGAATAAACCAGCAATACCATAGAAATGTATAAGAAATAACTGTCTGGAGAGCCTCCCTTAGAATTGGCGATTACCCAACTGACTATTAAACATTCCGTTTGATATATTTCTGGTTAATTTTGCACTGCGAGTGTGAAAATGCGTTATCCTGAAAGCTATAAATTGTCTCAAGATCAGTAGTATGTTTCGTAACTATGCTGCCTACCATTAATATGCAAAAACCATGTCACCTTGGTTATAGCTGGCGATCTGGAGTTTCCTGTGCAGCCAGACCAGTGCCTCGCTTTGTGTTCCTTGATGCATACCATACATACATACATGCATACCTAAAAGGAACTGAGACATACCATCCAGTTACAATTATTCTGGGCATTAAACATTGACAGTCTAAGATATATGTGGTGTAGAGGACCTTTATCACTGCTGCACCTTGAACTGAAATGAATTAAATCCCTCAGCTGTAGCTTGAGGGCCTGAAAAACAATCTGGACCTTAGAGGTGACAGCCCATAGATAAATAATGTAAATACTCAAAGACAACCTTTTATTAAAGTTTGTGTTGTGTGAGTGTGTGTGTGCGTGTGTGCGTGTGTGACAGAGAAAGAGAGAGAGGAGGGCGGGGGGTACTATAAGTGACTAAATGACTGGTGAGCCTCTCTGTACCTGAGACTTGGCCTGGGGTGACATTCATCACAAAGACTGACCAGGATTCAATACTGGGCAAATAAACTTTATGAAAATGATAATCATGCTCTAAGATCAGCATTTGCATCGTGATTTATGTAAGTGTAGAGTACATGGACTTCTCACCTGTGCTGAATCCATTTTTTGCTGCATTACAGTTGGTGCGCATGCGCCAGCAAAGACCAGAGCCATTAATTCTGCCTCCTTTTTCAACCCCACCATTGAACATATTTCACCTTCTAACCGCAGCTCTTGTCAAGAAATGATCAAACTCTTAACTAAATTATTTGTGACGTTCTCAGATAAAAGTGTATTTTCTTATCTCACTTTAAGGGTGGAAAAAAGGAAGAAACTTTTGTGCAACTACTCACACAGCTGATAGTGGTGACGGAAACTGATTACTTAAAAAAGAAATTGATTGGTGTTTGCCCCCACTGACACTTTATGGATCTCATCAAAAATAATTTACAACCCAGTCTGTACACGACTCAAAACAATGCCATAACATCGTAGGTTTTGTTCCCCGGCGGGTGCCTGTGCAATGCAAGCCTTGGTGCTGATGTTAAGCTTTTCTCTTATGGATGATATGCATTGCATTGACTTCTTGGTTCATCACAGAGTCTCTTTATGGTCTATTATGTACTGAAAAGCTTCAAAGGAAGCAGTAGTTGCCTGGAACTCTTTGCAGATCCTGTGTTAAAGGCCGAGTCCTCTCGCTGTGGGATGGGCACTGCTTTTGGACACTTTTATCTGTTAACTGGTAGTTACTTGGTGGCTGCAGGTGGGCGCGGTGTCTTAAATCTGTTATATTTTGCAAACTTTATACCCATATTACTGCTGTTGCTTCTGTCCCTCTCCAGCACACTTTAACTAACACTTTGTGGAAAGACACTAAGACGCCTTGGGTAGCAATACTAACTTACCCCATCATGGAGAGAACAGGGCTTTGCAGGAGAAGGTGTTAAATGGCAAATCAGGCATAAAGCAGGTGTACACTTTCTTAATGCGTGCTAATAGTTCAGTATAGATTAACAAAGAAGCTGGAAAAAGGATGAAGCCAGCTTTCACAAAAGTGGAAGTTATAGACCAATTGAGTTTCAGGCCCAATGATATGCACCTCAGGTGGTCTCAGTTTAATCAGTTAAATCATGAATTCGACCTTTGGCCTAAATACCAATTGCCATTACCTTTGTGGAAAGAAAATCTACTACAGTGCTACCCTCAGATACACTGCAAAATGTGCTTTGTTGTTTCTTCCTTGTTTTTCTTTTTTAGCACACCACTTTTAACATTCTTCATTGATTCTACCCAAATGCACTTGTGCAGTACAGTGGTGACGCCCTGGTATTTTGAGAATGCCAGCACACCCTGGGCCAAATTAGTGCAGCATTGCTTGAGGAATGTACTTCCAGAATCATAGAGGTGGGCCGGTAATTTTTACACATGTGGTTCATGTAAGACAGCTGAATTGCTATTAGTTTGGTGCACTCTGCTCTGGGAGACTCCACTGAAAATACACCTTCCAAAGTCCTGGAGAGTCATAAACCACAGGAGTCATTAAAATGTATCTCTGCCATTTAAGATGACTGATTCCAGTGCAGTTCTGAGGATAAATTCAAAGTCATTGCGATGAAAAAGAATCATCTGTGGAGCAATTGTTATAGCTTTTGCACAATTTCATAATAGAACCTTGATGACCTGACTCAGTCTGTCACGAACATCCAGACACTGATAAGGAACCTGCTGCAGAGACAGGATCATTTCCTCTATATGTCCTATCACAACCTGAACAGATGAATTCTATCCTTCACACATTGAGTCTAATCAACATCTAATTTCTCTGTTTCCTTGATGACTTCCAGCAAAATCCTCAAGAGACAGAGGTTCAAGCAAGACGGGGTGATTAAATCTGTTTTATTAGCACTGAACACACCGTTCATACATTGATTCTAAGAGTCACCTTCAGCTGCAAAAAACCCAAATTAAATTGTCTTTCCTTGCAGTTACAACAAAAAAAGGAAATGGTGCATCCATCCAAGGACTCTCTCCTCAACCTCTTTCCAAATAATGATACCAAATCCTTTATAAATTGTCGAATAATATCATTAAATCAAAACACAGATAAACGGCCAATTCTTATTTTTAAGGCAGTCATTGTTCTCAGCTTGTGGGGACTGGTTGTCTAAAGTTGTTAAAAAGCAATCACAGATAATCACAGACGATCCCAGATAATCACAGTAGTCGGTAAATTCATGCAGGATGATGTTAATCTCAAAGTCAACAACACTAGGTTCCATGCACATCATGGTGGTGTGTCATTTACCAAAAGTGGAGTGTCTGTGATGAAGATGCCATGTTTCACTTTGGTTTATTTACAGTTCTTGAGCTTTATAGGGGTTAGGAGTTAGAGTTAGGGCCACTAAGAAAAACAAACTAGGGCACTGAATTTATGGATTAGCATTTATTTTAGATTATTTAAATTAATGTCCCTGTATTTAAAACTAAATTGTGATAATAGATGACAATAAAAGCTGTCTTGATTAAAATGCAGGCATGAAATCAAAATTATTTTGTTAAAGAAGAAACATTTGCCCATCTCATGTCTTTCTGTTTAACCTTACAAACTCATCATCAGTATAGGATAGAGTGCCATTTGTAAAGTGGCTAAAGCAACTACAGTTTGTCACATTTAGCTTCAAACCATGTTCAAAACAGTAGTGTGAAATTTTTTGAGTCATGTTTTTTTTTTTTTTACGACATGTATTTACAACAATCTTGCCGTCTTGGAAATATATTAAAGTCACTGGGCTGGTACTGCCAGAATGACCTGTCCAATATTTTCAGCTAAAGTGGAATCGCTGGTCGTCAATTAATATTCTGAAAAAATGCAAAGTTGTTCTTATGTTACATAGTGATTAGTATGATGGGAAATGTATAAATATTCATTTCCCCCAATATGTTGGGTTGAATTTGTAAATTGATTTTGTAAACATGGCACAAGCTCCTTGGTTTTAATTTTGGTATTTCCTGTTATAGGCAGTGTAACAGAAAGAATAATAAATATTTAGTTTGACCTGAGACTTACATTCAACATTTAGATTTAGCCTTTAGAGTCAATTTAGCATTTACATTCAAGATTTAACATTTACATTTAAGATTCAACATTTAGAATTATGATTTAACATTTTTTTTATTATTATTTGCAGTATATTGATTTTTAACATTTACATTTAACATTCGGTTGTAACATTTAATATTTACATGTAAATTGTAGTATTTACATTTAACTAATATATTTCTAAGATGAAAATTTTGTTTAAAATATCCTAAAAAGTAATTTATTTTTATCATGGTTCAGTGCTGTACTGTGAGCAACTTTACAAATGGCACCCCATCCATTAGTAGGTGTAAGTTTTTGGCGCCACCATACATTTCCATACAACAATGTCACCTTTTGGCATAAATCAGACAGGGACTAAGGGGACTAAGGGTTAGCTGGATGAGAGAGAAAGATACGGAGAGGTTAAGGTGAGTCGGTTTATTCAAGACTACCACAAGTTGCTGAGCACGCAGAATCACGTTGCTATTGGCAGTTTGGACATGGCGCTTAACAATGGAAAGCCGGTAGGGTAGTGACAGTTCTATCAGCATAAATGAGCGTTGAGCTGAAGTCTAACTCTTCCAGACACTCAAGGATTGGTGTTCAGAGAACACAGGCTTCTGTTGAGATCTGTTGGGTTTTCTGTGTTTACTCTCTCGACAGCCGTGCTGTCGAGCTGCTCAGCAGATCAGATGAAAATACAGTGTGGCTGGCACCAAGCCAGCTGTTTAACTCCAACTCACGGCATGCTGTCGTTGGCTTTCTTACCGAAGGTCTTTTCGTTTCTTTTCTAATGGTCTGCTTCACTCAAGCTCAGCAACCAATCAGAGCAGTCTCTTATCAATGGATTGAACATCAGTTCAACCCATTTGGGCAATTTTATGTATTTTGTTAAAAATCTGATGGAACAGAACTGAGCAGGTCGCAAATATCGACCTTTGGACAACTCAGAGGATCGCTGTGGGCCATGTGCATGAAAACACACAGATTCAAGCAAATACATATAACATATAGACTTTGAATTTCATAACCAAATACTAATATTCTCCCTCATAAATTTATCAGATTATATGTAAAAGGCTCATAGGCTCGAACTGCAGTGAGGTTTTCCCTCCCTGATATGGCAGAATTCTTGAAAAGTGCTCATTTTTGGCTGCCTGGAGGTAAAGATGCTATCCATTCTTTACCTTCATTACAGCGCAGATGCAGTGATGAACTCTTTTGTCTCAGAGGCAAGTCATTATAACCTCCGCTCAGGCCAGCCATGCCGTTTGTCACCGCACATTCATGCCACGGCAACGCAATAGGCGAGCTCGGGATAAATGTCATCTGAAAGTCAATGGACAGAAAGGAATTAAAATGGCAGTTCAAGCCAAATTTCAGACAATGAAGCTGATGATTAGAAGTCTTTGCAAAGCACATAGTCGCTGAAGACCTAATCACACGGAAAATAAAGAAGCCGATGGAGATAAATGCTAACTCTAATTGCACTAATGCAGTGGTTTTACATTGACTTGGAATATCATCACTCTTCCAGGTGTTTTCAATACCCATTAAAATGGAAGCGTCAGAGGGATTTACAATGCACCTTCTTAGTTTAATGTGAGACAGAAGTTCCTGAATGACTGTGGCATCTCTTTTCTTTTAAATATAAAAATTCAACTGATGGTTAGTTTCACTTTGTGCTATTCCTTGTTGCTGATGAGTGCACAACAGTTTTTGTTGCAGGTTGAGGATGAATTCACATAGACATTTTTTTGCAGTACATAGCAGGATGTGAAATGTTATTTATATTTACTTTTTTTTAGGCCACATAGGTTTTAAATCAAAGCAGCATGAGAATCATAAAAGAGCAGCACGAGCAACGAGCAATTATCAGTCCGCTCACCAAGCAGAGCAAAGATGGTAAAGAATAAACACATAAATCATCGCTATCGTGCCTGCTACTAGTATCAGTTCACTACAGGATGTGGGCTGAATTAATGAGCGACAGCTTCTGCTTTCATGTGTAAAAGGTGACACAATAAAGATCGCCATTCACAACAGAAAAGCGGCGTCTCTGTAAGTGTGCGTGCGCGCATTACTCTCGTTTCATCAATCTAGGTGTGAGACAAATGCGCAGTATGAGTGAAAAAAGAAACATTCAGAAGTAACACTGCAGCACGAAACATATACAGTAATAATGACGATGCAGTCGGATGAACTGAAAGAGGGATGAAGAAAATCCCACGGCTAAGAGCATCAGCCCACTCACCTTACAGTCTACAACATGAGCAAACTGGAATGAGATCATTACATTCCCCAAAAGAGTTACGAAGTGGCCTGAGGCTGTACTTTAAAGAGAAACCAAAGAGTTGTCTGAAGTCATTCCAAGCTGCTATGGCTTCTTTGATATATAATATTTGGATTTTCATCATGATGTTATGATTTCATCTTTGTTCAGTGTTACATTTATTGCATAAAATTTGAATTCTAACAGAAAAATAAATGTGTGCACAATGCCCCCACCAGTTAACAGGATCACAGTAAAGGCAGAGCATCTGGGGAAATAATGGTATTGGAAATAGAAGGAGGAATAAATTATATAGTATTGCACTATTATTTGACGTGTTTTACAGCACATATGTACACTATGTAAACACTAGAAAAATAGCAAATTCGCAAATGAAAATGGCTAAATAAATAACCATGAGAACTTCGGAGAAATCAGAGGAGTTTATAAGCCAAATAAATAATGTAATCTTGCATGGTGTTTTGGACATATTGTAATGATCTTAGCAGCTAACAAAAAACTTCCTGTTGCCTACGACCATGTTCAACATTTATTGGGTCATTAAGAATTTATCTGCTTGGTGAAGGTCGGCCATCTTTTATACTTTTTAAATAAGGGGTCAGGAAACCAGCTTTGAGTAGTCCGATTAGAAATTTTATGAGAACTCAATTCCCACTGGTATCACAAAGTGTATGAACATTTCAACAATGCTTGGTTGTATGTATATCTGTAGGAAACGTTTGGAACTAGCAAGACTCTTCACAATGATAGGGAGAATGCTATCAGTCAGAGATGTTACCATGAATTTGCTGTCACTGCTGGTGAGCTCAAGAGATCCTGTATGCAGATGGGAGAAAGTTCCAAAAGGCCAGCCATCATTGACACATGAAATTAGGCCATTTTGGCCTTAAAATACACCTTAATGACTGTGAGACTATGAAAAAATATTATCCTGTTTGCTGGCGAAACCAGCATTGAAATATGAGACAGAAGTTCCTCCTGTTCAACAGGACAATGACACAGCCAACCGAACACACTCCTCTCCTCTCCTCTCCTCTCCTCTCCTCTCCTCTCCTCTCCTCTCCTCCTCTCCTCTCCTCTCTCCTCTCCTCTCCTCTCCTCTCCTCCTCTCCTCTCCTCTCCTCTCCTCTCCTCCCCCTACACTAATTGGTCATTTAGCTATAGTAGAGACAGCATCAAAGGACAGATGCAAACATGTTGGCTATATTAGCCAATTAACAAGTATATTGAGGAAAAGAGTCATATTCAAAAACCGAATACAGTTTCAATAAAGTGTTGGCTCCACAATAGACAATAACTTGCTGCAATGAATTTTATGGCACTGATCAGTGCAAGTAATAACTGTCTGTTTGGTATGCACAAGTGAGGCTTGAGCTCATTTAGACTGTCCTTTGCTCAAGTCTAATTGGGTTAATTAATCTCACTGCAGATCTGGAGCATAATAAGATTAAACATTACCAGTGATAGCGGTAGTCTTCCCCACCCCATCAGATGTACACTCCAGTCCCAAGTGGTCTGTTTATTTTCAATTAGGTCTGGAAATGAGGAGTGTTCTGGCAGAGTGAGGAGGAGGAACCTCCTCTCTCAAGCAGCTCGCCGTAACCTGCTGCTCATGTTCAGCTTCAAGTGTAGACAAATTTATTGATCCCCTGTCATTTTATTTGTATTGGGCCTGGTCCATATAACATTGTATTAAACATGCAGGAAAAAATGATGCAAAATATGTTCAGCAACATGGAATGATCCGATAAACATCATCAGTGATATGAACATTTGTTATTTATTAATTATGATATAACATGAATTTTGATGCAGAAATACACAGCACCCCTTTGGCAAATGATGTTACCCAGACTTCACTCCCAAAATTATGATATACAAGATAATTGATAATATATGTTTATTAAAAACCTGATTCCTCCTAAAGGCTGAGCAAGGCACACATCATAGAGTGTGTGAGGACAAACGTGAGACCTCGGAAAGAGAGAAAAAAAAATGGAGGTTTCACTAGAAGACCGACTGAGAAGTGGAACCCTTCTAATGTAAAACTGTTATTTCTGCTGATGCTAATCTGTTCCTGCTAATCTGGTCCTCAGTTGTTTCCCCACCATGGGACACAATGCCGCAGTATTCAGAGCTCTGTGGGAAGTGTCCCAAAAATGCTCTTAACACTACATGGGTGTACATCAACATCCAGCTCTGTGCTCAACGCTTGCTCTCCAGATGTTCACATCTGGTCTGCATCCTTCTGTGGGTGCTGCCCCCCAGGTGCAGACAGCTACAACACGCGTATTTGATACCAGATGGATCTGGCATCAGTGTGGTGATGATGCTGCTTTGCAGGAAACTCGGCTCTTTTGCCAGGTCTGCTGAGAGTTGCCAGTGTTGGGCCATTGCCAGGACATTGTTTTTGCCTCCTTGTGTCTTGCCCTTGGCTGCTCTCCTGCTTTGAGAAAAGCAAGTACGTGGGTGCTGCTGTGCACTCTGCTGCAACTGCTGATCTCCTCACTCGTGGCTGCTGCAATCTGATGCAGCACATGGTTGTGGCAACATATTGTATGTAACTGCCTTGGCCAGTGCTACTGGACAGGGGCTCAGGATGGGATGCCCTTGCTCATGCCAGTGGGTACTTCAGGGTATCCACCTTTCCACTGGTGAGGAGGTGGGCCAGGCGAGGCTGCCCTGTCCTTATCAGACAGGTGATGTGGTGTGGCTCTGCCTGCCGCATGTTCATCCAGGTCCCCTGTTGCCTCAAACCAGCTGCTGTACTTAACCTCCCTCTGCTGCACTCATCTTCTCCTAATATATCTCTGCCAAAAAAGAAAACCCCTGAGAAGGTGACCATCCCAACTTGATGTTGGCCCACTGTGCCCACCAGGCTTTAATGGCACAGGGGCCTTGCTTGCAGATCTAACTGCTTGTCCTGCTGGCACAACATTAGGGCCCCTTGTGCCTTTGTGCATCAGCGCCACTTCCACAGATGACTTTAGGTGGGCCCAACCAGCTCCTGAATCAGCTGCTGACCTATTAGCGTACCTGGGTGAAAATGCCCGTTTTAAATTCATGTTTTTCTCTGAATTCTTTTTTGCAGTAATTGTTATAAACAGTGAATACCGTAGCGAGAAAAATAAATAAATCAACACTAAAGCATCAGCTGTAATAACTGTTTTGGTTCATTAAGCTTCTGCTCAGACGTTAATACCTTTGATGCCTTTATCTTTAAGACAAACCCTTTGTAGTCTCAGAAAATGCTCTTTAATATGCCTCTGGAAGATGGCGCAAAACACGAAACATCAGAGTGTTAAACTAATCTTTTCAACTAACTTAAAAAAGAGGTTTCAGCAGTTTGGAAAGAGGGACTACAAAAACAGAAGGCTTTGATGAAATAATGCTGCTAAATAACCTTCACGTGTTCAGAGTTTCCGCTCCCAAGTTATCGTCATCAAACACGAACATTCATTCTTATAGAAGCAAACACATTTCCTTCTTTCATGCTAATAAAGGACGAGAAGCCACTCGGGAGTGCAGAAACATGCTTTTTACTGACCTTTCATGGCCTTCAGTGAGTAAGGAAGTCTGGACAGCTGCAATAATAGAAAGTCAATATGTTGTGGTCAGTATTTATATTTGTGGTGTTCTGCCACAAAAAAATGAATTTGTGGGAGTGTGTGTTTGTGTGAGAGACTGCAATTCTTCAGTAAGGTGAACGCTTCTTCTGCTGCTTTTCTTCTTTGAAAATATGGTATTTAAAGCCAGATAGTATTTTATTTTACTACCAAAAGTAAACCGCTATAAAACTATAATCTTCACTCACTTTTTTGGTCAAAAGAAGTGTGGATAAGGCTGATTGAATACAAGGGATGCATGACAACATAAACACACACGCAGCCATAAACCCAGATGTAAAGTTTCCTGCTCTCCTCTATTTCAGCAGAATGTTTTTCTCCTACCTTCAGTTCCAAAACAATTGGGACAAAGAGCCAGACATTAAGAATCAAAAGACGGTCCTCCATCCTTGTTCTTTTGTGACTCTGAGGGCAGTCACTGTGTGCATCACATCACAACAGTTTTCTGTAAAAGTCCCTCAACATCCGCTGTGCTGGTGTCGTACTATTAACAGTAACGCACGGCTGCCAGATATCAAAGGCTAGTGGAAACAAGACAAGCTGTGACAAGGAGGAACCCTGCAGCAGGCAAGGACCACTGGAGACTGTGAATTAGACTAAATCCAGTTGAATATGCAGCTCCTGCTGAATATGCTCTTAATGACTGTTTTTACATTTGCATCACACAGTATTTGTGGATTCATTTTGTTCCCCTCACTTGTATTAAAAGTGCTTTTTTTTCTCTGCATATTGATGAACTGCAGCTATATTGAGCAAAACAAATATGAACTGTTGAATTCAAATGCTACTTTTCACCTTTGCTTGTTCCTGATCTCATCAGCTCTGGGTGTCATCTTTCCTGGCCGCCTGACCTTGCCTTTCTGCAACTGTCATTGATAGATGACAAAGTCCCTCAGCCGTGAATCTTACTCGCATCGCACCCACTGTCCATAAAATCAGCATTGAAACTGTTTTTCATGCAGGTTTTGCCGCTTATTACTGATGACCCGAAGTGCATCTAAAGGTTCTGTCAGTTTCCAGTGAATGAGGACCTTACATCCCTTTACTCTACAAGCTGATGAACTCTCAGTAGCGTAAAAAGAAAATCAGCTCTATACAACAGAATATGGTCAGCATATTTAATCAGCACATGCTTTTTTAGAGTATACGTATAAAAATAAAATTTAAATAGAGGTGGCATTGTTGTGGCAAAACAGAAAAGTGAAATTGTAACTGAAAACTCTGCAAGTAAGGAAGAACTTTATTGCCAAGTATTTGACTTGGTGTTTGTTGCTTGCAGTACAGACAAAATAACAATAACACAGTAAAATAAGAATAAAAATAAGGAAATATAAAACATAAGCATGTTTACAATACAATAAGCATATTTAAAATCCAATGGCACATTTTCCTTTTATTTTAGTCAAATGTTCATTTCCGCTCCTGCAATTTTGTCAAAATAATGACCTCCCAAATGGTGAAAGATGTCCTGATGGCAGACACTTGTGAGTCCAAGAGAAAGAGGAAATCATCAAAAGGTTGATGCACGGCCTCCTTCAGCTGCTATTGATCTGCTCCGTAGATGGGGCCAAGGTGAGGGACACGGCCATCAAATGAATGAGATGAGGACAAGAAGGCAATGATGAGAGACTGAATGGTGAAGCATGGAAAGAAGGGAGGTGAGGACGAAAGTGCAACAGGAATAGATGGACAGAGCAGAACTGAGTCATGTGATCTGTACAGAAGTAATGATATGGATTCCTTTCAAACGACTGAAAGGAGTGAAGATGAAAACCAACTTTAGCAACATTTTTGTAATTAGATTTTCCCCTTTCTAATCACAGTTCACTCTTTCACCGACGCATTTCCTGTATTTCAGCACCGCCAAACCTGTTTTATTGATGGTGAAGCACAGTTTTACACTCAGGAGTGCCATGCACATCGGCGAAAATACATCACAGGAGGGACGCTGTCAACTTAAGCCTCCATGCCGACGATAAATCAGAGGATGAGAGGGCCTTGTAGAGTGTGTGTGGGGGGAAAAGTCATTCTCATTGATGAGGAAGGTGTGTGAAGTGAAAGGATACTCTGTCTCAAATGGTCTTCTGTCAACACCGAAATACCGAAGATAGAGCAGCGGCTGGAGACGGAGGTGAAAGAAGGGGGAGACGAGCGGCGGCATATGTATGGAGTTTTTGAAGGTCTTGAAAAACCCAGGATGTGCGGATGAAGGGATTCCAAAGACAGGGAGTGGGCAATTAGGAGCGCGAGTAATGACTGTAGCATTACCAGACGAATGCGAGCGTTGTACAAGTATGTGAGGGGCAGAAAAAGCAGAAAAATTAAGTCAGATTCATGTTTTCAGTAAAGCCTGAACTCATCTGGCCTTTTCTTGCCCGTTCACACGTGCATCGCCACCTGCTGCGATTGTGGTTCTCTCTTGTTCCTCTGCTGCTCCGAGCATCAGACAGAGCAAAAACATTCAACCGAAAGTTTAATATATTTTCAGACTTTTGTATTCCGGGTAATTACAGCTGACACATATCACGTTGACATAAGCTGAACTCAGTAAGTCACGAGAGTTTATCCTGAATGCATTAAAAATATCAGTGATTTCCAGCCAGCAAGCATCCTTTACAAACAATTACAGCCTGGAAGAAGTTTTGGAAACTATCTTATATTCACACTTGAACTTTTTCACCCTTTGCACTCCAGAAATCATTCAAATAAATGGAATAGCATAGCAAAAGTGTTTTGCAGCTGCCTTGTGCCAAAAACAGACTTCAGGGAGGTGAAAAGTCATTATCTCCTTATCAAACCCATCACTTCACATATTTATGCACATGCACTTCACAACAAAAGCATCACCTGCATTAGCCTTCAGTAACTTGTAACTTTCCCAGTTTCTGTTGACAGCCTCTCAGTTTGTCCCGACGTGCAGCCCTGCTGTGACTGATGTAAATGGCCCATCTCAGAGCTGCGCAAACTAATACACGTGCACCGGAATTCATCTGTCTTGGACATCTAAATTATTTCTCCAGCTTTTGCGGCGCAGACGAAATCACGCGAAGACGTGCGTTCGCCTCCATCGGTCTTAGTCTGGAGGAGTAATTAGATGAACACTGATGTGATGCTGATACAAGCTTCACTTGGCCTCCTCTTCACTGATGTACAGTGTCCATACACACAGCAAATAAACTGAGGTACAGCCAACCCTCCCCTAAAAAAGAAAAAACAAAAGAATGTGAGTGGTAACGACATGTAAACTGTGACTCTGGGTGTCCTCGCCTCAATGACAGGACTACTGGTATTTTAGACATAATCACAAGTTCAACCACAACCTCTGTGAGTTTACTGAATAAACAATAAAGAAATAGTAAGGAAATACAATCTGCCAAAAAAGTCTTTGTCTCTGAAGATACAAAAGAATAATGAGCGTTGAAAAAGCAAAATGATCAGCTTAAACTCAAACTGAACAGAAAACTGGAAATGATTATCTTTTTTTGCTGTTTAAACAGTAATTCTTGCATGTACTGTATATCATGCACGCACCATTTAACAGCTGGCTTCAAGACAATCTATCATCGAATGTTGGACAATCCTTTTAGCCTTTTCATGCTTTTTTTCCATGAGGGAGAGGGGGATAGAGTGCTGAGCACGTCATCAGAGGAGAGATTAGAGCAAAGTTATCTACATCTGTGCGCGACCTTTGCCAAACTATTAATCAAAGATTCATTTTCCCTTTCATCACGAGGACTGTTTATTCCTCTAGGAGATGAGAACTTCACTACATCCTTTTACCTCTCTAAGCTCTTCATTTCTGCAGATTTACAACAGCGTAGTGTCAAAGCTCACAACACACTGACATCTCCACTTTGTTCCAAAAACATTAGTCTCTTAATCCTGCGTGTGTGCGCGCATTTGCACATGTGTGTGCAAGTAAGCCTCATTTATTCTCAAAGTTAGGATGGTGAATATATCAAATCTCCACAAGCAGCTTATAGATATTTCAAGATTGCATATCTGCATTTTTACCCACAGGCTGTTGATTAAATGTGAGTCCCACCAAGGATCCTCTGGACTTCCCGAAAGGCTGTTTTAATTTTAATTGCAAATAATCTCCATTGTTGTGAATGTGAAAGGCTCCAAACGGTGGGCATTTTCACCTAAAACCAATATCAGAAAGTAGTGTAGTTTGTTGCCCAAACTCTACTACAACATATTTGTCAATGCCTCACACAAGGGCAATTACCTCCACTGGCCCTGCTCATATGGGGTATTTACAGCCGTCTCAAGGGATGATAGTGCTGATAATGAGGATGCATTCACATTGAGGGAGTTTTATTGACAAGAACAGTTGTGGTTCAGCCCTCTCTCAATTAGTTCTGACGTTATTTTAACAGATCCAGATTAAAATGGTGAATTTTGGAATTCGGCTTTGTCTTGTGCTTATTTTGTCTTCTGTTTTTTTATTGATGTCGTACTCTCCTCTGGTTTCATGTAACTTGGCCCTTTCCTGGTGTTTTCCATTGGTCGGATCTTCTGTCCTGCCTGATTGCTTCCAGCCACCTTCTATGTGTCTTTATACCCTGAGTCTCCCTTTGTCCTGTGCCAGTTTGTCTTGTCCGATGATTTAGACAACTAGCATCATTTCATGTCAAGTCAGGTTTTGTATTTTGATTCCTTGTCCAGCATTATATATATCATAGCAATCCTTTATTAGTTTTACACATAGTTTTTCCTTCTGTGAGGGTGAATTTCTGTTGACACTTTGCTAATTAACAGATTGTCATATTCTGAAGCTCATCTCTGAGTTGTGCATTTAACTTCGAGGTCTAGTTCCATCACAACAATAATGCTAGAGTTCATGAGGATCTGGTTTCAGTGGATCACAATGGAAGAGCTAGTGGTGAGATTTTAAATTTAGCCTGATTTATAAACAAGAGTGTTCAATTCATAACGTGATTAATTTTACAAACTTGTAAATGCCATATACTGTTTTGATAAAGTTCAAAAATGGTCCCAGGCAGAAACAGTCAGGCGATATAGTTAAGATGTAGTGAATTGTTTTTTTTTCATTTACCTGTGCCTATTATTGCTCCTGCTCTCTATTAACCTCCTTATATAGTAACATCAATTTGACATTCACTCTTTATCACTCTAGTTCTACAGAGACAGTATGTCCTTTTACATCCCATTTTATGTTTGCTCATTTCTATCCCTTTCTCGTCCTTTACATCTTTTAGTATTCATGACTTCAGCGTAGTTTACATTCATTTCACCACCCATCCTTTTTGTTTTCCCACCTCTTCCCGTGAGGCTGTAATGTCACTACCAGCCGCTTTAAATGCTGTTTAACCTTATCGCTGTGCTTTATGCATTCTTCATGACTGATGACACAAACCCTCAGTCTCTTACAACGGCAGCTACATGCAGACATCAGTTGTCCCTCTCTGCCTCCCACTCTTTCTTTCTGTCTGTCTCTCTGGATGACATTGTCATATGTCGCAGCCACGCAACGACACATCCC
Source organism: Takifugu flavidus (assembly GCF_003711565.1). Classification (NCBI taxonomy): domain Eukaryota; kingdom Metazoa; phylum Chordata; class Actinopteri; order Tetraodontiformes; family Tetraodontidae; genus Takifugu; species Takifugu flavidus. The sequence goes on along the minus strand of NC_079521.1, from coordinate 14,696,675 downwards.
CCCCCCTGTGCCCAGGTAGGCATGCCACAGCAAAGACAAATGGGGAAGACCAATCATATGACTCAGCTAACCCACATCCCACACACGCCCCGTCGAAGGATACTGACGTCATGGCGCAGATGCGGTGCACTCACCGTGACAATGTCACCTTACGTTCTGCTTAGCTGTTAGCGTCGGACGCGGCTGCTCCTGTTGTTACGGGCCCGACTGCTGGCAACTTTCACTGTGGCAAGGTGAAAGCAATAAAATGAGTGGCAAGTCATCCCAAACTGCCACAAAACCTGCTGCGCATAATAACGGACGTCTAAAAATGGTGTTTGCGTGTGTGTGAGTCCGTGTGGGCGCGGGCGCATGCTGAGGAGATGAGCGCGGTTTCATTTGTGAATATCGCCTTTAATGTGTTTTCATTTGACGACATTGTTCATTAAGCTGCTAATATAAATTTAATCTATTTTAACCCTTTGGTAAAGATTAGAACGGAGTATCAATTTTTATAATGGCCAAATAATGGTGTTTAGCGCGCATTTCTTCTTCCGTTTCATAGTCATGCCATTCATTTAAATTCTATATTAGATGTCAAGAAAGCCGCACAGGCGGCAGCGTTTTCCAAAAAATAAGCCTAAAACAAATGTAATTTACGTTTAGAATGATTCTCGTTTCAGATTTTTATCCTCCTTTTGTGGCGCAGAAGGAGGCCCCTCTCTTGTTTTGGTGTTTCTATTGAATTTGGCTATTGCTATTGTTTGCGTTACAGTTTTTTCTTATCCAAGCCTCTTAAGTATATATAGTTCTTATTTTCACACATCAAATGGACTGTTATGAAAAAGTAATGAATGAATAAATCCCTATGCATGGCTCAATGATTTATAGCTCTGCGTTAGGTCTTCTGTTTACTAGAGAGCCACCTGAAGAATAAAATGCCATTTGTATGGTAAAGTGTGGCAGTGTAATTGCACTTCATCTTCAGGGGCACAACATCAAAGAGAGACCGATACGATCTCATCTCCTGGAATGCAAAACAGAGAGGGTGGTGGCTGCACATGCGCATGCATCTGTTGTGCATGTAGCGGGAATACTAAATAGGGGTAGTAAAAAGCCCTGCAGCCACTGTCAAAATTATCTTTTCCAGCAAGTCCCTGTAGCGCTGCAGCCTGGACTCGGAGTCGTGGCCTGGTGCACAAACCAACCAAACTTTAGCTGCTCAAGTCTGTCCTCGCATCACCACAAACGATATTAGACATTTAAAAACGGATGGTCGAGGCATAGAAAAGACATAATTGGTCCCTCTATTGTTTGTGACTTTGCAGCCAATATCTAACGTGCAGCGAGTATGCCAAGAGGGACTTACCTTCCCTTAAAACAAGTCCGATTTGTAAAAAAATGTATTAAATCCTTTTTTCAAAAAAAGTCTTGGGGATGCTACATTCTGGAGATAAATTCCACACCATTTAACAGGTTCCTACTTGGCCCATTTTCCAGCCTCCCACCCAGACTCTGCTGAAATCTATTAAGCTGGTTTTCTATAATCCTGCTAACAAAAAGACAAATGTGATCTAAAACCTCCTTGGCAGCACTGATGAGTGGAATCAACAGTCATGAATTAAGACTTAACAAATCGGTTACGACAGTGGCTTTGCTTTTTCTGAATTCTGAAACAGTTGCCAGGATACCGCGTTTATAATGCCCACTTTAAAATGTTTAGATTGATTTATCCCATGGTAAGTACAATATATAAGTACAATTATGTGAGTTCTGCCTATTAGACAGTGTGTGTATTCTCATATGGTAAAGAAATTAAGCCGCCTCCTCTTTTAAGAAAAAAATCATCTAATTACACATGCACAAAACAAATCCACATTTTATACACTGTGTACATATATACACGTGTATCAAAGACATTAATAATGCTTGTGATTGGAGAGACTATAAAAATGGTGAGATAAGTTACATAAATTCTTCTGACACAGCCTTCTCCTCTATTTCAACTCTGAAATCCCTCTGTATCTACTGAAAAGATATAAACTCTGCATGACAATGACCAGAATGTTATTACCTCGGGTTCCAAGGGGGATGCAAATATGAACATCAGGCCTGCTCTGAAATGCAGCACAAGCTCCATGTAGTGCACGCAAACATGAACTTATAGCAGACAGGTTGAGCACTGTCACTCAGATGTATCCTAGCCAATCAGCATGTGATGGGATTACTGACTCTGCCCTTGAAAAGTCAAACCCTCTTTGACAAGGTTGCGTTCGAGGGCCCCACACGGTTCCTGGCTGCCACTGGACCCTGAAAAATAGCTTATATATATTCATTTAATGTTTGCGTTGAAATGTTTTTTCCACATGGCCGCCAAATCCGCTCCATGTATAAAAAATACACTGCATGGCTTCCGACATTCATTGCATTGACACTTTCAACAATTTTTTTTAAAAAAACTGTGAATTAATATTCATAGAAAAGCAGGTTATTGTCATTTTATCATCTGCTGCTGGTGGTACTAAAGAACAGCTGGATTTTGGGTAATAGTCATGTGCAGTTAAAAAAATCTTCCAATTCATCCAGATTTTGTATCTCACCATTTCACTTTGCAGTGTTCTGTTTTTGGACTCAGACCGAAGAGCATCACTAAAATGTGACATTCAAGAGTGAGGCATCACAGCTGCCTAATTGTACATAGCTGAATGTAATCCCTATTCCATTAGGCCTTAGAGCCATACACACACCAGTTGCACTCCACTTTCAGGATACCAGCATTTCATTCTGGAATAATGACACGTTGCATCATTTCTTCAGAATGGTTTTGGCTCACTGATGTGTCAGGCTGTATTATATATGTCTGTTAAAGTTTCCAGTGTAATCAATACTTCTTCTAAAAAGATTACCCACACATCAGTGGCTGTAGCCACAGTTGACTATGGGGTTGACAGGGATACAAAGTCAATGGAGAGCAAAGTTTTAAAGCCGCATCACGAGTCATTTCTCAAACAAGCTATTCTTTGAACTAAGGGCTTGCGCAGGTGCTGCATTCATGTGTACAGTTATATTGAATTAATGGCAAAACTGCTTAGAGTGGCAGCAAAATGCCCTCTGTATCGTCATGTCTAATTTGAGTCACTGACCTCGACCCTCTCATGGTCGGGAGTCTGTGGCCTTTGGAGAAATGCAAATTCAGGAAAATGTTAATATAATTTGAAAATATAGCGCACATCGACCTCAATGTAGATGTCTGGTGTGAGCCTGCCATGTGATTGGCATGTAAATCTACATAATTTGGTACAAAACTAGCGGTTTTTCATTTATTGTCTGAGTGCGCATTTCCCCATTTCCTATTATGTTTACTGACAGATGATCCGTGATTTCATTTATTTTCTATTGTGGAGTTGGGCTGTTTTGTGGTAAAGATAAATGCAGCCATCACCATCAGCACGTTTGCACACTGGCCGAGTTACACTGACCGCTACCATTTTTATTAAATCACTATTGACATTGTCCCATTCTCTGTTATTCTCCGGGGGCTGTTTTAGGTGTCTCCCTCAATCAACCCATCCTGTGGTCCAAGGAAACTGCTTTAAAAGGCAACATAGACCGAAGGTGTCGCCAGTTCAAGCAAACAGATCTCTCCAGCACCGGCAGAGGAACTTAACACCAGTAATTCTTCCAAACTGGCCCTGGCTGGATAAGAGGCCACGTCTGCAACAGAGCACCTCTGCTTTCAGCAGATAGGGAAACGAGGATTACTACCATCCAAACACCTGGCCTCTCATTGTTGGCAGAGCAGCTATAAATCAGCTGAGGTCCCTGTTTACCGCGCTCCCTCACTTTCATTCCCGTCCTATACAGCCATTCACTTTAGATTGGTGTATTGAGTTTGCACTTGAATTGAACCTATTAAGTACGGCTTCGATCTGAAAGTGTCCAGTGTTCCATTTTCTCTGTTGTGGACTTCGCTATATACAGAAATTGCAGCCGGTAATGAGGATTCACTCTCCATTAACAGTAAAGTGTTTTTCTGCATGAAGTTATAGTGTTTTAAGAAGTTCAACTCTTGACCCATCATAATATTTCATTCCCTTATTCTTAACCAGGAATCGTCCTTCAGTGGGATGGATGTCATTCACCTTTCAACCTCTCTGATGCTTCCCATTTCTAGGATAAGTTTTAATATGCTTTAATGCTGAGGATGACCGCTCGACAGAAGCAGTGGACACAGTGGTGTCTCCAGCCAAATCTGTCTCTTCTCCTTCAGCCATCGTGGATTAAGAAACACCGATAGCAGCGCTGGCTGTTGATCGCGGATCTCCGGGTTTAGTTTCCGGTTCTCACATGTGTTAATCCAATCACAGGACACGGATGTGTCACGTTTAACGTAAGACTTTCTAGCTGGCCATGTGGTCGCAGAAACTGACCTTGTCTGTTCACAAACAGCACAAGGAGCCCACTCTGGATCCAGAAGGCCTCAGGTAGATTTCATCAAACCCGAAAACAAGCTAGCTGAAATAAACCACAAAACTCAACCTGATATACCGCACTGCAAGCAGTCTAACCAAGTGGATATGATGTATGACATGAAGAGAATTGACTATGTGGAGAGTAATTTTATTTACATCTTAATCAATGTACTTTCTTCAGTATGTTTAGCCCAGTAGAAAAGGCCTTGCTGGTCCAAAAAATAGGGTGACATATGTAAACATATGTTCCAAGGGTCAAGGATTTATAATGGCACACCGAGACTGTTCTGGGAACATGTGCTAGGGGAGTATTGACATGTAGAAGGTGGTATTTAGCACTGGCTGAGGTCTAAACTCTCGGAGGATTTCTCTACACTTTAGACCTGAGGAGTGAAAAGATTCCAACCAGGGTTATTTATGATAGACGGGAGTGAATGGTTTCTTGCCCTTGTGCTCATAGTGAATGTAAGCTGCCACAAATTCATCCACTACACTTTATTTGTACATATTTCCTTTGAAGGTTACACACATAATGATTAGCTATAGCTACAATGTCAATAGGGTGCTGAAATCTGTCACTACATGCAGGAATACATCCCAGAGTCCAAAGTGGATTTCACAGCCTGGACAGGTCACCAGTTTGTCCCAGGACACACATACATGCACAGTGCAATGTGCACATTTTTGTGATGTGGGAGGAAACTGTTGGAAACCCACATACTAGGTGAACTTTGTTGCCAATTTGTCCCAGGCTATTATCCTCTTCTTCCTGTGTTCTCATAGTCAACCTGACAGTTGATAAATGAAACGCTTTCAGTGTCGCTGTACACAGAACACACAAATAGAAGAAAACACATCAGCTGTACGCAACACGTCGTCCTTTTGTCTAAAGAAAGCGGAGTTTTCCATGGCGACAAGAGGTACTTGAATTGTAAAACATCTCTCTAATTAAAATAATAAATCACAACAGAAATGCTAATAGATGCGGCTACATTAAGATACTTAATGTCCGACTACGGTGCTTAATGCAGCAGTCTGAGCACTTCACGGCCATGGTAAGGGTAAATCGATAAAAGCTGCATTTATAATTAAAGTGAGCGTGGGGCAACTGTAGATCGGAGGTGATGCAATGACTGGGTGAAGGAGAGTACACGTTAAACCAACCTAGACACACCAGTTAATGCAGAACCTATGACCATTGTGGTTATTTCTCATGCTGGGTGAGACCCTACCCACTTAGCTGAAGCCTGACTTGTGTAGAAATAAAAAAAACAGGCTCACATGTATAATTTTCAGCGCTACTTGCAGGTCTTTTTCCACACTAGACATCCACAATTGTACTCTTGCTATGCTGCATGGACGCATTGTCATGTGTATCGATTTTAAAATCAATAGTAAATGATAAAAACTAAGTGGACTATACAACACAGCAGAAAGTGTATCTGACTGTCGGGCCATGATCATTAAGGAGGTCCTTGCGAAGGTTGGCTCACATGTCCTTGCAGCCTCCAAATCCAGTCCTAAGGTGAATCTCACAGTTCAGAATCAAAGCTGTTGCTGTTTCAGTCTGTCACATGCACTTCAACCGCTCATTGTAACTCCAGACACAAATGTATGGCACCTATGGATAAAAGCAAGAAAAAATAACTCAGACTGCACATTACAGGACCTCAGAGCGCTCTCAAAGCGTCAATAATACTAAAGAGTGTACTCCTTTAGTGCACATGTTAGTTTCCATCAGTTTTCAAACAGGAATGCATCTCAAACATGGCTGAATGCTTCTAATGTGAGTGCACGTTGTGTAGGACCGAATGCTTGTATTTTGGACAAGCTCTCCCTCCGATTTCAATTTGGAACCAGATTAACGTGTTCCACATAATGGACAACAAGTTTAGCTAGCCACGGCTGAAATGCTTTGGCCTCAGTTCATGCTTGGCACTGAAAAGAAGAATATTTGAACTGCGGAATCCATAAACCAGCGAGCTGGTGGCACACTGTGTTTGCATTCGACTGGAGAGAGGACACAAAAGGACTGACGGTTTTCCAAGGCCGACACACATGTTCACAATATTAAGCCACAAAAAATAAACATCGGTAAACTAATCCATTCCAACGTTGTGCAGCCTGATATTGATCTACCTCGAGCGGCTTCAGTCTCAGTGACCCCAGTCAGCTGTATTTATGGGAAATGTGTAGGTGTAATTAGTTTGATACCCATAATACTAATAATAATAATCCCACAGAAATTTCCTAGGATTGCTCAATCCAATTATTTATTTTAACAAAGAACTTTTAAAATAATGATGCATCTAAGATAGCCTTTGTCCTTCCAGGACATACGTTTGAAGAAAGTGCAATAGAATTCAGATAGGCATGAGAAATAAGATGCACAGTAGGGGTCAAGGCTCTGAATGTCCGACTCAGTCTAATGGTAAATCCACTTTAATGAGAAGTGCTCGTGAAGGTAGGTGGTGCTAATCTGAGAAGAAGGGACGGATGGGAAAGTCAAGGGTCATGCGTGCATTCTTGCTCTTTGTTCATCATTAACATCGAGGTACAGGCTTCTGTGCTTGAATTATGCCGCAGGCACGAGGAGGAGACTTATTTCTGTCTGCTTAACATCTCCACTTACCAGGGTCTTTGGCTAAACTGTGTGTTTCTGGTGGAGGAATGTTGAACTTGAGAGACGTCCTCCTTTGCTCTACTAAAGCAAAGTTTCCCTGGTTCCCAGAGCGTTCCTTCACCACCATTTTGATGTAGAATAAATCCCATAGAAAAAGTCTCTTGTGTTAGATACTTGTACTTTTACATGATTGCACTGTAAAAAATACATTTTAAAAGCCAGTTTTCATTTTCCTAAATTTATAAGACTAAATCTGGGCTTGGATGCATAAAGGAAGGTTCAGAAGAAATTATTTAGCTTATTAAAATGATGTCATTCCATGTACTTTGCACTTTTGCGTGAGAAATTCTCCACACCAGCAAAGTCTTTTATTTTTCTACAACCTGTTAAGACGTTGTAAATTGTCAAAAACAGGAAATTTAGTAGCTCAGAGTAATTATGCACAGCTGTTTTTATGGGTAGATAATTAATGTATACTGTTGTGTGTATTTATGTGCGTGATTTTCCTTTTTTTTTCACCCCTTCTTGCTGCTGCCGTTGATGACGGTGACAATTTCCACATCCAGAGCCTGCAATCTGTGAAGGTGCAACAAGATGAGGGTTGCAGATTAAACACAACCGTAGCGCAGCTGGCTTTTAAAGAACGTGGGAGATGAAACGCTGGCTGGTTTCATTCATCTTCATCTAACACACGACTATAATCGAGGGATTAAGAGCAGGCTATTAGTATTCTCATGTGGACATGCGTTATTAACTGCATGTAACGCAGATATGTGCCTACAGCCAAGAGTGCTATTTATGTAGTTTGTATTATTTTTGTAAGGTACACAGGAGAAGAAGATTAGTTTATTTTTGGATTATTCTTTATCAAATTCACCTCTCCACTGAACCCATCTCAGAGGAGCAGCCTACTTAACTCCAAAGACATAAATCAGCATTTATGAAAATTATTTGCATTATTTATGTTGTTATTGCTGTTATCACACATTTAGAAGTGGGGAAAAAAATCTCAATGTATGAAACTTGAGGGGAAAAAATTCAGGATTAATTTAGGATTTTAGGAAAGTGCTGATGCAACATGTTTTTTTTTAACCTTCCATCTTTTTAACACAGTTCAGACATCAATCAACTGTTAGCTCAGCTAGATTAAACAGCACATCAATAGAAATTAGTCTATGCTTATATGTGAGTTCTGTTTTTGGCTATAGATTACGTACCAAAATACTCATTTTACTGGCATAGTGGGGACATTTTTGTTGGGTTAAGGTTGGGCCTAGGGTTAGGGGGGGTCAGTTGGGAGTGCTAAGGTTAGGGTAAGGGGCTGGGTAATGGATTATGTCAACATAAGTCCCCGAAATGTTAGGTGTGTGTTAGTGTTAGCGTGTTTTCATCCCACCCCAGCAGTTTCCAGGGGTTATCAGTTACAAACTGCTTATCAAATCATGTTGCAGTCAGCAGCAACACTTTTAGACTAGTAGAATCACTAAAAAAAAAACATGAAAAAAAAAAACATGGTGTAGGGCTGCACTTGACATTTGTTTTCAAGTTGTTGTTTTTTTATAAAGCGTTCTCCTACCCTCCTACACCAGTGCTCCCACAACTCCTCCAAACTGGTGGTGTGCCTCCCGTCTGCTGTTGTGTTTGCAGGAGAGTCGTGTGGCTGGCCTGCAGGACTCTCTCTGCAGCGCTTCTTTGTTGCTACCTCATTTGAAAAACACATGTTAATAATATGCACGTAGCATCCTGGTGTGCCGTCGTACACACACCAGGACAATGCTGCCGGGCCTGCTTCAGCTTCGACACGCTGATGTTAACCAACAAGTTGTCTTTGTGTGCGGCCCCTGACCGGCCCTTGTCTGTTGACTCCAGTTTGCCTATCCTCAGTGTTTGTATATCAAAAAACATGTTTCCGTGCTTTTTTTGTCCAGATGAAGAATAACTGGGTGAATAGACACAGACAACGACGTGAGGATGACAAAAGGAAATGGGCAGATTCTGCTTTCGTTACACTTCTTGGTGTCCAGCTTCTGAGGTCCTGGTTTCCTACATAAGTCGTGTGTGTCCCCAGCTCCTCTGGCTGCCTCTTTGTTTTTTCTGATCCTGCAAAAATGATTCACAAGTGTAACATGAGCTGAAAAAAAAGCAGCCACCCATCCCTGCCCCCTCGCCATGCGTATGCATCATTAAAGTGTGAAGAGAAAACTGCAATAATAAAATGGATCTCACCCTATGCTCCTGTAAGCATTTGGAAGATAAAAATAAAGCACAAGCACACACTGAAAAATAAGCAGTTTAAAGAATTCATTTTGTTGTTGCCACCCTACAGCCCTCCCCTTGTTTCCTACTGTTTTCTTGTGTCTCCATCATAAAATCTTGACAAATATCACACTGTGATTTGAGTCCTCCTCTTCTGAGTCCTTGCAAAAGGCTGAGGGAGAGGGTCCATAAATAACTAAACAGATGGCAAAAAAACAGACAATACAAGATGCAGCGATGACATCAATTTAATGTATCAAAGGCATACTACAGCACTTTGCCACATCAAAAAAGGAACTTGGCCTTAAATTAGGTTTTAAAAGATATCTGAACATGTTCATCCTTAAGGCAAACCATCTATCAGCAACAGTATGACTAAGAGAGTATTTTTGAACAATTTCACTTTATTTTCAAACTACAAAGTCCATTGCAAGCATTGCTAAATTCTGCACTCTCCATTTGCTCTGTCCTCAATATCTGCTTATCCAGAAGCAGATCTGCCCCCCGATCAAAAGACCAGACCCATGGTGATTAAAATCAAATCAAATTTATTTAGAGCCCAAATACAATGTTCAGAAAATGTTCAGAAGGAGCCTCAGATGGCTCTGCACAATTGTGACATCCTTCATCCTCAGACCCTCAAACTGGGTCAGGGACAACTTTCAAAACCCTCTTTCCTCCTGGAAGATGTCTGTCTCCAGGACGACCATGTGGTCTGCCTCTTTTGAGTCAGTCAAACCCTAATCCAGTTCTTGTTCAAGGATGGGTGCAGACTGGATTCTTTATGCATCATTAAACTGTGATCAACATTAACAAATACTACGAATAACCTTGCTTCTTATAGAGAAGCTGTTTCCATCAAACAAATACTCCATGAAAAGAACCCATTTAAATGTGTCACTGGTGAAGTACAATCGGCTGCCGTGTAAAAAAGCCAGCATATCAAGAAACATATAAGATGTGACCTGATGTAAACATGAGAATGAAATAAAAAAACCCACCAAAACCAGTGGCTAAAATCAGCACTAAGAAGAGCTTGGCGTGCGCCCGTAGAGGCAGGTTATGTGCGCTGACATTGTTGAAAGTGAAAATGGATTTGTGACTTGTGAGGCTTGTTAGGAGCCTTTGCAAAAAAACATATCCATTAAACACAACAGGAACCACGTCTACACTCGTAAAAGGGGAATCTGAAAAGGTCATATTCAGGTATAATTATAGGAATTTATAGTTTGGAGGTTCAAAATTTCTCACTCACAGAACAATACTGTGAATAACACATTTCTAATACAAAAAACGTATTTGTTATTTATGCATTTAGTGACATTTGGCACTGAAATGAAATGTGTGTAATAATAATAATAATAATAATAATAATAATAATAATAATAATAATAATAATGTAGCTTTATTCTGCAGAATTTTATTCTAACACATTTAGATTAAACAAGCACTGATCAGGACACATGTTGCAACGGTTGTCTCTAGCTGATTCATACATTTCCTGATGCTGAACAGATCCATGCAAAGTCTGTGGCCGCGGTAACGGGCGTGTCAGGCCCGTAGTTGGTGACGTTCTATGGTACATTAGCGACGGACACAGTTTTTGGCGAATAAGAATGTGTCTTCGCTGGTCAGATTGTGCAGGAAATCCACATTTTGTTGGAGGGAAAACAACAAACCCAGCACAGTTAGCAGAACACGTTGCTCGGTAGTCGGCCATAGCTCTCATCACCGTTGTTGTTCCCAGGTGCTACCTGTATCTGAAAGAGTAACAAGCCTGTACCGCTCCCTGTTTACACAAGAGATGAAAACACAACATTTTCAATACTTTTCCCGTTGGAGTCCTGTTTCAAAAGATTGCAGATTCAGGCAGTCCCAGTACCATTCTCGTGTAAACGGACCCTTGCCATTTTGGCAAGGTTATTGGTTAATGTGGTTATTGTGTAAACAGGTTCTTTATGGTTTTGATGGTTTTGTGTAAATGGGCTCTTTATGGTTTTGAGGGCCTACAAAGACTTGCAGAAGATCTGATGAGGCTTCGATGACAGGACAACATTTTCGGATGAAAACGCAAAACATGCATTTTGTTTCATCTGGCCATTTACAATAGAATGCCGGAAAACGGAGTGATAAACGGGATCAGGCATAGAGCAATTCGAAAACGAAGAAATTCCGGTTATTTCATGCAGGCACTCCAGGCCATACGCTGGAGGTGAAGAAAAATATTGAGAGTAGAAGAAGAACCATAGCAACAATAACTCCCAATACACATTCTCTGCAATTGTTTTAGTCTTGCTCATAGAAACAACTGCACTTGTCATCGGGCCACTGCAAAACCTTGTTGCTCACCATTACTACTGCCAATGTTCACTGTGACCACATGCTTTCTCCACAGAGAAAAGTCTCTCTGCACATATGCATGTCTGGTTCATTACCGCCTCCTACTGGCCTGGCATGTGCGGCCTGAGGCAGTTGGCTTGCCGCACATCAGTGCGATATGCATCTCGGTGCAGGTATGGCACCACTCTATAGATGGGATGGAGACTTTGTCTTCCCTCATTCATCAGTTTTGATATCTGCTGCTGTGTGTGTGAGTGTGTGTGTGTGTGTGTGTGTGTGGGGGGGGGGGGGGGGGTGATTTGCATGTAAAAGACAGGATAAAAACTATAGAAGTGCGAGAAAAAAAATTGGGGGAAGCAGACAAGGTGGGTGGTGGATCGGATTACTCCTGTGCTGGTTTGGGGAAAAAAAGGGTTTTGCTTCCAATCAGAGGGTAGATCTTCTGCAAATTTCTTGAAAGGCTGTCATATGAATAACAATCAGTGGAAGGTTTCTTTTCTTTGCATGTTTTGCCGTTATAGCCAGCATCACATCCCAACTTGCATAGCTTTAGAGATGCTGTAATCCATGTCCGCTTTGTTCTGATACGGTAGATGGTAAAAAGGTATGGTAGGTGCAATGGCTTCCTATTGTGCTGATGGATTAGTACAAACTATGACTGTGGATCTCTCAGTCAATTGTGCTGGTTGTGAGGGTCTTTTCTTTCTCCTGGGATTCACTCCTGTATCATTCAGACAAAGCCAAGTATTTCTACAAGGAGCTGTTGAGGATCAGATCAGACGTAAAAGGAGATTGAGTATTGGATTTGCATCTTGAGGGAGCTTACATTGTTACTCCACAAACATTCGAAATGCTAAAATATTGACTTAATAAATAGGTTTTTGATACACACATATATTTGTGGTTGCCATGTTGTCACAGGTGCCGTGTCACTCTTGCACTGCGGTGTCACGCACATTTAATGGGTGTGCGAGTGTCTGTCAGTCATCACGTCCGCCCAGTGACACACAGGCTGAGTGAAGTGACTGTGGACCAGATGGACCCTGACACGGATGACTTGTTCAAGTGGAGCATTATCAGACCACCCACTCCGACTGCGAGGGATAAGCGTATTAGGAGGCAGGGGGTCCACGGGGACCATGGAGGCACTTCAGAGTAATAAACTCATCGGGGGGAGAGAGATGGATACACCTGTTCTCTACAGGGTAACTGAGAGGAGAGAGACAAAGAGAACAGAAGGAGGAGAGGTCGCTAGGATGTACAGACTGAAAGGAGGAGACAGCATGTGAAGAGGGAGGAAAACGCTGTTGGGAGTGTGTACCGCTAAATAATGAGTTCCTCTGACTCCCCAGCAACATGAGCAACACTGAGCGCCATGCAGTATTATGAAATACTGCAATAGCAACCACCTGTTCCCATGGTCCTGCTGAATGTTATTACTTTAACATTCAAATTGCAACACAACTCTAAAATGGGCATTGTGGTTTCCTCCTAAATTCAAGAGGCAAGAGTAGGTATCATCAGAAAGGGTACAAAAATATAAAAATAGCCAAATGTTACTGTTCCTGAAAATGAATTTACTCCCTGAGAGCAGAAGCTAATAACTGTAGCGAAATTGATAATGTTTAGTAACTCACCCAAGAGATAAAGGGGGTGAGACTGCAACCACTTAGAAGCAAAATTGAGTTGAGTTCAAGTGAAGCCAACACATCAAAGAGAAAAAACAAAATCCTCTTTTCCAATCCCCAATCTCAAATGAAACGACAGCCACTGAGTAAAGTGTGACAATGAAGAATTCATTAGAACTCAACACCAAACTGGTCTGATATGACAAACAGTATCACTTGTTTTCCTTCTTCTTCTCTGAATCCTTCAAAAGTGATTATATCGGTAGAGTTAGAATGTTATGTGCAGTAGTTTGCTAGCTTAAAACTACAAAGGCAGACAATCTTGTAATGGAGGTAAAGTGCACAAAAAATTAGTACCAGTGTGACTGTAAATTAACATAGAACACTATTGCGCAGAGGCAACATTTATAGGGAGTTAGAAAAAATATCAAAGAGAGAGAGAAAGAGAGAGAGAAATCCACAGTAAGTTCAAAGATAGCCAAATATAGACATCAGGTCACCTATATAGAATCGGTAGATAGTTTTTAACAATTATACCTCACCACTCTTGAATTTCCAGAAATAATGACCTATAATGAACTGGTCTCCTCTATGGAAAGTCATTTTGACCCATTTTGATGTAAAGGAGGAGGATGTTTCGTATTAAATAAAGACATGAAGTGAACGCGGGACAGTCGCTCGGCATTTTCATCCACTGTCATCATTAGTGAGCAAAGATCAATAAGATATTTTGTTTTCTCTGTTAAAGAAGAACTGAACATATGCCTTATTTTATTGATGTATTCTGAGCTGGAGGGGCTTGATGCATGGACCAATATGAGGGCACGAAGAAATCGTGTGACAACTGTATAACAGAGAGTAATACAAAATATGAAATGCATAAATATATGAAATTGCGACTCCCTGTAGAGCTGTAGGCCATTATTTTTCTCACATACAGCAGTGATAAATGTTTCTTAGGGATGCTGTGTTGTGTTGTGTTGGCATTTATAGCTTCTACCAGAAGAGAAGCGTTTACATCCAGGATGTGACATTTACGCAGTAATCCTTCCTGTCCATTTCCCTCAGTACGGTGTGTGTGTGGTGTGTCTGCTTAAGTCCTGAAATGGGACCAAGTTGATTTTTTTGTTTTTTTTTTAAATGTGTGCTGCAGGCTGTCGGTGCCCTGTTTGGTGGCTGACCCAAGCAGGCAATAATGGACACTTAGAGCAGGCTGAATTGTGTCTCTGTATGGTTAGCTGAGCAGTTCTTGAGTCAGGATGCATTTCCTGGTCTGGCACAGGAAGCACATCGTCTGCTGTGCATTTCTGGTCACAACAGATGGGAAATCTGCCTTCCTGGACAAAAGGAGACATTGTGGTCGAGGGCACCGATCAGAGGGGGGCTCTCCTGAAGTCTAGGGTCATTGTCTAAAGGCGTTTTTAAGCATCCAACCTCCGTATCTTCAAGAAAGAGTCAATATTCACTCTTTTAGCTGCTGTTTGTCATTTAAACAAAGAGGAAACTTTCATTTTAGCTGCAGATTGAGAATCATTAATATTGATAAAAAGTCAGCTCTGACCTGTTCCATGTTTCTGAGGCAGATGATGTGCGTTATCTGCAAATATGGAGCGTATAGAATGGGCCCCTGTTGGGTAGGAGGGCCGTGTGGTTCTTTGAAGACCAGGTGCTTGATTTAGTTTCTGCTACTTCCTATATGCATCATAAATACTGTATAGAATCCAAATAATGCAAGTATTCATAATGCTCTGTCTCATTCCCTTGTGACTTCAGATGTAAAACATAATTATTTAAACTGCTCAAGGAACATTCTGAATAATGATAATTTCTATTAGACTTAATACTTCAGACCAAACACTCCAAGGCTAAAAAAGACAACCTTCACTCATAAGTGTTAATGAATAATTAGCTCTGTTTCATCATGGCTCCTGTATCACTTCATGCATTCTTTTAAACACTTTTTCCTCTCTAAATATTTTCCGCATTAAGCGCTCATAGCGGCAAATGCTCATTATCCACCCTGATGTTTAAAGCTTTGAGATATTTTAAAAGCCGCTCGAGACTCGAAACCAGTGACTTCAAAAAAAGTGAACAGAAGGCCCTTGTGTTTCCTCAAGATAAGATTAGTTTTTGAACGTTACTATTGCCGCAAAATTATTTTAAAAAATGAAATGAAAATGTGGCATATGTCTGCTAGTGTACCTTTCAAATGGAAGGCTAACATATAAAAGCTAATCTCTGTCAGAGAGACAATTGGAGCTGCTGGTCTCATCTCATGTCACAGCATGATGCTCAGCTCTGCAGGTGAGAGGAAAGGTAATTATTTGCACATCAGGGTGAATAAAAGACATGCTGCAGGCATAACTATCTACCGGTCTTACTATATCCTGTGTAAAGTCTCAGCTGGCCAGACATGATTTAGCTCTGTGGGAGCAAGTCGTGATACTACAAAGCTATAGGAGATGATCACAATTTTTTTCAATTCTTTTCGTGTTCTCTGCGTGTACCCGGACACTCCAGTAGAAAAATGGTATAGGCACAGTAGTAGAATTATAGCTCAACAATTTGCTGTTAGATTCACCATCAATATAAATCTGATGAATTTAAAGCTTTTACATGTCTTATAGAAATTCAGTTTAAGCCCATTTGTGTTTTCAGGTGTTCAAATTTGCCATTGAATATATTTAAACATCCAGTGGTCCTGATGAAACATTTGTATCAATCTCCACAGCTGAGCATTTGCACAAATGAATAAAAGTTCAGTAAAGGAGAAAGAGAAAAATTCTTATTTTAGGCGCCAACAAATATCATTTTGAATAACTCTGTATAACATTCATCAGATGAGTAACAATCAATGTTTAATGAGGTCAAAAGCATTTTAAATAACCCAGAAACAATTAAAGTAATAAAAAAGCAAAAAAAACCCTCCACCCCACATCAATAATTCCAAACCAGGAAAAACATCATGAAAAAAAGCTCATTTCTCAGTCAAGATATTTCATTTGCTGAACATCAGAGAGAAAAAAAGAAAACTTAGAATGGGTTCAAGAACAAAGAGGCAGTGCCCGTGTCTCATGAAAAGATGTACGGAACAAGCCCGAAATGTGAAAAATGAGGCTGAACAAAAGGAGGAAATAGTGAAATGTCACAGGGACAGCAGGCAGCTGCAGAGTCATCGTCTTTAAGCATTCTCTTTTTTTTTTAGCTGGACAGATTTTACAGGAAGAAGTGAAGGAAGCACATGCTAAGTGGAATTTTTGCACCGTTTGAAACAATTTCTGAAGCATATTGTACTTTTTTTACGCAGCTTGAGGGGGACACGTGCAAATCAGGGTGTGAGGAAAAAAGAGGTTGAGAATTCAGAATTGGGTGAAACAGTTTGAGTGGGCTCCCTTATCACCACCCACAGAAAATGTCATTCCCATTAGATTGAAATTTAATTTACAAAACTGTGTTTTAATCCGCCAGCCCATTCCAAATGCACTTCCTGTCAGTGCATTTCCTGAGTGCCATTTAATTGAGCTAATGAAAAAAGCTGCTAATGGTGGGTTTTATCTCTGGCAGCACCGGTGACATTTCTTAGAGGCAGGTATTCTTATTCTCCATGTTAAGCATTTCTATAGCTGGGACTTAAAAAGAACCGAGGAAAAATAAATTTGTTGTCCAGGAAACGACTGTGGGTCATATGGAAACTGGATAATACAGCAAAGAGAACTTTGGTGAAGCGCTTTTGTAGACACAAGTAATCATATTTTGCATTAGATCTGCTTGGTTTTGTTGCCATATTTCATCTCGAGTTGGATAATTCTTGCACCTCCCACACATATTTGTACTTCTATCTTTGTAAGGACCTGTGTTGACATAATGGATCCCACAACCCCTTACCATCATCAGGACATGCCTCACCCCAACTCATGATTGACCTAAACTCAATTCCAACATTGACCTTGAGTACTGGTCTTAAATTGTGAGGACCAACCAAACTGTCCCCACTTAAAAAAATAAATCTCCAATTTGCTGACGAAAGTCTCATTGTGGTCCTCATTATGTTACATGTACACAAAAACACACACAGTCAGAACTTCAGAGGGCTCCATTTTAAAATATGCATTTCCTTTAAAAAAAACAAACAAACACACACAACCCCGCCTGATGTGTAGATAGCGGGGTGACATTTCATACTGGTCCGCTATCAATGCCTTGACATTAGTACATCAAATCTGCTGTGGAATAACAAGCTTTGGTCACTATCGGACTAATGGAGGCTTCTGACGCTGCTGTCATTCTGTCCCGTCAGACAGAAAGGTCACAGTGAAAGTCAAAGAGGTTGATACCCACGATTCCACTGATGGGGCTACGAGATAACACCGAGCTGACACTCTGAGAAAGAACGGTGGAGGAGTAAACAGGTAAATTGTGGTGACTCCTCCCAAGTCGGGCATTTAATGAATAATATCTAAATATTCAGACATTTTATAGCCTGTTTCCACTTAATTCCCATTTTGTAGTGTTGCCATGATCAGATATGCTGTTTTCTGATATTACAGTGAAACATGGGCTTTTATGGAAGTGATGACATGTTTGAGGCTTTTCAGAGATTAAAAAAAGCTGATATTCCTTCCATAAACTGTATTATTTATAAATCATGTTCACTTTGCCTCGTAAAAAATCAGGTCAAGCCCAAAGGTGATCGATTTTCCACGTGGTCCCTAAAATCATGCGGTGCAACCAAATCTCTGCCCTCTCCACGTCAGAATCAACATGCACCGTTGCCCTGATTACATTTCCATGCACTCCCGAAAGGCCAAAAAAACAATCTTTAATTTCGGATGATTCTATTGAAATTCCACCTACGCCAATTTCAAATGATGCTGTCGGGTTTGTGTGTGTGTGTGTGTGTGTGCGTCTGTGTGTGTGCATTGTCTCTGTGTGTGCGTGTTTTTGACGGATGACCTAACTGAAAAGTGCAGCCCACCCTCCAGCCGGGAGGCGCGGTCCGCCCAACGCACGCTTCCCTTTATTGTAAACAACAATGAAGTGTGATATTTGAAAAAACACAGATGCGCCACCGGTGAACTCGGAGCCACCAATCATTTGTAGTCTGCACCCGACGCGCCTTTTGAATCCCTCCTTCTCTCCCCACCTCTTCAAAATCATTGGCTGCCGGAGGAGTAGCGACAATGTTTAATGCACCATGCGGTGTCCGGAGTTCAGTCAGTGAGAGAAAGCCCACAGTGCGCACCGGATCGTTGGACGTGCTGATAATACCAAACAACCGCTGTGCGTATTTGTCGAAGAGACAAAAGTACCGATCTGACTGCTTTAGAGACACTTTGTTTTGGATTGTGTGTGAGACGCTGACCCGACCGCCTTCTGCGTGGCTGTCTCTGCTTCTTCATATCCGAGGACTTTGACTCGGACGGCGGACAAGGACAAAAATGCCACGCCGGGCATCCGTCACTCAGCGCAGCGTCGGACTGGAGGGGAAAGCATTAATCCCATATTAAGTATCCACATCGGATATATTTCGCAGCACGCCGGGAATTGTTTTCTCATCACTGAGTTCTCTGCCAACAGTTTTCTCTCCTGACGCGCGGTGACTCACTGCAGGCAGAACGCAAGCCGTTGCATCCTAATCAGGCAGCGGAGGACTTCAGCTCATTGACATTACAGTCATACTTTTCTGGAGCACTTTTTTTTTTTCAGTTTCCACTGCTCTGCACTGTAGTCTGCGTGTGCATTTGAATCTTGCAGCTTTTTCTCCAGCAGAAAGGAGAGAGATAACCTGCGGACGGCTCCCGAAGCGCACCGGGGGACGGAAAGTCTCCCTGGACGCGCGTGGAACTGAGCGTTTCCACTTTGGCCGTTGGAGGTTTTTTGGACTATTGCAACAGTTTCTTCGAGTAAGTTATCCAAAATCTTTCCTTTCCTCTTTTCTGGCGTGAAGCTCAGATTGTCAGTTGTGTCTTTGAACGCAACAGTCTCTTTTGTGGACCGCTGAATGTTGCGGGGAGAGCATCAGCGGAGGCAGGGAGAATTACGCGGCAGCACTGAGATGTTGGCAGCTCATTTCCGAATTTTATAAGGCTTATTGTGAATATCCGGATTATGCGGATTGGTTAATGCGTGTAAGAGGCTCATTTTTACACTTATTCAAATAGCCGCAACAATAGGTCGTTTTCAGTTGTGTGACTGCAGCGTTGCCCTGATACTAAAGTTACCCTATTGCGTTTTCAGTCAACATTCTCAGGATGGTTAAATAGGCTTTAGAGTCAGATCTTGTCTGAAAATGAATGTTAGATTTTAACTACACAGTAATCGACGTAACCACACCGGCAGGGAGATTCATATTGGAGCTGCTGGGGGTGTCTTTTCAAGGTTAACTTACTGACATGCTGTCCAGTGCAGATGAATTACACATAAGCCGTTTCATTTATGCCGCACTGGTGGATTTGATGTCTTACTGGTAACATTGCCGTAATCTATAATTTTATGTGCAAGAGTCTCTACTACATATGCATGGTAACACATGTATCCTGTTCTCTCTATTCCTTCCTAGGTGATAGGACTGAACACTTACAATGAGTATTCTGTTTGGAGGCTTGATCGCGATTATTGCTCAGATGAGTCCGGGCACTCAGCTGAATATAAATTAGGCGTTCAGCACCACAGATTGCCGGGAGAGGAAGAGGAAGAGAGACGTGGAGCAAAGACAATCCAAAGGGGGAAGGGGAAAAAAGACGAATGCTAGGGCCTCACATGATGAACAGGACTCTTTATTTAATCCAGAGGAATAGAAATACTACATTTGAAGAAAATATCAACAGGTCAAAGGAAGAGTAAATACGACACACGACAGCAGCCTTTACTGAGTGGGGATGTATCTTTCTATTTTCTTTTTCTTTCTCCTGTGGGCTCATGCCCTGACATTAAAAAACTTGAATTACTCTGTCCCGGAGGAGCAAGGTCCAGGGACAGTGATTGGGAACATTGCCAAAGATGCCAGACTAGGACCTGAGCAGATCGGACCGGGAGGTCAGGGTAAAAAAACCAACTTCAGGGTGCTGGAGAACTCTGCTCCGCATCTAATCGACGTGGACCCACAAAGCGGACTGTTGTTCACGAAGCAGCGTATCGACAGGGAAATGCTGTGTAAGAGGAACCCCAAGTGCCAGCTCTCTATGGAGGTGTTCGCCAATGACAAGGAAATCTGCATGATCAAAATAGATATTCAGGACATCAACGACAACTCGCCTACTTTTCCCTCGGACCAGATTGATATTGACATTTCTGAAAATGCAGTGCCAGGAACACGCTTCCCCCTGACCAGTGCACATGACCCAGATGCTGGGGAAAATGGTCTGAAAACCTATCAAATAACACGCGATGACTACAATCTTTTTTCCTTGGAGGTGAAATCCCGCGGGGACGGGAGTAAATTTCCAGAATTAGTTATTCAGCGACCGCTGGACCGAGAAGAACGAAGCCATCACACTCTTATATTGTCAGCTACTGATGGGGGAGAGTACCCCAGGTCAGGTACCATGCAGATAAATGTTAAAGTTATTGATTCCAATGACAACAGCCCATTGTTTGATCAACCTTCGTATGTAGTGGAAATTCCTGAAAATTCACCTCCTGGCAAAGTTCTGATTGATTTAAATGCTACTGATCCAGATGAGGGCAACAATGGACAAGTAGTCTATTCTTTCAGTGGCTATGCCCCTGAGAGAATCCGGGAACTCTTCTCTATAGACTCAAGAACGGGTGTCATAAAAATTCAGGGTGAAATCGACTATGAAGAGAGCCCAGTTATTGAAATCGATGTCCAAGCAAAAGATCTAGGTCCCAATTCAATCCCAGGCCATTGTAAAGTCACAGTCAAAGTCGTTGACAGAAATGACAACTTGCCCTCTATAGGCTTTGTGTCTGTGAGACAAGGAGCCATTAGTGAGGCAGCACCTCCGGGCACGGTCATTGCATTGGTCCGCGTCACAGACAAGGACTCTGGAAGAAACGGGCAGCTTCAGTGTAGAGTCCTCGGTAATGTTCCATTTAAACTGGAGGAGAACTACGACAACTTCTACACTGTAGTGACAGACAGGCCCTTGGATAGAGAGGTCCAAGATGAGTACAATGTCACCATCGTGGCCAAAGACAATGGCAACCCTCCTTTAAATTCCACCAAATCCTTTACTGTTAAAATTCTGGATGAGAATGATAATGTTCCACGCTTCACCAAGTCAGTCTACCTTCTTCAGATACCCGAGAATAACATCCCAGGGGAGTATCTTGGATCAGTTCTGGCACATGACCCAGACCTTGGCCAGAATGGCACGGTGTACTACAGTATAATCAACTCCAACGTGAGCGGGGGTGATGTCAACACCTATGTTAATGTGAACGCTGCCAATGGTGCCATCTATGCCGTCCGATCGTTCAACTACGAACAAATAAAGTACTTCGACTTTAAGATCCTTGCTAAAGATGCTGGATCTCCTCACCTGGAGAGCAACACAACGGTGCGGATCAGCATTCTAGATGTCAATGACAACATCCCTGTCATAGTTCTACCCATTTTGCTGAATGACACGGCTGAAATCCACGTGCCACGTAATGTTGGCGTTGGCTACATTGTCACGACAGTGAGGGCCGTGGACAACGATTACGGTGAAAGTGGGAGGCTGAGCTACGAAATCTCAGAAGGTAACGAGGAGCATCTTTTCGAGATTGATCCAGTGACTGGGGAGGTGCGGACAGCCCACCCATTCTGGGACGACGTTAACCCCAACGTGGAGCTGATCATTCGTGTTTCGGACCACGGCAAGCCAACACTCATTGCTTCTGCCAGGCTCATCGTCAAGGCATCCGATGGGCGTCCCCCTGATGGACTGCCTCACATGAAGGACAGTCAGAACTGGGACATGTCTCTCCCGCTCATTGTGACTTTAAGCATCATATCTATTATGCTTCTGGCTGCTATGGTGACCATAGCGATAAAGTGCAAGCGGGAAAACAAGGAAATCCGTACCTATAATTGTCGAATTGCTGAGTACTCGCACCCGCAGCTGGGAAAAGGCAAGAAGAAGAAGATTAACAAGAACGACATCATGCTGGTGCAGAGCGAGGTGGAGGAGCGCGATGCCATGAATGTGATGAATGTGGTAAGCAGTCCTTCCTTGGCCACCTCTCCTATGTACTTTGACTACCAGACACGCCTGCCACTCAGCTCACCAAGGTCAGAGGTCATGTACCTAAAGCCCACTACCAATAACATCAGCGTGCCTCAAAGCCACGTGGGATGCCACACCAGCTTCACAGGCCCAGTCACCAGCACTACAGACACACCTACTAACCGCATGTCCATCATACAGGTAAGGGAAATTGCACTCTTCTCCGTCACTGTTCTGCCACCATTTTCACATCACAACTCTCTAAAAGCTAACAGTTCCTGTATCGACATTTGCCCTTGTTTTGTGGAAATGAAAGAAAAGGAAGATAAAGCAGTCAGAGACAAAGACTCTAGGAGCAAAGAGAGAGACGAAGGGAGGGAAGGGGAGAGGGAGAGGGAGGGAGGGAGGGTGGCACATTAGAGGGATTAAACAGTCATCCTGGTGTTCTAATATAACAGAGCCCGTAACATCAACACAAATCATTTGTGCCTCGAATGTGTCACAACGAAGCTTTTGAAATCAGTTTGGATATGCACATTTTTTATCAATCAAGTGATCAATCACTGTCAAATCAATCTTTTGGAATTATGAGATTGGCTTGTTGCAGACCTAAATATTTTTAAAAGATTATCTAATACAAATTTATTAAAAATGTTATACCTGTAATGGGAAATTTTACCCAAGTATGAAATATCAGAGTGAAGGCATCCTTGGTCTTTTCTGCATTCCATGTCTAACATTTTTGTAACTGCACATTTACAGAGCCATATTGATTAATTCCCAGAGATTAGCAAGATTGTACTTAGTCTCACAGTTACGTGTCTTTATGCGGACTAATTTGGATGTATAAGCTTCTAACGTGATAATTTCTGTGTCATTGGCCCTTAAGCCCATTAAAAGTCTGTCGTTTCAGACATGGATTAGGGATTGTTGACGACAGCGAGACACAATGATGCTGACTATGGGCAGTGTTAATGCCATTTGTCATTATTACTATTGTTACAAAATAAAGTGCTTTAAATAACTACTAGCTCATATAAATGATAAATCCTCATCGAATAATTTTATCATTTACTTGATTATTATTAGCTTTGACCTTACTGAGTTGTAAAATTGAAGGTCATCATTCAAACGAATGGATCACATTCTCGAATGCCGTTTTCCAGTCGCAGCATTTGCAGTCGACATGGACGTGATGATGAATGTGATCAGACGTGACATGTTCCCACCAGGAAAAATGGCCACTCTGTGTCGTGTTGTTCCTGCCCCCAGCCTCTGCCTTGCTCCTATTATGAGCCAGCTGCACGGTGCAAGGGTCAATGCAAACGCCGTTTACAGGTTCCTAATCAGTGGAACAAAATAATTGCTGCTCCGTTCTGCAGCCTGCGTCTTTACTAATGAAGGGCCGATAATTGTGGAGGGTCTGACGTCGTTACACTTCCTTTTTGTGCACTTGGTAATGTCCAAAAGGAAATGGGAACACATTCCTTGGTGTTTTGTTTACTTGCAATAGGAGTGCAGGGTGCTCTATTGTATTATTCAACAGAGACCTGTGTGGAGGGAGATGGCCCAAGGCATTAAGTTTCTTCAGAAACTGTACAGAAGCGTATCACTTTCTGTACTCCTTTAAGCTTCTGCTTCCTCTCTGCGTTCCTGTGGACAGACCTGTAACCTGAGTCAGAGAGGGCTATGGGCAAAATGTAAGGAAACAAAGACGGAATTGCCACACCATTGATCTCAAAGTCTCTCAGTCCATCTGTCACTGTACTGTTTGTGTAAGCAGAAGCTAAATTAAAAACAAAAAAACAGAGCCAGATAAAATAGGCAAGCAGCGTCTTCATGTCCACCTACTGGAGCTACTGTAACTGACTGTAGCTCTGAGTCTCTCTGCACTCTACTGTTGGCCTAATGATATTTTATAGTGGTGCACTGGCAGACAGGCTGGGCATGAACTCTGACTAGGAGCAGGAATAATATGAGCATATTAGCAGAGCTCTTTTGGCCTTATTATTGTCGCCACCATGCCAGCACCCAGCCCATTGGAGAGCTTCTTTTCAATGCTAAAGAGAATTCCTGGGATAAGGAGATGGATGATGATGCCTAATTCCACTTAAGGCGTTGAACGGAATTACTTAGTGTGGAATCAAGGTTAAAACCAATCTGCTGCAAAATTTCTCAATGCTCAGGAAGAAGGGATTTCAGTAAGTCGCTCCAAAAAGTGAGCCTGTGAGGAATATGTTCAAGAATTTCATCCCTCATTACGCTAGCTGTGCCAGCTGTAGCCCACAAACTGGTTCACAGCCGTCTCAGTTGCGTTTGTTTTCTCTTTTTTTTTATAAATGCTGCCCTCAATACCAAAAATCCCAAATCGTAGGAGACCACCTCTCTTAAGAAGATGCAGGGGGGATGGTAGAAAAAGGGGATCTGAAAGGCAACAATAATCACCTTTAGGGGGCGACATTCTGCCTTTTAGGTTCTGGAATTTAGATGAAGTGTCATGAAGAGAAACGGGCTGTTACCTCTGCAGACTTGACTTGTCCCTTTTCTCTTGCTCTCTTTTCTTCATTAGTGTCAGACACAATTAAAAAAAAACGGTGAATATTTCCCTCCCTCCAAAGTTTGCTGCTAAATTTACCACCAAACACTCTAATTATAATAAAAGACTTTAGTCACAGTTCTGAACAGCTCTAATCAGGAAAGGTGTTCAAAAGGTGTGTGTGTGTGTGTGTGTGTGTGTGTGTGATCAAATTTTCACCCCTGTGATCTGTTTAGGTTAGGCTAATGATATGCATGCCAACAATGTATCTGGAGCAGATGCTTAAAATGTTTGCTTTAAAGAACGAGCTGCATAATTTAAGTTGACTTTGTTTTTTTGTACATGTGTTTGTGTGTCCATATCTTTTATAGTGCTTTCAAGATTTTAATTGGCAGTTACTCCCAATCCATCCCAACATTGACGCACATTGTGCATGTAACCACACTTGGCCTGTTTTTTGTTTATTTTTTCAAATCCCCCCCCCCCCCCCAAAAAAAATGTTTTATCAAATCCTCTGTGCTCTACTGTATTGAAAGTGCTCCCACACTTCAGTAGCCACTCGTGCAATGAATAGAAAAATACACCTTATTTCATTTCCCTCCCAGTCCCTTCATCTTTAGATAACTGCTCTGCTCTGAAGCTTTCCGAGGAACACATCCGGTAAACTTGCTGGCGCTGAAATCTGACTGCAGACAGGGTTGAGCATCTCGGCAGCTAAATGCAGAAACAGTCATTTGCAGAACTGCGAGACAGTTCAAGAAGTCATTTGTGCATTTCTGTCCTGCTGCTTTAGTAATTCAGTCTACATGGCTAAATTTATTTCATTTGAGATTTTGTATAAAACAATTTTAAAAAAGAAACAAAATATCACCAGCTTGCCTTTGGGTGTAAGCTTCAGAGCTCCTTAAATAAAGAGGCCGCTACTGTACAATGTGTTGAAATTCTGAATTATTAATACGTAACTTTCTTTTTCTTCATCTCCCCTAAGCTTATATGATGGATAAAACAAAGAATAAGCATCTTCAGACTGCAGAATGTTGCTATGGGGAAAAACATCAAATAGTCTCAATAAACAAGCCTACATTTAATTTATATTACCTTTGGAGGTTGTTGTGAATGTTCTGTTTATTGTTTGGTATGACTTGATTTGGATTTGTAGACGTGCTTGTGTCAGTGAAGTGCCGTTTGACTGTCTTGAAGGTGAAGGTTGCTCTGTAGTGCAGTACATAAAATGACAGCTATATTTGCATCCGCTTTCATTAATAAATAATAGGGTTTTACAAATCAGAGGGAAGCATAGGATGTCACGATAAACATCAGAGCGTTCTGGGTGCAGATTTGTGTCAACAAGAGGGCAGAACACAGGATTATTTTCAAACCGAAATAAATACCACCACAAAATTTGATTATTTACAACTAAATGCGAGTATTTACTTGCCCTCCCCGCCTCTGATAAATGGTGGAAATCACGGTCATAGTAGCAGTTTTACTCTTCTCTTTGTTTGCCACTTCTCTGAAAACCCTTAAACACATTTTTGCTGAAGAATTTTTCAATTTCTTTAAACAACTTTAGCGAGAAAAAAAGTCTCCTGTATCGTAGAATTTACGGCAGAAGTATGTACCTTAATTTCTGGACTATAAGCCACTACTTTATTCCTACACTTTAAACACTGCGGCTTATTCTACGGTGCAGCCGTTTTATGTTTTTTTTTCGTGGCGCACTATCACAACTATTGTGAATCAGTCATTTTTACTAACCCTCATCAACATGGAAAATACTAGAAGAAAAGTCTGACAGAAAACCGCCTGCTCTGGTGCACGCCATTTTACTGGAGGAAAAGAAGATCCCTGTTCACGCCCCAGAGAGGTTTCTGGTTTGATTTTAGGCAAAAATATTGCGAGCCACCCTTTCATGGCGGTCATGCAAAATGAGAACAAATCCCAACCTTCACAGTGGAGGAATGTTGGATTCATCTGCTCTTTGTGTGCATGTGTGCATGCATGAACACATGTACACACGCAGGCACCTGCGTTACCACCAGCTGTGCTCTGGATAGCTAGCTTTTCTTCCCCGTGATTGGAATGGACGTCCCTGTATGGGGCCATTCCCCCCAAGTGTTGGGTGTTGAATGTCATATCTATCTGTCTATCTGTCTATCTGTCTATCTGTCTATCTGTCTATCTGTCTGTCTGTCTGTCTGTCTGTCTGTCTGTCTGTCTGTCTGTCTGTCTGACAAGATGTAAATCAAATTGCCACTGTTCCAAACAGAGTGCTTTATTTCCTTCGCGTTTCCCCACAACGTGGCCCCCAGGCATGTACTGTCGGAGAAGCATGCGGCAACTCTGAGGAAGACTTATGTGTGTCTGTTCTCACCTCCAGGCTCATTATTGTAAGAAAAAATGATTTTCCCTCACTGGCCCCCCCCCTCCTTGTCTACAGCTTATACGGTTTGGTTCTCCTTCGGTTGCCCCGTGAGTAACGCAAACACAATTTGTTTTTGTTTTTTAAAAAAAGTACAGCAATTTCACCACCACTGGAGTCTATAACAGTCACTTAGCCTTCAAAATCTTCTGCATAATCCCTCCATTTGTGCATCTGAGTCATGCCCGACGCTGTCCCGCTCGCCACTCTGTTTTGGCAAACATACATCGGGAGCTTCTTTAGAACCCCGACATGATGCCTAAAGCCTAGTTTGTGTGTGAAGGGAATTGACAGTCACATTGTTCTGCTGTGGATTCGTTGCAGCAGAGGTGAATTAGTTGGCACTCTTAAATGCCACCTGAACAAAAGACCCCTCTAAGTTCTAGCGTGCACGGGATCTACTTTTAAATGTTTCACTGTCATCTCAACAGGGTGGCGGCGGCATTGCTGAGTGCTAATGGTGTATTGGGAACAGTGTATTGGCTGGTTTTAACTTTTCCTATTGTGATACACAGACATACCCGGCAGGCTCCTCACTGGGTTTAGGTCTTAGAGAGAAATCATTTGGGAGACTTCAGCATTCAGATCAATTGCTGGTTTGCTCTATTTCTCATTTATTCCTACTCTGTTTAGTACTGAAATACTGTATTTCATTATCTGTCACCCTGAGCGTTGTTTTAAAAGCAGCGGCGCTCTAGCTCTGTGCCTTCTGCTTGCTCCTCCTCCCTTTTGCAAACACACTTTCTTGCTGCTCTTGTCCTCCCAGATAAGCGTCGCAATTGCTCATGTTAGTGACGACACAAGCCAAATTCATAATGATGAGATTATCTTGTCAACAGTACAGAGCGTGTATGCCTGCCATATTGATCTGCACGCGCTCTTAATAAATGAAGTACTGAGATGAAAGCGTCGTCTCAATGATAACTGAACAGAAGTTGCTATTGAGACACTCTCGATACTGTTTCGATGATGGATGGAACCTGCGCGTTCGGCCCCGCTCTCCTCTCCTCTTCCACGATTGATGGGCTAAAACGGCCCCCGTCCCCACACACATTGTCTAAAATGCATCCTGTTTAAGGTCACATTGACATGCTGAGTCGATGTATTCCCAAGCGAATGGGTGCAGTTATGAAAGGAACTAATCAGATAGACAACAGGGGTGGGAGAGCAAGGGAGGGGAGGAAAAATTAGCAAAGCGCGGAGGCTCAGGGCCACGTCTTTGAAAGCATCTATGAGGTATCCGTGCATTTGAAGGGAAGGTCAACTGGGTTTAGAGCATGAGATTATATGCGGTTGTTTCTCCTCTAGAACGCTGATTAATACCAAAGCTGCTTGCAGAGATGCTTAGTGCTCCCTCAATGCACTTAAAAGAAACCGAGAAGAACCAGTGCCCAATACTATGACAACAGCTTATTGATAATAAGGAGTCAGGTCTTTTTATTTTAGGAACTTGAGCAGTATTTTCTGTCTTTCTTTTGTTTTCAGCCCCAGTTTTGCTCATTTACCTCAGGCTCAGTGCACCTACAGTAGATACTTAGGTCACCTTGAAAGGCACAGTCCATCTGCTCTATGTGTGCTCCGAGAAGCAGAAGGGGAGAACACAGGTGTGTGTGTGTGTATGTGTCTGGCTGGGCCGAGTGCTGGGCTTATGGGAAATAGCTTAAAACCCTTTGAACTACGGAACTGCTCTTGTTCGATCAATCCAAATGAAATAAATTGCTCTTTAATGTTTCTGTTTACAAGCTTTCAATCTAGCTAACCTGCATACTCTTGCATTCTACAGAGCCCCTGCGAACCCCTTGAATTCTGTCTCCCATTTTGACATGGCCTCTGAAATGCAACAATAGTCTTAAAAGTACCGTGAAAGTGCACTTTCGACTACCTGAAAACTGCTTTGCTCAATTTAGAGGCAGGCAGCTAAACCCATTACTTTGTGTTAACTGTGTGTTTTCATGATCTGTGAAGAACACACATCTTCTGCACCGACTAAATAAATCTATGACTACCTTTGCTCCTACATATTGTTAGGGGGTGTGCCGTTTTAACCAGAAAATCCGACCCTTCCTAGAATTCCCACTATTAGACGTTTACTGTGTAGGGAATGTAGTAAAGAAATATTTTCCATGCACTATGTGTGCTATATTTGTGCTTGCTTGTTGATGAGCACTTTCAGAGTTTTGGGTTGTAATAATGAGAGGTCAGAGATGATGCCAGGTACCAAGAAACCTGTTTTGCTGATTGATGAGCAAATTTCAGCAAGCACAAAACCTCAAGACAGGCAGCATTACAATACCGCGCTCCAAAACTACAAGCACAAAATCTTTACTCCCAGTTGAGTCACATTGGACCGAAGCCAATATGTGATTATATTGATTTTAATTAAAAGGCAAACCAAGGAGACAAGCATGTTCAAACTGTCCTTATTGATAAGAAAAGAAAAGGCAAGAGAAAATACTGTTTTGTATCCCAAAATTTGGGTAAATGGGTCACAGTCAAATTAATTTCAAATAGCCAGAAATGAGTGTTAATCCATGATATCGAGGTTCAGTTATGTTTCCAAGGTGGCGGATTAGTGCAATCTGCACCCAGGGGGATGTTGGGTCACTATTATTTCAATTTATCTTTTTATTTTATATATATATTTTTTTTAAAGACGATCATGATTCAACAAGAGCCGTTTAATGATTCAGTTACATTCACGAGAGATTAAAAAAAAACACAAAAACCCTGCATACTCCACCGTATGTTTTTGGATTTGTTGGAAAAAATCTGAGTTATATTTCTTTTTCCAGCGTCTGTTTTGAGTTTATCCATCACTCCTATTTTTAGTGGGGTTTTATTTTAGATTGACTGTGAGATGGGTTATTAGAATAAAAATGATTCAAGTTTTTACTCTTTAGTTTTTTTCAATAATGTCAGCCTCAAGAGCACATTTTAACATCACTTCATCTGTAATTTTGTGTGTGTATCTGGGAGGGGGGTTGTTAGTATTTATTTTTAATATCCTAAAATGTTCTTTTCATGCTCCTTACTAATAATTACTTTACAAGAATTAAATGGCAAACATTATTAGAAAATATGCTCCACAAAGGCAGCTGGAAAAAAAAATAGCACTGCGTGATGGGCTTTCTTTCATACACAGCTGAAAAGGCAATTGTAGCAACCCCACTTTGACTGAAGAAAACTCCCCAAGAAGTGAGAGCAAAGAAGTCATTTGTAGTCAGAGGAGAAAATTACGTCTTTGGTTTCTCAGACTCACATTCAAAAGGAATAATAAATTAGTAGCAATTGCGCAGGTTATGGAAAATCAGCTTTGAAGTAGAGTTTTTGTCTGCTCTTCTTGATAAAGACATGCGAGCGCAACAGCTCAGCCCTCCTGGTGCTCGTTCCTTCTTCAGATTTTCACCGATCTCCCTCCTCAGTTACTAGTGTGAACAACAAGTCCACTATTTTGTATTTTCTTACTCTAGGATGTGTTATTGAGACAGACCAGATACGCACACACACACAAATTGCATTGTTAGGGTGTGTTTTTGCTCCCAACAGGCATCGCTAAAAGCACAGCATGGTCAACTTGGCAAGAAATGTGATCTGTTACATTTTATTTATTGTGAATATTGTATCTTTGCTGATAGCGAATTAATAGTCCATAGAGAGGTCACACTGCTTCTGCAGTGATCCAATACACTGACTTATAAGCAGATGATTTGGAGCAATTTTATGCGTGCTACGAAGCAATAGATGATTAGCGTTGCCTCACTATTAACATGACTGTTTTTATGTTGAACTGGCATTCACATTTATTTCACCTGCGTAAATCCTCTGGCCTTTATTTTTAAATGCGGGTAAAAACGACGTTACAAAAATGAAGTCTTTGCTGTGGTCAAGCATTTTCCAAGTCTCAACACAATTTGAGTTTTAACTATTTAAGAGCTTTTACCTGATGTAATGCACAGTGTCTGCATCAAGTTTGACGGTTTATTCCAATCACGGATGTGCTTCGGAAGAAAAGTGACTCATTTTACGCCAGTCATTCAAGGTCTGAAATCATCATGCACAAAATTCAGCTGCTACTGCCTAATCGTGTCCAAAATCAGCCGCTTTGTCCTATTTAGTGCACTTCATAGTGCGTTTTCCATTTTGTTGGGGTGTCCAAATGATCGGTGAGGATTGCTGTGACCCTGTATGGTACCCTAAATGTATCCCACCATGCACTGTGAAAAATAGTTATGATGTTATTCTAAAGCCTTGGCCACACTAATAGATGCACAGAGGGATAATCTCAAATCTAACTCTGTGGGATTAGCATGTAGCCTGTTTTAGATTTGGGTTTCCCCTGTGCTTTTCAAAAAACAAACCAAAAAAAACAACCATGTGGTAGTTAAGAAGCTACCATGCATAAATATGCCCCATCATTTCACGTTAAAGTATCAATCTCTACCCTATATTTTTTGCGTGCGTCCGATTGTTGACACTTGAAAGAGGTCGCAATGATGCCAACTGAAGGTTAGGATGAGGTTGTGTTTGATTGTAATTGATTTGATTACAGATGCGTGACAGAGAAGATCTGTCTGAAACTTGCAGCATCCTTAGAAAGGATGTCCTCACTGCCCTCATGCACCATAGCCAGAATGCGATGGAAGGCATCTCGCGCATACAAAGGTGTAAATATATGCAGAGAAGGCTGCTGCTGCAATTAATAGCATTGTGTCGCGTCCAGTCATTCCAGGAGTCACTTGCAGAAATGTGTCTAATCAGCATCAACTCTGTTGGTATGTTCATCTACTGCAAATCTGCTGCCTAATCTGATTGTGCTGAGTTTCAAAAGTAAGCAGGCATTAAATACCACAGCCTCGGCGGTTACCCCTGTACAGCAGATTGTGCTCTCAGAATCGATCTCAATCTAAAATCGTCCATTTGTGTGCCTCTAATGCACCGGGGCGAGAGGCACTTCTGTGTCTGACCCAACCTCTTGCGCGCAGTTTGAAGACAGTAGAGCATATTTAGACGGGGGATTCTGATGCTTTTTAAGTTCACTTAAGCCTGCTGATTGATTGGTGTGTTACCTCCTGGAAGATGTGTAGGACCAGCTAATTACATTTCATCACTGAAAATTGCTCTTTGGCCACTAGTCAATCGATGATGTCTAATTATTGCCTTGTTCCTGCTCCTTTTTGGTTACTTTCTTAAGTATTCTTTCACTTTGTCTCATTGGTTTTATCATTTTCTTAAAGACGGCTTTCTAAGATATCTAAGGACGTTTTAGGAAGGGCCTTTGGGAGTAGATCTCAACAGAGGGTGTTATTAATGCTCAATAAAACTTGCAGTAAGTTATTTTTGGTAGTATCTCTGTTCTTTCAGTCTTTGCCATGCCTACCTAGAGTGGCTAGCAGGTAAGAAGCTATTCAGCAAATACTGCTCCTCATCAGAGGAAAGATAGAGGCAGTTTCCACATCGTTCTCCATGGTAGCTCCAAAGTTCTTCTGCTGGGCGAAACTCTGGACATGAGACATGAGAGAGTGGAAAAAAGATTTTCTTCCATTATATTCCAACCGCAACTAATCTGGCTCCGATGTCACAAGACGGTATCATTCATTGCTAAAAATATTACATTTTACACTAGTGATGTCACCCGGATCAGCTGGTAATAATAGCCTATTCCAGCAGGCTCAGGTCTCTAGTTTTGGAAATTGGAAGAGGGTGATTAGGTCCTGGTACCGTGACATCCTTTACTCATACACAGAGACAGATTATTATGACTCTTTTTCTTTTTGACAGCAGGAGACAAACGCATGTGTCACACTCTGAAAGGGATATATCACAGATCTGCACTCTTGTTTCCAAAAGAAAACGTTGTCCAATGATGTGTGAGAGTACAATTTGTCCCTCTTTTGCCACGCTCACCTCAGACACTTGTAAAGGCGCAGGCAGACAGACTGGGACAAGCACCGTCTTGCAGAAATGAATACTGTCTAAAAAGCAACAGCGAGGCCAGAGTGTAGTATAGCACTCCAATATGTTTGTCCCATTTGTCTCAATTGGTTTGCTGTCTGCTTGGTCAGTCCTAGGCCCTCGGTGGGAATGCTGAATAGAGTGCCGCTTTTTTGCACTTACTCAGCCCGACTCTACTTAGTATATCGCCGACCTTTGTGGCCTTGCTGGATGAAATGCTGTTCCGTTTTCAGCGTCATTCAATACCGCACGGTTGCGACATTCATCCACTGTTAACAAAACATCAACTGTTAATCCAAGCGATCCTTTGACCCAGATCGGCTCGGTCCATTGTCTAGCTATGAGTGATATTTTAATCAGATCTTAAAGCTCAAACTTGTGCAATGAGGTAGACTGTTTAAAGCAGCCGCGTGTAGTTCAGTTTACTTCAGCCCTGCAAGGGGAGAAGGAAGACAACAAGCGCAGACATCTATCATTTAATACCCCGTTACACATGCAGCCAAATGAATTTATGGACTGCATAACAATGTCTAATAACCAACATCTGGCCACGGCTGATCATGCCCTCCTTAAATAATTGTTGCCTCTGATTAACCGAGGAACAAACTGCCCATGCTGGCTGTTATCGATCTGTGAATTGAACAAAGGCCCATTATATTGAGAGGGCTGGGCCGTGCGGGCAGGCCGGAAGAACTGATGGCTTAATGTCAGCCTGGACTTTAACTGGCAGGAAACATGTGTCCGTTTTTTTTAATTGCCACCTGCAAATCTAAGCATCTCAGTGGAAAAAAATATCTTCTACTGGCGAAATAATCGCATTTGAAAGTGAAGAATGTATTCAGGATCATTTCAAATTGATATGGTGATGGCCTATTTATTGCCTGTGCACTAAACCCTGTCACAATCAAGAGAAATCTCGTTTTTTTTAATGCCATTTCATGCTGTTCATATTTGGTACAACAAAGCAGAGCTGATTGAAAAGTGTGTCCAAGGACAAGTCCCTGGTCATAAAATACTGAGGAGATGCATAAATCAAAATTGTCCTGACTTTTTTTCTTTTTATATTCTCAGACTATTATCATTTCAACGCCAAACTTTTTAAAAATGATTTTAAAGTCTGACATTTGAAACCTTCTGGGGCATTTTCTTTTGTTCTCTTAGCTACTCAAGGTGGAATTAAGTCTTCAGGTAGAGCTGAAGGTTTTGGCATGAAAGGTCAGGGTACTGAGGTGGCCAGCCCGACCTTCGCACAACCTCTTTTCATACCAGACCACCACAGAGCGCGGATGACACTGAAATACTCCATCGACTGAGAGCCCAGCTGTGTGTGTGAAAATGCCGGGCGTAAGAGGCGTTATTCACCACAAATGACATTTTGCTGCTCGTATTCTTTCTGAGTCTAAACTAGAAGGTTTTGTGTGACTGTGACACACAGTTTGAAAAAAAGAATCCATATTTCTCCTGGACCATTTCTCAACCTTCCCTCCTCTATCCAACAGGGCTCTCAAGATTAACACAATTGTTCCAGGCCTTTGTGATTCATTTCACATTTTTGCTTTTGATATTTCAAAATGGACAGAAAACATGTAAATGTCAGACAGGAATTGGAACTTTGGTGACCTTTTCATTTCAAATAATGCAATTAAAGAGCTTCATAAAAGATAATGGGCGCATATGTCTTAATTCACTGCTCACGTGCGGGGAAGGGCTCATTCTGTGACACATTAATGAGTTTCAGACAGAACTTCTCATGTTTCCCTGCACCTACCTCATGTTTGTGCATGTATGGATTCTATTGATCATATGAGAATGTGATACAAAGGGTGCGCCCATGTTTGTGGCGGCTGTTCTTAAGGCTGCTTTATGCGATAGTGTCGGAAACTTTATCCTCAAAGCATCAGTATTCTGCTCCACCATTGTTTTGTCACTCTTATGTCAAAAATGTGATATTTTGTGCCCTGTTTTCACATTCATGATGTCATTTTGATGTAAAAGCGTTGTTTTTTCTTCTGTGGTGTGAGCGGTGGTAGTTTTCTATTGAAATAATTGAAATTGAAATAACAGATGACTCAAGACTTACCAGAGAACATGTTCTTTTTCGAACAATCCGTCCCTTTTCGGGAAAAAATTATCGTCTCGACACGTCCGATCTATTCTCTAAAAGTATTTTTACAATGACTTCTATTCGGTTTCGGGTATTATGATGTGATTATAAACCTTTTACTGGCACTTCACTGCCATACCTTAACTGGAATTTTTTTGTGCTCATGTCGTTTGTCACTCCTTTTTTGAGTCCTCAGTATTTTGTGTCACTCACTCTATTTACTCATTCACTTTCTGCATATTAATGCATGCTCATAAGTTGTATTTTGCTTCGCTCTTACCCACATTTGTACCTCTTTCTCTTTCATAGACGGACAATTTCCCCACAGAGCCTAATTATATGGGTAGCAGACAACAGTTTGTCCAGAGGTAAGAGCTGCGATCCATAACTATCACCGCATCTGACCCTGGTTTTCCCTCCTCTGATAGCCCTGGCTCCGTGTCTTCTCCTCAGCGACTAAACTGACAATAAACTGCATTGAGCCGCATCAGGGAGGAGAAGGGCACGCTGCTGTAATTAACTTTAACAGCGGTCACCAGCATTCCTTTTCATCATACATAAAATATCATCGCACACAAGATCCTCTCTTTTTCACGTCAGTCGCTGTTTGTCTCGTAAGGCAGACAATACTGCCAATACGGCACTTTTAAAAGGCCTTTTAATACATCCTCAACATGTTGTAGTTTAAATTGTTCAATTATTTAATCACCATCGATGTTTTACCATGTTCCTATACTTCCCTCCTGGTGAAGGACACAACCTGATAAGTGCTGCGTTTTAATACCCGTTATATTCCCCCTCCTGTTGTTTTTCTAGTAGTTCAACATTTAAGGACCCGGAGCGAGCGAGCCTCCGGGACAGCGGTCACGGCGACAGCGACCAGGCTGACAGCGACCAAGACACCAACAAGGGTTCCTGTTGTGACATGTCTGCAAAGGAAGCTCTGAAGTTGAAGGCTACAGGCATTAAACCAGCACCTTTGGAGCAAGGTGAGTTCTCACTGGCAATTTCACCAGCCGCACAAATGGATGCAGCACCACGCGCTCTTGGACCGAACGACTATCAATTAGTTTTTTTTCTGTGCCGCTGGAGCTCCTGAATTCAGAGGCTGCAACTTTATTCTTCTCCTACTTTGTTCTCTGCACTTTTCTCACTTTGTGTGCATGCCAGTGTGCGTATTTGAGGGCGAGCGAGCGGGTGCGCATTCTCTGCACGTTCTCAGTTTATCAAAGCAGACAAGCCCATTATGTTTTTATAAGCCCAACTACTTCAGCCTCTCCATTTAGTCCCTCTTCCCTGAGCACCCATCTCTGAAACTTTGATAATGGAACATGGAAAATGACTTAGCGAGCGGCAGGCGATGTAGCTTTGTAGTGTGGTGATTAAATATGAATAATTATTCTAAGCGCTGTGGGTCGGACAAATTACACACGACATGTGTAGAACAATAACTCCCCAGATATGACCCGTTCCAGTCTTTCACACTCCAACCATCTCATTTGATTGGTGAAGGGTCAGGGGAGAGAAGGGGACCAGCGAACATATATGTCGACGATTCATGGAACAGTAGGAACAGCGGGTATGCGGCATTCCTCTGACATGTCTATCAGTTATATCGCTCCTACTGAAGTTAAAAAAAAAAGAGTTAAACCGATACTCCCATGGGAACAAATTCACTGAAATAGTTATACTCGCATGCATCTCACTGGCTGGATCTGGATGTTCATGACCATGTACTGAGCATGAATCCTCTGTAATAGCGCCATTAATCCCGGGGACAGAAGGAATGTTTCACTCCTTACGGAAGGCTGATGACAATTTGTGCAGCGCTGTGTGCCGCGATATGCATGTGTAAAGAGATCACATTTATTTTATTTTTATTGGTTTTCTGAATGGAACAAAGCCACATGCGCTGGCAAGAGAAATTGGTCAATTAAAAACCCCATATGGCTCTCATTTTCAAAATGTTCCCATTTAGTTGTCCACGAGGGACAAAGATTCACATACATGCACAACAAAAGAAAACCCCACATGGAGCAGCCTGCAATTAAAAAACTGTCACAGTGAAGTGGTAGAATTGGAGGCGTCTTCCTAAGAGCGGACCGTCAAAGGCCCGTGTCAGATAAGAGATGGTTATACACACGTCAAACAAACACGTAGCTTTACGCTCAGTAAAAAAAAAGGCCCAAACCGGCCTTTGTCTGTTTCTAATCCTTTGCCACACTTTCATTTAGTCTCACCCTCCACTGTGTCTTCGCAGCTCGGCACCTCTCCTTGTTTGGGGAAATCGATTGATGTGAGATTAGACAGTTAACTGGCTGCAGCTGGGTGTGTTTAGCCAATAACATGTGGGCTTAGCTAAGCTGTGGATGGCGGTAGGGGCAGGAGGCCAAGGCATTGTGCACGAACAGGCAGAGATGGTGGAGCATCGCTTTGGCGCCATTCCAGTTCATCTTTATTAAGTGCTCAAAAGCAGCAAATTACACCTCACTCTAAATATTTACACAAGAAAACAGCACTGTGGTCTGATCCTTGGCTTTTCAAATTGCGAATTTCAAATTGTCCTTTGCGTGCGTTGAAATATTTGCTTTTGTACTTATTTCCCCCAGCTATTTGAGATGAATCGCGACCGCCACATGCAGGGTGATCTTGTTAAAAAGTCTTCCTGCTCTACTTTGTCTTAACACGGTTTTGTCCTAATGATGTGATCTAATTAACAAGATATTGGAAAAAGTGAAGAGAAACCTGAAAAGCAGAAAGCTGTGAAGTCCAACGGTGCATCCGCTTAGTTTCTATCATGGAAAGAGACAAAAGCCCACACACTGCGGAAAAGAACAGGGGGTGTTTGTGGATCGCTATGGGGTAATTTGCAGGCCTATTTCCCTCACATCTCATCATTTAGCATCTATTTCAGAGCTCGCACGTTCCAGAGGTCTTTCTGCTTTCCTGCCAGGACACTCCGACCTCATTCACAAATTCAATAGGAACCAAGCGTGCAGTTTAAGTCCCATTCAATCTACAATCCCATTTTCAGTTCTTGGGCTTTAGGTTCACTTGGACGTAGCCTTGTTTTTACCCCCCTCCCAAGAAATCATTTGTCTTCGTATTACGATTTATGTTTTCCCCTGGCATTACTAGTGAAAACACAAAACTTTCTGTTTCCATACCTAATTCTTCATCCCGTTTGCCCACTTTCCATCCAAACAACATAATTTGGACATTGTGACATTAGGGACGAGTATCAAATTGATTAATTAGCCTCGCATAATTAGTCGCAATGTATTAATTAAGCTTAAGTATATCAAAAGGATTTATTTTTTTTGCCAGTTTTATACGGCAATTAATTTATGCTCAAGCGCATCTGCAGCAAACCCTGATATGAGCTTGTCTGGCTCCAGCGGAGTGGCTGGCAGCACATTGCTCACGTCTGCAGAGATGGCATAGTCGCTATCGCGAACAGACAGGCGGCAGCGGTGTAGGGAGATGCTACTCTCTGATAATGAATCCGAGTAAATGGATGGACGGGGATAATGGAAGCGGCGGCAGAGAGGGACTCTGTTTGACAGGGAAGCTGTTTGACCGCACCAGCTGACCTGTCCTAATGAGCCGCGATTGAAGTGTGATAATCAAACTGCCTCCTGCCTTGTTTTAAATGTGAGGCACGAGTAGGACGGGGCGGGGGAGGGGGTGTTATTAGAGTACAAG
Source organism: Takifugu flavidus (assembly GCF_003711565.1). Classification (NCBI taxonomy): domain Eukaryota; kingdom Metazoa; phylum Chordata; class Actinopteri; order Tetraodontiformes; family Tetraodontidae; genus Takifugu; species Takifugu flavidus. The sequence continues at coordinate 14,657,485 of NC_079521.1, read as the reverse complement.
GACACCGCAGATACAGGGAGATAAGACATGAGATGCATTCCTCTGTGCATGTTAAATTAAGTTGTAAGGAAAAGAGATTGTCGAAACCCCCAGGTCATGAGTTACATAAATAAAGTGCCATGGCTTATTATCTGCTGTCTTGCCGTACATGAGAACTGCAAAAAGCAAACTCTCTCATACTGCCTATATTCTGCTCTTTAATGTATCTGACTGTCTAAAATGATGCTCAGTTCACCGTCTTTCCGGGAATATCGCTGTATCTCCCTGATAAGTCGCCCTCGCCCCGCTTGTTGTCTTCATTGATTGCGTCGGTCAAAGCGCGACCGCTGATCATTGCCGTCCTCTTTTGCTCTCCACCCGTATCAGCAAGCATGTCCAAGTGGTACTTTTGTTTATGTGTGGCTGATTTTACAGCACATTTCATACTGGAGGGGGGGCGGCACCTTTCCACATCACTTTCAGCTGTGAATATTTGCATATCATTTCCTAAATGGAGCATGCAAGCTGAAGGCACCTTTAATTTTCTTGTTTATTTTTTTCAGTTGCATGTTTTTTCTTGCACTGCTGTCTCGATAATGCAGCACAATATATTGTTTCAGCATCGACCTCACAATGGGCTGCATTAGTCACATCGGAGGGCTCTTCAAACAGGATGAATCAGTTGAGCAGCAATGGGAGGAGAATTGCCCCGTTATAACAAACAAAACCGAAATAAAATTCAAAAGTGAAACCCATTTTTTTCAGTTCAATGAACCATCAGGAATGAAGGACACGCCCCCATTTAGAAGTCAGAAAGTGTGTATCATTTAAAACTATTAGCAAAGCTTAAAATGTATTCTATAAAATGTTTGCGTAAGACTTTAATCCATCCGTAATATTCTGCCTTCTTGGCTCGCGGCTGTTTCAGTTTTTTGAAGCCACCTCACTGTAAGTGCTTCCAGTCCACATAATCTTCAACCTTTCTTTCAGTTCACACAAATTAACTTTTAATCATGAGTGAACCTTCGATCAAAGAAATGCAATTCCGAGATTAATTTACTGGTCACAAGTCTGATCAGATGCCCTTTTCACACCTGTAGCCATGGCAACCTCTGCCTAAGTCACTCTGGCCTTCAATAAACCTTTACAAGGCTGTTGAAAAAGAGCACTCCTTTCAACGTCAGTCATATTTTATGGACAGATAAAGGGCGGGCTTTCATAAGCTGTGCACATGTGCATTGAATCTGTAATTCAAATCTATACTTGAAAAGAAAAATCATAACCTAAAGAACATGATTAATCGCCATCTTGCATATTTCCATCCTTTTTCTACGTGTCCTCATATTTCTTGATATTGCAGTGATGGACTGATACTCAGATCCAGCTTTTTGGAATAAGACACAGCAACACACTACCGTTCACGTGCATTTCAAGCTCTGCCCCTTTTCCCATTGTACGACCTTCAGTAAAAGAAAAAGTGATGCAATTGCATCACTTTGATGTTCTATATCATCAAAAGAGGTGCACAAACCCTGTCTGAAGTCTTCAGAGGAGGCAGACTATTGTTAATATTTAAGACGAATTGCAAATTGCTTATTGATGAGAATTTTAGTCCGTTTTTAAAAGCATCGCTTTACACCTGACGACGTACGGAGGAGTTCTGCGTGATGCTACTGTGATGGTCCTAACAGGGCAGACAGGTGACGGTGCATCCAGAGCCGTGTGCTTGTGCGTCACTCCAGCAAACCCTCTTGGTCTGTGTAACCAGCAGACTTCGCCCGCGTTGGCGCCTCGTTTCAGCAATCGTTCATTTGAAATTACGGTCAGTTTCAGCTTTTTTTCCCTCAGTCTAACGTACGGCCTCTGGAACTAGGTTGGAAAAATAAGCACCATCGGAGGACGGCAGCCAGATGCTCTTGTTTCCCCGTACTGTCGGTGTGAGCTGGTCAGCAGGAGGGATTTGTCTCTGAGCCTTTCATCTTTTCCTGCTCCTCAGCCCCTTCATGGCGCATCCCTGGTTGAGCCGGTAGCCTGATTCATGGCAAAATCACCAGTTACCCCGGTGATGGAAAATGAGTCCATCAGCAATCTGGACATCACTCAAAGTCAAATAAGATTTGGGAGGGTGTATGTTTGTGTGTGGCCATCCACTGGCGGAAGACCACGTGATCTTGCGACCGTATCGTGAAGCAGTGAGGCGATTTGCAGCTAAGCTAGTAGAATCCCGTTGAAAGCCTAAAATCTCGTAGGGTAAAGGAAGGGGAAGATATCAAAATCTTAGGATTTTTTTTTCTCTCTCTCATTATAGAAGATTTGAAGGGATTGGACTATTTTCTTTAATACATGCAGTCTTATGAAACTCCTTTGTTATGATTATGGATCATGAAGGTTGGTGTCCATTCTTGTCTGCTTTCTTGCATGTGTGTGTGTGTGATACTTGGCTGTTTTAGCTGTCAGTTGTGGGCTCAACCTCTAAACCTCAGCCCGCCTGTATCGGAGCAAACCCCCTGATCCCGGCTCAGCCGAGGAATCCTGACTCAAGCAGCACAGCACAGCAGAGGATTGATGAATGCCTCACACACTTAGCATTTGGGCTCTACGTCTGTGACACGCACCCCAGTACCCACGGTGAATAATTAGGGCATTTTTATGGAAGCGATGAATTAAGACGTGTCTTATTTCACTCTAAGTGCTATTTAAATGTCCCGTCAAAGGCTCGACTGGTCAAGCCTTCAGAAGGAAAGGCTCTTTACAATGGGAGCCTTTCCACTGCAGGACCTTTGGGGCAATTTTACAGGGACGGGCCGTTGGTGCATGTCACCATGGAACCTCTCTGAAAGTTACAAAGTATAGAATATTTTACAGGGCCTAAAGACTAGGTACGTAGATCGGTCCCAGAAATCTCCTGGGTGGGGCTTGAGGTCTACTCGTTGATTGTCTGAATCTAGAGCGCGATGAATCCAGAATCCAGCAGAAGGGAACGTTATCCCAGCAGGGGAGGCTTCTCCTCTCTTCTCCACTGCTATGTTCATTGACACACAATCCAGAAAAGCAGCAAACATCTGTTTTGTTTTGCATTTCATAAGCAGCGATAGATCTGTAACTGCAAAATCCACAGGGCTCTTATATATTCTCATCTTAGCTCCTTTCATCTTTACCTTCTTACCTGTTTTCATGGTTATGATTTTTGCTTTTGCAAGCCCCACCCCCTGTGACGTTAACTATCAGCGATCGAAACCCATGACATCGTCGAGTGGGCCTACCTCACAGTGGAGACACGACCGTCAAGAGAGGCAAGTGAGAGGAACAGTTCCTGTAAAGTTCCTGCCACCAGCATTTACCAGGATCTCCCGCAGTGAAAAGGCCTCTAATAAGTTCTGCTGCCCGGAGAGCTTACAATCGCCCTGTCCCATTTTCTCAAAGAGAGAAGAGAACATTACAGGGTATTATTACATGTGTGAGCTCACATAGCAGACATTGAACACACACACACAGACACACACACACACAGACACACACACACACACACACACACACACACACACACACACAGAAAGCCATTAAACACAGTGGGAATATTATTCAAGCAAGCCCCATTTAAAAATGTAGGCACACTGATTATAGGGATTAATCCAGAGTCATAGAGATTTAAAGTTAATCACTCTTCACCCATAGTGTTAAGGTTTCACCCACAAGAAGCCTGAGTTAAACGTCACTGTTACTATTTTTATGAATTATTATAAAACTGCATTATGCTTGACAAATGTGTTTGTCTTTGAAGTCAAAACTGGGGAGAAAAAAAATAGAAATTAATTTTTCTCCTTTTCTTGCTCATACAAGCACAGAATGAAACCAGGTGGAATGAGCCATTTGCATATGTGATGTTTACAGTACACGGTCCTGCTTGCTGTAAACACCGTGGGAAAACTACATTATCAACAGTTTTTACTCGACAGTGACAGCGAACAGAACCCTGCTGGCCATACTAGTTTTGCCACACTCAAAAGCACTTAAGCACAAGCCCACATACCCATATGATACCGCCAGCGTATTTATCTTGTCCATCATCTCAACAGAGACTTTTTTTTGCTCCCACTTGTTTACTTTGTGAGCAGTGTTGTAGACTTGGTGTCTGCTTTAAATAAAATTAAATACCATTGTGTAGCAGATCCCCGAGGCAGCACATCGTACATGTTCCTTTTTGCTATCGGGCATTAACCTCTAATTGAAAAGCTTAGTGAAATCTGTGATAACGGCACACAATTAGGATCTTATCTTAAGGTTTGATGGCAGGATATTTTAATATGCACCAACTTTGGATTTCGTAATTGAAGCTGTTTACTGTTATTATCGTTGTAAGTGTTTTAATGAATATTGGTGAGTTAAATTCAGCAGCCTTGTGTTGGTCTGACTGAATTCTATGCAATCATTTTCTCGCCTGCACCCGTGTGGTGTCGTTTTTTGGGGGTTTTTTTTGTCACTTAGAGACAAACGGCAAATATAACAGCACGAAATTTCCAAATATTCCAAGGGCAAAATAATCGAGGCATCACGATATCATTCCGTTTGTGGTTGCAGCGGCTCTTAAAGAGCATGTGCAGAGCAGCAGCGGAACTGCTTCGCTGTCTGCTCTCAGAGGGTGAAACATGTTGTCCTTCGCAGCAGTAGGGAGCACACTACAGAGCAGATTATAATGATACAGAACAGCATTGCTTTCTGGACCAGGGCCATCGCACCACCATCTGTCCACTGTCCATAGACAGGCAGCCACTGGTCTGTTTGTGTGCAGGATGCATTTCTGCATGTTTTTTTCTGCACTATTTTGCATATGGGTGCTATTTTCAGTGCCCTGATGTTTTCAGAGACTGCAGCTTTATCGTCCTCTCTATGGGAGAAACCACAGTTTTCATATTCTGTAAGAATGAAATGCTCTGTAAAGAGTCAATGCAAGCATCGAACATGTAATCATATTTATCCACAGCTTTACAAATATATAAAACTCTCATAAATGAATGCTTATCTGCCATGGCATCACAATGTTACTTTGATTCTGTTGGTCCCTAAGCAGCACTTCAATGATACCTTTGAATCTATTGTTTGTCTGGGAGTTAGAGGAAACTGACCATTTTACAGTTTTGTTTACTGAGGGGACGGAAATAGTAAACGTTCGGAATATTAGCAATAAAGTTCGATAGTAAATAATGCATCGTAGAAGTAACATTAAAATAAAGTTGTGAATAGGAGAATATCTTCTTTAAACCACTACATGAGCTCACCTCTATACAGAAATAGGTGTTTGTCTTTGTAAAGCATGAAAAACTGTGAACTTGTAAGCGTGGTTATTATCCACGGACGTTGGTCTGGAAAAAAACAATCATCTGCAATTTGAGCATGTATTGCTGCAGTGATTTGTTTGCTGCTGCGCCCAGTAGCTCCATATTAAATGCAACAGTCTTATTAATTACAAAAACGGCAAGTAAAATATTGTTTGATCAGTTCAGTTCCTGCAGATACAAATGGAGGAAATTGTTCCGCTTCCGTTAAGTAACGGTGAAAAACACAAGTCATTTCTCAGAACATTGAGTCTTGTAACATTCTACTCAGTCAGTGAGTCAAGAAAATTTCCCTTTATGCAGCCCGTTTCCTTAGCTGATGCGAGTGAATATTTGCGGTGCCCTGGGGCTTTGTTTCCCCATGTTACACTGCATTAGGAACCAGGGAGATAAATGCGATCGGTCTGTCTGAGGCACCAGGACTTGTTCTCTCTTTAACCATAACTAGCAGTGTCCTTGTGCCCACTCCCTGCAGTGAGATGGTGTAAAATTTGGGAACGCAAATGTTAAAACAACACCATTGAATAACCTGTAAATTCTGGTAGTGGATGGAATCATCAGACAGATTGACATTTAATAGGGTGTCTGCCGTGGAAGAACTTAAACAGAGGGTCAGGGTTAGGGCTTTGCAATGACAAAAAGCTAAATCTATAGCCAGATGCAGCAGAGGAGGTAAGGAGCTCGTGGTTAGATGGAGATTGGGATGAAACAGGGCAGCTCCATAAACAGACAGGATTATTAAAACAGTTTAAGTCTCTTATTGGATTTCATAAAGCTCAGTTGGTCAAAATTCAAATATACCATGTAAAGATAGGGGTTAGGCTTAGGATTGGACATGAGGACATGCGTCTATACCAAGACCCTGTCATCAGGCAGATCCCCACGTCTGCAATAATTATGGGTAAAAGCATTTGTTCTTCATGATGCTCAGTAAATTCGTACGTAGAAGCAATCTTTGTTTTATGAATTTCCGGTGATATCTGTATTACGCGTGTAGCGTAACATCCCCCCAAACTGTTTGTGAGTGAGCGGATGAATCAACACATGTGTGAGGATGGAGACTGGGACTGTTTTTCCCCGATAACCCCAGTTTGTTACTTTTTGATCCTGCTAAATTTAGATAAGGGGCTTGGTTAATTAAACTGTCACATGGCAATACCTTGAGGAATTGCTCGAGTCCGACACAGCTTTAATTGGGTGAGTGCTTATTGTCCCCATGTTGCCTCCCTTCCCGGGAAGCGGCCCCACACATGGGGAAACCTTTCCCCTATGGCTACTCATGAATAATGGAAGATTTGAAGAAAATGACAAGCTTAAAGATTTAAATTCAGAGATGTGGAGCAACAGAAACACTGCGCTCAGGCAAAATATAAATGAACGCTGTAGTGTGCTGAACATACTGTATGATGACACCAGGGAGTGTTTGACTTCAAATTGTTGCCTCAGTGTGGATGAATGCGAGTTGTTTTTCAGTATCCCACGGTAATCTCTGCGGTGCATTAGTTGCAAGTCCCCGAAGCCTCATGGACGATGTTGGCAAGCTTAAGATGCAGCTGTAATTACCAGCGGCCAATTAACAGCTGACCTCAACATCCAACCTCAAACCACAACAAAGATCTATTATGGAGATTAAGGAGGCTTTCTTCATAAACATCGCGGCGTGATGAATCTCCATGCCGCTGGTTTGTGGCAGGTCTTTTCAGTTTACTCTCACCTCATTGAAATTCTGACAACTCTGTTGGAAGTCGGTTGGAAGTGTGGCGAGTTAGGCAAGGGCTCTTCCTTTTAATATTTTATCATTACATTCAAGTGTAGCAATGTGTGCAGGGATCTATACGATTATAATAATTACTACTACTTCCCTGAAGTGGATCGGATTTACAAAATCTGTGCCTGTGACTAAGATTTTAACAGTTCAGCAGCATTTGTTTTTGCTTGAGGAAATATCCTGGATGGCCTGCATTGTTTTTCAAAACAGCCGTCCATCTGTCCTGTCAAAATGTGACTGAAATCTTTCTTGATTAACAAGTGGGAAATCTGGGTGCTGCTCCCCTGCGCCGCCTCTCATCCCCTCCCAAGTGGGAATGAAAGAGGATGAAGTTTTAAAGCCAGGGGATAATCTAGTTCTCTAGATTGTGATAATGCTGCTCAGGATGATCATGTGGATGAGAGCCTGGCTGGGTGTGCGCATGGCTCCGGGTTCACGCAGGGGCGTGCTTGTGTGCCGGCACTCAGAGCAGAAGAGGCAAACAATAGCAGAGCTGGTGAACTAGTGCGAACAGGCCAATGGAAAATGCACTTTTTTGCTGTTGCTGTAACCAGGCAACCACATCAAAATTCAAGATGTATGAAACAACAGGTGATTATCGTAGCTTTTAGCTTCAGGTCTCGCTGTCATAGTCTGCCAATAGATTCATATGCAGTGTTAAATAATAATGACAGTAAATATTTACTAAATAAATTCCCATTTGGACACATCTCTTGTCTTCTATTAACGCTGTAATTTAATAAGGCTATTTTTTTTAGGAAAACGTTATTTTTTGAGATGATTTAAAATGTTATTACGAGTGTCTCCATCTTATACTGTGTAAATATTTGTGCTGAAGCTTTTCTTAACGTTCTTCTTTGCCTCTCACGAACAGTTTGTGAAATGACAGTGAGCTTAAGCCTTGCAGAATCCCATTTACGCTTTAAGCTCCTTGTTGTTCTGCGCAGTCTCTTCCCACCCAGATCTGTGTCTGGTGTTTGCTGTCCAGCTGTTCCATCGGCACGACAAGTGGTTCAGGAACCGCCCTCATTGTTCACTGACCAATCACAAACACACCAGAATGCTGTCAACGAGCATTTTCCACCTAGTGGTTTGCATTTTGCCTGCACCTGTGGTTTTAGCCCCGGAGGGCAGTGGCTCAGGATTGGGGGGGAAGAATCAGCAAGTGGGAGCCACTGGGCATTGGGGTGGAAAGCCAGGGATTAGGCCACATTTCCTTCTGACCAGATTTAAAGAAACCTCTTCGCCGTGGACCCCTCGTGTTTTCCTCTAAGTGTATTAACACACAGCTGAGCGTAACCACCCTATTTGCAATTTCTTTGTATTTTGCATGAACTCATTGGAGCTTGGAAGTGACTTACGGTTGCGTGTGCACGGGTGCATGCGTGCATGTGTATGTCTGAGTGTGTGCGCGATCTGTTAATTTGACAAACAAACATTCAGTCCAAACAACCAGGTAGTGAAGCATAGAATGAGCCGGCGCAACATTCATGGAAATTTTATGTCGACCAAATTGGACGATCAGAGCTACCAGAAGCTCTCCCTGCTCTGTGGTGCATTGCCGGCTGTGGTTGTGAATCTTATCAGACGGAGTTGCTGGATTTTGTAGGTTTCCGTTCGTGTGTGTGCTTGAGAGTGTCTTGATGGGTGTGTGTGTGTGTGTGTGGTGTGTGTGTGTGTGTGTACATCTCTTTGCCTGCGTGTGTCCAGGGCCCCGTGGAGTCCATTAATCCCAAATCTAACAGACTTACTGCAGAGGCAGCCTTTGATGTGTGCTGAATCCCTCTCTGGAATATTGGATGCTGTTTCAATAATATTCAATTCCTTTTCCCTCATCAGGAATCCATTGTTTTCTTCTCACACAGGCAAACACACATACACCTATGATGCCAGGATTGTCCAGCAGGACAGGCAGCTGTTGTGTTATGAGCCTGTTTACACTTCAGGTGTGTTTTTACTGGTTCTTTTGTTCTGTAATTTTACATCTCTGAGCTCTTTTAATCCTATTCTTATCTCATGTAAGCCCTCTAATCTTTGACCCTAATCTTAAAGCACCGCAGAGATCGGGGCAGCCCGGACTGAGAGTAGTTCAGATCCAAAGTATGTAATTGACAAAAGAACCGGCATTCACACACTTCTAGCTTTTTCATTCTCGCCATAGGTGTCCAAGAGCCTCTGTGTATTGCCATTTTATTTTGTGCTGTGGCCCAGATTTAAACTCAGCCTGCTTTAAAGCCTTGTGCTCACAGTCGAACCAGAATCAGGAGTGAAACATACTGAGCGTCAAAGAAAGTATAAAGGACACAGTAAGATGGAAAACACATTTCTATTTGAAACGATTATCCCCCCTGATGAGTGGACTGATAGGCCGTTATTGCATTTCCGTCGGTTTCTTTTAATCTAATCACACTTATGAAGAGCCGCGTGAGTGGTGGTAGTGTGCACTCATGTTTGTCCACACACAGAGACACAAGCAACCAGTGTCTAGACTGGCAAACACCAATTTGACCGGGGCAGGGAGGAATATCGATGCTAAAGCAATGTGGCTGAAACTCAAGGTCTTCTTCAGAGAGGAGATAGCAGTGACAGACAGACGGCGATGGAGGGAGGAGGAAAATGGGGGGGGCGTTGTAACAGAAATAGAGGAGCGGTTGGCAGAGATGACTGTGGCTAATATATCCAAAGTGTGTCAGTTAGCTCTCTAAATGTGTTAGGCCCCCGGGCTGAGAAAGCCAACACCATCGACTCGACATACCTCTCTCCACCTTTCCACTTAGCCTATGTTGAACACCCGGCCAACATCCTTAGGGGAGCTCCGCCGCTGCTCATTGGCACAATTGATCAGATGCCCTCATGCAGAAGTGCAGTTTTTTAAAATGCTCATTTGGTCCTTTGAATACACCCAACTGGGATTTAGGTGCCGTTTTATGTGGCTTTTCTAGGTGGTGCATCTTCACAGGTTTCCCTGCTTTGGCGCACGTCAGTCAGACTGAGGTGTGAGCTCATTTCCTCATAGCAGGTAACAAATGCTGTTATACTGTTTTTTTAAGCTATATATCTTCTAGCTATAGGCATTAAAAAGACTCCACATCCATGTAAAAACCATGTACATACTCTATAAAACTTTAAAAATACACTTGTGATATAGATACATTTTCTATAAAATCAGCATTTATAAAAATAAATGACAGATGAATTGGCAACTATTACTGTCACAGAACCCCCCCCATGGTCACAGCGTTTTACAGTCACTCTGATCCCTCTGACATCAGAAATTAGCGCTTGTCATGGCCACAGTGATCCTCACACTCGTATTTTTCCTGCTTCCAACGTTAACGCTCCGGGGCCAGAGTGTTCATTTGCTGCTTTTCATACCTCGCCCACCCACAGGTACCATTTTAAAGACCCCAAATTATCCGCTTCACCTTTTAATAGTGTTTGTGTTACGGTGTAATCTGCATGCTCTTGCATAGTTGGGCAAAAATGTAATATTTGCAGAGGCCAGACCGAAGGCCAGGTTCCGTCACGGCCGGTCTGCTGGTATGCCATGTATTTGCTTTTGATCAAATGAGTCTAAAATGAAAAATGAGTCTACATTAAAAAGTCACAATATGTAAGCAGAAAGGACTTCAACACGTCAACTGCACTGACTTGAGTATAACTGTTGTGCATATAAGCATTAACAAATAATTTAGCTTTTTGTAGATGTTCAAAAACATCTGCCGGGAAACATTTCATAAATGTTGCCGCCCTTCTTTTCCTAATGCTGTTGTATGGTGCTGTGTTATAAGGTTTACACTCACGTTTGCTCTACGCGATGTAGCACAGAAAAGAGCTTCGGTGTCACGGTGGTTTTCTACAGAAATGGCACATTCAGGTACAACTGGCCTGTATAGATAAAATAGTTGAATGGTTCACTCATACCAGCGACACCATGTTGATCTCAAAAAACCTGGTGTGAACCTTAATTTAGGTCAGCAATTCAGGGACTGTTTTTCTACTTGCAACCTTTAGCCGCGGCACCAGTGTGTTGCTTTTTTCTCATTTTACGTAGAATGTATCACCACGTAGCTCCGGCACTATAAAAGAGCCCGCGACTAAAAACATTCAAGGCCGCTAATAATGACTAGAGCACACTATGTTGTTCTTGATCTAGTTGAGGTTGTGCTGAGACAGAGAATCCAAAGTACTTTTCCTAATCCTTCTAAACTGGCGCACATGCTTGCACATGATTGCTTGCATAAAGCCATGACACCATGGGTTGTGCGAATCCCTTGTTCGAAATGGAGACTGTCAGAGTGGGAGAGACAATAAAAGAAAGTAAATTAATTCAGCAAATATGACAGGATTTGGGGAAGGCCGACACTTCTTGTTATTGTATGGATTGACTGAATAAAGCCTCAACAATTCCAAATGGTTTGTGCTTGTTGTTCTGGAGCGGCTATCAGGACAAGGCCACTCGGCCTCATTTTAGACACCGAAATCCTTCTGTTCAAGAGGAGGTGGCTCACATTTGGGATGCTGGTAACTGTATCATGACAGTATGGTTGAAATGTATAATTTAGTCAGAGTGAATCACTTCAAGGATGAGCCTTTGAATCAGGAACAAAAGGTTTTCCTTCATCCCTCCTTTAATAGCCTATTTTTTCCCCCCTTGGATAGAAAGTGGATTTCTGCAGTGAGCTTGTGACTCACATTCTCCCAGCCTAATTTCTCCTTCTAATTCCCTGCCCCCATCCGTTCTCTCTTCCTCACTCTTGCCTTTGTTATCCTTTGTCTTTCCCACTTGACTCACGCTCACAAACGGGCCAAGGCAACATTCCTTAGCATTTAGCAGGGGGAAGGAAGCAGATTAAGACTATTAACAATCAGGAGGACACCAATCAGCCTCTTTCCTCTCATATCTGGTCCACACTGTGATCTGTGGATGTATGTTTTGGAAAGAGAAATGTTTGATTGAACTGGCCTGTTTGAGTCCAGCAAATATACCCAGATGCAACCCTGCCAAGGCTGCAGCCATGAACGCAAATACCAAAATTAGGTAGTGGCATAATACTTACAAATAAACTATATTTAGATGACAGACAGCCTTAAACCTCAGCTGAGGAGGGAAGAAATTAAACAAAAGTGAAGGGAGAAGAAAAAGGAAGGCGGGCCAGAAGCATCCCCTGTCACGGTGTGATCCCCCATGTCCTAATTACACAGGCTTAGAGGAAACGGAGGATTAGCCAGTGATTCACTGCGCTTCTCGCCTCATCTTCTAATAAGTCCCATTCTTGTCTCATTTACACCCTCCATGTCTCCGTCCAGGTAACGTAGCAGGACACAGTCGACCTTTGCCTTTGTACAATATTTCGCTTTGTTTGCGGCCATTAATGTGTCTCCCTCAGCTAACAGAGGAAGAGTCCTAATCCTGTTTTCAAGGCGGCATTGCAACTCATCCTTTTAAGCAGTTCTGGCAAACTTGTTTACCATTTTTTTAACCATTCTAAAACATAATTACCCCAGGGTATAGCAACAGTATTATATGGTCTGTCTAGCATTTGTAAGAGTTCAGTTTAGTTCAACTTTATTTACTGAGAAGTAGGAGAGGGTGAGAGCGGGCAGGAGCGAAAGACAAGAAGACAGGAACAAACGTAAACACTGAATATGCAAATTTTTTAGGCGTAAAATGGTCTGTAATTGTTATGCTGAACATGTAGATCTAAAATTCAGAGGGACACTGTGGCCAGATGTCAGCGTGTAACTCTGAAACCTGCGGAGAGTAGAGTGGAATCAAAGCTGTGCAGACATGCAATCATGAACCGATGAAGTGACAGACGCCTGTCACTGGATCATGTTTCTGCACCCTGGATGATCATGTTTAATGTTAGATTACTGTTTTCGGACCGTGAGCATTAGCTTAGCTCAAATATTGACTGTAGCTACAGAATTACTAACAATAACCTTTCTCTAAAAAGGGGCTTCTTTCAGCTGAATTTTAAAAGAAGACAGGGTGGCAGCCTCCCATACCTAGAGAGGGGATGGTTCCACATCAGGGGGTCTAATAGCCAAAGGCTCTGGCTCCACTTCCACCTTTAAAGATTCTGGAAACTACAAGAAAACCAACAGTTTCTGAAAAATTGTCTTCACTATCTCACCGATCAGCACTTTTTCTAGCTGGAGTGATTTCTTCAGTAGAAGTGCTATCCACATTACCGCGTGACGTGAGAGTAAAAATTCACAACGAACCTCTAACAAAAACTCTTTCAAAAGTGGTCATGTAGTAAAATAAGGCAAAACCAGACGCAGTAAAAGTGAATTCTCAGGTCGTAGATATTGTTCTCCACATGGCTTTTGTCTGATTAGTGTGGATAGGTTGATGACAGTAAGAACAATGTCGGTGCTGTTTCTGTCCGACATCTATATCTAATAGCCTGCCTGTGGCTGTTCTGCTGCAATTGCTAAACCATTAGAGCATTTCAGCAGTTCGAGAAATAGTAGCTGAAGCTGAGGTATGGCCGGAGGAACGATGAATTATATAATGTCCTAAGTCACAGGTTTAAGCTGAGGTTTGGGTTTTTTGATTGACTGAGGCAAGAATCTTTCCCCACTCGATCCGCTGATCTTGAAATATTTATTGGGCGTCTGTACCAGCTGTGAAAAGCAAATTTCTCAAGGTAGTGTGTGCACAACAATAGAAAGAATGCAACTATACTTCACATTGCACAGTAGATTCCTCCTTTCGTTAAGGAAACACTTGAATGAAGGGCGGTTGAAAGTGGGCTGGATCTCTCGCTCGAGTGGACCAGTGGGAATTTTCTGAGGAACGTTGTCACCCAACGCCGCTGTGGTTACAGATAAACATCAGCTTGCCTGTTCTCAGCACTTTTTGTCCTTGGATAGTTTCCCATGGCCGTTCATCTGGGCTGAAAACATGTTTGAGGTTGATCTTTTCTGCTGCCCTGATGTTTGATTCCAACAGATACCAGCAACAGTCTCAAGTTACCGCATTTGTCTCAAGGCCAAGTTAAACGCACAGCTGAAGTGTGCACAAGTCTCTGATAGTTGATATCAGTGCATGCTCAGCTGTTAATGAAGAGAACGATTCGGCAGCAAATGTGAGGCAAATATCTTTTTTCTGTTGTTCAGACTGATTCCCAAAAACAATCGATGAACTCTTACATCACAGTGCGCACCCATTCATCAGCTCCATTCAGACCCACGCGCACTTGTATTTCCAAGGAAAGCAGTTTTATTTAGGTCACTAGCAGACAAATTTGAGATCAGTTTGCATTTCTAAATATTGTTTTCACATTATGCTTTCTATAACCCCGACGGCTGCTTTGAAGCTCTGTATTTATCCATGTGGAGGTCCAACTCCGCCTCATCCCTACAACCCACAGACCTCTCTCTTTCTCTCCATCCTTCTCTCTTCCAGTGTCTCTCTCCCCACCCACTGCAGGCAGACCTGCTTGCTCATCATTGATTAGGTTTTGTATGTGTTTTTTTTTTTTTTTTTTTTGTGCGAATATGAGCTTATGCTCCGCTTCACCCTCCCCCTCCTGCTTCTTTTTTCTCCTCCTCTTGGGTTTTTATCCCTCTCTCCCATACATAAATAGTCTCGACACTGGGGGGAAGGTTGGGTGTGAGAGTTTGTGTGTGTGTGGGGGGGTGGGGGGCTAACCAGGCATTAGCTTCCTGGAGGAGCCTGCAGTTTGCTGTGGAGGGGACTGAAAAGAGGGTGTCTTTGATCCAGGGATATATATCCTTGATTCAGTCGACGCAACGCCAGGCACTCCCACCACCGCTGTGGAGTATTTCCAGCTATGCATCCATCTCTGACTTCCAACAGCGATAAAAGCCATTACACCGGGGTAAAATATCCCTCTCGTTGTGCTCAGCCACCCACACCCCAAAACAGAGCAGACCTGTTCCCTCAACAAACACGTAGTCTCAGTAGAACCGTAATTAGCTGTTGAATGCTCACCAACACTTTTATCACCTAATTCATTAAACATTGTTGGAATGTAGTGAGGTTATTTTTACACCGACGGTGAAGCGTGATGGAAGGGAGGCTTCCACAAAACAAAAGACCTTTGCGAAGTAACCTTTGGGTTTAATGACATTTTTTTACAATTGTGCGATTTTAAAAGAGTCTAGGACCCACCTATCGCCGTTTTACTGCAACATCTTAGAAATGATGTTGCCAAAACAGAACCACCGAGCACAACCTGTTTTCCCAGCACAGCTCTATAGAATCATAACAGTATTAGATGCAGTAATAAACTTGAGTAGTGTTCTCATTTTCACCAAAGCAGTGCTGTGTGTGAAGGAGGGAATTAACTGGCTGTTTCTATTTCCCTCTCTTTTTTAGATAGTTTTTTTTTTTTTTTAATGCAGCAAAAATAATGCGATGAAATTCAGAGCAATTAGTCGCAAATTAGGAAATCAATTGTGACGGAGCATGAAAACAAATGGGTGGTGGTAACTGTCTCAGGTTACAATTCAAGGCTCCAGGGTGTAGTTTGTGATCCTGTTTAGCCCAGCTGATGCACCTGTAGAAGTTTTTGGTTCCTCCCAGATTACTGTCGCTTTTGGTCCGAGTGAGGGAAGATATTTAGTAAACATTAGTCTCCATCAGGGAAGCTCTCTCATCTGTGGAGTTCAAATATTTAGTCATCCTGATTGGCTGAAAATGGGGGAGAAGTGTGGGGGAGGAGTGGTTTCATCGACCGGGTAAGATGGCTATAGACAAGAAGATCAAACAGAAAATAACACACAGACACACACACATTCACAAACTGTGAGCTCCCTTAGGTGAACAGGTGCAGTCCCGGTCTGTCACTGATGCTCCTCACATTTTGCAGCTGCCATTCCTCCTGTCCATCTTGAATTTTCACCACAATAATCACACTCATATAAGCCTGTATGCACACCCACTCACTTTTGTCCTCATATCTTTATGAGGGCTCACTGTTGGGGACATTCCCTAGCCCCTTACCCTAACCCTAACTGACGCGACCAAATAATCACCCATTTAAAACCCAGAGCTTTGAATCAATTCTTAACCGCTCCAACAGCCCTTTAAAGTTGCTCCTCTCTTTGCTAAACAGGTATTCTGGTCGTATGTACAAGAACACAGTCACGCACTCATACACACAAAAAAACCCATCTAAAATCAGATCATCCTAACCTAGGTGCTGGCAGAGAAAACATTGTATCTTCCCAGGTGTGCATGTCAGTAAAATTATTCACCCCTGCCTGCAGTTTGTGTTCTATTATCCTGCGCCACAGCTCGAAACTTAAAAAAAAACACTTTTTTTTTTTTTTTTTTACAAAACTATTCATTTGTCCTGTTTGCAGGATTGCAGGCAAAAGCCTTGTGCAGCTCTTTCATGCACACACACACCCCAACACACACACACACGTCCTCAGGAACCATATGTGACAGAGGGACATTAATCACCACGCTGGGTAATAAAGTGAGGAGGGATGGGCACATAGGGCCAGAAGGGCAGGTGTGTGAAGGGAAAAGAGGGGTGTTTAGGGAAATCACACTATGCTTTATGACCCACACTGAGAAAAACCACACATTTAAACTTACAGGGTTCATTTGTGCAACCTTCCCGTACTGTTGTCAGATCTATTCTGAACATTAAATTAAGGAGTGAACATTTGCTCAAGGAGAGGACTGGAACTCCCTGTGTCCTTGCCCACCAACATGTGCTCTCACATGACTAGTGTCATGGCCCTCATTAATTAAGTACTAAGTATGTAAGGCTTTTTTATGGGGGGGGGGGGGGGGGGGGGGGGTAGTTGTTTCCCTGCTCTTGGAAAGAAAGAAGAAAGTCATTTAATAGTAAAAGAAACAAAATGGTTTGATTTAATTCATACTTTGACTCTCATGCTTGCAGACATGCATTCATCATTAAAAAAAATAAAAAAAATAAATTAGTTTGCCATCTGCTTTGTGTAAATCTGTCAATAAGTTTGAATTTGAATAGTTTTTTTTTTCAATTATTCTTTCATAATCTCAAGAAAAGTTCTTTATTTTTAGAACCCCCTCCCCCATCTTTTATGTATCATGGTCAGTGATACAACGCAGCGGTAACACAGTTAACCATGATAATTGACTTTATCCCCTCTCTTTATTGCGTTGATGTTGAATTCAGGGTCTCACTGAATTGTTCTTAAAGTCAATTTGCCTCTATTGGTTTCATTTGTTCTTAGCAGTAAAGATATGTGGCAGCTACACGATTGCCCATTCTAATTCATTGTCACCCAGTCTTTTGCTCCAATTCAAGGCAATTAACCCTGCCAGAGGTGGTTAGATAGCTGTGGGTGTTTGCAGTTAAAAAAGAAAATGAAAAAATAAAAACAGTCACAGGCTCAAAAGCCTCTATGGATTTAATTAAATCTGACAAATACTTAACCGCCATTGTCATAAAGTTTCATTAAAATGCAAAATGCAAACATTGACTTTACCTGCCACTTGACAATTCATTTGCATTCACCAAACATCTTAACAAATCTTCAGAGTAGCTGTCAGCAAACACCAATTCAATGATGATATGGATGATAGAATACATGTGAAACATTGAGAAAAGTGGCTTACGAGTGTCCTTCAATTTATTTATTTTTTGTCTTTTTTTCAGTAACAAATACGAGTCAGTGCCCTGACTCTTTTAGACAGTTAGCCCACCAGAAATCAAGGTGGAAATGGTGTCTTCTCATTGTGGGCAGATATAACTGCAAGCTTCTGTCTGGTTGCCCTAGCAACAAGTGTTATTTGACACAACATGAGGCTACAACGACTCACTATCACCTCCCTAGACAGAGTGTGGTATTACACGAGAGACCAGTGCAGTAAGCCTCACTTCACACACAGCAAAATGTTATTCTCATTAACCCTGAAATGGTGTGTAACATTCTTTTTCAGTGGCTGAGAGGCGAGTCACACCGTGACAAAAGATGTCATGATTCTCTGTGTATATCAGTGTAATTTATCTTTGGCCAGGCTCAGCACTGAGAGGGAAACTGGAGAGGGAGACTCTGGACACGCCTTTGGTAACCAAATCATTGCAGGCAAATTTGTCCTTGGTACAGGCTTCTGTTGCCCATCTCAAAGCAACGGTGTAGAGGGAGGGTGGGAGTGAGGGTGCGGTGGGTGAAAGCAGGCGAGGGGGTGGATGAATGTCACCCTTGCTCTCATATGTCATATTGTTAGCCATAGATATGAAGAGAACGCCTCAAGGTTGAACGTGTAGCTGAGACATGAATAATCTATCAGAGGTTTCCTGCAACTAAATAGAGGGGAATGTGTCTGCATGGATTATTTATGCTTTAATATGCACACGGCGAATGGACAATCACCTCTGAGTGCAAGAAGATTCTGTAGTGGATAAGCTAATTTCGTGTCTGGAATGCATGTGAGCCTGTGGGTGACAGACATTGGTAGTCCAGCTGGTTACATGTAGTTTGCATTCTACAGCACGGTGATGGATTGCAGTAATAGAGTGTTCTGGCTGGAACGTGTGCCCAGGTTTGTATTATGTACGTACAGGCTTTTGACCACATCATCGATCTTCGTGCTTCGACACGTTGCTCATATTTTTGTAGTCAAATCTCAACTCACTCTCGCACACAAACAGGAAACACATGCACAGGCACACACAAATGTTTCTCTGTGCGTGCTGATGCATTTGTACACACACACACACACACATGCAAGAGGGTTGTCAACTTAAATTTGTAGGGAAAAAAAGGGGGACACTCGACCGGGTTTTTCCCATTACCCCGGAACATCATGAGGAACAAGAAAAGATTCAGCTAAAAAGAATTCTCCACAGTGAGGAAGACATTTCTATATTGAAAACATAGGAGTTTTCATACATCAATGACATCATGTGCCCAACATGATGGAACATGTTTTTTACCCAAAACATTGGAACATGTTTTTTACCCAACACATTCTTCGCCAATGCACAATGATACCCACGACTGGACGTATGACATAAGCTATAACAGGACACAAACTGGACGACTATTGAGACAAGAACCTTTCAACACTGTAGAACAAGGAAACTGAAAAAAAAAAATATTTACCTGTTACCCAAAAAGACGGGACAAATGGGAGAAATCTTTTATTTCACCAAGACAGCTGATGAAAAAAAAACAGGAATGGTGGCAACTTTAACACACACACACACACACACACACACACACACACACACACACACACACACACACACACACACACACACACACCACACACACACACACACACACACACACAGAACCACCCTTTAAAGTTCATCTGAAGCTGGCCCTGGCCTCTGCTTTCCAGCGCCACCCTGTTTCCTCTTCAGATGACTGCCTCAACAAGGGAAATGTCAGGCCTTCTTCGCCACTGCTGTTTGGCTTCTTCAAACATTTGTCAAGTGTTATGCTCATCTCTGCTGCTAAGAAGGCCAGTCTCTCAGGAATCAAGGCTGCTGACCCGCAAGACAGCAAAGACAGCCCAGCCAAGTGCACTCAAGCACATTCCCTTTGCCTGCTAATTTGCATGACTGAAAGACTGTATTAGTTCCACGTTCACCGTCTTTAAAGCGCACTCTTGTTGGGCTGTGAAGTTCCTTGCATTGCATAATGGAGTTGACAGCATGCCGTTAGAGCCCCAAATAAAATAAAAAACAAAAACAACAAAGGCTCACAGAAGATGCAGACATTCCACTTAACATAGGACACTGCCTCACTTCTGTTAGTTTGTTAACGTGCTGCAGCGTTGCTTCAAATGCAAATCAACCAAAACTGCTGACTTTGTTCAAAGCTTGTGTGGATTTTTGCTGGCCACTGTGGGAAAAACTGTAGTTTCTTTCTTTGTAGTTTCTGTTCTTTGGTTTCACCACCTGTTGTTTAAGCCCAATAGTTCTTTTACAATTTTTATAATAAACAGGTCACTGAAAGGTTTTGGAAACACAGAATATAGTATATGATTTCAGGAATTCTCACATTTGGGATATTGAAGATCTGTTTTATTTCTGAGAATGAAAGAATTTCTTCTTTGTTTTCCTCTATAATGAAGCTAAATTTTCCATCAGCAAAACTAATTTAGCAAATCTTAGGTAGTTGCCGTGCTTGTTCAATTACTATTAGGAGCTTATTTGTGGCTTTAGACCTTATTTAAAACTGTAGAGCCCGTAGAGATGACACAACTAACCGCATTTATTTTTCAAATGTTAGAATTTACCTGCAGTTTATACTGCATAACATCAAAGTATGTCAGCTTTAAAGTTTGAAAGAAAGTGAGAGAATGGACCATCATAATCTATTTCAAATATATAATATATAATACAATGTCTTAAAGCCTCCCCAGCCAACCAAACATATGCTCAGTTACTTCCTACTTTCTAGTTTTCCAGTCTCACTGAATAATAGGACAATGAGAGAATCTATTTTTTTAAAATTGTACTCTTTTCCCCAAGTCCTGGATGTGTCTGACACAGGCAAGAGCACTCACATAATCAGCCAGTGTTCATCCCTCTGAATCGAGATGAAAGGGGAGGAACACGCTCAAAATTATACACACATGCGTGCACACACTAAAACAACAGCATCGAGCGCGCAAATAAACATGCACAAACACATGGGGAAGAAGCGCAAGCCATTTGGCGTCGTCACACTGTCGAGGGAGCGCTTCAAAGCGCGCTGACATGAATTTATGATAACGGCACTCTGCCTTTGCCAAACCTCAACTGTTGTTTTTCTCCCTCTCTCTCCCCATCCCTTCTGTATGCTGCGCCATCCCCTTGATCAGAGCTTTTGGAAAATGCTAGCAGGTGTCCCCCAAATCCCTTGAAGATGTGTTTGCGTGCACGTGCTTCTGAACATGCACTTGCGGAGTTTTTGGCAGGGCATGTTTAAGGTCTCTTCCTTTTTTTGCGTAATTTCATTAGGGTTGACTGGACTGCGCTAACTTTGGGCTTCAACTCTTTCTACTGTTCTGTTTAATGTCAGCAGGTTGATTCTTCTTCCCTCCTGCCCCTCCACGGCTACGCTTTGTTCTCTTCACACTTCTGAAACAAACGTTGCCTTTGTCTCCATCCATTCATCCTGTCCTTCTGTCTCTTTCCACAGATGAGGACTGTGTGAACTGCACGGAGGAGTGCCGAGTCCTGGGTCATTCCGACCGCTGCTGGATGCCCCAGTTCCCTGCTGGAGGAAACCAGGCAGAGGGCGTCGACTACCGCAATAACATGTTTGTGCCGGTGGGAATGGAGTCAGTTCAGGAGACGGAGACCTACGAACCCGTCAACCCAAATGGGAAGAAGACATTCTGTACTTTTGGTAAAGAGAGGCGGGACCACACCATCCTGATCGCCAATGTCAAGCCCTACTTGAAGGCAAAACGTGCTCTCAGCCCACTATTGCAAGAGGTCCCCTCGGCCTCTGGCAGTCCAACCAAAGGCTGTTCCATCATGCCTCCCTGCTCCGCAGTGAAAAGTCCAGCTGATGGAGCCGAAGGCAAACCTCCTCCCGCTACCTGCTCCGGCCATTACGGGCCTCCCGATGGTCAGTATTTGTCACCAACCAAACACACCAGAGACCAGGTCTACCCATCCCTGCCATCCTCGGACCCAGTGGCGAAGATGCTGGCAGAGGCCCGATCCAGGATCAGCCAGGAGACGGCAGGCGAAATGGAGAGTGTCCTGGAGCAAGCGGAGCCCAACGTGAGCCGTGATGGAATGGACGCTGACCAGGTGGTGAGAGACATCGACAAATTATTGCAGGACTGCAGAGGAAGTGAGGCCACAGGCACGCTCAGGAAGTGACACAAAAAATGGCATTTAAAAAAGAAATATGAAGGCTGAGTGGGGGACAAAAGCTTATTCCCCTCGTGCCAAAACTGTCAATGTCACCAAAATTAATCAAGAAGGTTAAAAGGCTCTTAGAAGCTCCTTTCACTGTATTTGTTGTTGATAAGTACTTGCTCTGGACAATGGGAACATTTAATATTCAGCACTTCAGTGCTGTAATCCCGACCAACTGAAAGAAACTGCGTAACAAACATCTGAACTCTGCTGAATTTATAAACTGTTTTTGTTTTTGGATTCTTAAGCTAATTCCAGAAGCTTCTGCCTCTGGCACCTCGCAAGCTATTATCTAAGTGCCCACCAGTTCATACATATGTTGTTCATGGTCTCTTGTAAAATCCTACATATCTACAAGGGTGTAGGAGGATTTCTGTTTTGTGTGATGGCCATAGGAACTGACTGAAGAAGGACTCTTTATGGTCAGACACGACAATCGATGCGGAAGCAGCGCGACAAATTCCAATCCATTTGGGATGGTGAAAGAACTGAAAATACACATAAATGACCTTATCTTTTCTGACTTTAATATCGGTGTTTAACGTCTGATGGATCCATCCTGAACATGAAGAGATTTTCAATTCATGCGGCGGGTGGAGCTGAAACAGTGTGCTGGAGGAGGATTATTAACAGTGTAACCATGTTTCACCTGTCATTTGTGAGTTGTGTCTGTCTCGCACCTCTATTTAAACATCCGTGTTGCTGGCCAGTGTAGCTGCACATCCCAATTTCACGCATGTGCACTACATTTTGCCCAAACACACACCGACGCGCAAAACACACACATGCATACTAATGGTTACACACAACTGGCCATCTGTGTAATTGTCTTTTACATGAACATCATCAGCTTTTAGTCCCTTGTGTACAGTGAATTATCATGTGTGTGGCATTGCCTTAAGGCAATCACAAGTTGTATAAAAAGGGACATTTTTTCCTCAACTGTGAAAAGATAATATCTATATGATTATATAGATGATTATATGTATGAATCCATGTATGGTGTCGAAATATCAACATAATATTTATACATTTTATTTAAAAAAATAAAAGCAAAAACAAAAAAAAAGTCATGAAGATTCTCAGCAAATGGTGTCCTGGATTCAAGGTGTGAAAGCGAAACATTTAAAAAAATAAAATAAAATAAATGAATTAAAATCTGCAGAGGACACTGCCATCCTTTTAAAATATCCAAAAATATAAAGAAAGCAGAAAATGTCCCTTCACATAACCACTATACATAATATCATTATGTGTGTAAATGTATCAAATTTAGATGTGTTTACATTAAAAAAAAGACATATTTTTATTGGTTTTACTGCAATTTCTGTGCATTTGAGCCAAATTGTTATGTGTACAAAAGCTATATTGTGTATTTTATTAAATTAATATATAGTTGTGTTGCAATATACATGGGCTTATATTGTATTTGGCAAAAGTTGCCTTAGTAGCTGTCGAACTCTGTGAGTTTGCTTTAGGTTGAGTTCATTTATTGGTGTTCTTTCCCTCTCTATTCTGCATCTTTGCAGGCTGGCTTCAGTGTTTTTACCCAGAGATCCACGGCAGATCAGATACATTTCCTGTCGACGCTTAATGAGCCAGTCGAGCTAGGAAACACGTCAAACCAACAACAAAGAGCGACAACCACCCAGTTTGAATATTTTTACTGAGCAGTTTTTTACAGGGCAGCTATTTTCTTTTACAATAACTAGTACGCTTTCTTGGGTTCATCGCGTTTTTACTTTCCCAAAAAAAAAAAGAAAAACCTGCCATATGGAAGGTGGAGTGGTTTCCTTGGTGATCATAAAACTGCCTTACTGTCTCCGCGGAGAGCTTATTGTATCTTTGGAGCTTGTGACTGCTTATAAAGCCCTGGTCCACCAGAATGTGCATTTTCTATGAAGGACCAATATAGGTCCTTTTTCAACAGTCTGTGCTATTACTGTATATAATCCTCACATGTTGGAATTCTCATACTTTGCAAAGACACTTGGCATCGGAAATACTCTCTAAGTTACTTTGAATTTGATGTCTTAGCTGTTTAGGTACACGGTTTATAAAACCAGGTGTCTTCACATTCAGGCTTTCTTATATAAATATATATATATATGGAAAAAAAAATGATGCATTTATTTTTTGGACAATTTTGGCACATTTCAGCCACTTTCTGAGATAAAAGTAGAAGGTACTTTTTCTAAGATTCTCTGACACTGAAATTCGCAGAACGGTGTGCTATTAGATTAGATGTGTTCGGGAAAATAGTTCACAATCAATGAATCTGTGTCAACAGCAGCCATCAGAGGGAACAGTACCTTTGATTTGTGAGGCTCCTGGTGTGTTTTCTGTGAATTCTACTGAAGACGAGCGCAGAACAGGGGGAACATTGGAGATGATCTGGAATCTTGGGCTTAGTAAAGCAATCTTGATATCCAAACGGCTCATACGGTTAAATATGCTGTTCCAAGCAAACCCCGCAAACTGTGATTCCAACAAAGCACTGTTTTGCACACAAACACCTGTGCACTTCAGAAGGCTGTACAAAGCCTTTCATCTCAATGCATGAGGCCCTTACGGAAGAGCGGAGACGGAAGAAGAGGGCAAAACACTTCAGAGAAAAGGGTTAAATTTCCTCACCTGTCTTCATGGTTTTTTCCTCCCTTTTCTTTTCATATAATCGTATGCAGGATCTTTTATTCTCGTGTGTGTGTGTGTGTGTGTGTGTGTGTGTGTGTGTGTGTGTGTGGTATGTTCAATCTTGACTGTAACCAGCACTGTGAGGACATTTACACTGTTAAAAAGGACTGTTTGACAGGTTAAGACTTGATTTTAAAGGTTAGGATTAGTGTTGGATTAACAGCTTGTTCTCACATAGATGGACACTGTGCATGTGTGTGTGTGGATGCATGCATGAGGCTGGGCAGTATGATCTCAAAATAGCACACAATAGATCAGTTTTAGATCAGCAACAGCACGACTACTTATTTTGCCTTGACACCATGAAATTAAAATAATATTGACGGTATACGTAACTACATAACTTAATTCTTTGATAAGACACTTGGACATAATCTTACATATGGGAGATTTGACTAAAGTGTGTGATGATATACACAATCAGATTTTAGTCATTCAAACAGATGCAGTGTGTGTCCCTGTATTGCCCAGCCCTTCTTTGTGTGTTTGTGCCTCCATTTTCTTTCTTTTTGTGTCTTCATTTTTTTTTTTTTAAAAAACAAACAATGAATTTTTTACTTTTAATTCATGGATTTAATTCCAGCCCACACATCTGCCAGCTGAGCACTGAGCATTTGCTGCTTGGCTTTATTTAGAGCTTTGAATCACATCGTGTGGAGAGGCCACCCCAGGATGACGTTTTCACTCCTTTGGCTGGCCAAAAATGGCCAATCTTTTACATTTTGAGTGCTGTCCCCTCTAATGGTGCTCTTGGCCCAGCTATGCCCGCAAAGTGTGGGAGGAAATGAGCTGGGTCCAGTAAAATGAAGGTACTCTTTAAAGCCATGCCCCCTCTCTCAGGCTATTTGCTTTCTAATAGAGCACAGCCTGCCGCTGAGGTCAACTCATAGTTAAGAGGTTGTGCATAATGTAAGACCTGTCATCGTCTACCTACGCGTTGCCATCATACACAGTTGGCAGAGTGACAACTATGAGTGTTATTTGTTTTAAATCTTTTTTTTTTCTGCCCAGTAGAGACTGCAGGTTTTATAAAACAATTAGGACAGGGCCTTGATGAATGTGACCAACCGCCTCTGGTGTCTGACTCACACTGATGCAAGAGCACACAGACTCTATCAGCCACCGCTTCGCACACATCGAGACAACATGCCATTTTTGGTTCGCTTCAACGGGCACCCGGTGTTTGTCAGTGTCGTTTCTTCTCACACCCAACACTGATAGCATAGACCTCCACGCTACAATGGGCAACTGGTGAAGAGACCAGAGACATTCATTTGTATGGATTATTTCAACTGCTATTGTCTAAAGGCTGTGTTCATTGTGATTTATCTGGAAAAAAAATGAAAAGATTAAATAAAAATGCAATTACTAATGAAGATTTTGCTTGTCTTTGTGTGGGTGGTTTGGAGAGTGATGCGTTTTTATGGCCCCCATTAGATAATCTGACTATTTCTATTTATTTATTTTTTGGGACGTTACAAGACCACAGTGTCGTGCTTTTTCTTAATTCTTGCCTCCTCCATGCTGGCTTGTAATGGAAATATGTGGTTTTTTCCATCATGTATAAAAGGCACGCTACACATGATTAACTTGTTCTGGTCAAACGACTTCATTCCTGACATTTGTTTATAATCTGCCATTCGGAAAGATGTTCTCATGCTTTCTTTTTTAATTCCGCAAAGGGAATTAAATTGGCGCTTGAAATTGTGTTTATTAATACTATTTAGATAAGATGTCCAACTAGAGCCTCAGGCTGAATTCATATTCAGGGGCCAATTTGGAGTCTCCTCAACATGGCCTGTGGGTAGCGAAATACAGCAAACTGTACTCATCAAATCTCAGTCAGATTGCTTCAGTCGTATTTAGTGTCAGTAAAAGTGACAGATGCTTTCACAGAAACGGTGCCGCAGTCGCAGATATAAGCTGCTGTGTGCTGTTCCCTCTAGAAAATGCTTTTAGGGTAATTTCATATTTAATGCCTGCTTAATGTAAAATAAGAGGCAATGTGGCTAAATTAGACACCTAATTATACCTCGATTAAAGTTTTTTTTTAGTCTCCACTGCACCAGTGCATATGGTGGTAAAGAGAGAGAATAAAGTAAGAAACCATTATATCATATTTGTTATTTTAATTCTTTGTCAGTGGGTAAGCATTATATATTAATAATAACATAAATGCTAATGTTATAAAATGGCCACATTTGCAGGAAAGGGTAATTGTATCGTAGGTGTTACTAATGATCCATTCAGGGTCAAAACACATAGAAGTTGTTTGAAAGTGTGTATCTCACTAAACAGAGCTGCAGAATCCTAAAATGTTATTAATTCCACCAGATCTGCTCCAGTTCTGCTTTTGTTTCATGGCTGCTGTGACACAGGTTGGTACAAATGTCCCTCAGGTGAAACATGTCTGTCTGAATCGATCACTGCTTCGACGTGCAACAGAGTCACCAGAAGTCATGCCCAGAGGTCATGTGATTAACAGGTGAGTTCTCACTTGTCTGGCACAATGCTGGAAGCAAACATACCTTTGTTACTGGTTTACTGGTTATTACCATTCACTCTCAAATGTTACTGGCTAATCTAGATCCATGACAAGTTTCCATCAGCTGTCAGCGAATGATGATAATTCCTAATGAGGACATTTGGCAGTTTACTCAAAACCATTTAAATGCAATTAAGTGTTAATAGCAAGATTTGTTTTACATATATAAAGAAAAGTCGAAAAGCGATAGATTTTATTTCTTATTTATTGTAGAATGATCCATCACTTCAAAAGGAATATGATCAAATTAACTTTCATGTTGAGCAGACTGAGCCTGTTTCACTCTATCTCTGCCAGTAGCCTCGGGTTTGGGATTAATTAAAAAGAAAGCAAAGGCACTCATATTCTTGGGATTGTAGTGGCTGGATTCCGCATGAAGTTCATGACTGGAAAGACAAAAAGAACCAGCCTCATCATTGGTGACACATGCTCCCCTGCTGTATTTTGCAATTTGCATTATTCAAACAGACACACACAATAAAAATAAATGTCAGATTTGAGGGGTATTATTTCTGAGAAGCACTCAGAAATTTGCAATTTACATCCATGTCCTTAATCACAATAATTACTAATTTAATCAAGTGTGGCTGTATCTTGTTTGCACCTGAATGAAGAGAGAAGGTCCTCCTGGAAGCAGAACAGAGGAAAACAAATACAACTAAAACCTACCTAAAGACAGCCTTTGTGAAAGGGCCAACTCAAATCAGCAAAGCAAAATGCCAGATGAAAAGGTCAATAAGCAACATGAGAAAGTTAATATGAAGTAGACATATGAATTGCATCGCATGGATTAGAGCTTCTGGCAAAGGACTACATCTGGTAAATCCATTCAGACTTATCCAATGTCTGGTTTGCAAGACCCTTATGAGCTAAAAGGACCTTTCGCAAAATGTCATTTAGACTGGAGACACGGCGCATTGTCAGACCACAACTGAAAACAATTACTGCCTGTCCAACAAGGGATTCTGTGCCCTCATCATGTCATAGGAAGACTTTATTATTGGGCCTTCCAGGATGATCATGTTTTATTTACACAGACACGCCTCATGTCCCTGTGCGACAGGTCTTTTATTATGAATGGTTGAACGGCATTTACACTTTTTTCTAAATTCTGCAAATTTGCCATTATTGGCATTTACTTGTATCAAAAAGCATTTGCATAAAGGCTGTAAAGTCCACACTTTAGGAGTATCAATTCCTGGGAGTCCAGACTTTAAAGCTTTGAGCATCGTAGCAGTCCCACTGTTGTTTTCTCTGTATTAAAGTGTCGGAACAGTTATTTTCATAATCAATAATTGAGTGATTTGATGCCAAGAGTTTGATAACATGCCACAATGGCCATCAGAGAGGATGTAAGAGATGAGAGTAAAGACAGTTACCAGTAAAAGGTTCCACAACAACAGGATGCAATTTGAACAGAATGTCAGGAAGGTCAATAATACAGTAACAGAATATGACCATGGGGACAATCATCCGACTAGAGACACTTCTCTTTGGTCGGAGCTGAAGCGTCAATACCGACTAATGACAATTACCTGTTCCGTCACTATATGTCACTCGCCACAATGCCGTTTTCACACCTTTTTCCCTTCTACAGAGCCAACATTGCTCTATTTTGAGATGTATGGAAATAGAAATCTGATATAGAAAGTAAAGGCCAAGAATACTCACAATCACTGTGACGGATGTGAAAGTTCAACAGCAGTGATTTGAAACTGTGACATCAATTCTAACAGCAACTAAAGAAGTAGTAAACTAGTACTTGATACTCAAAATGTACTTCATACTTTTTCTTCACGACTTGTAAATGCATTATTTATTGTAGAAGTAGGCGTTAGTATTTTACACCTTTACTAATTCTGAGTGTCAATATTTATTGAACTAGCACCATGCAAGAGAGAAGGTGTAGTCATAAAACTTGAAGTTTTCACGGTAGAACTGTTGTTGTTGTTGACAACAGTTTTCAAACACCACCAATGTCAGTTTTCCAGCAAGTTTGGAAATATGCTAGTGATCTAATTAGACTTTGAAAAGAGTAATCATTCACTTTGATAGCTAAATACTTTGGCCGCAGTGATAAACAGATTATACTGAAAATCTGAGAAATTTCTGTTGGCATCTGTTCAACACCTACTATCAGTGGGACCAGGCTTTTGTATGGTGAATGGTTGGAAATGGCAGCTGGCAACTTTTACTTTGGATCAAAGCATTGTGCCTCGTCCTCCCTCCCTTTGTTTCAAGAGTTTATTCATCACCAATATGGATGCAGCAATGGGTGTCACGCCTCGGCCCGTCTCTGAACTCCAAAGCCACTGACAAATGCGATTAAATCCATGTCTGCATATGATTAGACCATCCTCTGTTGCTTTGAACCACCAAAACTATTCTCAAACTTGCACTCTGTCATGATAACAAAAAAGGAACACCCGGTTTCTGTCACTGAGGAGCGAGGGACGGAACAATGAAACTGGAATCAGCAAGAGGAAAGCAAAACAAAGACTTGCTAAATAAGCTAAACAGCAGGCAAAGGCCTTTTCCTTGGCTAATGGCTAATGTAAATAGAATAGGCCTTGAGGGATTTAAAGGGCTGCGACTGACAGTTAGAGACACTGTGAGCTGATCTACAACAAAGTGAGAAGGGGATGCATCCACACAGCAACAACGGAGATGGGATGAGAGGGTGTAAATAACAGTCGATCCCCAGAGACGTGTGCCACATAACACAAAGATTCCCCCATTTGAGGGTTTGATTTGTTCAAACACTCCCTGACATTTACTTAACCAACTGCAAGGAAATTATCTTTAAGGATACTCAAACTGGATTGATATTACCTTGTCAATCTGTATTAGAGGTGTCACGCCACAAACCTGTACATTTATTACTGTAAAATACGTTAAGCTGTACGTAAAGTTCCCTTTGTGTGTATGTCATGACGATGCAAGTCAAACAAGTTATCTACTTTTTTGAGTTGCTACTGTTTTTAAAGTAGAGCAGCAAGCTGAGTGTTCAGGATTAACTGGTGAATCATGTTAGCCTTAGGTTATTCAGCAGAAACAAGGGTTCCATTTCCATTTTTGTCTCTTTCAGTTATCTGCTCCAACATCACTGCTATCGCATTCCTGCTACCTTAATGGAAAACACAAGAGATGCTCTCCTAACGTTTCCGGCTTCAGATATATTGCTCACCGCCGCCGCCCGCCTCCCTGTCTCCATCATGGCCTCGAACAGGCGGATCATCACAATGAAAGACACGAGCGTGTGACAGTGCATCTGGCCCCACGTTAAAGCTGTGACCACAGCTCAGTGCACATCTGAACACCCAGGTTTTTTTCTAAGTGTCACCGGAGTGACAAGGGAATGACAGCGTCTGCTCTGATCCCTGCGACGCGGCTCTGCCTCTCGCCGGTTCACAACAAGGTGTCCGACATGGGGAAATGAAAGAAGAGAAGAAGTCGCTTCTGAAATTATGTAGAGCTTGTATGACTGACACTGGCTAACTGATCGAGCGCATAAAGAGGGACTACTCAACAGATTAAGCTATTGATTCATTTCACACCATAATGACTGATGGACTGATTGATCGATCATTTCATTATTATTGTGACGGCTGAAAAGGGTTTCAGAAAGCACCGTGTCTAAAATATTTCTTTTCTCACGCAGCAGTTTCTCACCCTGAATGATTCTCATTCCTAGGCTAACTTTACATAATTACCAGGAAATTTAAAGAAAAAAAAAAAAAGAATGGAATGAAAGGTGCGCTGCCTTTATGTCAGTGTACAGATTAAAATGGCTTTTTCTGCATCCCAATGATCATGTCCCCGGTCACGGTCCTCTTTAAGCCGGAATCTCATACTTCTCTGCAATAAAGCCTCTTTTTAAACGTTAAGGTTTCTAATGTTACTTTATAAAAAACAGAGCATTTCATGGATGAAACAGTTGACTTAACTTCACTAAGATAACAGATGAAGGGCTACAGATTTATTCAGCTCATTAGTAGAATAATGAATATGACCCAGTAAAATTTAATATCAAAAAGGTTCAATTTTGAAATTTCTAAAGCTCGAGAAAGGTAGATATATTTAATTCCTATTATCATATACAGTAATTGGAATGGGATCCCTATCATGTGTCACATGTATGCTCTTATTTCCCATAGTTCTCTTCTCTACAGACATAACTATTTCCTTAGTTTCTTAATCAACCAAAAGGTGGCAAAAAATATACATTACAGGAAGTGTAAATCACTTATTATTAAAACACAATAACTCAAATGCTATCTTTTTTAAAAAAAAATTTGATGTATATGAATGCAGTCAGTAAAACTGCAGGTTGATGTGTCATAATACACAATAAATAATGATAATACATGGACCAAACCTTTTCTGCTCAAATGCATCACATATTTGGGGCGCTAAAACAAAAGTTCTAACAGTTTGTGTAGAAGTTTCATCTGTGGCTTCTAATATACATGATATTTTTCTTACAGGAAAAATTTCTTTGGAAGGCCAGATGGTTCAGCCCTGGCGTACATGAACCGTTAAATTCCAGGTTGAAACAGTGCCACGGGTGGCGACGCTGCATCTGGCATGCTACGGAGCTGCCTGTGTGGTATCTAGACCACAACCACTCCTGATGGCATCAACCCGGCTCAGCTTGGCACAAACAAACATGCAACCACGGTTGTTGCCGCAATGCAACAAACGCGACCTACTGCAAGTGCGGTGTTGAATAGAAGTGGTCACCGACTACTGCAATTTATTTCATTATTACAAGTGATTTCCAGTGTTTCATTTGAGTTTAAATAATGTATTTGGGCCCTGGTGTGAGACAAAAATCCTTTAATATAAAATAAAATAATTAATTTAAGAAATGAAGGACATCATTTGCAACCTTTGATGAATGCTTAGATTTCCATTCACTCACACCGTTTCCTTCAGCAGCATGAATCCAAATGGCAAATATCTGACAACCTTGGTAAATATCACCAATCATGATTTGCACACCACTTGGCAAAGGTAGAATCTCGCTCTCTCCCTCCTCTTGAAGCTTTCCGGTGATTTGATGGGTTTCCGCATTACTCTGAGTGCAAGATACCGCCCACGTCCGAGGGAAACAAGATTTTCTCATGGAGATTTGACATCTCTCATCTGACAATCCTTGTTGTCACACGTAGGTTATGTAGGTCAGGATAAGTAGACTGGTGAGTACGGCGGAGAGCACTCAGCACCACATCCGTACATGCCTAAAAACTGGTCATAAATACTGCACACCATGCTTTGTCTTTCTGCTGCGCCTGTCATTTATGAGACAGCTGTGCCCTGGGCTGGCACTATATTTCCGAGCATACGCTCTGGCAGACTGCAAATATCTCAAAGTACAGTGGTTAATTTATAAAAACCTCAAAGCAGGGGTGTCGGGATCCCAGTCCTTGAGGGCCGCAACCCAGCCGGGGTTTCTGTCCTCCCAGAGAGAAAACAGCTTTCACCAAGGCAAGTGGAGGCCAGGTGAAAGAGTTTTCTACCTGGTAGGTCAGAAGACCCGGTTGGATTATCGCCCTCAAGGACTGGGTTCCAAAAGTCCTGAAGCCATGTCTGAAATACAATTGAAATGGAAAAAATAGAAGAAAAAAAAGACGCACACACACTGTGGAAGTATAGTGTGTATGTTTAGGAAAGTTTTCTGTTCGAAACTGTGCAAAATGAAAAAAAAACAAAAAAAGCCTACAAATCTGACATCTGAACTGCAGCAGTTAGAGAACATTATTTATCTAGTTTGCACAGCTGACAGTCTGCAGCTTTACATGTACAGTAAGGAAGCGCTAAGCTCTTTAAGGTCACAGGAGTTTCAAATATAGCAGAGAAGGTGATTCACTCTCCAGACACACCTGATTAAAAACGTAAACCTCTCTGCGGTTTATGCCGTCTCATTAGAAAAGGTGTAATATAAGGAAAAATAGTCTGCTTTTGACAGCTGAGCGTCGGGGAGGTTTGCTTTTCAGCATGAAGCCTGACACTTGTTTACACAGCGAGTTCAAAGCCGTGCGGCTTACAACCTGATATTCCTGCTTATTTGGATGAAACGTAAGACCCCCATCAGAACCATTATTTGCATAAAACCTTTGATTTGCCACAGATGACTGCGTAGGATAAAGTAACAGCCACTTTGTTGAGATTAGAAGAGTTTATTTCCAATGTTAGTCCGTATTACCTGTGCTGATACGAGTCTAGCGAAATAGGGCAGAAAGTGAGGGAAAATGGAGCGCCGCTTCTGGTACAAAGTAGAAAATGATAAAGTAAAA
This sequence comes from Takifugu flavidus, assembly GCF_003711565.1. NCBI lineage: Eukaryota > Metazoa > Chordata > Actinopteri > Tetraodontiformes > Tetraodontidae > Takifugu > Takifugu flavidus. The sequence continues at coordinate 14,624,015 of NC_079521.1, read as the reverse complement.
GCAAAGGAATAGATGCTTTGGCACTTTATATTTTTGTAAGGTGTTTGCCTCCAGCTGTGATTTCTAACTGGCTCAGCCACAGTGGATTGGAACATGATGTCTTTGTGCCTACTTCCTGCTTCCTCGGAGGGCCTGGTGTGTTGGTGAGGAACCCTTCTCGCTGTGGTCACTAGGAGGAAGGCTGCTATGACAGCTGGAGATCTGTTGTGATGAAGGAGGCCTGTGGAGTTAGATAAACTGCCAGGAGTGGAATCTGTGAGACAGTCATGGATGCAATGAGAGAAAAAAAGAGAGAACGAGGCAAAAAGATGAAGGGTGGCAATTGATGTAGCAGGGTTGCGGTGACAGTGTGTGTTCTTACAACCAGCCTGGCCTGTTCATCTCTACCTGCATGTAGTGATTACCATAGAGGTCATATTATTTTAAATCAGCCATGTAAACAGGGGGTGGTGTTTTGTTCATGAACAGATGTGAGGACAGATGAACTGCGTGGTTTGGCCAAGGTTGGCCCACCTCTAAGAAACTGGAAAGGTTGTGACTGGCACAGCCAGTGCCATCACAGTAAATTATGGTTCTGTTTTGTATACTCTGTTTTTTGTTTTTTTAAATCAAGAGAGTTAAACTGAGATATATCTTTGCAGCTCATCATTTTTCTTTTCTTGTCACTAAAAGCCTTTTCCCATTCCGCATTTATGTGAGCTTTAATTGTTTAACGGAGCTCACTACACTACATTTGATCTGGAGGAGATAGCTTTGCCTGTATGAGAGGATTGATGGAACACTCTGGATAAGATGATGTTCTGCAGTAAAATACTCATGCTTTAAGAGTTGCGACTCTATGATTGCAGAAGGTCACAGCCATCGTTTGAATGATGGAAATTCAAATGGAGCCAGTCAAATTTAAATCTGAAATGGGAGCCCCTTTCGGCTCCTTTAACGTTGATGGAACAAACAGGCTCTGTGAGGACTATGCTGCGTGCAAATGCACCATCTAGGGAAAGTTAAGTAAATAGACAACAACAACAAAAGCTGCAAAACTATGTGCAGATCTTCCCTTTTCATGCCAAGGGGCTGCCGCCATTACATGGTCATCTGCTGCTTTTATTTGGCAAGGACCTTGACAAGTTCGGCATGCTGTCAATTGCTTCAAAGTTTTCAAATATTCCAAATTTGAGGTAAAAGCAGCTGATTTAAAAAAAATAAAATCCATATACCTCTACCTCCCTTTTGCCACCACTGCTGGCCCCAATATCAATGCATCTGTCACAGCCAAACACAACTTTCTTTGGAATTATACCGTATGTCCCTCATTGAACGCCTGTGCATATAGTTTCCACTGAAAACTACAAAAGTAAAATTTTCTAATATTCCAAAAACATCTCAGCGGCTCTGTCTACCCCTCCATCAACCTGACTGAGCTGTAATGACACAAATCACTCTAATTTTGAAATGCAAAATTGGAATACATTAGGAGTCAGTTTGCACATTCTCAATGACACAAAACAAGTCAAAGTGGTGTTATGAATAATAAAATGGGCTTTTGTGACTGCAGAATATTGTCCAAGGAGAGCTCTGCCTTTGGAAAATGCTTTTTAACGGAGAATAATAATAATAGTAAGACAAGTTGACACAGGAAAAAAAAATTATACTTGTACAAACTGGCTGGATGATGAATTCTGGGAGAGTTTGACACCCACTCAGGGATTTGAACCCACACTAGCTCAGTGCTATTATGACTTTTTCTTTGTTGGCAACTGTGCAGCTACCCCAAACAATTGGTGGTTCAGTGCCTTGCTCAACTGCACTTTGATGATAGCTGTTGATGGTAGGAGGGGGATTGGTTTTCTGTTGCAGGTCCAGAACTAGCACATACTCATGTGCGCTGTTGCTCTAATCTCTGGGCTACTATTGGCATCAAATGTGTGTGATCTCAGAAATCTATCAAAGCTTGTAAAGAAACTATTTTACTTTGGTTTAGGGCAGGACTCTGAGTGATGCAGGGTCTGGTTACCTACAGGCTGGTGCTGACTGGCCCCATGGAAGACCAGAGACTTTGTTCTGTGGTGTCATTTTCTCAGATCTGATTAAAGTTTTTTCATTGTATCTTTTTCCTCTTTTCTGAGAAGCATCCTTGTAGCCTGCCTGGCGATGAGGACTATTTAAAACACTCAAGTCTAGAAAAGGCTTTACCCACCAGCAGTTTTATGATGTTTCATTATTGCTTCGAAACAGGTTGAACATAAGCTAAGCAGATCTTCCCATGAGCTCTCCTTGGGTTATTTAATCAAGCCCAGTCTTTTATGCTATCAGAAAAAAAAGCCTTATTGTGGTTTCCAAAGATGACACACTCTGCCCCCGAGTTCAACCGATTAAGTAATTCTTTCAGAACAGAACTAAATAAGATTTACTCCTCACTAATGTAAGGTGTATTTCTAACGTGAGGCCTTCAGAAGACACACTACTGCACTTGTGATAGCAACAGTGTGAAAACATCTGCAGGTGAGGAGGACGCAAACACGAAATCACATCTTCATCACAACAGGAGGAATTATAAATTATGGTTACTCACCAGATGAAGACGACTCAACCATCACTAGTCGATGACCCAATACTGCCAACCACTTCAGAAAGCCGTAGTCTTTGCAGAGTTTACCTGAAGAAGGATTCTGGCCATACAGTCAAAACTTTTAAATTACAAACTATTTGGAGGAAGAGATACGCTAAAATTGGTGCATTGTTTCCCGGCAGTCGGTGACAGCCCGGGCAGGCGGGGTTTACGGTAATTGTTGCCAGACTGCATAATGTTTCCATCTCTCATTTTTATAGCATGATAATGTCACAGCATGGCCACAACTGGTCAGGAAACATGAAAAAGCTAAAATACGGCTGCCATTCTGTGCTGGTAGATCCCATTAACAAGGCAGCAGGATCATGTAAGCAATGACAGCGTGATTCTGATGGTACGAACCGGTTTCAGGACCCTGTCGCTGCAGGGATCCCTTTTATTTTGAACTTCTCTGAGCAAGATATTGCCTCTTTAAACAAGATTTGCTCTCGTGCTCTAGTTTTAGCTACTGAATAGTCTCTGTGGAGAGATCACGCTGGACTGATTGGAAATATGAAGGTAAAAAGAAAGTTTATTGTAATTATTATTTTAAATTAACCAAATAAATTATTCCAACAGTAGGTGATTTAGACATATTTTAGGACGAAACAAGAAGGATGTCAACATTAAAGGATTACCCTCCTATTTTTGAATCATTTTAACATATTACACAGGTTGCATCATAAAACATCTGCCGGTAAGGCCGGGATAATCAGCGATGCTAAATATAGATAAACCTGTGCCGCTGGTGTACCACCAAGGGAAAGAGGTGTTTAAGGAAAGCAGGGCAAATGCGATTTTCAGAAAGAAATTCCCCAGGCCAACTGTTTAGGAGTGAGCACAAGGCTGCAGCAGACAAATCATAAGGCAAACCTTAATGGGACTGCTGAACAGCTCTCCATTTAGTGATATTTCCCTCCATCTGACACAGTGTTTCACACTGCTGGAATTATTAAAAGACTGTAGCCACCCCCGATGGTGTGTAGATAGAAACTAGCATGTTGACAGGATTGCTTTGCTTCTTCATGCATGAAATAATGGAATAAACCCAAAAGCTTAAGCTTCTTTTTTCCCCTCACTTTAAATTCTCTTAATAAGGACTGTTTTATTATACGAATGTGAGAAGTCCATGTGAGACTTAACCACAGCAACCTTGGTTTATTTTTATGCTATGGTTTGTGTTTATTATTATTACTATTATTGTTATCTTTGTACAATAACCCATTTCTCCTGTAAATCTATTTTTCCCCTTTTGTTACTGGGACTTATTCCCAGTGTTCCTCTGTTCTACTTTAACAACGACTGTACAGAGTCATAATACAGCTCCAGTGCTACAGTTGGACAAAGTTGCCTGGCGCAGAGGGAAAAACACTTCAAGTGACATGGTTTAATAAAACCAAGCTGAACTAAAAAACAGCCTTGTTATTATGAGGAGAATTGCTGTCTTTGGAGAGACAGGTCATGACCTTACGATACTGGAAATATTGAAAATAAAAAGTTAGCAACACAGTCTTCGGGGAAGCATAAGGCTACATAGAAAAAAGGTCCCTTCACTGTCTTCTAGCTCCACCTAAAGAACAACTTCACTCAGCACGTATGTACACAGTGGCTGATTGAAAATATAACTTTTGAAATGAGTATAAATCCTTTATCCATAGTAAAATAAATTTAATGAATGTAGTTGTAGTTCTGTTGGAAAGCTTCTGCTTCCTGGTAATATATATAATCCAGCTACATTCTAACTACTCTGGGCCCGAGCTACACCAGCATTTGATATAATTGAACTACAGGAATTTGGTTTCCTTGTTTACAGGTAAACTAATTGAAGTATTCAAGTTTAATATTTGATGATCTAAATGTTTGTGTCATCAACCATGAGACACAGGCAATATGCACAGTTATAGCACCTTTGAGACGTAGCGACAGGCGAAATGATTGTGACACAGTGAAAGAGTAAAACTAAAAATATGAGCAGTGCAACATCAACGTAACAACGACTGAAAAATCCATTGAAGAGAATCCAAATTAAAAACGTGTGGCATATCAGCTCTAGGTGTAAGAGGAAGGGTTCTACTGCACTTCATGATTTTAAAGTTCCACTCCGGCCCATCTCAGTTGTATAACATATCTGAGCGTTACAACCCAGCCTCACTAAGCAGCTGGCCAGTTCCCACGGTCACCTGAGCAGATTATTACTGGTGTGAATTATAAGTGTTAAATATGATGCAGCCATCCCGAAGCTTGGCTGTTGTGTATGCCGGCAGCCTTTGCTTATTGTGGGGGAGAGCAGTTAAGATCCAGAGGCCATCTGTTAAAGATGGAAGGAAGGGCTAAGATGGCAATCATTCTCCTTTCCAGATGTGCATGGCTTGGCAGGAGTTCTGGGTGAGGGGGAAGAATACGCAGGATGGGAGCTGACAAAGAATTCACCAGTAAATGATGGAGACAGGGACTGAGGAAAATAGACAAAAGCCGATGTGAAGCGAGGACGACCATATCTGAGAGGCAGCTGAGGTGTGAATTCTCTCCAGCAGGTGCCCTCTCTCCACGCTGCTGGGTGAGAGGGCACCTTGGGCCCCCAGGAGCTTCTCAACCGAATATGATCCAAACACCCTCATTTATAGCTTCTAATTAGTCTGTTTTTATATGTGTGTGTGTGGGGGGATACACAACACTGGTAGGCACAGAAGTTTGAGTGTTGTTTTGTCATGGTAACATTTTATTTCACATCTTTTTGACAAGCTTTTTTGTAATAAGATGTCTGTCAGTCTGTGTTTTTGTGATTCATAGTCTGCCAAACGCTTTGAAGGAACAGTAGGTGGTCTGGCCTTTTGTGAAATGGCTTGGTGGCCCATCTTTTCACAAATCTGCATCTTTGAGTCCAGCTGGGCAAACTTGCTGTTTTAGCTCCATAATTAATTGGCTTTAGGAGGATATTTTAATACGTGTGGACTTCTTTTACCATTTGTCAGGAACTTTAAAAGTTTGCATGCAAACTGGATATGTTTTTTTATATTGCTGTGGAGATTAATTTCACTGAGTTCAGGGGAAAGCGACTCATTTTTCCTGCACATTTTTTTTTTTTTTTTTTAAATCATTTTTGAAATGCCTTTGCAATTTCCGTACATGCAAATTATAATCAATCACACTCCCTGTCACATCGATATTTTGGCTGAAACACGTGTTGCTGCATCCAAACAGCCCTTTCCTCTAACTTGACCAATTTAAACACCCAAATTATCTTTTAATGTGCATCATCAATCTTGTCCATTTGAAGCTTTGTCCATCCAGAATGAGCTTCTCACAGTCTGAAGCACCATTTTCTATTTGTTAATCAATACACAGCAAATAGGCACATATTGCTGCACTGGTAAAATGCTCCTAGGGCCTCACAGAAACACTATTCTTGACATAGAAACAGTGCTAGTAGCATTTCTCTTTCGGATTGAAAGCACTTTCACTTTCTGCCACATCAAGGTTGCATTCAGTTGACCTTGAATCCTACAATCATGAGGACTTCCCGCAGAGGTGTACCATACTAACAAGTCACCGTAGCGTAATGCTGTCTTTACCATTTAACCATAAACCAGCAGCCATCTTTGAGAAGGGTTTATTCATATCACCTGCCTTCCTGAATGAGGTATTGTGGTAACTTAATTCTCTTAAAGTTAATATCCACACAGGGGCTTCCTTTGGTAGAACAGCTCCTTCTGATATCTTAGTTATCAAAGGAAACAAAGCTGATGCTTCAGCTGCAGGGTGCTGGAGAGACCCTGGAATGTTTTGACAAAATAACAGCTCGGCGCGCAGCTGTCTGTGACACCGACGGCTGAAAAGACAAAAGGAGGAAACCTTCAAATGTGCCACACACCTGAAAAGCGAAGCGCCTTGAGCAGGCCTGTTGCAGGTAAAAGGCTGATGATTCTGCCCCTCCAATAATGGCTTTATAATGGGCCTGCTGTGGAAGACATTCTGAAGAAATATTTTGATTAAGGCAATGGTATTTATCAAAGAAGTGGTCCCTCTTGACTCACCTCCCCTTTAGGTTCATATTAGTACCTTAAACCCGATAACGGAAAATAATGTATTGTTAGATACCCACTTTGGGATAGTAGGGATAGTAGGACTGGTTTACTTTTGTGAATTGCTGCTCTCACTACTGTAATGAAGGTGAGGGAAAGAACTCCTCCGATGAAGGTACTGAACAGCACTAAAAACATAATCACCACCATATTTACTGTCCATTTCTCTCTTGACATCTTACACCTGGAGAACTGTCAACAATGCCTTTGTTTACAGCACTAGTGGATACTTCACCTCTAATCAGCAATCCCAGAATTTGCTAAAATGTCATCATTGTATCAGAAATTTAAAAAAAAAAAAAAAAAAAAAGGAGCAAAAGGGCATTGTAAGACCTAGGAGGAGACAGTTCCTCAACAAGAACAACCATTGTTATGTCGTCCACCACAAACACCTGGAGAGCACTCCCTATAAACCAACACCACAACAACCTCTGGGTTCAGATGGAATAAAATTGCTTTGAGCGTTCATATATATACATGAATATATACATGTATATTTCATTGCAAGAAAACAATGAAATGGCACCTAAGGAGTTTACTCTATTTGGACATGGTTTCAAATAGTTTCCTCTTTGATTATTCTAACCATTGTTTCATCCATTTCTCATATTATGCTACCCACGTTGGATGTGCTTCCAGCTTTGACTGTAACATCTGACTGGTTTAACTTCATAAGGTCACTCTAATCAATTGATTATGTGTCATATATGTAAGACATAAAGAGTGTGTGTGCTTTGACCACAGTGCCCTTTTACCACGACAGCTACCGAATAACAAAAAGCCTTTGCATTGGTAATTTAATGTGTGCCTCAGGAAAACGGCCCAGTACAAAAACACTGATTATTTGTAATTACTGTTACTGTTGCAATTACATATAAAGTTCATAGACAGTTATTAATAATTAATTGTATAGGCTGTTACGAACTAAATGACAGTAAATTTAGTTAATGCAAATCAAAATCAAATCAGTCAGCACTGGTTAGAAAATTAAAAGTAGAAATTAGCTTCAGCAGGCTTATTGAAGCAGGGTGTATAAACCCTGTTGGACTGCATGCACTTGACAACATCTGGCCGTGCACCTGATGACTCAGGAGATGGTGCCCTGCAGGGACAGGCTCTGTATCAGGGCAGCAGTGAGCTCCCAGAGTGCGGAGACCGGTGCAAAGATACACATCACTGCAGTAGCTCCTACAGGGGCTCAAAAGGTCCTACAGTTTTTTCCGTTTGATTTGTCAACACCTCCATCGTCGGGGAGTTGCTAGCACATTCTGGTATGATGAGGCTTGGAAGCCTCCGCGTACCGTGAGAGCAGATCTGGCTTTGAGGGAGTCTGTTTCTGACAGTTTAATCAGAAACATGCACACCAGCAGGCAGCCGGAGATGGTTTTGTAGAGCTCTGGCAGCGCTCCTGTCCTGTTCCTCCTCACACAAAAGGAACAGATACTGACCCTGCTGCTGGGCGTGCCCCCCCCATCTTCCTGTCTCACTCTCCTCTGATGGTTATGCTGGTCTGCTACCCATAAAGTCGCACAAACAAACTGAAACTGCTGCACCTCCGTAGGTGTCTTAAAATCTTATTTCATGTAAAGGAACCTCAGATCACACAGTGACCTCTGCCTTGGTTCTCATAAATCCCTGCCGTCCAGAGCAACGTCTCAGTGTGCAGACCTTCTCGTTCTTTACACTGTCATCTTCCTTTTATTTTTCTCGGTTGGCTTTCCTTCAATTACACATGCATGCGCCATTAGGTGAGGTCCTGCTGGGGTGGAGCGCCATGGTAACTCACAGAGCTCCACCATTCTGTGTTAAAGTGGAAAAAGCTTTTAAGATATTTTAAACTCAGTTCTTACCGCTGAAGTCATTTTTCTTAACTGATTTTATTACATGTACATGTTTCCATATGTATCAAATGGTTTCTGCTTCAGATAATCAGTTAATTTAATTACAGTTAATACAGAAAAAAGGTAATAGTCTCCTATTCACAACCGTGATTAAGACTTTATTTTACTTGTGTTTGTTGTATTAGAATATGCACTGAACTCTCGACAAATGTATTTTTCACTAAGCTAAGCCATGCATTCTCCTTGTTCCAGTCGTATTCACTCAATTACTGATTCTTGCCACGCAGATAGTGGGCTCTAGATACACATGCTAATGCATTTTAAACAGAGCCATTTAATCAGCGTCTCACTGTGCCTTAAAATACAGGCAGCATTCGTGCCTGCTCTCATCTGAGCCGTGGGTAATCTGCACTGGTCCACCGAGGCAGCCCAGATCAACCCAGTCGCCACATCAGTGCAAGTGTTAGCTTTACCTACGGCAGAATTCCGATTTTCAGATCACAAAATGCACAGACGAATCAGTGGAATGCAGCTGAAAGCGGTGCCATCACAGTGTTCAATCCTTTGGATTTCACTGTTAATTGTTTTGTTTGCACGATGAGATAGTGAAAGTACAGCTGATTAACCATCTCAAGGAGGTCTTTGTTACACTTCTGTAGGGAATCTAATGCGATATGCGATGTGGCTCGTGCTGAAGACAAAATTCAATTAGCGCTTTAATGACTTAATTACTTTCTTCATCAGCACTTGAGGGCAGATTTAAACACTATGATAGATATAATTTGTTTTTGTTTAAGGTTTGTAAAAAAAGTTGTCAGTGTGGTTATTAAATAATAATCAGGATCAAAGTGAGAAGAGGTTTCCAACCCCCTGACCAGCATATTTTCAGACTTCGACCTGACGCTCCGGGAAACATGGACAGCACTATTATTTTCCCCTACTTCTTTTTTTTTTTTTTCCCCCAAAGAGCTCATCGGCGTTTCCGCCAGCTTGATCATTGCCATTTTTCACTCCGTGTAATTCAAACCTCACTCCTAAATGATTAATCTCGGATCACTCACACCTGCAAATAATCGTGGCCAACATCATTAACCTCGATGACCTTCTGTTCCCAGTTCAGCTCATTTTTCCTCACTGCGGAGCCTGTCCGCCTGTCATTCATCACTCCATGATGACATGATCTCCAAACAGCGTGAGCAGAGAACAGCGTGTCCTATTGATCTCCCATCAATGCCTGGAATCGACTGAGAAGGAAGGGACATAACACTTTCCATTTGGTGTATTTCCATTTGGTATCAAAGAATAAAAAAAATGGAAAACCACTTATCTTGCTAATGTGAAATTGTTGCTAATAACTATGATTATAATGCGTGTCACTGGTATAGATGTGAAATTCCACAGTCTCTCACAGAGTTACATGATAATCTGCACCCCAAGCCCGGAACGTTACTCTGCTGTCAGCCTTCTATTCTTGCGTTCTATCTAATTTTTTGTAGAAGGTTCCTAACCTACAAATAAGTTAAATTAAACATAATTTGGAGGTCACATAGATAACATTGTATTTGGTTTCAAGTTTCATTTCAGATGTTCATGCTCATGGTTAGATAAGCCAGGGGACACGTGTTACTCTCATTTAATGACACATGGGCTGGCCCTGTACATGTATAACACGCAAGTCACCAGTTGCCAGGCAACATCACAGCGAGCTTACAGTAGGTACAGAAAGTATCCACGCCCTCTTACAATTTTCACTATTTCTTGTGATGTAGTCACATGAAAAACTAATAAAAATAAAATGGTTTTATTCCTCATCCATCGACAGTCATTGCCTCGCAAGGACAGCCCAAACTCAGATTTTTAGAAATGTTCACAAAATAATAAAAAGAAAAATCCTGTATTCAGACTCACTGCTCAGCATTCATCAGCGCCTGTCTGTGCTGAATCTAACAAATTGAACCTGATTTTTAAGGCACATAACTGTCTAAATAAGGCCTTAGAGCTCATAGTGCAGACCAGAGCAAAAATAGGATCCATAAGTGCAAAAGAGCGGCCTGAAGAGCTCAGGGACAGAACTGAAGCAAGGCACAGATTTGGACGAGGCTAGAAAACTGCCACTGCTGAAGCTCTGCACCAAAACTGGGCTCTGTGGCAGAGTGGACCAATGGAAGATTCTTGTGAGAGAAAGACTCATGAAAGACTGAATAGGGTTTTCAAAAACACGTGCCTTTGACTGAGGAGAATATTCCCCTGGTCTGCTAATGTTTTTTTTAAAAAGTATCAAAGTAGGAAATGGTTTCTTAGAATTTATAGTGCTTTATAGTGCTTAGAATTTAAGTGAACACAGAGCTTAAGTTAAAAAGCAGGTGCTATCATGTTGGTTCCGTGTTCTGTTTTCCATCCAATCAGCAGTCCTTCGTGAGAATGATTGTTCCCTTTTTCTCTCTGGTTCGCTGATGATTCTTTCATCAACACACAAGCACATCAAATCTTCGGCTTCATCATAATGTGCTTGGTCGCAAAGCCACTGGGTTTTACGGCCAATGACACTTCGGGAGCAATCTGGGCCATGCAATCATGGCACCCACATGTAATCCTCCTCTGAGTACTCTAAGTATGTGCTGCAATATCACTGCAGGACTTCTTCTACAGTTGTAGTTACAACTTTGATGATTCAGGGATAAAAAAAAAAAAGAGAAAACAGTTTTTACCCATGTCTGCAATAAGTGATCTATAACAGAAAATAATGCAGCAGCTCAAACCCTCTTACAGAAGATGAACCATGTTTGATGAATGTAGGAAATATGGATGTGACTCAGTTTCTTTGTGGTCCTCCCTACAAGCTGCTGGATTGTCTTTCATTGACTGTTCATGAGGCTCCTTTCACGGACTAGATCTTTTCCCATTTGCTGGTTCTTTGTAAAAAGCATTTGCGTCAAACCACCGTGTGAGTACATGTCCACCATGACATGGTGGATGTAAACAAGACAGGAAGATGACATATAGATAGGAACAAAAGCAGAGATAAAATCTGAATGTGGAAATGTCCGTTCATGAGGCTGCAGTATGTAAAACATCGCACAAGAGGGCTGTTTATGCTCTGCCGCATCAGGGCTTGGCTGGCTTGCAATCATTGAGAAGACAAATTCCCACTTCTTCAGGAAAATCCAAAGACGTACATCAGCTGAAACTCAGTAGAACTTGGGTGATGCTAAAGGACAGTAACCCAAAACACTAGAGCGAGTCCACAACGGAACGGCTGCAGAAAAACTGAATTTTGCCTCTGAGAGTGGCCAAAAGACCTCAGCACAAGAGAGGATACAAATATTACAGAGCTGAAATAGCTCTGTAATGAAGAGAGGGCTGGAAATCCTCCTGCCCCATGTGCAGGTCTGGTCCACAGCTACAGGAAGGGCCTGGTTGAGGTTATTGCTGCCAAGAGGGGTCAACCAGTTATTAATTCCAAGGCTTCATTTAGTTTTTCCACTAGCAATATCAGGCTTTCCTGGTTGTTCTCAGTAAAGACATATTTTTTGAGGTCATCTTAGACACTCTTAGATGAAGATGAGATCGCAGCATTAAAAACGCATTTGAAAAAACAGATCAAATTATAAAAGGAACACATTTTTTTCTTGCACATGCGTTTCAGAAGGATTTTAATGGCTTGACAAATTGTTTTATTTATGATTTACTTTATTTACTTTGTCCCCCCACATACTTGGTCTGTTTGATGTGTAAATATAACGATCCGCTTCCCTAATGTACTAAAGACTTTAGATGTACAGTTAAATCAGTAGTTTAAAAAAATAAAAATGCTTAATTGAAGTATCATCAACATAACTGGTTCTGCAGAAAAGGTGAGTGGTTGTCTTTAAACTAAGGGCCTCTCAGGTTTTATTGGAAGTTTTCTGCTGCTATAATTGAATACATATCCAAATTCCCGGATATATACAACGTTATATAAACTTTCTGTGGTGATTTGACAGGTACAAGGTTATATCTGTTAGCCACATGCCACATATGTTTAGCTTAGCAAGACACAAAGGTTGCAACAGGTTAGCTATACTGAACTCTTTGACTCAGAAAGCATTTGTATTCTTCTTGGGACTGAAAATTTTAAAGATAAATGACATTGCAGTGGTGGAAATGGCTGGATGGAGAGACCAGCCTTGATTTACACTGAAATAAAACAAATTGATTCGAGCATTTTGAAAACAGCATTTCTTTAAAACATGTGGCATTGTCATCAAAAGTCAGCCCTTCATCAGTATCACTTCTTTGGTTCTTTGAAAGAAATGTACAAGAAGGACGTTTAATAGAGTTCAATATAAAAGCCAAAGAAAATCCAGCTTGAGAAAAATAACATGGGGTTAAATGATCATTTTCCTTTGAGACTTTTTCAGCTCTCATTTACTCTATTATAACTGCTCCTGACTATCAAGGTCCCAGCTGAGGTCACACGTTATAATCTCTGCAAGGTTCCCAAATGGATATCAGACAGCCTGTGAGGAAAACAATGGCTACTTTGAGTTTTATGAGGAACCCCATCTGTATTGTGGGCAGCATCATTGCATCGCCTGTCCTGCCACAGTTCAAGTAATTGCTTCAGTTTAAGAGCTGGAAACAACAGGAAGCCAGCAGATGTCACCCATCCAACTTATTAAAGCTAAACAATTCAATGAAGGTCGCTTACAAGTTGTCCGGAAGGACTCATTTGAGATAAGAAGGTTTAGAAGCTGTGGCTGATCTTACACATTAACCAGTCTGTGCAGAAGACTTTAAATTAACATCGAGCACTGTAAACTACAATAATCGTTTTGGATACTTAAAAACAAACAAAAAAAAACAATTTCGCAATTTTTGAATCAGCATTTCCTGAGACATAAGACCACTGTTTTAGAGCCACGACCAAAGATGACTTTCAGTTTGTCCCAACATGGTCACCCTTTGTCTGCCCAAATTCTTACAGTCTCACAGATTCTCAAATTCTTACAGATTGCCATAAGATCATCTCACGGCAATCATTAAGCCGACACTGGCTGTAGGTGGATTGAGGAGACAGACAGACAGACAGACAGACAGACAGACAGACAGACAGACAGACAGACAGACAGACAGCTAGCTAGCTAATAGTTTAGCTGTGCTTTTGCTTAAAAAATGTTAAGTGATTAATGTGACGGATGATTAAGTATTAAGTCAAAATGGTTTCTGGATGTTTTATTTCTGATTAGGGTGCAGCCTCCACCGCAAATGGATATCTTATTACAATTTAATAATAAGACGCTATGTCTATTCCTATATAGTAACTCTAATTAGTATGTAGAGAAAGCACTTTAAATCCATCATTAAAAAAGGCAATATTGAGTGCACAAGGGTCACACTGAAATGATAATTGGATGATAAAATTGATTCTCACTTCTGTTTTATTTGCTTCAGGCCTAGCTTGCCCTATTTCTATTTATTTTCCCACCTATCCAATTTATTTCAATTTGTAGTAGAAGCTGGCCACCATCAAAGAGGGGACGAGGTCATTCAGCAAAGGTGCACGACTCCGACGCTGGGGAGTTGACAAAGCTATTTTGGTTGAGGTGCTCGGTATCTAGGTCTGAATGATTAAAACAGCGCCCGCTATCCACTTCGTCTCAAGATAATGTCTGTTTCATGTGTCTCTTGATGTTATTTCACGTTTTATAATTTAGGACATTCTAATATTGCTCAGTAACAATGTCTACAAATGGAATGTTACTTCCTGTCATTGATAGATTATTATTTACTCTACAATGTTGCCTGTTTTTTTCATTTATTTATTTTTATTAGGTGCATAGAGTAAATGCAACATTGACTCTCATGGGCCTCCACATCCAACCTAAATCCTTCTTTTACCTTGAAAAATGGCTCACTGTGTTTCCCACAGGGGATTGAAAAGAGAAATACCTTGTCTGCCCACCAGTCCTATTGTGTATTAGTTATTAAATGTATTGCTCTATATTCTGCAGTAATTTATCTTTCTTAGCTCTTCAACCTCTCCCATTCCAACCACTGACCAGCCTCCAAGACTGTGGTGCCAAATTTACCGTGAACCCTTTTCATTTCTGTACTCACAGTGTAGTGAAGTGGTTTGTTATGGAGGCCCAGTTAAAGCTGCAAACACTGGGCCGAAGCCTGGTGGGACCCTGCTGAATGGATGAGCTGTCAGGAAGCCAGTTCTGTGATGAAGACCAAGACTTCATGTGGGCTCAGACGGGATAATGTCGGTTCCCATCAACACCACAGCAAACGGGAGACGCTTGTGTCAGCGAAGCCCCTGGGAGGGGGGAAAAGTGTAGAAAGGGCACGATCCCCTAGAATGCTTGGGGAATATGGACTCTATCTTGGGCTGAAAGATGGACACTTTCACGCATTCCAACTTTTAATTAAAGTTGGGGGTTGTTTTTTTTTTGGAGAAACCTACGCGAAACATTGCATTGTCAAAGAAATATCCACGTTCCCCCTGCGTCTCTTTTCATTTTAACTCGCTCCACATTATACTACCATCTCTGCCTTGTTTGTTCCAAGCCGTACCACTGGGAGCAGGGGAGGTGACAGGAGACTCCTGGGGAAGAAAGAGAATGTAGGAGAGGATGATGTAGAGGGAATAAAGAGACAAACACGGTTCCCTAGAGAAGGCGAGCAGATGAGACGGAGATGATGTCTGCTAGCGGGACGTGGAGTGACAACACAGAGAAGCATTAGTTAAAAAAGAGAGATGGGGAAAAGGACAGAAGTGTAAAATAAGGAGAGAAACTGACAGGAAGGACCAAAGCAGCTGAAACTCCTGTCCTATTCTCTGGAAATAAAAAAAGACAAAACCTCAGGCTTTTTTTTGTCAGTTTTCATGGACTAAATATAATGTATGGTTTCACTGTGTTCTGCTTTTAGCTTCAGAGCAGGTGTAAGGCTAGAAAAATATTTTCAGACCAACAATAGCTGGCTGACAGTTTAAAACAGGTTCACAGGGAGTGAGGTGATTTTTTTTTTTCTTAACTTTGCCTGCAAATGTAATTGACCCACATCAGCAACAGTTCTTTGTTGCAGATGTAACATCTCTGTACATACAAACGCGCCAGACACGTGGCACAGTCGGAGAAGAGTTCAACTGGTAGAGTTAAGAGTGAGGGAGAGGAGGAAAACAGGAGTGGAGATCGCATCTCAATGCAGACCAGCAGAGCAGCTCCCATCCCGCACTGCATGAATCCCATCTCCAGGGCTCTTAGCAGGTAATAGCAATGCTCCTGCCATTAATGTCCGGAGAAGTGGACCCGGAAAAATCCTTCTGGAGCCCTTCTGCTTCAGCAGCAGTCCATACAACACCCTGATGAAAGCAGATGACAACTCCTGGGTGGTGTGGGGTAAGAACCAAAGGCAAAAACCTTGAAAGACAACTTGTTTTCTCACTTGAAATTACTTTTTATGTTCCCATAATGAGGCTGGGTAAAGGACCTCTGCCTCATTGTTCAGTATTAATTTGCTTTTAATGCTAATTGTAGCCAGAACTACACCTAAAGGAGCATTATTAGAGATTCCAATTTCATTAATGTTTGTTACTTTGCTGTAGTTTTTTTTTTTTTACTTTTAAAGAAATGGCAGTTTGTACACTGCCAAGGTAAACAATATAAAACAATTAAAAAACTGTTGCATGGACTTGGCATCGAAAACTGATCTGTGAAAAGCAATGTGGAGATGAGGATTGCACATCGGGAAAACGAATGCGGTGACCTGCACACACATACAAAGTCGAGCTGATGCAAAACCTACCACAAGTGACCCCTTTATTCTGAGTCATCCTTGAATCTCCTGCTTTACTACCTTTTCAGGTTGTCCATTCGAGCAAGGCTTAAACATTCGTAATAGCATTGTTTCAGCCAGTTGTTTTGTAATCAAGCCTTTCATACATGACCCGGCTCTCATCAACTGCTCAGAGAAATGAGCATTGTGTCAATGACATGCCTGTGTCGCCAGTGTCTGGATTATTCTGACGATGTATGGCCTTCTAACACTGTACATATTCAGATGGTCATAGCTTCATTTGATCGCATCATAGAAAAACTTAAATGAAAACCACAATAAGAAACCTTTTCTGTCACTGGTGGAATGGGTCAGCTTGTAATAGAAATTAAAGACATTATTACTTTAATAATTCTAGAACCATATTTGCTGATAAATGATGATCCCAAAAAGATGTTGCCGATCATTTATTGAACTTACAAATATTGATCAAAACAAACCTACATGATAAATGGAGGAATGGAGAGGTTGGCAGATGATATGGATGTGTTATTCAGCTGTCCTTTAAATATTTGCTAGACATTCTAACTCTCACCAGCTCACACTCCCCTATATGTGGTTCAGCAGCCTGACTGCCACTCTTGCCCCTCCCGGCTCTTCTAATGCCCCCCGTGCCTCAGGACGAATTGTCTCCATTTACCTCAGATCATAATCACACTTTCATTCTGCCAACATTAGCTGATAGGGCAGGATAATATTTGCTTCTATTTCCAAAGCATGCCTGCTCTCTTGTTTTACGTTATTAGTTAAATTTGCGCAACCCTGTGGTTGATCCCATCTGGTTGTGCCCTCCCTCTGCTTTGCTTCCTCCACTCAAAGCCAACAATTTGCTGTGAAATTGTCTCTGCAAAAAAACAGAAATTCTCACGACTTCCAGATTTCAATGAGACAAAACCTGTTATGATACAATGCCATAAATAATATGTCTCTCCTCTCTGGAAAACACCATCCATAACAACCTTTGCTGTGGTGCAGATAGCCATCTGAAGTCTTCCAAAGATTAGAAAGTCAAGTGTCTCGCTATGTCTTATGGTAATGAAGGGTTGTTTTTAATAAGCTGCCTGTTCTATATCTCACAGGAACGGGAGACTAATATCTCAGCCTAAGTAGGAGGGTCATTTGGGTCAAATCCAGATTAAATTGCTGCTGACTATTAATTCTGAAATCTTCACTATCTACTGAAACTTGAAAGAAAGATTTGAATATTAAGATGTGCTATTAGCATCAGACTATCTGCATTTCCATGAAACAAGCTTGGTAAAATATTTCTTCAAACCTCTGTTAAAGGTTGGATAAAAAAAAAAAATTACTTGGGCCACAAACAAACCGCTAACAAGAGGAAGGTTGTCCGCGACTGGGGGTCAAAAGTGGCCACTGTTGGGAATCTGTCATATTTTAAAGATTGTTCTCTTCTCAAGGAAGCAGAACTGATTAAACACTCCAGCCATCAGAAGCCATTCATCAAATTCTTTTTTAAAGCTCTTAAAACAGTATTTTCACACTTTTATATTCCACCGTTCTCTGACTCAAAGGTCATTCCAAGAATGTTGTCTCTATGATGTTATATTTCAGACTTTGAACGCAGACATCAAAGATTGTCTTCAGCTCTTATTCCTTTCACATTTCGAGTGGGAGCAATAACATGGAAGGTCACATCTGCCTCAGAGTTTCCCTCCTCACCCTTTAGTAGACCATCCCCTGCGATTTTGAAAATTAAGCAAGTATGCAAAAGGGACCGCAGATCGATGAACAGCCATCAGCCTCACCATCTGGCCACAGTTTGTTTTCTTAGCAAATGAGGCTGATTATTGAGGGCGGCTAATGACATTGAAATCTATGCAGTTGGTCATGCTTTACCGTTAGAAATTTCAAAAATGCAAAAAAAAAAATCTGTCCTCAGTGACCCACAATTGTTATAGCTCATCTCTGACAGCAGGGCCATAGTTACTACTTATTACTGTGTCCAAGCAGTACTGTGCAGTATGATGGCACAGGAAAGGCTCAAATTATAGAGTATTCAGTTACATTAATATTTTATATTTCATGTTTTGGTCACCTTTTGGAGGGGAAAAAATATCAAAATATAGTCAAAGTAGTCATGCGACTCAAAGGTAAGAAAAGCCACAATCTAGTTGGAATAAGTATGTTAATGACCTCTTTTAATTCAAACAAGTAGTTTAAATGAAGAAATATAGAAGTTATACCTCTTAAAAAATTCTCTCTTTTCTACTTGTGCGGTGAAAAAGTAGGCCATGGACTTTTCTACCAAACTGCCTATAAATACTGGTGATTCAGTTATTCACTATCTAATTGGCTTTGTGCCCTTGAGGTATTTTTGGCTGTGTGTAGACAAAACCTCAGGTTAGTAATTGCGCATTTTAAAGTCTTACTTGTTGTTTTGTACAGGTCTCAGATTTCCAGAACAACAATCAAAAAGGATGTGCATCACCATACTAACTGCCTGAAGTCATAGGTGTGATCCACCCGGGAAGCAACTGCTAGATTTATTGAGCTCCAGGAGAAATCGTCACTTCATGTTGCTTCCTGTCTGATCCTTTCACTAATAATTATGTTGTCACACCATTTCCACACTGATCCCACAGAGCCATGAGCAGCAAATATCACTCCGCATGCCTTTACAGTCATCACATTAACTGTTGTCTCCTTTATACTGGCCTTGTGTAACTGCCGCAACCAGGTTAATTAATATGGGTTTTCTTCTAAAACATTAGAAGATAAATCTAAATTTAAAATGCATTTATACTATTTAACTCTTTAACTGATAAATCTTTCAAATTACGTTTCTCCTTAACATTCCTAATAGAAGTGATGCTCGACCAAACAGCATTGAGCATTATTTGAACTGTAATCAGCTGACAGTGGGTGGGCTCCCCACTTTCAATAACAACTTTCCCTTCAACAGAACGAGAACACACACACACACACACACACACACACACACACACACACACACACACACACACACACACAGAACACAAGCCTTAAGGTATTCAAATTCTTATTGGGGGAAGGGCAATTTCTACCGTTGAAAGCAGTTATTTTGTCACCTGCCATTTTGTGTGTGTGTGTGTTGTGTGTGTGTGTGTGTGTGTGTTGTGTGTGTGTGTGTGTGTGTGTGTGTGTGTGTGTGTGTGTGTGTGGCATGCTTACAGATGGTCATATAGAAAGGAGCTGCTTGACTCCTCCTTTTAAAGCTTCCCTTTCAAAGACATTTCCTTTATCTGCTTTCCCAGCCTCCAAATCTCATTTAGTTGTGTGTGCAGTTCCTGTCTGAATTATCTTTTTATTTTCTTTTTTGTTTCTAGAATCATATTAACCTTGTAATATGATTTTTTTATCCCTTGAGGAACTTTCTCCTAAATTTATAGTTTACAGTCCAGTGATCTCTTACACAAGTATCTCTTGCAAGTATTTAAAAATCCATTAAATATCTTTAAACAATTTGCACAATGTGTAATACAAGTACAAATTTAGGAAATAAATAAGGTAATAGTGGACGTTATTGGAGAAAACAAAAAAACATTGACTGATATAACAACATGTGATTGGTTAAAACCTAAAAAACGCCATAAAATATCTTTATGTGATTGGTGGAAATTCAAGCCTCCCTTCACTCTTCCTGTTTGAAAGATGCAGCTGTCAGATGCCAGGGTCAGTGGGGCCCCTGTTAGGACTGCCAAGGGAGCTTCCGTTAAAATATCACAAGGCCCTATCGCTCAATCAGCACTCGAGGAAAGGACGTGATGTCATTTTCTGGTCAGTTGACGCACCTTTTGTGAGTGAACAATGGCGACGAAATCAAGCACACGTGCCCCATTATTGGGGTGAAACTAAGCTATAGGGGCCTTGCCCCCGGGTCCTGCTGCAGTCTCCCATCTGTCTTGTGTTGCTTTTGACTGGTTGGAAACTCCAACGGTGTCTTATGTAAAACAGTTGACAGTGTTTTGGTTTAAAAACACATGTGGAAGCCCAGATTTAATTTATGTTTTTTCTGTTTCTCGCTTGGTACTACGGAAAAAGATATCCCAGGGAAAAAAAGACATCTGAAAACATCTGTTCATATCTTACTTATTTGATTTCCCTCATCTTTCTGAGCCCTTCTGCGCAGTTACGGCTATGCATTGCAGTCTGTTGTGTTGTCTCTTAATGGCTCTTTTGTTTTATGTTTCATTTCCCCCAAAATGCTTCGCCGCATCTGTTCTGTCCTTAAATGCTGTTATAAATAAATTTCATTTGGGGACAACAGTATTCATAGACACTTAAAATGCCATTTGCATTAAGTCAGAAGAGGTTGTGGAGGTTTCTTGCCCTTCCAGCAGCCCTTAAAACAAGACAGCACGCCACGCTTTCATTTTATGCACCTACATGGAAAAGGTTAAGGCAGAAGATGTGAACTGACCACATAAAAGGAGGTGCAGGGATTGAAGGCGGGTGCAAATGGCTTGTAAAGGAAGCATGTTGAAGTGCTTTATATTGTGCAACCTGTATGAGATTTTCAGTGCAGTACACCATCAGCTGAAGTGGTTGACTTTAAGATCAGCTCTGTGGTAAAGGGCTCTGCATGTGTTTATAGACCATTAAACCCATTATCCCTGCTCTCTGGAGCAGGCCAAGTGGGTTTTTTTTATGTTGTGGGTGGCTGCATAATATAGGAAATTACAAATCTGGCCTTTCTAAGAGACTGAGCTAAAAACTATTGCATATCTATTAGTGATTGTGCAACTCTTTGAGCTACACACATTGAGGCTCCATCCATCCCATTGCTTTAAACCAGTTATGGTGCTGCAAATTGAGGGAATTGTACATATTGTGGGCAGTGATTGAGGTTTTAGATGGCACTGCCATGATTGTGCCTCTGACTGTCAACACTCCAGCAAGTTTGTATGCTTCCAGCAGAGACACAGACCGTCTGATAGCTTCTGCTCATGGCTGGTTAGTTCTGACTAGCAGCTGGTTGTTCCAGCTACATTGTTTGTCGGCGATACTATCAATAAGCTGGCATCACACACTACATTTCCTGCTTTCTAATCTGCTGCAGGGAAAAGAGAGCGAGAGCGCGAGAGAGATGCAGCAGATACTGGAGACTTTAAATGTGGATGTGCAGAAAGCTTTCCAATAAATGCTCCAAACCCCGCCTGTATCCGCTGAACAGAAAGGTCAAACGCTTATTCTCTTACCTGGAAACTAATCTCGCCATCCAAATTGTTTCAATATGATTTGATGAGAGTTGAATTGTCTGCAACAGATGTCTGCCATCACTCCATCTAGGGATCTGCAATGAAAGGGAAAGACAGGAAGAAAACATGAGCAGCAGCCCATAAATAAAGCTGTTGTTCCTGTCGCTGAAAATACCTTCACTGCCTTTTCCAGGCAAGCTCACAGGAAGTTTAAGTCTAAATAGGGAATATGAGACCCTTCCTGTCCATCCTGATATTTGTGGGATGTGGACACCTTCATTTAAAATACAGCGATTGGAGATCAGGAAAATGTTTCAGAACAGAAAATATCATTTTTATAGACCCACCCGTGTGTGATAGAATGGAGGAATTGCTGTGTGTGTTTTGTGTCCCCAGTGGTGTGTTTATGGGGGTTCTGTGTTTTATACTTCCCAATCACAGCAGAGTCTGATGTTTGCACTTTTAACTTAATTTGATTATTTATATTTTTTCATTCTTTGAGTTTTATCTCTTGAGTTCTCTCAGCTGTCAGACGGTGTGTAGAAAAAATGCATCACATGCCTTTGTGATTCATGTTTTTTCACCCTATGCCGAGATTACCTTTCTCGTCCCAAAATGCAGAAGCAATAATGAGCAGAAGCATCAATCCTACTTTCTGACACTTTATGCTTGAAGAAGAATTTTCATGTCAGGCAATAACCGCTAGTGAGCCTCAGCGGCACACGTTCTGGGCTCACGCCTCCACCGAAGCCTAATGGGATAGATCAGCTCTTGCATAACTGGGGGCAATCACTCACTCCATCTCCTCTCTGACAGGACTCAGTTATGGCTTGTGGGTAATATCATTTCTGTTATCTTAAGATATCAAATTTCTGCCCTTATTGGCAAAGACCTTAGCAAATGGAGGGTAACTTCCTCGCCTTTGCAAGACAGAAGATGAGAAATTAAAGGATATTTATTCGTCTCACAAATTCCATTTACGATGGCATTCCAAAGACTTTGGTGACATTTTTAGGTCAGAAAAATATTCTTAAAACTTTTTTGCACTGTATAATTTTGCTTAAGAGGCATCTACTCAGTAAGAATTATTTCAAACTACACTATATTTCCAAAGGTATCTGGCTACCTGCCTTGACTCACATGTGAACTTAAGTGCCATCCCATTCCTAACCCATAGAGTTCAATATGATGTCGGCCCACCTTTTGCAGCTATTACAGCTTCAACTCTTCTGGGAAGGCTGTCCACAAGGTTGCAGAGTGTGTTTATAGGAATTTTCGACCATTCTTCCAAAAGCGCATTGGTGAGGTCACACACTGATGTTGGTCGAGAAGGCCTGGCTCTCAGTTTCCGCTCTACTTCATCCCAAAGGTTTTCTATCGGGTTCAGGTCAGGACTCTGTGCAGGCCAGTCAAGTTCATCCACGCCAGACTGTCATCCATGTCTTTATGGACCTTGCTTTGTGCACTAGTGCACAGTCATGTTGGAAGAGGAAGGGGCCCGCTCCAAACTGTTCCCACAAGGTTGGGAGCATGGAATTGTCCAAACTGTTTTGGTATCCTGGAGCGTTCAAAGTTCCTTTCACTGGAACCAAGGGACCAAGCCCAGCTCCAGAAAAACAACCCCACACCATAATTCCTCCTACACCAAATTTCACACTCGGCACAAAGCAGTCCGAAATGTACCGTTCTCCTGGCACCCTCCAAACCCAGACTCGTCCATCAGATCGCCAGATGGAAAAGCGTGATTCATCACTCCAGAGAACGCGTCTCCAGTGCTCTAGAGTCCAGTGGCGACGTACTTTACACCACTGCATCCGACGCTTTGCATTGGACTTGGTGATGTATGGCTTAGATGCAGCTGCTCGGCCATGGAAACCCATTCCATGAAGCTCTCTGCGTACTGTACGTGGGCTAATTTGAAGTTCCCATGAAGTTTGGAGCTCTGTAGCAACTGACTGTGCAGAAAGTCGGCGACCTCTTTGCACTATGCACTTCAGCATCCACTGACCCCTCTGTCAGTTTACGTGGCCTACCGCTTCGTGGCTGAGTTGCTGTTGTTCCCAAACTCTTCCATTTTCTTATAATAAAGCTGGCAGTTGACTTTGGAATATTTAGGAGCAAGGTAATTTCACAGCTGCATTTGTTGCACAGGTGGCATCCTATGACAGCTCCACGCTGGAAATCACTGAGCTCCTGAAAGCGGCCCATTCTTTCACAAATGTTTGTAGAAACAGTCTCCATGCCTAAGTGCTTGATTATATACACCTGTGGCCGGGCCAAGTGATTAGGACACCTGATTCTGATCATTTGGATAGGTGGTCAAATACTTTTGGCAATATAGGGTATTTCAACACTATAAATCTTGCTTCCCTCCCTCAGTAGCATGCTCACTTGAAACCAGATGTGTGTCATGAGTTGGCAATATTTACACCAAATGACACATCACCACTATCATGCCCACTGAGGTGTTAATTCAGTTCCCTAAACAAAGTCAAGTTAAATTATTGATGAAATAACAGTTCAAATTCAAGGATTATTTTCTGTTTGGTGGTGCATGTACGGGCAGTGGTGAGTTTGACAAGTCAGTGACTGCACCGCTTAGCAGGTAGAAGAAGAGCTTAATTAAGAGATTAGAGGAAGGTGTGACGGACAAGGAATTTAAAACAGGTGTGAGAGAGATGCCGGTGCCTGACGTACAGAGGTGAGACTGACAGCTCCCATCAGTGCAAAGGAAGTATGAAGATGGCAGTAGTAACATTGTTTAATTAAACCTACTATTGTTTGTTCTTGACTGGGTTGAGTTTATCTAAAGGTGGTAAAAGCAATACAATTGTATTTTATTGTCTGTGCAGTTTGCTTTGAATCAAGCAACAATAGGCCTAATTCATTGACATGACATGTTAAGGATTTTGTTAATTACATTTTATCCATTTGTCTGTTCATAGAGGTGTGATTTTCTGATTGGCTTCAATTTGGAGAAAGCTTTTGTTAAAAGTTGGCATTTGAAAATAATTCTTTCAATGACTTTTCTCATCAAGTTTTTCATTCCTTGTTTACAAGAAAAAAATGATTGTCTTCCTTAAAGGTAATCAACCTGCAGTAACCTGATAATAAATTACTGAATTATTTTTGGTCACAAATTCCTAGGAGAAAATAAGCTGAGTTGTCACATTTCAAGCCGTTTGAGGCTGTTGGGGCTAGCAAGGCCTTCTCTACTGGCCTAGGAAAAAAAATCAAACTGTTATTTATATTTTGTCCGTGAAAACTTATTTAATTCCAAATGGTCTGTCTGCTTCATTTCAAAGGTTTTCTGACGGTTATGCTGCTTCCAGACATGCATTTTAATATTAAAACTTTTAATTAATCACATTTCAGCCATTATTTGTTGCTAGGCAGGGTCAAAGTCAAAGGAGTCTGCCTGGTGGCTTTCACACTCCGTTCTGAAGGCCCTCTAACACAATAAATGTCAATGAAACTGTTGCTTTAAACAATCAGATTTTGATTTGATGTCACCAAGGCATTCTAGCAGGTGTACGGCGGTCACCGTTTTCAGACCTGTTGATTGGATAGTTGGAGAGCGAAACAGCCAAAGCTGCGGCAATCGACTTATTTTTTTATTTGTGTAATAGCTATTTTGTCGCCCCACAATGACAGCCGTACTGTAAAGGCCATTTTCAAGACTGGATTTCAAGAAAAGCTGGACATTGTAAAGAAAGGTCGGACAACGTCTAGCTAGCATCTTGATGGAACCAAAACGCACGGATTATCTGTACGACAGAGTTATCGAACTGTCTTTGAGGAAAGAGAGGATGGATTTTGTCCACAAACGATATGATTTTCCTGGAGTAAAATTTATTTCTTTAAATAAGTTTATGAGGTTAATATTGATGTTTGTATGTGTGTCGCGGCTGTAACTACAGTAGAAGAACTTGTTCGCCCCTGGTTTGTTCATTCAGTAAAGGCATTTATTGTGGCTACATGAATTGTCTGATGCTCTTCATACAGTATTTCTGCACAAGAAGATGGTTTTTATAATCATAAAATAGAGGGTTGGATTGATTCAGACAAAGCACTGGCAAAGGCCTAGGTGTGAAATGCACAGTCTGTCACTGATAATATGCAATCTAAACAAACTACTGTATAAGTAATCATCTTAAACAGGTTTTGGAGGCTATGGTGGCAACCTGGGGTTAAAGTTTTGTCTAAAAAAATTGTTACATATGGTGTTACAACACAGGAAATGTACTAAAAAATCAATAAATTAAAACAGATTTACTGTCCAAAAGGGGCAATTTTTCACTGCTCAATCAGTCTTCTGTTAACTGGCCCCTTATTCCTACTTCAGAGTAATGTTGCAGCTGGATTTTATCCCACTGGTCACTGAATTAGAGGCAGGTATTATTTCATTCATAGGGATGCTGACTGTGTTTGATTACGCATTTTTGTTATTTTATGTTGCAGCAGAAATTCAGCCATTTCAGTTTCAAAATTGTTACTGCATCCATCACTTTAACCTCTCCTGTGCTGATGAGTTACAAGAGGAGAAGTTGAAGTCTTAAAAACTTCCCAGCTTTCTATCCTCCACCCTGCAACTTTATCATCCCCGGGACACCCCTGAGGTGTCCCCCTCACAAGAATCAAACTATGAGTTGACTGGTCCAGTGGTATCCCACAAATCATATCCCAGCAATCTGTTCGGCTTTGTCTTTGGGGTACAAAAAAATGAAAAGGAAGAACAGCAAAGCTGAAAGGTGTGGGTGCTGATGCAGAAATTACATATTTCCATATGTTTTATGAGGGTTGTGTGACTCCTCGGTGATCCCAGAAAGTGAAATTGGTAATTTTTCATTTATTTTTTTCTTGCTTTGATGGAAGGTTGATGGAAAAACTATGGAGGAACTAAATGCTACTATTTTCTTTCCTTCACAAAGGGCCATTAAAATGTTTAACCATGTTTATCTTTTCTGACTGTGGTCACAATCCAGGATGACTGCATTGATATTCTTTTAATTTAATTTGCAGGATAAGAACCTATACTTACATTAATTCAGAGTACAGGTGGACATCATGTCTTAAAATATGTCGGCAGTACTTTGCATGATTTCGTCTTGTGGGAATGTAAATAGATATAGTCATACTGTGTGAGGAAGTCTCGAGTGGCTGAGGTGGGATGGAGTTGAAGGTGGAGATAAGGCCTGCATCAGGGATCAGCCCTGAGCCACTTCCTGTTTCCTGTGGTGATGGACAAGCCTTTGGTTCAAAAGGATACTACTTGTAATATGTTTGCATATGGTTTGATTTGTGGTGAGAGCATGGTGTGGAAGAACTGAGAGGTGAAGTGGGACAGAATAGAGGGGACTCAGAGAAAGCCAGATGAAATGGTAAGATGAGGATAGTGGACTTGGATCAATGGTCCAGACCAATGGAGATTCGGGAAAAGAGGTGATGAAGCATGCACAAGCAGGTTGTAATGATGAAGAAAAAGTCAGGTCAGCCTGTCTGCTTGAAGAATGTTGGTGAGAAGGAAGGGAAAATTGGTGTACCCCCCAATGTTTAAACAGATGCCAAAGCAGGACCAGAATCATCAGACAGCCTGATTTTCATAATTATTTTTAAAGCTTAGACACACAATTTAATGAAGTTAAATTGGACACACATCCTAGTGGCTAATATGTGTGTGCGTGTGCGCCCGCAGGACAAGTGTCGCTGGATAGTCCTGATTCTGTGCTTGTGTACACTAAACAAAGCTAGAGCCCACCATCAAACTACACTGGTGTGGCTTGTCAAGCCTCCTCTAACCACCATACTTCTGTTCCATTCAAGCTGTTAATGTAAGAGCCACACATCCTGGGATCCTGGGCTCGTGTGTGTGTGTGTGTGTGGTGTGTGTGTGTGTGTCACTACATATTACCCACATGCTCCTGTACGCATATTTCATGGTCTCAGAGAGGTCTGTGTTCTTGAAAGCAATCAAAGCGTAACTAGCAGCACCAGCACTGACACGCCCAGCACTTCCACTGCTTAACATTTGCAGTTTGGGTCTTCATGTAAACGGACACCTTTTCATGTCCTCACGCTTGTTATTTGGAGGTGAACACCTCAAACTCCTTTGGGATAAACATGTTCCTCAATCCACCACACAGACGGTACTGGCACATAGACACACAGCAGGTCTTCATCTCCTCATCACAATAAACGCTTTGCATAGCTTTTCCACTCCATCCGAAATCACGGTAATCCCTGAGCTTCTGTGTAATTATCTCTCCTTTAGGCTGATCTCTGTGCTCCTCACCTTGCTCAGCCTAGTCACATTACCTCCTCACTTTTATCTATAACTCTTAAAGCTCCTGCCAAGAGTCCTCTTAACTCATCCCCCAACTTTTCCCTTGACATGCCTTTCCTATTGCACACCCTCTCCTTGTATCTTTCCCCGTCTTTTAAGAGGATTGTGATTAGCAGAGAAAAGAAGTGGTGCTTCATAGAAAATCTGTATTGGAGCTTTATCCCTCATTAATTTTACAACTATTCTAATAAGTGATATGAAAAGAAAATAATGGAAACATAATTTGCTAAATGGACAAGAACTCTTGGGGCACCTCAGGGAATCTTTTCCATGATGTGATTTTCAGACCTTTTTTTTCTGGCTGCATCTACAACTAAAGGAAATTTCTTTTAGATTTTCGGCACTGATAAATACCCCAATTTATTATAGTAGATAGTTGTTTCCGCATTCTCTAATTGGCTAAAGACAGGTTAAACTTTAATGATTTATTTATTGGCTTGGGTGCAAATCGAGTGACTACAGTCTACTAAAACCCTCCTGAAAAATGAAACTGTACATTTACTTACTTGCATTTTTTTTTCCACATACGGACTGTTGTGACTGGTTAATAAGCAACTTTGCTGAAGGCAAGCTGTGTTTGTTATTAATGACCCTGTCTGAATAGCTTTTCACGCTGTCGTGTAGACAGGTTTCATTTGATAGTCTTAGAAGTCCTGTTTCATTTTTGCTCAGACATTGGACAGCCTACGTCATGGAGAGGGGTGAGTAACGGTGCCGGGGAGAGATGGCGTCAGGATTGAGTGGCTGGGAGAGCCTCCAGACAGAGGTGGAGTCTGAACTTGGACCCCTCTCAGGCATTCGCACTATTGATTGGGGGAAAAAAACCACTCCTCACAGCTCTCTCTGCAGGTGAATTATAACACTTTTAACATATGCAGTTGGGGGAGCCATCCAAATTCTAGAATTAAATTCAATAAAACCACTTTAAAAATAAATTTCTTCAAAGACATTGACCTCAAAACCCTCTTTAATGTTGTTGCCCGGCTAAAGTGCGAATTCACCACAGCACCTGAGTGTGTTTATTGGAGAGGTGTGAAAGTTGCCGCAGCCATACAAACGAAGGAGAAGGTCTCTCCTCGGGGATAACACAAAGGGCAGAGGTGTTAATTACTCTTCAGATCAGCCATGTCGGCATATCTCTCATTGCTCCTAATTGTCCCTTAAGGGGCACCCAGTTCTTCATTATGGGAGCACTTTAGGTGGTGTACATAACATCCACAGTAGTGTTATTTTAGGTGCATTTAGGATTTATAATTGGCTAATTTAAGAGAAGCAGCATCATAACTAGTCAAATAATGCAGAGTTTCATGTTGCTGTATGAAAGAGAAATAAAATTTAAATGAAAAGTTGTAGAGATTTAATGCTAAGTTTAAGTGATTGAGTTCATTCTTTTTATCAAAGCAAAAAAAAAACAAACAGCAGAAATCACCTGCTCTAGATTCAGAACTAATCAACTGCTATAATGATGTTAATGTGATAAGCACTGGGACCATCATTAGATGCTAATACCACACACCCGTATGCACACACTGTGGGAACCTGAATAGCTCTCTGTTGCAGCACAATTACAACACAGATGCTTTAACAAATGGCCACTATTGTACTTTCAGTTCCTGCCAAAAGCTGTGGAACAGCATGCTCACAAATGCCTGCATCTCTGCTTTGGAACCATTTACTTTTCTGTGTCCTAAGACTGAGTGCAGCCTGTTTGTTAGTCTCTAAATCACCAGGGTGTGTACTGGAAATATGCTTGGAAAGAAGAAACCTGTTTAAAATGCATAAAAATAGATGTTCAGGGGAGGGAGTGGGAGAGAGCAGGTGATCTGTGGTGGGATCAGCGTCACAATGCAATCGCTGATCTCTTTTTGTGGGTTGCTGGGTATCCAGCTGTCGCCTGCGAGGTGTCACAGAAGAATCACTTTAGCTGCTCTGGAGGTCTCCTCTCCTGGAATGATCAAGCATTGTCTACAGTGTTACGAAAGTGTACAAAGTTGTGAGTGGAGTTGAGGCCTTCACTCAAAAGTCCAGGCCTGATCAAATTTTACTGAAACTGTTTTAGTTCTCATCCTTTCCTTGACGCACAAATTTGTGCAGCAATGTTCAGTTGAGTGAAGAACAACAGAGTTTTCAGGCTGTATAGAATAAAAACACTAATTTCCTGCACAACAAAAAGATTTTTCACTCAGAAGATAATTTTGACATCTTTTTTTCTTTTTGGAAGTGAGAGCTTCAGCACTCTAACAGAAAATGAAATATAAACATTATTATTCAGATTTTGCTGTTTCATTCGGTTGTAACCACAATGTGATGCATTTCAGAGCTGTTTTGTAACAACAAAAGACTTTGTTTTGATAAAAAGAACAGGTTGTGAATTCACCACCAGTTTCCTTTGTTCATTTTTATTAAATCAACACTTCCTGTCCACAACATGGGAATTGTACCTTCATATTTCCTTGGCACATTCATACAAAAGATGTCACATTATGCAGACTAATTGATGAATGTAGATGTCAATGTTTGCATTAAAAAATGGTTGTTCCTGTAAAAAAAATAATTTGCAAAAGTAGCTGACAGAAACAGGATTTGTTATTGTAAGCAATCGACTTGTCAACAGTAATTATTCCGGTTCCTTTTTTTCAGGCTGCTTGTATTCTAAAATTAGCAAAAGGGAATGTTTCTCTGTTTCGGCAACAGTAGGTGGACATCTGTCTCAGTCATATTTTCCCTTGACACAAATGCTTTTACAGGGATTCTTCTCAAACCATGCATGTGACAGAATCTGTTATTAAAATGTATGCTTCTTCATTTAATGCTGCACTGAAATGACTCTCATTACTCTCACGGATCACACCAAGGTAATATGAAAGGTAAATGTATCTTCTCTGGAAAGATGGCTATCCCTCTACAGACTAATATTTAAAAAATAAACACACACACACAGGCGGACCCACAGAACATATGCTACAAAAAGCTCTGTTGTCACCAGGTGAAAATGTCTCAAAGTAAATCTTCACCATGAGTTGGTAGACAACACAGATATCCTACCAGAAGAACAATATCAAAGGTTTCACCCAGCATGGGGCCTGGTCCTGGAGCCAGGACCTTTCCAGGTCACTTCCCATAGAGGGGGACTCTCTTTCAGTGCGCTGCTGGTTCTCTGGTCTTCATCTATCCTCCAGTTGAAAAGCTCCATTCACCCCCAGTTGAAGTAAAATAAAATTACATCAGTTCATTAAAATGTTTTGAATGTCACTTTGGGGGGGTAAACATCTCTTAAATTGTAGCCACACCCCTGGGTTTTGGTTAAGGTGTGATCAGGCTTGACATGTCCCCCCCAAAATGTCCTGATAATAGGCAGGGCTCATGGAGCACTTAAGTTCCACCCAGTAACTCTCCAACAATCTGACCAATTTAAAGGAGGGGTGGGACCATCAGTGGTGGCTTGTGAGGAAAGCTGCAAGCAACACATGCTCGGCCTTCATCTCGGCCAAGAGCACAATTTGTTAGCAATGACAAAGTTTCAACCCCTAGAGGGCAGTCACTCTTACATTTTTAATACAAAATATGCCAAATTGACTAAAATAAAAACACTAAAATGTCATGACTTGAACTAGAAACACTCAACAACAATATTTCATGCCTAAAGAGATGTGTTTTGGCCAAGATTTAATTTCCGTTTAGGTGTAAAAGCGTGAAAGAGCCATTAAATGTTGCTTATTCTTCCATGTATGGAACGTGAGATCACACACAAAAAAAGCTTTTATTCATCTTTTTTTGATCTTCAGTCATTTTTAACTTTATTTTTAACAAGTTAAAATGTGTTTGGTAATAACTAACAGCAGCAGTTGGTAAAATATGAGATTTTTGTCTAGTATGAGTGAAGGACAAAGTATTGTTTGCAAGAGCAAGAATTCTGGAGGGAGATAAAGGATGCCTGAAGACTTTTAAACTTTGACACAAGTTCCATTAAGTACCAACCACCAGACATTTTTCTGTGTATTGATGAACACACACCTTAAGGTGACAGACCCTGACTTGTCATAGCTTGAATTGCAATCTACAAATGAAAAGACTTAATATAATGTCTTCTTTAAAGTGCCAAAAATGTGTAGTATACACAAACGCACATCTTGCTAGGTGGGCGGGTTAACCATGCTCACAGCATCACACTAAAAGATGTTACAGTTCAAGTCAACAGGTACATAAATAGGAGCTGGAATAATAATGTAGCTGTCTTTTTGTATTACTGGAGACAACATGGCCAGTCATTTGCAATTCATCCTCTTTATTGCTGCAGATTGGTTTATACCAGTATGATCTCATCTCCCAGTGGAAAGGAGGCACAGTGGCTCTGACAGACTGACATCCCTCCTGTTGGAGAGGCTTTGTGGGAGCACAAAGGAGGGTGCAATTGAAGAGGGTCCAGGGTCAATGACTGTATTAGACACGCTGATTGATCCTGCGGAGGAAGGTGCCGCCGCTCGTAATTAATGAGCCGGAGAGATGTTTATGTGGGGTGAAGGTGGGGGCTGTTTCACTGACCCAGAAAGGAAGAGACAAGGGGGAAAACACAGTGGCTGTAAGTGAGACAGAGGAAAACTAATTATATGTTTATGCATACATGTAGAATGTTGAATAAGGATGGGTTGTATTATAATAATCTGAGCACAGTGAGCTGTGACTTCCGAATGGAAAACAGAAGAAGCTACTATAATTATATATAATTCTTAATCTTTCATCTATATTAGTCTGTGCTTCCTTTTTCTTTATTGAAAGTATTAACCTTCCATTAAATGTTAGTAATTCCAAATTTTGCAGTTATAAATGATTCACACACACAAGATTCGCCTGTGAATACATATTTTCCCAAAAAATACAAGAGTTTTCAGAAAGCTGCTAAGCTGAGTGAAACGCTGCCATCACCAAAACCATAACACGTCTTCTGTTTAAGATTTAATGAGGCAATGTCTCTTATGGGTCGCAATGTCTCCGAACGGTTTCGCTTTTCGTGTCGGTTGCGGATCCAGTAAGCGAGAACGTCTGGGCCAGGCGTGTTCGCTTGACAGTTGCAATCTGGCTGCGTGTGGGCACTGATGGCATTTATATGTACATTTTCAGGATATGTTAGGGAAGCCTAGCAGAAAGATGTTCTGGTCCGGACAGAAGTGAGGCTTTCTTGAGGCTTCAGAAGAGATGAATAAATGATCGGACAGGAGAGAGAATGAGGCAACAGCGGAGAGCTTTTTTTCATAAATCAATAACAAAAAAAGTACAGAATACAAAAAGTAGCATTTTTGTAATATGAGCTGTAATATGACTGTTTCTTTACATTAGTAAATGGACATGACAGCCATCTGCTCAACTGTAAGCTCGCAGAGCGATTTTAATCATATTTCATTTTTGCAGCACGCCACTTTGAGGGATTTGTAAATTTAATTTTGACAGTTTTATTCAATGGGGATCACTCTGACACTCAAATTGCATTGGGGTATGTTTTTTATCATTATTATTTTTACCAGTATTACTACATAGTGACAATATCTGACCTCATAACAGCACCGACAGAAATGCATAAACAGCCAGATTGTCAAAGGAATCAAATTTTCAGGTTGGAACTCAGCCCCGGCTGGTGGCCTGATGCTTGGTTTATAACAAATAGCTGTTATACTTGGACATAAATCCCATCAGTGCGCAGCAGTGCAGGTTGTGAACAGGGAAACCAGCTGCCCATCACCCCCAGAGATCCAGATCCAATTCCCCCGCCTCCCCAGTTTTAACTGCTGGAGATTTCTCCTCGCATCACAATCATTCTTCCTTGACTGATCTTCCCTTTGGCTCTTCATTTGTCCTACAGGGGTTTTGAAGGATGGGTATTCCGATGCACAAAATAAGAAAATCGGACAGGGCTTCATATCTGTTTAGAATTTTAGCTCTGATTGCCCTTATGTCAATGCTATAGCTTTTACCATGCACATATTCATCACAGACCTATTTAATATAATATAAAGAAACAATAATTTTTTATATCTAGCATTAGCAGAAAAAAAAATGAAGCAAGCTTGAGTAGGATGGAAATGACAGAAGGTTTAACCCTAAAGTGTTAAATCGAAGACAAAGATAATAATAAAATATTACAGAATTTTCTTGGGCTTTTGTTTCTCTGTGGATTACTATATCACATTTTAGTGGTTTTATTACCTGCGCTAGACAAAGAGGTGGATTTTGGAATCCCCCCCCCCTTCTCTTTCTACCTGGTGGGCTGTCTCACCCGCTGACAGGAAGCGTCGAGTGAGAGATCGGTCCTGCAGCAGACGGTGGCGATGCCTCATCAGACTTCCAGCGAGCCCCGTGGCCCCTGATGGCGCCACAGCTGGGTGGATGGTCATGATCAGTCACTCACAGACAGGATTAACCCACCCAACTGCATCTGTCATGACTGTCCTGTTTCTAATCTCTGTCTCCTGGCCTCTGCCTGCCTTCACTGTTTCAGATGGCCTCGTTCCTGCTGCAGCCGCATCCACGTCAATGTGCTGCCTAATCCACCGAAGCAGGCAGTTGTCCAAATTCTGATGAATGGCAATAAATGACCAAATTTAGCAGCATAAAACTTGGGTAGCGATGGCACCTCATTAACATTTCTATAAAACAAGAAGAGTCTAAAAAGGAGAAAGGGGAAATTAAAAGAAATTGATAAAAAAACAATGTAAAAACATTCTCAGGTATACCACCTAAGCGCTGCATAGCACGCATTGATTAAGGCGCTATTACAAGACCTTTTGGATGTGGAACAGTGGCACTAAACTGGACATATTTATCGTTATGCAACAGCAAGGTAAAAAAAAAATCAGAAAATATCGATGTTGGGTAGCATGTCGCAACCTTTAGCTGCCTTTCTATGTTAAAGAAAAGCCTAATGCACATCAGAATACATGCAAGAGAACAAAGAGCAAAAAATTATATATAATTAGTGTCATCCTTGTACACTATATTCCATGCTGATAACCCATCCCTTGGTTGAGAATAAGGGTCTGTCATTGCTTTAAAATTATCTCCATGATCAAAGGTTCAGGCTGCTTTTGTTGGAAATGGAGAAGACTATCATCTGACGGAGCCAGTATTAAAACACATCCCATTATCTGCAGGATCCTGTGATCAGACGCCTTATCTTGGCTGTAACTGAGAACGCTTTTCTTAATTTTGATGTCCGTCCTCTGAGTGTGAGTCACAGTTGCGGCCATGAGTCTGCCAGAAAAAAGGATGGAAACCAAGGACGTATTAAAGTTCATTAGGCTGACTTAAACATTCTTGTAAAGTGATCATTGCTTTGAATTTTCCTTAATCAGATTTTAGATACACGTTGGGTGTGTTCTTGCATAATCATTTTTCTTGTAATTGAGCCTTGTTTTATCTTAAAAAGAAAAGAAAAAAGAAGCCCATTAGCTCACTTCAAAAACAAAACTACTGTGGGTCTCAATACAATACGAGACCACAAATTCAGAAACGGAAAGAGTTATTTCAGTAAAAGGTGAATATTGTGCAGCAGAAAAACTAAATATACACCCTGGATGTCTTTAACAGATCCAGAATTTATCAAATGGATGTGGAGAAAATACTTCAAAGCGTGTTGGGTTCATTGTCACGGATGTTTAACTTCCTGTGACGTGAAGCTCGTGCCGACATACATTTCAAACAGCCTTTCAGAGGCACTGCCCACTCTGTTTGTGCAGTTCGCATCAGCTATACGGCTTTCAGCATCCCAAAGGACACACGGAACATTGTCATGCTGTGCTGCTTTGATAGAGACAGCTAACGGTCTATTGCAGGCAAAATGGGCTGGGAGGAACAGAGGAGGAGGAGGGGAAACCTGACAAATGTGACATCAAAGTGTGGCTGCAGAAGGGATTCTCTCACGTGATCCAGGTGTTTAGTGACTCACACCCACTGTGTGTTTTTCATACAAACGCCTCACAAAGAGTTGTTTTTTTCTGTCACATGTTTTGT
Source organism: Takifugu flavidus (assembly GCF_003711565.1). Taxonomy (NCBI): domain Eukaryota; kingdom Metazoa; phylum Chordata; class Actinopteri; order Tetraodontiformes; family Tetraodontidae; genus Takifugu; species Takifugu flavidus. The sequence goes on along the minus strand of NC_079521.1, from coordinate 14,588,124 downwards.
TCAGAATGTTCCAAGGTGAAAGGATTCCTCATTACAGGCGCGGAGAGTTGCTTTTATTTGCAACTGGGTCAGCGTGAAAATTGCGTGCGCTTTCTCTGGTGTTTATTAATGGCCAGTGCAGAACAAAGAAGCTCTGTCGACACAACCGTAGAGCATCAGAACCCCTCCAACCATACAGTAGCTGACGTGCTTCCTTTGAAGAGTGTATTTTTCTATGATCCCTGAATGTATCAGTAATACCTGAGGTAATGATAAATGTGTACACAGAAGCTTCAAACAATGTGCACTTCAGTCGTTCATTGTCACATCAGTAATATAAAAACTCCCTACATTTTGTGCACCTGCTTGTCCCTTTCCCACTCGTCACATGCGCCAACCATGGCACAGAAACTAATTGACCATTAAGGTAAAAAACAAACATGTATCCTGAACAAACCCTTTACAAATACTTGTAATAATGGAGCTAAACTCAGTAATAATGGCAGACAGGCAGTCAATACTAACCAGAGAAAAAAGACGACTGGTCACAGGTTAGCTGTGGGTCCACAGAGGCACCGTTTGTTTGGAGCATTTATGGACAGAACTGATGGAGGACGCACGATGCTGATGTAGAGTATTATGTTATCCTCAAATAAAATGAAAAAAGAAGGTGTGTTATTAACTTGGATTTGACATCAGACTATTGAAATATCTGCAATACCTTTTTCTTGATATCTGAAAACAGCAGAATAGAGATTACTGAGAGGAATCTAGTTAAATCCCATGAAGTTTAATAGAATTTTCTACCAGTATGAAGTTGCGCATTGACCTGCTAACCGGCCCCACTGACCCACTCAGTATCTTCAGTATAACTAATGGATTTGCATATCTGCTTTATCTGTGTGTTCCTCTCTTCTTTCTGTCCTATCTCCCTTTTCTCCTTGTCCTCTACCCAACCAGCGTTCTGCTGAAAGTTCCCCAAGCATGAGCTGGTCCTGCTCAAGGTTTCTTCTGTGGATTTGTAGAGGATGGTATGAATAAAGATGTATTGAACTGAATTATGTGCATGTTCTTCCAGCCGGACAGATACCAAACAGGTTACAATGAAGCTAAGTCAGACACATCAAACGTACTGTTGCCCTTTGACCTCTGTTTGTGACAACATGCTTCGGTACATTTCTACATTTCTATAGATTCCTTACAAGGAGGAGACAAAATAAGAGTCAATGTCGTTGCTAACATCAAGAAAGGGTGGGCATCAAAACTCTCTCCTTATTTCCAACACACCAAAACCTGTCCTAACTAGAAATTACAGAGCCTGTAACGTTCAGTGCCAATTAACTGAGAAATTTCATCAATACTTGCTCATTTGTAGGCTCGAGTACCGAAGCATGTTGTCACAAACAGAGGTCAAAGGGCAACAGTACGTTTGATGTGTCTGACTAAGCTTCATTGTTGATGAGAAAGGGCTCTTTTCACACAGTCATCACAAGTGCTAAATGAAAACTGTCGCCATCCATCTTATTTCCACATGAAACTGATGACAGTAGTTGTTCCCTACATCCAACAACTCTGGAACCAGTAATGTAGAGCTCAGAGCAGTAATGGAACTGACAGGAAGTTCGGAGTTTGAAACCCAGTTTGATGTGCGATTGTTTGATTGCTGTCATGCTGGATGTGTTGGTTTTCCACGAGTAATGAAGTTTTTGAGTGATTGGCATCCTGTCCCGGGAGCGTCTCAGCGGGTGGAAAGGGGTGGACAGTTCCCACTTCCTTCCTGTGAACATCCGCCTGAACAGTTTGATGTAAAAGAAATAGGCGAGTGGCAAATATGCTGATGGACTCGTGTGCTTCGAGCCAACAATACTGTGGCACCAAATATGTAAATTTATGTGAGCACAGGCCGCCACCACTGAGCCGTATGGACTTGAACCATGAGAAGAAGGGGAAATAGGAAATAGGAGAGAGGATTGTGAAGAGCAGGTCCAATTTGCAATCCCATGAAAAAAAAATGCAGGCGTTTTCTTGACTGGATGTGTGAAGGTGAAAGATGGGCCTTCAGGAAATTGCGAGCGGCCCTGAGTCTTACATAAACATGATCCTCACAAAAGTGTCGACCTCCATGTTGATAGCTTATTTTCCAGGCAGAGAGATGAACAATGTTTCAGCTGGTATGACAGAAAGGACACAGCTGATACTAGTTTTCTTTTTCCCCTTTATTTTCTTTTTTGTGACATATTTTGCTATCAGAGGTAGAGAGGCTTTTCTGCAGATTGAATAGATAGAGAGGGAGATAGGATATGTTAAGTGTGGGAGAGAGGTTTCGGGTTGAAAGACACTTTCAAAGAAGGGTTTCTGAAAAGATATGCCGTCAAACCTGAAAATGGGAATAAAAGGCGCCATCACAGCAGGTTTTCCAGTCCTCTTCCTTTTACTGAAATGACATTCAAATCCATTTGCATTAGAGAACAATTTCCCATCTCCATCTATAATCAACTGTCACATTTAAATGCACTACTGTATATCTTGAATATCTCTGGCTTTATCACAGACTTGACCTTCCTGACCTGCTAGCATCCGACTATCTCAACATAAAGAGACCACTGTGTCTTCCACATTGGAGGTCTGGCAACAGAAGGACAAAAAGAAAAAGTTCATTATGGGTTTTAAAAAGAGAGAGAGAAAAACAAAGCCAGCTGGAATTGGCCGGTTGTCTGCTCGGAGGCATGTTTTTAATGTTCTTACAGCACTCTGTCAGAGTTCAGCCATGGTGCAGCTAAATGCCACAGCTGAGCTTTCAAGGTGAGTACAAAGTTTCTGAAGCCATTTGGAGGCAGGAGTAGTTTTGTAAAACCAAATGAAAGGCCAGTGACGGTCATATGACCAAAAATAAAATAAATAAATATTTGATAATATTAATAAATATGTTAATGACAACAATTAAAGGGCTGCATATATTCATTCTTTTTAGTACTTCACCAATTAATTAAGTGTATATTGACTACTGTACTTGGACTTAAACTGAAAACACAACTGATTATTGCTGATTTACAAATTTAACATGCCTTAATTACAGCAAGACTGGTCAGCTTGCTAATACATGGATCATAGATTACATATGATGCTGTACATATATTTCCTATGTGCTGCTTCATACATGGTACTATATATACTGTAGGCGTTAGAGTTTTCTGAGGCACTTTCACACTCCATGAAAATCCAGAAATGGAAGTTATTTTGTCCGGAGTAAAATTACCCGATGACATCAGCGTACCTGCCTGTCACATCCTGATTTTTTCACTGGCTGCCTGTCAACTGGCTGTCGTCATGGAAACGAGAGCTGCTCGAGCAGATTTCAAAACAGAATGAAGATTTGGTTCACTCCTATAAGATCAGGCTTCCTATTAATCTTCCCGAGATCTCTGAAGATCTTTTTTCAATCAAAAAATCAATTTCAATTTCAATCAGATGTGACAATTCAACTGTTCAATCTGCGCTGAGGTTGTGGAGGGGACAGAATCACAAAGTGCAAAACAACAATGCTGACCATCGTGGCGCTGACATCAATGCCATCCATTATTTACCTGGCAGTGTTCCGGGGCCAGTATAAAAGGGCGCATTGATGACATCTTGAACGCGATGACGTAAGAGAGGAAAGGGAAAAAAAACGGTCACACCCCTCTCAGCGGGAGGTCATTTTTCTTTTTTTTTCTTTTTAAAATATTTATTTATATATTTTGACAGCTTACAGGTTCAAAAAGCCCAAAATTGATTGACTTTTTTATCATCTGTGTTTAAAAGAGTAAATATTGCCCCCTTTTCCCTAATATTATCAATTGCTTGCACAAATGATTACATAACTATGTAGGCGATAACATTTACAGGCACAGCTTTTATGTTCACATTCTTTTTTGTATTTTGTCGTTTCCCTTCCTTTTATGCCCTATATTTCCTCCATACGGTCCTAATGTTGCCGTTTGGACATGTAGAGTTATTGTGTGATAGATGATAATACTCTGTGTTTCACAGATGATCATTTCCCAATTTCACAGCCTTGGAACACAAGCCGGCAGTAATTGCTGCAATGCATCCCGAAGCCGGTCCTTATCTGATGCAGTGACAAGGATAGGCCCCATGTTATTGGTCTGGCACCCTGAGTAATTCAGTGGCGTTTGCATCATTTCCTGCAAGAGGAAGGCTATGATGGTTTCACCTCGAGGTGCTGGATACACAGTGTGACCCCAAGCACATAAATCTCTTCTGCTCTGATCACAGTAGAAGCCCCCACCCTATAAATGATCAGCTACCCCTATCATTCAGAAGCACACACAAACACACACTCCAGAGTGCAAACAATTACAGCCTTGATTCCCCAAGCACTAATCACAGCCAACACAAGGCCCGTGCAGCATGCTGTTGAGATCATAATTAAAACCTGTCTCTCGGCATATTACGTGGCACATCCCAGAAGAAAGACTGTAAATATACATCACACTTAACAATTGTTACTCCCAGGAATTGCCGTGCAATTTGAGACTAATATTCAAGCACATTTTCTGACTTAATGTAACTTGATTTAACACACTGCTACAGTCGCAAAGCACTAGATTTCTTATTTATGACCACCTGTTGATAAAGGTATGTTATAAAAGTAAAGATTGGGTAGTTTGAAAATGTAGGCTGCTTTCATGGATTTGGTGACCAACATCGCAATATAAACCCAAGCCCATTCTGTCCACAAGGTTGGTGTGTGTCCTTCATGTGTTCCTTTCAATAAACTTGCCAGCGTTTTATTTAAAAAAATACAAAAAATTCAATAGTATAAGCCTTCAAATGATATATTCTATATAAGGTGCTTTGTAACCTTGTCTTTTCCATTATTATCTGCCATTCATCGGTCATTCCTTAAGTCTACCTTCCAAGTGCTCCACATCATCGTGATCAGAGAGGACAGAATTGTGTGCGTGATATCAACTCATGTAAATTCAAATGTTGCACAATAACGCAGCGGCACTAAGCGTGTGCAGAGAGAGGGAGTGAAGAGCACAAGAACGGAACGGTGCCAAGCATCCGCCGAAAACCGCTTTCAGGATTAGAATACTGTCTTTTGACAACATGTACCAGCGATACATTATCATTCTTATGGATTGGGTGTGATTTTATCTGGAGCTCTCCATACTAGGCCATGATATTTAATATAAACAGAGGAGATAATCCCTGTATCCAAAAGGTTTATCGCAACATGAAAGTGACTAAAAACAAAAAAAGGCCAATTCAACGAGGAACCATGCAACCATGTATTTTGACTTATAGCAAGAATCTATCAGAGGATTTTTCTAATATGTGTATAATCTCTCATGTGTATGGGGAGGGGAAACTGCATCGTTGCTTGCGTTGTGTACGACACACTTTATAGACAGTGATATAAAACCCACAACAGACACAAAACAAATATCCCTGAAAGCACAAAGTACTGTCTGCAGGACTGGAAACACAGCTGAAGGGATTGGTGCTTTGTTTTTACACACACTCTGAGCATTTTCCCAAAGAACAAAAGCACTGTAATGCATCAAAAACCAAATACCCAGTGTTTTTGTATTTGTTAATCAGTAAAAATAAATAAATAAAAAGAAAATCGACCAGCACCGACATTGGTACATATTCATTATGTGACAGATTAGAGCCAGATTATAGTCTATAACTGGGTTTTCGGTTTATTTGTGAGTGCAATAAATACTCCACTTAGCCCTGTTCCCAATAAACGCACTAGGGAAGAGTGAAGGTATGTAGATGGCATTGAACATTTTATGAAATATTTATTCATAAAAAGAGTCATAATAAAAAGAGAATAAAGAAAATGACTTTTCACACCTTTTCCTGGTGATCTCTGAAGTAAGTACGTATGTCAACTGTCAAATAACTGTGAGGAGACAAAAGAAAAAGAAGCTGATTATGATTAAAAACTGATGGGAGAGAAGCCAGAAAGGTTTAGAAAAAAAGCAGGAGTGCAATGGTTCAAGCAATTGCTGTATTTCTTTGGAAGATCTAAATGTTACCAGTGGCTCTCCCTCTGCCTCAATCCTTCATTCCAGTTTGATAATTAAAAAGTTATCTTTAAACTTTTTGACAAGAGTCTCACGCTATAAATCAACCAACTTACTGCCTTCAATGTGGGAGAAAAAAAAGGCCTGCTTTCTGACTGAGAGGTCCCTCTAGATATGTAGTTCCCTAATATAAGGGCAACTCTGGCCACACTAAGGCAAAACTCATTTTGCAAGCTTTCTTTGAGTCACTTCCCCTAGCTCACATCAATAGGCAGAGGCAGGAACATAATTTACTTTCACAACAACAGTACGACGGCCTTTTACATTACTGTCAATGCCACACCAGTGCACCTGTCAATCTCAGTCGATCTAACCTTCACTCGAGAACAAACTCCGTATCATTTGAATTCTTTCGCTTTGGACAGCTGAAAGCTTAAAATGAGATGTCCCTGAAGAGTGTCCAACGGAGATGAGACCAAAACCTAATTCTTTTTATGTAAAATAGAATGTTCTGACATTTTTCTTTTTCAACAATTGCGTGCCGACACCTTTGAAATCTGTGCTTCCATGCAGCAGGGCACCTCTGTCTGTAGGGGACTGGGCTTGGACATGCAAGGTTCTTGGTTCAAGCCCCAAGGTGGACAAAACATAGACAATGTTGTGGTAGTAGGAGGTGCTTGGACACCTTTACAGCACCACTGGGAGACCCTGGAACTAGTTACTAACCCCCAAATACTCACATTGGGCCCTGTGATGAGCCTCAACTTTTTATAGTTGTCAGGAAATGTGCACACACACACGCACACACATGCACATATAGATCTTTCAACTGCCAATATAGAGTGCCATGTTCACAAATATGCCCCGCTGTGAGGGAGTGAGGGAGGGAGTGAGTGAAAGGCATAGACAACTATACGGGTGGCAGTAATTGATGCAAACAATGGACAGTTACATTGCCACTTCCTCCCTTTTGCACATGCATGAAACAAAATGTAAAATATGATATTTTTAGGCATGTACAGTAGGTACAAGGGTACCCTGGGTACAAAGGCTGCGACCAGGAAAGCTTCTCACTTGCCACACAAGACATTTTCTGATCTATTTTATGTCATCAAATATCTAATTAAAGACAAATTTTGGGGGCAAAGAACACACAGTCAGGATTCTTTGCTTTCATGGATTGAAAACATTTGTGTCTGGGATATGGAGACTCACTGTCTATCTTTATTTATATCAACGGTGGAGACAATAACAAGGTTATGGTTATGGGCTAATCCTATTGATCTCCTATTTAAAGTAAGACTTGTGGCCATGGCTTTCAGGATCTTCTCTTCGCTAAATAAAGCTTAAGAAATATGGAGCGAAGGTCACTGGTTTTCATCGTCTACTCCTGTTTTTGCCTTTTTGTCCTGTTTGTACAGCAGAAGGATGGACGGACAGGGCTGATTCTGATCCGATTAAGAGGGAATATGTGCAGGTAATGTTGTCAGTATGATTTCTGCCTTCAGTTTAATTGTGTTAAAGTGAATATAATCTGCTTCCACATCCATTGACAGAGACAGTAATTCCTGGTGAAATTTAAGGAAATAAGTAAAGTGTGATAGGTGCAGCAGCGGGGAAAGGAAAAATTGACTGAAAATGGAAACGTCTAAAAGGATTGGAGGAAAATGAGACTGAACATCAGGTTCTACAAGGCTCATGGTCATCGGTGGGGAGGGGGGGACATGATTTTTGACAATGCCAAGCTAATGTCCTGCAGTTTCCTCCATCAGCAGCACCTGAAATGTGCCTCTTTTGTCTACTCTTCCACTGAGATGGAAGGGGGGGAATGTTGAAAACAGCTGGGAAAAATCAGATGTGGGAGTGGAGAGACTGGAAGACTGAATGCTAGAAAATGAAAAGGAAAAGCAAGTATGTGAAAAGATGAAACAGTGACATAAAGGTGTAAGACCAGGACAGGCTGCCGGTCAATCAATGGACAACCAAAGCCTTTCTGAACTTTACTTTAGGCCTCAGAGGAACGATGATGGGAAAAAAATACCACAAATAGATTAAATCACATGTAATATAAAATGCTTTTCAAGATAAATTGGTCTTTTCAGCGGTCTCTTTTCACCGAAGTGCAGCCAGCTTATTGTTTATGGTGGCTGCAGTACTCACTCACTCACTCACTCACTCACTCACTCACTCACTCACTCACTCACTCACTCACTCACTCACTCACTCACTCACTCACTCACTCACAACCAGTGCAGCCTCCAAATCCTCTATGCCTAGCTTCGTACCAAGTCCCTCATGGCCGACGTGACTGCTGGATTTAGCCATTCACATCCAACCCTCTCATTTCTTTGCAAGCACAGCAGGTCATGCTTCTTCAGTGGCTTACACCATCACGGCACTGACCCAGCAGGAATATACTCTTCCACGAGGAGATGCAAGGGGATGTGCATCTGCGGGAGCACGGCACCTCTAGATGGTGCTGATGGTGGCAGCGTTGTGGAGTCATTCATCATACAGATTTACTGTACCCAATGTCTTGTTAAAAATGGAAAATATGTTTGGATTCTTATTTCCATTCATCACAATAGACCGATGTCTAGTCAACTCCAGCCGGCAGGATTCGTTGCACTAATTATCTTTTTGTCTTTGTTCAAACCTTTAAGCTGGTATAATTAAAGTGCGGCCGCCCACAGTGCTCCATGCACTCACATATTTTCAAAGAGGTAGGGTATGGAAATGTATATCTCATTTCCACTGAGATTAGCTTGTTTTAGCACTCTTTCCATAGACTACAAGGAGCGCATGGCTTTGCTATTGTTTGTTATGTTTTCCCCAGTAGGATTCGTGTTTTAGGGGTCGCTATAATGGCAGTGCAGCACAAAGAATAACAGCTTTTATAGAGGAAATATGCAAACATTTTGGTTGTGGCATCTTTTAGAAGCTAAAGGACCATCCAAGAGAGGCCGTTAACACTATGGACTTTGTAGCTGATGATGATTACATTTGAAATTCATATCCAACTATATAGAAATATATATAACAAAACTACTTGTGTACTCCAGAGATCCGCTTCCCTGACCCTGAACTGTGGTGCAACCTCCCCTTGGATCTTAAACCAGACAACTCCCTCCCTCTCTGCTGTAACATTATGTCTAAAGGGGAACTGGAAATGACAAATAAACCCAAGAGCCGCAGTTTGCAAGTAGCTGGAGAAATCTAGCAGCAACATATCAAATCGCATATTACTCAGTCCAAAAGTAGGTTAGTCTCATCAGACACCGTGTTTGAGCAAAACATGTTGGTCAAGAAAGTATAAACTGAGTCTGATGTGAGATGATAGTGAAGGAACTGCTCTCCCAGCTATGAATCCAGTTTTTCTCTGTCTCTATCGCTAGAAAAATCACACGGACGCAAATTTTTCAGGTCAGCCGATCACTTTGGAGGGATCGCTGCAGCTTTTCCACGCTGGGTATCGCAACAGCTTCTGCAGAAATGTAAAAGAAAAGCCCACGAGTCTGGTACTAAATTTAGACAAATGTATCTAATAAATACACAAGTATATGTAATAATTCTGAATGTGCACAGTGTTTGTTGACGCTCCGTGGAAACGAGTCCAAAGTCCAGAGACTATAAATTCAAGTTATATCTCAGCTGTTTCAATATGGTGCACATCTCCCAGGCTCATGCTGCTGCAAATACCTTCCACAGAGGCGGCAAATGGATAAAAATGACACCTCTTTTAGGTTCCCCATGGATAAATGCTTGGTTAAATGTCCACTCAACCAGTATATTATTGGCTGGTAAAGAAGATTTGTTTCATATAGAAAACACTTTATACTGCAAGCTCTATTGAAGGCAAGAATGTGCGACTCTGCTCACTATTATTACTTTGTTTTGCTCATGTCAAACCACTTGCCTGATTTAAAGACACAGAGGAGGAAAAAAAAAAAAAAAAACAAGACACATTTTCTTGCGATGCCCTGTGTTGAGGCTCCGCCTGTGGCAGTTCTGTCACATCAGATAACAGGACCTCAGCGATGCAGTTGCCAAAAATGTAAAATGTATTCATTTCCTGGATGCAAGCCCATTCCCATGCATTACATTTTGAATTTCTCTCATTGATGCTATATTTTGACCATCACCCTGACAGGTCATAAAGTTTGAATGAAAAAAAAAATGAATAAAAATTAAAGCACATTGTAGCCAAAAAGTCTAGTTTGCTTCACAATGAACCTGCGGTAAAGACAGCTTTGGCATTTTAAACCTGAAATGTAGTAATACTAAGCTGGAACATTTGCAGGAACACCCACAAATTGCCTGGGACAGCAAGTAAAATCACTAATGCTACAGCAATGCCGGCAGGCTTTTATAAGCCATCCAATCTGTTAGACAGAACCCAAGTTCATTGTAATAGTTTTGAGGCAAAAAAAGGATGGATTGAAAAAACTGCTGTAACCTAACCACTTAAGAAATATCTATCTCCAGAGGCCTATGCATTAAACAGTTGATCGTGTGTAAACTGAAAAAAGCATAGTTAGTACAAAAGGCCACACTCTCTTCAAATACTGAAAAAAACATTCTGTTGCCATGGGCAAAACCTGGCAACTCAGCAGTATTTCAGCATCACTGCTCGCATCAAGGGCCGAGCGAACGTGCCTCGAAGTTATGAAGTCAGTCTTGATGACCTCTGACCGGCGCTTTCACTCCATCAGCTTCTGTCCTCCACGTGAATCTCTTTTCCTGTCCGTGGAATTCGGCGTAAATTCAGCCATCCTAAAGACGTTGGCCACACATTCCGGCGCCTGTGAAACTGGCTTTTGCCGCAGACTCACTGACAACTGTTTTCCAGCGGTTCTCACATCATTACTCGAGTAAGTTTATCAGTAAACTCAATTCTTCATCTGGTTCAAGCAACAATTCAGATCATTTGCTTCTCTTTCTACTGCTGGCTTGTTTCAAAGTAAGAAAATGGTGAAAAGAGAGAGAACAAACCAACAACGACAACAACAACGTTGCCTTTTTAAGTACAGGACTGCTGTGGTTTTACTGTATGGATCGGCAGTTTAATGCAAAAGATTTTCCTTTTAAAACCAGGGGAAAAGTCAAAAACACACATCTTCCCCCTCCACACACACACACACACACACACACAGCCTCAATTTCCATGTGCGAAGAAATATTAATGAGTACAAATGGTTCTGCTGTGTCTTATATTTCTTGTACGCCTGATACATGTAGCCACGTGTATAACGGATATGTAGTCCATGTTGTCATTAATATTTTAAAAACTGGAGCTCATGGCCCTATAAATACCCCGTACGGTGAAGTTTGGCCCCTTTGATCACATTGTTACACTGTTAAACTATTTTTTTTCCCATCCTAGCAATGCATTACTAATCTTTCAATAATATATTAGCTCCTTCAGAACCTATGAGGGAACTATTTCATCCACTCGTGGCCACTGCAGGCCGCTTAGGCTCATTATTGCTGCGAGCGCTGCTCAGATTTACTCCCGCTCCGCTGAAATCCACTGAAAATCAATTGCATTATGTTTTTGACAGAAGACTCTGTGTGTGGCCGAGCAATTAATATTCCACAGATGCCTTCTAGGTCAGAAACGCCTCAGTAAAATGATGTACAGTAAGTGACGCTGAATGGACATGGTTGCAAGTGGGAGTGTGATTATCTAACAAAGCTCATTTGCATCATGTCGTGTATTCCTGCTCATACTTACATGGCTGCTTTGAGTGTCGGCATATATATTCATCTTTATCAATGTCCTATTTTAGATGGAATGCACTTGTATGAATGAACAGATCGCGTCGGCTGACTTCTTCCTAGGTTCTCGCGATCCACCGATGGTCGTCTTCAGAAAGATGAGATCAGACAGCCAGGAAAGATGGCGTTCTGGGGTCTGTGGGAAGATGAAGTGCAGACGTTCAAACGCTGAAAGTGAGCATCTCATTGACCTTTTACTAGTAGGTAACATTTATCATCTGCATTCTATCAGTCACTCATTCATTCCCCATGCTTCACATCAGTGGTTGGTAAGCAATAGCTAGAGGACGCTAATTTGAAAAGTCAACAAATTAATCAGCTCGGGAGGGATTCATGGCTGCAGGGTGAAAGTCTGTTGCTTATCTGCGAGGCCTTTATTATACATTTGGCTGGACAAGAAACTCCCCATGGCAGCGCACTTAAAAAGGGCAGGATAAAACAGATGGCCCCTCCTTTACCCTCGGAGCAAATGCTCGCCAGGCAGACGATGCTACAGGTGTGACAAGATGTCCAAGCTGGATCGAGGCCCAGCACTTGATGTCCCATCTCTCTCCCTCCCTCTCTCTGTCTCCCTCTCTCTCTCTCTCTGCTCTGTCCAAATCAAATCACCTTCTGTTTTTCCCTCCTTTTTTATTATCCTTCACTACATCTTACTCGCTTCCATCACCCGATCCTTACTACGAGCCAAAGATTAGCCGCGACATTTGCAGGCCAGCTGAAAGGAAGACAGCATCCAAGGAGAAAGATGACATATTTTTTACCCTTAGGAAACTGTCCTGGTGGCTGCTGCAGTCGGCAACAGAAAGCTTCTGACAGAAACTTTTGCGAATTGGAAAGCGAGCATATGGCGATGAGGAACTCGCCTCGGAGAACAGCTGCACAGTAAAGGTAATTCAGTTTGATCAAGGATATATGTATTGTTTTGGGATCGTAACTGTAGCTGCTGTCAAAGTACAAATTTACAAAAGTTTTTTAGACAACAAAAGAATAATGAGTTGCTCTCAGAACCAAGTACCGCTGAGGGTTCGAGGGTAAAACCCGGCTTGGAAAATTTCCATAAATGGCTATAAAATTCCCCAAATTTTTTTTGCCTAGTTTGCATCCATCTCATTATGCAGGGATCAACCTAGAAGCAAATTAATAATGTAACTGGAGTACTGCAAAGGAGTACAAAGTTTTGGTATACATTTTTAAAATCTTTATTCTGTCTTTAATATGGGAGAAAAACTGTTTGCAAACCATCGACGGTGACCTTGCACTGAGCCTGCGCACTCCTGCTGAGTTTAGGATTCCGCTTGCACCAACAGAAAGAGGAGACAAATTGCTTTTTAGGTGACTGTATTCTGCTGATTTGATGCCTGTGATTGATGATGCTCCACTTTCGATTTTGCTCCAATCCGTGCTCCCCAAACGTGCGCTTGAAATCGCTTCACGTAACAAATCCAATTATACACACAGCTTTCCTCTGGCATGAGCTGCTATCCATTCATCTGCCCATGTAGATTTGGCTGGTTTTTGACATAGTTGTACAAGTGGAACTCAATTGTTGAAGAATAATATCAGCTGTGCATTAGCCACCTCGTAACATTTTATCTTACTCTTAATCAATTTCAAAAGAAGCAAAAGAAAGTTGCATTTCTTTCAAAGTTATTACTCTGTGTCTCTTAATGTCTCGAATAAACTTTGCTCGTTTGTATGATGAAAAACATCTATTTTCCATGTTTACTGAACAGCTTTAGTTTCTATTAATTATGTGATGCAATGAAGGGAAATGTAATACTGTGTTCTACTCAAAGTACACCTATGAATAATTAAGGAACTAAATATAAACATAATGGTCTGATAAAATGCACGCAGCGCCGAATCTATACTCAAATATGGAGTTCTACATTTTTGGGGGTTGAGAATGTCAGATTAGGTGAAAACACCATTATTATTTACGTTCAGCAATGAGAGCAAACATCTGGATCTGCACTGTCTATTAAAGGAATTAACAGATTGCTGTTTTTATTTTCAGTGGACATATGAATGAGAAAGCCTTTCCTTTGTATTTGTGTATGTAAAACCCTGTGCACTGCATTATGGAACATTCAGGTGTGAGCTGAGACACAAACAAAGAATTTCTGGGTGCAGAATGTGCAAACTGTGTGTCTCCTGATATTTTTAGCCAGCCAGAACCACAGATTGCATATGAATTTGCATCTCCTGGCAGCGTTTCCATATAAACTCACATGCACGGATGTTAAAGCAGTGTGCAGGTCCAAGTCCAAGTAATTACTGTGTGAAAATGAACGAGTGTGAGCCAAGCCACAAGTCCCGGACCCTCCATCACTGCTTGGGTACCTCAGTCAGGATCATGTAATTACCTATTAAACATTTGCACTAATTACCAGTTGGACGCTTACCCAGAATTTTAAAAAAAGAAAATAGAAAATAAGAAAAAGAAAATAACAAATTCAAAGTGCTATTACTTCTGTTGTTAACAGAATCCCGTGTTTGTTGCAAATTTTCACATTGCAGTTTTGATACTATGTTGTTATTTTTTGCCTTCATCATGAACCTCCTCATGAGGGGGGTGCTGACAATTAAAAGAGGGATATTAGGAGGCTTCAGATAATTACAAAGTAACATACTTTAAGACAGGAAGCTAAAGTAAAAACAAAATGTAGGAAAATACTCTCAGATATGCTGACCTTTCTTTCCTATTCTTACCTTCTGTTTATTTACACAACAACAAGGAAACAGGTGCAGCATTAAAAATATCCACAGTCTCCAAGAAGACTCCATTTAACAAATCAAAAGTTATAGTAATTTATGAGGGGCACATGGCTGTGTTAGAGGACGGAGACACCTTGGATCTGTCTTGGTGCTATTGGCGAAACAATCACCAGAAAAATAATCAAAATAATTGTATTGGTGTTTTAAAGCTTGTGCAAAGAGCTTGGGTGTATGGGACAGACTCCCAGCTAACAAAGGATGCCGGCATCCCATTGAAAGACCTTTTCATGGCAGGACATGTGTTCGATAGATGGGAAGGAGTTGCAGTTCAAACTTTACCTCTCCAAAGCCTTTTTGTTCTTCTATCTTCTCAACTCCACTTATTAGTGAAACAACTTATTAAATGTATTAATTATTTGATGTTCTCTCTGTCTAGCCTTCCCTTATGCACCTAGAGTTTTTGTGTGCCTACAGTGATATGTATGAATGCATATGTTTAAATTATTATCCTGGGTTTGCTGCAGTGAATGAAAAGATTCAGGCCACTTCTCTGTACTTTGACACTTTTATGACTGCACCTCAGCATAAATTACTCCATTCCGTCATCTATGACATGTGCATCCTTGCTCCAAGATAGCTTTGCAGTGTTGGTTTTTAATCTTTCTTTTTACTTGACCAATACATCCCTTTTGGGGAACGTGTTGGAGCCTGTCCCAGCTACATTTGGGTAACGGCAGGGTACACCCAGCTCATAGCAGGGCACTATTTGGGTGGTAAGAATTTAGGTGGTTCAGTACCTTGCTCAACAGTAACTCAGTGGTGCTCTGAAGGTATCCCAGCACCTCCCCTTACCACCAGAACACTCGCCATGTTTTTTGTGCACCAGGGCCCGAGAGCCCTCCGTTTGTCAGCCCAGTCCCACACAACCTGGGCCTATTTGTTTCACGCAAAATCCAAATCACAATATCAAAGCACATGTAACTGCTTGAATTCGGCTACAGAATAAAGCTAGAAGCAGGAGGACAAGCAACGGTAATGCAACATTTAGATGAATTATGAGTAAAAATGATGGGAGAAAGATGTGAATAATCACATCTAAATTTACCTTTGCAGAGTGGACATGGGAAAAATTCCAAGCATAAATGAATGTCTGTTATGTGCATACTATAATTATTGTTGTCAATGAAAACAGAATTGCAGTCCTATTGGCTGTTTATCTAAAGGAAAGACCTTGCTCGTGGGAACTGCATTCTTGCCTCGTGCATAGACACACAATTTCACTGCTGGATCCTTCCTCACAATTACTAATTATTCGTAAACATGCTGCCAGTGTCTGCCATCGTTCGAGGAAGTTCATGTTTGTCAAATGGATGTGCAGTGAAAGCAAAGCTCTCCTCTTTGTTGCTTATTCTTACATTCAGAGACTCAGATGATCAACACTGACACAGAACAACTTCTTCCACTTCCGATACGATGTCACTCGTGCAGCTTGTCACTTACACAATTAGGGGAATCAGCAAATATGACAAACATGTGGTTATTTTGGCGTTACAAGCATAAAACTTGATTCCTGGAGTTTCTTCCTACAGTTCTACCCATGCAGTGAGAATTCAGGCAATGTTTTCACTGACAAAAAGCTGATAACGTTTGACATTTGTTCGGGAGCATCGCGGTATGAAGGTTATCGGTGGCATCTTTTTAAGCCTTGTGCCATGTCTGATTTCCTTCTCTCTAGTTAGCCACGCATTTGAGTGAAAAGGCATGTTATTCCTTGTAGCTAGCTATCAGCATCTTTCTGTTTCCAGGGACTGGCAAATGGTTTTCAGGATGGAGATAATATATGACACCTAGTGACAACAGAGCATAGATACATTGTATATTCACCGGCGTCAGCTGTGGGAGGTACATTTAACATTCTTTTGTGAATGTCGGATTGTCTATGAGATGGTGAATAAACCGAAATTACAACTTCACTAGTATTGAATTGGAAAATCTATTCGAGGCCACACCTGCGCTATAAAGCTCCCCATTTACAACTGGGACACATCAGTGTCCAGCCAACCCACTGGTATTACCCTTCCTGTATGGGAAGGTGAACTCCTTGATGGCCCTGAGCGGAGGGGTTCCACTTCATACTGATTATTATTGCTGCACATGTCACCAATCTCACTCATCTTCGGGGTTAACCTTCATCACCAGGGAGATCTGACATGAAGGAGAACAGAATTGAGATATTTTCCCCAACCTGTTAAAGTGGTCCCAGCAGGTGAAATCAATTTTGTTACAATATTCATGTCAGAGCTGGTTCTTTGTTAGAGCTCCTGAGATAACAAGATTCTGGCTTAACCAACAAGATGACAGCCTGCTAGCCTCATAGTGACAGGTGGGAAGTTAAGGTGTCATCAGGGGCAAGTTCTTGGTGCCATGTGTTTTGGGGATGCTGGCATCTGGTATTTCATGTGAAAGCTGCTCTCAGAATGCTTTCTCACATTGTTGAATACAAAAGAATAAATGAAACACGGGACAGCAGCCTCTGCATTATCAACATAGGGACACTGGAAGCAATAGGTGCTGGTGTCAACCTGTGTGAAAAGGAACTCAGAGTAATTCTTCCTTTAGAACATTAATTTAAGCTGGCGGTAATGCTATTCTAATTTCTTTTGTTTCAAATACCATAGAACAGAAGATAATGAAATGAAAAATATGCCCATCTTTGGAGAAGAAAGTGAAAGAGGAACTGTGAGATGAGTCAAACATTCCCATTATCAGTTGCCATGGTGAGGTGAGAACACAGCTTTCTGTGCCTGAAAAGAAGCCCATTAGTATGGTTGAGAGACAGCGTCATTACTATTGCCCACACGCAACCCTTTCAACTCTTTACCCCAACGTAGTATTTCCAATCAATGTGTCCCACATTGTCGGTTTGAGCGGAACCTGAGTTATACATTGTAATATGTATCTATATACAGTCACACAGGGCTGCATATGTGTATCTATATGTGTCTCTAGGTGAATGACTCCACCTTTGATTTTCTTGTACCATAAGCCTTGCCAAGTCAATGTAGGTTGTGTAAATTTGAAATTATTTACACCAAGCACTTAAAATAAGATGTTAATCTGTGGATTTTAATGGCTTGTTTATGTATAGTAAATTAAGTGAATGTATGGTATTTTAGTTGTGATAAGTGATAAGTTCTATACAGTTGTGTGTTGGCAAAAATCATGACATGAATTTTTCATCAGTTTACTTCAACCGATTAAAAATAAAAACATCAAAACTGGCATTATATACTACTGCTGATTAGTTACATTTATCGTCTGTTGTTGTTTTTTTCACCTTTGAATCCCTGGACCTTATTTCTTCCATACTTGTTTAAAATTGCTGATATAGCAGCTAAAATGGATGTTTCCAGAAGCCGAATAACTGCTATATTTGCTTTTTTTGAAAGTATATTTGTCAATTATAACATAAATGCTTATTCCACATTATTATATTCTCCTTTTACATCTGTAATTAAATCAGTCATTAGTGACTACCTTTTATTTTATCATTGATGGAAATGAAGCTTTGCGATGAACAAACTTATGTATTTGACAGGATATTCCTCCAATGACCTCTACAAAGTACATTGTGCAAGAAATAAACTGCTTCATCAAATATTGCTCTTTTTTTAAAAATAATAATAATAATAATTAACTGAGCTTGTTTTCATTTTAACTTATTCAAATGAAGAAATAAATGCACTGATGTGACAAATGTGACAAATCCATGACTGGCCAGACTAGTGATAGAAGAAACTGTATTGACTTAAACTAGAACAAGCTTAATGTTTTAAGATAAGAATACACGTTACTGTTTTAAATTGTTTATTTTTAAAAGTTTATTTTTAAAATAATGAAGCCTTTTTAGGACTGAATCATTTCAAAGGATCTGTCTCTTGTGTGTTTTACTCTGAATGTTCACATTTTTTTCCTATATTTTATAGTTTAGATCAGGGGCTCAGAATAACCTTCTATGTTTAGCTCTGGATTGAAAAGATAATACCCACATTGTAAATATAGAACATAACACGGCTATTCTATGGCAAATGAGATTTTCTGAATGATATAAGGTTAATAAAGATTTGTCTTAATATGGAATAAGACACAGAAGAAGAAAATCAGCCTTAAGTGAAACTGCATAAATGTGTCATTGCAGATATGATTGCAGTTAAAAGAAGGGAAGAATTGTTATGAAAATAAATGACATTTAAAACAATCATTAACTCATCCAACCTAACCTGGCACACATACACTTACACACACTAAAAGCAAAAGTTCACCAAAAATTAAAGGACAATTTCTGACCACTGTATTGGAGTTGTCATTGATGTATTTAATTTGTAATCTGATTACAAATGGTGGTGCTCTCTCTCTCTCTCTTTCTCTCTCTCTCTCTCACACACACACACACACACACACACATACACAAACACACACAGTGCCTGCTTACAATAGTGAAAGAGGGAATTTAATTCAATTTTCTGGTCATTTCTTGTTCATCCACATGAGAAAGGAATGGCAAAATAAATGCACTCTTTCTCAATCTCTCCCTTTCCCCTCATAAAGGCAGGAAGACAGCAACATTTTCTCAGTAATTTTAGCTTTTTTAGCATCAAAGCTGATACCCTTAGGTGATGTGGACTTGACTGTTTATCTGTTTTAAATTAGACAAAGGACAATAAAATGAAATAAAGTGTAGTTTATCATGAATTCAATGATTAGCAGCCTGAAAGTAACAAAGCACTGGGGGAGCGCTGCAGATGTGAAGTTTCAAATTTGTGCACTGAAATCATCAGATTTCTCTTACTTATGAGGTAAAAGCAACGTGAGTGAAGCGGCTCAAAGACAGAAGAAGAGTGCATGAAATGCAAATTCTTGATTCTGGTGATGGCCTGTGTTTCTCACATGGGTAGAGCCGACATGTTGGATTGCATGCCCTAAAGCTGTTCACTGGAGCAGCCTGTATTCAGGCTGGAGCAGATAGATAATCCAACATCAGAGGATTATCAAAACTGTGGGTCAATGAGTGAATAAAATGATGACATAATTTTAAGGATGGAGCCCTTTTTCTTAAATCCATTTCATTTGCAGTAAGTTGTTATTTTACCCATTTCAATGTTGATTTCTGATGACACTTGCTGAAGTGATGCGTCAGGTTTTGCAAAAGTGAGGCAGCCCGCAGCATCATTCTTCAATGTTTGAGCTCTGCGGTAAATATCGATGCCACCAATGTCAATAACCTGTGTGCAAGATAGAAGAAACTTTCATGTTTTTTCCCCTTTCTCTGATTGGGTTTCTGTTTTGTGGCAGCTATCTTTTACTCTGCTGTCCAAAAGAAAAGTTTCCCTGTTTACAGATGAAGGGCACTCTGCAGGCAGACCACGTTCAATGAGTCATTACTGAGAGGAGGAAAGAGAAAGATGTGGAGGACGGATGCGAAGAAAGAGAAAAGATTAAGGAACAGGGAGTGACAGAAAGGTAAGAGATAAAAAAAGACCCACAGGAGGAATATGAGGCATACAAAAGAATATTTGTTCCAGAAAAAAGAAAGTTTGTTTCTATCTGCGCTCACAGATATTTGGTGCAATATTTAGTTTGCTTGCTCTTATAGAGCAGCCGGCTGTTAGACTCCATCAGTCAAAGTAATGAGCACAGAGAAAAGGATTGCCATCAGTCTCAATCTTTCTTTGTTTCTCTCACATGCATTTGTCAATATTTTTCCATTAATCTTGTTTGAACTTAAACATGCTGTAATTAATGTGGCACCTAGAGTGGAGGAACATGCTATTAGGGAAAAATCAAAACTTAAGTTTGGAAATGTATGAATGTTATTCATTAAATATTGAATATTTTACCATACGCGTAATGTCATGTGTGCAGCGTAGAAGCCCCTGTGGGGCCGGAAGAGAACATTGTTTTGGTAACATCATTTTAAAAGGAAAATCAGTGTATTTGTCTTCTCAGAAAATACTTTTGCTTACTGTTCAACTGAGACCCTGAAAGTCACGTGGCCAATGGTTTCTACTGTAAATAGTGGTATGTAAGATATCCTGATCATTTAGGAGGAGAGGGTCCAACACAACTGTCTGCTTTGCTGTGGAATCGAGTGTCCTTGGTCTTTCTGGTTCTTGCTCTCCTCTTCGTCCTCTCTTTTCCACCCACTCATCCTGTCTCAGGTCAACCTTTAAAAACCTGTGTGCGCTGAGATCTATCTCCTCTAATCTTCAGCCCTTACAAGAAAAAAAAAACCTCTGCCAATTCACCAAACCTCCAAGTCTTTCTTCAAGATCAATCATCTGAAAATATATGTTACCTGTGCTCAATTTAAGATGCCTGGCAAAATAAAAACAGTAGTGAGACTTCATTCACCTGTTAAGAAAGGGAATATTATACGGTGTTCAGGGTATTTCTTCTGATCTTCTATATACAGAAATCAATAGTCACCATGAGGAATCTTCCCTGATTTTGTTAAACTGTCTTCAGCCAGAAAGCAATATGTACGGTATCCCACACTCTCGTTTCTGCAGCAGTGAGGGTTCCTGGCCTCGCTCATTGTTTTTCATTCCAATTTTCACTCATCCTTTTGGATTATTGTTGCCAACCTTTGACACCTTTGGCGCTTTGAACTAGCATCTGGGTAGCCTCATAAAGATCTGAGTTTTTCAGAGTATTAGGTCTGTGACCCTCAATGTACATTTTTCATTGTGCTGTTTCCTTACAGTGCTTGTATTGTGCTTCTACGCTATGCTTTCATTGGTTATTCACCATCTTATAAGGTTTATTATGGAAAAGAAGCGAGTCAAAACAAACACAATGATCACATTTGATTGTTGTTGCCCTCCTATGGTCATCTCACTCCACTGCATTGATATTCATCCATCTGTCCATCATCCATCAATCAATCTATCCATGTTCCACTGCTTTACCTGGAGTACTTGGAATAAACCCATGTGGCCGTGGGCAGAACGTGCAAACTCCACACAGAAAAGCCTCTAGTCCCCAAAAGCTTCCTTTGGTGAGGGATCAGCCCTAGCTACTGCACCGCCATGTTGAATATACTGAAATGTCATCTAATGCAGACATATCTACGCTTCCCTAAAACGTACTGGGAACACCTAGTAGTGCTGGAAATACGGAGGCAACATGAAAAGAGAAAAATGCATAGAAGGAGGCAGGAGAATTTCCTCGGACATGCATTCTGAAATGCAGCCCTCACATGAATCAGGATTTTTCAGCCATTCTCAGTGCTGTTCTGGCACTTATGAGAACAATGTATGCTTTGATTTGAAGACGAATCAATAGTGCAGCAGGGATTATGCTGTGATGACCGATCTTCTTTTCAGAGTTCTTCACAACACCAGTAGCTCACTACCACCTGCTAGTAATACCTTAGTGCTCTAAGGATGAAGGATGAAGTACTCCAGCTATAGGATCTCTTTTTAATCTCATGATACAATGTTACACAATCAAATTGAGATCTTGATTACTTACAGAATCTAACCAGAATACAAATGCAAAGGTGAAATTTGTGGCTAAACAAAACTTATTTTTTTTGAAGAGCTGTCCAGTGTATCACACTGCTGCTTTAGAGATTACTTAGAGCATACTGATATTATATGTAAAGGGTGCAGAATGTTGCCTGTCGACCAGACAGTTAGCTCTAACAATGACAAGTAGCTTATTGACATATTCCATATAATACAAGTTCTGGATTGTCTGGCAGGAAATATAATTGGTCACAGCCAAAAATACAGCAACCACCTGTCCCTCTTCTACCCCAACAT
This sequence comes from Takifugu flavidus, assembly GCF_003711565.1. Taxonomy (NCBI): domain Eukaryota; kingdom Metazoa; phylum Chordata; class Actinopteri; order Tetraodontiformes; family Tetraodontidae; genus Takifugu; species Takifugu flavidus. The sequence continues at coordinate 14,565,779 of NC_079521.1, read as the reverse complement.
CAACACTACACAGTCAGGTGTAGGCAAAGGAGAACCATTCTCACATGTGAGGTTACGAGAGTCATATGCCTGGAACATGCCTAGAACATTCCTGATTTGATTGCTATGTTGGTTTATTAGTGAGCACATTTTACTGCTGTTAAGAACAATAAATGCCAACTTAAGATATGAATTTCCAATGTGTGTGTGTGTTTATTTTAATGAAGATCACAATATGCATTTCCCTAGAAAAGTGAGGACATTTTTCAGAAGTGAGCCTATAAGGAAGCTGAAGAATGAATTATGTCTATGAAAGTCTGCACAAAGTGTACACGTGTGAGTGAGTTTAATTTTTCTAAAGGTAAGTTTCAGTGGATGGAGGAGGTGCTTAATTTGTCTGTGAATAAATTGCCTTTTTATCTATACTACCTAATTGCTCTGCACAGTTTATATTTCTTTTTTTTAATTAAGTTGATGTGTCACCAATTTATGCTATTTGTCTTCATCCTCTGGTATGAACACAGACCTCATTTTCACTGTACAGCAAAGCAGCTCATCAAACAGAAGTTTGCTGAGATGTTATCAGGTAACCAGTCTGAGTCAGTGTTTGTGTGGGTTCTCAATCGTGTGGGTCATAGTCAGAGAGAACTTTAATTCGGGGCAACTGGACTTCAGAGTTTAACCCAAAGCTCGGAAGATCCTTGGGAGTTGTTAACCCTTGGCCTGTCTCTGAGTCCTTAGAAACACGGTGGTCAAGCTTGACCTTGTGATTGGAGCACTTAGCCAACTCTGTGTCCAGCAATTGCTGTTATGTTCCTCTGCAGTTCCATTTACCAGTGTTGCAAAGATCCCTGATGGTTGCTGAATGTCTTTGTTCACTGGGGTGTTTCATACTGCACAGAGGACTTAATAATGATGCTTGATAAATGTTTTTTTTAATGTATTATACACAAGAACAATATGGATTAATTATGTGAAGTTCTGAATTTCAGAGGGCAAATGAGTTGGACAGGGCACTCTTTAAAATGACACTGATGTCCTGCTATATGTCTGTATGACGGGGAGCTGAAGCCCTAGTAAAAATGGCTCCAGTCAGTTAATTGAGGATGTGACAGTTGCCATGTCAAGAAAGTGTGTCATCTGTTGGACACAGCTAATTAGATCAGGCTGTAGCCTTGTCCTGTCTGAGCCTTCCCTCATTCCATTTTGATGGTCGTTCTCCCTTTTACTCTCTCTCTCTCTCTTTTGCTGTCCCTGCCTCATTTCTTTCTCAGTTCTCATGGCAATTTTCACCCTGCGCTTTAAAAGCAGCACCAGCAATGAGACAAATACGACAGCAGCAGGTTGGTGAAGATATTTGCATTCTGTTTTTTAATTAGAACTTTTGTAATTCCAGCAACTGGCCTGTTTTGTAGAAACAATTTCAAAAGTAAAATCAACATGAGCAAGCATGAAAGACAAGTAGTAAAGTGTTCATGCCTAAATAAATGAGATAGAGCCACTCCAGTTTTAATTATCATTGGCACCAACGTGTACCATTTGAAGGCAGTTGAGAGATTGCTTTGATAACAAGGCATTGCCAAAGGCGCATAGCTGCATGATCCCCTGACATTCCATGCAGCAGGCAGACGTGTTTATTTAAAAAAAAAAACAACACATTTGTCATTTTTGGAAAAAGGAAAATGTCAAGTCAGTGAAATCCTGAAAATCACACAAGGGTTGTAAGACACATCTAAAGTCCTATTCAATCATCATAACAAAGCGGACAGACGTTTAGCATGGTTGTACTGTACCTTGATCCCATACATAATTCAATAATCTATTGATTGCGGACATTTGGTTGAGCATGTTGTTCAGTGCTGCATGCCCTCTGGCTCTTTTTTTTTACCATGGGGGATGCTCCTAAAATGGATGTATTGATTTTGGAGTGGAGAAACAGGAAAAGTGCAATAAAACTTCAAGGAAAGAAATATTAAAGGATTATGACACAGAGGAGACTTGAAAGAGCTTTACAAGATATGAAGTCTTTCACATTTATGTATTTTTGGGTTGGTAAATCAACATGAAATATGAATTCTTACAAGAGTAGGATGCAAAATAGACAAATAAAAAGGAAGAAATATTACAAAATGCAGGCTATTAAAGTATTTTTCATTACAGTATCAGTTCAGAGGTTCAGCATGAAAGATTTGTATTCAGTTATTTTTTTAAAAATCATTTACATGTTGACTTAAGTGTAGGATGTTTATATTGTTATTGTAGAAGTGTTGGTTTCTGTCAAACCTCTTGGAGAAGTAAGAAACGGAGTGCTCTACTCTATCAGAACCTTTCAGGAGAAGACCAGCACCTACTGACCGGTCACTTGGTTTTGCTCGCTTTAATGACAGGTTACATCCGGGCACTTTAAGGACAGGAGCCCTGCTCAACAGACCCTTGTCCTACTGAAGAGCATGCTGGCATTGTCAGTCCAGCCAAACTTTACTTTCGGACCGACAAGGTCTGAAAAGGGAGCGGCTAAGGCAAAGTTATTGCAAAATTCTCGATAATATCAGCCATTTCGAGGAAGTGTTTGAGAACTGTGAGAATGAGAACTGTGAGCACGGCTTTAATTGTCATGGACAGGCCTGTCTCCCCTACAGTCCACCACCTTGCACAAGTAGATTCCACAAGTAGGCCTGACTGAACTCACATTTGGCCAGATTGAGTTTAGGTTTTTTTTACTAGGCCGCTCAAACATTTGTTTGAGCTTTTCCAGGTGTCTGACAGGGGTCAAAATAAATGACTGCATTCCCCAAGTATTCTTCGCAATCAGACAAATCAGACAACACCATGTTAATCAAGCTTTGGAATGTGTTGGGTGCATCATATCAATGCTGTGCTTTAAGACTCTTGTGTAGTTGAGAGCATCAGGAAACAGCGAAAGAAGACATAATAATAATCTATAAATTTAACAAATGCTGTAAACACCTGTCAAGTAGTTAACTGGCTGCAACAGTGTTGTTTCACTGTCATGACTAACACACCTCAGTCTGTCAGTTAAGCAGTATTACTTGTCCACCTGTCAATTTTGTTGTGTAAAAACCGAGTTGAACAACCAACCTGTGGACTAAACATAACATAACTGTAAAATCGGTTTTGTTAAGTGACAGCTAATATTGATTCTCAGCACCCTTCAATAAAAGGAGGAGTGGATGACAGGTATTGAATTCTTGTGATCTGTGTTTTCACTCATAGCAACATAAAATACCTAGAGGTCAATGAGCATCAATCCAAAATTAAAAGGAAAACATCACTGACTAAATCTGTTCAACAACACCAATGCTACAGCAGAGGCTACACATTATGGACCATGAGCAGCGTAGCTTGTTTCCACTGCTGCATGTGCTACTAGCTCACATGTGTGCTGATTGCTGGTGGGTCAGACAGGTCCACTTCTAAAAAGGTCACCCTGTTGTTAAGTCACATCCAAATCTCCTCCTGTGCTCCCATACTGAGTGAAGGATAGCAGCACACCTAAATGTCTGTTGGTATACTATAAACATAACCTGAATGAAATACGCATGTATTTACCACTGTCCCAAACGCTTACATGTGTCAACATCTTACAGTCCTCTGGGAATATTGTGAAGTAAAATGTGTTTGTCATCTTCATACTAATAGAATCCCTCGTAAAGGTCTGAATGCAACTTCTGCCCCTGTAACCATCGATCAACACAAAGTCCTTGAGGACTTTGGAGTGCGCCCAAAAGTCCACTTAAGCATGAAAACATTGAAGATATTGACTTTATGATTGTCCTTTTGTGCATTTCCATTTGTAATCAGGTCGATTGTGGAATAGAGATCATTTGAATATTTTTGGGGGGAGGGAAAATGAATTAATATGAAATCCCTGTCAGCTTGTCTGGATTATTAGTTGGTCTGCACCTGGGGTGACAATATGGGCAAGAGGGAAGATGGGATGTGTATTTGGGGTGGATTTGCATGGGTTGGATCCAAGGCGAGTCTTTCGCCTGCAAAGGCTATGTCCAAGTCTTGTGTCTATATTAACACAACACCAGTTAATCTCGCCTGTGAGCAAGGCATATTATTTCCTTGCCAAACCATTAGCATCATTGAGCATCTGATCTCTCTATCGATCTCATTTAACCCGGGAAGGTGGAGTTTTCCACTTGTCGACTGGTAGTTGCCTTTAATCTCTTATGGATCATTTTTGGGTTTTTCTCGTGTGTGAAGCCACCAACAAGAGATTCCGCTGAAACAAGGGGAGGAGCTGTTTAGGCTCCTCCAGGGAGATACACCTGGGGGGAGGCATGTGGACATCAATATGTGGGGGAGAGAATGGAAGGAAGTGATTATGTTCAGCTTCTAATGGATCTTGAAGGAATAGTAATCAAAGTATTAACACTCTCTTAGGAGCAATTTGGAAAAGGTATGTTCCACACACTATAATGAATCAGATATTGCTCTGGCTGGCTTGGAGGGGAGGGGGTCTCATCATTTTGGGTTCATGCCTGATGGGGCAAACATGCCCATCTTCACGTACACAGAGAGCTTATTGTGCTTTTGCAAATGTTGCATAACCTCATCAAGCATCTCAACAGACCTTCAGTAAGTTTAGTGTGATTTGTGCAGCAGTCACATCTTTTATATTATAAATATAATTATAGACCTTTAATCACTCTGAAATAGATATCAATCGTGCTCTGACAGCACATGGAAATGGATATATCATGAGTTGGTTACTTATATGAAATTGTTTTAATTTGTTTTTTAAACAAAACGATATAAGGACAATGCTCATAAGTAGGTACTCAGATCAATAAACATTTGTAAACTTGTTTACATTTTTGCTGGTTTATTTTTCCATCTCCTTGTATTTCACCCAGTTTTCATGTGTTTTTTTCAAGCCCGTCTCAAATTAAAGAATTTGTTTCTTCGCAGGCAATTAAAACTATTTGGATTGCACACTCCAGTCCTTTTGCACAACACTGACTCTCTTAAAAGACTAAAGAAACTTTTTATTTCTCAGTTTTAGAACATGAGGTATACTGTAGCTGCAGCTGTAGTTTGTCAGGTTGGTGGGGTGTTTGTGTTGGAGATAATTCAGTCCATATAGATATTAATGTAGTGAACTTATGATGATTTAAGTGAGAATTCACTTTAGGGCTTGTTTTTCCTTCTCGGGAAGAATTAAAGTAATCAGGTCTATATAGTAACAGGCAGCTGCAATAGGGAATGGCCATGAAAAGGAATAAATGTGCCTTTGTTAAGTTGTAACAAGGTCAATGTTTTCGGGTACTTTATGAGCATGAGCACAACAGTACTGGCTTTCATGCCCTAGTGATTTCATTAGGTATAAATAGCACAATGGAGCCTTTTGCCACAACCAGATGAGGATCAGGTGAGATTAAAGGAGCTGGTGCGCATAATCACCAGCAGAGAGACTGAAGCCTCACAGCAGGGGGGATAGGCGAGATGAATAATTACCAATTTACCTGCAGCTGCGACTGCCATCTTTACTGACTCCTACTGAGAGAGATGCAGAATGTCATACAATTCAGTGAGTCCGAACAATTAGGATACACCAGCTACTGTTGAGGCGAGAGTGTGCTGCTCGGAACCTCTACAGTTCCCTTACACTCAATCCCAAATGATTTGTGTTTCCATATTAGAAAAAAAAAGCTACGCATAAATCTGTTGTAGTTGAGTCCAAAATGTGGCCAAACATTGTCAGTACTGACTTAAAAATCTAAATAGCTGAAGTTGTTTTCAATGTATGATGACAAATCAAAAGGAATTGATTTCTTTTGAGGTTAGTACTCTTATTGTGTATTTCTGACACTGAAAATGTTTCCTAACAGCAAAGGTGTCTGGTTTTTACCTTTAGCAAGTATAGACGTAATCACAAACAAGGCTTCTTATATTTTTTGGACTTTTTTGGATGCCCTAAGAAAATTGTGATTGTGACTTAGTAAATTACAATTTTTTAGATTACAATGAAACCAAGGCGCCGTGCTCTGTGCCAGAAAGAGAGAGCTGGATTAGCTTGGTTGGTACAGTATGTCGCTCATTGGTTGGAGTAGAAATCCAGATTACTGCGTACCAAACTTAACTGAATGCAACTGTGCACTCGTAACCTAATTTTAGCGTCTGTGATTGCTAATCAGCGTGATTATTGCAAGTCCACCACATATCAAAGTATCCAATCATACCTGATATTTTCCTGCTGGTCCTGAGCCCAACTGCTTTACAGAGAAAATAGGGCGATGTCTTAAAGTCAAATATTGCATCTCAGCTGCATTCCAACATGCCCCTGAGAGGCGTGTGATTGTCACAGCGAATGATATTATGCTAATATGAAATAAATATTATGCTAATATTTAATCCTTGAACTGTGCTGTAGTATGCTTAATGATACTGGTGCATTTCTCCACTTTTTACACAAATGTTGTGACTTCTAACATGCCGTGGGATACAAGAAAACAACAGTGCCCAGACGCAGGGGAGAGCCATGGCTGTTCAAGTGATGGGGACAGCTCTCCACAACTGGAGGGCTCAGATTTATGTTTAAGTGATGACGTATCGCTCATCTTACTGAAGTGCTCTTGAGCAGAGAAAAAAGAACTCAAATACTTCCAGCCTCAGGACAACACTTTTATAAGTGATCCAGCAGTCCGACTTATCTGAAAGACAAAAGGGGACTTTTCATGCAGGTATTAAGAGTCAGAAAGACCTGCAGTGGTTCCGATGAGTTGCACATCTCACACAAGTGTTTACAAAGGTGCTAGCTAATAACGGGTGCGATGGAAATCTTCAGCAAATAAATAACGACAATCAGTCATGCATGAATGTAATAATTACAGACACTGATTGAGCACAGTCTCAAATGTTGAGCCAGTGTATCCAGATGGAAATCTGAAAAGCACTTTAAAAGGCAAAATCAATTCTGTGATCGTCAATGAACTGCAATGTGTTTTTGTTTTTAATTTTATTTATTGGGCGTTTGATGCCTCAAAAACAAGCTGTAATCTTGTCTTTTAGTCTCCCTACTTGCACATCAGTCGGTAAGAGAACAAAATTAGCATTGATCTGACCACCTGGTGAATCCAAGTCCAATATCAATTGTGGTGTTAGATCTATTTTATTCTTTTCTTTTGCTCTGTAAATGTCTGCATGAGATATTATACTCTATTAGAGCCAATGATTAGTTATGACCTGTGCGCCATATATTCTGTGTTCTCATTTTAAAACAGTGAAGGCGAAGAAACTGCAACATAAAACGCTGAAGTCTTGGTAAAGATATTGATGTCTGAGTTTTAACTTTATTTTGATCTTTCTCCTTCAAATATTTTCCTCTTTTTCCTGCATTCGTGCCTATTTTTTTTTGTCCTGAAAATAATTTAAAAAAATGTTCTTCTTGCAGGAACTAATCAAAATTCTCCGCAGTCGATGCGCCTGGCTTTTGAAGAAGCCGTCCAGTGACATCTGCCCTGGGCGCTAGGGGTTACTGATTTAAGTTCAACTCATACCGCACTGAATAACAGGAGTCATTAATGGGTTATTTCACCGTAAACCCTGAGGCTGTGTTATAAAAAGCAAGGAAATGACAGGGGTCGAAATCGAGACAGAGAGAGTGACACTTATTGTTACATCTTGGCTTTCCAGCGCCCTCCGGTCACGGTTCCAAAGAGGACAATGGAATCACAGAAAGGGTGGACGGCAGGGTTACGCATTTGTCTAATTGTCATTCCAATGCAGAGAACATCCCAGCAAGGTGGCCTTGAATTTTCAGACCTCAAGGGCTATCTGTGCAGCTCACATCATTGGTGTTAAAAACTGTCACAAAAGTCCTCACTGGGATTGTTTTTTGCTTTTTTAAAGTACCACTGGAGGCATCTGCTCCATTTTCACAGCCTCTTTTTCTTTAACCACCTGCACCGCTTATCCCACCGGCAGCTGTTATTTCTAAACTGCTTTTTTAAAGATGGACAGAGCCGTTGGAATAATGACGCTCCCTCACAGAGGAAAAAGGCTGGAGTCATTGATGCTGCAAAGTTTACCGCTTTTATCGTTGACTGTGACCAAAAGCTAAATTTGAGCCTTTGTCTTAGAAAGAAAATATTAAAATGCATGTGAAATAAACAGCAATTAAATTAATCTGAGCTGTAATTAAAGCCGTACTCTCAGGCGTGACACTGTGTGTGCTGTCAGATTGGATCGACAGAAGTATCTTGCAGGATTCTTGCTTTTGACAAGGTGATTTAGTGACAAATTTAGAATTGTTAACACTGTTAAACCAGTTCATCACCTGGTACCAGTCAGTTAAACTCTTCCACTAAGGGATTCAAGAAACTTAGTTTTAAATTCAGTCTCCGAGCAACCCGTTGATCATGTTTTTGAGCTATGGGAGTGAACCAGACATAGAAACAGCAAAAGTCTGCACAGAACGGCCTCCAGAACCACCTTATTATGGGACCTACTACTGATGTTACCAGTACGAATGGGTGTGAATTTAAATAAAACTCTGTTTTTATTTTGTAAATTCCACATGTGTTTGGTTTCACTGCTTTTGCATTTCACACTAAATCACACACTAAAACACGACGTGAGATGATCCTTTTGGTTCAAATTGGTTCGGAAATGAGTGTCACAGCTCAGTCTTGGTCTAACCACATCAGTTATAATCACTAGTGGTGTTTGATCAAGCAATCGTCTTTTTCTGTTGTTAGTGTTGTTTTCTGTGTTCAGGTACCCAATTAGTACCTGAAAGTGTTTTCTTTAGACAATAGGGTGCGACATGTGTAAATGGACGTTCTCATCATAGTTTTTATTTTTTCTCTACATTAAACCAAGCGGACTTTTTAGCTCAACTTTGCTTGAATGTCATGAGACACTTTTACAAATTGAGAGTATTTGGTGCCTCCTAATAAAAACTGCCACAAAACAAAGTCAGCAGCTCTCAAATGTGAAAGCTGCCATATTTAAAAGTATAGATAGATAGATAGATAGATAGATAGATAGATAGATAGATAGATAGATAGATAGATAGATAGATAGATAGATAGATAGATAGCTATTTTACCTGAAAGAAAGGTCTTTGTTTTCCATGTATATGAAGTTTTAATAAATATTTTATAATGCTTAGAGATTATTTTATTTGAGAGGTAATCGGTATGAAACCTTTTGAATGTATAATGTGTACGCCGGCCTGCTGACAGCTCTGACCTCTTCCCAAAGCTCACATTGCTCATGTTGCAATGTAACCTTTATGAGATGCCACTTTTCCGTGGATTATCAACTTGACAGATGCCCGCCGCTGCAGTGCAATCGCTGTCTTCCGTTTCACCGATGTTTGTGCAAACCGGCTAATTTTGCGCATCTGAGTGTTTTGCGAGCCGCCTTTGAAGGCAAGGCAAGGAGACATGAAGAGAGGGAGAAAGGAAAGACAAGGTATGGAATGATGAAAGGAAGGAGAATAATATATGGGTGAAACCAAGACAACTTTGGTCGATAATGCCAACATCAATAGAACACATTTTCTCCCTCCTTTCAGCAATCCTACTGAGGAGTTCTTCTCATCATAGCCTTTGGAAGGTCGGCATCCATCATAAGTATGCAGCCTTCATTCAGGTGATGGACTGATGTCAGGCCCTTTCATAGCTGGATGCGGCGCCGTAGAAGGGACCTTTTCTCCTGATCTCTGTCCGGACGCCACATGCACACCAAAGGGGGAATGGTATGTCATGACATTGACCGACACCCTGAGGACTTTTCATCATTTTGAGAAGAAACTGATTCTCGTCTTGTGTTTCTTAAGTGGTTTTGGCGTACTAAAGGTAAACATTTTAATGAAATCTGACAAATAATAATCTTAATGTATTGATTAAGTGTTGTTTTATTTGTTGTTATGGCTCGCCTCATTTATTGTTGATCAAGTTGTGCGAGTTTATCTTTTTTAACCTTACATTTGCTACATGTTTCAGAGTTCTTTTAGTCTTCATTAGCATAGACAACATCTTCCGCCGCAGCAAAAAAGTCTTCAAATCACATCGTTATTGCTACAAATTAGACAAAAACGTCTTAATTGTTTGCTGTTCAACACAGCGCAATGTTTTTAATCAAATCCTACAGCCATGATTTTCTCCACTTATCATGGGACTAAATATCTATCCTACAGAGGAAACTCCTCAGAAATAGCTCAATTATACAACAAATGATGCCTTTGAGCCTGAAAAATCTAAGAAGGGAAGCTGTTTTCTGATGATTAACAAATGGTAATTTAGGGGTCAAGTCACCTTAAAAGGAGCAAAGAGGTGCCTGTCCCCAATGTTGCACTTACACCAAAAGTGGCTTTGGCGACTGCAGCGGCCGGCTACCCTTGAGGGATGTTATGTGAGCGGCTGGAGCACTGAGTTGAAACTGAGAGAAGCTCAACTTCATGCAAATGAACCACAACCACACATCACAGCCTGAAATCCCTGCCCTTTTGGTCACTTAGGTCACTTCAAGTCACCTGAGCGACCACAGGCAATTTTGTCCCTTTAGGTGTGAATCCAGCACAAGTATATCCAGATTAAGTTTGAAAAGCATTGATATCCACTTCTTCCACTTAAGTTTATTTCTAGTCTTCTCAGAAGACAGCTCTCCACCTCTTTGTGATTACAGCTTTCAAAAAGCCTCTGTCCTTTTCTAAACAGTTCAAATGCAGAGGTGTGGAATCGTTTCACCTTGTCCAAGGACAGCAACTTTTGCTCTTTGCCGTTTGCACACCCTTTGCCATTGTGAAGCGTGCCGTACACTGTGCACACACAACCAGGGCTTTACTGTTGTTCTGCCTGCACTATTTGATTTTTTTTTTCTCCCTGGGCTTGGGTGTAAGGGGTCTGTGCTGGCCCTGACAGCAAAAGAACAGTCTTTAATAACAGAAATCCAACACTGTGGGGAGCTTCTGTTTGATTTCATGGCTCGAGGCAAAGCTGTCTGAATATTACCCTAACTCCCCTAGTGCCACACAGGGGAGCTCCACCTCAGCGTCTTCATTCTTCATATTTTTATTGGAGGCAGGAGGAGATTGTGAGCAAGTATGGATGTGCGTCTCCGTGTGTGACTTGAAAGAGGCTGCTGCAAGTAAGGGTTATGTGTGCACGTGCATACTCCTGAAAGGATATAGGTCTTTTCTAACCACAGAGGCTGAGTACGGGGTTCGAAACACTTCTCAGCTGTCCTTTGACCGCAGATGCCAAATATTACTTCGTCCCTGGGCATTGCGGTAGGGACACTGCTTATTCGATTCCCTAAACCAATCAATGCTGCAGTTCTGCAGAAACACAATCATTCAGAGATCTCAGGCGCTCTCATGCAGTATGTGGAGTTACTGCACTAGCGCTGTTGCACCTTCCTGATTTTACATTCCAAGGCCTTGAAATTATGCTTGGTTTCTGCAACAACAGTTGTTCTTTCTGTGTAGAGTCAAACTCAAACATGACATACACATTTCTTGCTCAGGCCAGTAGCATCTGACATGCCAGAGAATCTGTCCATCTTCTTGCAAAATGTGAAATCATACAGTAATTTAACAAATCAGTACATCAAGTAGACGAGGTACACTACAAAGAACACTGAAAACACTAAAAACAACAATCCGTTTTATTTGTCTGGATACATATAAGTTACATTGGGTATCAAATATAAATGCAATAGTGTATGAACCCAATTGCAAACACAAAAGACTCGGCACCAATGGAAAGATTCAAAGGTTTACTGACAAACCAAACAGTTCAAAAACATGGCAGCCGATGGCTAGGTCAAGGCAAGCAATGGCTTGGTACCAGAAAGAGCAGCACAGGCAGACAATCCGACCGAGGGGAATCAGCAGGAGGAGTACGGCTAGGGGTTCAGTCATAAACTGGCAAACAGGAAAGTAAAGGCTGAAATCTTGGTCAGGGACAGAAGGCTGAGATGATTACCAGGAGGCAGACAAAGAGGCAGAATCGGGTTCAGGGACTGGAAAGTTCAGGGGCTGGTGCTGGAAAGTTGGGCAGAAGAATGACAGAAAGACTCATGTGGCAAAAAATATTCTGGTCGGCCTGACTTTAGTCACGGGGAATGTTGGGTGCACCTGCACAGATCAAAGAACTGGATTGCAAAACTGAGAGCTCAAGGAAGAAAACTTTGCTGCTCTGTTCCTCACAAAGACTTCCTCACACCTCATTGAGTCCTGTCTTTTAACGGGCAACAAGAGACAAAATGCCAGAGCATGCAGGAAATCATCATTCAGAGCCACACTGTTCCAGACGCTGTGGCAGTCACCACAGGCTGGTTCTCTTGGCACAGGAAGAGCAGATTGAGGGTGGCATCAGAACCCGAAGTTCCAAAACTGAAAACCTTTGCTTTGGTGCTGGGGCAGGCCGAAAATGATGGGCATGTGGGAGTCAGCCTGTCCCCCACTGCTATTCCCACATGGAGAGCTCTTCTGGTCAGGTTGCTGATCACATGTCACCCTGGCCTCTTTGGGGGTGGAGCAGGTCGGAATGGCCTGCAGAGTTTAGCATTCTCATCATAGCGCTCTGGGGTTCCCACTCACGGCACAGAGATTGGGCTCAGGCAGAATTGAAGCAGAAGATTCCAGTGTGGGAACTGTAAATGAAAGAGGATGAGTAGACATCAGCTGTTTCAACTGGGCAAAGAGGGATGTAAAGGCAATGGCTTTGGGCTTTTGCAGAAAATCTGGCATGTGCAGCAGCCTTCTCAATTGGTTGTCCGTGTTGCTTGGGCATATTTTCAATTCTCTCAGACTGATTCTGTGGAGACAGAGGTGTTGCTGAGTCCATGTCTGGACAGATTGTACTCTAACCAATTGTGCATGAACTCAGTTGCAACAGAAAAACTGGGCACCAAAGGAAAGAGTTCAAAGGTTTACAGAAACTCTGGCAAACAGACAAGCATTTCAAAAACATAGTTGCACACAGCTAGTTCAAGGCTGGCAGGGGTTTGGTACCAAAACAACAACAGCACAGGTAGACAATCCGGTGAGGAGAGGGCAGCAGGAAAAAGTATAAATGGGCAATCAGTCAGAAATGGGCTTACAGGAATCAGTGAAGCAGAGGCTGAAATCATGGTGAAGGACAGAAGGCTGTGATGAATACAGGAGGAAGACCAAGCAGGAGAATCAGGAACTGAGGAATCAGGCAGAGGAATGATGGAAAGGCTCACATGGCAAAGAACAATCTGGAAAATAGTGATTATGTAGCTAGTGACTACATGCTTGGCTGAACAAAAACAAGCATTTTGAAATTAACTTCTGTCTTCATTGGTGATAGCACCCTTTTGAAAGATTCCTGGCCCAGTCACATGACTGTCTCCTGATCACAACACCTGCATTTTAGTGCATGTAGTTAAGGTCACGCATACAGTGCGAAAAGATCATAGGACTCAGTGTTTTACAATGACTTCTTGTGGGTTACAACTTTACTGTGTTCATATAGTCACATGAAAGATGCAGAAAGTCACCACATGACCCACAGTGAACATTCTGCAGGGTAGAGCAAACTATAATATTTGTCAGATAAAGAAACAATAATTGCAACACAAAGAAATCAAACACACGACCCGACGGACAGTAACCAGGCTGCTACTGCCAAACAGAGTGTACATAACAGAATGTCCCATATTTGCTAACCGTGTTGTATTAGAAATGTGAAGACTGTCGTGATGTTCCTGAAGGCCTGGGAGTTTGTGATGGAAAGCTTTGTGGTAGCTGCGTGAAAGAAGGCTAATAAAGCTAATAAAGCTAGCTGTGGTTACAAGAGATCTCTGCGTCTGTGTGGAGGACCTCATAAGTTTGCAATTTTCTTCCAAGAAGAAGCACCAAAACAGGACAAAATAATAAAATGCACACTTCATTTGGGCACAAAGGGGGCTGCAAGGAATGTGTGTACTTAATTATGAGTCAAAACCTATTCTCATGTCAAGATATGATTCACATGGATGTTTACACTTTGAGCACCACATAGAAATAAGCCATGTATCGCTCCCCACATTTAGTCATCTCAGAATGTTGATACAGAGAATGCATCCACCTTTGGTCATTTTCTGTGCATGATGACATCGTTTTCCAGTGAACCAACAAAGTTATCAAAAACATAACCCATACTGGGAAACAATACTGGCACTTGTCTAATAGGCTAATACCCTGATGATCTACAGACTACAAATAAGACTGAGCCTTAACACTTAGGCCTTAGCCTCAAATCCCAGCAGCACAGATGTCTGGTCTCATTTCGAACACCTATGATACTGCACAAAGTCGGTTCATTAGGAAGCAACGCAGCCTCCGAGGACTGCCTACAAGTGTTCTGGAGACCTTTCGATGAGCCTGATGCTGTTTGTCAATGATCTTGTACAGGAGATGAAACCGCACCTGCCTAAATATGAATACCAGAGAGAAAATTGTATCACCAAGAGGGTGTCGTTTGCATAGATACACCAGCAAGTGAGAAAGTTATAATGAAAAAAACAAACAACAACAAAAAAAACCATTACGACAGTTGTGGGTCTGTGATGTATGCTGTTGGTTAACTGTAAAATAAACAGGCGTGCATCATCACCTGATTGTGAAGGGCGGTCTGGCGGTTACATGAAAGGCAATTACATTTAGCAAGCTCATTTTGTTTCTGGAGTCATTTGGAAGTTAATTTTAGACCATTGTTGAGTATTTTTGTGATACATGAGGCTTTTTAGTTGTTTTGTTTTTTTAATTCCAATTGGGTGCTCTCAATTTAGCAGGCCTGAGGATATATCATGCAAAGTGTAGAGCAGAAGCAAATAGACTTTAGGATTCTTCATTGTCATGTGAATGTACATTCCCTCTCTATGAGAAGGTGTTGTGTGAGGACATTGTGAGAGGACCTGTTGGACCAACATTCCCACAACTAAATAAAACTCAGAGGGTCTGACTCATGAGTCTTTTTCTCCCTGTTGCAACCTTTGAAGGCCACAGTCTTCAAAATGCCCCTACGTTCCCAGACGTATGTGGATGGCCAATGACCTGGAAGCTGTCACATCCCCTACAGCATGACAGGTAAACACCGGACTGTTTTGACAGGATTTTCCAGTCGGTTGCTGCAGTAGTCAACAATTTTGCTATGACACTAATGACAGTGGCTCTCCATGTCCCCAGCTAGAGCCTGCTCATGCCACACAGGTCTGGGCCTCGTGGAAAGATGAGAAATATCTCCGGTCCCAATCAGACATCTGTGCAGCAGGGTTTTAATCCTCTAAGACACTTTGTCAAGGAAAGGTCTCACGAACAATTGTTTTGTTCAAGGGGTTGTTAATGACCCTTCATCCAGTGGTACTGGGAGAAATTTGTCCCTTGAGGAGTTGGTTCTCGGTATCTAAAAAGACCTGAGTGGCCATCTGGATGGTTGACAAGTCAGACTCAGGACTTCTAGCCTGAGTGTGTTTCTTTCATGAAGCTCCCAACATTTGTTACACAATGAAGTGACCAAAGCGGGCCCATTCCTTATTTCCACAAATTTAATTAGATCCTTAAGGGTGAGCGTTTCATAGCTCAATGCCTTTTGTTCTCTGCAAAGCATAGCAGACTCGTGCAATATTAAATGCGCCGATGAACACCACGAGTCACAGAGTTTCTGCTCCAAAGATGCCGTAGATGGACAGATTATCCAAGGAATGCTGTGATAGATGAGTGTGTGAGGGTGTAAAATCAGATACGCTACAGCCTCTTTCATCGCATCAACATGGAAGCACAATTCCCATCTTGGAATACAGTTCCGTGTGGATGGTCAGCTGTAACCTTTAAGTCCAGTAAAACGAAAAAAAACAACAATCTAAATCGGTCCACAATATGCACACAATTTCTGGGTGTCAAGCTTTTCCTCTGCTCCATCCAGGCCTCTGAAGTCATTTCACAAAGTCAGCTAATTCAGATGATCTGAGAGCCAGCCCACGTCAGCTGATGCTCGGCAAACACCCCTCTTTGTAATCAGCTGGCACATCCCACGCAGAGCGCGCTCATCGAGGTGTCTTGACCTGCCGACTCCTTCCGCTTCCTCATCCAGTGTTTAACTTTTTACTGCCTTAAGCAGAAGATATTCATTTTTAAGAGATCGTTTGATGTTTTATGCATGCATTTGTTCACTGTGCCTATCATTGTTCCGTTCATTTGTGGATTTTTCACGCCACTGCCTTCTTACTGTGTTCTAAACAACAGTTCCTCTCAGTTCAATGTTGGGTTAATATACAGGTGACAGAGAATAATTCTGACTGGTTGCCTTCTCGCATTGAAGGCAGCGGATTGTTATTAGATCCAGCAGTGATGGTTGGAAGCCCAGAATGACATTTTTTTTTTCAGATTATTGCAACTGCAGTGTATCAGTTCCTTGATTACATGTGGAATTCTGTGGATGCTTAAACATTCCTTTCACTCAACATAAGCCGAATGTCTTGAGGGCCTGTATTGGACAGCACCATGCGCCAACTTTCAAGAGCAACTTGCTTAAGTCGCCACAGGAAAGGACATTTTTGCTCAACAGGCTTTTTGCTCCAATGGGAGCCCAATAGCGAGCTGCACATGTGGTCTGAATTGGGCTTAACCCGCCATGTGTCATCGCTATCTAAAGAGCAAAGTTACCGGTTTCAGCATGAAAATCGGAAATTTGCAATGGAAATGAAATTAATGAGCCTTTGTTATGGTTTTTGTAGAGTCCCTAAGCCTCACGTATGGGACGGCTGGATAACTGATGACAGAACTGTCTGATTTTCCCGGCTCTGTTTAGAAGACTCGACTCCGGCTTCGTTGGCAGGATTTTATTATTGAGTGGGTTAAAAAAGCTGTGATCTTTATTGAGGAAACATACTGTGTCTGGGCATATTTTTTATATGATGATAAAGTCTTAATTAATAATCTCTTAACCCACTCCTGCTTCTTTGGTCTATTTGATTCATTTCCAGTTTCGTGATGATGCTCGTCATTGAATATGGTCCATGCATTTGTTCCCGCAGTCAGGAAGAAACCCAGTGTATATGTCCCGCGCTGAGTGCACTTCCTAAAATAGAAACCCAGAGCGGACACTCAGCTTCCTCTTATGCCTGATACACATCGATGAATCATCAGGGGCTGAACAGAAGCAATTTACTTAACTTACCATACATATTTGAGTTAATGATGAACCCTAAAATCCAACTGCTGGCAAAAGCGCACTCACAATTACTTAAAAAAAATCTTTATTGTAGAGAAGATGAAGGGAAATAGTGAAAAGCTGAAGGTGCTGACCTACTCTGTGTGCAGTGTTTGTTAATGTGGATTGTCTATAGACCAGGACACAGATGTTCCTTTTATAAAAGATTCAAAACCTCCTGAAGCAGACACATTGGACACGTTGTGTGCGTTCGGTGGGGGACATTCCCAGTCCCAGTGTCACCACCTTCCCCCATCGAATTTCTGTGCCCATACAAAACTGAGTGGCTGTCCGTGCTAGTTAGCAGTGTCCAGAAACCCAGTGTTCTCTGTGTCACTGTTGTTTCCTGCTGCACACTTGCACAGACCGTCCACAACAATTGACTGAAAACACAATCCCAGAAGCTCTTCGGCGCACCGGAACTGCAGCAAAACCAGTCCAGAATTGCAATCTTTTTGACAGAACTGGTCGAAGAACAGAAAGATGCAGGTGTCTTGAAACCTTGTGGAATCGCCAGTGCCTTCTTGCAAAATCTCCAAATGTGTAACGTATCGTTTGTTTAGGCAGGAAAAGCAAAGAAAAGCTTGTCAAGGCGAGCTGTGGAAAAAAGAAAAAAGGCTGATGGATGAAAGTGCATCAGAACAAACCTCAATGATCAAAAAGCTGCGCTTTGCAATCTTAAAAGGTGTGATCTTTCTCTTCTGTCCTCGACTGTGGGTGGAGAGTCAGGGATGAAAAGGTTGACGGCCATGCCTCCAGCGGAACTAGATTCCAGTCGCCTTTTTTACATAATGAAACAGCAGCTCGACATTTCTAAACATATATCAGTATATTGGTAAGAGCCATAGTTGACACTTTCACATCTGCATTCACAAGTGTTTCCGAGGCTTCGGTGTCATAAATATAAAAGAGAATTTATCCGTCACATTTGAAATGATGTTTTCACTCTATGTCACAGCTAGCAAGGTCAGAGCTGCTAAGAGTCGGCATCAGGTTGCACATCAAACACTGAAGGTAATTTTTAAACCTACTTCATGTTGTAGATAAATAGCAGATGAGCATTTTGATAACTATCTTTATTAATGGATTTATTTTGCCAGGGACAGTCGGGTAACATAAATCAGCATGGATGGGTAGATAGTCTGCAGAAAGAAGCTGTGGTGTTCTGTGAAGGTGCCACAGCCTCTGAATGGCTTCCCAGCAGAAGGTGGTCTGGATTGTGGAAATCCCCGTGAACAACAAAAAGGACTGAAGCCTTCGAAAGGACAGCCCCCCCACCCATTTGGTGTAACCTGCCTTTTCTCAGTCCTGCGAGCCAGCTGTGGCATGTCTGCTGCTGTCAGCCGAAATCATGGGATGTGACAGGTGGACAGCCTGCATGTTGGTGCGTCCTCTTCCAGCTTCGCTGCGTGGGCAAAGATGGAAGCTTTAAGTGCTGCACGTCTGCTTGCAGGATGACCACCTGGGAGTAAACTGAGCATATGTGCGGCGCTGCAGTCAGACAGGCGGTGTTAATGGCCGGAGAAAGGCCCCTCAACTCTGCTCGCCACCTCCGGCCTAAAAGCACCTGGAAGCCAGTCCGGTGTGTTCTGCTCTGCTCTAATGAGAATACATGGTGTTATAAAAACTCTCGTTTCCTCCACCAGCACCTTCCCTCACATGCGATTCCATTAATGTCAAGCCCCTTAAAATGTCCACATTCACTTGTAGTGTCAATTATAAACACTCTGTGAGAGATCTGGTCCAAGAGATGCTGTCCTCTATCCGCCCTCACACGGCAAAAAGAGGCGTTGAATAGCACGTTTGTTGAGATGCAGTATAAAATAGTTACAGCGTTTCGGTCGCTTTTAAAATGTCATTGTTTAATGAACATATTTATCAATTCGGTTTCATGTGTTTTGCTGCCTCCTCTCCAGGCGCTGATTACTATGTTACAGCAACACTGAATTCCTTCGCTGTCATGACTTCTCAAGATAGTGCGACCGGTACTGTAAATGAGCCCGCTCTCTTATGCCTCGCTAGACAAAGCTCAGCGCTTTAATTGGCCCTCTGTTTCCCTGTGAATAAGGAAACTGGCAGCCGCTGCGCCTTTTCTTAATTGCAGCCAACAAATGTGGAGCTTATTTTGCGCAGAGTTTAATATTCCTTCCATCGGCTGTCGTATCTAGATATTATTTAAGACTGGAAGAGAGTGCAGCGGAACTAAGTGACAGGAGAGCTGGTTTGGAAAGTTGTCTGACAGAGAGGAGAAGTTTTGTCGCTGGAACAAAAATGCTGCGGGATTATTCCGTTTTCCCAGAATGAAAACATGAAACGGTGGTAAATGGACGTCGGAAGAAAAAAAAAAATCAGAAATGTGGGTGTCAAATCGGTCTCAGGAACTGATTTTAGGCATCTGAACAGGCTGGGTGCACCCACACAGGACAAAGACCCAGTCACTAATTCACCTGACCCCCCCAAAGTGCATGTCTTTGGACTGTGTGAGGAGGTGGGAATGCCTGGAGAGAACCTACACAGACACATGGAGAGCATGCAGGCTCCACACACAAAAGCCCCCTGAGGGTAAACTTCCCTGCCGCATTTGAACCGGAACTTATCTGACCTGATGGTTCTTGGGCAGCCTGTGTTGCTGCCGGTGTTTCAATATCATTTTCAGAATTGTACCCACAGCTGTAATAAGGTAAAGAATGTTGGCAATATGGTGATTACTCTAATGTATGTTTGCTTTCAAACAGCATCCACAGGAGATGAAGCGCTGTCTGGCAGATCGGGGCCTGTTAGCAGCGCCGCGGCAACTGTTTGCACAAAAAAATGAAAATAAACTCATGATCTTTCAACGAGCTTAGCTGGTGACGAGATCATTACCAGGAAAGTGAAGAACAAACATGACTCCGGAGGGGGAAAAAAATCAAATCCAGAAGAGAATAGCTCAGTACATGTTGCTAAGATATTGAGTATTAAAGGAGAGTTCCAATTTTTAAGTTTGAAGGAATTCCGTTATACTTAGTTACTATGGAACCATATACTATGCTCCAGTTTTATACTCTCAGCTGTTTTGGGAGTGCTTTGTTTCAAATCCACAACTTTGAGACATCGTAAAAATGCTGAAGTGTAGACATGCAGAGTGTGACATCGCTCCCGGTTTTCATGATAGTCGAGGGCTGTTGTTTCTACTGCACTGCATTCGATTTTGCCCCTTCACTGAGTACAAGAGTGTAACTAAATATGTTGATTGGAAACTGATAAAATTCATTCCAATACTTGTCTAGCCGCAGTGCCTACGCGAGGGCCCCCAGTAACATCTACCTACTTACCACCCTTAATTAAAACACTGTCAGCTATTAAATAATCATGATATTATCAACATGTGTGCGTCCTGGTGTGTGACTGTAGCAAGTGCACCAGTCCTTTTGTACCGCTCCACCACTCGATTGTGACTGTTGTCAGCTCGTCAGTGAGCGATTTGAACCCGAAACCCGATCTGAGTAATGCATGTGCCAGCCAATTTGCGTTTTTCTGTCTTGTTTTTTTCTTTCTGCTTTCGGACACGGACCAGTCAGCTTTGCGCATGCGTTAAAACGTGAAAGAAACTCTTTCTGGCAGTTGTCAAATCCGGAACACAAACATTTTACGAGGTCACTTTGACACAACATTTTCAACATTCTTTACATTATTTTTTTTCTATACAACTATTTTTAGAGGCGTGTTGTGAATCTTCCAACCTGGTATATGCACCATGTGTAATGAGTAATGTAATCGTGGACATAGTGTCAGAGGACTTGTGAATCACACCTATAATCACACTGGGTGGTCAAATTTCCATATAAGTTGCAGAAAATGAGAATGTCGGTGTATTCGTCTTTAAGTTCTAAATAAAGTTTATTTAAAAGAAAAAGAAAAACCTTGGCGCATACGTTGACAATGCATGAGAAAAGCCTTGTGAATACACGGGTTCACAATATTATGAGAGAAACAGGAGATCAGGGTTCAGTACCTTTAATGTTAGTCTGATTCTTAGTGAGGCGAGGTTGTGCGAGATTTAGGGCTGCACAAAACACACTACTGACATATGGCATCATGTCTTATTTTATTCAGTCATCTCCCATATAGAATGAGTTCTATAGAGCTGTGCAGAATTTTTTAGCAAGCAGAAAAAGAATTATTGTGACATTAATTTTGACTGATCACATGATTATGGAAAGACGGCTCTTTTATCTGCATACCAACACGTCCTGTTTTTGGTTTTTAACTATTTTTTTATTGTTTCTTTATTTATTGCATTTTAACTTGTTTATTTATGGATATGTGGTTATTTATTTTGGTCAAGTTTGCAGGCGCACAGATTAGCACATGCGCAGAAGCGATGTGGTTCAGATGGGGTCCAGGTACAGATCAGACTCTGACACTCCCCAAACACTGTTTAGCACCTTCTCTGGCAGCTAATGATGGATTTGCCAACAAAAACCTTGATATTTTACATTGAATACATATATTCCATTCCAGATATATTTCAGAAAGCCACCACAAAGAAAAGAGACCTTTTTCTTGCCTTATTGCTTGCTGTTTTTTTCTCATTTATAACCCAAAGGTCCAAGTTAAGGGCGCACCGCACAGTGGCCTAAATTCATTATTAAATCATCTGATCTTTACTTTCAAGAGCAAAGCCAAATGCATAACGTATTAGGTTTAGCTCATGGGTTTAATATCCATTAGAGATGCACGGAGCAAAAATTTATAGCCGTGTAATTGCTGAGGTTATTGCACGTGTGCAGAACACAAGAGGAGCATTTTTCCAGTTAGAAAACAGTGAAGCGATTTCTGTTTTTCATCAAAGGCCCCAGCAAGTCTGATGATATATCAATAATTCCACACCCGATAGGACACCATCGGTGTCTTTGTCTGCCGTTGCTGCTCGTTGAGTCCCTGAGATGTGGACCATGTGTGGCGTCAACAACAACAATAGCGTCTTTGATACCGGACAGAACGCAAGCATTCTGCCCCACGTTAAGAACAAAACAGAAAAACTTGATTTTGAACCAAATGATGTTATTGCCATTTTATTTTTGTTGAAATATGCATTCATTGTGAATAAGGGACCACATAATCTAAAGAAAACCCACATATATGAATCTGGAATTCTCTTTTAAAGTTTCCCTTTGAACTGACACTATAAAATGCCATTATCATTTTTTATCACTATTGAAGCTTCCAGGTTATAGTCATTTTCAAATTCATGTCATTAACCAGCCCATCTGAAAGGGCCCCATTATGCAAAATGGGCCCAGTGACAGTACAAAGTCTGGGAAGTAAATGTGAAACTTATGAAGAGAGTTCAGGCACTTTAGGTGCTGAGTAACAAGCTTGATTTGCAAAGAGCTTTGGGCTTTTTGACTTAGCTGACCGCTCGTGTGCACAAAGAGAGGTGTTATGCTTGAGGTGAAAGAAAAATCTGGAATCTATTATATGTCTGCAGTTATATGTGAAACTAAAATGTGCTTTTAAAAGTCTTGTTTTAAGTTTGCAGGGAATAAAGTATAATCATTTCTAGAATTTCATTAATATGGCCCTACACTAAAAAGGAGCCTAAAGGCGAGTTACAGCGCTTAGAATGAAGTCCAGTGGAGACGTTCTAGCTGTTGTGTTAGGATACATATGAATAGCTCGCAGGTCTGTGTTGAACATCTTTGGGCCAACAGGCAGGAAATGCTGCTGTTGGTGGGTGAAGAAGGCTAAGTTGATCAAATTAATGAGCAAGTCCCCGCAGCAGACCCCAGAAGTGCATGTTTGTGCTGGAAACACATGGTTGATGAGGGGAATTTAAAAATCATTCCGCTGGGTCGACAAATGAGCCATTTGGTCCAATTTCTGTCATTGTTTGGAAGAAATGCCCTGACTTGAAAATGTCACAGCAAAACCTGGGCACCATTGTTAAACCTTCATGAGTAACAACCAGCAAAGCAGTGAGGTTTCCTTTTTTGAGATGAACTAGAACTTCTGACTTTCCTACCCCCCCCCCCCTTCTCCAATCACTGCAAAGTAAAAATCAAAGTGATGGGGTCCAGCTTGGAAATGAATTGTGTCGTCCGCCCTCTGCATCTGTGGAATCAGCGCGCGAGAAAATCCTTATGGTGGCTGTATTTCAGAACCGGGAAGGCTGCAGCTGCGAGTTTAAACGAGTGGGAGACGGTTCGCTCCCTGAGCAAAGCGAGAGCTGACTCAGAAACTCCAACCTGTGCGCCCTAAATCACACAGCACTGTTATCTGCCAGAGGATACAATCAAGGAAACACATCAAAGTCGGGTCTCCAGAGCAGCTCTGCCTTACGCGCAGGCCTCTAATACGCTCGCACGCAAACATATTCATCGAATCACTCGCTAATTGTGCATGAATGCTTAATAGAGTGACTCCTAATAAAGAGCGATTAACCCCCCTCCCGACTGGTTGCTCTAGCATCTGCAAGTGTTGACTTCACTGACACAACTTGGCAGATGATCGGAGGGAGCGGCAGTAGTTTTTCCGGGTTGCGACCTTTCCTCTCCTATTACTGGTGCATCCATGTATTCCAAACCCGGGCCCGATTCCAGACCCGCGACCGGCGTCGCGTGCATGCGTGTTTACTAATCACTCATGTTGCATGTAATCTCTTGCTCCTAATCTTGTTCAAGCATGTGTCGCTACAATTTTTTCTCTCTCAACCCCCCCCAAGTTCCTCTTTATAAAACCAGAGGCCGGTTTGTCCCTAATCTCACTGACATCAAACTGCAGGCAAGCCTGACGTGTCCATACATATTAATGAAGCCATGAAGTCATTTATTCACCCGCTGATTTACATTGCAGAGCAGCAAGGTCCTAAATCAAAGGGATTTCAAACCCCTTTTACAAGATTTGCAAAGGAGATGAGACAAGCTGTTTATTTCTCTTGTATGTAGCAGCTTTCGACCTCAAACTCCAATTTCATCTAAAATCCTTCATTAGACAAGTACGGCGGTGGCTTCGTTAAAGCAAATCGCTAAATGAATCTTTCAGAACTGTTACCCACTCCTGATCATGTGTGGAGGGGAGCCTTTGAATTAAACATGAATCCACGGAATCGCCTTCACGGGCTCGGCGCCGCCGAGACGATATCGTCCCTCATATTAATGGCGCTATTGGGCAGGACTGGCTAAAACGTTACCTGCTGGCTGCCGGCGCTCGCCGGCGGAACTCGGGAGGACAGGATGAGGATTTGTATGCAGTAGGAGGCACCTTTAGGAGGAGTGTGTCTGGACTGTCTGACGCTCAGCCATTCTCTGTGGGAGGCGTGGGGGGCAGAGGCTCACTCGGTCGGAGGAAAAGACTTATGAGCCTTATTGATCAGCGGCTGGACGCATAAAACGGAGCTTTTATTGACGTCCAGGCGGCAACAGGTGAGGTAACAGAAGAACCCGAGAGCAGAACATAGCATACTTTAAGAGAATCTGTCAAGATCATTGTGTTAATAATTAACAGCTGCTTTATTGTTAAAAGTAGAGCTGCGCTGGGCTGAAGCTCAGACCTACAGGACCATCACTTCAATTCCACTTCACTGGGAAAAATTAATAATTCATGTTTGGCTGGGCACTACACAAAAACATGGTGCCCCAGATCGGCTGGCTGCGATATAATCATTACCTATCTGTTACATTCGGGTCAATCTAGTGAAAATATTCCGGTCTTCATATAACGCCTGACAGGATAATAACGCCTTCTATCATCACACATCAGAAAATGCTCCAGCTACTTTTGAGGAGTGGTTTTAAAACGGCGGTCAGCCAACATGAGGCCAAACATGGTGTACTGACAAAAGCCAGAGCGTAGGTGTGTTCTAAAACTCTGCTAAGCCGCGGATCAGGAAGCAGAATCATCATTGGTTGGACTGAGCTCCAAGGCCAACAGAACAGCACTGTCTTTAGCTCTTTCTTCTCGGCCACTCAGAACGCAGATGTGTGAGGATGAATGGACGAGGAAAGAAGCCCCGGTAGTGGCGGCGGTGGCTGTTTACCTGAGAAGCTTTTCCAGAAGGTCAGAGGTTCCTCATTCTGTGTCAGCACGACATGTCAGCGTGGGTAAGATCGTTTGTGCAGCCGGAGCCGAGTAGCAGCAGTTTAACCCTCCATCTGGCAGCACGCCCTCTCTGACCTCCTGCTGTGCCCTAAAATGCCTGTTTTGGCTAAACTGCAAGATGTTCACAAGAAATGTGTCCTCAGCTACAGTTCAGAGCTTCACCACACGATGTTAAATACGCATAAAAGAAAAAGTAATAATAAGAATAAGAATGTCCTCGT
Source organism: Takifugu flavidus (assembly GCF_003711565.1). NCBI lineage: Eukaryota > Metazoa > Chordata > Actinopteri > Tetraodontiformes > Tetraodontidae > Takifugu > Takifugu flavidus. The sequence goes on along the minus strand of NC_079521.1, from coordinate 14,540,296 downwards.
GTGGATCTGAGTGGCCTGATCTCATCCCTTTAAGAAACGACTGACAACTTAAAGGGGCCTTGTTGCTATGGTTCTCTAATGATTCAATGGAGGGTAGAGCTGCTTTTTATATAGGTTTGGTAAATGAAGTTACAAGTACTAAGATGCTTAAATTAAATATGTGTTAATATAATCTATAATTGATTTTATTCTATTCTTTTCTTTAATTCTCTCATTCTTTAAAAATAAGGGACAAGCAGCAGTTACGATACCTGACTAGCTGTAGCAGCCGCTGGACTTGAATGGTGTGAAAAGGTGTGCATCTATTTGTTTTAAATAAGGACAGCCATTAGCAGAGGTGCAGAACCTTTTCTCTCATTAGACTTACTAAACGGGATAATGAATCCACTGGGAACGGGTTTCTGTGGCTCGGCTCGCCCTGTCGCCGCCATCAACGTGGTGATCAAAGCCAGCTGTGCTCACTTCTGTTGCTGCCGACAAAGCACAACTGGATTGGGTGTTTTCACAGTTGTCACTCAGTGCGGCGCCTCGGTCCGTGGGGAACGTGCCAAGGCAACAGACAAATCTGAGAGAGCCACAGTTTTCCTCTAGACTGTCACTCACTCCCTGACACAGGAAATAGAATCCACTCCCTTAAATAATGTCATTTTCGGGTTTTCATCTTTATTCCTTTATCAAGGACATGTATTTTTACTTTTATGAGGTACAGGCTGAGGGGATTGGAAACAACGTTTACTGTAAAAAACAAAGGTTTTCAACAAGAGATGGGGGGTATGATTCAAAATCCAACACTGCCTTATTTAACGGGGATAACAGAGGATCATCAAGCCTGCGGGCATCAGCATTTATTCCCTTTGCTGTGACTGGTTGTGGGGAATATCAGCTTCCGTGTTTGTGTTGTCCTCCCACCTGTGGCTTCCTGTCTGGGCCCCTCCCTCATGGAGTGGATCTGTGCTCTCCTTCCCATCTGTGTCAGGCTGTTTGTTTGTCTGTGCCTCTGCCTACATGTGAGTTCCTCCCTGTACCTTTTCAGTATTCCCAGTGTCTTCCCGTGCTGAATTCTAATGTCTCTCTATACCTACAAAGAAAGAAAGAATGATAAATAAATAAATAAATACATAAATAATCTGACTCTGGTTTGCACCTCAAATGCCCCCTACTGGTTACCTGAATGACAACAAATCTTTTTCATCATTAGGCCAGCTTGTCCTTTCTGCCCAGATCTACATTTCTGGATTAGTTTATCTTTAATCCAATTTTAAATTGGTCATATGTGCAAGATTCTGTATATCATAAACTTGCAACAGTACATAAACACCAATTTATCACTGTAAGATCAATTAAATCCATAAATTCTGCCAAAGTACACTAGTATTCTTTGGGTATTGAGTTGTATGCACATACAACACATGCATTGATTATGGGATGGGATTATGAGAGGTGTGTTTGTTAAAGAGATTTACCTCTAACAGAAGGGTGCTGACTGCCCAAAATAATGCGTTTCTATATGGAATGTCAGTGATGACTTGAGAAAAAGACATTACTTGCAGTAGTAGCCTCTTCAATGACACAGTAACTCATCTATTCAGCTCACATATTTTGGCCATAAGGTTTCATACTTTTCCTTTTGATGAACAACAATGCATATATCCAGCAGTTCTATCAACATATCACTTATTCTACTCATGCAGTCAAATTATCATTAAGATTAAAGCCTATAAAGAAAAGACCTTTAAAACTTACAGTTCTTGCATGGCACCACGCAGTCACTGACGTTACCGTTACATCCCAATGAGTACTAGGGAGTGACCATGAATGTTAAGTGGGGTAAAGGAAGAATTAAAGAGACAATGATGCAATGATAAAAAAGGTTTATTAAGAATAAAATAAAGAGAACCAAGCAGAGCATTAACTGAATCAGGCTTGCCACAAAGCAGCAGAGCCTGCTTCAGAAACAACAGCACCTCAAATAAAGACAAAGAAAACAGTCAACCAACCGACCACCTCCAGTCAAACTGAAGAGGAACCCAGACACCATCCTCCCTTTCACAGGAGCGAAATGACGAAACCCTTCCTACATGAGTGAAAACCTACACAGCGCAAATAGCTGAACACTTACACGCATGGCTGTCTGGAGGCAGAGGGAGGGCCGCAGGCTGCTTCCTCTCTGCTTCTATCTAGAGGGAGACAATGAGAGCACCTGTGCTCACTCAGCCATAGGCAGCTGCAATCTCACAGGAAGGAGGGGGGGGGGGGGGGGCAGAGAAAGAGAGGGATACAAATCCATACAGATCACCCCCGCCCATAAATTCAAACACCTAATGTTCGTGAAACATGTCACATTGTGACACCATAACACCCAGAACTTACAGCCTCCCACACACCCAGTCGGGAGCCTCTCCTGGCACACCAACCCATGATAACACAATCAAACATATCAACTCCATCCAAGTGATAATGGATCAGCCACTATATTATCCAATCCTTTCTTGGGTCTGATTTGTAAACTGTATTCTTCTACTGGCAGAAACAGCGGTAGTAGCTAGCCCTACCAAAGATCCGCTGAACTCCGCATTGCATTGTGGGAGTGAGATAGGCTAGTACTTTCATCAGCTGGATGAACTTGACATGACCAACTTGATTACCCAAATAGTTAACAGTGGCTTTTCCTACAATGCAAGCAAGACAGGTTTCACCACACTGTACCATATCTGTCTTCAACAGACCAGAACAAGTGTTTTCGGATTTTGTTTTAATGACCCCCAGATGGCCTAGCCAGACATTCTCATCTGTCACATCTAACACTCGCAGACCAGTCAGGACGAGTATCGGGCCAAGCTGGTCCTCACTTTATGTTGTTTAGAGACACATTTGCCCAAGAGCAGGAGTCATCTTTTGGGCATCGATAAGAGTAGCACAATCAAGAGCAAAGGGTGTACTCCAGGTGGTGTCAGGCTCTAGAACCTTTCTGGGGTTAGGATTACTGTCAGCCCCACTTCCAGCAGGGGGCAATCCTTCCTCTTCATACAGAGGAGGGGCAAAAAGTGACTCAGTCTGACTACAAAAAGGCAATGTGCCTACGAAAAGGGGAATAGAGAGGATGAAAGACCGAGGGCCCCTGGTGTCACGTAACACGGTGATTGGGTGCTGGTACTCAGGCTTTCCAGTAAGAGAAATGGGATGAAAAATTACTGGCTTGAAACATTCTTCAATTTCTTTCTGAGATAGTGAGTGACTATCAGGAGACCCTGTCATTTTTTTAAATTACCCCCAGCACTTTAGTTTACCTTGTAATGTTGTAAAGAAACACTGTTTCTTAGTTTTTGGTGGAAGATACAGCAGAGCTTGGGCATTCCACCATCAGGGAACAAAGTATGACAGTCTGGGTCTCCAATGAGATTGTAGTGGAGATGCAGCTAGTACTTAATCAGTAGTTGAGTAACATGGGCCTACTTCGGTTCTGAACCCACACTTGGCTGCATCCTTTAGGAGGGTAATGGATTAGTCGATGCAGAAGATCACCATTGTACCAGTAGCTGGGGGGCATTCTGGGTTAGAACTGACCTGGTTTTTGTGATTTTGAATAAGGCCAAACGTCGCAACGGGGACCCTCAGGCTACATGATCAGGAAAAAATGTTCTCAAAGATTTTAAACAGACTTAGTAGGAGCAAGAGACAAGGTGCCAGTATTGATGTCAATGTGGTGCTGAATGGATTGGTTGGCCGGGAAAAGCAGGAGCTCAGTTCTACCAAGGTTCAGATGGAGGCATTTGGCAGACCAGCTTGATTTACCACCAACTGTTCGAGAGTGTGGGGCAAGAGACCATAAACGTGCCTCTTCCAAAGCAACAACGCAGATGCCTGGGGTGGCACTTGAGGTGTCGAATCAGGTTCCAGAGGTGGCCCGTGCAGACTCGCTCAGCATTTTAGCTCTGCCCCAGAAGCTGCAGCAGACACGCTACACGAAACATCACATAATCAAAACACTGATTTTTTTCGTTGTCATGAGAGAAAATGTCACTTATGATGTTTACAGAACACTCCAGTAAATAAATTATGGCATCAGTCGGACTGTTTAGTGGACAACTGATCTAAAAGTGTTAGTCTGACTGATGTGGATGCTCTCTGTAACCCACTAAGACACACGGATAACGCAATGGGAACTTGAGTTAAAGTAGACAACACACGTGCACATGCTCCACAACCTCGAGGGTGTATGACCCTGGAGCAAAAACATTCAAGAAAGCCAGTCTTAGTTTCTGTGGTTGCCGGTTTGTCCCAGTTGTTTATGTGACTTGGAAAAGGAGGCTGTTTTATCCAGGAAATAATTGTCGGGCGAGCCATCCGGTGTACCTGATTGCTTTAATTACAGTGTGAACCCTTTTCTTTTATCGTCCACCCATTAATAATGTGAATAGGTTCACATTTTAAGGTAATAACTGGTTTTATATAGTGGAACAGATAGTAGATAATAACAGAACAAATGGAGATTTACTCTTTCTAAGTGTAGCTTTTGGGCTACACAGTGATTGTACGTGATAAAAAGTTCAGTTTTGAAACAGGAATTCTTTTTCAAACTCTCATCTATTTGGTAAAAACACTCATTTGTAGCATTTTATTTATTGCACTCCTGCTGGGTTCATTTTTATTTTTCCTCCTGAGATTTAGAGAAATATATAGTCTAGAAAATCGAACAACAAAGTGCAAAACCGTAAAAGATTATCTCCCACTGACATAAACAAAAGAGAATTAAACCTTCTCTGCATGAGGGTGCCAAGAATCCAGACCTCGGGATAGCATCCAGCTATCCAGAAAAATAAACAAACAAAAAAAAAAAACATCAAATGAAATGAACCCACAGTGACAGTTGGCAAAATATTTAATATCTGCTCTGATATTTTGCATGGTTGTCAAATATGCCCCATTTGTTTGCAAAGCAGTGGCGGATGAGCACTCTTTCATCATCACTTGTGTGTGATTCAGTAAAACAAGGACAAACAAAGAAAAGAACAGCCATCACAGATTAAAAAAAACAACAACAAACAAGAGCACAACTGCAGTGACAGATGGAAGTAGCCTCAGTAAAGAAGAGATGTGTGATGCAAACTCCTCCGCGGGAATGAGGGATGAAGAATAAAAGGTGGGTAATATCTATTGTTGATTGAGGTATTTGACGACAAACGTGGCGTCGAGCAGCTTGCAGACGGGGGGCGCCGTTCATCCTCGGATGAATTGGCTGACATTGTTGGGATGGTGATTTGCCGTCGGAAGCGTATCCTCCTGGATCCCAGCCCAAGCACAAGGTGACTCAGCTGTGGACCAGCGATGATTTGTGCGGTTCTGTCCCACTAAGGAGCCTCCATTATGAAGAAAAACATGTAAGGAAAAAAACAAGCCTTGAAACAACCTTGCAATTTATTAGCAGCTGAGCACCAAAGTGTTTGGGATGCCTGCAGTGATGGGCTCAGTGAAGAGACTATCAGCCAACAGCAGAAGGAAACAAGGTCCGTCTCGTTTTTTTCCCGGTAAGAACAGCTGCTGGGGAAACAGCAGAGATTTGTCCATCATCAGATGGAACAGATGCACCTTAATTGTAATCAATAAAGAAGTCTCACAGACCATGTCGTGGCTCACATCTTTTTTAAATCCAAGTCAATTTGCTTGAGCGTGGCTCACCTCGTGTAGCGGGGAAAACATCTCGCAGCCCGGTGACCTAAAGTTAGCTGAGCCAAGCTAAAGCTGCTTTTGCTGTTTAGGCTTTAGTGTACGCGTATCGGTAGGTCAAATTTCTGGATTAGGCACCGAGACACGGAGAGGCAGAGAGAAACATCACTCTGATTGGCTGATTAGCTTAACTCCTTCATCAATGTATGAGTCACACACCGATTCAAAGTGGTGAGGGGGCTGTTTTGTGAGGGTATTCTTGAGAAAACAACATCAAATCTACCACAAACTGGGCTACCATAGCCACAGATGCCTCAAAGGTGGAAGAATGTCCATGCAAACTGGCTGATTTTCAAAAGGACGGCTTCGGTCCAGCCTGTTCTCTGCAGCTGCAGCCATCGTAAAAAACAACAACCCTGAAACACAAACGCCACAACACTTGACTCTAAAGGAAAGAAAAAGGTGACAAATGTGTTCCTCTGCAACGCCTCAGACACATTTTTTAACTTCATCTCCAATCAGAGGAGCACAGATTGCAGTCTGCCGCACAATATGTTTTGCTCCGGTTTATTAGGCTCATAGATAAACCTCATGGCTGGAACTGGAGCCTGTGAGTGATGAAGGCTCCCCCTCCAGCATAACGAGATCTGGCCCTCCTTCTGCTTCTTGGCCACACGTTTACTCATGAATGCGAGTTCAGCTGGTCAATTTTAGTGCTTCACTTTCAAAAAGGGCCCGGCCCCAAGCATGCTGTGGGCGTGTGTTTTAAGAAGGCAGACAAGCTGTTAAATGGCCAACGAGTATACAGCTCCAGGAACATAAGCTGTCCCGCACGTGAAGTCCAGGGTGGAACTGAAAAGCCATCAGACATCGCCACGGAGACCAACGTAACCCCCACCTCCTCTCCCCAACGGCCCACAGCAGCCAGCTAAAGCGCTGATGGAGCAACAACTGTTCAGTTTTACCAAACAGGCTGAGCGCATCGCTGGAGAGGTGCGATCCAGATGGAGACAGTTGTGTCGCTCCCAGTACTGATTATGTTCACCAGCTGACACTCCGCAGAAAGCAGGTCTCATCAGACGGCGCTGTAGTGGTTGGCAGACTCTCTCTCTTTCCCTGATAAGTCTATTCTGTCCATCGCTGGGATGGATGACAATTTACCCCCCCCCCCCCAAGATCGAAGATTATTGTGATACCAGGTAATCAAAAAAATATATAAATATTGGTGACAGTGAAGTGCGGCTTAACTTGGCTTTAAGAATGCAGAGGCATAAACGGGGAGTGAATTTTTATTACATGATTATGGAGAAAATTAGAAGCAAGAGCATTTGGGAATCATTATAAAAGTGAGCTTGTTTTGCTGGAAATTACTTCCTAACAAGGAAAAGTTTGTGAACGCGGACAACAGAGAAAACAGAACTTTGAAAAAAAGCTCCCAACTGGAAAGGTAACACAAAATGTTGACTGTTAAAACCTAATGTATAAAAGTACTTGTGCTTTTAACTTGTCTAAAATGTCAAAGTGTCAGTTTTTAGACCTTTAGCGGCTATATTTAGAGCCATATCTGCAACGAAAGAAAATAAAAACAATTTTGCACCAGGTTTTATTTTATTTTTTGCAGCACTTGAGATAAATCTGTTTTCTCTACTCAGTTTAACAAGCTATCATTGACATGTTTCTGTTTCCAGCAAATGGATCATTGCTGCCGTTCCCTCATTATTGCTGATTCAAGGAGTTTTTAACAGCTTTCCAGGGCCTGATCAAGGATGCAGGGTGAGAGCAGATAATTACTGTTGGGGTAAGTCAAATTGTCATTATAAGAACTGCCAGACTTTGCAGGGGCTCAAAAACATGATTTAAAACATGAGACATAATTTGAATGTGTAAACAATTACTTTCGGCAATGAGCAGGGTTAAAGTTGTAAAATTATAATGATGCATTCAGGTGAAAACAAGCCGAGGTGTAAATCCAAGAGAGGAATATTAATGAAGTTCAATAATTCTGCCCGCAGTTACCCGAGACTTCTGATTCTGCGGCTCTGTCAAGCATGATTTTGTACATCTTTATACTAGATCAGCATTACTGGATGCAAAGCTCCAGAGCTATTCCCTGTAGACATGGTTACCATGGTTACAACAATGCAGTAAAAAAACAACAACAAGGGTTAAAATAGTTCTTTTTTTATTGTAAATGATCTATAAAGCAGTATCAGAAAGAAGAAAGTATATCAGACATTTAACTAAGTGAGATTTCAGTCAGAATAAAACAATTGTGGTTGTTTTTTATTTGGTAAGAAACAAATTAAAATACCATTTCTGCTGCATTCGAAATATTCTGTCAAAAAAAGTGGCCTTTATGATGCTAAAAGTACAAATCTTTGAGAGACAGGGACTGCTATATATTTAATAGTACGCAGATAACAATTAGAAAGAAAATGTAAACAATAACTAATAAGAGATTCTTTGCATATAAAAGTATTAAGTTACATCAAAAAGAGAGTAACAATATACTCACTTATACATCAGTACATGGACATGTAAATAAGTAATGCAGCATAAAAGTCTAAAGTAATTAGATTATCGGATTAGAGGGAAAATATAAATTTTAAATGTTTTTCTCTGGATTACAAAAAAAAGTGCTCGTCCATACTGATTTGCGGTGCTTGTATAGATTTAGATAAATGCTACACATCTTAGTAGAACTCTTTGGTGGACACCACTGAACAGATCAAGCTCTATTCTGCCTCATCTGCTAATAAAATCTCATCTCTTGTGAATCTGCTCTCGACTTTAAATCCTGGAGGTCATCGTCGGGTTATTGTGTCTGCACCATGATGTTACGGCATACAAAACCACTTTTAATGAGTCGTTTCAATCATTAAATGTCAGAGAGTGAATATGCTGATGTGAAGAATTCTCACAAGGCCCTCAGTTTTGCCAAGAGAGCCTCCACATCTGACTCCCCGTTGGTGCTGCAGCTGCTGAGCGCAGCATCCCTAGAGGTCGGCTGGAAGGCCGCAGGATCGGATTCCACCACTTTAACCGTCTCTCCATCCAACACTCTCTCTCTCTCCAGCCAGGAGCTGTGACCAGCGGGGTTCCTGTACCTTCGACCCGACTCCGAACACGGTGCGACCTTGGGCTGGGATGCGGCCTGCTGGCCCTCCGCTTCATTACGGGCCTCATTGGCATGGGAAGGTTTGACCGCCGCCAAGCTCGCATTTATATTCTGCCGAGAGCGAGACCTTTGTAAAGGTGTCCTGTTGTTTTCTGTGAGTGGAAAACAAAGAAAGAGTGCTGTGTGTGTGTGAGGGAGATAATGAGGGGAAGCTGATGCGTTACAGATTTGCTTAATGGAAGCAAGGGGTTAATTAGCTCAGAAAATTAATTACAAGAGCAGGAAGCTAAAAAGGCGAGCAAGCAAATGCAGAAATGCATCATTATTTATTCTAAAGCCAAGGAGAGAATTAGAGGAATCAAAACACATATGCACAAAAACGGGTGCACGTGAGACAGAGATCACACGCAAACACGGGCGTAGGAAATGTACACTGTGTGCACTGATGGGGACGGATTTTCTGCAGCAGAATGAGGCACGTGCGGAGCTCAGTATGATGAAATGGATATGGCTGATCAACCACAGCAGAAGCTCAGTAACACTCTGTACATCGCCCTTTTCCAATCTCCCAGTCTGCATTCTTCTTCTTTTTTTTACACGACACCCTCCAAACCATCTCCACCTCCCCTGACTCCACCATTATCATCCATTCTCCTTCCTCCGCTCTTCATCTCGGCTCTCGGAGCGTTCTCTTCATCTCCCTCCCTATTTTCCATCGCTCACATATTTCCTCGGTCCTCCTCCCCCCATTCTGGTTCCTGACATAAAACGCACACCCAGACAGACAGCGGAACAGAGCGACAGCCGGGATCAGACCTTCGTTCTGAATTATAATCCCTCTAAGTAGATCTTAGACTTCATCATCAGTATGTGTGCGCTGGTAGGAAGGTAAATCCATATTCATGTGACCTTGAGTGGATGGCTGAGAACAGTGGCGGGGAGAGACACCAGTGCATTTAAAGTTTCCTGAGCATTAAATGTCTGGCAAACAGGAGTCAAACACAGCAGAGCGGAACGGAGCGACCCGCTCTGTCAGCCAATCGGTAATGAGCTTGGAGCGTGGCCAACCAGTCATGACAGTGTGTTTTATGGGCCACGCCGACGAATGACAACCGGCGTCCCTGAACGCAACCTCTGACAAATAAACAAAAAACAGGAGGAAAAAGACCAAGAGAAGCGTTAGAGAAAGAAGGGGAAATTTCCATCAGGAGCACACACACACACACACACACACACACACACACACACACACACACAACACACACACACCACAATTTATTAGGCAAACAAGAGGCATTGGGGGTTGTGGGGGGAGGTTAAAAGGACAAAGGAGCGGGTTGTCTTGCTGCTGTAACTGAACATTTACCACAGCTGAAAACCCATTCGACTTTAATTATCTCGCCCCCTTTTCCTTCTCTGTTCCTGTTTGTTGCAGTCGAAGTTGTAAAAGATGACAATTATACTCCGGCTGCGGAACCCCTGCCACCAACCCCCCCACCCTGGGCTGCGTTTAAATAGTCCATCTGTGCTCCGGGGCTGTTTTTTCATCATTGTTCTATCAGGGTGAAAATAAACAGAAAGAAATAGACAAAAACAAATAAACAGGGTGATGGAAACATCAGCTGGGCGCGGCGTGCTCTACGTTTCCTTTCGAGAGGCATCGTATTCCGGTGGAGATGTTTACATTTCGCTGGGAGGATACGGCGGTGCCGCTCATCGGCGACGGTGAACCAGCGCTAATCATTGAGCAGATACTGTCATCCTGTGCCGTCTACAATGACAACATACTGTATATTATGGAAGAGGCTTTCAATGAGTTCCTAAATAACATGCAAACTAACCGTTCATTACAGGGAAGAGGCAGCAATGTTCCTGAAAGTGAAAGCACTGAAAATAACTCAGATCAGCTCATTCTATCCTCCTCAGCTTATCTTGATGTTGTACCCATCTCTGCGACGTCAATACGGGCTCTGGTGTTGGTATAATTCATCAGTTATGCATCCCTTATTTCAATATTATAAATCATTGAGATTATTTTCAATGTTCAGGTGGGTTTTCTGTCTTTAGGAGATAAAGAAAGACAGACGTGTCAACACAAAACACGTGCATCTTTGGACACATCTCATTTGTCAAAGCTCCGTAAAACCTACCGCTGGGAAAGATGGAGCCCCGTACCGATATATGTGAATTTACACTTCAGAAAGAGATTGGAAGAACCAACACTTCAATAGAAGCTCTTATGCTAAAGTGTTCTCCTCTCCTTTCTAACATGCCCCTGGCCTTTAGTGCTGAATGCGATCAAAGTGCAGCCAAGTTCAGTTTCTTCCTGCTCTGCCCGCCAGTGACACCTCGCTGCCCCGTCCTTTGAAGCCTCTCCAGCTTCTCGCCGCAAACCTACATCTAAGCTGCGAAACATCACGGAGTCCTGAAAAGCGCGTCTCATCTCACAGGTACAGACTCCGCTTTAACAGGAAAACCAATTAAATTGGAAGAAAAATGTGCTTTTATTGTAAATTTGCCATTCAATTTGACACAGCTCCATCACTGGTAATCAGTATTACTAATTAAAGGGGCTTTGCGCTTCTATGGCAAATATTTAACCTATAACACAACCTAGAAATAACAATAAAAGTGAAAGACTGAGTTTTCCATTTATTCTACGAAAAAAAACAATAAAAAAAACTAAACCATTTAAAGTGCTTTAGGTCAAGCAGAGCTCAGTGGAGGGCCACAGAGGTGGTTAAATCCACTTCTTGCTCCCTACTTGCCTTGAAACTTTGAAAGGCCGCAAACCAGCTCCTGACTCCGACACTAAAATCAATTAGGAGAATTTATAAGATTACACACCGTGCCCAATGGGGCCACAGAAGGATTTACAGCCTCACCAAGCGGCACTGCTCTCCGGGGCTTTGAAACATGCCATAAAATCACATTTCCTCTCTTAAAATAAAATTAATTTGGAACTTGTCGGGATGATCGCTGTGTAACTGCAGCGCTGGGGCGTTTACCTTGATCCAAATTCACTTTCAGAATTTTCACCAGCAAAGAGCTTTCTAAAAAGAACAGATCCTCTCAATTGGTGAGAGGACTTTGACAATAGAATTATCTTCAGCTTTATTTATGGACCGACTGGATCTCACAGTCTTGTGTGGGCCTTGTGCCACTTGAGCAGTAGTAGTTGCTGTTGTTGTAGCTCCACCAGTTAAAGCAGGTAATATTTGTAGCTAACAATCCCTGGGATCTGTGCTTCAGCACTTGCTTCCTTCCCTCTTCTAGACTGCTGGAGCTCAACTTGCAACGCTGCAGCACGAGTCAACAGATCAGAAAGTCTGGAAACTGGTATTTCCCACACAAAACACAATTCTGACAAATTATGAGTCTATCAAACCCAGTAGTCTCACACTGTCGTTCCCTTCCCGAGATGGCAGACAGGAAAGGAAACACTGATATAAAGCTCGGCAAATAGAGCTTGTTACGTCTCTTCTTACGCTCGGCTTTGCTGTCGAAAGCCTAGAGTCTTGAAGCTGACATCCTTTAGCCAGCAACTGGCACTTGTTCTTTTGCATCAGGAGACGGGTGAAACCTCAAACACAACAGACAAACTGCAGCTCTGAACGAGCAGAAATCCTCCTCCAGAGTGTGTCGATGGAACCGAGGTGGTTCCTTAAATGTCTGGTGGATATAAAAAGGCTCACAGGGGCTGTCAAGTAGAAGAATATACATCTTTCTGCATATGGCTGCAGAGGAATTCACTTCCCCTCCCCTTCTGATCATTTAGGCCATTTGCATTTTCCACTTCAAAAACAGATGCAGATGAGCCGTTCCTCTCATCTCTCACACTCCCTTTCTCTCCCCTCTTATGAAGTTTGCTGTATTTGATGAGTTTAAGAAGAAAGTCGTCCTGCAGGCTTTTTACCCTCTGCTGACTGACACGAGTTCAAGATGACAATGAACACGAACCCCCCCCCTCACACACACACACGCACACACACACTATGGGCAGTTTGCAGCACGTTCTGTGTCATGACTATTTGCATTAATGCCTGGGATGTAGGAGCCCACAAGAAATAGGTCACCTCTAAGACAAGCACACTATCAGTGTAGAACTGGATTTAAACGGTCCCTCACTGGCACCGAAGGTCGAGGGTTCCATCCCCAGCTGTGTTGAGCAAGTCTCTCTCCGTGTCTGTGTGGGATTCCTCGGGGTGACTTTCACTGTTCGACAGCAATAATGACAATTAAAGCATCTTCTTCTAGATGAAGCATCCGAATAATTCCAGAGAGATGAACAGATCTATATCCTGCAGGCGCGGCCCCTGTCTGCGATTGGAATCACCAATCACTCTTGCCAAACCAGATTGTAAGGGTTCAGTCTGACGTGCCGTTTCCCGTTTTTAAGTATTTCAGGGATGCAGTGAAATTGTAGCATATTAAAGCAGAATATTCACTAAATGGCTTCAGGTTCCCCCGTAGAAACTTCTCAAGATATGATTTTTGATGGTGTAATTTTCGATACCGCATCACAGCGCTACATATTCATACGTTATTGATGTGTTGGGAATGACATTTAAGGAGAAGTGAAGCCGAGGGCCTGTGGCATCAGTGTAATGATTTTCTAAGGGACCTGACCGAGCTTCGTTATTTGAGGGGCTGGGAGTGAGAGCGTGTTTCTCAATCATTCGGCAACAGCGAATACAAAGTAAAAGAGTAAAGGTGCATTCACTGTGCTTCACTCGACAAAATCAATACATAATATTCGTCAATTAAATCCTTTATATAGCAATATGGTAACTGGACAGGCCTGTCATCATTTTTAATCACAGCATCTGACCATCAACAGGAATTATGCTTGTACCAGACATCACAGTATCATTCTGTCCATTTGTCCTCACAGTCGGTCTGTTGTCCTGCACTAAATGTGTGTGACAAGTTCCGGCAAAGTCTCGTTAAAAGTATAATCACCAGCACAACTTGTTATCTCGCCCAAGAGTATTAGAGTAGCTGTGATTAAAGATCATTACCTGGCTACATACCAATAGGCTCTCTGTGAGCCCGTTCCTTGTAATTCCTTGTCACACTTTGTCTGTGTATGTGTGTGTGTCTTGTGTCACGCACAGAAACAGCAGATGGGGTTTTGAAAAAAGAGAAACTGCAAAAAGCAGTGAAGGGAGAGTGGACAGCAGTGGAAGAAATGGGACGAGCGTAGAGAAAATAACAAGATGGGCAGAACAAACAGCTTTAAGACAGTGCCGTGGTTTGAAAGCCATGACTGTGATTTGGACAAAAGAGAAAATATAAGAGAAAATTGAGCATATATGCGGACAGACTGAAAAGCACCCCATAACAATCCCCGAGGGCAATGCCAAAAACAGCCCTTTTACAGGTGTCTAAAGCCCCTAATGTGTATCAAAGTGTTTTCCACAGTGATTTGGCTGCCCCCTTTTACAGCCCCGACCATATTTAACTACTAACAAAAACATCTGTTGAAGTGCATCAGGGTAGATGGAAGGAGAAACGGCTTCGTCGCACCTTATATGTCCAGTTTTTGACTGAATATGTTTCACCACGTTATAATCTGGCTCGTTCATCGCCCCTCTCTCTTGACAAATTAAGATTTTAACTGTTACTGTGTCCTTTTAACATCTGGCGCGTAGTAATATGTTTTTGATCATGCTATTGTTTCAACAGAAATCCAATTAGAGATATGAACCGGGGGTGGGTGTATAACCCTAGTGAAACAGAGCAGAATGGATCAGATGACAAAAAAAAGAGGAAATTTCTTGACATTTATGGGTCACTCAAAAAAATTAATACACGGGTAAACATCAACATGAATAGTATGAGGCATGGCAAATGATTTCAATTTTTTTCCCCCCTAACAAGCTAAAGAGCTGTCAACACATTTGACTTGCCGTACTCGACATGATTGAGTCATATTAAAATAACAACCAAGTTGGGGGGGAAATGGGTGAAAATGTCAGAGGCGATTTGATGCTTAAAACCAGAAAAAAGTGACACGGAGGATGTGAAAGAACTGAGCTGGACGTCCCTCAAGTTTTCTGCTACTCAGTGTGAATCCCAGCCACTGTGCACTGCAGCCAAGCATGACATTGTGTTAGCACGCCTTGGTGCATCGAACAATGCCTCAGAAGTGAACCCAGCTCCTTAATGCTACACGGTACACACGACGCATACGACACACTACTGTGACAATTTGAAGACTGAAAAAAGTGGGATCTTCAATGGGTTGTGCAAACTTTCCCACTGTCAGCTGTGAAATGACAGGTTCCAAGGTGTCACAAAGCCTGGTTTTGTTAAGTAATGTATTCAGGAGACGACTTCCTGAAAGCTTCATGAGACTTGTAATAGACGCAAGATTGTTTCTATACTGCTCTGTAAGTATTACGGTTGGACCACGCTAAAATAAGACAAAACAAGTGATACAGGAATTTGTCCAGTTATTAAAAAAGAAGCAATGTATCCAGCAGATGGTGGAAGCAGCTTTACTCTAATTATATCTACACGTGGGGTAATGGAGTGAAAATGTTTCCTCGTACACCAACAGCTTTGCTTCCCCCAGCATCGGCTTTCTTTCAGTCTCCACAAAAGCTCGTGCAATTAGAACAGCAGACGTCACGCACAACTCCCGGACAGAGACTGACAAACATCACTGCACAAACCGCCGGCTATTCCACTGATATATGTGCACAGGCGGCGTGCCCGGCTTCCTCTGGCATGAATTAAACATGTATGGGTTTCAAGCTCGGCTACCTGTTGTTGTTTGTCTGGTTACTGCTGGTAAATACCCCCAGCAGTCGTAGTCTAATGCATATGTATTTATCTTCTGCGGCTCCTCACTAACAAACTTTCTGTCAGGCTCTCTTTCCAGCAGTGTACACCTGTCACACTGTGGCGGATGAATATTGATTCTTCGCTCACCCCGAGAGTGCTAAGTAAAACACAGTTTGAAATTGGAGACAGAAGTACACATTTTTCTGTTAGCTTACCTTCCGAAACATGAATTAATAGACTGGTTGAGTGAGGGCAGCCTATAGCACTAGAGCAACAGCTATCAGAGCTCACTTTCACACAGAACTACAGTATTTGTCTGTTAAGTTGGTGCAACAAAAATAAAAAAAATAAAAAAAGCCTGATATTACAATTATATATTACTTCTGATTATATTTTGATGAAAATCAAACCAAAGCTTTGTCAAATTATAGTTTTGAACATACACAAATGTGAGTTTAGCCCATAAACAGTACAAGCTTACTTACAATGGCTTTCGTTTTCAGCTGTAAGCCATTATCCCGATAAAACCCACCCACAATTAGCCATTATCCTATCAACCGATATCAGGAAAACCAAAGAACTCCTCTTGTTTGTCTGGTATGTCCTCTGATGTAGATGTTTTTACCCACTGCCATTGTCTGGACTGCCAGCCGAGAGCTTGTGTGTAACACTTAAGTTGACTCTGACAGCTCTCAATATGCTGGGCCAGCCCTGGCAAACAGACTTATGAATTCCAAACAGCCTGGAGTCATGCTCCATATTTCATTGAAGTTGAATATTTAAAAAGATCAACCCACTCAAAACCTATCATTCTGGGGCCTTGTGTCCTAAAAATAAAATCGCATCTGCCATATCGCATTACAGACAGCCACATCAGCCCCCATCTCTTAACTGTTCCACTTGTTCTGTTCTCCTCTCTCGCTGACAAAACCCATCTGGTAACCAGCTTGTTTCCATCAACTAAGGTTTTGCTCTCTCTCCTTCAAAAACCTACTTCCTGTTCATCATTTACTTCCCTTTTGTTCCTCATCTACTAGATTTTTTTTTTAAAAAAAGGCTTTATATTTAAGCAACAAAATAAAACAAATCCCGATATGCTAATTTTATGCTTTCACTCGATTTTAGACATAATCTTCATGATCTAATGCATAAACATGACACACTCATGCAAATGCCCCTGAGCAGCATTTTTGTTCATGTGTGTAGACAACAGTAGAATCGGGAGGGGGGTGGGGGTTGGTTCTGCTCAGGTTTAATTTAAATTTAAAGATTTGTCAAGATTCATCATAACAAGACCATTATTAATGGGTCCACATTAATTAAGTTTGGGCTACAGGATGTGGATGTAGGGTCATGTCGCTGTCATCTTTAATATAAAACTGTTACAAAACTCACGAGTGAGTAAAAGCTCCCATTTGGTGCTTCTCCTGTTAAACACGAGTGAATTTGTAAGGACACGATTATCACGGCATTAATTACCCGTAGGAAGAGACAAAAACCGAGTCATCTCGACTTCAAAGCATGGACTCTTGTTTTCTGCTCGCTGTTACTGACAGCAATGCAAGGGGAAACAATATTAGTATCTAGAGAAAGCTTTTAAGATGTACTGATGTCAAAATGTCCCTTTGGGTTGTGTCAGAAGATTGGAACAAATGATAGCTTATAAGGTATAGATTATGTGCCCTTTAGCATTGTTTGGTGGACACATTGAAACTAAGAGTGAGGAGAACAAAAGGGGAGTGGAGGAAGCAATTACAGAGGGGAAAAAGAAGAGACAGGACAGAATGGCTGACTGTCCTGGTAATTAAAAATAAATACATCCTTGTTTCATTCCAGTATGTAAAGAACAGTGAATTAAACAGCTACATGAGCATAACACGTGTAAAAGGACTCAGCTGCCTGTAGCTAAATGCTAGTTCGTGTTTTCTTTAATCCACACAGAACTTAAGGCTGGTCAGTTTCATTTAATGGGCATCGAATCAATGTGCCTGACAAATGAGGTGACGCAACGAAAGGTCGTACACGTCATGGCTCAGGGGAACACATTAACCCAATCACCTCAGAGGCAGGGCTCTCCCAAAGAAAGTCATATTTTGTCAGACGTCCAGAGACGGTCATCAGAAGGACAAGGACAGTGGTGCTGATTAGATTGGCCTATATTGATTTAGATCAATAAGTGGGATGAAAAGAGGTGTGGGTGCCCTCTTCAGATGAGGAAACACTCTTACAGTAGCAACACCACCTTTTGTACATTATTTTTAATGGTTGAATTTGGATCCAAAGAATACAGCACGTCTTAAAATGGGCAAAAAAAGGTTAATGCGTTAAATGATTAAAACAAAAAAAAAAAAAGATATTGTGATATAACTATTCCAGCAGTAAATCAACACAAAATAATTAAAAGTCATTGTACCTCAGGTTGGTATGTTTGAAATAACATTTCCTGTAAGCCAAACCCCCCCCCAACACATGTGGGTGCAGTGTCACAATCAACAAAATCAATATGCTGGGATTAATGTCTAAAATACAGCTCCATTGATTGGAAGAGCTTGAATCAGGCCAAAGCTGGAAGGGAAGCAGAGCTGAATCAATGCCAACAATTTGATCAGATGGGAAGAGTCTTTTATGACAGCCCCCCTCCCATTGTAAAGGAGCTCATGTCCTCTCCGTTTCCTTCTCTTGTCTCTGTGGTATTGTATTTATTTCAGTCAGTGTTTAGCTCATTTGTCCAACTGCTAAGTTATTTAAGCATCTTAAATTGCAGAATGACAATAACAAGTGGCAGTTACACTCCACCTGAGTGTTCTCAACAATTTCTGCAGCTTGAACCATCATTCCATTGAATCGCTTCTAAAATAGGCAACGCTTAGCAGTGGACTGCCAAAAAGGGCAAATGCAAGTGTTAAAACAATAAATTATGTTATCGTTGGAAATAAGCTATTCAAATAGACTTATTCCAGATTAGAAGCAACAGATACGTGCTAAATGTGATTAATTAAATAGGCTATTTCATGTCAATATGGCTGCCAAGAGCTGAACAGCACTTGCTATGTTGTGTAGTCATTTTTTGCCTTTTTGAAGAGATTTACAGATATCGCGTTACAAGCGACCCAAATGTGCCATTTATTTTGCACAATCAGATCTTCAATGAAACACGGAGATGTGTGTTTGTTTTCTTTAATCATCCCAAGAGGAGAACAATGGCTCTGTGTGAGTCATTCCAGTCTACAGGAATGCCCGTGGCACAGTCCTCCTTGTAATTATCACAGCACCAATCAGAGAACACGCGCAAGACAAACACTAGAACGAGGAACAAATTGAGCGGGGAAACAAGCAAGTCAATAACTTTAGAAAAAAACAAAAACAAACAAAACACAATGTGCCGCGACAGGAAGCAACACCGTCAGTCTGAGACGGATCTGGGAAGCTCTGGAGCAGTTGTCTGTTGCCTGCATTGATCAGAGGGATGATATAAAACAATGCGCGAGAGCAGGGTTGCACTGACATGTGTATGTGCTTCCAAAACTTTGGTAAATGACAGTTTGTTGTAGCAACAGCTGCCTCATTATGATTTCTCACAATGGTCTGACTTGTCACAAAACTTCACCATCGTTCCACAGACTCGCAAAAACACCTCCAGCCGCTACGATAAATGCCCTGTTTTTGTCTGGATAAAACCAATTACTGAGAAGAAAAACAGATAATAGCCAAAGAAAATAGCATCTGAGGGTTCACGGCATTTATCTTTTAGTTATTGAAACGCCATTTAAAAAAAAGCCGTAAAAAATAAAAAATATAAGAACTCTTCCTGAAATATGAGAGGACTAAATATGCATTTTATACCTTTAAACATGGAAAAACAGGCTTATAGGGTAAAATTAGGGTTGATGTCACTTATACTAAAAGTGTTCAACTATTCCAATCCGGTTGAAAACTATCCTGACAGGCAAATCCAAATGTAGTGGGTTTCCTTGTCATTCTTAAAATATGCATCAGGCTGGCAGCCGGCAGGAGACATCTTACTCATCAACAGCAATAAGACCTTAAATACTGCAAAAATTATATTGTTAAAAATGCTTTACATCCATTCCAGACAGCTGCTTTATCAAGAGTGCTCATGTGTGCCCTCTGAACCAGATGAGCCAGTGATAACTTATGGATTAGCAAGTGGTGAATGTACAGCCTTTCTTCTTTAAAGGGGGTTAATTGAAATGCATTAATCCACTTGCTCAGAAGCGCCGCAGCTACTCAAAGTGGTAAAATCAATGTATCGCACGTCAGCTCCTACACACTAAAATACCATCAGGCGAAGGTAAAACGAATGTACTTTTTTTTCTTTAAAGCAATTAATAAACTGTGAAAGTGCAGCAACTGGAACATACTTTGTTGGCTACAACTGCGGTTGTCTGTTTTACACTGCTAAGCTGTAGCTCTGGGCATGCACAAATGTGATCTTTCTCTGTTCTGATTTCATATCAGCCCAGCCGTTCGGGGAGAGGAGGCCACGTTTATATTGTTATTGGAATTGCTTCTGTCTGGACACAATCAGGCATCTCTGGACCCAGGGGAAGATAAGGGAACCTGCTTACGTATCGGCTCGGGGTATTAGGGTATTACTGAAGAGCAAATGTGCACTTAGCACTGCCCAAAAACTTTTGCTCAACAATTAAATAGAAGATTTGCACTTCAGGAAATTAAATTCCACATTCAAAAGAGAGTTGATGAGCTTTTTATCTTACAAAAAAAAGAAAAAAACACACAAAACATAGAGTTTATTTTACTATAACTAATATCTATGATGTGTCTTAAGATGATTGTGGTGGTCAGTGCAAGTGTTACTGAAAATAAACAGAGGAAAAGCTCTTGTGGCTGCAGCAACTGTTGGCTTAAATCAGTTATTTATTCTGATAACTGTAATTTAGTAATACTCTTACTGTTTTTTTGTTACATTCTATTTTCAGAGGTGGGAGAAAAAACCTGGATTCAGAGAAAAATATAATAAGAGCCATGACAATCCTTTAATTTCATAAAATGAGTCTTATATCGCCCAGATTGTACACTACCTGCTGTATCTCTAATTACATTTGACAAAGGTAGGAGTTGTTCTTTGCACGTGTGGCATCTATTGCACGGAGGTTTCATCTTTAACCCAGAAAGGCTGTTTAAGTTTTTCCAGATGCGGGTCGAGGGCCTAAGAACAGAGGGTGGCAAAACTACAGATTGTAAAGGACCCCGAGGCAAACGATGGCTGTGATTTTGGGATCTAAATAGATTTAATATGAGTGGTGAGAGTCAAAGGAGAAGATGATCGCATGAGAATGAGCTGCAGATACAGGAAAATAAAAAGGATACAGTAGATACTGCTCACAAAGGGGAAAAAAAAGGAAGTGGGAGCTACTTTCACCTGCCACCAGCATTTAAGAGCTTAAACACATACGAGGCTTTTCCCTTCAGGGCATTAGTGCAATATTGGTTGGTCTAAGTGTTTTCATATGATGGATGATGGTTCACATTTCTGTTGTTTGTCACCAGAGAGCTGACCTTGTCAGGACCAGGGACGATTCGAATCCTCTCAGAAACCTCTCAGCATCCTACAGCATATGTGTAACAATATTTATGGAATGGTACCATTAGCATGTCTCTGGCACACATCACAAGTTGAGATTTTTGGTAGGTTATGTTGCCTTCTGCCATGATTTGTGTTTTCCTCCGGTTAAAGTGGCGTAAAAACCTTAGGAGGTTAACTACTGCAACAATTTGCCATATTACGGTAAAGGCCATAACAACCAGCAAGGGCAGCAGTTTAATCAGCTTGGACATATAAAAGCCAACTAACAGAACTTAATTAGAAGGGATGCACTATATTCCTACTGATGATTCGGATGTTCTGGTGAGCCTGTGTGGGCAGCTGACTGCATGTCTGTCTGATTAACAGAGTGACCCAAACAGAAGGAGAAAATGCTGCAAAGGGAGCAGACAACGGAAGAGAGAAGAAGGGTGAGGGAGCAGTCCCTTTGATGCATGCTTACAGCCTGCCAGTTTGGCTCTGGCGGACAGTGACCTTGTTTGCATGATTAGTAGAACCACTGGGGCATGATTGGCCATGTTACATTATTCTCCCTCTTCCTTTTTTTTCCTTCTCCCCATCATGTCTTATTTATCAGAGTAACTCTCCAAATCTCCCCCCTTTCTTCTTTGTCTTTTAACACTGAAAGTGATCAATTTCTTTGGCAGCATATCAAATTATGTTTTCGATTTTATGCCAATCTTTTTTGTCCTTTACTGATTAATCTGCTCCAACAAAACAGTGATAATATTATACATATAATGGCTGAATCAGAGGCTGATTTTTACCAGCCAAATTTGAAAATAAATGACGAATTAATCCTGTTTTTACGATGAAACAATGACAGTTGATTGGCAATTTTGTTTGCTGATATGAACAATACATCTCATTCTCTAGTTTAAAGGAAGGGATGAAATAAGAAAAGATAAAAGAAATCTAATGAAGAAAACAATGTTTATCTGCACACTGAATTCTACACGGACCTTCCGAAAGCTCAATTCCTCAGAATATGAGTCGACCATCTCCGACCCTGAGATAATGATTGGAGGTGGGCTGACAAAGACGTATAGTCAGGTGAAACATCTGAATGACGGCGGCAAAATGGTGCCTGACAGCCTACCAGTTACAGAGTAGTTTCAACTGTCATCTCCATCAACATGGGGATGGGAGAGTGATGGAGGGAAATTTGTGTTTTTGTGCATGATGGAGATGGAGGAAGAGGGGAGACAGATGAGCGCATTCACACACACGTGGGCAAGGGGAGTGCATGTGTGTGTCATTTCACATACACGTAAAAAAAGGACAACAGTGTCTGAGAAGATGAGGGGCTCATGAGATGAAGATGAATTTAACACTGTTTACACATTAAACACACTGTAAACACATTACCATTTCAAACGCCTCACACTCACAGCTGTGTGTCAGCTCCGCCCCCTTTTCAATAATTCCGCTGAAGGATTTCAGCTAGTCAAATTCTGAAATCACATTCAAATGAAATCCTCCTCAAACATGTCAATGTTGTGGCAAACAGAGGCAAGTCTTGACATGCGTTACGTCATTGGAACATTCTGAAGGTAGAAAGTGCATTACTTTCTTTAAACCGTGTTGGTTTTTTTTGATATTCTCATTATTGCCACACAAATCCCAACTTTTTCCCCTCTCTGATCATAAAATTTTAAGATCCTTGTTGTCAACACTTGCTTTTATGCTTCCTCTGAGATACTGTCATTATTTTTCACAGCTACCAGACAACTGTGACAGTCAAACAAACAAAGTCTTTTATTTCACAGCAGAGGACCTCTAATCTATTTACAGGTAGGAAAAGGCATACAAATGGAGAAAGAGCATTACCTATTAACTCTGCTGTAAAAAAGTAATTGAGATTACACCTCATACAAGCCTCATAATGTATGCAATGAGAAAATTGCAATGAAAATGGAAAAATCATGTCACTCACTAGGGAACTGTTTACTGATAAATAAGCGTAGCAGAAAAATAAAGACAGGAAGAAAACAACAGCCATATACAATCTCCTCAAATTTAACTACACAACAGTCAATCATAAAAGACAAATCTCATGAAATGCACCCAACAGAATAATACTAAAGATAAAAAATGCAACTGAATGACAGAGAAAATGGAAAAAACCCCCAAAAACAATTCCATTCACTCATCTACCCATTAAAGATGCTTTAAATTACTTGATGGGCAAGATCACTTTAATATGCCTAGCTGACATGATGCATCAAATAAAAAGAGGCAAGTATGAAGGCAAGATATGATGTGTTTTAAAACTGGTAGTGGTAAATCACCTGCTGGATTACTGGGGAGGAGGCGGGTGGACCTTATTGATGTCTCTTTCTTTGTAAATAAGGGGGATTTAAGATTGATGGCAGTGATTGTAGTCTGTTACACACCCAAACTAGCTGATAGAGGGGGAGATTTGATAAAAAGGGAATAAAATCTTTTCTTGGTGTCAGCATTTCATTTTTTTGGAATTGACAATAAAAGCAAATGGTGGGCTTTGGAACAGAACTTAGGAAGGCAGTGATAAAATGGCTCCCTGTGGAGGGGTGGTGGAAGAAAAAAACCCACTGCTGAGTGCCTAATCAGTGAATTTTCAGTTTTAGGGGAATTATCTTAAGCATATCCTCATTAAAATATGCAACATAAGACATTTGCTTTGCATTGCATCAGTTAACTGAGGATAAAAACAAAGGTGGTAACCTTTACAGTGTGAAAGTGATTGCCATGGGTCTAGATTTAATCCATTTTTCATTAAGAGATGCAGGATATTTTCCATTCATGTAAACATGATAATACCTCTGACAAAGTGCCCTTGGCATTTGTGATCATCTTCTCAATGACACGGTAGAAAAAGTTTTAACAAGCTGTCGCTCATCATGAAAATCAAATGATGAAATGTAAAATAAATAACTGCAATCCAAGCTTGCTCTTTGCATACTTGTTTTCCCACTCTGACTTAGAACATTTACGTAAACGTTGTCTGTTTTTGTGGAGGATGTTTGAAAATGAAGTCCTGTGGAGACTGACAGCCAGAATCTTACGTCAGGCTCCTTTAGTCAACCAGGGAAGCATTGTTGTGGAAGGTTTAACCTTGTAAAGTTGCTAACAAAAACTAAAGTTCTCTTACAGACACAAAAGTATTACAGACAGAAAAGTGGAATGATGTACACTCACTTAACTGTAATAAAACAGATGCATTGCAAGGAGAGTTTGATGCTTAACTATTTTAATTTGGAAGCAAAGCAAAGCTTTTCAAGTCGGAGCTTGAAACGAGCAAGAATTTTACTTTTGGAATACTTTCTTCTTTCATGCATGATAGATGCTATGGTATGTGAGGTTTTTTTTTGGACACACACTGTCTCTCTTCTCCTTTAATGAGCCCTCGTGAGAGGTTAAAGTCACCAGGGCCAAACCTTATTCAACACAGTGCTGTACATGTGACCTCAGATATATAGTAATCAGAATTACAGCCATTTTTATTAACAATTTTATTGTTATTGGTCATCACTACTTCATAAAAATAAAGTCGGCTAAATAATTTTTATGATGCGGATACATGAAAATCTATTCATCAGCTATTATCCTCAAATCACAACACAAGACGGTACTTCAGATGGTCACTACAAACATGAAAGCAGAACAACTACAGACAACGTTTAAATTCAGTTGCTGTAAGTAGTTGTGATAATAAGGTTGTTCAAAAGATGTTAAGGTAGAGGTACTTGGGCCCAGCATCCTCTCAGCAAAGTGCCTCAGAACAGATAATCCACCTCAACAGAGCCATAAGTGTTCACAAGAGTAGTGATGGAAAAAGGAGAACCTCTCTCAAGTCATTGTGTATTAGACAAGACTCACCTTTTTTTTTTTCTTTTTTTTTTAAAATAGACATTTGTGTTAATATTTTTATACATAAAGTGTATATTCTTTCACAAACATTGAGCTGTAGAAAGCAAAGAATCACACCTGAACAATGGACCACTTGGAAACTCTCCAGTGCCGGAAAAAAACACTTGGTCTGCCATAGATCTCAACACTCCATATCATAAAAGTTAACAAGGGACTGAGTCCCCACTTAAACAAATCTGCACAAACGGCACACAGGGAAAAGGAGCAGATTGTTTTTAGCGCACTGACATAAACACTAATGTCTCAATACTATCTGGGATTATGATTATTGCACAATCAATGTATTCCAAAAACATAAATTTAGCACAATTAAAAGCCTCTCAGCTCGCGGGATTTAGCAGTGAAAGCCACTGTTGTACTTTGCAGCTGTAGTCTTGTCGCATAACACAAAATCCCTCACGTCTTTTATCTGACAAAACTGACTAATTTGTGTTTGCGAAGTAACGACCTTTCAAACAGATGTGTGATTAAGAAACAAGACATCATAAACTAACAACTATGTGTGAGTTAGGAGGGAAGATAAAGCTAATTGCATGCAAATGCAATGTCAAAGGTTTGGCGACTGACGGATAATTAAGGTTGGCTCTTCTTGGAAATTTCTCAAATTATCACCGCAGCTCAATTACTCTCAAACTCCGGTTCAAGGCTGTTTGGAGGGAGAAACACAACATTACATAATGAGAACGAAGACAAATGCCTGCAAATAAGTGTTTATAATGAATATGTTAAAAAGTACTCTGATACAGAACTGTTGTGGAGAGTCGATGCAACTGGAGAAAAAAAAGGGATAGATGTTCCAAACGTCTATTTGAATGTAACAAAAACAAGACAGGAGAGGCGTCAATAAGGAACTCTATTCTCCTGAAAATAGGAAGATGCATTAGTATTGATTAATATTGAAAATGTTGATATATTGACCCAGCTTGTCCAGGCAGCTGTAATGTGCAGGCTGGACCATTGTTATCAGGACGTCCAAACAATATCTTTGAGAATCCTCTAGGTGATGCAAAATACTGCAGCTAAAGTTCTGAGAGGTGCTGATAAACTAGGTCTCCTGTGCTGTCTTCTCTAAATACTTCTGACCTACACGGTCCTCAGAGGCCAAGCTCCAGATCCTACCTGGAAGAGCTACTAGCGCCTCATCAACCGCTCTGTTTTGCGTGTGATCCCCAGAATGACTAAAAGGCAAATGGGTGGCCGCGC
The DNA here is from genome assembly GCF_003711565.1 of Takifugu flavidus. NCBI lineage: Eukaryota > Metazoa > Chordata > Actinopteri > Tetraodontiformes > Tetraodontidae > Takifugu > Takifugu flavidus. The sequence goes on along the minus strand of NC_079521.1, from coordinate 14,514,020 downwards.
ATTGACCCTGCTCCCTGTCCAGGCATGGGAGGCTGACTCCCCTTCTCGTTTTAAGATTAAACTTAAAACCTTCCTCTTTGAGAATCCTTATAGTGAGTAATTCTGTAGCTATAGTCATTTTTCTAGCAAGACTAATTATCATGTTCAGGGTCATCTATGTACGTGTGTATGATCTAGGTCTGCTCCATCTGTATTTCCCCCATTCTCTGCCCTCTTCACTCAGCCCCAAATGAGCCTGGTCCTTCTCAAGGTTTCTAGCGGTTAAAAGGGACTTTTTTCTTATCCCTGCTGCTTCTTGGGAGGCAGGCTGTGGGTTTCTATAAAGCACTGAGAGACATTTTGATTGTGACAGATGCTATATAAATAAAGAAGTATTGACCTGTTTCTGTGGCATTGTAATGTCCAATCTCCATGACAACACTGTTGGTTCAAGATTGAAAAAGAATAATAATAAAAAAATAATAGGAGTTTGTTAAAATCAAAAAAGGCAAGCACAGAGTGTTCTTTCAATCTCACTGTTCTGATTTGTGTTACTTATTGGTTCCAGTTCGGTTATATTTATTTAAAGAAAATAAACAACAAAACACTATTTATTATCTCAGGATTACACACACACACACACACACACACACACACACACACACACACACACATACATACCAGCATACTATTATACTGTTGGCATTATATTGGTGTTTCCTTTTCTTATTTGAAAAAGCAACTATCGAAACAACTTTGCAGACAAGATGGAGGAGAGAGGGGCTTTCATAACTGCCTCCCTCGGGCTCTGCTTGGCTTTGACAGGGCGAACACACTAGTCTGCTATATCACCCAGTTACATTTATTAAAAATCATCGGCAAATTCATCAGTTGACAGCAAGAAAGGCAGAGAGCTGTGGAGAAAAAGATCACAGGGAGTGACAAAAACATTAAGACATTATCTTTTCATTTTGTGTATTGATGTTATATATCAGGCCTGCCTTTCAGTTTTTGACTTTCTGCCTTGCTGTGCCTGCTGAGAACCAACCATAACTCGCACTGTAAGAGTCTTTGGTGAAACGAGAACAAAAAATCTGCTCATTCAATGTGACGTAAATGAGGTTTACGCTGCGTTAAAAACATGTTACCAAGTTCACAGCGATAATAGTTCCCCTGACACATCAAGACGGATGAAACCAGATGTACAAACTGTCAGAATGCGTCTTTAGCTCTGTTTTTCCTCACTCTCAGCTTCCACATCAAAACATCCTCTAACCCTCTTTTAAAATTGGAACACAATGTGGGAGAGGTGAGCCAGTCTTTAACAACTTGTTTGCTGATATTTGTTTATCTCTCTTTGATTCTCCAAAGTCGATCATTTAAGTCTACTAAAGTTGATGTTGACCCCTTTCAATAAAGTACAAATCTATCATAGTCTTGGGAACTGGGACAAAACAGAAGACAGCTTTTTTTTTTTTGAAAAAGGGAAAAAGTGACAGCGCCACTGTAAACTGTCAATTTGTGAAGTTGAATTTGCACATGAGAAGCATTTTACATCTTTTAATGTTAAGTGTTTCAATATTTAATTCCACTACATTGCCAGGACAAGATCACAGATTTTTCCAGAGCGCCAGAGCTATTTCGGTGCCCATCATTCTCGCCTCTCCAGCACCTGAGACAGATAATTATAAAATGAAAGAGAGATGCATTTAGTCGCATCTTTTCAAGTAAAATGTCTTTGAAATATGACATAGTATCGGGACAGGCTGGAAATCCAGTGATTATGGCAATTAGAAAGCAAGTCTGGGGCCTTTTTGCGCTATTTTCAGCTGAGTCCAGTCCCATTCCCTACTGGATTTTAAACACAGCTCCAGTTCATTTATCCTGAGTCTCTTTATGTGGCCATTTTTCACGTCCACCTACTGACTATTTTTTTGCATGTTTCATGAAACAATATGGACCCATCTTTTAGTTCTGCCTGTCTCGCCTGCACAGAGACGCTTCAGAATTATCATTCACCACCGTGATAAATCTCATCCCTTCTGCTATAGCCAAAACACCTTTCACTGTCACAGCCTGGCATATTTAACTGTAGGGCTTGTTGGATGATTTATGTCTTTTTTCATCCTCCAAAGGTAAAGAAGCCTGGAATTAACCCTCTCACACTGTAGGCTGCCAAGTGTCACACTTTCAGAAGTGAAGCACCAAAAACAAGAATAAATGTTATTCAAGTGATACTTGAAGTGTGTGTTTGAACGACATGATCATAGTCAAAAAACTATTCTTTTTTCATTGGTTGAATGTCTTGTGCAGAGTGATGCTGATTTACGAAGTCATTAGCTTATTTGATTGAAAAGCATTTTAAAGTGCTTGATTTTCACGAGCAAATGTAACAAACAAATTGGATTAAAGGCTATGGGCGACAAAACAAAGTGAAAAATGCATTTAGATATACATTTTCTACCGACAAATGGAATAATTAAGCACTGTGGAGAAACTAAATGGATGTGTGGACAGGTTTTCACATGTTTCCCAGCCCGATGAGCCTCAAAAGTGTCCCTAACTAGCATTCATGGGTTGGGACATCATTTATTTGATCAATAAGGCCAACCAATTCAAAAATAAATTAATTTCCTTTTTTTGCTAGTGATTTATTGTACTGGACAACAAACAAGCCATTACAAAACAATAGCTAATCACCTTGAGGTTCATGTCATATGATGATCACCGTGCAGTTCATGGTAGATGGTGTTGGATGTAATTAAAAGAAAACAACTTCTAATTAATGAACAAGTAATGGTTAGATGGGGAATGGGGGTAGATGTTGCTACTATACTAATACCGGTAGTTTTCATCTAAATGAAACCACCCGATGCTCTGTGTGTATGTGTGAGAAAGCAACCCAGTCATGAAATCAATCTTCATCATCCCAACATTCCGGCACCACCATCACTCCTCAGGTGACAGAATATGACAATGAAGATGCAAAAAAGTAGTTTAGTTTAGCTGTGTGATAGATGTGAGGTCAACTCTTTCAAACATATAATGCAAACAATTGTTTTTCCATGTCACACATATATATACACAGACACACACGTACACACACACACACACACTTGTATGGGAAAGCAGACCTCTCTCTAAAGTACATTTAAACTGCCTCTTTCCTCTTTGCCTGCCATCATAATTACTATTCAAACTAGCCCACGAGCTAATTACCTTCCCATTAAGAAAAATAATCAGGTTTGTGTACAAATCAAGACAATCCACAAAAGCCAAAGCCTAGAAACAAAAACAATAATCAACTCTGCCGAGTATGGCTATAATGTTTACCATTTAGTTTTTTAATGACCAATTATTCCATGATTTAGTTTCCCAAAGATTAGTGTGTAAATCCCTCATTTATTCATACCATTCTGCCAATCATTTTTATGTTGTTTTTTGGGTCAAGATTTCCCACATTGTTTATTCCTGTTGGGCTGTAATGTGATTAATTAGAAGTAATTAATATCGCTTGTAACCAAAATGTCTTAGACTAGCCAGCTTCATAAACAATGATGGACAGACCCTAAATGTCAATAGTGAGCCTCAAAATCTTGTTTCCATTGGATGTCAAGCTAAGATGCCAAATATGATTATCGTTAAGCAGATAGCAGGGCATAAATTCATGGATATCGACACATTTTCTATATATCACATATATAAATAAAGAACTGACGAAGGTGATGTATAAATAACTAAATCATCAGCTGAAGACATACACACTTTCTCTCTTTCTAAGCCTTTTAAATGTATATCAGCATAAATTTCCAGATTGGCAAGGAAATGATATCAATGTGAAGTGTTCATGTTCTGTATGTTCAGATCTTCAACTTCACAGACTCACTTGAGTTCAGTTGTTTGTTAATTTGAACCCCGGGGGTTGCTAATCAGAGCGAGAGCCAAACTAATGAAGCTCTTCAGCCCAGAGGACAGACATACATACACGGCCCTGTGACTCAACTCGGAGAGCCTTTGAGGGCCTGCGTTAGTGTGTGTGAATGGGACTGAATGCAGACTACTTTGCAAATCATTTAGAGCAGGGCTGCAAAGGAGTGGCATAAAGACCGATTGGCAAAGTCTACACTCCTCTCCTTGGGGGTGATTCTGGCATCAGACAGGCCGTTCTGCCCCAGGGCTGGACTTCCCACACCAACAGTGTGAAAACTCCCAACACTAAACTTAGATCTTAAAAATTAAAGTCAGAAAATCACATAGCAGGTCTGTGCCTGGGAGAGAATCCCACTCTCATCACTGTTGTCCAAATTATCTTCGCTGGCTCTGCATCGTCCCAGCTGATCGGTGATCAACACAACAAATACAAACCAAACCGGAAAGATTTGGTCAACGTTTAACCAGAAAGTCTGCAGAGACATAAAATCTCTAATGACATGATAAAAATGTAATGTTTTCTGCAGCGAATACAAAAATCGTTAAAAGTATTAGAGACAGAAATCAAGCAGCTCCTTTTATTGCTGTCATGGTACTGTACATATCCCCTCCTATAACAAACAGAGGTTCCTATAATAATCTCTGCCATGCTTTTCCTCCTGAAGGCGATGTGATATGACTGCTTGTGCTGGTAAATGTGGGAGGACCAGGGATGTGTGTGGTTGGGTGATAAGGCTGCTGTTAAATTTAATTAGCACAAAGCAGTAGTGAAAATGATTAAATTTCTCACTGCATTATTAACTAGAATACTATGTACGAGTTTGGACTCAATCAGTGAACAGCATGAAGTAGATGATAGGGAGAAAATGAGAAATGGACTGGAGCCACAAAAGAGAACACAGTCAAGCCTTAAACATCATAAAAATGTGAATGTACACAAAAATATTTTTTTTTTTTTAATTTTTTGGTTTCTGTCTTATGCATGGATGTCTATCAAAACATTACTCATGACAGGAAAGCTGAATAAAGATCCTAAACCAATTTTGCCTCACCCAGTGTTTATTGTCTGAAGTGTTTAACCTTAGCTTGACATGTTGAACAGCATCTATTATTTCAGGATTTGAGCCTTTTATTACAGACTAGCTTACTTATGATCCAGTCTGAAGTGAATATATGACAAGCTTAAGACATGGGATGTACTGGGCAGAGTGAAGTCATCCAGAAGTGTAAGTCATTATCAAAGCTTATTTAGTATGGAAACTCCACACTTGTGTCTCTGTCTACATGTATGTGCTTTCACTATTACACACAGAATTTTATTTCACCAAGGGAGTAAACTAATTGATATTCTCATCCAGTTTTATATGATGGGGAATATATTTGACAAGGCCTTAAAGTTCACCCACAACAAATGATAATGCAAGATGTAGGCGTGAAAACAGAGCATTTTCAAGGAAAATGAGAATTGCTCCTGGCAAACCTTGAATTGAGGTTAAACAACAAACAAGCGTTTTTCATTCTGCACCCTACATCCCAAATTTAGTATTCTAAGAATCCCACAGCACAAGCTAAACCTAATTACGCTAACTATGTCATTAAGGTACCCTTTGGCACCATCTGTTCAATTCATGAGCCCAAAGACACAACATGCATGCAGATACAATAGTTGGACCGCTTTAACAAAACAGAGACTACAATGACAATACAGAAATATAAATACAGTTTCCACAGGACATAATAGCCTGGTGTGGAATCACAGGGATCAAGATGTCTAATCAAGCATCCAAAACTGCAGATTCCGTAACATTACGTACTCAGGAAACCAGCGAGCTCAGAGCACAAACGGATGATTTTATGTATGTTGCACTGTGTGGCTCAGCACCACTGATCTATCATTCTGCCCAGACCAGGATTGTAACTCAAAGGGAAAGGGTGGAAAGAAGGAAAGGCTGTTTTCTGTTTCTTAATCATACTAAATATAAGGGGTCATAGCGCTGAACAAACTATCCACTCATTTTAGTGTTTGATGAAGAGGTGCATACACTATTGGCCATTTATTTCATCCCATGAAAACAAACTTGTGCATTCAAGCCTCTCTTGCGTGACTGATTCTTGTTATCATATGTGTTTATACTGAATACTTAAATCTTGTGTCTTCACTAGTAATTATACTATTTTTTATTTTTTTTAATTCTCTCTGCTGCTTCACCGAACTGCAGCTGCACCCTTAAGATTGATTATTAAAGGGTAATATTTAGCACTGTGGGAAGAGACTGTGGTAGGTCGGTGTGAAAGAGAAAGCAGATGTTTAAGTGCTTGTGCTGAAGACTGCACTTTATCACCTCCCAACTAAACTAAGAGCATCCTTTGGGCTTCTCTCAAACCCGTGCCTAAATCCCAGGCAATTATGACTTGGACCGGTGTGTATGTAGGAGGGAAGGGAACTGGAAAGAAGTGAGGTAGGGGAAGTGGAGACAATATACCAATAACAGGCAATTATGATTTGGGACCACTCAGGCCATGAGAGTATAGAAGAAGACAGAGGGGATATGGAATTGCAGGGAAATGAGGAGGAGTGTTATTTAGGAGGCAGATGGAAGAGAGGGAGAAAATTAAGATGAATGGGTGCTGAGAGGCTGCGTTGGGGATGGGCATAGGAAAGTAATTAGCTGTGTTTGCTTTGGGAGGCTGGCAGTGAGAATGATGCCTGCAGTGACAGGCTGAAGAAGCAGAGTTTTATTAGCCAACAAGGCGGTGTCTGAAGAACCGAGCATGGGGCGGCCGGGCCAGCTACCCTTTTCACCTGAACAAGGCTACATGCAGTCTTTGCACAACATGGACTTGAAGCAGCAGCTCCTTCACACAATGCAATTCTTTCAATCCATAATCCCCTGTTATTACAAAACAGCTCTGACTTGTTCCCTTTAGACCTGCTCATACTCCAGCCGACTTTTCACAACAACAGCATCTCTCCAACATGCTCTTCCCTAATGTCATCCAGCAGTTTCATCATTACTGGCTTGATCTTTATTCCTCAGCCCATTCCTCTCCATTCCACATGGCACAACTACCTCAGTCTCTCTCTTCCCACCCACCTATGTATAGCTAATTCCCTCGTGTCCCTTTTGAATCTAATTTCAGATAAGCTGTAACATAAGAACAGAACATAGCCTTTCAACATTCCCACCATTGATGTGGGTGGATTGGATTGACTGAGCAATTTCATTCATGTACACCTGTACCCAATCCATTAAGGATACAATTACACATATTTTCTTTCTTATGGCTCACTGATCATTGGATTAAACTTTTAAAAACAATAATTTCTTTCTTTCAGCATCATCTTTTTAAAAAAAAGAGGCATTAGAGGAAGAGGGTGCCTGACAAACAGCTGATGCATTTCATAATCCCTGACATTGACAGCCTAACCTGGGCAGGTTCTTCCAAAGTCAAAAGGCCCCGGCCAAAAGAACCCGGTAAACTGTAGTCTCCAATGTCAACTTTTGAATGACCCGAGAGTCCAGGCTTAACAACTCATCTAAATAACTGTGCAGCCAGAGCCAAATGTGCTTTAAAAGTGATCAGTGAAGTTAATATGGACACGCAGGCACTGGAGGGAGGCCAGTATGGGGTTGATGATGTGGCCTGTTAAGATGAAGCCTTTGATGTGTTTTTACAGCTTAGACTTTGACAGGATTGGTTTTAATCTGGATATTGTTCTCAAACGGATGAAACAAAAGTGGATTTCTCTTCCCCAATGCTGGTTGAAGGAGAGGTTTGAATAAAATATTAAACCTACATTTCTGGTGGCGAGTTCTGATTAATAGAGAGGACCTTCTTGCGGCAAATCAACAGCTCTACCCAAAGCAGTGTTTGCGCCATGGAAATGTATGGCTGCATTTATTCTGGGTTCACAGATAATGCCTCCACAAGCGGCAGAATGAATTTTAGGCTGCAAGAATGTGTTCATTCTACACACAATTAGTAAAGTGCTACAACACCAGTATCGCTGATTGATGAAAACCTGAAACATACCTCTCGAGTCAAAACGCTTTGAAGGCAAAGATAATGAATAACCTCTAAATATATAATGGGCTGATCCCGTTCAGCCCAGTGGTTGATTGGTTGGTAAACAATGCAGAAAAACAGAACCACCAGAGTGGATATGCTGCCTTCAAAGGCTTCTCTTATTAAAATGTTGCACCTGAGACTGCTGGCCCAGTCACTCTTTCAAAAGAGTTACACAAAGACATAAAAGCGATGGCAGAAAATGTCAGCGGAGAGAAAAGAAAGCACATTGATTCGTAAAGTGATGCGTTTACTAAGAAAGACTTCAGGCTGATTCCAATTTACTGCATAAGAGAAGACTTTAAAATGAACAAACAGAGCTGAGCATGCTTTTCTTTACCATGGTTAATAGGCCTGAGAACCTGGCGGAATGAGCCTGGACTGATCATCTGCTGCAGGTTATCTGGAAGGAAGTTACACTGAAGTTACACCTAACGTACAGCGTTTACCGGGAAATGCTGCGCTCAGGGGCCGTAGAACAAACCTCCAATTGATTGGTAGTGTTTAAAAAATGTTATTTTCCAAACAAATGGTATTTTTGGTGAGTCAGTATGTAGCTGCAAATAGAGAGGGCTAATTTAATGTAATTATCTTTTTTAAATCGGCTTCTGTAGAAATACTGTCAGTTGCTCTCTAGACAGACATACTTGCCTCTACAACTAAAAGGGAGTTAGTACAGGACTCACCTCTGGGTCTCGGTGCTCTCTTCCTGCGCTCTCTGAAAGCTGCTCCTGACTGGAGGGCTTCGAGCAAGCTATCCATCACGCCCGTCTCATCATTTTCTGAAAACAAATAATAAATAATGAGTAGAAAAAAAGAAGCTTTGGTAAAATGGAAGAAAGGCATTGTTAAAGAAGTGATGATCATATGGGCTGAAACAAATCTAGATTACAGTATATAAGGAGCAAGATTTTCATTGGGAGTTTCCAGTTTACATATATTTTCTCAGTAGAATAAAACTATTATTGTTGACTGATAGATATCTGAAATTATCATGCATATAGGCTATGCAGTCAAACTCACTCATAAGGTATAATGAGAGTAGCTGTAATATATTTCGCCCGAGCTGGGTTTGCAGCAGATGTGCACTATTTTTTTCCTATTTTTCTTTTAATGTGTCATTCCCTGATCATTGTAAAATACATTTTGTTTATACATTCATGTTTATTCAAATGGATACAAACAATGCACTAATTATTAAACTCTCAGAAGGCCCTTGAATTAATTATCTGGATATTTTTGCTCTTCACACATATTGCCAATGAAATTAAAATAAAGAAAAGGGATGGTAATTGTAAAATGTGGTGTTTAAAAACATGCAAACTGACAGGTGACAGATAAAACATGCCTTGTGTTGGCACAGCCAAAAAGCTAGCCCTGAAATCGAAAGCAGAATGATGGACTAGGGTAGTGATTTATACCTACAACAGCCTCCAGAGAAACAGAAGGGAAATAGATAGAGCGGGCAGAAGGATGAATGTCTAAGAGACAGTGACAAAAGGAAAGTGATACTGGCTTTGACATGCAAATGTGTTTAGAAAGGTTTAGTATGCTTTTACTTACTCAAACAAAGTTTGGTACATTGAATACACTGCAACTCTTTCTAAGGAAGTAGCAACAAGCTTTTGTTGCTTTTAAAGGAATGCATTTTTCTGTTTGAAGAGATGATGGATGGAGTATGTTGTATGCTACACTATCATTGGATTAGCACAATATCCTTTCAAATTCAGAAGGTACTGTACTGGAGCAGCATGTGATGCCATATAAATGTGATTTATTTGAGTCATAGAAGTATGAATGTGCATTACAAATGGCATATTAAATGTAAGGATTTATATATTATAACCATTTTTCAAAGTAATCTATGGGTATTAAATACAGAAAGGGCCCAAACTGCTAACTAACGTCATAAAAATCAAGCAGAAGATGACAGACAGGCGTGCATCAAACAACAAGGTGCAAATATGAAAAAAAGAAATCATATATCATAAATCAGAATATTTGAATATCCCAAAAATCATTGTGCTACATCCTACTCAGTTAAAATGCAGTCTGTTGCTTTGCTAAGGTGCAACTCCAACCACATGCACTCATAGCGGACCTATCTGTTTTTGACTGTCATTTTTTTGGTGCTTTTTATTTGCAACAGTAGCATTTCCTTTCTGGCTGGCAGGTTGCCCGTTCTTCATCATTACAGAGAGCACAGAGGTATGCAATTTGAGCAAAACCAGTGTTCATAGATGCCCAAATTTGCCATGACTTGTGGTAATTAATCATAGATGCAAACGTGCTTCCTTTCACTACCCTCAGAGATAGAACCCAAAATATAGATACGACAAAAAAAAAAAAAAATCTGCTTAAAGACCCAATATGCAATACGTGCATCCATGTGTAGCACTTTATTTAACTGCAGCAAACAAACAAACAAACAAACAAAAACAAACCACAAATCAATTCTGTAAGCCTCGGCAAGCAAGGAAGCAAGAAGGGAAAAAAATAAAATCCCTTTCAGATCTCCTGCCTCAGGAATCTTTCGAAGAAAACACAGTCCAATTTTATACATCAATCTGCAGCAAATCAAACAAACCCACAAAAAAATGCTTTAAAGAACATAGACAAGAGAGGCTTTAAGACAGCTAGAAATTTTATAACATATATTTATAAACTCCCACCCACGTACTTACAAACTTGGAAAGAGCAGGTGATCACAGAGATGTCACACACATAATAATACAGAAGAAGGTGCATGGCAGGGAAATATTAGCCACATTAGTGGCTGGGAAATGGGTCTGGAATAGTCATTCAGCTTGTCAAATGTAGCAAAGGGAATGATGCACCAAGGCAATCAATTAATAAGACCAGCAAAACAAAGCGCTAATTCAATGGTGGACTTAATGAGTCAGACCACCGTGACTTTTTCTATTCCAAACAAACAATGCTTGGTGCACATTGTGCTGATCTTCATAGCTGCCTAATCTGCTAGTTTGTGCCTTAATGATGCCGCTTTGAGGATAACATGAAAGTTTAACATGTTCTACACTTTACTGGGAAAAAATCCAAACTACTTCACCTGTAAAGCCAAATTAAATGTGCTTTTAAGTGCCTATTGTATGTGTCAAGGCATAAAAAAATGTGGAGGTGTTTAAAAAGAAAGGTTAATTTTGACAAGATTACTGGTCACCCTTCTGTCGAATAGTGAAAGTTAAATTACCCTGTACCTAAATCTATTCAGGTTGAAGGTTTATATTTTCTCAAGGTGCTCCTTGTCACCAACTTTTATTCTACCCATGCTAATCTCAGCATTTTACTTAACAAAGTACAACACTCATCATTTTGCTTCAAATAACAGTAAATAATCAGTTATGCTTTTTGACTGCATTAAACAATTCATTTTAAGTATTTATTTAATGGTGGACCATTGAATGGCTGCACTTACACCTTAAAATTATGACACAGTTCTGGGATCAGTCTTGATTGCTTCACAGGGTGCTTAGAATGCACTGTCTATGGAAAGGAATATGGATTGATGACAGATCTGTACCACCAGTCTAATATTCGATTAAAGTACTTTGGTTCTGCCTCTGTTTTTTCCCCCGTCTAATGATCAGCTCCTTCTCTTGAATTGATCTCCATGGATACATGGCTTGAGCCAATGGAAATGGAAGATGCTATAGAAGACACTGTGGTTGCACAATTGCAAAAGTTAAAATGTGGCAGCTAAAATGAACACTGAAAGTTTTGAAACCTTTTAGCTGCTATTTATTTCTAGAAAACGGAAATTTCTATTTCATGTCTGTGTTTAGTACAGAAACGCTATTAAATATGAACACACAAAGACCACGCGCACATGCAGTCACTGAGGCAGAAGTGTTAGGGTGGGTAAGATGCAAACTCACTATGAGCGTTTATGGGATTCGGCTGCTAGCACAAGGTCATTTTCCAATTTTTTTTTGGTCCAAAATTGGGACTTGAACCATAATCCCTCTGGTAGGGTATAAAACAAAAAAGTTCTACCAATGTAATTACATACTAGACCATATGTGGCACTAGTGTATTAAAATGACTTATGCATAATTATTCAATTCAGTTCAATACAACTTTAGTTATATATAATCTGTACCAATTAAAGCCCAGAGTCTGACCCCAGAACAAGCCACTGCGGTGTGAAAAGCTTCATTTTATCAGGAAGAAAACCTTGAGCAGGACCACGCTAATGTGGGGACACCGTCCTGCTGAGGGATGGCCAGGTAAAGATGGAGGAGAAGGGGAGATAAGGCAAATCATTAGTGATCCTGAAAATGTGGAGCTAAAGCTGAGTGGGACAGTGGGGCCCTTATTTACATTTTTAGACCTTGTACCTTCTGCTGCAATGTTATAGCTCTTTGATTAGTTCCACTTTTCAAGACTAAAGGAATTTAAATGAAGTGGAACAGAAGGGCCTGTTATAAGATTTCTGCACATGAGCTGGTCAATCTTTGATGAAGTGTCCAGTACAGCAACTGATCAGCAGGTGGTCTTGTCATGCATGCATATCTCTCATCTTGAACATAGCTTACGTGTTGGCCCTGCAGCGGTTACCGCGGCAATGAGAGGCGACTTGAACTGGCTTCATTAGACTGAAACCTATTGGTTTTTATGACTACCATTTCACTGACCAGCATTCAAAGGAAATTACATCAATGGATAGTCAGCTGTTATCCTGAACAGCGCAAGAGATCGGGCCTCTGTCACACGCCAAGGTCTAACAAGCTCAACTGTAATAGCTTATAAAGTAGCATTGAAATGCTGTGACTTGCATGTTTCTCTCCGTCTTTATTGTTTGATGCATCTTTGTGTATATTACATAGCAAGCTGTTCTTTTACATGAAATCATAATAGCTCATGGCGTGTAGCCATGTAGGAAATGTTAAATAAAGCTCTGATGTGCAATTTGTTGCTCCACAAACATCCCTGCTTCTGGTCTACCCTGGGAGTTAATGCAACAGATGTGTCAACCACGAGCACAGCTAGAGAGGGGAACATAAAAAAATAAAAAAATCTGTTCCATCTGAAGTTCAATCTCCATAGGATTCCATGCAAATGCGGGAAAATTGATGCTCCTGCTCACTGTGACTGCCAAAACTCACAGCCTGGATGATGAAACCAGGATGCAGTTTATAGAACAGGCAGAATCTGAATCTGCGGCAGGTTGGAACTACGGAAGAGGGTGCGAAAAAGAGATGGATTCACATGTGATGACTAAAAGAACCACGCTGCGCCAGAGCCACGCTACATGCCGATACCTGCTCCTGCCACACAACAACAATCGTCCCTTCTGTTTTACGTCACTCTGCCCTTGCATTATGTGAGTGCAATATAGACATACAAGCTCTCTGAGGCTTTTTCGAGAATTGATGGAGAGTCAGATGATTACACGGAAAATCACCATTGAGTGATATCCACCATGACAAAGAAAGAGAAAGCTCTTTAGTTAATAAATAGGCAGAAAGGCAGGCAGAAGAAGAGGCAGAGGCAGAGTGAGAGAATAAATCCTGTCCTGGGTTGACAGCAGATCTTCTTCTGCCAAATCTCCATCCCGAGCATCTATGTGAACGCTGTGTGTGTTTGTAGGCCTGTATATGTCAGACATTGCCAGAAACATCCCGTCTTTTCACTGCCTTTAGCATCATCTTAATTTTAAGCATTTCAAAATAACTTTCAAGCTCTAGGCATACTTGTATAAGCCTTTGACAAATTTTGGTCTACTTCATTTTTTGTTTTGTTTTTTAAACATTTGAACTACTTTCCCAAGAAAAAAGTTAGCACATCCAAATGAACACACACCTTTTCCAATCTGAAGCTCCTCAAGAGACACTCACCTTCCAACAAACACTATATAATAGCTTATAAGACACTTTTGATTTGAAGTGTTTTCACTTTTTGCACTTTGGCATCTTGGAAGTGGACATTTTCTTTCCAGTCAAGACGCAACCACTTGTTTGTTTGTTTGTTTTGTGCATTAGGAACAACAGTAAGGGCTTGAGGTTGTAGGTCCAACACTGTGTTCTGTCTTGCTTTTGCTATAACAAACCACAGTTAACAATGTCATTCACGATGTTTCTTAAAATGTATCGTGAAGTATCATCTTTAGCATCATGAGACTAAAAAAGAAATGATAAAAATACTTTTTATTTAAAGGAAGAATAAATTTAAATATTTTCCATTAAATTCGATTGGGGCACGATCCTTTCAGTTTACACAATGCGGGATGATAAAAAGTCTGGGGCTAGACGGAAAATGGGAACTACTGGGAGATTCACTGACAAAAATCAATAAATGTGATAAAAGAAAAAAGGGGTTTCTAGACTTTAAGGTTGCGCCCTGTTGATGCTGATGCTGAGCTGGCCTGGTCTGCCAGCTTTGGCTTTGAAAGTCGGCCTGGAGGCTTCATTATTTAACAATTTTCCAGCTACAGCGGTGCTCCAAATATAGGCAAATAAGCACAAAAGTGTGTGTTTGTGATAATATACTGTACACTGCATGTACCATATGTTTTTAATTTATTTAGCATAACACTTCATAAATGAATTAAAAAACAGCATATCTTACAGGAAAGCCATGGTTTAAAGTATGTTTAATATCTATAGAAAAATCCTGGACACTGTAACGATCACCCTTTTGAGGCCTTGGTAAACCACTATACTTAAGAGATGAGTAATTGAGTGGCAGAACTGTGGAAGAGGGAGCGCTTCAGCCTGCCCTCCTGGGTGAAAGGTCATTCTGGCAATCATCTATCCTGTTTAAGTGTTTTGTAGCAATATCGTGTAACCCCGAGGACCGCTGTACTGAGTGGACCTATTGCTCTACTCACCTGAATAGTCAAGGAGTATGTCTACGATGTGATCAATATGCAAACATTTGCAAAATCACCACTGAATTACAAAGCTGAAATCTGTAATCTAAAACGTGAAAAGTAAATGAAATAATTAATTTTAAGAATTGGTACAGCATAAATCTATTCTGTGTTAATTCCCTGTTTAATATAACGAGACAATAAATAAAACAAATACAGCGGGACCTCTACTTACGAAATTAATTGGTTCCGGAAGTTGTTTCGTAACCTGAAAATTACGCAAGTAGAGACGCGTTTTCCATGTAAATGCCCTAATCCGTTCCAAGCCCCCAAAAATCCGGACATATTTTTTTTATAAATCATAAAAATGCATCAAAACAAGTAACAAATACATGTTACAATTAGATTATCGCACAATAAATGTAGGAATTCAGTGCAAGGCTTCTCCAGGAACAAAATGAACTTTATTACAGGCTAATATTACATTAGCCGTCATTACTAGCAACGAACGTTAACACTTGTGGTAACACCGCCATCTAATAGACAAACATACGAACACCCACAATAAATAAAAGTTAAACAAAGGCGACGCTGGGATACACACAAAATGTACAGATTGACGTGCCTCCTAGCCAATGGGATGACAGGAAGATGCTAGGCGATAGCCAATGGCAGAGCAGCTACAAGCATGTTCGCGTTCGCTAAACTCCGCGAGCTGCAAATAGCAGCGGTAGCATATTTGTTCCTTTCCTATCCTGAAATTTCTTTCATAACAAGAGGAAATATTTTCCCGTTGAGACGTTTCGTAAACTGAAAATTCCGCATGTAGAGACGTTTGTAAGTAGAGGTCCCACTGTATGTAATTTGTTAATTTAATAAGTGAGAATAATCGGTTACCCTGTGATGAGAGGCGTTCAGCAGGTGACCTTTTGTTTGAGAGTATAAAAATAAGAGTTTATCAACAAAGGAGATTGAGAGGTGTGTACCTGCGTTCACTTCCAGCAACCTCCTCTTCTTCTGCTGCCTCTCCTGTTTTTCTCGCTCTGCCTTTTCCTTTGCTACTCGGGCTCTCCTCTCCTTCTCCTCTGATTCCTTTTGCTTTTGGTTCTCCTTCACTGCTTGCTGTGTGTGAAGGAAGAGAGGAAGAGTGTGAGGCTAAGAATTAAAAAAAAGAAAAGGATAAAACACGATGGATTGCTAAGTGGGGTTAATTACGCGAGAGCACAGGATGTCAAACGTACATGCAACTGGAAAGCCCAACAGACGTCTTTATCAAGACTCATTAAAGTTAGACGAAGCCTCTAATCCTGGACTAACACCACACGGCTCTTCAAGTAATTTTACTATTCCATAGAAATGTCTTTAATATCCACAGTTCAATAAGTAGAAGCTACCACACACTTGGTTTTGGTGACAACTGCCTTTGGAAAAGTATTATAGTAGTGTGATTTCTGTGGGCTACAGGTCCCAGTGGACATTTACCACTAAGAAATGTCCTTGCTACATGCTAGAGAAAACATCGAGAAGAGAAAACATGCTACATCGACAAGCTGGGTACTGATCACACAACACTTGGCAAATGGCAAGTAAAATAAATCCATGAGGAGCAGCCAAACGGACAACTTAACAAGAAAAAAACCAAGCAAACAATCCTGTACTTCTCAGCAAAGCTATTATGAGCATTAACTCATTACTTCACAACATTTGTCTGCGAGCAGCACCATATAAAAGAAAGTAAACCTATTCAAACACCTGTGCTTAAAAAATATAGGAAAAGAGCGCAAATCAAAACTACATGCTGGTATATGCAATGTGTTGTGAGCTACAGTGGTCACCTGCTTCTTTTGATCTAAAACAAGCGTTATTTTAAAAACATTAAAAAAATAAAAATAAAAATTCTTCATTTTTGACCAGACAAAGCATTTTTTATTGTAATGCTGAGTTGAGAGAGAGCCAATAGGAGGGGGGAAAACCATATCTCTCTAGAAATTGCCCTCCATTCTCCTTCATCACTGCAGGTCTGCCTCTCCCTCCTCCTCTCCTGGATGTCCGCCATTAGACACGCTCAATTGGATTCCTGTCAGATGTGCGGCCTTGCCCTGGGTCTCCTTCCTACGGGTGACTGAGCACTGAGCGGTGTGTGTACATCTTTGTGTGTGTGGGGAAAAAAAGCTAACCAGCTGTCTGTGTAAAAAAATACACACATGAACAAACACAAAATGACAGATGCCAGCAAACATATGTGTGCACACGCGCACGCGCACAGAGTTCAAGGCCCAGCCTGCTTCGGGCGGTAGTCTGGAGAAGGCACACACCTATTAGCATGGGCCTTGACACAGCAGGGTAAACGCTGACACAGATTCGACCGTGAGGTTATGGTTCTGAGATTTACTGTATGCCTGTGTTCATTGGCCTTGCCTTGACTTCTCCCAAGATGTCTGTTTGATGTGACCATATGAACAAATTGCTGAGGGTGTAAGCAGCTTAAACTCTGACCTACCACAGGCAAAGTGATAGTCATCTTGGGAGTTTGGATCATATGCAATATATATATATATATATATATATATATATATATATATATATAAATATATACTGTAGAATAAATCAATCAATCTCAGCTACTCACATAAAGTGGATGAAAATGTTTGTTTGATATTAACGGCACAGCAGACATGAAAGATAAAAATATATTCTATGTTTATCTCCATATAAAGCACATAGGAACGCTATTAAATAAGTGCAATTTGTAACAATAAAATTTGACTATTCTCTAACTGAATGCAAATATTGTTCTTGCTTAGAAATGCAGGGAATTCTTAAGGTAACTCATCATTCTAGAAAAAAGCAAAGAGGCATAAAATCCATTTGTGTGTGAGATAGATGCTAAGTTGGGGGCAGGGAAGCATTTTAGCTGGTTAATTAGCTACCATTATCTGTCACACCCAGTGGCCTGCACCACTAATCCTGCCGATTAAACACAGCGAGTCTGCATATCTACATAGCTCATGGAGTCCGACTGATGAGGCCACAGAGCTCAGCGATGACATTAATATCCTGGTGGGACAGGATCTCGTACCCACAATGTTTTACTTTGTATTATTCCAAAAGCCACAAGGGGTGAATGATGGAACATTTGGGATGTAAAGTGCTGAACAAATCCTAGAAACAAATGCATTTTAAGGTTAGTACGGTGACGATATTATATAATAATATTATTATATATTATATTATATATAATTATGCTTGCTGATTTGTGGAAAAATAGGAAACTAAATAAGTAAAGTAGAGAGGTTAGGTAGCTATTTCCTGTTTTGGTATGTCAGGTTGTACACAAAATATATACATGATTTTTCACAACAAAATATCAAAATACCTGTTTTGGTCATTTAAAAAAAAAATACAGATTCCAAATTGTAAAATAAAATATATACAATTTGAGTCAGGATACCTCAAGAATCAACATGTGAACATCAGCATTACACTACGATTTGACAAAGTACTCACAAGAAACATGCAGCGGAAGTTACTGAGATCCGTGAACAGCTCCTCCACAGAGGTCTTCTTGGGATCAATGGCAAAGTATTCCAGCAAATTCTGGTAAAGAGTCTCCATGTTGCTGTGCATTATCTTCAGTTTGCCATACTGCTCCCGTGCGATATTGCTAAAGCTGTAGTTTTGTGGTTAACGATGGTAACAGATATGATGTCGTCACTGAAAGCGTAGCACTTTCCTTAAGTGTGGCAGTAGTAAAAATATATCTAAACCATATCAGGAGGCATCCACAAACATCCTGTGATGACATTAAACAGAAAACAAGCTTGTCAATTAGAAAACGTGTTGGGTCTGGCTCTGTTTATAGTCCTGTAAATTGACAGTGGCCATTTGTGGTTGGTGCACTTATTATTACCATGTTTTATTATTACCAATTATGTTGGAATGCAAACAATCAGTTTAATCAGTGCTAACCGTACAGCCCACTTTAGCCATGACCTGCATGGCGGCTTGCTTCCTGGCTGGGTAAATTCTGGTCAATAGGTGCTGCCGAAAGTCTGACTCAACAACAAACATTTTTCAAAGCTGAATTGAGGGGTTAAACGTTTACTCTGTCAAACATCATATGGTTCAAGATATCTGACTTCATTATGCAAAGACAAAAGGGCATAATTCATATGTGTACCATCATTCTCTCCTTCTGCTTCTGAGTTTGTTGTTCAAATCTGCCACCTCCCTCTGTTTAGCTCTTTCAGAGCTGAAATGCTCATGAAACAGCACACTACCTTGAATTTCATATTATAGTATTGAGGGTACTGATCAAACGATGAAGCTAAATATGAGGTTTGCATAAGCTGACACACCTGATCTGAGACACGCTTGTCAAGTGCACCTCTAAGAACCATCTGAGAGGTTCGCCAAGGTTTAAGATTGCTGACAAGTGGGTCTTAAGCAAATGTAGGTGTAAATAAAAGGAACCAAGACAGTTAATAAGTTTTTTTTTGCTTAATTTATCTTCACATTTTGAAATTAATGTCTACAACTTAAATTCGCTTGATCTTAGAATAATTATATTGAGAAGCAAAAAAAAGGGGCTTCATCCCAATTCTGTCTCCAACCGTCTTTTTTAAAGTTGCTCTCCAAAGGGAAATCTGACAAATTTTCTTGGTTCCTCTGAGTAACTTTAAAGGTTAAACTGCATCTGTCATCTGTCTTTTTCTCCAAAATAACAGACAATTCCTTATGAAATTTCTTCCGAATAAACAAATATAAAAAAACCGAATATCACACTAGCCTCATCTTAAAAATCAGCACCTCTCTCAGGAACTTTGACAGCCACATCTGGAGGAACTGTCCAATCACCCCGAGTTACAACACAGCTCGGATTACTTACCTGGAAAGATTCCAAGAGCTGTTGATTAAAACACTAAAGAGAAGAACTAAAACTGACCATGTGCTGATTTAAAAGGGACTTGACATGGGGTCTTTTTCTTCTGCCAGGGTGGAAGAAAATACCTGTCATTCTTTTTCAGTTCTGCATCCCCACAGTACCCCAAGAGAACTCTCCCTCAGACTTGCAACCAAATGCATGCATGCATGCATGTGTAAAGGATATAGCCATTTTCGTGAGGAACATGTCGTTTGGGTCATCTGGGGAGGCAAAAGTCTCAAGGTCTCGCTCCAGCTGCTGCAGCTGCCTCTCCATCTGCCTGAGGCTTTTTTCCAGATTCTCTGCAGACACTGAAACACATTCACGTACATCAAGACCCAAATGGCACCTACATCTTGTAAAAAGTACACAAAAGAAACACCCACGTTTTGAGAAAATACAACAGAACAGGCATAAAAAGACAACTTAATTGCAGGTAAAATCAAGTGTGTTGTATGAAAGCTCTGAAGAAGCAAAGAAAACCTTAAGAAGATATATAAATAAATATAAAAAGATATGGGAAAAACAAGAAAACCCATCTCACTTTCAACTCATCATTATTATAAGCTGACCTTGTGCAAGGAACATAAGGGAGTAAACAATAATTAGAAGAAAAAGACATAGAAGGTACTGTTGTATTATTGGCTCCCCCCTAACCATTTTTGTCATAAAAAGATAATTGATATACTGCATAACAAGACAAAGCCTTGCAAGCACACATAAACCTATGATGCTTACACACACACACACACACACACACACACACACACACACACACACACACACACACACACACACGTAATTGGCTGATTTGATGGTTTGTGTTTGCAGTGTGTAGATGGTTCTCTGCAACACTGCCAGGGAAAACTTTAAGAACTGCCATTATAGATTATGCGGTTGCTTTCAAAGTAAAAATATTGCACCCTAGTGTAGACCCTACATCCTTTGTCTTCGCTCTCAACAGGTAAATGGCTCAAGCAGGGTGGAGGGCAGGGGAAACCCTGAGAAACTGTTTCCTAAGTTGGTCATGGCTGGCACTTTAAGCTTCTCACTGAATATATCATATGGCTTAAATTACCCTGATTAGACCCTGCTTGACAAAAAGGCATAAGCTGCTTATATTTTAGTACTTTCAAATGTCCCTTGATCCTTACACATGCCTTAAGAAAATGAAAAAGAGAGAACGCCAATGCACTTAAGCTTCTCACTGAATTACATGAGTCTCATTTTTCTGATGAAAATATATTGTAAATCACACACATGCACAACATAAGCAAAAAAACACCGCATTTAGTTAGGTTGCAAAAGACAAAACATAAATACGATTATTTGGCCCCTTCGCTGATGGTTTGGTCATTCTCAACCCTTATTTCAATAAAAATTGGTGACCTAATAAAGATATTTCTCTTTATACATTCAAAGTTTGTCATTTGTTTTCTGGAGACCTTGTACGATAGAATCAGCTGGATTAGATGTGTGAGGTGAGGCGAGGATGGACTGTCCCTTATTGAAAAAAGAAAATTAAAGCCTTGTGCTAAAGCATTGACTGTGACAAAAAGAGGAATAGATGTTTACGACTAAAATCCAGACTTTTAACTGATGTGATATTTCCCTCCCCCCTTTGAAAACACGTGGGTGACATAAGGTCGCTTATGTATATTCTGAGCTGTGCTCGGCTCTTTGCTATGTGTGTTGACCATAAATGGTTTTATTAATGGTGAGGTGTGACCGGCCCTCTGGTCCAGAGGAGTCGAGAACACATAGGATGTTTTATATGAATAGTAATTGAAGAATTTGCAGAGGTCAAATCCTCCATTTACAACATAATTTTATTACTCACCCAACATACTGTGCGATAAATGAGACAGAGCAAAGCAAACAATTGAGTGTATACGGTACATAATGGCTCTACAACCAATAGGGCTCTGTATATAGATTTGTTGCTGTATGGAAATTGGAGGGGAAATCATAATATGCCCCATGAGGCCAAAGCCTGAAAGACAAGTGCAGCAGGCTGATTGATTGTGTTAGCTGGGAACAAGAGCTCCTGGTGCACACAACCAATGCTCTAAGCATTGAGAATGAACAAAAGCACAAGGGTCGGTGCGTAAGTTACAGAATGGCCTGTATTTGCTCTAACTTTCATTGCTCATTTTATGCTCAGACACACAGGAAATAGAATAGAAAAACAACAGTGTTGTGCACTCCTGAGTGATGAAAAAACAAACAAACCCTAAGATGCAGTATTTCGAATGTCGTGTGTCCTCAAGCCGGATAAAATTTTGTAGATGCGTGGTAAGGTTTTGGAGAGTGGTGTGCTTTTAGGACCAGGAAGAGCAGAGGTGCACATCTGCTACTCAGTTACGGAGAGACAGAGCTGGGGGCACAATAAGACCATCTGGAGGACTTCACACCCACACGCGCATCTGACTCTGCCCCCCATCTGGAGTCGGCAGCAGGTGGGTGGAAAGCTTAAAATTTACTTTAAACTTTGGAGATAAGACTGTACATTTTCAGTCTTAACCTTTTTGGAATTAAACTGTGTTTCTTACACATAATTCTTACAACCTGTTATATGCACAGGCTTTTTATATCCACTCAAGTAAGGCACAGATAAATTGTTTTTGCAAATCTATCTATTTAACACAGTAAGTGATGTTGTTCATACCAGATAAGACAACCTGAAACAGCCTAATTCTGCACAGTCATAATCTCCATGAATGTCAGACTGGATTATCACTTACAGAAAATGCTACAGTATGTACAGCTTATGTCTGTTTTAGATAAAAAAAAACAAAGAGAGATATGGCAGGGACAGTGTTTAGACTGATAAAAAAGAAAAAATTTGTGATGGGCAAGACAGATGGATACTGACAGAAAGATGCAAATAGATAGTTATAAATAGATTCACAGATAGGCCCAACATGACAGAGCAGCATCACACTGGGGTGCTTGTCAATGACTGGAGAAATAACATTCACAGCTCTGGAACGATGAAATAGGTGAAAGCATCAGAGGAAGTGTCAAGGAAACTTGAACTATTCATTAGTTTGGGTTTTATAACAGGATTGGCAACAGGGGACAAGAAGAGTGAGTGAGTGTGTGTTGAAGTACCTGTAATAAAGTGTTTTCACGTTGAAGTAATTGTGCCATTAAAAGAAATACAGCATATTAAGGCCACTAAATTGACTGTCAATGACAAAAGGAATCCTTTCATGGATGACGTTTTCAGGATGTTCGTATCTTTACATGTGAAAGGGCACGTATAGGCCAGTTTAAGCACTGTACATTTCCAATGCCAGCTTCCTTACCAATCCCTTCTCTCTCTTTCTAAGAATAGAACTCTGGTTCAACATAAAGAACATGCTGTTCCATAAAACTGAATACATGCATATATACTGTTCCTGACGCTGACTGCCGCTCACGTGTGTCTGTGCATGACTGATGTATTATGGATAAAGCAATCCACAGTTGTTTTTGGGAATGGTCAGCCTGTGCCTGCTTACCTGTATTCCACAATGTGACATTCACTGGCTTTACACAAGAGTAGGACAGATTTAGACCGTATGTTAATTCCATGAATGGAATATGGCAGTAGCTTTAGCAGGGCAACAGGAGCACATGAAGCAGAGTTGTAGGCTCCAGTACAGCTTCTTAGAAGCTTATAGGATGAGTACTATTTTGTATAAACTTTCAGACTCAGATATATCACAAAAACATAAGGATGCAGCTTCTGCTAGCTGCCAGATGTTATATTTTCACCTACAAAATATAAATGATCTGCATTAATATACATATACTCAACTGTATGACGCATGCATCTCTCTTGTACTGAATCATGTTGTGGAGCTTGTGGGGATTTAGAGTCCAAAGTCATAGATACTACACAATAGAGCAATAAGATGTTTTGGGGTAATTTTGTGCCAATTCCAGTAATACACGGAGACATGGGCTGGGTTCCAGGATGTGTATGACAGAAATGCAGAATGATTCAGTTGTGGACTCATGGTAGAGAATAGAATGAATGAAAAAGCATTTATATGGAGCAGATTACATAGTTCTCCCTAGTAAAAAGAGTTTTATTCATTTATTGAGGCATTGGACATGGTGTAAATTTTACAGGAATAATTTAAAGTACTGCAATGTTAACTCCATTAAAGATAGATATACTGAAATATGAAGGAAAATATTTTTTGTGTATTATCAAAACCAAAATTAAGTACATATATGCAGATGAAATCTAATTTTGGACCAGAATTATGTTACATCACATCTACAGAGAAGTAGTGTTTTTCCTCAGGCCAATGAAATTGGTATAAATTTTTAGTATAAATCAAGAGGTTGCAATTTGAGCAAACCCTTAAGTTTACTGTAGCTAATGAGAATATTATCTGAAGAACTTTCAAGAGCAGTATAACGCAGAGCAAGAGCTAAGCTAACAATCAATTCTCCACTTGGTGTAATCAAGCTGCCCACATCCAACCTCAGAATGACAAAAGAAGGCAAGGTAAAACAAAGAAATGGAAATGAAAGACTCCATCACTCCTTGTTAGGTAAAAAGCTCTCCAAACCAGACTACATGAATAAATTGTCAAGTTCCCCCCACCACCATATATAAACCACCATGGCTCTGTCTAAGTAACTGAATCTCCCATTAAAGAGTGTTCAGATGTAGGAAACTACAAACCTCTGTTCCACAGTTGGAGGATACAGGATAGTGAGTGTAACACCTGTTTACTGGCAAACTCAACTTGATTTTTCTATGATGCAAAAACAGGATTTTGAGCAGGAAATACAGAAAAATCAAGACTCTTGAATCAATGCATAGGCCAAGTTTTGGGCTGTTGATGTTTTTAAGCTTCAAACAAAGCTCTTCACAAAGATGGGAACAAACAACAGCAAAACCAGTTGCTCTCTTTTTTGTTTTTCTCATGAATAGTCCACCTAATTCTTCTACCTGGTTTCTCAATTATAAGCAAAGCCTTGATCAGAAACTGTAAAGACAACAGCGACATTTTGTTGTGTCTTTTTTTAAATCTTACCTCTGCTGGCTCGGTCCACATGTGCCAGATCATCAATAAATTTCATCACATTTGGAAATTCCTCCTCGCAAATGTGTGCCAGAAAGTGAAGTAATGTGGTCTTCTGATCTGCAGATTTTGTGTCCTTTAGCTGGAGTAAAACACAAAAATAGTTAATTGACAATGCTCCACAATGTGCTCAAAATTCATACATACATTTATAGAAGAGTGAACAATTTAGGATTGTTATTATTACTACTTGTCGTGGACGACATGTAAGCCATCCGTGCTGGTGGGAAAACTAAATCACTTGACATCTGCTGCACTGCAAGTCCAAAGGATGTATAAAACAGAGAAGACAAGGTTTTAAGAAGAGAGGTATTAATAGATAGATTGGATCATCCAAACCAAATCAAACCAAGTCTGAATTGTCTATTTGTCAAAAATCATGTTTTGTTTTTTTAATATTATACCACACGGCAATGTATTTTGTTTTTTATAAATTAAATATGACACTGAGGAATATGTCAACGCTGTGTATAGTGGTGAATATTCTTTGCCATTTTTTGAAAAGGAAAAAGATGACAGATCGACTATGTGACCACATCTGTAGGCATTTTGATTGTGCTCAAATTCATTATGCAGCAATGGTGCTTGATGTTGTTTTATCTCCATTCAACAAATGCAATACTTTTCCAATTTCTCTACTATATCTATCACTGGCATCATTCTCTTACTCTTTAATTCTGAGATGTCTCAGAGTCCCCGGCAATCATCCCTCCTGCCGAGTGAATTTCTGAATATCTCTACGCGATTCTTTGGTAGGCAGCATTGAGCTGCCCCCCACTGAGATTAATCAGATTTGTATTATATTCTCCAATCAAACATTCCGATCTCCCTTTCTGTCTTTGTTTCCTGTTTTTATTGCAACATCTAGTTTCTAATAACAACAACAACAACAACAACAACAGGTACTTCTCTGAATAAAGATGACAGTAATCACAGCTGACAATGTAAACATTCCGTTTTTGCCAGTTGGGCTTGGTGCAATTTTCTTGTGCTGTGGACTGTGCCGTGGAATTAAGTTGTCAAACTCTGAGCGGCACTGAGGTGATGTCTTCCTTTGTACAAAAAGCGTCTGACGTCAACTTGCACCTTAGTTCCAGATCAGCACGGCGCATAACGCACAGTGGATGGAACAGTTATAAATGTGCCGAACACAAGCCTGTTACTGACTCCTATTGGTTAATTATAACGCTGTCATGGTAATTAACTAATCCATCATGTGCGTGTTAAGTCATGGCTGTTTATGCATAGGCACTGGTGTTTAAATGAACATAACTCCAACAGGGCAGAGAGGTGGCAGTGATAAATGACTTTCACGGTTGTTACTGTGGAAACTGTGGAGTCTGTCAATAGTTGTAACGTAACCACAGGAGGAGACACCACTAAGATTTCACTATGTTGTCATCATGAAATCTTGAGTTTGAATCATTTACTATGTTTGTATTCTTAGCTTACGTGTACCTCTGCAGGCCATATGCCCATTATAATAATAGTAAAAAAAGAAATGGTCCCAGGGCACAGCAGCTTGGATTGATGCTTGCTGATGATGAAATGGATTGGGATCAATAAATATAAGCTATCTCACTCAATTTGAAAACAGCCCCAAAAGATTACCATGAAGCAAAATTTCTGCTGTATTTCAAACCAAAGCATGCACTGACAGAAATCAGATTCTAAAATAGGTATGCCCCTATTTAGTACCTGTCTTAAACATTAAATGGTAAAAGGGTCGTTGATGGCAGGGTTGAAGTTATAAACTCACCTTACAGAGAGAACTCAGGTCAAAGCCATATGACTGGGCGTTTCTCGAACCTGCATTCATGTAATTCCCCAGGAGCAGGACGAGCTCCAGCAGCTGGCCAAAGGCACGGCTCTTCCTGACTTCATCACAGGCGGCATTAACAGACATGATATCTGGACGGAGGTTGTTCACCTGCTCCTCAAACTGTACCCGGAAGAGGATGTGGCTGAGGCGAGGACGCAGCCGCTTTACACTGCTCATCTGCAAGTGGAAAACAAAAGAAAAACATGAAGAAACACAAATACGTGTGAAAAGGGAGAGTTAAAAAAGAAAGTGAATGGAAAAAGAATGAGGGGATAATCAATCTTTTAAAAAGGTACAGCAGCACTCATGCCACCATCTCACATCGATTCAATGTAAATTAAAACAAATGTATGCAAACGAGATGCTGAAAACTGTTAGGAGGCAGGAGTAATAGATGCTGGCATTGATCTGATTTGGGGCTGGGGTCTGGTAAGTTAATTGTGGAGTTACTGTCCATACAGGGCAGACAACAGAGAGGTGGAATATACAATAGGCTGCCTTGGATTACCCATTTCATACAATTAGAGAAAATTGGAAAATATTGCATTGGGCCTGAGGCTTGCCCACAACACTGATTGTGTATGTGTGCGGGGTTGGATGAAGGGGCACAGGTTCCAATTGTCTATTTGACACAGCAGCTGGCTGTGCGGTTTGATATCGTCCATCAAAGGCTTAATTACAGCTTCTGTAATGTTATCAAATTACTGTTTCAGAGGCAGTGTCTGCATATGCAAAAGGGAAACCAGCCAGGAGGAAGGGATTACCGGAATTAAGAAACACTCAGGTACATAAATATCCACACAAATGTCAAAATGTAGCTCAGAGATCAGATAAATGATGTCATAAGGAAAGTCTACATGAATCAAGGTAGTCACAACATGAAATTAAGGCAGAAAATGTGTGGTAAAATTAAAAATTCCACACCACCCCGCATCAAAACAAACCGAGCCAAGTAAATATTTTGACAACTTGTGATTAATATCCCTATGGAGCGTCAACCACAATTTTAAATTTTAAATGAAAGACTCAATTTCAAAGAAGTGCCAATCATAGGAACTGTGTCTAGAGTTGAGCCAGCAGGATGCACATGCTGGTAAACAGACATGATGGCTGTAAATCAGCCGCAAAACCCATGCAGTAACAGCCGCTCTCCTATGAGGGAAGTAGTGTAACAGTATGCAAATATAAAGAGGTCTATTGGAAGCATGAGCGGGTCATTTTTATAAAAGTTTTGTCACACAAAAATATTTAACTTATTTGTGAACCCACACAAAGAGCCCTTTAGTTTTGTGTTCAAGGCTCCCTTGTCTTGTTTCTCCCCCTTTAAGTATAATAACATTTATTGATTAGAAATGGCGAGGTGGTGCACCGCCATCTATAAATGTTCAAAGTGAATAGTAGAACCCAGGAAAAGAAAAGAAAGATGATCACAAAGAAAATTAAAAAATCCCTTTGAACCACAAAGGCGTCTGAAAGGTCCTCCTTGGAATTACATACAGCCCCCATTCCCTTAGATGTTTTCTTCTTTTATAAATTAAATCTTGTTTTTTTGGGTTTATTTTAAAAAAGGCATATTCAACGAGAATGCCCTACTGCAACTAGAATCACAAGAAGCTACTTTTAATGAAATAAAATGAAAATGCAAGACGTACGTGATTATCACCGCTTTAAAAAGAGGAAGAGAAACTAGTCCATGGGGTAGACATGTCTGTTTTGTCCTACCATGTACTGCACAAAGTACATCAAATGTGCTGCACCCCACAGGCGTAAGTCTGGATAAACCTCATTTGAAAAGTCTTTAAGAAAATTATGCAGACATAATTAGGTGGCAGCGCATAAATTAGTGTCATCCACAGGTGTATTTTCATTCCTCTTGAGGCTTAGAAAGATAACATTTTAAAAAGCTGAGGATTAGGATATCCATATGCGAGTTTGTGTGTGTGTGTGTGTGTGTGTGTGTGTGTGTGTGTGTGTATGTAAGATTTGGAAGAAAAGAAAAAGTGATGGGATAGTAAATATAATACAAAAACAAGACAAGAACTTTACTGTACTGTGTTTAATAATACTCTTAACTCTACATGTGTGTGTGTGTGTGTGTGTGTGTTTATACGCACCACAACTCCAAACTGCTCAGGCTCTGACAAATTTGCGTACTCATTTTCATACTTGGCCAAAGCGTTGAGCTGATCCTGCTCTGGCAAGTGCTTCACAAGGTTCTTCAAAGACAATGACAGGAGAAGGAGTGAAAAACAGAGAAAACACAGATAGAACCAGTCGCAAGGAAGATAAAGATAATCATTCGACAGCTTCTATCTAACTTAGGTGAGGAGTTTCTAAAAACATGCTGAAATTGGAAATGCTTTATAGTCTTCCCTCTTATATCTTGAGTGCTACTGTGAAAGTTGGGAATGGGGTCACACAGTAGGATGGGAAACAGTGGACCAGCATTTTGGGACCCCGGGGGGCTTCCCCAACCACTCTACATGTCTTTAACAGAGGTGGAAGAGGATTACCACTGTGTTCCTATAGGCACCCTGTGAGAGGCACTCAGGGAATATTGGGTAGAGAACCCCATCTGCATGCCATCCAGTCCCTGTATTGTAGGTGTGTGAGCATGGACTGTATGGCTGGGGGGGTTGGAAGGTTTGGCTCTGCCAGGGCTGCCCTTTGTTACTGAGTCTCTTCATTATTGAGAATTTCTAGTAGAAGCCTAGAGGATGAGGGGGGTCAGCTTTGTTGACCTAAGGATTCCAATTCTGCCTTTCACAGATGACCTTTGGACCTCCTCTGACTCTGAGACTATGTTCCACAGCCAGGAAGAGGGTGGATTGTCCCACATGGTGGTTTATTGGTTCCAGAGGGAAGAGATTGACAGTCAGATCCACAGAACTGCAGATGCTGAACAGCTCCGCTGTGGTGCAGACAAAGCCAAGTCAGAGGGTGAGGCTCGCTGCTACTCCTCAACATTGAGTGGAGCCAGTTGGGGCATCTGGTAGGGATGACTGACAGATGCTCTGGGGAGGTGTTTTGTTCATCCAAAAGAAGACCCCCAAGGCAGACCAAGGAAAAACTGGGGAGCTTACATCTATTTGCTGGCCTGGGAATGCTGGCTGGGGAGCAGAATGTCTGGGCCTCCCTGCTGAGGGGATCAAGCGTCGGAATTCAGGACGTTTTATTTCCATTCACTCTGTTGGATTTTCTACACAAATTGACTTGTGTGTTCTTAACCCAAAATTTAGTGACTATCTATCACAGCCACATGGTTTAATGTCTTCATCCACTGTACAATCAATCTTCAGGCAGAGAGCATCCCCCACTACCCACCCACGTTCATGGCTAGAATAAGCTTTTAGAAGCAATGCTGTATACTTTAAACTTTAAAAGTTGACACACTGACATGTCTCCTGCTGTGCTGCTGTCACTGCTGGAGCTTTATATACATAGACACACACACACATATATATATATATATATATAATCGAACATGAATGCTTTCAGACATTGCCTGTCAAGAAAAAGCGGAAACTAAGTCTATGTTTTTCCAATGTAGACAGTTATGCAAAACTATTCTGTGTACATGCCTCAGAGATATTTGTGAATGAACATCTGACATCATTGGAAATAGACAGTATATAGTTCGTAATTTTAAATTTGTCTTTGATGCATTCTCTTGAGAAACGTCAAACACCGCGTTAGCAGGAAGATAATACAGACCTCTCTACAGGGGAAAACTCACTGACTTGACATTCCACACAAGATGTGCCTGAATTTTTGTCACATTTTTGAAAAGTTTTCCCAAAAACTTGTGCTTGTAACTTTACATTTGGTTCCTGACAATGGATAAATCCTACCAAATGTTGCTTGCGATGAATAGAGCATACAAACATGCTCTCATATTGTGTATTGCTATACTTCTCATGAGTGTACATTAACTGCAAGTTATCTCTGTAATGTGTATAAATACATAAACTGTTAAGCATTGTCCATAGACTCAAAAAGGGCCTTTCCCTTCTAAAACAATCCAATTCTTCAAGCTAATTCATTAAGCCACATTTTAATATTTGAGCTAATTAAAAATAACATTTAGCCGGCAACATCACTGTTCCAAAGCAATTGAAATTAAATTGAAATTTTCTTAATGATGCTCAGGGCCAGGATTAATAAACCTGTTTCTATAACATGTTTTTTTTTGTCGATGTAATATAAAAGAATCTTTCAGTGGTCGTTCATTATCTTCAAAATGGAATTACAAGTTATTGATGCACTGAAATGTTGAAATTACAGCCAATTAAATAAATGCACTTAAGAGTAATAATGCTCTGAGTGGGACTATAACAGTGTAAAAAACAAACTGCCTGCTCATGATCACAAGTATGTCCCCCTCAGCCCTGTTTTTTTTTTTTTTTTCCCATCTCAGACACAATCCTGTGGTCAATGTAAGAGAGCTGATGCAATAATGTCAGGCAGTTGTGAACTAGCTCTCATTTTTTACAGCTTTATGCAAATCTTGCTGTACCTGGATCATAGGTTCGGTGAGTTGGTCCTCATCCACCTCCACAATCATCCGACGAATTTCATAGTAAGGCATCCGGAAAGATCCCAGGAAAATGGCTGCAGAGAAACATATAAAAGGATTTTGATTCCCTAAAGCAGATTTGCTGATTAAAAAATAACAGCAAATGATATTGTTAAAAAAATAAACCAAAACATGCCTCTGATGACTAATTATTCATAGACAATGACAGAGCCTGCTTAGGGGATAATGATTACATCAGTCAATAGTCAACATGTAAAAATTCCTAAAATAATCAGATACAATGAGGAACACAATGATACTCAATATAAAATGATCAGTAAACATGCATAGTTCAATATGCGCTTCTTTAAATCTTTCTCTCCCTCCAGGCATATATAGAATTACATGTTTTGCAACTATTCTCTCCCCCTTGGTACCATCTGAATGAGCCTTGTAAATCAGTGTGCTGGAATGAGAAAAAACCCATGGAGTATCTCGCCGTGCCGAAGTTTGGAGATTTTGGCGGTGTCATATTTCACATCTTTGCTCAGATGCTTTATGTAACCTGTAAGCTTCATGAAAACATCTGCCAAAGAGTTTTGCCTGCTGGGTAAGGAACTTTTCTGGATGTTTCATAAGTATAACACAAACATTTACACTTTTGTAATAAAAAAATGGGTATGTCTTTTTCTGCAACCCCAATATAGTTACAATGCCAATTTGGAAAATTAGAAAATGTGCAAGATAACCTAAACATGGAATATTTACAGGTATGGCATTAATTATCGAATTCTAATTTCTAATTATCATTTCTATCTGCCTAGTTGAATCGAGATGGTGTTAATGACCACAAATCATATTGAAATACAAAAATCTACAATACTGCAGTACCCCTTTGTATCTAGAGGAGGCCCAGCAAAGATTTAAAGCAAAACCCTGAGCAGTGATGAAAAAATAGGGGGGCCAAGTTGTCAATCATGGCCTTCATTTTACTTTCAAAGATATCAAATGAGTATTCACAGAAGCTGTCAGTTAAACCTTTCATGATGAAACCTATCTGATTATTTGAGTAGTATTTTGACTTTCTTCTTGAACAAAATATATAACATAGGAAACCACGAGGGAAGGATTATGAGGGCTTATTCTACTGCAGATGACCTGAAGGGTAATCATAATCATTTTCTGATGTCTGAAGAGTTCCCATGTAGTCTCTTTTTATTTAAATCTTACAATAGAATAACTACAACAACACATCCTGGTTACAGCTTAGACTTCCAGTTTATACAAGAAAAGATGTAGACTGTGAGGCACTAAAGTCACGAAGGACAGATAAACGCAAGACACACAGATGTATATTATAAACCTAATCCATGGAAGAGGAAGTGGGCTGAAGGACATAAATACTTACAGAGATTCTGTGCAATCTTGGGATCGAGCACCTTGAGCGCTTTAATTCTCTTCTTAATGGATTTCTTGTCCTCCAGATCCTCCTCTTCTTTTTTGACTGAAGGACACAGACACAATCGGTAATTTGTACCAGCCAAAAGAAGACGCGCTGCTGTGATATACATTAAACAGAGATAGCACGATTCAGGTAGGGCATTATTATGATTTAACGGTCCGTTAATGCAGATAACCCAGTTGCTTTTTTTATTGCGAATGTGTTGTCTGTGCCAAGTCCCTCTTTTTCACACTGGACAGTTGGACACTTTATATAATTGTTTTGGTGGGACGATGTGTTGAATTTAATGCTGCTACAAAACAGGATTGGGGGTTTGAAGGGGAGTGGGAGCAGTACAGCTGTTCACCTCTACACGGCACGTACAATAACCAGGTTATAAGTGAAAGTAAACCTGGTCATGGATCCACTGGGGCAGCTCGTTAGGATGCTGTTAAATGTTGCAGAATGATGAAATCTGGGCTACAAGCAACAAAACACACACAATACAGTACACAGCATATAGACACACAAGTGCAAAAGCCTCTTGAGCCATACTCACAAGGGAGTTCATGGTTGGTTTTAATTATTTAGGAGACCAGATTAAGGGAACCAAAATGTGCACCCCAGGAGTACAGTTGGTAATTGTGGGATGTTGTAATTACCGCGAACACAGCGAGACAAAGATTTCTGTCCTCATGAGCTTGGACTTCATACGAATGGACACGATTACAAAATTTAGGGAAAAAAACATTGAGAAGATGGGATCCAGAGAAAGATGTGACCAGACATGCAATCGACTGTAAACAAGAAATCACAAGCGCGATCACTCATTGAACCATTCTTGGACTTACGTGGCTCTTCTGCTGGTGCACTTTCCTCACAGTCTTTCAGTGTGTGAGAGTGGAGAAAAGAAAAGATAGAAAAGGAAGGACAGCGTAAAACACATACAGTACCGAGATGAATGGGAGTAAAGGAAAGGTATAAAAACACAGGTCTATAAGGCAGCACCTGGTCATTAGTTTAGATCTTAAATGAGTTAGATGAGTAATAGCAAGTACTCCAGATTCCTTCCACAGTGCAGGAACATGAATAGGAGGATAGGCAAATTGACAACTCTAAATTGAGCTTAATGTCAATGTGATTGTCTCTGTATGGTAGCCTGTGATGAGCTGCGACTTGCCTGGGCGCCTGACCTAAACACTCTACCCAAAACTCTAAAAGTGCCAGGACTGAAACTGCCAGTCTTAAGAGAAATGCCCCGTTACATGGCACAGAAAATACCACGATCGCAAATTCCAACAAGAAAGCAAACCTTTGTTTAATAAAATATGGTTTTGGATGCAATATAAAAGGCTTAACATGGCCAACCTACAGCTTTTGTGCATTAGGCGTATTGATCTATTGCAGCATCAGAAAATGGCATTCTTTTTTCTGCTTCTCTGTCTGGCAAATACAGAAATGTGAAGCCTTATTCTGCTCCTTTTGATGTGCACATAAAGATGTTGACTTGGCTGTTGAGTTTGAATTATCACAAAGAGGTGCAACAGGTGCCTCCATCTCTGCTGTACGGTAAATTCGGTTCAGTCGTGGATACTGTCCGTGCACATAAACCCATATTCCACCTCAAGCAGCTGCCTCAGGTGTTATCAGTTAAATCAGCTAATTAGACAGCTCCCCTCTGGCATCAAGGCCTCGTCCTCTCCGGCCTTAATACCGCTCTCCTTCGGGGAACCGCCGCTTATAATATATCAGCCAATTAAAATGTCCCATAGGGGGTCAGAGGTCATTGGATAATCAATCAGGGGAGCGGCAAACGTTGTAGTTATCAGATTTTACCATCACCCAGGAAGCGGGCAAGATAAGAGTACACTTGTGAGTCTGCCATCACAGGGAAAGGAGACATTGTCAGGTACAGCGTGTTGAACATGTGAAATAGATTTATTTCAAAAGCCCAATATAGCCATTTTTACATTTTACCGCATGGAGGATCCTAAATGACAGCTGTGCGTTATGCTTTACAGACAGACACTGAATAAATCATAGTTATTATTTCCAAGTGTGATTGGATACTCAGGACCGCTCCATGGGTTGTAGCAGTAAAGAAAAGGGATGGATGGATGGATGGATGGATGGATGGATGGATGGATGGATGGATGGATGGATGGATGGATGGATGGATGGATGGATGGATGGATGGATGGAGAAGAGAACAGTGTATCAGAGACAGAACACCAAATTGTCTCTGTAAAACGGTCTTCCTCAGTATATCAGACTACACTCAGGCCTGGCATCTCTATGTATAAAATAAAGTCGAGGACTTTAATAGAGGTGATGGTAAATGTCAACCTGATGTTGAGGCCTATGGAAAAGGTAGGAAGACAATTCAGAAAAGAGTGAAAGAACAAGGGAAATGTCTTTATTTTCTATTAACCCTAGTGTGCCTCCTTTAGATTTCATAAAGTAAAGTGTGACGGAGAGTGAATTCCTGTCATTCAGACAGTGAATCACAACATGAATCTTGAGATAAAAAGAAAGAAAAGGTTGCAAAACTATTCTGGATCAGAGCAGGTTTTTGTTATCTCCTCTCACTTAAAGTAATAATTCAACTGAGTGGACTTGATCAAATCTCTGATAGTTTAAAGGCATTTGACAGGCAATATGACAACGTATAGTAGTAGCGCCTGACACACACACACACACACACACACACTTCCCATAAGACAGTATCAGTGAATTGTGCCATCAAAGCACTAAAGGGAATGGTGGATGAAATAAAACTGATGTGAAAGAGCATGACTGATGCTGTACATGACATGCAGGCCTCTGAGACAAGCTATACCTCAGATCACTCAAACACGCAGACACAGACACTCCCTCCACCCTTATTTTTTTGTCCCCCCAGCCCTCCACACTTGCTGGAGCACTTCATCTTATCAGGATGGATTTCCAATCAAAGAAAACGCCTTACTGGAACTGCCCTCGTTTTTATTGATGCACAGCCCAACACCCCCTCCACCCACCCCCCTCCACCCCCACCCACACACACTCTTAATAATCTCAAATGAAAATGAAAATATTTAAGAAGTCACCAAGTGAACTATAGAACTGTCAAAACTATCAGCTAGTCAGAAGTGACATGTATGCTAATTAGTCCTGCTACTTTATCTAATGTTTGTCCAGCAATCTTCAGGAGAAAGTACGTCTTTAGCCGTCTTTTCTCTTGATGTACTTTCATTATATATGGCATGCTGCAGTGGTAAGGCCAGATCCTTCTGACATAACAAATATATACACTGAAGGAGGAAGTTCAGAAGGGCAACCGTCTCCAAAGGATAATTAAACCAGTGTGTAATTTCCAATATCTAGTCAAGGCAGTCACTCACATTGGATTTAAATCACTGCTATTAGGGAAGTTCCTGTAGCAGAGATAATGATGAGTGTACGCCTCAACTTGAGGTGCAAACATATTTACAAACCCGTACACATACCTGCCTCAAGCAAAATCTACCATGGGACATCTGATGCACAGAAGCAAGCAAAGAAATCCACTTGACAAATCTGTCAACACTGCAGTCAACAGAGGAGAGATGAACAGTCAAACCAGCCGAGGAGCTTGTCTGCTGACTTACAGTGAGGTTTTGATCCAGCCAAGTTCTGAACTTCAGTCAGACTGACAGAAAGCACAACAGACAACCTCAATGTCCACTGGCGTCTATGTAACACCTGCCTCCACCTTTCACGCCCCACCTCATCAGTGAATCCACAACAATGTGACTACCTGCCTGGTGTGTTTGTGTGCTCAAAGTCCAGCCGCAGGTCCACAGTAGCAGAAAAAGAGTGTGTTGAGAAAGAGAGCGGGGGAAACTCAGAATAAGAAGTCAAGCTGCATTGTGAGGCAGCTAATCAAAGTGAGGCAAGCGTTAGCTGTGATCCAAACTAGATGACCCAGGGCCATAATTAGTCCAAGACTTTACTTCTAATAGCAGCAAATTAACATCATTAGGAGTTTTGTTTCTTCTTCTGGTAATTGGTCAATGTTAGGATTGATTCTACCCCTAAACCACCAAGGTGAGCTTCACCACCAAAAACAAATGAGTCAACTGCCTTTGACAGAGGGACTGACACGAGAGAGACAGGGTGCACACATTAAAAATAAAATCATATGTCAGAAACTATCACACCCAAAAATTACTGAGTCTCTTAATGAGTCTGGCCCGTCAATTGGCCCGCGGGAATTCTGGTCGCATGACTGTCCTATTCTCTGTGGAGGAGCGCCCCCTAACGGCCTCTTGATGTCCTACAAATGGCTTCTCAACATGCGCACGATTTCTATTTCTGCCTATTCTTTATTCATTTTTTATAATGATTTTGTTTTAGCACTCAGATCCAATTGTGAAGCCAGGACAAACATTTCTGGAAGACAAATGACAGTTCAACTTATTCAGCGTTGCCTTTCTCTGTCTCGACAGCATGTCTGCCACTCTCCAGAAAACTAAAGGGAATACAGACAAAGATGTTACTGCAAAATCACTTTATACGACACCTGTGCATTATTTCTGTGCTAACATAAAAATACAAACTCAAACAGTACAGTAATGGCCTGAGGCATACATAAAAAGGAAAAGGTAGAGCCATTATCATTGCTAAGTAGCAAAAAACATTTTCCATTCAGAACAACTTGACATGTTCATGTAATAGGTAGGTGATCGAAGTGAAAAGCCCAGAAATGACAGTCTGAAGGCCTGGGGCAAAGAAATAAAACTGAATATGTTTATAACCACATGTTCATTGTATGGTCGCCTTACAGAATTTCACCGTTTCAAGATAAAATAAATAAATTTGGGATTTGAATAGTGCCCGTTATACACATACACCAGACAAGTCATTATGGAACCATCACTGCTTTTTAAAATGTCATGAGAATTTCATAAAGCATGGGGATGGGGGTGACAAATACATGACTGGAAGGGTATAGAAGCAGTGGGTGTGGAAAATAAATCCTCACTGCTGATATGAAACACCCTCCTGCTTCAAGACGAGTCTCTATTTGAGGGTTTTTTTGGTCACCTTGTGGTAATTCTATCTCATAGCTTTCCTTAGGACAACTAGATGATGCACACCGTTGGATGAATTTCTCAATTCAAATGCTTCTGAGAAGTTGTGATAATTTAATTCTGGCTCTCACACATTATCGCAGATGTTTCATATTTAAAAGACCTACCACGCTCGTTCCTAATGCCTCTCCTCAGCCCCCATAATTCCAGTATGATAGTGCACAGATGCCTTTTTTGTCGCTGTAATTCAAAATCCTTACAGCTCAGTGATTGGAAAAAAGCTGGAAAATATTCATCAATGTTGCATTTAAGATGCTAATCAATGGTGGTTGCTTTAAAGCAGAAAATGACATCAAGATGTTTGAGGTTTTAAATGATAAGTGCTAATTTATCACATCATGCTTGAAGTTGTGTCTGCTTCAACAGCCCTAAGTGACAAGCTCCTGAGAGCTAGTTCTACATATGAATTCTTCCACATTCCATCTGTCTTTCTGTCTCTCATATGTCCGTGTTGTGGCTGGAGTTGGGCTAAGTCATTACCAGATGCTTGCATCCTGGATAGAAATGGCAACCTGATCTTTGTGATATTTGAGAGTTACGCCTAATTGGATGTTATTTATTAGCTGAAAGGAGCACAAGTTAAAGGGCAGCTCTCTTCAGGCTGTTGCTCATTTTACCAGTTCTGTGAATCCCTGTCTATGCCCTCTTAAGATAAACAAGGATGGGAATAAATAGATAGTTTCCACCTCAAAATCGTCAATATGATTTAGTGTTAATTCTTGCATTTGTTGAAATGCAAGAATTAATTCGACAGACCTCATGCTACATCTATCGGGCAAAACAACACACAAAATTGTGGCAGAAAAGCCTTGCTGGAGGGAGAGGGTCAGTGCGGTTCAGTATCTACCGGTAATCACTTTGACATGTGGATGGAAGGAGCTTGAGATCGGACATCTATATCCATCTGAAACAATTAATAAGTGCATAAGTGCAGCTTAAATGTTGTTCCTCTGAGTTATGGAAGAGATGCTGTAATAATGTTCATGATGCAAGAAACTAAGATAAGGCTACATGCTTTAGGAATACTTTCATATGTGTTCAACATTTGTCCAACAAATAGATTGTTGAAGGAAGCAGACTTATGAACAGAACAGTGCTGTGCAGGCAGAGTGTAAAACAAAGTGTGATTCCTCTCCCTCCGCAAACACTGAGAGGACAGCCTTGTTAGAGATGGTTTTAGCTCTATCTGTTGACACTGATGCACCAAAAGAGTCTCTCTGGAGGATAACTGTGAAATGAGAGAAACTACTGAATGTTCTGAGTTTTTAGAAATCTCCACTCACTATACGCTATTAATCTTTAAATGAAAAATTTGCGTATTGGATGGAGAAAATCTATAAAATGAGTAATATATATATATATATATATATATATTATATATATATATATATATATATATATATATATATATATATATATATATATATATATATAAAAACTAAGAAAAGCAACCTGCTGTTAGAGTGAGCACGTTAGACCGGTGCATCATGTTTGTCAAAGTGGACGTTTCACGATGCTACAGGCATTAAAATCTAAGCAAATAATACGAAAAAGAAAAAACTCAGGAGGTCACATTATAACTCCATACAGATATGGTTGCTATGGCAATACATGAACCATGACTTCAGAGTTTGGTGCCAAAAACGGGGAGGAGGGAGGCAAAAGTCAAACAGCCACAAATCAGAGCAGCAGATCAGATGTAAAAATGCTTCAACAAGCAAGGTTTCTACACTAAAGCCAACATGTCAATAGCTGTTAACTTCATATCAGAGTATAAACAGAATAAGCAATAAATGAAAGGATGAACCCAAACAGCAGCAACTGACAAAATGCCAACATCAGATCAGATGCAACATATTTCAGAAGAATGTCAATGTAATTGATTCTGTAATTCTATAAATTGAAAATATAGAACAAGTTAAGCTTAATATACTGCTTTAATCAAAAAAATATGATGCATGTGTTGAGTGTTCAACACTGGTCTGACTTATTTGCATAGTTTGCTGCGTATCCATTCCTGCCATTTGTTGGGGGGGGGATCTATATCATCAATCAACTGTTAACAGGCAGAAATTTAAGATGCCTATTCATTACTTTATTAATTCTTGGAGTTGTGATGGACTCTACTTTGTCAATTAAAATTAAAGACAAAATATAAACAAGTGAGTGCTTATTCAGCTCAATTCTAAATGAATTAAAAGTGCAATCAACTGTAAAGAAAAGCAGGTGAACATTGATCATAAAAATACTGACCTTTGGTTTCAGCACCTGCGCAAGCATGAAGGCAGATGATGCAGCAATGCACAAGTTGCAAGATGGAAACAAAGATACAACAAAGAGAAATGAGAGGAGCTGGTTAGTGATGTTTAACGTGAGCCATATTTCACAGAGGAGAAGTGGCAGCAGATGAAAAATAGCAAGCATGACATCAAAACAATGTGATGTATGGGGCTGATGATTGCTGCAACCAAAAGCACTACTGCTGTAATCCCAAAGATGCACCCAGGTTGTACAAAGCAGATCTCCGTGTATTAGAGAACTTCTACTCTGGTTTAGAGCACATTTATAAAGAAAGTGACATATTAAACTTCTATTTAGCACACTGGCTGTAAGAGCTTTACTGGAACATAATTACTGTAAACAAAATTAACCAAAGTCAGAGTGAAAAATTGAGCACAAACACACATGAAACTCAAAAACAAATAAACCAAGTGATCGATGTAGCCGACACTTTACAATTGTGGTAACAAAGGATTTTTTTTTTTTTTTTTTTTTAAATCAACAGAACAGGAAAAATGAAGAAACAAGGATGAGTAAGAAAATGTGGAGGAAATCTGCAAGGTATGAGTATAAAAATGAGCTCATGGATTAAATGCAACCTTCATTTACACTTGACACTATAGTGCACAATGTTGTTTTATACCGGTGGTTCGAGGGAACCCCAGGGGGAGTCAGCCTCAGGGGTTCAGCGGAGGTCAAGACGCACACCCGACTCAAATGACTCGTGGTGACACTCTCCGCCTCGCCATCATGAGCTGCAGGTGATCATGCTACGGCTACAACTTGGGACTGTTTTGATTTTACATCGTGTGATTTCTTCCTTAATATTTTAATCCCATCATACTATGTTAAGCAAAAAAAGACAGTAGTTGGACGAATATGTACAGTATGGATTCACATGTATAACGGATGGGAGTCAGCACCCTAACTGAATGATTTGCAATGCCAGGTTCAGCATTTCTAGTCTAGCAGCGACAACACTAAAGGAGTTTCTTAAGCTGCATGGAGATGGGGAACACAAGAACACAATGTTTGCTGAGTTCAAGGCAAAGAAAGACAGATTCAAAGAAGCGCCTGTTCTCGGCATTGTACCCATCAACAAACTGATCCTAACAGCATCGCACCAAGTTGCTTACCTGATCGCTTGTTTTTGTGTGACACTAATGTTTTGCTAGTTTTATTCTTTAGACAGTGTTGTTTACACACAGTTCATTCTGTGCCCCAGTAAAACATACCTATGTCTTGAATTTGTAAAAAAAAAAAATATATATATATATATATATTAAAAAAAATCATATTTTATCTTTCAACAAAGAAGGGTTCAGTGAATCCGCATATGAAACTGGTGTGATTCAGTACCTCCAACAAGGTTAAGATTAGCTGCCACTTATTGATAATCGATTGTCAGATACTTCTTTGAAGAATGACAGAATAAAACAGTTTTACTACATGTTGAACTGAACTGTTTTTTTTCTTCCTCTGTTTAGAAGCAGACATCTAATGTGGCTTCACTGGATGGGATTATAAAGCTTTAACAATAACCAATTAAAGTAATTTATTTACATTTGATTAAGAGGAAATCTACGAACAAAACTAAACAAAGGGTTTTCAAACAAAGTCTTCATCCAAACGCAGCACTTTTGTGCAAGATGGCAGGGACTCAATTAGCAAACAATAAAGGGAACAAAGGAAATTTCAAGGGAAATAGATGAATATTTAATAAGAAATGTGAATAATGCTGTACGCTGTATTCGTTAAATGTTTAATGCGATCCAGATGCTGCTGCTCTTAAGTGAGATGGAACATGATGCTGTGCAGCTGTTTTAATAATATCTATGCATCTATGCATACCCGTCCTCTGAAACGCAGCAACGGCGGCACCTGTCTTCTCAAAGCCCGACACAACAATCAGGCAGCTCCAACAATGGCGAGAGGAAGGAAATAACATGACTTTGTGCAGTTTCTAAACCAGATGGAGGGCTGAGCTGCACAGATGTACCGTTGCTTAAACATTTAAAGCCCTGTAAAAATGGAGCATTTGATGTAAAGTATCTACGCCATTTGTAAACATGAGCGAGCTAACTTAATTAACCAGTAAACCCTTCTTTCCTCCAGCTCTCTCTTCTGTGGAGCAAACACATGCTTGACTGGCATCTACCTGTTGGTCATTTAGTTATGCCTCCATTATTCAACGAACTGACAGTCGGCAATCCGTGTGTGCCTTGAAAAAGAGCAGCAAGGACTTGTGACAGGTAGA
Source organism: Takifugu flavidus (assembly GCF_003711565.1). Classification (NCBI taxonomy): domain Eukaryota; kingdom Metazoa; phylum Chordata; class Actinopteri; order Tetraodontiformes; family Tetraodontidae; genus Takifugu; species Takifugu flavidus. Next base: position 14,471,767 of record NC_079521.1, on the reverse strand, counting down.
TAACAACTGGATGAATAATTCAAAGTGGCGTAAGCAAGCCAAGTCGGTGACAAGACACGAAGGGAACACAGGACACGTGAATAAATCATTCGACCACGCCGAGGATGAGAAACATCCCGGGTTTTGTTTTCTTTTCCTTCTATAAATCTTATCATTCTAACCGGCCGAATATTAATTGCTCCTTTTTTAACACCTGATGTTAGTGAACACCTGAATGTTCACTGGCACATCATCGCACCTTTTCTTGCATGATTTCTACTGAAGCACAACAACTTTTCATTTCTACTTTTGTGTCATTTTCGAGTTTTCACGGCAGTCAGTTAGATCCAAACAGCACCTGACTAAATGAGCGATAATAACCTCACAATCTACGAGGTTGCGCCAATGGCGTGAAAGCTATTTGTGGTATAGATTTAAATCATAACAATGGTGCACTGCAGCATCCTCCACTGAACCATGTCCTTCTTAAATACAACATAAAGAATAAATATAATAGGGAGACTCACCTGTCCGTTGTGTGCAAAAGGTGAGAGCAACTCTGTTTAGCAGGTCTGGTTTTGCATACTGGTCTTCATCAGCCCGTACCCAGAAACAGCCCTCTGACATTTCCTGGGGACGGATCTGAAACCATACATTCACACTTCAGCACCAACCTCAACCTCATGTGCTTTCCTCAACTCAGTGTTGAAAATAGAATAAACCTGTGATGCACAATTTAATGTGCACATTCACGCTTAAAAAAAAAAAAATAAAATAAAATAAAAAGCAGATGGAATTTTCTGCCCAAAGCTGTAGTTGGATCCAGGGGTAAATAATGTGTACTTTAACATGCGCAAAAACAAATTTTCACTTCCCCTCGCTGAATTTGCTTTATCCCGGAAGGCGGCCGGGAATAGCTTTGCCATTTCTAGATTGTTCAGATAGTTTCTGATAGGAACATTTCTCTATCTGAGCTGTAAACATTTTGTCAACAATGCTTGACATTTTCAGCAATGCTTGAAAGTTTGGATTGTTATTAGAGAAAAATAGTTTTTGAACAGATTTGGCCTAAAAAAGACATATGTGGAGGTCTCTCACAGCTGTGGAAGTGAGCATTACTGTTGTCCTCCACAAAAGCTCAGCTGGAATTCCACATATGGTTTAATTTGCGGAACACCTGTACCGATTTTCGCACGAGGTTAAATTATTAATCGAACCACAAACTAACATCGCTTCTTGTGTAAACTTGGATTGCTGTTCAGAAAACATCTGTAGAGGCCAAGGCTGAAGTGAAAATGGCATGCAATCATCTGGTATTTTTGTATTTCTTCCTCTTTTTTACGGATGCAGCACAGATGTAGACAGTTGTTGTTCGGTGTTTAGGAAAACATCTGCACTTTTGAGCCGTTGCCAATGAGGAACAACGACAGTTCAGATGCTCCAAAAGTTTTATAAAAGTTTCCTACTATCCACTTTACTGTGACTAAAACCTCCGCTTGCTCAATTGTTAATTCACTATGGATTGGCCAGGTCTGTCGTTGTAAGCCTTTCCTTTAGAAATCCATTCCAAAATTGATGTGTCTTACCTTGGACCAGTTGAGGCGCTTCATCGAGATTTCAGGCTTGAAGTCCTTCTTTGCCCTGAGGCCATGAGGCAAGGCGCAATGTTTGGGGGAACCGAAATTTAGTGGAGGCGGAGGAGGGGCCCCGAACAGAGGAGGCACTCCAGGTGGAGGGGGTGGGGGAGGGCATCCAGGTAAAGGAGGGGGAGGAGGGGGTGGAGGTGGTGGGGCTGATATGCCAGTTGAGGAAGATGGTGGAGGGGGAGGTCCAACCTGCGAGGCCTGCCCAACATGGGGAGTAGGCAGACTAACTGGTACAGCTCCAAACTGAAAAGAGAAAAGCGTAGCTCTGAAAAGATATTCACACTGTAACATTATAGAATGTCTACAGATTAGCATTGTGAAATGAATCTTTTCCAGCTGGATTTGGTACAACTTTAGTGTAAATTGTAGATTTACTGGGTAAAAGAACAATCTGTAACAGTACAACACCAAAAAAATTCAAGCCACAAAGCTTCGTAAAGTGGATCATAGAGAGCAAATAGCTTATTGATCTACACACCACTCTTAAATTAAAGCAAAGTAAAGATCATTCCTGCGATCTTGCTGATTCTGCGTCTATATGTGAGACAATGTCAGAGGCAAACAATGGCAAGAACTGTGCATCTGTATGTAACCGCAGTGGTCTAAATGTTTTAATGTTGGTACTACTTAAGTATTCATTCTGTGTTTGCGCTCTTAAATTGAAAAATTATCAGTAAACGAGAAAAGGAGTTCTCTTCCCCCTTGACTGTAGTTATCTTGCTGTGCATGGGTGTGGGAGCAACTCTCGAGAGTTTTTTTTCTTCTTTTTTTGGTGGGGAGGAGTGGGGGTTTAAGAGATGGTCGAGTAGAGAGGTTGAAGGGGGTTGTCAGAATAAATTGCTTTCAGAACACATTCCTTTTAGGGATAAAAATCAGAGAATGGCTAGAGCGGAGGACCAGCCGGCGTTCTCATTAGACTTAATGTCAGCCAGCCAGTGGAGCAGCATCTTCTGTACAGTACATCAACCCAAATGTGTAGGCACCAGTTAATAACAGACCCTGTCCCAATTCTCCAGAATTAAAACAACATGTCTTACTAGGAAATAGGAATATTTTGATGGCATATTTAGAGCAGCTGAGTAATCAAGTGTGCTTCATGTCACACTGAGCTTGTACCTGTGATTTGAAAGTCTGCAGCTCTGCTTGAAGCTCAACCATTTTCTCTTCACACTTGGCCAGTTGGGTTTGTGCCTCCTGTCTGTTCAGGAATTCTTCATCATACTAAAAACGACGTCTCAAAATTAATCACATGGATGTTATTTCATTCATTTAAAAAAAAAAAAAAAAAACACACAAACATATCCTAAACCATTTCAAGCACCAGACTGCAGGCATCCTGTCTGAACAACCAGGGTTCATTTTACCTTAATGAAGGAATAGCAAGAATTTTGCTTAATTAACTGGATCGGATTATTTATTCTTCAACTCAACATGACAGAATGGGATTGCAAAGCAGTGAAATTTACCTTGTTGGGTTAGTTACATCAAGACCAGCTGTAAAAATGCATTACTGGGGTTAAAAGGTGAGTCAACTTGCCTTCTGTGCCAGTTCAGAAGTCCTTTGTTCATACTCATCAATCCGTGCTTTGTCCACACACACTTCTGAAATTTAAAAAAAAGAGAGCTTTCACAGACATTTAGACATTTAATAATTTTGTGTTGCCAAATGGATATGACTTGCCCAAAAGGTGGCTGAAGTCCACATCTAGGCGCTTGCGGTAAGTAAAGTCTGGATCTGTGCCGCTCCGGTGGAGCACAATTTGAGAGACACACTCCTCAATGATCTTAAAGTACTGAGGTCTGAGAAAAGAAATTCAAGATAGACAATGGATATAGGAGAGGGCTAAACACGTAGAGAAACATATGTGATTCAAATATTATCCTCTCACAATGTCGCCCATCAATTTGCAACAACTCATTACCCAAAACAGAGACACACGAGTGACTCTTCCTTCCACCTTGTAGAAACAAAGTAGAGAGGTCCTAACTATGATGAAGAGGAAGAGATGTACACTGGAAACACCGAAGACAAAAATAATAGGAATCAAAGGGAATAACACACGCCATCACCCAAGTTTCTGGTGTTCTTCTCATTACCCTGTGACTTTAGGCCTCCTTTGTAATGTGGGAATAGACTTGACATAAAGCATACTAAGAAAAAAAGACTCACTACACTTGCCTGTCACAAGTGATATGATCAAATAAAGATGATACCATGTCTGGCAGTTGCTAAAGGTGTATGATATTTATATCAAGAGTAAAGAACTGCCTTAAGAGAAACTGAGAAAAGTTGATTTATTCTGAAAAATATATATATCTGAAAATGCTGCATAAAAATGAAAAAAGTAAAAACCTGTTAATTTAATTTGATCCATTGCATTATTATGGCTTTCTTTTAAGATGATGTTGATTGGCAGACAACACTAACCTTAAAATAATTTTATAATTCCAGCTTCAACTTTATTTCGCACACAAACAACAGTACAAAATGTTTCTGATTAAGAGTTAATTAAATTTGAATACACTATGATTACTTAGACATGAATAAATAAAGTGAAAGGGAGACTTGCCGTTCCATAAATATTCAAAACGTATTATGTGTTAATTACAGGTGAGAAAGAACGTCAGGTAAATCAATCCATAACTTAATTTCAAACTCAGGTCATAATTTAAATATATTTCTAATTAACCAACACAGGCCTTTGGACAGATCTTAAGTAAACTTAAACCACTCCACGGTCAACTAAACTATTAAATGAGAGTAGGGTTGACATTACAATGAAGATGTTTATGAATTTATATATGTCTTTGTAAACAGGCATGATAATTACTTTGCATTCAGCTCATCCACTCTGCACGAGTGACATGGGGCATCTTTCTAACTGCCCCCAGCGAGTCCTTATAAGATACCTAATTGGACCATAAACACAATGTTTCCTTTGAAGAAAACATGGTGAAGTCAAAAGAGGCAAGAAGGCGACATCAAGAGAAAAGGAAAGGGGAGAGTTGGGCATCTTAAAAAAGAAAAACAAAAGAAAGCTACATTTTGATGTGCACCCTGACAACAGCTTTCAACAAAAATCTGAACCGAAGCCTTACGCTGGAATCTGAAACCTGCAGCTCTTTGCTACAGCACCCTAAGGATGCTGCTCCTTGTACAAAAAAAGTAAACAAAAAACAACCTTTATTGTAGTTGCATTGCCTTTGCGCGCACTTCCATGTTTACCTGACAAAGTAGTCGTTGCGTATGAGCAAAAGGTGCTGCAGCATGGAGAGGAAGTAAGGCTCGGCACTACTGTCCTTCACCACGCTCTGCAGCATGTTGAACACATCCCAGGCATCAGTGCAGAGAGTCAAGGTCTCGTATGTACTATCAAACAATGAGTTGTCAAAAACTGCTGGAGCTAATAACAAAATGGATATCAATTGCACAAAAACACTTAATAAGTGTTAATATGTTTTTTTTTTGTTTTGTTTTTTTTAATAACACTGCAAAGGATATTCAAGCTCACTCCTAATATCCTCCAGTCGGTGAGAAAATTCTATCATGTCCTCTTCTTTGTGTTCCTCAAACACCTTCAGCTGAATGTCCAGGGCTTCGTTCCTAATGTTCGTCAATTGCTGTAGGAGAGCGTTTAAAAAGAAAATCCATAAGACATACAGAGACATGAAGCCATATCAGGCTTTAAGGCTTGACCTCTGCAACATCACCATGTAAACGGAATAAAAATGTCTTTGAGAAGCTTATTTGTAGCTTTTAAATGTATTTATAATTGACAGAAAAGCAATGAAAAAATGCTCGTGGGTTTCACGAATTTAGACTTATTTGCTAACATGAAACTACATTATTTATCTGAAGTGAACAACTTAAACAGTATCACCAGATACGTATTACCAGGTGAGCTAGAGTTCATTTTCTACTGTGGGTGCGTTCACTTTTCCTTACCGGTAACATCTCTTTCAGACCGCAGCGCATGAATTCATTTCTGATATGCAGCCTTAAATCCAGTTCATCGGGAGATGTTACTAATGCATTGATGAACTGCATGCATGCCACCTGTAAAAGAAAACAAATAGATCAAGATGAAGTTGAGGAGGCCAGCGAGGATGAGAAAGAGAAAAAAATAGGACAAACAAATGATACGTGAGTAAACCAGAGAGAAGAAAAGGACCTATTCTGTGATGTAAACCATGCGGGCATGCATTCTAAATGTGCTATGTTCCTTAGAAGCAAAGGACCATAACTAATGCATGTCTATTTTCTCCAGTCACCAACATGGTGGAGGGAGGGACTTTAATATTAATGCAACAACCGTAGACCCACATGCACGAAACTGGCTAACAGTCAATTTAAGGGCAAACACGCTCTTTTGAAAGTTGTTTTTCTCTCCCAAGTGAGTTTGGACTACTGTTTGGAGACAGCTGCAACCTGTGACTATTCAACGAGTTGGGCGAACACACAGACAGAAAAATCAATTATTGATCAACAAAGCAAACCACTCATGAGTGAAGAGAAGGTATGACAATGATAGAGCACAAGAAGAATATCACCATTTTTAAGATTCATTGTCACTCATTGTCATTGTCACAAACAATCAAGCCAGATAGTAATTGATTTTCGACATTAGTTTCTTTGGTAGTCCCATTCGGAACCACTTATATTGATTTACACTGAACATCATAATTGTTACAATTCCGCATCTCACCAGGGTATTTTTTCTTTGGTTGCTAAATTTGTAAGATAGACCTTAACATGTGCGATTTCTTTTCATTTCTTGGTTATTTAACTTGAATTATTACTCAAGTGATATTTTTTTCTGTCAACCTCTTTATTGATATTTTCCAATAACATTTTCTAAGATTTAAATAGATGTAACTGTTTTAGGACTAAAAGTAGCAAATGAGTGGAGCCTGCATACATAAGTGACTTTATAATTACTCGAGACATCAACTGCTGTCATTTTACAAATAAGATTAATATTTATGATTAGTGGCACCAGCAGTAAGAATGAGTCTTTGATTTATACTTCATCTGTAAGCTCAAGGCTCCCGTGAGTTATTGTGTGAGGAATTTGGCAAGCAAAGTAACAAGTTTAATAATCGATGACACTGATAAAACATTTGTTTGAAGCAGGAATGAAGCCTTGCCTTAATCGGTAGCATTCCTTTGTGCTTTTTCTTCCCATGGTAACATAAAAATGCTCTTGTTTTTCTTTTTCTTTTTTAGCTTTGATCGCTTTAATATGTATTGCCACAGTGTGTTTGCATTGTGGCTGTGCGGACCTGTGAGGAATGTGGACAGAGATAATGATATAAAGGCAGCAATATATCATCTCTGTGTAGAAAGAATGGGAGACAGTTTAGTCCATGAGGTTAAAAATGCCTAGAGTGTCTTTTTCTACAAAAAATATTATTTAGTATTTTACAAATACCTTTCAGAAAGACCAACAATGTTTATTTCAGTAAACTATCATGTCATAATGGATGTATTATTGTATAGCAGTGATTGGGACACTAGGGGCAGGAACCCTCAAGCTGAGAAGATGCCTCCAGCAGATACCAGGAACCACATCAGAGATATCTGTCCAGAAGAGCGCAGTGCTAGCAACAGCTTCTCACCTCTTTCCCATGGCTCATTTCAGAAGAATCTGATGGAAACAAGGATTTTAAGATTTCTACTTTGCACTTACTTGTAATTGAACTGAGCGCTGCCGCAATCCTTGCACAATGGGATTGAACCTCTCGATGGCTCGCCATTCTCCCGCTGTAGTAATGGCTTCAAGCACCTTTTCCAAACTTGATGAGAACACAAAATACATGAGCAAAACACCAAGGGGAAAATGAAAGGTAGAAACTATTTTCAACAGACTTTAATAGTACTTCAAAATATGACGGTGGCTATTTGATATATATATCTTCATATAGTATCTAAAATGAAAAAAATTGCAGCTTTTAATATATTATTAAAAATGACTTTGTAGCAATGCATTATCAATACCAGGTAGAACTGTCAAATATTGTTCATAAGGATGCTCTGGGACTAATAAAGAGCCTCCATCATAAAGAGCATAAAGTTGCTATCTAATCTCAAAGGTCCAGTAATCAAATTGCCTCAAACTTTGCAAGAAGCCCACTTTGACATCAATGACAGATAGACATATAGTATGAAAATGAATGATAACTCAACATACATATTCTCTTCTCCCACTATACAGATGGCCGATAGCAGCTTTACCACATCAGTCATCATGGCAGGCTGGGTGGGATCAATGGCTCTTGCTAGTAGTGCAAGACATTTCTCCTCCCCGAGGATTCTATCCAAACCGTACTGGAGAAAACATAAACCTGAATGTGGAGTCATTCTGCCAATTTACAGTTGTGAGATGATGAAAAAAAAAATCATTGGAAGGCAACAGTAAGATTAAATCATCTTGATCTCATTGGATTTTAAAAACTAATAAAGAAAATTTAAGCAAACAAGTCTCAAGTAGGAGGCATTATATATGATTTACATGTTAAATGCTTGACATAAACTATTGCTTAAAGTTCTGAATGACAGCTATTCAAAAGTCCTATTTGCTCATTTTAATAGCTTAAATCAGTATATGAATATGAACTATAAATTGCTGATATAAAATCATTTATGACTTGAAGTAATATTACCCTTTATTACGTTCAATACCACTAATGACAAACAGCAGATTGCACCCATGTAAGACATGGAAGAGGAGGGGGGCATTGAACCAACAGCTTGGAGAGAACACCTGTCTATTTTGTATTGTGGGTACATTCTATCCCAAGATACCTATCAAGCCAAGAAAAGGTCTTGGCTAACAAAAAAAACAAACCCTACGGGTAAATGCTGACATCTGGCACATATGGCGAGGCAGGCTTGCAAGAGACCTTACAGCAGACTTAGTGCTAGAGTGGCTGAATACATCTCAGGAGTTTTAGAACTATATGGCAATTCTCTCTTCACTGTAGATGTATGTGTGTTGTGACATGTGCTTTAGATGGAAGATGTAACAAGGACTAACACAGCATCATAATGTGACGACACTGCTGCACTCTGTCAACCTCCAAAAAAATCTCATCTATAAGAGACAGATTTCCTTTCGTGAGTGAGGTTGAGGTCATTAATCTACACTGCGGTACATTACCGTATTGAAAGAGTAACTCACAAACTCTCTGGGTCAGTTCTGTTATGACATTGCCTCGCATGCGCTCTCTTTTATTCACAATCTGCCTTAGAGCTGAATGTGCCATCATGTTGCAGTAGGGAAGTACAGAACAATGTTTTGAAGGCCAGAAAACTTGTGTTCAAAAATAAAAACCCTTCAATCAGCTGTTGCGATTGGTTTATTTTGCCTTTACAAAACACAGGAACCAATAACATATTTTAATCAGAACATAATTGCTGCTTCAAGTTAAGCAAAATCACATTTAAAACCAAAATTACCTTATTGTTCATGAAGGCTTTGAGGCACTGAATGATTTTGTGTTGGGCCTTTTTGTCCATCTTTTCTTGTCTGGGAAGAGATGAGAGTGACATGCACCAAGGCTGTTAAAACCTGTCATCCAAAACTGATTAAACATTCTTATTACAGCTATGCATAGGAGGAATAAAATACACTAATGATAATAGTTTACTAGATTTGTTAACATCAATAATATTTTTAACTACCTTAAAAATTGCAAAAGCCAAGTCAGATGACATGTGAATGGAAAAAACTTAACTGTTTTTTGAGAAGCAAGTTTTCTAATATGTCCATCAGCAATCCAAGTCCTTCATGGCCAAAGCTCTGTACCCAGCTGAAACAACAATACTATAGGAGTTATAGGAGTGTAAACCAGACTACGATCACAATCACATCAACAGCTGTGGGAAAAAAAATAGTAGGAAAACACACGAAATTCATCACTTTGTGCTGGAAGGACAGAAGGCAGCAATAGAAATACTGTAGGAGGGTATTTACAAAAAATGTGTTATTGCATATCTAATACATTATTCAAGATAAATAAATAAACTAAAGGAATCACAGTGCAACTCCACGTCAGTCAGACATTTGGATATTGATCTGTTTCAATTTCACCTGCTGGTTTGCAAATGTGACAAACTGCTCGAGAGGAGAGACAAGTAGCAAGACAATCTCCAGTGAGTAATGGTGGCTGGAGACCATTTCCTTCACCTCATCCTTTCTAGCTGATTTTATCTAAAAGCTCTCTGCAACTACTTGTAGCATGAGGCAGTATCTGCAACATTTTCTCAGTGCAACTCCCCCAAGATTGCATATCCAAAATCCTGTTGGCAGAAGGTTTAATGTGTCTCCAGCCTCAGACAAATGCAGGAGATACCAAGAGACAGGCCAGGACACTAGGTGGAGGGGTGAGGGGGGCCGGAGAAAGGCAACAACCCAGCAGCAGGACCGCTACCTGTTCAGACAGCCAGAGGCCTTCAGACTGACCTTTAGCAGGCCACTCACATGCACGTCTCTGCCCAAACTTTCAGAACCAGATCATATGAGGATTGTGTCCACAAGTGGGACCTTTATGAATTTGGGGCTTTTATGCGCTATTTGAATTTGCCAGAGGTCAAATCTTTCCAGCACCTCATGATGGCGACCTCACACAATTATTTATGCCTGCCTATATGTATCGGCAGGTGGGGCCAAATTAGGAGTTAAATTAGGAGGAAACTCAAAGAAGTTGGATCAAACTGTGATCTGATATTCTCCATTGAATCTGTATCCAATCCTCCATGGGTTATACTACATTTAATATCCAATGACTTACATTATGTGTAATTAAATTAACCAAAGCATTTTATTTATCTGACATCAGAGACGCCTTTATTTTTATTTACATTTAGAGGAACAGGAATGGGAGAGGCAGAAACATTTACTTGTGTATAAAATTCTGGAAAAAAGCAATGGGTGAGATTGTGAGTGACTGCTTTTCCCCTCCTGATTGAAACCGAATAACATCACTGAACATTAGCATTCAGTTTAAGTATGATTCTAATCAACAAGCTGTCTGGCTTCCAGCATCAAATCTTCAGCAATCCTCAAGGTGACAACAAAATAGGAACCGTTATCTGAATTTAATTAATTTTAAAATAATATGGCGTTTGTAGGAAGGTGTAAAGCATAGTAATGGTATATTTTGCATATAAACTCAAGAGACATTTTGCTTTTTTTAAATTGCTTCGCACGGTGATGTCCTGCAGGTGACAGACTGTTTTTCCATTCAACATTTTCACAAATAAAACTACTCTAGTGATGATTTAGGTGTGTTTGGTGAGTGTTTAATGAATACACGCCTGAGGGCGGTCCGGTGCCTCAAAAAGTGTCAAAAAAAACAACAAACAAGTTTGAATGTGCAACACGTATGAGGTGATAAATTCTTTGTGAAGCCAGTGTGGCACAGGAGAGTGTACACGGAGACAGTGTAAAAGCAGTGGCATGAAATGGAGCAACAGCGCCAGTTTTTCATCCAGTTATTCAAATTGCTTATTGTGTTGGTCTTCAAGGCCTCGTTTCTATAGTAAGCATTACAATAAAATCATACTGTCCATAATTCAGCTGATGTGAGGTGTGTAAAACCAGGTTAATTACTGCACCATATCAAATAACACATCTTTATAAAAGCTTTTTGTCTGCCTTCACAATCAAGACCCATCAATATGTGAATATGAATGCATGTCGAACAAACATGGAATAAACATGATTAATGAAACGCAACGAAAATGTAGAAAGCAACCCTGAAAGATGAGTGACAAAACTGAGCGACTGCAAAACTAGTGACTAGTGAATGGTCCAAAAGGAAAACAGCATAGCTTGTCAGAAGAGCTGAAGACAGACATCTCTCTAAAAGCAAGAAAAATTGTGAAACCTAATGAGTGCACAGTTATGAGTGCAAATGTCTTAAATCTATAAAAAAAAAAAGCTCCATATTGTGACTTGTATATAGGCAGTATTAATACAAGCTTACATAACATAGTAAGTTGGTTTAATTTCAAAGATCCTTGGCTTTGGAAGATCAAAGGTCAAAGTCTCTCTGGAATCCGGAAGATCCACTAAATTTAATCAGCTGTTCGTTCCTCAGAATTTCATTCAAAGCCACACATAACTTTTTGAGTTATTTTCTAACAGTCAGACAAACAGACAAATGCCAGCTGTCACAAAGCCTCATTGGCGGCGCTAAAAGCAACTGATAGCATCAGAGTAAAAGCATCACAACAACCTACTGATGAAAACATCAAAACAACCTCCCTGCCAAGCAAAACATGCTTTGGCAGGATGAGGGAAATTGAGTCAACCTTTGTCAATTTTTACGTCAAAAAACCACATCCGGAGCTGAAAGACAGACCTTTTTGCACATCCAGAAGGCACTCTGACACCCCCAATCTAAAATAAGATTTGATCTGGCAAAAATTTCGATCTTGAAAATCTTTGTAATGTATTTTGCCCTCTCAGCAATTAGTTTCTCATATCTGACACCCCTCCAACATACCAAAATAAAATCTTGATATATTTTACATACATCATGTTGAATATTATACATACATGGTTTTGATGGGAAAACCCTCATAAATTAACTTAAGGCTGAACTCATTTCTGAACCGAACCAAGTCGAAGTCTTTTGTATTTTATATTACATGTAATAACGAATCAGAACAAAAGTGATGACACAGAACTGAGTTATATGTAAGCAGTGTGTTATACGTATGGGTTATAAGCAGTGTGCACATATTCACACTTGACTGTGAAACTATCACATGTTCTCTGTAGCACCACTCTTAATTACCAGATGATGGTGTGTAGGTGATGTGATTTCAGACAATGTTCATTTTTATTAAATTGAATTGATAATTTCCATTAGAGTCTCCATAAAGATTTTATTTTTCCGAGAAATACATTAAGAGTCCAAGGTTTACTTCCAAAATATATTTTTGAATTTTATGCTGTGCTCTCAATAAATAAATAAATGTGGGGCCTTAGACCCGAAGGTCAGGTTTAATCTAATATCAAAAACCAATTTCCACCGTTTCGCCAGACCATTTATCAAATTCCTTTAATACAATTACATCTTGAGGCCCTGTTGGCCCTTTGGTCAGCACTATGGCCTCGTTACCAAAAGAGCCACTGAAAGCAAGCGCATCTGTTGGGGGGGGTAATGTAGTGTGTTCTGGGGTCAGAGGAAAGGTATTACAGGCTGGAGATGTATGAAGTGTTAAATTACTTTTTGTTGAATTTGTGTCAAAAGTTCAAAAAGGTAGTGCAAGCGCATTACTGCAGACTCCTAAATAATCATCTGGTGCATCCCCGCAAGGTGCAAGGACAGCAGATGTGAGCGAGCATTTTGAGCAGGTATATAAGATCAAGCACTATGGAGTGCAGTCACCATCTGCAAACATTTGTGATGCAAAAGGATCGTTCTTTGAATATGATGGGATGCCACCTTGGCATTAACATTGTCTGTGTAAATTCCTCCCTGCTGGACATTTCAGTGATTTTATTAGAGCGGAAGCATTTAGGAACAACACTGACTCAGCCACAAAGCAGAAGACCAGCTAAAATCACAGAGCGGGTTAAACGGGGTGCACTGGGAGTTTTATGGAAAGGTTTTCCACGGTCAAGCCTTACATCGTACATCACCGCGTCCCCCGAAAAGCGTTGGACAGAGTGGTGTAACGCACATCGTCACTGAACAGTTAAGTAGACAGATATCCAAATATATTTGTCTAGATAGTGTACAAACATGCAATTGCACAGATCTTCATCACAACAACGTGCATGTCAAAATTAAAAAGCAGTAAATATTGATGTCAAATCTACTTTAAGACAGGCCTCTGGAAGTCTCTGTAAAGTTATGTGCAAAATCCTGTATGAAATATTCAACATGTCTGTCAGTCCCTCCAGGACATTGCGATGTGGATACAACTATTTACTCAAATTCAGCCAATCCCTGAGAATGTTGCCCAGCCTTGCAATTTTGTCCAATCTCCACATCTTTTCTGCAGTTTCCACTCATCACCTACGTCACACCTGTCGCTCACTGGTGCGACGGTGACTTTTTGTAAACAGCGTGAAAGATGAAAATGCTAGAAGACGGTCGCATCTGCCAGCAGTTTTGGGCAATATTTTACATGCGCCTGTGTGCACGCGCCTTGCATGTGTAACTTTTGTTTTAAGAATGGATTTTTGCAAGTACTTTGTGTTTTGTGGGGTTTTTTTGTAGTTTGTGACATTAAAATGACATGAATGAACACTACAAAAATAAGTTATAATTGTCAAAATGTTGAGCCTCTTTATTTGCATTGCACCTGTAAAGTATTGACATTTTGTGAAATCATTTGCTCCGTAGAATCCCAAATTTCACTGCAATTTTTTTGAAACACCTGCTGCCACACTAGGCATTTTAAGTCACAAGAGTCACTATAATCCTAAAGGGGACTCCACTTTGCAATGTCCTTTAACAGAAGTAGAAATTGCAATCATGGACACGTGTGCACCATGACCACCTGCACTGTTTCCTGTGAAAGCAGTCTGTTTGGCATTTGGATTTCAGTTTTGGGAAATGCACTCTGTTACAGACCATCCGAGGACAGACAGATAGATTCATGAAAGGTGCCTTTCCTGTATTGTAGCAAAAGTACTTTCTGAGGTTATAAGACATGTTACAAGTCATGTTCAAGACCTCACCAGTATGTTCAGTTGGGTATGAGGTTCAAACATAGTGCTTTGGACTAAAATCAGACATTGGCTAATGGTTGTAAATATCACATAAAAGGTAAAGATGTTGTGTAACACTGGACTGTTTCAAACTGTTTCTATTGTCTGTATTGTACCTGACAGGGTTGCTGGTAAGTGAAACTCTCAATGAATCAAGACAGGCAAACAGGCGTTCATCCATCACCCCTGACTTCAGCTCTCCCAGGAACTCTTGGGGAGATATCTGATGACTGCTTCTCAGGCTACCCTGAGGAGAAAAGATAAAGAGAACCTTACATGCAACAGTATGAAAGAGGTAAAAATAAAACATAATGATCATCCTATTGTCCTGGGATGTTCTGTTATTTGATATGTGTGCCACCTTCCACTGGACTTTCCTATCAGTTTCCCCCCATGCATCACCCATCCACAGCCCCATATGACAAATCAATGTTCCTTGTGCTGAGATCAGATGATAGAGTGATGAATCACAGTCTCCACTGACACAAACATCGTTGTAGGCTCTACCAAGTACCATCTCTTGCATTGTCAAGAAAAAATAAAAGAGCAGGAGAAATTTTTCCCAAGTTTCAGCCACTTGTCGGCACAGCAGCCCATGAAGGACCTATTGTGTTTTTGTCCTTTCCTCCTGTCTGGTTTTCAAATGGCTCCACCATCCCAGCCAGACACAGTGAAAGCCATTGTCTCAGTTATTTATTTCAAAGGATTACTGAAGTTCGGGAAACTTGACTACTGGTTATAAAGGTCTATTAGTATTATCTGAAGTGATGCAGTAAATCAATGAGCAGCAGGGGGTATTCATGCTCTACTAAATGTAAAACTGATGATTTTCTGCACTCAGCTGGCACCTGCAGATCTTTGACAACCGTTCTTATATAAAATATAACAACACAAGTGTGATATTCCCAATGGTCAGTGTGGCTTTTGCCGCTGTAATGTAAACTTCTTGCATGACTCCAATTTGGTTAAAGTTGAATCCCAGTACTTGGGAGGTGAGATGAAAATACACAATAAAAGGAATTTGTTTGAGCTGTCGTGAAGTCATGTGTTCCGAGCGTAAAGCGTTGGATTGCATATACTGTATAGATGCATGTTAGAGCCTGGGAAAAAAGAACATATTAGACTCGAAGTTTGCGGCTTATTGTATCTTGCTTTGATGTTTTTTGAAACCTTCTGTTCATTTTGAATTCACCAAACAACACACTTTATGAACCCTGCACTTCAACTAATCAGATTATGTGTCGCTTTCTAACTCTGCTATAAGGATACTCAGTGGATTATGGCCTTCCCTAAAAGCATTCTGTGGTTAAAGATAAGAAATTAATAAAAATGTCCCTTTATGACCTGGGAGAGAAACTGTAAACCTCAGAAGTGCATTGCTCTGACACAGGATCATCATATATTGCTGCTTTGAAAGCCGACAGCATGTTGCTAAGACACTGGAGGACCATTAAACATTGACTGAGAACTGTTGCATATAAAATCTCAATGTAACTAAGTTCAAAACAGCATCTAATCATTTTGTGACAGGGTAGGATCCAGGAAGAGGCACAACACACCTTCACATGTGTGCAAAGTCGTCACTTTTTTTCATAGTCAGTTAACATCAGCACCAATAAAAATATTGGACGTTACAAGAGTGACTTTTAAAAGGTCAAATTAGAGCCTTTGCAAATGCTGAATAGATCCACTTGAGATTGCATTGGCTTATAATCAAATTTATCAAGCTACTGATGCTAAACAGCCAAATTTAAATTCAATCATAGACATGTTACTTAAGAAATTAAGTCAAGCTAATGATTTCTTTAAAAAAATGTGACATTTCAAGCCATTCATGAGCTGAAGTACCGTGATAAAAAAGTAGCACAAAAATTAATCTACCGGGACTGTATTTTATTTTTTAATCAGTTTAAATGAATCACAGTAGCAAAGTTCTTTTTTTCCTGACTGAGTTATTTAAGAATATTCAAATGAAAATGAAGTGGATCAATATGATCAATCCTCAGCCAGTTTCAGCCTTTTCTGTTTCGTTGCTACGATGGTCAACATGTAGTGGTCAACAAGGTGGTAATGGTCAACAATGGTCAGCAAGCTTTTCCCACCAGGATCAATGAGTGAGCCCCTCTGGTGGGTTCAGTAATTATGTTTGTGGAAATTATTTGCAGCTACTGTATCTGGCAGCTTATGCAATGCCGTAGTGTACGTTCATACATGTCAGTATTTGCCAACTGATTCAATCAGTTTATCTCTGGACATGACAAGAGAATGCAGAGGAGGAAATTCATATGGAATATGGGGAATAATCACAGCCATCTTCACCAACAGTTCATTCTGAGTAGGTGCATATCAGACCACAGGTTATGGGTGCCAACGTATTTGGACTGGATGCAGAGGAATAACTTGGCCATGTTAAAAATATATTAATATGGAAACATGTGAGACAATAAAAGTGAAAACTTTCCTGAGATGAAAAACTTACAGCTTTAGAGGCAGCGAAAATATACTGGGTAACCATTTCTCTCTTTGTGCTGAGGTCCTTGTCTCTCAAAGGGGTCTTTTTTTCTTCATTCAAGTTCATGTCCTCCTAAAAAACAGAAAGAAGATGAATTCTGCCTGAATTTTAAACAAGTGCTTCCTATTTTTTTCCCTAGACATTTACGATGCGTAGATATCGCACAACAGATCCATTTTCATGTCACTATCTATTTCACTTTAATTCTGACAGCCATTTTAGTGCAGAACAGATGTTATTTATTAACCAAAGGGGGATATTTAACTCTATATAGTATATAACATATACATGATAAATACCATCATCTTTTCAAAAAGGGCCAGTATCTCCTTTTCTGAGGTGATCTTTGAAGAAAGCTCCTCAAATGGATTCGTGGTGGATGATGAATTGATGGACCAATCACTGGCACTATGTTTAAAGTGAGATACGGGGGCACGCTCCTTCTTACTACCAGGAATGCGAATACTGGCAAATCGGTCCAGCTGCAGAGAGAACAGAAAAAGGCACACGAGAGGGTGAGTAACCAACAAAGATATACGCTGACTGATCGGCGAGGGCTCATAAGCATCTAAAATGCAGAGGCGTGTACTGATGTTAAAACGCACGAACTCGTAGTGTTAAAGGTGTGAACAAAGTACAGACATAGAAGACCAAAATAATATTAAAGAAAACGCAGTGCATCAGGATGTCTATTGTCTAATAAAGAGAGAAGAGCAGACTTGTGATGAAAGCTAAATCCAAGGTCAGTCAAGGTTAGATAAAGAATGCACTGTTGAAGCATTTCTGACTACAATCGTCTGGGTTTAGTCCATTTAGTTGTAGAAAACAAAGAAAAGGAGAGTGATTATATTTTGGAAGTCTTACCACGTCATCAGTGATGTTTTTAAAAGGTAAATGCTACAGATGGGGGACAGAAAAATTCAAGGTGGATCAAACAGTAGATGAAACAAAACGATGAACTAGAAGCATGTGTTGCTTCCCTGCATTTGGTGTAAATGCTACACAATTGTGACAGCTAGACGTGATGGGATTGTCATTCTCAACAGTGTTGTCATTATTCATAAAAGAAAACTCAACAAGAAAAATAGGCTCCTATGTTTCTTGGCTACACTATCCTTCAGGAGCATAGACAGCAGACCAAAAATCCAAGCAGAAACCACAGTCACATTGCTTATTAACTGCTTCTTGCCATGGTTACATGTCTTTTTTTGAGTCTACCTAATGCACCAGTTGTGTCTACGTGCACACTTTTTAATATGTAAAAAAGAAAAACAGAAGACAAGCAGGCAAATGGTAGATAAATCTGAAACCAAATTGGGCAACTGGTTTAGCATAAGGGTAGGGTTGTTTTTTTCTTTAATGGATTCAACAGGATGCCATCCTAACTGTAATTTGTAATTGTCACTGAATTCATTTTATTTTCTGCTATCACTCGTCACTTAATTAGAATGGGATAACATCTTTTTTCAATTAACTGAGACAGGTAGCTCATCACTCGCAGAGAACACACTGGTATATACAAGCTGGCAGGGACATGGCTCAATGGATAAAGTAAAAGTGCCTTATTGAGAAATTAAGGACACATAAAAAATGAGTACTTTAATCCAATATTAAAACCTTTTTAAGCAAACAATTCAATTAATTTGGATGTAACACCAGACATTCTGTTGTTGCCGGAGCTTAGAAGACCCAAAAATTAAAAATGCATTTCACTGTCTTTTATTTCTTTAATGATATAATAGTTTGTGTGCGCAGTCCTCACATATAAAGCATCATTTAACCTAAACAGCCCTCTCCACCACATTGTTGTGGTGCTGCAGTGCCACCTACAGACATAAGGACAGAAGTATACAATACTGTATAGTGTATACTAATAGGGTAACACTTTTCTTCAGGAGTTTTTAATAATACTTTCTAATGGTTTTCAGCATGTTATACAAGTTCTTGGCAGATCTGAAAGAGGCACATTAAAGGTGTGAGGAAACACTGTGCCTTCACAGTTTGGTGCACATCTTTAAGTGGAAATGTGTTACTTGGTATTCGTTGATT
The DNA here is from genome assembly GCF_003711565.1 of Takifugu flavidus. Classification (NCBI taxonomy): domain Eukaryota; kingdom Metazoa; phylum Chordata; class Actinopteri; order Tetraodontiformes; family Tetraodontidae; genus Takifugu; species Takifugu flavidus. The sequence goes on along the minus strand of NC_079521.1, from coordinate 14,452,847 downwards.
CTGTTCAAATTAACAAGAGAAGCTGTGGGATAACAGTGCTGTTAAGAAAAGGGGATAAAGGCAACACCTGGAAACCCTGGAAAACGATATATACACTATACCATTTTAGGCATAAAGACCATGGCTGAAGTTCATTACTTTGAAGAATCTTTCACTGTACTACTGCTGATGTAGCCAAAACGAGGTCAGCCGCAGGTTGGGCACAGGATTCCGCATAAAGCAGGTCCATTAATTTGTGGCTACTGGTTACTAAACACCTGACTGTTTGAAATTGAGATCACTAATTAAAACGAAGACTCCATAGGCAGTATGTAGTGCATGGAGATGTGACCAACTTTAAACTCTTTCTCCACAAAGGGAACCTGAAGGTAAGACTACAGCAGACACAATGGTGGTAGGTCTGTAGCACAGTAGTAGGAAGCACATGGATTAGTCTAAACCCTCTGCTAATTTTAACTTTTCCTTCCATCATAACGTCAACAAACAGCCAAGGTCACCACTGTGCACAAAAACACTGTATTTCAACGCAGACGAGCATCTAACACCACATTTACCATGCTTGTACATTTTCTTTTATATATATATATTGTTTTCTTGTAAGGAGTGACGTCATTTGAGAACACGGCAACATCGCCTTTCACGGTCAGTTTTAACACAGAAAAATGCACAAATCTTCCAAATGCATTCATCTGCAATGACTTCTATTCGTGTCAATGTGGACAAAAGAATCTCACCGAATTAACTACGTTGCATAGAGAGGGTGAGATTGAACATTTCTGCCAGACTTACAAACTTTGGTTTACGTTCCCCGTCTTCGTAATACGATGAGCTCTGGTTTGAAGACTTCTTCTTATGGGCTTTGTTATCTCGCCCGGCGATGGAATCAAAACGCTGACCGTAGCCATCCATGTTGTTGACCCGCTGTTTTCTGCACAAGCTGACACAGACGGGTGTTGACGCTCGATGTTACGACGGAATTTATGACAAACTGAACGACAGTCGTGGACTCGTCTATGTTCGCATCATCATTTGCCCTCGAAATGGCATGATAAATAAAGCTGGCGAACGCCGACAGGTGTAAATTAGCTGTCAATTTCACCTTGCGCGATTTATATGATTAGCAAGGAAGCTATACTACCATTCACTGGTGGATTTACTTAGCTCTAATCCAATTTGTCGACTGTCGCGTAGTTTCCGCTGACAGAATCAATAAAGTTGTAACGGAGCAGTTCACGTCCCCGATGTGTTTATTCCAGGAGCGAATAGAAAACAATGTAAATAATACACGTAGAAGGTTATACGTTACTTGGAAGTGTTTCTTTAAGATTTGACAGACCCGCGCAATGGGCTTGACAGTTCCGCGTGTTTAATTGAGCCAATAGGATGCGAGCTACAGCGGAAGCTCCACTACTATTGGCTGAACGCCCTCTGTTTACGATTGCAAAGGCTCCCTATTGGCTGAGGAGGCTGTCAGTTTATTTTAAGGCCATTCCACCCGCCTCTAACGTTAACTTTGGAGCACGCCAAGTGAGCATTGCGCAATACCAAATGTTATTTGAGGAAATGTTCAACACAAACAAAAAAATAACGCAATCTAATCGTCTAATTAAAACATTGTAAGATTTTGCAGTGAATAAGATATAGCTTTAGAGGTGAGTGTCTTATGAAAAGGATTTAACATTTTAAAGGAAAATAATTCAAGGACAAGTTATAGGAAAATAACGTTCAATAGCAATTACAGGAATGCAAGACCAGGCTGAGACTTAGAGTGTGTTTTATTTTCAGAATTTTAATCAATAAATGAATCATGGGGGACTTAAATCGCAGTTTTGTAATCATAACAATAAAAGTCAACGACCATCAATGTTCTGTCCTGAATATTTTAAGAGGATACATACTACCACCTGGTGGTTAGGGTTAGAAAAAGCATCGCTGTTTCGATTTGAACTAGTGTTTATTTCACTATAAACCACTGTCTCTTTAACTACAATTTCATAGCAACGTCACTGTTATGTAAAGATGACGATTATGTAAAATCATTATCCTTCAGTTAAAAAGAATTGTCAGATTTTTTTTTTCATTTTATATTGCTTCTATAATTTACGTTTTGTACAGGAGAAGGATGTTTTGAGTATGTTTTTTTAGATATATTTAATTTCCTATCGGTCAATCGTCTGTTTGAAACTCCAGTTTAAATTCAATTTTAAAACCGCCATACTGAATTCCCATGACAGATTTAATTTTGAAAGCTCTTTTGAACATCGTAGGACGCCGTACACCGGATGTTACGTACGCTCAGCACTTTCGTTAGCTAGTTTATCATTGTGGCGAAGAGAATGTAATGCTTTACGGATTAAGATTAAAATTATTTGACTGCGCTCACGTTCTGTCACGGTACTTGAAGATTTGGTCCGAAAATGGCCGATTTGGCATCTTCTCTGGAAAAAGAGGGCTGGTAGGTAACATTGTAGCAGACGATAGTGAGCTACCAGCTAACTAGCTCACCGTTGTGCCAGTTTGGTGTTCACTCACAACACGTACCAATATCATTATTGTTATTATTCTTAGTCTTATGACTGAATCACATTTAACCTTGTTATCGATTTTCTAATTTCGGAATGGCGACTCAGACCTTGTCTGCTAGTGTGCGTTACAGTGTTGACGTTAATGGTTTGTACAGGTTGTGTAAAGACAGGTGATATGCAATAATATGGCGCCTTACTCTGTAAAGAAAATAAACGAACCACGTTTTATAGAAATCCTCTATCAAGCTTCACTAAAGCACATAGAACTCACTGGGCTGTCATTTTAATCTCCTGAATAGCCCATATTGATTTGTATTATCGAAGTATATTCTCAAAAACGGCTATATTTAACTTTTAGGATTGTATATATGTATATGAGAGATTGTTAGAGCACTATAACGAGCGTGTTGTCCTTAGAAATTGTGATATTGCTGAAAAAACCTCACCGAACATCATGGTGAACTTCCTTGAATGTCATCTTGCAGGTACCTCACTGAAGAAGGTATAGCAGAACTGAAAGGATCCAATGAGAAAATAACAACAAATGAAATCATTCGTATTGTTCTTGATGTAAGTTCACATTTGTTTTGAATGTCTGGATTTGTACAGCACTTTAGTGACGAGTCTTTCAGTCAATGATTGAAATTCAATGCGAAGTATATAGATAATGTGTTAAGGTTCTTAGACAGATTAGGGGTGATTGCTTCAGTCTTCAATTAGTAGCAAGTAATAAATTACAAATTAATGCTAGACTATTCTGTTGGTATTACACAAATGTTTTCATGTTAGAGTAGAAAGGCATTGGTCCTGTTTTTGCAGATTTGTAATTCAAGATGAATCTACCGTACAATGGATGTAGAATGAATGAATGTCTACAATGATTTTGCCATTTTCTTTTGTAGAGTGATCTTAGACCTATTGGAAGAAAATTCCTACCATCGGATATCAACAGTGGGAAGACTGAGGAGGTAAGCCTTGATAACAAAGCACGTGGTTAAAAACGCTTTGGTAGTTAATCAAGTCTGTGTGGTCAAATGCAGTTCTCAGAGTCGCCACTAGGTGGCACTGATACACCAACAAATAACGCTCCCAGAGAAGACACTGTGCTCTGTGAAGTTAGACCATTAAAAAAAGTTTGATTTTAAATACCTACCTGTCTTGCGTACTGCTTTACAGCCTACAGCCCTACAGATTTATAAATTAAGTTATATAAATTTAACTCTTTTGCACTTCGCTAGTTGGAAGGTCCATGTGTACTACAGCTGCAAAAGGTGAGAAACATCTCGGCTTCTAAAGACCACGAGGAGTCCCAGGGTGCACCACGAATGCTCCGGCTGCAAATGACAGATGGGCATACCACCTGCGTTGGATTAGAGTACAAACCCCTGTCTAAGATCAGGTAGAAATAAGGCTGCTTATGCTTTCACTGTATGGATGTGTCCATATTTTATTATGTATTCATGGAATGCCTGTTTAAAAAACTCAACATGACGACACTCTACAATGGGATGTTAGCAGTCTCACCTTACAAAATGCTTCAGGGTTTGTTTTTTTGTTGTTTTATTTACAGTTTCTACATCCAGGCAGCTCTCTAAAAATTACCAGGCTTAATTACATTTCTATCCCAGCAACAGTGGCCCTGGTGACTGCTGCCATGGCGACTAGTCTGTACAGGTGGAGTGGCTAGAATGTGGGCTTTTACTTCCTGATGGGCAGAGAACAGAACAAACCCCTCTTTATGAGGAAGACGAATGCACAGCGGCAACATGGTGTGGATCACAGCCGTGTCTACAAGTGTGCACAGACATGATAGCAGAGAACTCTCACCGTATATTTATTTTTTACAATTTGGTGATTGAAAGAAAAGAGGCCAGACTTCCATTTGTGCTTCAACCACTATTTGGGCAGCAGCGTCTGTCCCAGAGTTTTGGAGCAAAATCTCTCACTGTTGCTTTGGTGTTCGGCATCAGTAGCTGGAAATCCCTCTAAGCTTTCTTAATGAGAGGGCCAGAGGCCTTATCAAGCCTGATGAGATAGAGGGGCTTTCAGTTTATAGTGAGGGTGGGTGAGCAGCTGGGATTGTTAATAGTCCCGCTCAGTCTCATCACCCCTGCCATGCATGGCTCTGCGTCATTTAGAAAGTGATGTTGGAAAAGTGGAGCTGCCTCAAATGCTGCCATGTGTTACGCAGTGTATTCAGATTTCATAAGATATGTTATCCATACAGTTGTCTTTCTCTTGCATGTGCATTTCAGCCTTAACACCCCACCAGGAACCAAAATAAAGCTGCTTGGTACAGTCCAGGTTAAAAATGGCTTTGTGTTGCTCGATGACTCAAACATCTCCGTCCTTGGAGGAGAAGTTGAACACATGGTGGAGAAATGGGAACTTCAAAGGGTGAGGGATTAGTTTATAATGCACCTGTAGCTGCCTTTACTGAATAAAAGCATCAACATAATTGCTTATTTAAAATCTACATTTAATCAACATTTTTGATATGATCATTTCTCATGAAACTTCCAGAGTCTGGCCAAACACAGCAGGAGTAACATTGGAGCTGAGGGTGGGCCACCTCCCTTTTTGCCATTTGGTCAGGTGAGAACAGTAATCCTTTGTGTGCTTGTCAATAGAAGCCCCAAACACCAGACACAACAAAAGGGTAAAGTCATATACCACAAAATCTGTCTCTGCCGACTGGAATAACTTTCCTCTGGGGCTCTTTACTGTGCTCCCCCACTGTTCTCTCTGGGACATAAAAGGCCTAAAGGTGAAAAATGTTTCCCTCCAGAAACTGCATTTGTCAATTTGATTGACCAGGCTTTCAAAAAAAATCAATATAAAAATGTGTAGTTTAAAAAAAAAAAAAAAAAAATCCTCTGGAACCTTCCAAAGCAACTCACCGTAGCCTCTAATAGACGGGAGCAGAGGTGTCTTTTCACATCTGTCCTTCTCAATAGATGCGTTTTTCAATTATTTCCTTTCTGTTTGATGTTTGCTCTCACATCACTGACTGAATTCAGCAGTTCGCGGTCATACCGATTTGAGTCCCGCTCCATGACCCTGTGAACAGACGCTCCGAGGTCTCCCAGCCGTAGCCTCTGGACACGCTGTAGCCTATCGGTTAGCTCGACCTGCCGAGCAAGGTCAGAGAAGACAGACACCCGCTCCGAGGGGAAACACTTCTTCTGATTGATGCAGTTACCTACATGGCGTACAGCTGCTCTGCCTGTGATTATTCTAATCTCTCAAAATGACAGATGGCATCGAGCTTTTCCATCATTGTCAAATTCAGTCACTACAGGATGGGTGTTATTGATGCACACTCTGCTGCTACCCCCCCAAAGCATGAATTTACTCCGTTTACCATCATTATTCCAACAAATGTTTTAAGCCGAGGACAGGGATTTGTTTTTTGGTTCTGCCTAAAAACGGACCTAGAGCTGCACAGGTGGTGTTTTTGAGACATTTCCTTAAGAACATTTTTTAAAAAATCCCACTTTACTGTTTCCCCTTTCCATCATCCCACTGAAGAACAATGGGCTCCCGTCAGATCACAAAATCCATTTAATTAGTATTCCCGCTCTCTCTGGTAATCGAGACCTTTTTGCCGAGCGTTCCCGTCTGATGTGTGGAGGCACGGTTGCGTGCGCTAATTATTAAACAGCCTAATGTTACTGCATGTAATTAAATGAAAGGAATTCTGACATTGCTATGGAAATGGAAGTCTGCTGTGGCCTGAGTGGTGCTCTTAGATGTTTCCGGAGATTTATTAAACGGGTTTTTCCCTAATAGGGTCAATCGGAACGGATTTTGTTGATGACTTATCAGCGCTTCTGCTTGTCCACTTTAAGCTCTATGCGTAGCCTTTTACTTGTGATTTAATTTAAAGCGATGATGTCATTGTGGACGCTGATGTCTGGTGGATGTATACATGACCAAGGGGGATGGCTGAAAATATGTATATATATTCCCCCTCTCAATTTAGAAGTGCGGGAGGAATGATGAAGTAGACAGCAGATCCCTGGACCAGAGAAAGACTCTTCAATCTCAGGTCGTAGCCAAAAGTTCCGAGGAGAATAAGGAGTTTGAGAAGCAGCGCACAGCAGCCATTGCCGAGGTGGCCAAGACAAAAGAGGTAAAGGTCATTAGTTGCCATCTTGCTTTTGCTGTGACAAGACAAATAGTTGTTGAGTGTCTCATCATGAGAAACGTCGTCATCTTTATCCAACACCTCTTTATCCGTGAACACGTTAGGGTCCTCGTACATTTGGTGGCGGAGGAAACGCAGGTGGGAACTTGTCTGGCGCCTCTTCATCTTCCAGGAACCGTGACTCATATCAGCAAAGGAGGCGAGAAGACAGAACGGAGAGAACCGAACGGACTGAAAGCAGACAAGATGGAAACTATCGCGAACTGGTGAGAAGATCAATTTTGGCTTTTGTCCTATTTAAATGAAAATATATATCATTATATACGTGGGTCATAAGAGTCACTATTTTGTAAATGAGTACTAAAGTTTAAATTTGCTTTAATCTATATTGTGTCTGGGGGGGCGGTTTTTCATGAAGGTGGATGAACGTGCTCTGAGAGACATCATGGAGATGGGCTTCAACAGGGAGGCAGCCCGCCAGGCTCTGATGGATAATAACAACAATCTTGAAGTGGCATTAAACAGCCTGCTGACATCGTCCTGTGGTAGCAGACCTGGCCCAGTGGTAGCTGAATTGAACAAGCCTCAGTCCAGAGGTTCATAAACACACACGCCCACACACATCGCTGCTTTCACCAAGAAAAACAGGTCTCTTAAATGCTTTGTGTTTGTAAAACTGGGGGAGGGATCTGAACGCCCTATACATGCATCGAAAATCACCCAGAGCCTATTTAAATGTCTGCAGTGTTTTTATTTGTTTTAGTGCAGTTACGACAAATTGCATTCGCACTTTCCCGCCCGCTGTTTTTCTCGGCACACCTTGAAGCTTCAGATCGATGAGGGTCTTTACCAGCAGTTATTGTTTTGAATTTGTATTAGTGCCTGCAGCAACTTGAAATGTCTTCTATCACGCCGAACTACCTTCAGCGCCTTTGTAAAAGTGTTTTTTAGTCAACGTGACTCATTGCATCTGTGAGCAGAGACCGCTAGTTTTGCTCAGTATGCGGATGATGCTGAATCAGCTATGGTCAATAACTTCTTTGGGTTTCTTTGTGGTCGTTAAGTGGACAAGAGTGCTTATACAAGAAAAGAAAACCTTGAAAAATGTTGCACTGGCAAAGATATCCAGACCTTTTTTTAGTTCTACTGTTGTCCAAAACGGGCCTCCATACCTGCCTATTTAACAGTATCGGATCAGATCTGACTGGGGAGGAAACACGGCCAATACTCTCTCTAAACAGACAGTTGCACACGCAGGATGGCATCAAGCAGAGGTTTGTCAAGCGACGCTAGATCAAAAACTTACTTTAAAAAAACAAAACACCTTAACGCATAGAAACCAGTTTGAACATTTAACGTTAGATTTGATCCCACTTCCTGGGTTTTTGAATTAAAATGTATCGAGGAACAGCTTGGATGAGGGCTTATTTTAATGTAATTCATCTTTGAAACATGGCTATCTTGGTATAACTTTAATTTAGGCCTACTTAAAGTAAGCACTTGTGCAATTGTGTATCGGCAGATTGTATCAGATCAGCATCAGAAGGACGGTGTTTTATTTAGTATCGGATCGGGAGCAAAAAACTAGATTAGGACAACGCGATTTAGCAGCCATTAGAGCTTTAGACACCAGGATTTGGGGATGTCCTACCATTATTCGTCAACCTGACAAAGCTTTGTCAGGTCGTAAGGGGACCATCGGTGGACAGACGTTGGACTGGGTTCAAGGCAGGGTTCTGGACGGGCTACTACATAGAGTTGGACATCCACAGAGTTGCTTTGGCCGTGAGCTTAAGGGTCAATGTCCTGTCTGTACAAAAAGGTAATATTCGCTTATAATTATATAATATGTGCGGGTTTTTCCAGCCAGAGGAAAGGGGAGGGGCAGGACCAGAAATGAAGATGAGGAGAATGGTGCAGGAGGAAGACCCTCTGGACCGAGCACTCTGTTTGACTTTTTAGAGTCTAAGATGGGAGTATTATCAATTCAGGGTGGGTGAACTCTTTTGATTTTATTCTAAATTGCCTCGGCGTGTCTCTCAGGACCATAACTTATGCACTTTTTCTAATGATCTTTTTTATGATTGGCATTTTCAGACCCCAAGAGTCAAGGACCTCAAAGGCCTCATGACAGTAAAGCTAATTTCTCCAACTCTGACCATTACCCCAAAGATACGCCTCAGCCCAGGTCTGCACATGGTGATCACAGGCAACAGAGGAACGACAGACCCCCTCGCTTCTATAGGGATGCGGATTTTCCCAAACCTGGCCAAGAGCCCCTCTTTAACTGCACAGCGTCCACAGTTTCGGCTCAGGGTCAGCATGGGAAAGGTCAGGAGCGATGGTCCCGAGGAACCTCAGACAGACATCAGAATGACAGAAGAGAGGTTTTAGATGGACAGAGTTTCCCCTCATCCGCCACCACATTTACACGTTCCAAAGACCCTCAGCAGCAAACAGAATTTAGCGGACCGCATCATCAACGGCCCCGAAACGGAGATGGCGGGACTGTGACTGGACCAGCTCACAGGAAGGGGGTGAAAGATGGTGCCCCTGCTTCTAAAATGACCAATTGCACAGGCACAGAGCCTGATGGGAAAGGAGGCAATAAACGTCCAGACAGGACCGAAGAGCGGAACAGCAGCAGGAGGAAATACGACCGTCAAAATTCAGACAACCCCGATCGACACAGAGATGGCGGCGCACCGAATGCTAGCTTTCGGGGAGGGGGCGCGTTCCAGGAGGCTGGGTTTCCACAAGATAATCGAATCCCACCGACAGTCCATGCTCATTTACAAAATGGTGATATGGAACACAAGAGAACCGGGCCAATCAAACCACCGTGTGCCCCAATCAGAGAGCCAGCCCCCAGGAAAAACCCTTCAAATAACCCAGGTTCCAAAAGAAGGCCAGGACCAGGAAAAGGTCCCAGAGGGCCAGACAGGGGCCATTATGGAGAACACTCTTGGAAACCCGGAGACCAGTGTCTGGCATTGTACTGGGAGGACAGCAAGGTATGTCGGTGTTCAACAGCTGACTGTTGATGCTTTAATTTCACCAACACACCACTGTGTTGGAGTATTGTTACACTACTACGATAATCATTTCTTCCTTATCTTGCGTTCTTGCAAAATTGGCTGTTCTTTAACTGAAAATAGATCGAGCATTTATGTGCCATTTATGTGTTTGTAGTCGTTTGGTTGTGTTAAAGTTACCTGTGTGTGTCTCTAAAGTTCTACCACGCCAGAATAGATGCCCTGCATCCGTCAGGCTCCACCGCTGTGGTTGTGTTTAGCGATTATGGAAACTGTGAAGAAGTCCTGCTACACAACATTAAACCTGTTACTGCTGACATGTTGGTAAGAAAGAAAATGCACTTGATATCATGACTTTCTTCTCATGTTGGGAAAAGTAAACAGCCTATCTGGTTGGCATGTTGCGTATAATGGCAGGAGGAAGAGGACGGGTATTACGACAGTCCACTGGAATTCCGCCGCGGAGGAGACGGACAGCCCCGGCGCACCCGGCCGACGCAGCAGTATTACCAGCCGCCGAGGGCCCGTGACTGATGCGTCCGCAGGTGAATGGGACTTTGTTTTTGTTTTGTTTTTTTTAAATCCATCATTGTTTTCCTGGTGTTTTATTTTACAGGCTTTTAATTGTTTCTTTTTTCCCTCTCTCTCCATCCGCCAGTGCGTTTGTCCCTCTTCCCCCGGGGACGGACGTCCCGACTTTCTGCAACAATCCAGAGTGCTTCCTGAATTTTTATGTGTCCACGTTAGACTACAGAGAACTTTTCAAAGGGCTTGGACATCATGTAAAACTCCAAACACGTGCAGCTGTCAATTTTGTTAAGAACATATCTGCTGTATATGCTGTGAAGATTTATTAAATTGACTGAAAATAAACAGCCATGGTGCGATGTTGTGAGTCTGATGGCATCTTATAAGACCTGCCGTGTGTTTATTTTTGGACTTTCGCGTCTCCATTGTCCATTGTTAAGCGAAGACATTACAGCGAGCTCCTCAGGCTGTTTTGTCACGTTCGGTGAAACGGGTCCAAACAGAAAGACGATCCCTCCTTCCTGTAACAGAGACGGCTACACTGCAAAGAGATCAATTTGCACATTACAAAAGGGACACACAGATGCAAAACTGGCTTTTGATGAACCTGTGCCAAGCAAAAGCAGGTTTTTGCGCACCAAGAAATGTCTTCCTCGTCTCCAGTTTCAGCCCTACCAGCAACTGAGAGACAAAAGTCAGCAGACCAGGGTCCAAGCAGAGAGGTCATAGCTCGGTTCTGTGCCATTGATTGGAAGGATTTGCTCCATTTTCCAGCCGAGACGCCAAGAGACTGCAGATAAATAATTAACAGCTGGTAATATGGAAACCTCTCTGCTCTGTAGGAACTGAAAGTGCAGCTCTGGTCAGTGTTCTCGGGACCTGACCGTGACGAACCGCGCGGGCAGATTATCCAAAAGGGATTGGGTTCCAATCAGATTTTGGAAAACACGCAATACTCCTCGTTGTGTATGCAAACATTGGCGGTGTGGATTAAGGGAGCAGAGTTTGCGGCTTCTGATCTGGCAAATGTAAAATTGTTGGAGAAAATCCAACATGGGCCTGAGCAAACCAATATTAAAGGTGATGTTGCTGACCTTTTATTTCTTCAGTGGAAACTGAAAGACAAAATGCACATGTGAGCATTTATGTAACACCACGCTTGACTTGATATCCAACGGCGAGTCTAAATCCTCCCAGAAGCGTGCGTGTTTTGGTGTGACGCTATTCCAATTTAGCAATAATGTCTGTGCAGATGGGGCTGATGATGGGATTTTTACATGATGGCATCGCAATTACTGTGAGGGCAACTCCTTTTTTTTATTTAAATGAACAGTCTTGGCGTGGTGTATTAGTAGTAGTAGTAGTACGGCTGTTGGTGTCAGTGGATTATTTGAGAAAGGGAAGATTGGTTAGTGGTTCTAGCAAAACTCTTCATCAGATCACGCCGGCTTTGTTTTTCGGCCCCATTTACCCCGTCCACCTCTGAAATACTGGAGAAATATGAGCTTTCAACAGAAGGTTGAATGTCAAACACCTGACCAATATATTCACTGTGTGACAGGCAGAACGGTTTCCCCTCTTGTCAGTTTAACTGGATGTCTTGAGGTTGTTGAGGTCTCGACACACCCATCGCAGCAAGAGAGGACCCCCTGCACCAACGTTTCCAGGTCCGAAGACTTTCCACCATGCTTTTATCCCCCTGAGTTGGGATTCTTTCCCACATTGGCATCCTTTTTTGTGCGGGGCCTTCGCCTCCCACCTGCCTCTCCTCGTATTGCCATTCACAGCTGCTGGCATTGTCCCTCTTGCCTACCTGACCCCTCACCCTCCTGCTGCCATTGTACCAGTGACATCTGAACCCCACTGATCCCGTGGAGTGGACCCTTTTATTACATCATGCCTGCACTGGCCTCAACAACGCGCGCTTTCTCTCCTTGGCGACGTGGAGGTGAAAGAGAGATCCGAAGGGAGGTCACATCCATTTCCTTACTCACACGTGAAGGTGATACAGACAGAGAGCTTCGTGTCCTTTACTACGAATGGCTCTGGCAAATCATAAAATAACCCAAGACAGCTAAATTACAGTTAAATGAATGCACGGAATGGAATAAGATAGTCCAATAAAACAACAACAGCCAGTACGGCTGCTCTAATTTAAAAAGAATTACGAGTCGTGGAGAATAAGTTTCAGTTGTCTGTTTAGCATGCTGGTGCAGGGAGAGACAGCGCCGGGCCTTCAGCGGATCTAAAGAATTGCAGAATGGATGGTTCAGCATCAGTTCTCCATCACTGACTGTTGACGTGATGGTTTATGGCATCCTGGTGTTCTTAGGCTTAGGCTGATTACATGAGAATCAAAGAATTTGTCACCCCACCATCTGGCACGCGCGACGCCCACATGCAAACATGCAAAACAAAAGCCGGCGCCTGTATGTTTTGTCAGGATCTGTAGGCAAATTCCAGTTTGTATTGCAAAGCTCAGCGCTCTGGTGAACTTATAACAGCTGCAGCGTCACAGAGGCGAGCCGACACAATATTACTGCTCACAACGGAGCGCCGTGCTTGGCCCGGACTCGGCCGGAGGATGACGTGGACGACGAGCACGCACCGAAGAGCATTTGGACAAGTTTCAAACACTTGTTATTACTTGAACTGCAGCTGAGAGAGTCGACACTTAATGAGCACGATCGGCGCTGCTTGTCAGCAGTAATGGTTGTTTTCGGTGTGCGGCGGACCAGAACCTGAGATGGGTCATTCCTCAAACGTCCTGCCAGCGTTTTGTTGCCAAGCACCTCTCGTGTTCCCCATAACACATGACAAAGTAATGGTCAAATGGGGCCAGTTAGCTTTGACCTGAGACGGCGCAGGCGAGCGCTGAGTGATGAATCTACAGCTGGGTATTGATCTTTACCATCAACACCGCGGCTCTATTCAGCCGAGCAAACAAGACTAAAAGCACCTTTCCGTCCCTGATATAGAGCCCAGTTGCCGCTATTAGAGACAGGTTCTTCGAAGAGCTCCTGCACTTGAGACTCTACAGCAAAACCCCCAAATTAAAGCAATAATATCTAATCAACAAGATGAAATAGACTGTTTCTGCAACACACATAAGTAATCTTTAAAGACTGTATTATGGCCCAGGCATGGGATCATTTACTGGTCAAAGGTGCTGAAGTCCAACTGGTTTGTCACCACATCTGTGGACGTCGTTCATCTCATTGTAATGAAGAAAGAGTTTTGGGGGGTTTATCTTGTTTTATTGAGGTGTTTATTGAGGCCTCTTATTTAATATTCTAACGGAAGGCTTTAAATGGTAAATGTCTTGTGGTTGCAGATGAATTAAGCAGCAACATCTCAACAAGACAATTAAAAGAAGCACGGCTCTGACCTTGGGCTTCATATTCACTGTCCCTCTTAAGAGGCAGACAGATGTTCTGCCCCTGTTAGATGGCAAAACAGCCATTCAGCCAGTTCATCTTCTGGGTCCCTGGTTCTCCTAATGAGGTGATGACTGTATTGTGAAGCTGCTCTTTGGCCTTTGACTTCTGTACGGAAACATCACCTGACCTGCACTTGGAATGAGGAATGAGAGGTTTTACCTCACCGAGAGCCTTTGTTTATATAATATGTGACCATCTGAGTTCATCCCCCTCAGGAGCAGCTGATATTTGGTGTTAGCTGCATCCATCCATCCATCCATCCATCCATCCATCCATCCATCCTTTTTCTAGCCAACAGTCAGTCAGAATCAGAAGTAAAATCTGTGTTTTTGACCAAGAAGACTCAGATTTCTTTTAAAAAGGACTGTGGAAAATATGCTCACCACATGAATAAGAATATGAATGAATAAGAGCCACTCTATGTCAAGGCTTTCCTGGAATTGGAATATATCTAAGGCCTCTATGCTGTAGGAACACTAAATGCAACATACTGAACGTCCAGCCTAGAAACCACATTTCAGCTGGGAGACGCAACCAAACCACTTCCTGTTAAAGGGGAGTTTTTTTCTTGCCTCTGTTGCTCTTTGGGGGTCAGGCACTGAGTCTCTGCAAAGCACCTAGAGACAGTTTTGATTGTAACAGATACTATATAAATAAAGTTGAATTGAATTGAATTGCGGCCATCATCGGAGCGCTTCAGTGTTCACTGCTGATGTTTCTGATGCGTCTGACATCCTATTGCAGACACTTAGCCGACTCATTTAAGGGAATCCAGCACCCATTTAAAAAAAACCCGAGCAGTAGCTGTTGACATGAATTTCTTGAAATCTTATGGGATCTAGCGGAGAATCCAATTATGAAATCACACGGCTGCCCAGCCATTTGCACGTGTCCCAGCTCGGGCCTGCTCAAGCGTAACCTGGCGTTATTTGTGAATCAAAGATGCGTGAAATTACCAACGAGGGATACGAGGTGAAAAGATTGCAGACCCCCCCACAATTACAGAGCCTGAATAAAGTTGTACAGAAACTTGATAAGCACGTTTCATTTATAATTGTGCATGTGTGAGTGTTTACTTTTGTTTCACATAAAGACACACTACAGATGTTTTTTAATCGCAGCAGCTGCATTTTGACCTGATATTACACGAATGAACGGGGTTTTATAACGGCCTTCATTGAGATTTGCCTGCATTTAGTGACTGTGTGAGCGCCTCAACAACATTAATGTCCATCATTTTCAAATGCAAATATGCACAACATTAATGTGGAGACGGATTTAAAATCCAGTTGAGACTTGAATGAATCATAAAAGACCTAATGAGGCTTGCGTGAAACACATATGCTCTGATGTTGAAACAGCCTCGATATCATCCCACATGGACAGTAACTTTGTGTCGTGGCTCATGCACGGCCCCCGGGCACGTCCACACATCACGACCCAGGAACGGTTACAGAGGCTGGAGGGAGAGGGGCTCGGCCCTCAAAACCGATGACATCAGTGCAGAGTTATGATTATGACTGCTGCTTAATTAATCCATTTGTAGCCGCTGAAGAAGAAAAACGATTCTGTTTCTGTTCTGGGCTCCCAGACATGAACTAATTGACCCAGTTTGGTGTTTACGCAGACACAAATCACTGAGTCGGAGAGCTCGGAGGGATGTACAGGGCTGCTGGATGTGGAAATTTGAGTGGAAAAAAAGAAAAGTGTTGTATAAAGGTGCCCATGTTTTCATATTTATCCTTGATTCATTCCGTCGATCGTTTCCTCTCATTTTGCTCTTTGCACTTGTGTGTGTTTTTTTAAGATCGCTGAGTCTGAACGGTGACCTTGAAGTCTTTACATACATGCATACGTGTGTGTTTGCAGTGAATGTGACTCAAATACAGTGCCAACGTCATCATCAGTCAGAGGGAGAAAATATGTGAAACTATAATTTCCTTTTGTCCCCAAATCTCTCACCAAATTAGGTTAACAGACTTAGACCCTTTTGACAGAAGGAACACACTTCCTGAAATGCATGAGTGGCTGATATTAACAAGGAGCGCTCATC
Source organism: Takifugu flavidus (assembly GCF_003711565.1). Taxonomy (NCBI): domain Eukaryota; kingdom Metazoa; phylum Chordata; class Actinopteri; order Tetraodontiformes; family Tetraodontidae; genus Takifugu; species Takifugu flavidus. The sequence goes on along the minus strand of NC_079521.1, from coordinate 14,437,116 downwards.
TGGCACTTCATTAACTCAGGCGGTGCAACGGCTCAGCCAGCCAGATACTCGGACCATATGGGGCACCTTGGTTTTAAAGCCTTTTAGACCTCTTTGGCAGGAGTGGAAGAAGACTTTATTTGGGCAAACCCGCTCACACTCGGGACACTTAATCTGAACTGGAGGGATAACAACAACTTTCCTTCTCTCATAACTGGGCTTAAAATGTGTGTGGATCAAATTATTAAGGAAATGGAGCCGTGGTTCTTTTCCATATGCCTTTCCAGTGATCCCATTGAGATTTAGAGGGTGTTTTCATTGCCCGGTTCCCTGGTGACAAAGGGCGACTGGGAAGAGTAAGGAAGAGTTCTCGTTGACAATTGTATTTATTACAGAATTATCGTATTACAATACCTGCAAATATAAGAGTTGAAAATCGAGGAGAAGAGAACCATTTCAAATGCAGTGACCAGTGGTTCATCACTTTATCTTTGTTTATCCCCGCCTGGTTGTCTAGGTCTGGGTCCTGGGGCAGTGTCCCTGGAGACAGACAAAAACCCCTCAAAAAGAGGGCGGCCCACTTAATTATTGACCTGTATCTGTATCTTGGAACCTGTTCCTTCACTTTAGGAGGTTGTACAGAGGAACTTCTATTCTAGCCGGGTTTGTACAAAGTGTCACCTAATGCTAATTATAGACACAGGGCAGCATTCCATAAATGTGAAGAAACATTCCAGCGCTGGAACACAACACTGTCAAACAATTTCGATTCAAGATCTTTTCCAGAACTCGACTATATTGGGAAACAAAGCATTGTATTTTTCTTGGTATGTTTGCCACTTACACACTGTTATGAATTGACAGAGGTGGGAGTGAAAAACCAGGTGGGGTTAACACATTGTTGGATTCTAGTTGAACTAGATCCACTTGTCTTCAGTAATTCCAGGTTACTTCCTGGAACAGTGTCCATTGTGCTTTGAAACTTTATTAAAAAAAAAAAAAAGAATAACAACAATACACTGAGGCACCATAGTTGTGAAGCTAAGATTAGATAGTGGTCGTTAAAATCTCAAAACAGCTTTTCCTCACTGCGCTTTGATTAAAACGGAACAATGAAAAGTGTCTGTCTGTGACTCTTAATGTGGGGCAAACGTCTGGCTGTACAAGCTTCATCTTTGTGTCCAACCGGAAGATGCAATCTGCCATAATTACCCCGCGTCGCTGGCCCCACTACAGACAGAAAGATGCCTCTAAACAGAGCCATATTGTTTTTGTGTAAAGACATGCTCGCTGTCACACTGCTGTCACAGAGGCTCTCTTTTGACTCGGGCCAACGTCCTGTTTACCACAGCGTATATCGGAGCAGCGGTTAACACGGCGGCCTTGTGGAGCGAAGGTCCCGGGTTCGCTTTGGCTGAAGATCAAAAAAAAGATCAGGCAAAACCTTCAGTGAGCAAAACTGAAAGAAACCTGCAAAAGAAATGCATAAAAAAGAATACATACAGTATATAGATGGGTGCCTGAGTGCTGGGGGAGGGGTGTAAGAAAAAGAGAAATAGAGCGTATTAGTTACATAATCCACTACAGGATCAAAAGAGTCCGGCCGGATTATGGTTGGTCTCATCAGAGAAGTGTTTGGATCAAAAGCACTGATTTGGGTTGGGGGGGGTGCATTATTGAAGGTGGTGAACAGAATGTATACTATGACGAGGTGGAGGGGGTGCAATAGATGTCATAACCGGAGAAACATAGCCCGGTCCATTCAGCAGACCAGCGTAACCCTACCTGGGCCTCTCATTGTGTCTGAATTGTTTGATTTCCATGCAGCGGCCTCAGAATAAAGCCAGTCTGGAAACGGGATCAGGCTGTGACTGATGGTAATTACTTGCTGTCTGCACCATTAAGAATTTAATGTAATTTTAGATAGTCAGAAAGACATAAGAGAGAGAGTGGGAGAGAGAGATCTGTTTACACTTTTTAAGCTTGTATTCATATTATGGTTCTGTTGGACTGTAATGCTACATTTGGACTTGATTTTTCTCTGTGGTATTGAAAAGAAGACTAAGAGAGAGGTTGTGGGAATGTTAAACTTATCTAAATCATATATTGCACTGAATCAATCAAGAATTCAAATTATTTTAAGAATAAGTCTTTTTTATCTCTACACACATTTCTGTTCTATATATTATCGTACATTTGCATACTGCCAGTGTTTTTGTGCATTTCTATTCTGCATGTTTGTTTTCAACCACCAAAAGCTTTTGAGGTGCTGTTTTCCAACCGTTTTTGTTTTCATTCACATATTTCATTCAATGCGTTGACATCCAATCTCATGACTTTTTTCGCGTCCGTCCTGGTGTTTGTAAGGTAAGTAAAGGTTCCTGTGTCAATCCTGAGATTTGGCGGTGACAGCTGAGGGCGGGAGGGTTCCGTCCATACATCAGGCAACATACATGTTACACCCATCCGGCCGTGACGCTGCCAGACGCTCAGCTTTTAACCTCACACTCTAACCTTTACACCCCTGATTGCAAGTTGCGATGCATCACGCCCACACGCACACGAGCAGAACCTCCATGATCTGCACCGAAGGCAACGAAAAAAAACCATTTTGCAGTCAGCGTAATTCATCAAGCGTGCACCCTGCGTTTGATGCCACGTTAGGCTCTCCTGCTTATGTCGTTTTAATAACCGGCATATAGTATAAAGTACACATCCCTAATCCTTCAGGTCACAAAGAGTTTAAAAACCTGATTTAAGACAAATCATCCCTCCCACTGTTTATTCAGCGCTGGTCAGAAGGTTCCAGACTTACTGTCAGAAGGATTATCGCATGAGGAGGTGATCAGTCATGTGGAAAAGCAGCGCCCTCGCCTCTGGAGTCAAACTTCATGTAGCAAGACAGACACATTTGATGATACCTCCGGAGGCCGGAAAATAATTAACACTGGGGTTAGAGGTCGTTCGAAGGATTAGGTTGATTTGCAGATGAACGTGCTATTTAATTCCATATTGGTGGACATTATTTCAAAAGAGATTTATCAGAATCTGGATATAAGAAGGTTCATTTATCAGCATTGGTCATTCAGCTGTATTGAAATATGACAACTGAAAACTACCAATGAAGCTTCTGCTGGTATTTTGCTTGTGATAGATTTATTTATTTTTTTAAAAGCCAGCTTTTTAGACACAGAGATACCATCTTTATCCAGCGTTTCCTCACCTCCACGGTTTACCTTCTTGTGTGACCACCCTGCAGCTGTGGCTTTTACACCGGCTACAACGTCCCATTTAAGCCACTGAGTTTACCATTTGATGACAGGTGATTTATTGGAATCTCTCTTCTTAGCTCAAGAAGGGTTTTGAAAACTTAAAACCCTTAAAGATTAAAGATTAAACCAAGGTGTCCTGACATGCTTGAAAGGGCTCTGCGGAGGTTTTAGTGCGGACACAGGACGCACTTGGAAGCCTGTCATTTGTCACGGTGCAAACAGGAGCGTCCCCTGTAGAAACTAAAAGGAAGAGAGTTCTGAAAGTCATATCAAGGTGGGATGGAGACAGAGAAGGACCTTTCTTTGATGGAGCTGTAAAAGAAGCTAAATTTATTAGCTTTGTTAGCTTGTGTGGATTATGTCACTTTATTATTTAGACTTAGGCAACATCAAGTCCTTGCAGAACAGGTTACCGCTGTCATCCGCAGTCGTACTCAACAACCGCAAAGTGACAGGTTTGCTCAACAGACATTTTTGCAGGTTGCTGCTGGTGCTAACATTTTGCTAGTTTTCATATGCATTTGTAGTCAACACTACGACAGATTATCAAAAAAACAAAACAAAACTGCAGCGAAATGACATCATGACCGAGATCGACCCTTTGTTTAGCACCTGTGATTGCAGACTGCAGCACTTTCCGTCATCAGTCCCTCGAGGGCCTGCTCTTTCTCCTGTCCCACACAAATGAGGGAAAACTAATTGAAACACTCTGACCAAGGGAAACCGGAAAGGCGATATGGGGGAAAGTGTTATTGCAGCACTTAATCATATGTTGTAGCTGTTTGCTTTGTGTCAAGACAAACAGAAAACGTTGAGTGACTTCACCAACCGTAACACGAGAAGCATGATTTGTTTTTTTTTCTCTCTTCCTGCAGCGAAGTATTGATTTATTACTAATCCGGTTCATGTGCAGACTTGTGAAGCTATTAGCAAAGGCGTGCTTGCCGCATTAATCCTCTCACCTAAACAAATACACCTGACATTTAGGGATGAACGCCACACTAATATATTCTCAAATTGAGGGAAACTCAAACCTCAACCGACTTGTTTGAGGTTTCATCACTGCCTTTATATCAACTGCCTCGAAAGATGTGCATCCACTCTGTAAATATGATCGGCATCTTTCGGCCTGTTAGTGTAATGCACGGTTGCCACCGGTGGCGATTAGTAAGGATTACACTGAGCTGTTTCGAGCCCGTGGTGTGTTCTGTATCTGACACATTTTTTGCCCCGAAGTACCGATTGTAGCTCCAAAAGCTGCACGTGTGAACACTCTCTTGTCAGACGGGCTTATGCTTTTCCTGTTTTGCAGGTGGCAAACCCACAAACATTTAAAAGGACATCGAACACAACACAAAGTTCCTCTGCTGGGAGTGTGCACACAAAGAGGAGTAAATCCTTTCTGTCTTCACAACCTTTAGCACCACCAGATCAGAGGTGAGGGAACATTCAATATAGTGATAAAATCACTTTCGCGATTACTTTGAAGATGAGCCCCAAATTTGAGATTAATCGGGCAAAACTGACAGAACAAAGAAGGAAAGATAAATGTTTGGACTTGATTCATGTTTTCGAGTTGATGACAGGAGCAGGTGAGGCTGCATGTCATCGTGGGGATTGTCATTCCAAGTGCACCTGTGGGTGTTACCACACCAGCGCTGACCTGTGATGACAACAGCGCTGACTGGTGATCTTTAACTGTTTTAACTGTAGCAGTTATTTGTCTGAAGCTTGTCTGTAGAGAATACCATCTGTGCTCAGAAATGTGAAAATGACATGTAAATATACCACAGACCTGCGCAGCTGTGAAACTACATTCTCCCCCAAAAAGATAATTAAAAGCTTTACACCTTCTCATGTGAAGAGTCATACATATGCACATGTTGCCATCAATGAGAAAATCCAGCGTATTATAAAAATAAAGCATCTTTAATATTTGACTTCACTTCCAATCACAGACAGCAGGTTTTCACAGACATGTTTAGAGTCACACGAAAGCCTAACGTAGGTGGAAGAAGGAGCGATAGTTACATGTAGTTACATATAAAAACAAAACCTCAGTGAACCTTCATAGAAAGCAGGACGTGTGGTAGTAAACCATGGCTCTAAGACATGATGTGACCGTGCACCAGAAATAACCTGTTGCTATATATATATACAACAAAATGATCTAAGTTGATGTATATTGACACGTCGTCATGCTAAATTTGCCATGAATGAATACATTACCAGTTTTTCCACGCATCGTTTAATTCTGGGCCATGTTGTTACTTTATATCGCTAAAGATTTATTTGATAAATAAATAGATTTAAAATCATTTGTAGCTAATGTTTAATTGATAAAAAACAAAGTTAAATTTGCTCTGAGCAGCCGTACCTTTTTTTTTTCTAAAAAAAAAATATATACAGCATTTATAAAGTTGTAAAATATTTTTGTACAATATCTGCATAGACTCTTACGTGTCTTTAAATGAATCTGCTCCTTCGGCTCTATGAAGCTATTGTGACGTCAATGCTAATGTCTTCATCAGTTTGGATTTAGTAGCCTATAGAACAGTGTTGCCGTGGCAATCCTGCAACAAAACAAGTAACTTCATCTAAGAACTCCACTTGACTTTTTGTAAACATTCATGTAAACGGTGGTGCTTTTAAACGCCTAGACGGTTCAAATGTTTGAGATCTGCCTGAGCTTCCTGTTCACCCCTTGTGCTGAGTCGTTCTTCATTTTTAACGGCGTTTCTGCTTCCGATTGTTTCTTTCTGTGAATCCTGAACCTCCGCAGGCATATGAAGGATGTCAGCATAATGACCAAAAAGAACAGCCCCAGACTCGTTACTGAGAGGACAATGAGGATGGGCTGACAGCTGAGCGACTCGTACCTCTCTGGCCCCTCTCTCATCTGGCTGATGTACCAAGGCCGCTCCTCTACTTCAATGTCAGCCTCTTTGGTCAACAAGCTCTGGATGTAGCTCTCGTTGCTCACTGTCTCGTTCACAAAGAAGTTAACCATGACTGTGGAGTAAAGCGGTTCAGGCTGACCGTGATCGCTGACCTTCACCAGAAGGCTGTAGAGGCCCCGGTTACTGAGTTCTCTCTTTAAAGTAATATTTCCTGTCTCTGGGTCGATTGCAAATGATCCTGGCTCGCCACCTTTCCTCTTAATGATACTATAAGCGATCACTGCATTCATGCCGGTATCTCTGTCCACGGCGTAAACTTCAGTGATCGATGTTCCCGGGAGTGTGTTTGGTAGTACTAACATGTAAGACTGATTGGACTGAGGGAACAGGACAGTTGGTGGGTTGTCATTTACGTCCAACAACAGCACGGTGATCATAGTAACGCAGGAAAGAGCCGGCTCTCCGCCGTCTGCCGCCTCAATCCACAACTGATATGTCCCTTGTTGTTCACGGTCCAGCGAAGTCTTGGCCCTCAGCGTCCCTCGACCCGTGTCTATCATAAAGGTGTCACTGCCATTGATGATTGAGAGAGCCACCCAACCATTTTCCCCAGCGTCAGCATCCGTCACAGAGATGACTCCTATCTCACCGTAACCTGGGAAGTTTTCCGGTACAAAGAATGTAAAGTCCTTATTCAGGAAACGAGGGCTGTTGTCGTTGCGGTCCTGAACCGTCAACACCACAGTGGCAATGGACTCCCTCCTGGGCGTGCCCTGGTCTACTGCTCTCACAATGAATCTGTAGGTCTCTTTCTCTTCACGGTCCAGGGACGCAGCCACAATCAGAACACCGGTCACCCGATCCAGTATGAAAATCTCAGGAGCATCACCTCCGAGGAGGTAGATAACTTCTCCCCTGCCTTCGCTGTCCTGGTCTGTTGCTTGTAGCTGGGCCAGGAATGTGTTTGGAGAATTGTTCTCATCAATAGATATTTTTACCAGGGACTTCTCAAACACTGGAGCGTTATCATTCTCATCCAACACCTGCACCTTCAGGAAGGTCTCGATAACAATGTCTTGGGTAGTCCTAGCAACCACGATCAGCTCATACTCCTGGGTCTTCTCATAGTCCAGGTTTTCTGTAGTCTCCAGCAAGTACTCGTTTCTCAACCGTTGGTAAGGGGTGAGCCTGAAGGGGCCTGTCCCCTCCAGAAAGCATTCCACCCTTTGGTTCATGGCAATGTTTTTGATTGTAAAGAAAGCAATTGGAGAAAATGCTGGTTCCGATTCCTTTATTGTCACGACCCCATCTTTTTCAGGAGCGATGTACCGCGTTATAACAGCAGGGGGTCCAGTGACAACTTTGATAATATTGACATGAATGGTGGCAACAGCAGGGATACAGCCAGGTCCATTGGCCAGAACAGTGAGTTTGTAAAATGTGGCCGTGCCTGTGTCTGTCTTTCTTGCTAGTTTAATTACCCCTGTGATTCTGTCCAAATGGAACAGGCTCCGAGTGTCCTTTGGCACGCGCTCACTGTAAGCGTAGCTGATCTGTGCATTAGCGCCAAGGTCCGGGTCAAAAGCATGCAGGCGTGCCAAATGTGTCCCTTTACTGGCATTTCCATGGAGAGTCACATTAATTTGCGACTCTGTGAACTGGGGACAGTTGTCGTTCACATCTGCAATGACTATTTTTAAAGTTGCTGCACCGAGCAGAGGGGGGGTTCCGCCGTCCTCGGCGATGATGTCAGTGATATACTCAGCTTGGGTTTCTCTGTCCAAAGCATCCGTCACAATGACAAAAGGTGTCAGCTCACCCCCCTCATTTTCCTCAACATCCAGCGTGAAGACGCCAAAATCATTAACGAGCCAGTAGGTCTGCACGCCGTGGCTGCCCAGGTCCGGGTCCACTGCAGACTGCTCCACAGCGTAACGAGCATTAACGAGAGCATTTTCTGGAATAGTTATGGAAATCTCATCCACGGGGAACTTTGGCCTGTTGTCATTCACATCCTGGATAACAATTTTAACTTTGACCAGCTGAAAGTATTGCTGCGGTAGTACGAAGACATCTAGAGGGAGGACGCATCCCCATTGCTCATAGTTATCAGGACAGAGGGCCTCCCGGTCGATTTCTGTGGCAGATGTGTAAAGCTCCCCGGTGGTATTATTAAGGATCACGTACTGTTCGCTGACCTTCTTTTGTGCAAAACTGAATGAAAAGGGGGGGTCAACAGTGAAATCCAAATTCAAGTCCGGTCCAATGGCCCCAATATAGGTTCCCTTTGGTAATCCCTCCTTTATTTTATAGATGAGCTCTTTTGCTTGGTTGAAATTTGCTAGACAGGAAGGGGGGCTGCTGTACAGCAAGACGATGTAGAACCCCTGTAACAAAATAGAGAAAACTGAAGCGTGTGAAATAAGTTCTCTATGTGATTACATTTTCCAATCATGAAGAAATACTCAGTAAAAATATTATTAAGCGTAAATATTTTGTTTTCAATAACAGGTGTCTGGGCGCATAGAAATAAAAAATCCGCTAATGTTACTGGCCAAAATGTTACAGTTATTCATTTGAGAGAATTTGATTTGTTCGGATTTTCACAGAATTGTGCACTGACATTTTGATCAAATGTACAAAGACTTCCTTAATCCATCTTAGGAGTTATCGCTGTTGCCGTCATCTAAAATGGTGCCACAACGGTGTTAAAAAAGTTGTGCAGAAGTCATTTGGGTCCCTTAACTGAATTGCAAAGACACTTACCCATATTACTCTTCCATTGCTAAAGCTGGAATGTCTGTAGTTGAACATGTTTATGTCCTATTCGAGTATTCCACTCACAGGAAGCATAACAGCTTAGGAAAACTCAGCATTTTGAATTTTAAACAGCGCAGACCTCTGCTGAGTGCAACGCCTCATTGCTGTCTGACTTGAACAGGTCATTCATCCCAGTGTACGCTCAGGACACTCCCCCCGTATGCAAATCAGCCCCTGGTGCCCACCAATAACAGCAGATGGGCAGGAGGAACTTCAGGCTGCAGATTCATTTTTCATGTATGCACACTCGCTGCACCTTTTTTTTTTTTTTTTTGGTTTGACATGCACACAAAAAAGCATGCTGTCAAAAGAAACAACATTCCTTATAATCCCTTGGTAAAGTGAAAGCGTATGATTACCAGATGAGCTCATAATAATACACAAGACTTAGCAAGATGTAAGATATCCCCGGCCAAGAGATTAGTTTAATCCAGCATTAGTTCTAAAAAAAAAAAAGAAAACAAAAAAATAACTGTTAGAGTAAATGGAGTAAATGAAGAATAAAAGCAATGTAGCGATGTAGTGATGAGATCATGATTTTTGAGATTAATCATGGATACATAGTGAAAATAATGAAAATATATCTGGCAGACAGACAGACAGACAGGCAGGCAGGCAGGCAGGCAGGCAGGCAGGCAGGCAGGCAGGCAGACAGACAGACAGACAGGCAGGCAGGCAGGCAGGCAGGCAGGCAGGCAGACAGGCAGGCAGACAGGCAGGCAGGCAGGCAGATGTAAAACCGGTGAAAATATTATCAGCAGGGCCACAGAGAGGTGATCTTGGCATCATAAGTGGTGCGATGGTCTGATTCCGGATTGAGCCTTTAACTAAATCAACCCTCTAATCCTCATGTGTTCTAAATGCTGGGCCAGCTGTTTGCTGGGATTGGAAGCATACTGCTCAGAGAAAATGAGTGATTGAAGTTCTCTGGAAAAAAAGGGCGGAATGGGATGAGTCTCACACACTCACACTCTATCCCCCCACGTGACATCCATTTTCTCTTTTTCGGGAACCGCTTGATTAACACTGCAGAGGCCTAAATGTAACATCAGATGATATAAACATAGACGTCGGTCACATGTGCAGCATGTTGCTATGCTGGGTGTTTGAGTGGCAGCTGATTGCACATTAATATGGATCTGGAGTTGTTTCGGTCCGTGCTCAGAGCTCCGGAACATGCCTGGAAATGCCTGCTGTGACATCGGTGGTTAAGATGAGGGACAGAGTGACAGAGGAGAGAAACGAGTGCCATTAGAGGCGCAGAGTCGTAAATGCTCTGTTGATCATCTGCGAGGAGTCCGTGCAGAGGATTTAAATCAAGTTACAGCAGAAACCCCCAACCATTATTACGATGTGAACCAGAGAGGAGTGCGTGCAATGCTGCTAATCACACCCTTTATATTGTGCACACATATGAAGGAACGAATGGCAACCCTTCACCAGAAATGTGACGTTCACGCCCCAGCTTCAGCACCCTCGAAGAACAGATCATTATCTTCTTTATTACGTCATATTTGCTCTATTTTCCTCCCACAAAGAGTGAGTAGTCAATCAACGGTGTCCTGTTTGCCTACATTACATACAGCTTACAGGCTTTACTGTCGTTACATTATTAATTTGGTAGCAGTGGCTTGACATGGAACTGGAACCGTGTCTTTCAAAGAACCCGATACCGTGACTTTACTACCTGACCTTCTTCTGTACGAGTTTCCTATTCACTCCCCATCACTTCACTTGGGGTTGATTAAGAGTGTTTAGGATCTGGTAAACTCCAGTTTAAATTGATTTGAGTTATACAGTTACAAGTTCAGAGTACATGCTCATTATGTACACGATTGTTTAATATTAGATTAGTGCCGTGGTGAAGTAAAAGCAGACCCGAGTGTCTTTAGGACTGTTTTAATGTGAATTTCTTACAGTAGCTCCAGTTTACTGTCTAACAAAGAGTCGACTGAGGTCAACAAGCAGCATTACTTTGGTCTTAATAACATCATTTTCAGCTGTAACTTGTGTGAGATGAGGCTGGGTAATCTCTCCCCAGATGTCCTCTTAACCTTGGTCTTTCCTGTTAATCAAAGTGGTGCTAAGCTATCGTGATAGCTCCGGCGTGACGAAGCTCCGTTTGCTGTTGAGTAAGATGGATCACGATGCACAGAGGCGGCACGTGGCGGAATGCAGTCGGGGGAAAACTTTGTGGTCACTGTTCTGTAGGCATGAAAATGTCGGTTTAAATTGTGTGTGGTATTTGGTGCCATCTTGTGCTAAGAACGTAAACTTGGAAAAATCTCATTTCGATCCCAGAGACTGTGAGTGTCCAAATATATTGTAAAAACAGACAGAAAAAATGTCCTCCAGTCTTATAACCTGAGGCTCCAAGTGGGAAAAAACAATTAGGAGTATTAGATTTCACTATATATTTACAAATCATGACTGGAATTTGCTCTGGACAAGGTATAAATTACAACGAAGTAATATTTACAAATACTTCAGGTCATAGTCACACCTTTTTGTCTGTTCTGAGCTACTGTAGAAACAGACACATGACCCATCACATTACTGTTTATACGAATATGTTACGCCTAAATTAACACGGCGAGAAGTGTGCTGAGGTTATTACGCGTAAAAGCTTATCGATTTATCTTTTTGACACAAGATGATGAAAAATCATACGCGCTGGAGCTTTCCTGATGCATTCATCGTGACAATAAGCTTTATGTATTTCAATAAACAAATAAATAACTCACACTGCGGTCATTGGAAGTGTCACGACTGCTGGAAAGTGCATAAATATGGATGACAGAAATTTCATTTTGCAGTCCTCTGGACAATTTCACCGTGGCTCTGCTCTCAGGAGCTGCATCATTCTCTAGATAAACACTAGTCTCATATGTGCTGGAAAATATGCGCTCTCTTTCAGCTGCCATTTGGAAGGAAGTCAGAGCTGGAGTGTGCATCACAGCTGCGTTGCCATGAAGCGCCTCCCTAATTGCTTGTCGGCAAATCAATACAGTGGACTCAGAAATGCTCGCTTTTCCAACATCTGATTAATCAAAACTGCATTTCCTCTGTTTATCACAACACAATAATTGCTGCAAGTTAACCATCAATTTGATTTAAATGGAGTGCCAAATGAGTCTCTCCAAAGCAAGCAGATTTATCAGAGCGGAAGTCTCATTTAGAACTCGTAGATTACTGGACTCTGGTGAGGCCCAAATGAGAGACCTTTTGATTATTTTCTTTAGATTTTGCTCTCCTGCAGTCTGTAGCATACGATAGGGGTTTGCTCACAGGGAAAAGAGTTTAGCGCCAATATGTGCTCATATAAAGTGTGATTTAAGACAATTTACAGCTTGTATTTCTATCTTAGACATCCCCGCCCCTTCCTCCCCAGCCTGGTGATTCAGCTATATGACTGCTTCTTCTCTCAGGGGAACAGAGTTGTCTCCGTCTCACTGCAGGAAAGGATTGCTGTAAATTGTTGGGTGTATACGCCTGTGCAGAGAGGGAAGCAGTGCAAATACAAAGGATATTACATCTATATAGTTATGCTAGATTGATCAACATGGCTTTTACATCTGCATTTAACTTTCATCTGAACCCGTCCTATCATGTTCTTGCTCTCTTACTGCCATCTACTGGTTCAATTTAAGAACATAGAAACACAAACGCTACAGCTAAAGCGACAATTTTTGTTTTTAACCTTGCTTTGTTTGAGCAGCCCTGGGCGACAACCCAGAGAACTGCACTTAATCCTGATGAGCAGATGGTCCATCATTTTCCCTGTGAAGACCCAATTTTCTCTGACGTAAAACGTGCAAAGGAAAAAGGATGAACTCGGTATTCATCAGGAATGAGTGCGCTCACTCAAGTTTGCAGCCGTGGTCTCAAACCGAGCTCATGGAGCCCATTTATGTACAAAATAGAGCTGTCCTGAGGAAATATGACACCGCTGGAAGGTCTGTTTCAATTAAAAGGAGAAAGTACTCTTGCCCGCCACCTTCTTCCGCTCTTCACAGCTCCGCCGCCTGATGCTGCCATCAGTTTTCTGCTGGCTACGATGTGAGAAAACACATCTTGGAGAGACAAGGGACAAAGGAGGGGGGGGGGGGGGGATTAAAACACACCAACACAAACAGCAAGACAGAGAAGGAGGGGGTCATCTGGAGTCGTAAAGCTGGCTGGGCTGTGATTGTGTCTTTTTGACCTCTTCAGGTTCGGGCCTGATACTCCATCCAGAGCAGCTGCAGTGATAGAATGTGTGCCTCTCACTGCTGTGAGCACAGAGATTACTAGCCAGGCTTCCGGGTAATGAAGTTTGGAATCGATCGGCCTACCGCAGGTGCTTGTTTCTGCTTGCTAACAGTAGCCTATAGATGTTTTCAAAGGCTCAGAGTGATGATTTTGAGTAGATCACCCAAGCTATCCAACAGAGTCTTCAAAAAACGTTATTGGGGATAATGGCAACCGCACTACACCATCACATCATCTAATCTATTGTAAAAATGTGCTGTGTGTGATTGTTATTTTTTGTTCACCACTCCAGGAAAGTCGTGGTATTTTCTGAAGAGAACGACATTTTTCCGTGACACTTACGGTACCTTTTACACCCAGAATTTGATTATAATTTTGTGCTGCGCGCTCTGTTATTATTCTGTGTTCACAGTTGCAGATCACACATTTGTCATTCTATTCTAACCTGAAGTGCGACATAAAAAGGTCTTCTCATTCTGACACACTCCACTGATGTGAACATTTTCAGAATATATTGATTGAGACCTACTATTTAAGTCAAAATCTACACATATAATGTACGTTACATTATTCATATCTACACACTCACACACATTATTTCTTTTTAATTAGTTTGATTTGTTAAATAAATTATTCCATGCTGACACGCTACCCTGACTGAAGCACATGCCTCTCAGCCTTGTTGCATGCGTGTTAGCTTCTCCAGATCAGGAACGGCTTTGGTTCATAAAGAAGGCCATTTTATCTTCCTCAGAACCACTCAAGCAAAACTCATTTAGCAGTGGGGTTTCCATTACCCTTTGAAAGGCGTAAAACCTAAAGAGCGCAGTAAAAAATGGTAGTGGGAATACCTGAGATTCCAAAAACCTTTCAAATTTAACCTAAAAGTTTTTATGAACTATGAGGAGGAATTTCAGATGGTTTGATCCAGAAATATATCTTAAAAGTGTGACTGAAATACTTTTTTCCCCATATTTACGTGACACAGGACCTGACCTATGCAGTCACGTTAGCTACGAGGCGACAGGGCGGCGCATTACATATGGACAGTAAAAGAGACAGAATGTCTAAAAATGGAAATTGCCAAGGTAACCGCTGTGGATGTAACGACAACCCTGCCAACAAACATCAGGTGTTGAACATCCTCCATATGTCTTCCAGCGGAGAATTACAAAGCTTGTGTCCAAAACACCCTTCAGTGGAAACACATTATTTAATTTTGGACTTCAATCTATATGTATATGAAATTTACAGGAATAAAACTTATTTATTACTATTATTCTCTTTTAGTAGAATGAAGTGCAGTCATCATCTGCAACTTTGGAGATGTTCTTCTTGACTCTTGGACAGAAATTGGCCAAGCTGCCTCAAGCTGATGGTTAAACACAGAAAACACACAGAATATATGTGTGATTATCATCAACACACAAACACACAGCCAAACCAAACCAGACACCCAAGCACGTCCGTTACCATCTCCACCAAATACGATTAAGCCAGATATTTGTTTATGGGGGGGGTATAGTTTTGGTTCACCTGTCATAATGCTCATGAAAACTGCTCATGGTTGCTCTGACAACAATGCATATCAGTTGAAGTGAGTCCTATTGTTTTTATTTTAATCCGATCTCTTGAATATATGTTTTTTTTGCTGCTGATACAGCGGCACAGCTCAGTAATGATATTCCCCATCGTCTTCTTCAGCCAAACACTTTCCTTTGAATGAACAATCTATCCGTCCACTTCACATCCCAACTTACCCAAAATTTCCTCGATGGGGTCGAGGTCCGTTCCTTGAGGGGGCTTTCCTCTGTTTCCTCTGTTTCCTCTGTGCCAATGTCACAAATACAACTGGAACCTCCCAAAACAAGCTTACAGGGTAACCAGGTATCCCTGTCAGACTCTTCTCGCTTCTCATGAGATAAGATGTGTTGGGTAAATTTGGGCAGCGTTTCACAACCCTAAACAATCCCCTGCAGGCACAGAGGTGCAGTCGAGCAGCTCACCGAAATGCTGAAAGGTCGCGGATGAAATGTAAGCACGCGGCTCTTAGGTGGAGCAGAGCAGCCATGTGCTGCTACACGTGTGGTGAGACAATCCTGGTATCAAGCATTAATGTGTAAACCAGATGTGCAAAATGCATAGAATTCCTCTTTATTAAAATATACATATAGTGCAAAATAAGAGTTGAGTAAAACAAGCCAACAATACAGCAAACACAGAAGCGTTTCTATCCCATCAAAGCGTGAGCGTGTTATCTCACACAATACATCACCATGCTAGGAATAGTTCCTGACTGTCAAAGCTTTCGCAGAGACAGCTGTGATGCAGAATGGAAATTCCATGAAAACATACCAGAGAACATTTGGAGCCACTACAGCGTACAGCTCCCGTAATTGAAAAAGACAACTCTGCCCGGGCTGTATACTAATGCAGCTGACATAAAGCTAGACGTCGCAGAGATGCTGCCGCGCTGCGTTGCTTTTCATTCCCATCGCCGCAGCCATCAGATGTGATGTGTGAGTGAGGCTCCTGCGAGACAATGGCTCCCCTCAAGGTCGTATCTGACGGCACATCATGTCCGTCTGGTGGAGAAAGGGTCAGAGGGAATAAGTACAGGGAACACCTTTTCTTCCAGCCACCCCACCCCCCTCCCCCCCCGGGCTGTTTGTGCTCAG
Source organism: Takifugu flavidus (assembly GCF_003711565.1). Classification (NCBI taxonomy): domain Eukaryota; kingdom Metazoa; phylum Chordata; class Actinopteri; order Tetraodontiformes; family Tetraodontidae; genus Takifugu; species Takifugu flavidus. The sequence continues at coordinate 14,421,216 of NC_079521.1, read as the reverse complement.
CGTGCTTTCTATTCTTTTTAAGTGCACACGCTTGTTATGCATTGGTTTGAAAGGAAAAAAATGCCTTCCCCCCCACATGATTGTGGGCTTAAAAGCAGAGAAGGAATCCTTCCACCCTATAGTTACAAAAGGGGTGGAACAAAAGAAAAAAGAATGGGGAGTTAGTGCTGTGTGGGTGTGTGTGTGCGTGTGCGTAATGTACACAACATCCAAAACAGTTGGTGGTTCCTGTTTGGGTGCAGAGAGAAAGCAAAGGTTAAGAACAGATGAATTAGACATGACAAGAAACAAGAAGGCAAAAAGAAATTGGAAAAGGGGAGGGGGGGCACAGGAGGAGGGTGATTAACAAAAAAGGGTATTTTGTCTCCCAGGGGTCAGGTTGTCACTGTGACTCGAGGCATTTGTTGTGCCACCGTTCCACTGTGCCCTTACATTAAGCCAAGGGGAAACAAGAGACAAGATCACTGACTTGTCATCAATATCTCATCTGACACCATCTCACAACCACACACACACACCTTCTCCGTCTCTGCAGACCTGACACCTGCGCACTCGCTGTGTGCTTCCTGAAAATGAGACCTAACAGCTTGGAATATTACACGAGTTCAAACACGTGTTCATTGGTTTGAGGTAACTCATTTTTTTGAGATGGATTTTATTTTATTGACGGCGACATTAAATAAGACAACCCACAGACAATAACGAGACGAGCTGACTGCTGCAGATCCTCAAATGAGGTCAGGAAAAAGCCACAGAGCAAACAATTAAGTGGAAATATAAAAATAAACGGGGAAAGCAGATTTTATTAACCAGATCTGCCATATTTGCAGATGTTAAAAAGGTCCACTCTAGAGTTTCAAAAATACTGGAAGTCATAAAAATGTGAAAAGAAAACCAAAACACACACTTACATCCTTCCAGCATGTAGGTGGATGTTTATTTTTTCCTCTTTTCTTCTTTTTAAACACCTGGATTGAGCCATTTTCCCAGTTTTATAAAAATAAATAAATGTCATTATAAAATTCATATGAAAAGCACATTTTCATGCAACTAGTAAGGTCATGAATCCATCAAGCTGCCACACGGGCGTGCCAAAGCTGCCACGGCGTCCATCCTCTGTGACCCTTTGTTTGTGGGAGATGTGAGAACGATGACGTCCCGAGGTCTCTTCTGTCCTCCCTCCGTGTGATTGTCAGCATCGTTTACCCCGGCCATATTTTCCTACTTTGCTAATTTACCCTCAAGGTGAGACAACAGGAAGCTCCCCGCTGTCTCCTGGCTACAGATGTCTGGAGCAGATGTCCCATTATTTCTGCAGCGCTCCTGTGATTTCTTTCTCTTTTCTTCTTTTTTTTTTTTTTACCAGTTTCCAGCAATTTGCACCTTTGACCTCTTTATCGACATGCAAATATACTGCCTGACAATTAGCCTTAGGGATGAGTTCATTAAAGAACAATCCTAATTAAAAGCGAACAAGTAAAAGCTCTGTGCACATTTACTTTAATTCCACAAATGTTCTTCTACAAGCTTCAACCTGACACTAACTATAAACTGCCTCACTGCACTGTTAAGAAAAGAAGCATTTACACATATTTATGGGCCAATTATTATTATTACAATATACGATAGATTTTACAAAATGTAGCTATCAGAGCGGCACCGAGATACTGACAAAGGCATAATTTGCTTTATTTAGCAGAAAGTTAGATCTCTGACTCCTTTCCCCCAGAGTTGTAGTATGGCAGAACAAAGGAAACCGAGTAGCATGCAGACAAGACAACACATGCTGTGCACAGGTCCACAACACCTCTGATTTTTTTTATCACCTTGCTGTAATAATAATGTAGCTGACTAGAACTAATGAGCAACATTGAGGGAGTCTCGGTTGAGACGCCTACCACTAGATGGCAGTGAAGAACCGTTTGAAAGAGCTGCCTCTCCTCTCCTCTTATCTTTCCTCGGATCCTTCCTTCCTATTGTTGCACGGGGAAATAAATCCCGCCAGTGGAGACTGGTATCATTTAAGGATCTCTCGCTGTTGACAGCACGTGGATAGTTAGAGCCGAGACGAAGAAAGTGAGGGAGAAGTGAGAACAGAAGAAGGATGGAAAAGGAGGGGAAGGAGCAGGGTAATTGGCCTGAGATGTTCCGCTAATGCAGCCTCTTCACTGGTCTCTTTCCAGTTTCTCCCTCTTTGTCGTTAACCTTGCACACCCTGATTCTCTCCTCGCCGCATCCTGGCTCTCCTTCTCTCCTTCTCTCCTCCTCGTCTCTCCTTCGCCTCACCCATTCAAAGCACTTTCCGTCCTCTTTCACCTTCTCGGGTTCCTTATCCCCGTCATCCCACACTCCACTCCCTTGCCTCGCATTCGGCCCCTCTCGTGTGACACCTCTGGAGAATGAACATCAGGGAAGAGCACCTAAAGGGCGAAGGGCAGGAGATCTCCCCCCCGAGACTTGAGCTTTGACCTCGGGGGGGCTGATTGGCTGTCTGGTGTTTGGAACGGGGGCATCTGCGAGAGGACTCCTCATGTTATCATCAGCAGGAATACTTTACTATACTTTACACTGCACACATGTGACGATTTGCGCATTTACACACAATACACTTTATTTGCAACTTTATTTGCACATTAAATTAATGGAATAAATCACAACAATACGAGCGTATGTGCTTTAAAAACAGTTTTTCATTTGCATTGGAAAATACTAGCGTAGAAATGCAGCCGGAAAAAATATTTGTCAAAGCATCACTCTTGAGATTGAGATCGTTCTGGACTCATCTAAAGGATGTGCACGCAGGCGTGCGTGCACACACATGTGCATCCACACAATGGGCCCTGCTGCTGGCAAGGGGGACCCATCTGGAGGGGATGTTTATGTGTGCATTTTTGTGAGTATTATAAGGTACAATACATTTCTCTTGCAGATCGCCCTCAGGCCCTGGGCTACATTTGCTCCCATCCATCAGCCAGATGAGCTGTGTCCTTTTAACATTGCTGACAGCACAACCCCCCCCCCCCCCAAATGAACTCAAACAATATATTTATTTGTAGATCAGGACTCGAATCAATAACCCCTTTGGAGACGGCGGGAACATTTGGAAACTGCCTCTGAAAATAAAATGTAATAACGTCCGTCTTTTGGATGGAGGGAACGGGTGTTTGCATCACTGTAGTGCATGTGACTTGCTGCTGGAAACGTGTACGCCGCAAATCTGCTGCAGAGCTCTTTTTGGGCCACCTTTCACACCCTATTACCTAGCATAATCGTTGCCATTGCGGGCTCCCTTCCTTGTTCGGAATTATGCCTTCTTCACGCACTTTGTTATGCAAATATGTCGGCGACATTGTTTGCATGTAGGCCAAGCAATGTTAATCACATGTTTACACCCAATGCCTCGCATGCGTCTTTTGTTGTAAGGGTAGAAAACCAATCTGCTATTCCTTGTGTAATTACAATTTCTTTTTTTTTCCTTGAGGATATCCAGGAATTCTATGAGGCAGAAATGCATTGATGGTGCAATTCCTTCTCATGACCTTGTTGACCTTTTGTGATACACTCTTTTCCACGCAGGCTGAGGACATATTTCCGAGACCCTAGTATGTTTTACTTTAGCTTGGTGCTGCTTCCTACCTTTAAAAAGAAAAAAGTTATTAAATGATTCTAATGTAATTCTTTATAATGATACTGACCACCCACAATGCCTTTCCAGCCTTACATTTCCACCTCAGCGGTGCGCCCCACATGTGTTCTTCCAACCCTGCAGGAAACCTCGATGTGCATCTATTTCCATCCCAATTCCCATTTGCTTTCAAGTGCACCTTCCTGTGTTTACGAGTCTGTCCATCTCCCAAGGGGGGTGTGGGTACATCTTGTAAGCCTTCTTCTCTCTCTTTCTCTCGTCAAACACTTTTTAAAGGGGGGGGGGGGTGAAGTCATGTATACCTCCAACACATCAATAGCCTGGACATCACTGGAGAAGACAAATGACAGCGTGGTCAAGTCAACTGGTCAAGTGGGTTTAGCCACGGCTGTCATCAGTCTGAATAAAGGCACTGTCCAATGGATGAATGGTTGGCCCAGCAGTTCATGAATATACTTAACATTGTGTGATTTGATAGCATACTTTATTTTCATGGGTGTGTGCGTGTGTGTGTGTGTGTGTGTGTGTGAGAGAGAGAGAGAGAGAATGAGTGCAAATTCAGATATCGACAGTATCGATGATGAGTGGACGCGCAGGGCGCTGTAGCAAAAAAGGCTAAACTCACCGGCGCTCTGCTTTTTTCTATTTAACAGCACGTTTCCTTGTTCCAGCATCATCACCTCTTTGACCTTCTGTCATGCATCCTTTAGAACACGGCCTCATCGGCTCTTTTCGCCCTTTTCCCCCTCCCCCGGCGGCTCCACCTCCACCTCCACGGCTACAGCTCTGCTTTGTTTACTGCCCTCGTGCTCTTGCCCGTTCACACCGTGCAACCAATTTTCCTCACAGTCATCTTTCCAACATCTAGTTTTTGCTCCATATCGCCGTGCGATCTGCCTTCCATGGTTCCACCCTACACGCTCCTAGCTCCCCCCCTCGCCCCCAACTGTGTTTATGCTGCATGTGTTTTATTTGTATCCTCTACCTGCCACAGTGAAACTCATTGCTTTGTGTACGGCCCTGCTAGCCACACCCCAAACCACTCACGCACCGCTGACTGTCGCAGGGATGCGGCTGCCGAAGATCACACTCGACTGAGCAGAGGAGGCTAATGCAGCCTATTTTCATTGCACCCTGGTGCGTTTTCTCCACATCTACTTTTGCACCTGTGTTTATTATTTGATTTGAAACGCAGTCTTGAATGTGGGGAGAGGTCGTCCATATTGAGGAGGAATTATCAGGACTTTTGTTTTTGAGGCGCAGGCGTGGTCATTTCCTCGGGTTGCTCCATGTCATCTTATGGTAATGGTCCGTGGCATCCCATAAACAACACAACACCCACAAAGCAGGGAACTGATAAATGGCATCAGAAATATACAACGATACAGGCTGGAATAAAACACAGTCTAATGGCTGTTTCTAGTAATAGGCTGAATTCACATTTTTAAGCAAATCCGGCAATTATTTCCGTGCATGTTTTGGTTTCCAGAAATTTATCATCTTATTTTATCAGTGTACCAATTTCCAAAAAACAAGCACATCAATAATTTCAAGTTGAGCAAGCATCAGGAGGCCTTAAGCGTCAGATTAAACTATTTCTAGGACAAACTAACTGTCAGTTTTCTACATGTACAGTTATAATACTCAATATTTGTTGACTATTGGCATTTTACCTTCAACTAAATGCAAGTAACGTGGGGTACACATAACAATTATCAGGCAGTATTCATCCCAAATACGCCCGCCCCGACCAAGGATTGCAAAAACCTGATTATCTTATGTCAAGGGTTGTCCTATAGGATTATCCAGCTGTCCAACAAATTGGAGACCGATTATTGGCACTGAAAACAGTCAGGGCCACCAATCCTGAATAGGAATCACCTCACAATCTTGTGTGGGAAGAGCCGACGACTCCTGGAGTCCAAACTCCATCAATTGTGATGTGCAACGGAAAGCAGCCAATCAAGAAGCGCGTTGACGGAGCAACAAGGATCAAGAGTAAATAACAACAAGCATGTTCGTGCTGTCTCCAGGATTTTCTCCAGTCTTTTCTTTCATTTTAAAACTTGACCACCATCATTCCCTCTTCTTGTATGTCCTCTTCCACGTCGCTTGCTGGTCGTTGCCACGTTTCTTCCCTGTTCTTGTAAGATCACGCATGATTTCTGGCTTGGAGGGCGAGACTCCAGATCGCGTTGAAACAGAGTCTTGACGTGTGTGGTGTGTTGCATCGACAGAACCATCAACACTGGTTTTTTTATCTTTGTGTGTGGCGTTGCTAACCAATAAAAACGAAACCTTCTAAGATTTTGAAAATCCTTGTGTCTAAAGGAAGTTTGAGGACCTGAAAATCGGGGCATCAGGTGAGAGTACAGACTGGAATGAATGAATGAATGAATGAATGAATGAATGAATGAATGAATGAATGAATGAATGAATATGTATGCATGTATGTACGTATGTATGTACAAGTGTAATGGTCTGTGCAGTCAGTCAGTCCAGAACAGGTCAGTCAATTTATAAACCTGGATGTTGATTTTGAGGTTTCTTATCTCAGGCTGTCTTGATGGAGGGGGGGTGGGGGGTGGGGGGCTCTGTGCTCCCCATTCACCGAGGCTTTTTTTCATATACCATGGTAATGAATTAATGGATGGTCGGTGTCAAATTTTCTCTTCAAAAGAAAATCTATTGGCTGAAACATGCACAAGGAGGGCATGGGAAGACGGCGCCGTACGTGCCCTCGGCTCTAAAGCATCCATCACAATCATCTAACTGTCGGCCTGTATCTGGTCAGGTGACGGCGTAAACAGAATAAACAGACTTTCACATTGGCTGCTTTTGCTTTCAGCGCTCCGGAATGGAACTTTATGCTTTTAGGCTCGTTTTCTTTCGGGTAGGGTGCCAAATGAATGCATGAATTTGCATGCATGATGTACGTGTCAGCAGGAAGGTATGAGCCCATATGAGCCTGGACCTACTCAAGGTTTTCCCACCACTGTTGTTTGCTTGTCACACATGCTATATAAATAAAGAATGAAATAAGTTAACCGTCCCACCCAGTCTTCCCTTTGTGGACCTTTTAGCGTGGTTTCTAAGGATACAGTATGGGTGGAGCTTGACACACTGCTGTCAGATTATTGGTCAACTGTCATCAACATTAGATTGATTAACGTTGAGTGTGAGAATCCAACATGGAGGATAAAGTTTGAGCATCTGATTTAATTAGTAGAGAAACAGCGCTCGGAGAGCGCAGCCTCCACCCAAGCAGCTCATTTCCCCACTTATTGTAACTTACACCTTTACCACCAGCTATTGCTCCTACTGTGGAAGGAGCCACCATTAAAACTAAAAAAATAGTCCCCCAATCTGTACTGCGCATCTTTGACTTTACTTTTATTCTTTGGCTTTTAACTCAGCATGAGAGTTATATCATCTTTGCTCTTTTATCTCCATTTTGTTGTATTTTTATGGCAGCTTTTTTTTATGACTTTCTTGTCATTTTTATTCCTTTTTATTTGCTTTGTTTTTGGAAATGTGCTATGAAAAAAAGGAGATTGTAAAACGCACTTACAAAACATAGTAGGTTCCTAAGAAATCAAAGCCATTTATGATCAAAGCCCCTTCCCCTAAATCTGGGAGTTCAAAAGTCAATGTCCTTCCCAAATGTAGGACGTAACCAAAATGGAATCTTCTGTTCTTTGGCCCATTATCAACATTTTCTGGAAATTTCATTAAAATCCATTCGAGTTATTCTGCCTTTTATTGCAGATGTCCATGTAAGACGAGAATTCTTGTGTTCAGGGGTCTCCTCAGAAATGACACACGTGGACGTTCACCAGCATGTGCTTGGCACCGTCCTTTTTTCAGATCATAACAGTAAATTAAGCGCCTTGGGCTGCCGGCTGTATTGGGAGACATTGAAAAGCAATTCCTGGTGAACGAGATGTTTGTAAGACTGAAGCAAAGTTTGTTCAAACTAACAGTCTGGCGGAGAATCGCGGAACGGTAGAACTTGGTGCTGGTAAAGATCACAAATGCTTGGGGCTTAAACAACCTTTCACAAGCGGCGTAACGCGGATGGTGGCAGTGAATTCATATGGCGTCTGTCGACATTCTGCTCGTTAAATGGTGCACAATCTACTGCACGTTTAATTATTCATAGGTGTGTTTTGGTTGTAACATGAATAAAACATCAGAGTGTCTCCTGTTTTCTTCAAGAGTCATGCAGGTCTCAGCAGAGGGTGCTTTTTCCTTAATCTGGCTGAGGTACTGGCGCGGACCCTCTGGTCATTAGACAGTCTGCTCTCTCCTGGACTCACCTGCTCCAAAGCTAATGAAATCAAAAAAGTGGTGATGATCGAGAGGGCCACATGAGACGCGAGCCGCAGCCGAGAGGGAGACAAAATCGTATTTGGCTGCTCGGTGTTTCTCCCTCCGCTGATGGGCTGGCGCTTCTCCTGTGCAGAAAGAGCAGGTGGACAAGAAGTGACCCGGTCTTCTGTGTTGCGGAGAGAACATGGAATTTTCCTTCTCTGGGGTTAATCGGACTTGACCCGACTGCACTTTTTCTGTCTTGGGACTGCTTACAGTATCATGACAGGTCTCAGACCTACACAGCAGTTGACTCAGAGGGGCTGGGTAGGTCAGCCGAGTAGAAGAGGCGCGATATTGGAAAGTGGGGACAGTGTTGGACTCAAGCTAAATATATTTTCTTATTGTCTTAAACACTATATATTTGCATGCAAACATGGCGGAATTACCAACACCGTATAAGGGCTGGTTGTTAAAACGCTTAGCGTGATGGTCATGCCGCATGCACAGGCAGATATTTTGAGCTGTTTTGCCGATCATGTACATATTATTGACTTTGTGCCGGTTGACTAATCTCTGGACTTAACTTTGCCTGTGAATGCATGAGATTAGAATAGATTTTTTTGATTTTGCAACATGGTCTTGCCCATAATCATCACCATGCAGCTCGTCTGAGGCTTGCCACATGGGGTGAATGTATAGCTGCTTTAATAATTGCTCTCAGATTGATAATGCACAGTTGCATAGGATAACCATATGTCGCTTTGGTTAGGGTCAGTATTACAATTAAGGCTGATGCATCAATAAAAAGGTCGTCAATCTTTAAAAACAAACTGTGGTCCCACATCTCACCTACAGGAGAACTTACACAGTGTCTGCACCCCATCTGAAATGTAAAAGCAGCGGAATGCAGCGGACAATGGCTGCAGAGGCCGCAGCCTTGTAAGAGATAAACAGACATTGGTACATTTGCAGGTGTCAGTCATCAGCTTATCAGTCCTGCATGTAATGAAGGCTGGTATTGTTTATCTAGCCCAGCCCCGCGTCAGCCAATAGCGGCATTTCACTGCAGCAGCCGGGTTAAAACCACAAGAGGACGAGCACAATGCATTTAAATCACAATACATGGACTCCAAATACTTGATTTATGACATTCTACCTGACCCAACTAGTGACACCTTGAATATAAACATTTGCATTTGTATTCAGCTGGAAAGCAGTTTCAGTTACTCTGATGGCATCATTTCCTGCCACAGCTGAGGAGAAACGGAGGAATTTTGCAACAGGGCAAAGGCTGAAGTCGGGGAGGGTTGCTGGTAACTAAGAGAAGGATGTAGAATACATGGCAACAGTGCCCCAGACTGATGTCACGGTGAAGGGCAAAAAATATATTGTGGGAGAAAGAAAGGAGAGGCTGAAGCGCCAACCAATGCCACTCCTGTTTACCGATGGTTGTTCTAGGCTGCCCGGAATGCCTGGAGAATTTATCTTTGCTGTCCAAAAAGTAAGTCCTTGCTGGGTTAAGACTTGGCAGAACCTCTCTTTGTCTGCTGGGTTGGACTCCACTGCCAGACAGTGATGTTGTAGCGGTAAACCCCGGTGCAAACAGAGGAGGGGAGGGAGGCTGGAGCTGAGGTGAAGCTGAAGGTCTCAGAAGATTTAAAGGGAACAAATAAGTGCTGGACATCAGAACCAGGATTGAGTAGATGATGGATGATGGATGATGGATTCCATCATCCATCAGGAGGGCGAGCATGAAGAGACTCAGATCTGAGTCCACCCTTTACTTTTGGTTCGTGGATTATTATTTGGCTGTGCAACTCAGACGCCTCTTAAATAAGACATTCATTTCATGGAACACCTGGTTAAAAGGGTCATATGATGAAGGTGCGGCCTGCAAAAGCCAGACTTCAAGCTGTGCTTGGCAGCTGGGCAGCGAACAAAGGTGCTGGCCCCTCATAAGCCCGTGTTTTCCTTCCCCCCACCCGTTCTCTTGCGACCGAGGACGTACTGCGAGGGCAAGTTTTGTCCTCACACATAAGAGGTAGCTACTTTTATACCGAACTTAATTTAACAAATTGCATGCATATGATGAAAACTAATACTATTTAAATTTCCTTTACCTTTTTAATTAAATGATTCAGCATTTTAACTATCAAATCTGCATCCCCCAATGACATAAAATAAATCTGCAAGTAATATTGAGCTTTAACAACAGATACAATACGTGAATGTTTCAGCAGTAGCCTGGAGACATGCGCTTGATGGCATCAGTCCCTTTGGTTCGTTCATACGCCAAGAGATTACCTGCCAAATGAGGTGTTTATTTCTTCTGTTTACCAAAGTGTCTCTCGTTCCGCATGACCTCTGGCCACAATGTTTAAAATACCTGGAAATGAGACACACAAGACACTTGATTTTATTAAACATCTTAATTGCTCTGTCTGATTACAGAGCGTAGATCCTATTAGTAAATCAGTTATAAGGTGCCGCAGGACTACAGCAAGAATATAGGAAATATTCCTCATGTCCAAGGTATTAGGGGCTAGTCTAATGTAGTAAATGAATTGAAATGAATGCTTATTAGTTATAAAAACGACGCTCCGGTGTGCCACATGCAGTCAGCCATCAGCCGTGTTTCCTTCTCTTTTCAGATTCTTACTCTCATTATTTGCATGCAATAATCTGACCGTCTGTCCGCGGCCTTCACCAGGGCGCTCTCCCTGCATGCTCTAAGGCTCAACGCACCAATCATTCCTCCAGCATGCATCCCCTTCTGGGTTCCTCTCATTTTGTTCCAAGTCCTTCTTTGCACACTTGTGCTCGACCTCTGAGGACACAAATGACATGTTTGACCTTGTTAAAGTGGCCATATGGCATGTTTTCCTGTGACACACATCATGACCAAAATTAGCCGTTGGCACGGTGAAAGAGGAGCTCTGCCTTTTTTTCTCCAGTTTCCTCATCTCAAATATCTGAGGGAGGCCATCAAAAACTCTTTTGTTAAAGTTCTTAATTTTGGAAATGAGAGGATTAATGTTTCCTTCGCGATGCAAATTTCACCATTTTTATTCACCTTGGATGCATCCTGGTGTCCAACAGGGCCTGATTTAGTTCCATGCGGCTCTCAGGCTAGTTAGAAAAATAAATTCATGTGCAGATGCGAGCTAAGGGCAAAGCAGTGAGTGAAGATGGGCTGGGATTAAAGCAGGCCTGACAGTCGGCCCTTGGGTCTTGTTAGGAGTCATCGAGCCAGGTTGGACAGGTGCGTCCTCCACCGCTGGCCCATCTGTGTTTGTTGCTGTCAGCAGTTCGTGATTGTTTTTGCTGATTCAGGCCGATGAATTGGAACGGCTTCCTGTTGCTCAAACCACTCAACGGCTAATTAAAAACAATTAGCAAAGTCAAACGTTACGCCATCAGCACACGTGAACTGCGTTAGAATCTGCACGGAGCTCAAATAACTCAGAGGAACAACTCCTTGTTTTTTCAATGACAGAGACAAAACAATCCAAGCTGATCATGCGCGAGTGCAGACACACAGATGGACAGTTGCTTTTGTCCCTCAGGAGCATTTCAATGCTTTATTTTAAAAATTAAAGATGACGCCTCATTGTTCAATTTCTCAGTATAGAGACAATTGTGAAAGATGCTGATTTATTTATATTCTGGAAAGGTTGGTTTTACTGGGACCACCAACAGTTTTTCTCTCCATTAAGGGGATAAAACTCAAATGTTTCCTTATCACACTCTTTTTTGAATAGAAAAATACCCCCCCTTCTTTGTTAAACCGCTCCCAACGGTCATTTTCATGTCAGTAAGGCGGTGAGACACTAGTTATTCGATCTCTCTGCTCTATTATTCCCACTGTTTTGGTGTTGCTGACCTGCTGATATCATTTCACCTGCAACTTTGCTTTTGTCCTTGCTCCCTCCACTGTTTGTATTTATATACTTATTTATTTTCTCTTTATTTCTGGATTTAAGATTGCAGTTTGTGGCCCGCCTGACAAAATGAACATTTTGACCCTTCCTTGCTTCGAGACCTCGTAAGCTCGGTCGCTGTATTAAATAAATACCAGCGGTATGGACTTTGCCTGCTGCGTCTCTGGTGTCTGGACCTGGAACCCTCCTGGTGGATTACAGCCATTACTCCTTACTGATGTGATGCATCCAACATGCTCATAAAATTGACAAGCTTCTAATTGCAGTGAAGTGTAGCGTGACAAAGTACACTTCATTGTTAATTAAATAATTTTGGATGTTGGTAGCATGGGTTGTAAAATAAAGTCTTAAGCAGCAACAGCTTATTAATGTAGTTCATTAGAATAGCAGATGAGCCTAGGGAGAAAAAAAAACCAAACCCACGACCGTTCTTTGTTTAGCTCATCTGCGAATGATTGACAACATGGCATCGCACAACATTCTCTGCTAATCTGCACACATCAGTCACATCATTATGTGCAGAGCGGGTGGTGAGAATTGTCAGTCATCTCCAGCTGGAAGGGGAAAAAAAGCAATGTAGAAGGGAAGACATGTTCGGGCAGCCCGCAATTGTTGCAGCTGGAGTGGCGTATTTCCACAAAGCAGGGTTCCAGGAAGAAGGAGAACAAACTAAGGCCGAGCGCTTTCTTCCCTTTCTTCATCTATGGATTGCCCTCGCTTTGTGTGATCGGCTGTCTGACAATAAATAACTCGATGCTTGTTGGGGAAAAAGAATCTACATGTTGTGCCAGAAACATGCCGGGCTGCTGGGGCGGACAGGAAAACCCTTCTGTCACAGGAGTGATGGACGTGCAGGAAGCCACTGTTTATTTCTTCAGGTTTTAAATTGCATCCAGTCCACCCAATGTAGCAAGTGTCCATCAAATCAAACTCGCATTGCATGACTTTAATGCTTAAGTACTTAAATTTCTTTGACATTATTCTAAATTAATCCGTTATTTCACATTTTCTGGCCATGTCCACAGCTCGCAAGAGTTTTACAGCATTTCCAAGTCAAGAATTTGATACCTGCTGCCAGAAGAATGAACTTATTCTTGGTTCTTGGTGGAATATTCTGCTTCTGTTTAAACTTCTTTCTCTCAATTATTTATCTTATTTATGTCTCTCATTTCATTTGCCTGAGTGATATATCATATAAAAACTGCATCAATACAATGGTCTTTTTCTTATATCTGTTCTTGATAAGGCGAGTAAAGGTCCACAGACAGGATTTTAATATCTGCTGCACTGGTGCTTGTGCCCTCGGGACATTTTTGCACTGGTTGTCAGAGAGCTGCAGGTTCAGATCAGGACTCTTCACACACTGTAGGAGAATATCTGCTGGATTTGAGCAGGAGGTGCCGCAAACGCACCACCAAACGCCTGGTCTGTATCTCCCTGACAATTCCAGCGTCAGCTTGAACCGACAGATGCTCCGGGATTATCCCTGTCCAAATATTACTCTCCTTCCCCGTGTAGTTATCAACATGCTCGCATTTGTCCATCACCTGAGCTCCTCCTGCTGTCTGACAGCTCACCAGAACCAGCCGCATGAAATCCTGTTGAAGACACAGGCGTTGGTGTTGAACACATCCAGCTCTTGCAGGAAACAAAAGCGGTATGTTCAGCATTACAGCACGTGTGAAAGGTCATTACCTCCAGTAGAGTGCTTTAAATCTGCTACATCAGCCAGGAAATCTTATCAAGTCAAACAGCTTTGGTCACTAGATGGCGTGTAGTCACATATTTTATAAGGAAATCAAGTGGGAACTTAATTATTTTTTGTTTTGTTTCCCATTAAAAATGTCTTTTGATACTTCATCCCTCGAATGCACAGTACTCTTTCTTACCTCTGGACCAAAATGCCATTAAACTTTTATTCTCCACTCTTGAGCTAGAGAAGAAGATAAGACTGTTTGATGTAGCTGTGCGTCAATCTAGTCGATACCTTTGGTTCAAAATAGTTCAGTCAGACAACTTTGGATTAAACCAAATACTTTATTGCACACAATTATTGGCAAAATTAGCTGAACATCAACTTATCAACATAGAATCAGGTCAGGCTTCTTCCAGCACATCAATTTCAGACCCTCCCCGCTGGGATTGAAGATCAGAGCCCACAGGAGGATGCTGGGATGAAGCACGGAGCAGCAGAATATAGCGGAGCAGCAGGACAGTAGAAGCCACCTATTAATGTGCTTGCTTACTTTAACAGTAATGAACATAAAGAAGAAACAAAAACAGTTCATAACAAATAGCCCAGTCAGGAGGCCTGACAATGGGAACATCTCAGTCAGATGAAAGAGTTATTAATTCCCTCTCGCCGCAGTTCCTGCTTGGATTGATGAGAGTGTCTGCCGTTAAAAATAAAAGCATTAATTCTATCTCACTGGTTGGCAGGCCAGGACCAGGCTCTTAAACCCAAAGCGATTGAGGTCCATCACTCAGGAACTAGTTTGATCCCCCTCCTCAGGCTAGAGGCATTTTTGGATAAAACATTTTTTAAATTTTTTTTAACAGAAGCTATATTTTTTGACATGTTCGTAGCCCTTTTCGACAAACGCTCGGGGCGTCTTTTTCAAAGAGGGATTCTCTCATATAGACGAGTGATTTCAATCGGTAATAAAAGTAATGCTCCCGCTTGGATGGGTAGGCTGTCCTTCTAAGTCTAAATGTCACCCTGGTGAGATACAGTAATTAATAGAAGTGTTAGTCAAAGTGTCTTTAAAGAGAAAAGGTTGAAGAACATTTTGTAACGCCCTTCTGCAGCAGCCCTAGTCACAAATTTGCTCATTCCAGGAGAACTGATGGCAGCTCTGGATCACCACCGTCAGGATTTGGCTGATTAACCAGGTAGGTGGATTCTTCATGATTCTTCACTAAATCACGTCCGACTGCATGAGGTTATTTCCCAACATTTAGGCTTCCTTTCAGGCTCTTTCAAATGGGACTGGACAACTAGCATGTTGGCAAAAAGCTACAACACTACAGTATCTCATGTTTTGCTTGTGTGTGTGTGTGTGTTGTCATGACAGAGAGATTGCCTGGATGGCGGTATTCATGTGGGTAGCTGGGGGGCATCAAGCTGAGAGTGGGGCTTTATTAAAAACCATCTGCTTCCCTGCAGAGTCAGAAGGCCACGTGGACACACTCTCCTAACTTACCTTGTTTTCCTAAATGGCTGCAGGCAGTTCAACAAATTAAAGTACCAACCTAAAAGTAGATTATGACTGAATCTATATGCATCTGTGTTCATACAAGTCTGTGTGTTCCAGCTTTTCGCCCCAGAACGAGTCGGGCTTGTAAATCTTGCTCAGATGTAGAAAACCTTGTATTTTACCTCTCACTCCCCTCTCTACGTGCATTCCTGACTGGAATCCTCATTAATAATTCAGCAGGTAAACAAACATGCGCGGGACTATAACCTCTTTATTAAATGTTATATCTCATCACAAACAAAACTGCCTTTTATTAAGCAAGGCCCAAAATAAGGAGCAGGACTAATTCACTTTTAATATCTTTAACAGGACTCCTTCTAGGCGACCACGTGGTCTACAGATGTTCAGCTTAAGTCAATTATCTGCAGTCGGACGCAGGGAAATGTGTTGATCCATGGTGCACAAATGACTGTTGTTCTCTCCAGCTGAGACAGAGCTTCCGCCTTATTTACAGCTCCTGTCTGCATCTTGCTGCTGGCTCCAGAGCTGCTTGCAGCTCAACTCCATATCAGCTGTGGACGCTTGTCATCTGCAAAAGCTTTTGCTCTTCTTCTCTCTGTCATGTCTTCCCTTCTCCTCTTCTTGTACCTGGACAGCCTTCAACAGAAGAAGGTTGAAATTCACTGTTTTCCTCCTTTCCGTGTGTACATTATACTAATATCAATACTAATAGGGTAAAATTGCTTCAAGGGAGAGTCGTGTCCTCCTAGAATGCTAATACTAATAATACTAATACTCATAATAACAGACAAATGGAATAAACTGAATTTAACAGTAGAAAAGATGGTTTGAAATTGAACTGAAATTATTTGGTTGAAATGACAGCTGGTCATTTAACCCAATTTGGCCCAGCAACCATGTTTGTCTGGTGTCTTCGCTCATCTCCTGTTTTAAATATACAGTAAAGGCATCTGTCTTTCTCCTCCCCATCACTGGTGGTTCGCTCAGGTTGACAGCTCCGCTGCATTTGAGCTTAATTGGCGAAGTTGAAAGCCCTTTTGCAGCATTAGGGTTTGAACTGACAGAATCCTCCATTTACCTTTTGCCCTCAGGCAACAAGAGGAACGGAATAAGGTTAAAGCCGTGCTGGCAGTGAAGACTAAATGGAACATGATTCTGGAAAAATAAATAAATAAAGAGAGGGAGAGAGAGAGAGAAAAAGAGAAAGCCCAAGTGAATGTGAAGTAACATTACATGGTTGGCTGATAGAACCAAACCACTTTTTAAGGACAGAGTTTTGATTGCAGCGTCTCTTTTTGCGAAGGGATTGTTTGCAAGATTGCTGATTGTGTGTTTATATGAGAGAGTGTGAATTCCGTGGCTGATTAAGAACCTGGCTGCAATGCTAATTCTCCAAAAAGAGAAGCTCTTTCTGATTTGAGTTTATTTATTCTTGCTTGTTAATTTCATTCGAGTGCATTCAGATTAAGACGTATATAGTTGTGGTGAAATAAGTATTCAAACGGCCTTATTTCCCTTTCCGCCTGTTTATTCCAGGCCATTGTTTGGAAAATCAAACAGTTCTGCAATGTTATAAACTATTAGATGAAGGAAGGAACTTGCAGAGCCAGTGTTAAACATAAAGGGTATTGGTCATCAACCACAATCCAGCTGAGATCCAGATGGGATCCCAGTTTTCTTTGGAAAGCAGTTTTCTACATAGTAAGATGGAAAACTCTGCTGGACCGCGGCCTTGTAGGACAGGGTGGACGACCACTTATGCAGAGTGATGGACTGAGACCCCCTCCAATGAACCTCAGCCCACTAAAACTAGATGGAACACCGCCAATAGTTACTCTTCATTTCTTAGAACCATTTCTGACAACCTGTTGTTGTAGCAAGATGACGCTCAGACAATGGCTCTGTCCTCCACGAGGTTTGAGATTGCAGAGGTTTCACCAAATCGCAGCTTGGCGCCGGTAGCTGAGGGGTCACCATTGTGTTGCTGCTGATGTTTGGAAGAGCTCATAGAGGACAGAGGCAGCCTCAGAAGCAATGCATGTGCGCCTCAGGCAACTAGTGTTGTCAAGACGACAACAATGTGCCTCGCAGCACAGTAATGGGAAGAAACACTGATATATTGATATATACAGAATCATTCCATAGACATGCTGGCAGCAATTACACTCAGGTGGAAAGGAGGATTTTAGATCATAGGACAGTTAAAAAAGAAAAGCTACCTGAAGTCTCTGGGTACTGATGACAGCGGCCCGTCAGATGAAGAAGCAGTTCTGGGGTGATAAGCGACGGCAGGCAAAACGTCAACTTGCATTTCTGCATCTCACAATTGTCATTGGCAATGTCATTATGCAGACACAACAAGGTGTGTGAGCACATTGCAAAAGATATGTATATATTTTTTATTGCCCAGAAGTACCATCAACCATATGGAGGGGGGGGGGGGGGCTTAAATATGTAGTATGTGGGTATGTAAATATGCAAAGCATTTTTATTTTAATTAACTTGTATTAAAATGCACCGTTACGACAAAAGTCAATTGAATGCAGAGCAATGACTGTAAAAAATGCTACAACAAAGCTGATTAATCACCTATTTATTCACGTTTGGTACCTTTTCCAGGCTTTGATTTGATGCTGGTTTTAACTCCAGCCCACTTTAAAACCGGTGGAACTGTATCGGCGCGGTAGTTGTTGTGTTGTGGCTGACACAACACAGAAAAGCTGAGGATCTATTTGTCAACTCTTCTCATTCGTATCACTTCTGTTACAGTCGAGACCACAACTCGGAGCCTGACCCCCAGAGTGAGCAACAGTGGCAGGAAACATTCCCGAGTAAGAAAAAACCTTGAGCAGAACCAGGCTCATTACCAGATCTGCCACCTTGGCAGGGTAAAGGAGGAGGAGATGGGAAGATAGGGCAGAAAGAGGAGAACAGACACGCACGTACCCCTACTGAACGACGGCACTGGAATAGCTCATCTTGGCTCCGTGCTGCAGTCGGGGGCGATGACTTCGCTCATCTTGTTAGAGGATGTTTGACCTCTAGAAATGGTGCAGCCTTTCAGATGAGAGGTGAACTGTCTTGTGACAAGATAAGAAAAGTCCAGTTGCCCTGCACTATAATGTGTATTTATTGCACCATGATAACAGGAGATGGGGGAAGGGGTGTGGGGGGGGCTGTTGAAATCTGTCAGCACTTGCTGGTTTTCTGAGCTTGATGTACGACAGCTCCGACACCAGCGGCCAAACATGATTTGCAAAGTGCACTGATGACGAAGTGTTGCTGCTTTACTCTTAAAACCAGAGGAAATTAGTGGTGAATCCAGTTTAGGCAACAAAAATGAGGGGCGATAGAGGAAGCGTTGCTGAAACATCCTGGTGCTCTGTCGATGAATTAATTGGCCATGTAGATTAAATGCCCTTAACTCAGAATTGATTTAAAACAAGCAAATTAGCGGCAAATATTGGGATTGTGGAGAAAACAGGGCGAGGCCGCCAAATGAACACACCATCTGGGCTGTGAAACATCTGTAGCCGTGGGGGGTAGCAGCGATGGATGGAGCTCCTTTATTGTCTGGATAAAGCAGGATTGTCCTTGAATTGGTAAATAAAGCGTCAAATATCCAAAAATGATCTCTAAACACTAAATAATACAGTCTCTGAGATTTCAAAGGGTTCATTTTCTAGCCGTCCCGTCATGCTGACTGCATTGCCATTTTCACTGGTACAGGGAGGTCAAAGTTGGCACATCTGTCACTGACACTCCAAACTTCAAAGGATATAATATATATCTTAAACACACACACAGTGCAATTTATAAAACCACCTGGATGAAAATCTCAAAAAAAAATTCTTGAAAGCAATCGTTTCAATTATCCTGGCTTTAGGCTCATGCAAAGTAAAAGTCAATACTAAACTAAATAACATTTGGCCCTCGTGAAAAGACAAAATATCGAACACTTTAAATAAGTAATTGACGCTCCTCCATGACTGCTGATCGATGACATGTATAAAGCAAATGCCTGTGGTCAATTCAGAAACCATCAGGGGTGCTCGTACCACGACCGTTCAATAAGAATAGTGGCATTAATAATCATATTCCAAATGAAACATTGTGGCACTGAGTATTCTGTTAATGTCAGTGATAAAAATAAGAAAAGCAGAAAGAGAATGAGCTGTGAACATCTGGAGCTTTTGCAAACTCTGACCATATATAAATCTTATCAGGCAGCGCACTAAACACCCCAAGGCAACGCAGCTGCAAATGAGATCTTTTCACTTAATTTACTTTAATTTGACAATGAGCAAATCAAACTCTGTTTATTTTGATCCATGGTGTTCTCATTGTTGGTGAAAACTTACTTATGTTCTAACTTTTGTGACTTTTAGACAAACATTTTCTCTGTCGGGGTGAGATAAGCTTCCTAACAAAGGCTTTGAGACTAAGCAGACAATCAGATTATATCAGAAATATTAATAACAACCATCATCAGGTCAAGGAAAGTCTCAAAATAGAAGATCATTCCTCCTTTTTTTACCATGTAAATATACAGGCTGCCAATTGAGGAAGGTTTTTATTGTATTGTGTGGCCAATATTTGCTCATTGAAGCAGACGTGGTCCAACGCCAGCTCTCCATCTGGAGACATATCAAAGAATCATTGGGCAGATTTTAACCACATTTGTTCACCAGGAACACTGAAGGAAGACGCCAATCGCAAGGATTGTTGGATCAGCTGTTAAAATCAAATGTGTTTGGGGTTCAAAATTAGATATAAAAGAGATTAATTTACAGCAAGATACAAAAATAATGGATTTTTGTCCAAAATCAACCTATTTTTTTGCTCCAATTCCAAACACTGAAGCTTGCCAGATGTAAACCCAATCGTTTTAATATATAGAACAGCATATAGAACTTTTTTGTTATACGTATGTTTGTTTTTTTAACCGGGCTTTTGATGAGCCCTCTTTGTGAGTTGGAAGCGTAAAACCATGTGGTTCAGTATTGTAGCGTTTTTGCTTCATCTAGTTGAAGGGACCCCATGCATATGTATAGTGCAGAGTTGTTTGGCTTTGTCAATATGTTTATCTTAAAATCTTTTTTTAGCTTAACTCGTAATATCGTGTTATTCCAAAGTAGATTGTGTTGATGTTGGAAATTATAATGAGATTTATGTTTCTAGGACACCATCAGAA
The DNA here is from genome assembly GCF_003711565.1 of Takifugu flavidus. Classification (NCBI taxonomy): domain Eukaryota; kingdom Metazoa; phylum Chordata; class Actinopteri; order Tetraodontiformes; family Tetraodontidae; genus Takifugu; species Takifugu flavidus. Next base: position 14,400,903 of record NC_079521.1, on the reverse strand, counting down.
ACGAGGCTTTAGTCTCAGTAGGATGTTTGAAGCGCTCCTCGCCTTCTTTCCTCTTTCCTTCCCCCCCTTCTTTGTTTTGAGTTGAATAACAAAGCAGAAGATGATAGACAGGGAGAAGAAAAACAGAAAAACAAAGGAGATCGGAGGCCTCATTTGAGGGCTAAATTACCATGGGTTGAACAAAACTGAAGAAAACATTGAGGAAGTAGCCTTGCCGGAGGGCGTTTGACGGAAACGGTGCTTTCAGCGTTTCTTTCGCTTTAACCTGACACAAAAGACGACGGCTTATGAAGACATCTATCATCTCTTGTTGCCGGATAAGAGGTGCAATACGCAAAGACCCACGTTTCGTGCTGATCGTAACCCCAGCATGCCGATTGATGTGTTTTGTTGACCCAGTGGGGATTCAAGGGGTGCCATGTTTCTACAGCAGCAGATGGACAAACACACTTAAGAAGATACCATTAATATACTATTAAGATGTGCAAACCTGGAAAATACAGTCAGAAGATGCGGAAGTCGATTTTGTTACCCAGACAAGAGTGTGTTGGAGCTTCTCTTGAAAAGCAAGAGGGTTGAAAAACAACAACATGGCTCTCAAAAAAAAAGCACAGTTAGTGTTTCTTTTCCAGGCAGCTGAATCCAACTAAATATAAAGTGATACCAAATAATGGCCAGACTGTCTTAGTATTTCAGATGTTGCTGCACACACCAGGTTAGTCGGGCAGTAGTCCGTTGACTCGTACAGACGTCCCATTGATGACACTGTCGTTCTCTTTTACACATGATTCTTTGTTCCTCATAAGCTACAGGTCTAATTGTCTCTGAAAGATGGACTTTCTTAAATAAAAAAGAAAGAAGACCTGCATGACTCATGAGCAGCTTGGCCTATTACTGCTCTGCTTAAGGTTGAACCTGTTCTTGGAGAAACGGAGCGTGTAATATTAAAGGACTTCCCTGACAGATACTCTGATGAAGACACCCCTTTACACAGGTAAACCAAGGTTATACGTTTTTACTATGAATGAGTTTCGTCGTGCCTCTTGCACTCTGGGAGCATACTTGTGTCTTCTTAATCAGTGCTGGTGTTGGGCCGGTGCATCAAAGAAGCAACCTCTCCTTGAAGTGGAGCGCACTTGGCTTGCTGCCGGGGTGAATGACAAGCAGAAAGGCCAGTAACAATATCAACAATGGGAATTTCACCACGGATGAACTGTTTTTGAAATGCCTCATTAGCTCCCGTCACAGTCCGCTGGAGGCACATGATCGTGTATTTGCTTGATCTGCAACTATTGATCGAAGTGTATGAATTTACATTGAAATAGTTTCTGAAACTTCCAGCAAAAAGACACTACTTTTGGTATTTTTCTAATTTATTTCTTAAAAAAAGGATGGAGACAAATTAGCCCCATCAAGGTGTTTTGCCATGTGGTTGAGTTAAGATGCCTCAGGATAGGAACTAGTCCCCAGACTCAGGGGAAAGTGCAACATATAGCAGATGTTAATGAAACATATATCAGCACTTAATTTTCCAGGAACATATGCAGTCAGTGAAGTGAGCGTAAAGTAGCTCTGAAGTTTGCAAGTGAGATGGGCTCTTTCAGATGGGCTCTGTCTGCATGCGTGTGAAACATACAGATGTGCCTTTTTTCCCTTCAAACGCCCGCATTGTTCAGCTGTTACAAAGAGACGGCATATTTACACAGCGGGACGGGGACTACAGCCGAGCGGGGGGAAAACAGTCGTCTGTGGAGAGAGTTGCCTTGAGTCAAACATCTTGAGTAGCAAATGGAGAAGGTGCTGCTCCTGCGGCGCCTGTGGAGATTCAGCGGGAGGCTGGATTCCATCTCCCCCTCCCGCCTCTTGCAATAACTCTGTCCCATTTAGTTCCCTGAACGATCACAGCCTTAATGGACTGATAAGTGTTGGGGGCACATTGTAGAGAAACTACAGACGCAAATGTACTCGCCTGCTCTGGAAGCCATTTATTGCATTTCTGTGATGAGGTAATCACTCTATGCTTCCATACAGAATGTAAATAAGTCCACGCATTCAAAGCCCATTTGTACTGTGGGATAATAGCCAAGTTTGCACAAAGAAGCATTAATGAGTCAATTATTTTCTGCTCGTAATTAGAACAAAATCTGGTGTAAAAGGCTTATCTTGCAACAGATACATCTCGGGACTGTTTCCTCTTCTGTCAACTGTTGTTGTTTTTCCTGCTTTTAAAGAGATGCAGGCAAACATTACTCTGGCTCCTAAAGGCATGATCAAATTTTGCTCTGAACACATGAAGATAATAATAGCAATTTATAATAATAATAATAATAATAATAATAATATAATAATAATAATTATTATTATTATTATAAAGGTTTGTGATTGCAAGGTTTCTGAAGGAGCCCATCTTGTTCCTCAGTGCCTTCTATTTTGGACGTGTTCTCTTTCTCCGCTGTCCATCGGCCACTGTTTCATTTCTATGGCAAGCACGAGCTGCCATTTGCAGACGATAAGAGCAAATGTTAATTCCCCCCCTGTGCATTTCTGTGCCAGAGGAGCAATGCACAGCAGTGACCCAGACAACGGAGGGGTGGCACGGACGGGGGCTGTGAATGGGGCGGGGGGAGGGCGGGGGGCACCTTGGGTATTTACATAAGGTAATGTGATTGAGTTGTACTCATAGATTTATCGTTTCCCTCCAAAACCCTGGAGTGAAGCGAGGAATACGCTATGAGAACTGCCGCCAACTGTCGCTCATTTGCCGAAGATTCTGCAGCAGAGAAAAAGCGGCGCCTCCTATTGAGTCGGTGAGACGCTTGCTTAGATTATGTGGAAATTTGCTCGGATCACGTCTCCAAAGCTGTATTTTCTCTGATTACGCTGAAATTACCCCAGTGTTTCCAGTGATTCGGCATTTTGCATCGGATCCCCCATCAATAGCCAGGAGTCATTCATTGTGAACTATTCCACCCCCACCCCTCCACCCCCACCGTGTTTTAAGTTCTCTGGCTAATTGGCTTTGCTGTGATTACAATTTTAACAACATGCTGCACGGCGGCATTTTATTTTATAAACCAGACAAAGGCTGGATGCCGTTTCACTGTCAAAGGAAACCCCGATTGTGAAAGGTGCTCGTTTTAATGAGGTCTTCCTCGCTCGTCTGCATGCATCTGCAGAATCACACACTCCAGCAAAGCTCATTATGAGCATATCCTTCATCACCCACAACATTAATACTGCATTTATATATTTTCTTTGCCCGACTTGTTTCAGCTGTGAAAAAGCATCTCCGCTGCGGCTTAGCATTCCTCCTCCGGGCCTAACGTAAAGGAGAAGAGACAGACTAATGGGCGGCTTTGCATGAACCTTTCGCAGCAAAAGGCAACACGCAGACCGTCACATTGACATATGGAGAAATGTGGGATAATCTAACCTGATTGAGTTACTTAGCTTTACTAGCAAAGTGAGTGCGGCGCCATGTGTGGAAATAGATGGCTTCGAGAGGTTGATTGTGATTGATTTTTAAACTCGAGGCGGCAGAACCGTGGGATGTCGCAGCCAAAACCAAACGGCTTTTACGCAGCAAAGGAGGGAGAAGTGAGGGAAGGAGGAAAAGCAGGTCAGTTGGTGGCACGGACAAATGGGATACAGCAAAACAGGATACAACACAGTGACCCAGATATACAGGGTATGTACAGGGCCACTAAGATTCTAACAGCATATAATAGTAAAAACAACACATAGGGATAGCTGTGTTTTATAGAACACGAAGCCTCTAAAAACAAATACGCGCTGGTGCTGATACAGACACACACGTGCAATTTGTGTGTGTTTGGGCTCAAATGTCTGCACACCCAACAGGAATTCAGTCTGAGGTTGACAAATTAATTATTCTAAGTCATTTCAAAGAAAAATGACCTCTACACTGTGCCCGGTTGGCCTGGTATATCAGCCACATGGTGGTGCTGGTGGTCTGCTGACCACACCGGGGCATCGGTTTTATCACGCTCACACACCCACCCACACACACACACACACGCGCTCTCATTCACACTGCCTCCTTTCAATCACACAGCATCTTATTCTCACTGCCTTCTGCTTTGACTTATCACATCCTTTGCCGTCTCACTCATCTCGGGCGCAGCGTGAGATGAGGCGGGGTTTTACGACAAATCAAGTCAATTTCTGACAGGGAGCGCCGCTCTCTGCACACACGCCTTTTAAATTTTAGCCGCCCAGGGAAGCGGGGCACGTGAGAGTCTTTGGAGTTGGGTGTCGATGGCAGACCATGAGAGGCATGGGTCCACAACGCGTTACCATCTGCCTTCTGTAGTTTGTTTTGTTCTCCTCTCATTTTCACACTATTTCCACCCATTTTTCATCCTCCCTCCTCTCAAATCCTTTCCTTGGCAGTTGTACTCATGGTTCCTTGTTCCCCTTTCTCTCGCCTGGCTCCGCTCTTGAGCGGTTCCGGGCATCTGAAATCTTCAAGCCTTTCCACAATTCAGTTGTTTTCTGAATCCCCCCAACACCACCAGCACCACCACTCAGCATCTACCTTTTCCTCATTCTGCCAACCTCTCCCCATGGAACCTGTCTAATTCCCCTTGTACCCACTCTGCGGTGCCACTCATAGCCTGCTCCCTTTACCCTCCCCTTCTTCGTTTCCTGGCTCTTTCCGCCCTGGCAGCCTGACAATTGTTGGAGCATTCGCAGCTAAGCAGTTATCACCGGCTCGCAGAGGTGTGCAAGAGCGCGCTGATGTGCAAATGTATGTTTGGGAAGAATAGAACACGTGTATGTATGCGAGCATACGTGTGTCACCGCAATCTTCTGTTTTTATTGAGGTGTTCGGCTCCTGTGTTCAGTAAAACAATAAAAACAATGTCTCAGACAGGTTTCTATTATACCCCGAGCTTTGTATGGTTCGTCTACTATGGCGTCTCTTCTTTTTTTTTTCTCCCTGCAACAATGAGGGCTAAACTGATACTGAATGGCTGCAACTCTGCTCCCACTGCCAAACATCCCTGGTGTCTGGCCCCACTGGAATCATATAAAAGACACTAATTTCTTTCCCCCGTTGTTTGCCATCTGTCACTGGGAGACGGTTAAAAGAAAGAAGGCACGAGCCCAGCTGGATTCCTTTTTCCACTGAAGGTAGATCACATTGTCAGGAGACCGGGACAAGGCCTCCCTGGTCTTTTGGGTGCAGAGAGACAAGGGACACAGGCCAGGCTGAGGACTTCTGGAGCTGGCGGTGCCAAATCTGGGAGGAAAGGTTTGAGTTGTCGCTAATACTGTCAAAACAAAAAAAAACCCTCGTTCACTGATTCACCAGTCTGCCTCTACCTTCCTCTTAATTTCTACAGTTGCAAATGTTTCTAGTCCTGCCAGTCTTTGCTCCTTGCCATGGCAGTGTGAAGAAAAGATTCAATAACTAAGATCTGCGGCCACTTCTGATGATTTTCTGTAATTATACGGTCTTGCTGAGGAAGATAAGAGAAAAGAGAACAGAAAAGATCAGGAAAATTACAACGAAAGTCTTGTTCGGTTCACTGATTAAAGGTTCTAATTCTGAGCCATTGTTTTCTCCCTCCAGGAGGGCGGACATAATTTCCCCACCCTCATATGGCCCACCAGTTCACTGCAGTGATCTAGTGAGGGAGAGATGATAAGTTGCACTTTTTAATAGCAGGGATCGGGACCTAATTCACTTTGTGCATGTGTGCATGTGTTTTGTGTGTGTGTGTGAGTCAGTTATGGGAGCAGTTTCAGTTAGAAACACACTGCGGGGGTCTGAATTTATTTGGATGAGCTCATTTCTTTTCAGCGTGTGCTTTAAAACTGCGAGACCAGTGTTTATAACATGCAATATAAGGCTCATTAAAAATTCATTTCATGGGGTGAGCTGCAGCATCTGAAGCTGTGACAATTTAGTCCGCACCTTTAAAACGTTAGATGTGTCTGTAGCTTTGCTATTAGGATTTATTTTTGCTTCAGTGGTACATTTAGCTCAGATGCAAGATGCTGCTGTACAACTTGGTGGCAAAGATGATATAAACATACATAAAAGTCATACAAAGACTGCGTGAGTACCCGTAGTAAAATGCCTGTAAACACACAACAGACTACCTTCCTTGAGTTATAACCATGTAATTAGTAACAACCAACAGATATTTGATATTCTAAATTCGTGGATTCATTTTTTTATTACTTGTGCTTTTTTCTTTTTGTAAAATTCTTTTGCCTTGAATAATTATCAGCACGCTTTGTGTAATTCATAGCGAGGAGGAATGTTTTCTTTCATGTGGTCTTTTAGCTTTCTGCTAAATATAATAAAAGCCTGGATCCAAGGCGTTTAAAGGATATCAATTATGTTTACTGTCTGCAGCTAAAGATGCAGCGGTGGGAAAGCTCCCTGCATTAGAACAACAAAATAAGCTCAAATGTCTTGGGACTAAATGGAAAAGAGAACAGCATTGGGAAGGTGTGCCTTGTGCATAACTTACAAATTATCAATGTTTTTATTTTTCCCTTTTGGTACACGTTCGTTGGAAGGCCCAAGAGACCTATTAAGGAACCAAGGGAAGAAAAACACCAGATTTCGTCTGATCCTCTGGAGGCTAGAGTCTTATAGTGTTAAGAACACTTGCTGAAAGAAGTTTAGCTGAGTACAAAAGTTTTAGAGGAAGGTTTTTTTCTTTTTTTAAATATCTGTAGTATTGATCCACTTAGCATTTGCCCTCCCTCGTGTCTACTGCAATACTACAAATGAGGCAGGCCTTGGATAGTGTCTGTGCCAGGGTGTTATGCTGTTCCCAAAAGTCAGAACAGCTTTTGAGATTTTAATCACAAAGACATACGACACCTTTATTGCTGGTTAAAATGCTTACATTTTGCAGGAATCTTATTAAGATAAGTATTCAAATGAGCATGATGCAGTATGCAGCACTCTCAACCAACAGAGATGGAAATAGCTGTAAGATCTTGGTGGACTGAACGCTGCCATTGACTTGCATCATGCTGGGGTCCGATATCTAAAGAGGACCCATCGGAACATCCTGCCTGGTTGGTGGTGTGCTGCTCCCAACAATAATAATGTGAAAGTGGCCGCGCTTCTATTATTGAAACTCATAAAAGAAAGCAGCGTCAGAACATGTCATTGAAGCTTGTCCCCCTAACGGATTAGTCACCCTCCACACAGCAGAGCAGATGGTAACATGTGAGGCTTGAGAAACTAAAAGGGTCTGCAAGGAAATGTACAATATTCACAAGGAAGCTGTGTGTGGCGTAGAGCACCAATCAGCTAGGACTGGACAGGCTGAGTGACGGCTCTATCAGGACACAGTTTATGATAAACAAGGGTGCAAACAAATTTCATGGAACATTATCTCTTTCAGTCTCTTTCGTGTTTGCAAGTTGGGTAATATAGCTGTCATTCACGCAGGGTTGATCGAATTAGAGAGGCGTTGGAAGGAGAAGGGGTGGCCCTCTTGAAGGGCAGTTCATGTCCACTGAAAATGTCCACTACTCTGAATAATTTACAGTTTAAATGTCCAAAACTCCAGCATCAAATTGCACATTTAAAAGCTCCTTGATGAAACTGTTTCATGTGAACTGATAGGTAATTGATTGGGATGGCTGCATAGATGCTGAATGGGATTTTCTGGTCACCCCCCACCACCCCGGCGCTCCACGTTAAGGGTCAGCTGCTCATTCACACCCAGGACGCCACACTGTTGCCGCCTTCTCATTAGAAAGAATCGTTCGCTGATGATTTGGCTTGAGGAGTTACTCTGCACACGGACTGTGCAGCCCCGCAATCAAACCCACAACCTCTTTCATCACTGGGAAAACCAGGTGATAAAACGCTGCGTGAGAACATGGTGGCGTAACTACCACAAACAGCACAGAATGCTTCAGTGAAAACGGCGTTCCCATGTGTTCTGTTCCACAACTGCCCGTAAAAGTGAAACAGAAACACCCTCAAGCAAGAAGCAAGTTAGCCTGAGAGGAAATAAACCCCCATGTGTAATTTAGAAACAGACAACTGAGTCTGACAAATGTGCTTTATTTTAGTCCCACTGTGCTAAAGCATACGGCATACATCATTACATTTCTGCAGTACCACTGATGCCGTACACACACACAGCTTTGTGCGCTCTGAAACATTGGATTTTTACAGACTTGCATCGTGTAATAACTTTGAATATAACAAGACCATCTGAGTATTAATAAAAGGGTGTCCTAGCTGCCAAAATCACTAATACACACAGGAAAATGCCAGAAGGTTCAAAATGGAATCAGAAAATAAAAGAAATAAAAAATCTGTCAAAACAAGAGTAAGCATATGCACTTAAAATTATGCACTGAATGAGTTCATTAGGGTGGGGATTTGAAATAATAAAGAAAGGGAATCCCAAAGAGAAGCCAAAGTGGAACCTGGAAGGAAATTTTAAGCTGCGGAGAATATAAAGAAGGAATCCAATGTGGAACACATAAAACAGCACATGTCAGTTGCAGCAAGTCCTTGTGCTACTGTTGCTGTTGGGAGGGGGACAAAAAAGGTGTAGGACACGTGCATCAGTTTTCACAGCTGTGGGTGGAGATGCTGTTTGGTTGTCCAACAAACTCAATAACTACCGCTGCGAAGCCCCTCCCACATCGGAATGCATCCTCATCAGTCAATAACGGAAATACCTAAAAAATAAATCAAAACATGGCTCAATTTGGGCGGAATTGTGAGAACTGGCTCGAAAAGTGTTAAAACTGAGTATCCCCGAGTTCATGTTGGCGAGATACAGACGTTTGAAGCACAATGGCGCTGCGTATGCGATGCCAGGAAGTGTGTATTTTCCTGTCAGTGTCAGAGGTTGAAAGCAGATGACTGAATCCTTTGCAAGAGAGCATTTTGCCCTCAGGATTAAGATTGGATGGCTGGGTTTAAACCTGTCAAAAGAGCAGCCTCAAATCCCTCACTCACAAACACTTCATGGTTCTCACTTGAGGTGCGTGTGCGCAGTGGTGGAAGGAGATATTACTCTTTCATGCCACTTACTTCAGAAGCCATTCAAGGCACCAGCTGGATTGTGGCGGATTTGTGGTGCACCGAGCAAAGAAGCTAAATTCTAGGAAATTAGTAATCGTGTTTTTCTTTCACATTTGTGACAGGTCAATTACACTTCTTTCTAAAGAATTAGATATACGACACAGTTGTGAAGCAAACGGGTGTTAAATCTCTACAAGCCTGTATTGTTTGCAGGACAAAACAACTTAATTTCATTATGATCCTCTGCTCTATCGCTGTGTGAGGCAAAATGGCCATCATGTGCCACCCGGCTGAGATGTCCTCGTCCCTCCGTCCTGCCAGGATGTGATACTAAACAAAACTGCAAACGGGTCATCCAACCTTTTCTGTTCCATCCTCACGTGTTCTCCAAATGTCACAGCACTCATGAAATTAAATCATTGTTAGTCAAAAGCAGACGGTAATTAATTTAGGCGCGGGGGCTGTTTTGCGTGCGGCTGGGCTTTTTTTGGGGGGGACGTGTCTGAAAAGTGATGGTGAGCAACCAAGAGGGAAATTGGAGGGGGCAAACAGATAAAAACAAGGAATCGTTTTCTGTGAAGCGGCTTGAGAAGAAATTCCAATGTCTCATTATTTTGCCAAAATTATGCTGTTTGCATAACAAGCATGACGCTGGGGGATTGCTGTGTGTATCATGCAAATGTTATCTTGTATAAAAACCCAGCAGTTTCTGCGTCAAATCCGAAATTTCTTCAATTACTTGAATACTGATTCATTAGTGGCGGCAAACTTTTGGTTCTTGCAGGTTCTGCTGCAACTGATATGCTGTAAACAGGAAAAAAAAACGTTTGCTGGAACGTTCAGTTTTGATTTTAATCAGTACTAAAACACATTAAAATGTTGCATGCGCATTTCTTACACACTTTTTAATGGCAATTGTGGATGAAAGTTGAGTTTTAAAGTGGCTATAAATTGGTCTTTTTGCACCTGTTATTTAAAAAAATATAATTCTGATTGTTTGCACTTAAAAACAAGTTGTCAAACGGTCCAATTGTGTGCAGGACAAAAATGTGACGAGTGGTTGCAACAATAGTGGCGACGGGGTTTGAAGACAATAGCAGAGTGCATGATCGTGAAAAAGAATTATCAATGGACCGTTCCCCATTCACCACAGCTGAGGACAAAGGATCATTTCTAGTTATTTATCTTCTCTAGGTGTAGAGCTTAAACGGAAAACTGTCCGTCAAGGATTTTGCCAACTGCACCGGATTCACAGACTGAAGAGCCGACTGAAAAGGGTGATGAGAGCCTAATTTATGATGATTTATGAGTGAACCAAATATGCAGAATTAGGCCCGTGAGGTCTGTCCAAAGTGCCAAATTTGTTTAAAAGATCCTGTTTGAGTTGCTTGACTTGATAAAATCCTCAAAGCAGAAGTTTTCTTTTATTCTTTTATCTTAGTTCCACCAACAGAAATGAAGTAACGCTGGACGTTCACACGAAACATCCGCAAAGAAACGAAGTCCCACTCTGTCCTAAAACATGCGTAGACGTGTTACTGACGTGAGCCAATTGCTCAATCAAAATAGGCCTGTTTTCTTAGTGGCTCCGCTTCGCTGTGTCTTGCTTAAGAAATGCTCCAGCAAACCAGACACCTTCCTTTTGACAACATCAATAGAATGTTATGGCGTGAATTCACTCGCTGCAAGCAATTTCCCTGAAGAAGATCTTTGCTGCAGTGCAACAGAACACTAATGACAGCCTGGCAGATATGCTCGAGAGGCAAAACATGCTTTTTCCAGACGTAGAAATTCACTTTTGACAGGAGGCTCCAGCACATAATTAGACATTTGTCCACAAGTTATGCATTTTACTTTTTCTAATCTTACAAATTTGACAGTCACGGATTAAACCCTCGGACTAGCGCATTTGTGATTCATGTCAGCATTTATTGTTGCACAGGCAGTTTTCTGTGCACGCATGAGAGAGTAGATGTAACAGGGCAAGAACAGGTGCTTCCTCTGTCACTAATGATGACTGCTCATTTAAAAGTCCCAGCCAGCACGAGGAGGACCCGGCTAACACAAACCGGTGTCACGGTATTTGCACGCCTGAATGGCTTTCAGCTATTACACTTATGATGCCCTTGCTTTTCTCTGTGTGTGTGTGTGTGTGTGTGTGTGTGTGCGTGTGTGTGTAAAGAGTCTGGAATGAAAAGTAACTCTGCTCTAGTTTTATTAAGGTTTCAGCCACGTTTTAATTAATTAATGATTATGATTATGATTTTTACATTTTTCCAAGCTGCCTTTGGATCAAGGTTAGACTTTAAAAATTACAAACGGCGGAGCGAATCTCTTTTCGATTCTAAGCCCGAATAAACAGCCAAAGAGAAATCTATTCACTCGTCGTTTGATTGAGGCTCCAAGTTTACTGCTTCTTGGACAGAGAGCAGGCCGAAGCACTCCCCAGCCTTAACTGAAGGCAGCTTTGGGTGCTTTAAAAAGGAAGGAGGTCATCTGCAATTTGAGTCATGAAATAAATAGTTCCCATGAAGATGTGCACACGCCCATGCACAGACACTCTCTCGCCTCTCCCTAATAACCTTGCACGTCACCGTTTAGCGCCGGACTGGACTGAAGTTGCATCGTTAAAGGGAATCGAGTTGTGTGATATTTACAGTTATTTCAGCGGATACACACCGGATGCTCCCGAGGAAATAAATGGCAATAAAGGGGTTGTTACCTTAAGTCAGCTAATCGGCGTAAGCAGACACACCGCCGCATAAAGCCGAGCCCGATCGATTCAAGCCATTGTTATGATGATGCTCAGATGGGCATTGTCATAACAAAAGAGGTCAGCTGTATCTATTGTGACTTTACATTTATATTGAATTGCAGCTCGAGCCGCGCTGTCGAAATAGATATTGATTAGGAAGGGCTGAAGGTAGCGGTTTTGATTATTCATGCTAGGAGTTACCTGGCCAAGATCAATACGGCCCCAAGGAGGAGAAGCACACAGACGCTCATATGTGTTGATGAGGGCAGGCTCGTACAAGCGGGTGTGTAAAGAAATAAAAATAGATGTGTTTCGCACCAGTGTCTCACTTTATCCCAGTTAACCGATTGGCTTCTGTTTTGATTTTACAATGCACAAACTTAAAAAGGGCCCAAACTTTGCTTAATTTCTGTTTTCACCAGAATTTGATATAATGCGGTGCTTCTTTTTACAAACTTCCAGACTGCGTGTCAAAATAGGAGCTTCCCAGAATCTCCCGAGCAAGTTTGCAACCAGGGTATTAAAGAGTATCTTACATGTTCTTTGTCAGCATCACAACAAGCGACTTAAGCCCATCTTCTCCTCCTCCAAATTCTTGTTGCTGTTGTCTGACGATAATAACACACCTGCCATGCTAAGAAAATAGCAACACGGTGAGAGCACAAACAGGCTATTACCTGGGGAATTTATTGGGTTTGTGGTCATTTCCTCCAGTGCTGTTGAAAAGCTAATGGGTGGACAACGATGGCAAAGGAAGCAATCTCCTCATCGTAAATGAACGTACATCAGATGGATTGTCTCCACCCCAAAAGGAATCTAAAGCAAAACAGCCCATCGATTAGCAGCTGCGCGCAAAAGACTGGCGTGATGCGGGTGACAATAAACAGAACCGTCTCTCATCTGGACACTGACGTCAGGCATCGGGCGGAACTCGGAAATGAAGTGACCACCCTCGGATAATAGAGTGCTAATGCAAAAACGAGAAACAAATATTCAGGTGCGTGAGCGCCATTTTTCTGCCCCCCTTGCCTGCCTGCCTGCTGTATACTCAGACAATTGGTGAAAATGCCACAGTCGAGTTCAGCAGAGCGCCTGAAGGTCAATATATGGAAATATGAAGCTTCAATGTGTGTGTCCCCCTCTCTCCCTCTACCTCCATCTGTCTCTCGCCCCATGTGTTTCCAAATGATAAAATGGGTACGCTGAGCAGCAGGTGAGCCTACTCCCACCTGAGGACCCTGCGGTGAGGTTCTAGATTTGGCTCAGGAAGAGCAGGAGGCCTTATCAGAAGCCCGGGGAACAACAAAAACCTCAGCTGCACAAAGGACTCCACGGAGAGAGAGAAGGAGCTCTCATTTAGAGATAAGACCGCTGCATCTGTTTGTTCCACGCAGCTGAGCCTTCTTCGCAGTGTGGGAAATTTAAAATAAATAGGAACGCACAGTTTTCCTAATGCCACATTTCCAGCATTGTGGTGAGACACATTATAAAGTGTGCAGTCTGGCAGATAAGGTACATAAAAGATGTCATGCACATAAATATGTATTAACACTGTATTTACTGTATGCTAATTGGCTGCATTACTTAAAGTTGATGGATCTGACATGACTGCTAAATTCTTTATGCCCCCCTCCCCGATCCGCATGTATTTATGTTTTGCCTCAGATGCTTTCAAGTGCCGTGTTTATGTGTCTCAGAGCTTAGCTTCAAGTCAATTTCGCTTTTAAAAATAACTCGAAAGGAGGGGAATTTTCAAGACCTGCGTCACAAGTTCAGGACATGTTTGTTCGCTCCGCATTCATTCGCTATTATGGTGCGACGGGCCGGGCAAATATTTAATCCAATGTGCAGGTTTTTCAGATGTATTTTTATGCAAGTTCATTGGATTCTCCACCACCGCTCCGCTAATCCTTGCACGCTGTTATCCATCGTCTCCTGAAAGTGGAGGATTGGGCATCAAAAAACGATTGGAACTGGAGGGGAATTGGAAAATAGCCGCAATTATTGTTCGAAAAGGCCATTTTTCTGCCGTCAGCTCCACAAAAGGAAGAGCTGCGTCCCGTTCCAGCAGGCCAGCGGTTCAGACAAAACAGCGCTAATGGAGACAACAAACTCGAGCCAAATTCTTTCGAGGCCTCTTCGTCATTGGTGTGAGAGAGAGCAGCCACACATTGTGATCTGAACACTTTTAAATAGTCACCTCCTTCTTTGAAGTGCTGCATACTCTGTCCTCACCCTCGCTGGAATGCACACTTAGTATCTTCCTGGCAACTCTTGAAGCACAATGCACCCAAGGTCAGTTTGTTCTCCATGGCAACAGTGCGGTACATTTGGCGCATTGTCAGGCTATTTAATCAAGACTGGCTCTGCGCGCGCGTGTGTGTCTGCGCGCGTACGTGTGTGTGTCACATGAGCACAGACAATTCTTTTATCTCCAAAAGTGCTGAGCGGGGCTGACACCCCTTACAGAAAAGTGCAGGAGATAGAAAGGGAGGGGGGGGACGTGAGGAAAGAAGATGGGGAAAGTATAAGTGTGAGGATCTTGACAAGCCAGTAGGTTAGAAGTCCTTGATGACGTCTCGGTATCGATCCGGCCGAACCACGGTCAACCGCAGCAAATCTATTCACAGATGACCCCTGCGGTTGGATTGCTTACCGAGACGGCGTAGCGGGAGGAATAAACAGAAAACATTCTGGCAAGTGATTTTCAATCCACTTAACCTCTCCTCTCCCGATTGGAACTATAATAGAGCGCGAGGCGGAGGGACAGAGACATAGCGGATGGGAGGAAGGGACGGGGGCAGATGGGAGGTGGGTAATTTTGCATCTCATCTGTTGACAGCCAAGCATGTTGTTATCATTGCGCGCTGCCCTTTAGTTTATCTCCCTCTAGAAGATAGTTGCCCGCTCTTCGTGACTATGGGGCCAGACAACCAATTATCTATGTGCCCTCTATCAGATGTGATTTATATCACCAGGATGTCCCTACTCTGCTGTCCCCTCTCCGCCTGTGATCAATCATCCCCCTCGCAAACACAAAACAGGCCTTTAACAGGACGCGGCTAATGTCCTGGATCGCCTGCTTAGGAGGCTGCAGATATTAATCGGCTCACATCGCTGCAGGAATAAAGCGGCTCTGACATTGAGAAGGGGCACACGTCGGAGGCCAACTGCAGCTGATACCCTGAGCGTGTCTGGCTGCCCTGGACTTTACATAATCTGTCCCAGTTCATACCAATAAACGTCTTTTGGTTGGGAAAAAAAGTCAGTCATCAACACCCTCATTTTTCTAAGCTAGCAGAAGAAAAAAGAGCTTGTTCTGTGCTTTCTGTGTCAAAACGTGCAGATAAGAGTCTCAATCTAGACCTCTATTCTTTTTTTTGGAATTCTGTTGATGTATTTTGGTCAAAGTGGGGCAAATGAGAATGAACCTCCATGCATCCTCATGTGAAAGAAGTGTATTTGATAATAAGGGCAACTGGCAATAGTATTAAAATTTACTTGCTGTATGGACACTGCTACAAGCTAGCTAGGTAGTGTACTCCAATAGCAGGAAATGGCACTGTGTTTGAGTTTAGATGCAAATAATATCGAGAATTTAAAGATATAGTTTAAAGATACAAGATCTGATTGGTTGGGCTGTATAATATATTTATTCAATTTTATAAAAAATGGCCAAGTCCATATTTTTCATCTGAAAAAATACATCTTTTTATGAGTTTTGAAAAATCTCCAGAGAAGACCAGTTTGAACTGGATACCATCTTCAACAGACTTAATTCCAACACAGAAGAGTTCTTAGACTGCATTCACAACATGGTTTTCTGATGAATTCCAAGTGTCTGGAGGTCTCCACCCCCGGACTCATTGAGAGTCCACTAGACACTAGACAGCCTCTGCAGCTGTACACACATACTGCAAACAACTCCCAAATGTTTTTTCATTGTTTTTTTTTTGTTATTGTGAGGAGTTTGTGAATATTTCAGGATTGTGAGATGATCAATACGAGGAAGGCTGGCTGGTTAATGATGTAGAACCTTTGCATCATCTGAGAGGGGGAAAGAGTCAGACTTTAAGTCTCTCCTATCATTAAAGACGTGATCGGTGAGCATAATAAGTCTCTTCACTCAAGGGCACCTTTTCAAGAAGATTCATAAAAGGAAAAATATAGGAGTAAAACTTTCTTCTATGTATATAATGGGGAGGACGTGGAATAGTACAGGCGGGGGACAAATAAAACATACTAGAGGAGGAAAGTGAATAATCACGCTGAAATGATGAGCTGATTGCCGTGTCGAAGTTATCACGCAAACATTTTCTGCTCAAGGGGTCAAGTAATGCTGAGATTGAAGGCCGTCACTTGGTTTTCAGTTAAATGTCCCTGAATACATTTCGCGCACAACATACAATGACATGCCAGACCAGCAGGGGGCAGTGTCCACGGTCTAACAAAACCTTGATAAAGATTGATGATAAGTTAATTTGAAAAAATGTTGGTTTGAAGATCAAATGCTCTGGGTCTGAGTAATGAAGGTTGGAAGATCGTGCACAGTTCTGTGAAGGACCACTGAGTTTGATGTTTCTCAGCAATTATCTCCTCTCGTCTCTGGCTGCTAAATTCTAAGATCTCTTTTTGCCTTTCACGCGGCCTCGCACTTTCACCACGGAAAACACGACTGGCAGCCGGGAGGATTGACGGAACCATGCTGCCTATTACAAAGTTTGCGCTGATGAGAACAGTCACGCTCGCCCGCCCCCGCGCTAACACAGCGGTCAGACTCTGAGTTCTTCTCTGTTTGAGGTGACAGAGGAAATCTGGATAATTGTATGATTGATTCTCTTGTGTATTTCCTCCACTTCAGCAGGCAGGCTTTATTTTCAGGCAGAGACATCTTTGAGAAATGCTCAAGACTGCAGATCTGCGGGCACACTTAAACGCACCCCCGCCCACACACACACACAAACACACACACATACAAAGCCACCAACTATTTCTGGAGCGTGGTCGTGCATCGCTGAGAGTGTGCGTGCGTGTGCGCATCGATGAGTCAACTGACTCTTTCCTTGGCCTTTGTCTCTCTGCCACTTTCACCTCAGAAAGCCACGGAAGATCACATTAAGTGGGGCCGCTGTTGCGTAGCTGCATTTGGCTGAGTGCTGAGGGAGATATGGGGCAAGGCATTACTCTAAGTCAGTCCCTGCAGACTGCAGCCCAGCCAGAAACAACAAGGCCAGTGTAATTCGCCGAGCCGGATATGCTCACTTCAGTGGTTCAGGGCCTGTTATAAGCCCCTGTTCTCCTTTGAAAGGGGACAATGTCAAGCACTGAGCAATGCCTGCGAGTGTGTATCAGCGTGTGCTCATTAACTTCTTTGTATCAGTGGATTCTTCCTGTCAGCCCGTGCGTCATGCGGATATCATGTGTGTGGCATGTCCTAATGCCAGCATTTTGGAGCAGTTGGCACCATAAAATAGTGCATGGCATGTGCACTGTCAATGACATCACGTTAGCTTGTAAATGCGCTGGTGATAAACAAGCAGAGAACTCAACACAAGGCAACTTAAGACAACACATTCAACAAGCAAGGGGCAAGTGAAATCATCATGCAAGGGAGGGAAAAGATGTTTTTTTTAACTTCCTTGTCAGGGTCAGCCGACATTCTGTTTTGATTTTCTGGAGAATAGTCGGAGTAGGCTACGAGCACATCTGCAAACACGTCTCCGTACAACAAAAGCGAGCGAGAATAAGAAAGAGTAAACGAGGCACAAAGCAAGGTCATTCTGCAAGTCCACTCCATTCTCTTTTTACCATCATCTGTGCAATTATCCGTGTGTTGGCTTATTTGTTAATGCTTTGCCCCCCTGCAACCAGGAATGCCGTCCGTGCTTTAATAAGATACAAATGTGTCCTTGGTTGTGCATTACTCGAAGACAGTCCCTACAGACAAATAACATGAAAAAGGACTTCGGCTCTGACATCCAGCATTTACAACTCCCCTCTGGTATCCAAAGGGGACAGGGCAGTGTAAAGACAGGAGAAAGGTCAAAAGGTCTGGAAACTACGGCAACTTGAGAAATGTAAGTCCAGTTCAAGAGTCAATTATTTAGAACAGTCCTTCAATAAAAAAGCAGAGTCTTGAATTCCAACCGCCCTCATCAAATCCATGAAAGGGAGAGTTAATTCAGTCGTGCCAAAGAACTCAGAAAAACACTCAGATTATGACTCTAATGGTAAAATCAATGTGCCGTTCTTGACAGCTCTGGCACCCTTTCAACCTGGGGCAGGGGCCAGTCAAATACTGCTCTGTAAGTGTTAATGTCAGGAAATTCTTCCGGGTGAGATGAAACGCCATTTTATTCACAATTAAAACAGGCCTCGGGGGTCGATGATTGGCCAGACGTACAGCTAATTGTGTCGCATTTCATTGATAAAATGCATTCCTGCCTCAAGGGGGAAGCCACTTTCTTTTCCTCGGTCAATACGGCTGAAACTGTATCAGGATGCTTAGAAATTGAAAAAACATTAAAGAATCGGCTTTATCCATGCTGGCAGCTTAACAAGTTTCATATTTACCTCTATATTTTGGGTCACCTTTAATATAATGTAGTATTTGCTTTAGATTTATTCCTGGTCTCACACACACTCTTGATCCTGGGCTGCAATTTAAGCTTTAACAGTCAGAAATAAACAACTCAAAGAGCAATTGCTACCTACAAACATTCAGAAATAGTTAGAAAAGCAGCAGCCTTTTCATAATAAATAAGGATGGATACATGCAAAGTCAACAGGGTCAAAAATTAAAAGCCTTCCAGCCCATTGGAGCACCATCTCTATCCTCATCGCTGCATCCCGCACATTCCGCTCACTGATGGTCGGAGCTGACAGTGGGATGAACGAGTGCTTGTATCTTCAGGAATTGACTCAAACATATTCAGAGTGCAGTGCACGAAATGTGTCCCCTAAAAGAAGCGACATTGATCCGGAGCTGATCGATGTCGCTTAAACTTGCATGATGTTTACCGCACATCCGGATAACTGACAGATCCAGGGGTTTAAAATCAAGTCGGCTGCTGGCCTTGGCCACGGTCTTTATTTTTAATGCAGCACTAATCTGATGGGAAGGTTTCTTTTCAAACAAGGCCGAATGAAAAGCCAATGAAAAGTAAATAAATAAATGAATCGATCGGTAACTGCGTCAAGGTGAGAGGTATCCTGCTTGCATTGAAGCGTGCTGAGCCATGCCGCCATTCCATCTGTTTTTCTTTAGCGCGCTTAATCAGTATTAAATGATTCCAAGTCGCCCACTGGAATGATACAGTGGATGTTTTAAGGACTTAAGTTTGCCCACTTTAACAATAATATTTGTATTCCTGTAATAAAACGCTGACTGCAGGAATTGATTTTGTCCATTCAGTTGATTTTATTTGGGAGTGCACCCATTTAGCTTATGCTGCTATTTCTGAGACTTTTGTGAATCTTTCTGTGTCTTCTTAGCACAGTAGATCAAAAGGAATCCGAGACTTCAGCAGTGTGTGTGTGTGTGTGTGTGTGTGTGTGTGTGATTATTAGCGACTGAGCCTTTTAGCCTCTTTCTGCGCTCCATTTTTTTCCTTCCTCGGCCTGTATATCTCTTGAAGCTCCCAATGACTGATGCTCCTATCTCGTTCCTCTGAACAAATGGGTCACAATGCGTCACGTTGTCGCTGAGATTACTGCAGCACCAACTGAGATGCAAACGCCGGGCAGGGTGAGTGGGTGTGCTTTGTGCATCCCCGCCAAGCTCAGGGCCTGGAGTAACATTGCTTTCACCCTACAGAGGCAGGGCAGTGCGTCTCGGGGTGAGGTGGGGGGGGGAGGGAACGCCGCTTTGCCTCCACCACAGCTTTTTTCTTCCTGCAGCATCAAAGTGTTTGAGCACAGCTTGGAGTTCTCTGTCATGAAAGGTCTGCGGCCAGCCCGCTCAATCAGACACTGCAGCACTGGTTAGTCCTCAGGGCTTTTACACTGAACAGCAGTAATACATCCCAGCTGATGTAAGGACTGTCGGTACCGGGGCTTTACACAGACCTCGAGCTGCCCGCACCAATGCAAATATTTACCAATAAAGGGGGCTATTAAGAAAAGGAAGCCTTTCATGGAAATGTCACTTAAAAACTCGGTATTTCAGCAGTTGACAAGCTTACGTCATGCCTGCAGCTCTACTTTAAGTTTATTTATTTCTCTACATCTTGACAGTTACTTTAATTGTATTTAAGTTCATGTCGTCCACCTTCATCTGTTCAGCTCTTTGGGCATCTAAATGGGTCCATCAACAAGCTCATAACATGATTCAATTTACAATCATATACATCAGTAAGTTCAATTAATAAATTCAGTCCAGAGCTGGAATAAGTGTCACCGTCATACTGCAGTGCTGCAGCTGGGGTCGGTACCAGTATTGGGTTTGAGGAGCAGGGGCCCCACATGAGGGGTCCGCGTTTAAACTCCAGCATCGACGCCCCAAAAGGTGCTTCGTTCTTCTTATGTCGGCGAGCCCACCTCAGACACTTCAATAGTTCTTTGGATGCTCCTAATGAAAACATGTATTCACACAAACTCAATTAAAAGCTCTTAAACCTACACATTTTACTTCATTAATTTCCACTTTAAGGTAACACCAACAAGACTTTTTCCACTGTGTTTACATGGTGAACAAAGTGGAGACAGCAGTCATGCTGCATGAGGTATCTAATGAGGCATGTGATTGCTGGAGTAAATACAGGCAAAAGCAATATGAAATGAACACGCGCAACAAGGGCAACGGCAGGAGCAACTGGGGCGCGAGACCGTTATTAGGTTTATGGAGATTGTTTTTTATTAAAATAATGTGTCTGATTAAAACCTGATCAAGTGGATGCTTGATGGATGGTGTTGCTTACGTAACCGTCAAAGCTGCTGCGGCCTCGAGGGGCAGCCCTCCGTCGCATCGTTGCATGAGTGCTGCGCTATCTATCTATCTATCTATCTATCTATCTATCTATCTATCTATCTATCTATCTATCTATCTATCTATCTATCTATCTATCCATCCATCCATCCATCCATCCATCCATCCATCCATCCATCCATCCATCCATCCATCCACCCATCATCCATCCACCCATCCATCCATCCATCCATCCACCCATCCATCCATCCATCCATCCACCCACAGCTGTAATTTCCCTCATTTAACACAACCGTACAACAACGCTGTTGTTTGCTCCGTCTGCTACCAGTTTTTCCCTTTCAAACATAATTATGCATTCATTAAACTCAAAGAGTGCATGCAGTCAAAGATAAATTCAAAGAGAAGCAACCTCTCACCGTCGTCTTCTCTAAACTGACTTTTCTGACGTTAATGGCTGTAAAATGGAAAAGCAAATCACAATTTGAGAGCAGTTCTCATCTTTTCACCATTTTTAACCGTATACGCTGAGAAACTGTGCAGATATTCAAGGTTTGGTTTCATTAAAAATCACTTTTGGCCCAAATTCCAAGTTTCATTTCATGTTGGAGATTCTTTTTAAACCCGCTAGCAAGATATGAATCTATCTTTCCTTCACTTATCCCCCCTCGAGGGCGTTCTTCTACCAGCTCTCCGGATGGTGCGGTCACCTATTGGACCAACTTCACAACTTCATCAAGTTTTCTTCTCCAGTTTGTAAAAGCCAGATATTATCGTATTATATGATATAACTAGCAAACTACGTGACTGCAGCATTACAATTGATTGATTAATAGCTGGTTATATTTGCACTGATTACATCTGTTACAATAATTGCACTATTTACATCTGTTTATTTGCACTACCTACATCCATTTATTTGCACTGCTTTCCATACTTTTCACATTTTTACCATATTTTAACGTTATTGTATAGTTAAAACATACACATAGTTAAAAACTGCATAAATAGCCTCTATTGATCCTGTAGGAAATTCAGCACCATAGTTACAGCCGGTATATATATTTATCTTGGTTGCAATGACTTTTATGTACCCTTTACATATCTGTGAACTCTGTAAATACAAACATATATATTGATATCATAAACATATATTATTGTGTGTATATATTGTATATACCTCATCACAGTTTTATTTGCTACTTAAGCACTGCTGGTTAGACGCTAACTGCATTTCATTGCCTTGTACTTGTGACATGTGTAATGACAATAAAGTTGAATCTAATCTAATCTAATCTAATATAGCAACAACCAGTTTTGGTAAAAACAATAAATAATATCTCTAAATGGTTCTTTTTACTTAGCAGGGTGGGTTCTTACAAATCAAATTAACGGGGGATAGTTTTCTCACAGATCATATTACTCATTTACTACTGTCAGGCCATTGTGACAGGTTTAACAGCTGTGACAAAAAGTGTTTCTTGAAGATTGCAAACTGCACCTTTAACCTATAAAATGAGGTGTTGTGGCTCTGGAGGATCCTGAAGTGCTCTTTTACAAGCCACTTGGGGTTTAAATAATCTGACGTGTGTATGGGCAGCTATGTTACTCATCACTCAGTATGGAGACATTGGACTTGAAACAGATAAATGTTCTGCCTTCCACTGGAACAACTGCAACAATGAAAATACAGGCTCGGTTATCATAATTCCACCACTTTGATTAGTTCTAATGCAACTATATTGATCATTACTTATAATCTTTAATGTTGGATGATTAGAAAAGAAAAGGGCCCTGATGTTTTGTGAGGGTGGTCCGGTGTTAGCCAGGCTTCACCAGTTGATGTTGTGGCCACCTTTAAGCTGGAAGTGTTTTGACGAAACGGGAACTCCTGCGATCGGCTTAAAGTCCATGGATGGTCATTTCCCGTCGAGGGGACCAGAATGTTCCTTCGAGTCTTGATCCATCATGACCCAGCTGGTTCTGCCACAGCCCTGTTAGTAATTCATGTGGTATGCTAAGGTGAACACATACGCAGTGACAAATGATTGAATTGCTGGTGAAGCATTTACAGACATTTAGATAATCAGAAAATAGACTTTAATCTGTTCACTTTGAAGGAACACGGGAACTAGCGAGGTGCGCATGATACTGCTGAAATGATCTCTGTGTTTGCCAGCGAGCTGCATTGATCAGTGGAATATTCTGCCTTCTTTAGCCAAGGGACATGATTCCTAATGAATAACACATAGCTTGTAACTGGAGGAAGTCCACAACACCGTTATCCAGCAGGAAGCTGGCGTTGACTCGCAGCGCCGTGTGGCTCAGAAGAAACAGCGGAACTGCTTCGGGGCAGTTTTGATTAAAGAATGTATATCTGTGGCCTGAATCTGCAGTGCAGCAATTTATCCCGTTTGAATCAGTTCTAATGGGGGCATTTGAAGACAGGGGCTAATCGCTAGCAAGGGTTCGCTGACTTGTTTGTTTATGCCACAACAAATGGAAAGCATGTACAAACAAATTCACGAATTGAAATGCAATAATAATGGATCTGAGCCTTGGCCCTTCCATTGCAGCTAGCTCATCCTTCTGTGGAGAGGCAGTCAGGAACATCCCGTCTAAATAGTCCAGTGAATCCTCCCAATTTCCAATACAAAATGCCTACTTAACCATGATCAACCTGCCTCGTCAGTGGTCGAGGAACCATAATGTGCATGTGCAGCAGAAATGCTACTAAAACTAGCCCACTGTGCACAGCAAACAGCTTCTGAGCACCTTTCTCTCAGAGAGAATTTTGTGCCTCCATATTATCAAATGAAGTGCTGCCAAGTGAGCGGTTGAACACAGATTTTCTTTTTCCCTAATAGTGAAGTGTTCAAAACAAAAACCCATCAAAAAAGGGGTAAAAAGACAAGGGAAGGAGAGAATTTCCCATGCTAACCGAGGAAAAAGCGGACAAATGAGCGCGCATTGTTGGCTTTGGCAGAGGGGAGGAGAGACACGAACGCAACTGAACGGAACAACAGAATCAGCGGAGCTTTGCCGCCGTCTCTGGGGGGAATCTCCTTTCACCTCACCAGACCGCCAGACAGCACCACTAGAAGACCTCACCCATCCACCCATCTGCCCGTTCACACCGGCGTCGGGCTGGAAGCGAGAACAGTATCAAAGCAGGGATCACTTGGCTGATAAACAGCTCCTTCCCCGCAGTAATTACATTGTTAAATAGCTGAATATAGCATCCGTTTACTCATGTTATCCATACTAATTATATCTTTTAAGCCTATTTATTTGTGCTCAGTTCATTTTGAGTGTTGTTTTTATGAGTGTATATTGCACTGAGGCGTATTTATGAGAAGAAGCCTGCTGAGTGGGAGGTTCTTCTCTGCGACCTGCAGAGATTTTGTTCCTATATGAAGCTTCAGCTCAACTGCTAGCCTGCAGATTTCAAGTGTTTATAGAACCCCCCCCCAGAATCATTCCACGTCTAGTGTCCTCAGGAAGTTGCATGGTGAGTGATTGTTTAGGAGAAATGGTTCCACTGCAGCTGTCTTGTAGTTTTTGCCCATCTTCCGTGTTGTTTTATTCCCGCTCTTCTTTGACGCCGCTATCACGCCGTGTGCACTTGTCTGTCAAGCAACACATAAGACACGCTCCTTGACGGCCGGGTTGAACCGACGCGTGATGGGTGAATTAAAGTGGACCTTTGTTTGGAGCGCGTAAGGCCGTACGCTTCCACGGAAACGCCATGAATGCACTCAAACACGAGAGGGAGCGTTTGCTCAGGGTTGCAGGAAAAAAAGGGAACGGCGAGAACAGAATGTATCAGAGCAGCAGTGAATGGCACAGATGACGATATTTTCTGTATCTTCTGACTGGTAACAATAGCATCAGCGGCGTTTTGGTGTAGGATTTGAAATGTGGACGGAGGAGGAGAGTGTGAAGCCTGTAGTTTACTGCAGCTGGCACCCTTGGATGGGTGAATGTGGTGAAAAGGCACCGGACAAGACTGGAGCCTAAAAAACACCGCCAAGGTAACTTCCAAGGTGATGACACACGGTAGTAAAATCGGCTCAATGAGACCGTGCACACCACTGTGGTTATGATTTGGTGTAATACATGAGAGGAGCCCCCGCCTGGTGCCCCTGACTCTCAGAGACTCACTTTGGAAAATGATACGGTGCCAAATATGGAAGTCACGTCAAATGAAGGGACACTTGGCCACCCAAGTGTCACGTTTTCCAGTTTCTTTCATCAGAGCAGAATGTGAACTCTTCAACAGCGGTAGTTATGGCACTGCACTGTAAAAAGTAACAGCAGGGCTTTTTCTTTCACCCCCAACAGAAGCTATAACAAGAGCGTTGAATACTAAAACCGAGAAAAAACCCCAAAAACCTTCAGTGTTCAAGTTGTACTGTGCAGCTAAGAAATCTAAGGGAAATATTTAACCCTAACCCTTCAAAAATAATTTATTAAACATGTTATTTTTATTGTGATGTCCCGGGTGGTCGCCATATTTCACTGTATTAACTACTTTGACTTTGAATTTGTAATGTTAAGGCACCATCTGCTGTTTCTCAGCCCAAGGGGGAATTTAAAGAAATGTGGTTTGTTTGTGGAGCTGGTAATGAGTTACCATAAAGAGTGTCTGCCTCTTTATCTATAGTCTTTTGAATGACGTCCTGGGCTTTGCTTAGCTTGGCTCTTACCATTAAGACTGAAGGTATGATGTATGAAGCAAGCTGAGGGGACTAGCTTGTGTGCGCTTTGCCTGATCCCGAGACAATACCAATTTAATTGCGCATTAAACACCACAGACTGCGTCATTTATTACATTGTTTATTTAGACACCCTTCCCCCACCCCCAAATTCCTGTTTGAGCTCTAATTAATCCTGGGCAGAAAGCTCAACTTCATTAACTTGGGCAGCTCTAGGTCTGCGCAGGGGTTAATTGCTAAAATAAAAAAGGGACGATTTTTGGTTGTGCGTGCCCAAACATTGGGTGTGATATGATGACAGGAATTATTGCGGCCAGATATAAAGGTCACATTTAATTTTATCCCCCCAGTATTAAAAAAAAAAGAAAGGTAATATGCTAAAATCACTAAATTACAAATATTAATTAGGTTCCAGAAATTGGAATAGATTATAAAAGTATAACTTTGTGTTTATATTGTGATTCAGACTTGTGTGATAAGAGCCAGTTTAAGAGATAAAAAAATTAAGGATTTAGCGGACCGTGCTTTAATTTGGTTCTAAAGTTGAAGATTAATCAGAATGGTTTACTGATGTTAACCACCAAGAGGTCACACACTTTACAAAATGAGTGCAATTTATGATTATTACTGCATCAAATTGGAATTTAATAGATTTTAAATGGTTAGATAGTCAAAGCTTTTGTAATCTACAGTCTAATAATACTGGACTGCAAGTACCTTAAAATGATTTAAACACCATAGGTGTTTAAACTCTTATTAGTACTTATTGCCGAAACTAATTGCAACCAAATCCCTAAAAAGGTCTTGGCATGGCTTCCGGATCGTTTCAATGAGAGGCTGAAAGAACTAGAATTTTACCTTCCACATTCACAGTAAAGCCTAGAGGAACTGATACACTGATATTTCTCTGTGTCAACAAGGTTGAATCCTCCAGCTGCAACATCTGGCTCTCACACACACGGCCTTCGGGAGGGCCAGAAAGCATGCGAACACACACACACACACACACACACACACACACACACACACACACACACACACACACACACATACACAGGCTATCCAAAGAAGTGGGATGGTGGGGTAAAAAAAATTAAAAAAAAATGGCTCACGAGGTAACAGCTGTATAATATCTGCAATGTGTCTCGGTAGATCCCCCCCCTCCCCCGTAAAGACTCAACAATTAATTATCCTGCTGCCGATTCCTGGCAGCCCCTCATTTTCCTGAGGAGTGCACTCCTGCTGGCTCTTCAAAGATTAACATTTAAAAATTCATCAGCTGGCTTTTCCAGAGCGCGCCGACGGCCCCCACCGTTGCTCTGCAAATGTACGTTCATTAATCCATATGTACTCACTTTCACCACCGATGGGCCACTAACAAAACGCCGCACAAGATCAAAAGGAAAATAAATAAGGCGCCTCAAATAGCTTTTGTTCTCCGCGCTGCGACTCCATCGGCTGCCTGAATCTAAATCTTCATTCCATGTGAAGCATTTGTGGAATTTGTTTCACTGTTATTTGCTTTTTGGGAGCGCATCAGCCCGCTCGGATAACGATGCACCTCGCAGAATTTCAAAAGAGACACTCCATGTTTGCACTGTGAACAATAAATATCATCTTTTACTGCTTGGATCGTCACACTCCGCGCAGCTTCCCGAGATGGCGAAGTGGCTCCGCGCTGCAGTCAGTGTTAAAGCTAATAAGCTTTCCTGTTTTATGCTCAGATCTCGTTAAAATCTCACTGAAATCAGGCTCCGAGCCAAATCTCACATGTGACAGAATCCGAATTGAGCCAGTTTCCTCGTGAGACTGGATAACTGGATCTGTAGCATTATAATACCTCCTCCAGGGAGGCGGGCATGTGCAGGCTCCTGGTTCCCAGGGCGACGGACTTATCGGCCTACGTCTCATGTGAGTGCGTGATCCTGAATGAACTTAAGTGTCATGTAACATTTCCCTTTAGGTGCATTTATTCCTCACAGGGGTGTTAAACTGTGAGTATGGGTAGCTGCTCAGATCGGTGACACCCCCTCTCTTGTGTCACTGGGCCTGATTTTTTTCTTGTATGTGCAAAGCTGTTTGAAAGACAGTTTTTCCAGGCAGCTACACTTGTACGAACAGACAGTTTTGCAGGCTCCAAATCTGTAGCTTTAGCTTCAAATCACCTTAATCAGTCTGCGCCATTTAACACCCTGCTAAGCCATTGGAAATACCAAGTAATGCCATTTGGCTAACTACACCATAAAAGCATTTCAGACTCCCATCAAGGATTTTCTTGGAGATAATCTAATAGATTTGATTCCGACTATGTAGATGATATCTTAATCGTCTCCAAAACTATGTTGATCATGCCTTTCATGTCTGCCACATCCTTCCATGTCTCCCCGAGAAGAAGCTGAGTGTGCAAAGTGGAGAAAAATCCAGTTCCGCTAGTTTCCTCAACACTCCATTGGTTTGTGTGGCTGCAGCAGTGACACAAGTCCATTGTCCAAGAGGCTCAGCAGATCCTGGTTGTCTTGTCTGTCTCTTTGTTCCCTGATTGTGATTGGTTCTCGAACGGCTCTTTGCCTGCCTCCATGTTCTTGTCCCATTCTCATTTCTAGTCGCCCACAATTAGGGATTAAAACCATGTGAAAATTTCACATCATGGCTATTGTGACCAAATTGATCAAGGTATTGTTAAAATGTGCTAAAAATGATCAAAAAGTACTTATACACAAACATAACCAATCTCAATCCGATCGTGTGCAAATGTCTTATTGGTGTGAAAGTGGCACCAGCTTGTGTTTGAAGTATGTCAATATGTGAGAGAATAAAGGTTGTTTTTTTTTTTAAGTGGAAGCTTTAGCTAGCAACAGGAGCAGGAAAAAACATTAGCCATCCATATCCAAAGCCACAATCAGAAGAATATTCAAAAAACCTTAAAACGACAATGATGTCATTAAACTGGTCGGCAAAATAAGATATTACATTAATTACATATGAAGACTTTGTGACTTAGTTTTAGTTAAAATATTTGATGTATGATCACAATATAAATAATCAAAAAGGTCCTAAAATCTAAAAAACACAGATCAAAATGTGGAGCGACAAGATGGCTTAACTTAAATCTTTTAAATAAACATGGTACAAGTAGTGTCACGATTGTGATTTTCCCCTGAATACCAAAGGCCAGTGTTTGACAAGTTGAAGCTCAAGGCCCGGGGCTCATCAAATCAAAATCGAGTCCTTGCTGTTTGCCACCCCTGGGGCCAATGAGCAGCAACACAAGTCCATTCAGTTTAGCAAAATAGAGTAGCAAAACAACTGGGAAATAAGAATGCCTGTGGACGTTATTAAGCCACCCTCTCATCACACATTAGGTATTAGCCCATCCACTGGCACGGGCACGTCGCCAAGAGCAGCCGCAAATGAAAAACACATAAAGAGCTGAACCAAAGATACATGTCACCTTACAAAGATACGTCCTCGATTCATTTACTTTCTAATCCAGAGATAGCTTAGCTCTTCTCTGTGTGACAACGTTTGCATGATTAATCAAATGCTAACAGTAATGCAAATGTTGCCAAGTATAATTTGCTTCAACCAGTCACAAACCCAGCTTGAACAAAGTTTCATACACGGAATATAAAAATATTTCAAGGCCAATCAATTGCTCTGTATCCCCCCCCCACCCACCCACCCACCCACACACACACACACACACACACACACAAACACACACACTCACAGATACTCACCATTGTATTCTCCCCATGAATGTTGCTGATATGACGATGCCCCTAAACTGCGGAATCAACTAATTGGCTCTCGGAGGCTTTGAACACAAGCCTAGCAGCAGGTGTTGCAACTTTGTAATTAAGCAACACATTATTAAGGAGAACATTGTAAGCAGGGGCAACAGGTCTCTTGGACGACATTATGCCAAGCGCAGGTGACAGCGCTCATCAGGAAATCACACAGGCTTCAACCTCTGTGGCTCCTGCTCTGCTGCCATGAATGTACCAGGCATAATCTAACATTAGTTCATCTAAAGCCAGCGAATTGCTACCCAAACTAATACTGAATTGTTTCCAAAGTGTAACAACAGGCTATTCAGAGTTTTGAACTTTTTTTTTAAATGTAATAAATAATAAAAAACACAAAGTTTCCATGGGCAGTAGTATTCAGGCTCTTGGCAGTAACCCTTGACCTTATGCTCACTTTACTGTTATGAACGTAACAGAACACAACAAAACTGGCAAAACGAAAGGGTATGAAAATGTGAACCCCCGGTTCTCGTAGCCCGTCACCCAAACACGTAAAATTCGGCCTTTTGCCTTGTTGACTCTACATGACAACAAAGTGAAAACAAATCCATTTTTCCTTCGGAATGCTGGAAGGACTGAAGACACTGTAGTTTCCTTATGAGGCCACTAGTTGGTGCTACATTACTATCGTTTTCACCGACTGAAAACACCATTTCTGTTTAAATGGACAGAAATGTGATGGAAATTTACCATATTTACCTGAGAACATTCTTTTGTAAACTCCTCTTTGATGAGTTGGGATGTACTGTTGGAATAAAGGCCCTGGAACCCCATTGCCATTCTTTATTGGACTGTGGCATCAAGAAGCCCCCCTGTAGTCCAGCAGATCCGTTTTGAAAACAGCAACTACGTAAGAAGGGAAGCTACATGGGGAGAAACAGCACATCTGTCTCTGGTTACATTGACATCTGTACTCAGACTCTATCAGTTGCCCGAACCAACAGTGGCAAGGTCAGCAGACACGGGGCTGCAAACGAAAGCATTTGAGCACAGGCAGCAGTAGCAGCGTATCAAGGGGGTGCTTCGAAAATAACGTTTCGCGTGTAGAGAAGCATTAAGACCATTATTGACCGTAGCAGCAGAACCTCACAGATCAGCTCCGACACATCTTTGCCTGACAGCCTGTATCAGTTCTTCTGCGACGGCCAAAACAGAAATGTGAGAACTGAAATGACACTGCCAAATGAGCAATGACAACTTTTCCTGCACCAGTGACTCAGCTTTTAAGAAAAGTGGGACATCACAAATGTCTTAACATGACTTCCCTTTGAAAACTCCATCAGTAGAGTTTATTCAGAGTCCTTTTTTAGACATGTGGGATGACGTTGTAGAGATTTTCAAGGTCTTCAAGTGACTGTTTTCAGAATGTGGGGAAGGACTGTTTATATTTGAACAACTAAGATCACACAACTTTGCTGCTGCAGTTTTTGAGCTTCAGGTGACTGTTGATGGACCGTGCAGCGAAGGATTCCACCAGTCTGGCCGGACACGGATGGAAATTGCAACTTGATTGGTACCATGGAGGCAAACAACCGCAAGGCAATCATTTTAGTTTTTTATGAAGCCTTCATCCAGTTCTGTTGGTATCTGACCCGAGGCCAACATTTAAGACAGAAGTGCTAGCCTTTGCCTTTTATTGTTATTATAGAAATGACCAGCAGCATAAAATACAGAGAGCCTCCACAATAGAAACGCAGCGGCTTCATGGTTCGACACTTTAATAATCAAGAAATGGGCAAACTAGCTTAGAGAGATAATGTCAATCAGTTTATTTGCTGCATATGGACTGACTCTAATCTCGACTTGACATGGAATTGTCACATAAATGATCATGTCAGCAAAATGCTGCATTAAGTTTCAGTTAATACAAATGGAGAAGGTCACACACCAAAAAGATGACAGACATTGAATTAAAATGGCAACCAGACTGAGAACACAATTATTTGGACTGTATGAAAATATGCCATTTACTTCACCATATGAAAATACACTATATAACAGTATCTGAGTGGAATATTTTTCTCCTTAATTATTTAATGGAATTATCAAAAGAAAATAAATCTTTTGCACAAGAGATCCCTTTATTCTTCCTTTATGGTCAAAAACAGTCTGTTGTGGTTTCAGACTGTATTCAATGTTGGAAAAACAAATCCTGATTAAATTTTTAATATTATGGTACAATTATCTTTGAAAATTAGCAGCAACAAAATCGAAGGTGGCCAGAACAACACGCAGTAGAGACATCACGTGGAACCTTATGCTGAAGGACATCATTCACCAGACTGTGAAAAACAGAAAGTGCGATAATAAGACTAAAGGGCATAACCAGATATTCACAATGACCTGTGGAACTAATAAA
The DNA here is from genome assembly GCF_003711565.1 of Takifugu flavidus. NCBI lineage: Eukaryota > Metazoa > Chordata > Actinopteri > Tetraodontiformes > Tetraodontidae > Takifugu > Takifugu flavidus. The sequence continues at coordinate 14,369,287 of NC_079521.1, read as the reverse complement.
TGCAATCTTCCATTGATATCCCACTCTCATTCTAATAAGGTAGTATGCATTACGGAGGTTGAGCTAAGTAAAAATCTAAGTTCAAAACAAAAGCTGTAGAGCTGAGAGGAAGAGGACACCTGTTCTTGATGCTAACATCATTCATAACTTTTTCTTTTTAAAACATAAAATCCCTGCTCCATGAGATGAAGAGGAAGGACAGGTCAGGGAGGGACTCCTTAACATACATAACTCCAAATTGATTAGTGTATTGTTGCAGCACGGGTGTGGAGACACAATCAGGTAACAGGTGCCCACAAACAGAGTGAAGGCAGGACAGGCAGGAACCAGAAACAGACAGTGATGGGCGCTAAAAATAAAACGGGGAGTACAAGACGCAAATCATGAAAAGAAACTTAACAGACAGGTATGAGGGTATTGAGATATTGTAGGTGGCAGCCATGTCTCTGTGAACATCTTGGAATTCTTTATGATATCAATGCAAATCTTTGTGTGTTTTTGAACCTTAGTCCCCCCAAAATGGAAAAAAAAACACTAGGGAAAAGAAAAACCAAAAAATAAATGGAGCAGGAACAATAGGGTCCTGGTTGGCCCTTGTCTTGCTCAGGTCGAAATTAAATATGAGCCTCTTTGGATGTTTGATCAGTTACAGAATTTGTCACTGTAATGGACCTTGTGGAAATTGAGCTTCTGGTTTCCCCGGCCAACCAATCCATTCATCACCGTGTTGACATCAATATTGACACCTTGTCTCTTGCTCCTACCAAGGCTTTTCAAAATCTTGGAGTCATGATTGATGATCAACTGACTTTTTCTAAACATGGAGCCTGAGTCTCCTGGTTAAGCTGCTTTGACTGATTAATATCAGAAAAACCAGGCTGTTCCTAACCAATCATTCCACCCAGCTACTGGTACAAGCTCCGGTGACCTTCTGCATTCACTGCTACATGCTACAAATGGCCTGCTAAAGGTTGCACTGATATGTGTGGTGAAGTTCAGAATATGTCGGCACGTCTAGTCTTCAACCAATTGAAGTGGGCTCAGGGCACCATGTTACCCCACTGACCCACTGGCTACCCATAACAGCCCACATTAAGTTTATGTCACATATGCTGACCTACAGTGTACTAACTGGATCTGCTCCCTTGTATTTAACCAATCTTGTTTGAGTCCATGCTGCGCCTCATCTGCTGCAGTCCGCACATGAGCTTCAGCTGGCAAAGCCATTTATGGGGGCATGACAATCCAGTCTGTTTTCTTACTTTCGATTTTATCCCATTTGTGTCGGACACGCAGGTAATTTGTTTTGCGCATACTGGACATGTTTTGACGGTTAACTTTCATCTTCCCCATAGGTGTGACGTGGTGGGAAAACAACATATATATCAGCTGAAGGACCTGCCAAGATGAACAGTTTGATACTAGGATGTCACTTTAGGTGTGCCAGCGACACAAAGTTCCCTTGTCCCTGTTAATGGCTAAGTGGGCACGCTTCCTAATCTCCATAATCCAATGTTGATGTTGCGCTTGCAAAGAAAGCAACAGAAATGGATGAGGGGGCTTTCTTGCTCTGGCACAACTGGATCGGTGCCCTTGAATTGAGGTTATTGAAGCTGAATCGGCCCGCCGTGATTGTCAATACTGCCTCAATAACCATCAGCTGATATACACATCAGTTTACCACTGAGCGACACCCCTGAGGAAGCCGGAAGTTAACCATCAAAACATGTCAGGTATGCACAAAAACAAATTACTCAAGTGTCTGTTGGAGCAGGGGCAACCCTCTCTACCTTCAAAAAGCTCTTGAAGACACAGCAGAGCACCTGCTCTCCTAAAGGCACCTATCTTTCAGTAGCATTGTCTAACGTAGTTTAGGACTGTGAGGAACTATTTTATTCACGTTGGTCACATTTGCATAGTGATTTGATTAAGTCTCTCAATGTAAGTTGCTTTGGACAAAAGTGTTTTCTAAATGACTAAAATGTAGATGTTTTGTTTGGACAGGATGTGAAAAACAATGTTGGTTGAGTTGTTTTTTAAGGCTGTTGTTCTTTGAAAGATAGTTGAATCATTGAAATTGAAGTCATTAAGAAGGAACAGAAAATGAGTACAGAAACCTAAATGCATGAGGTTAAAGATGAGAAAGTAAGGAGAGCTGCAATCAAAGCATTGGTTTGCAAATAAACCACAAAAAGGCTGTATAAATATGGATAGTGAGCATGCCCAGAGCCAGAAGCAGCAGGGGGTAAAGCCTAAATCTGCTGTCAACCTTTGGATCTGTAAGAAACGGGGGCTCTTTTCCCTCTGGCAAGTTAAAAGGAAGCAAGGAACGAATGTTGGCCAAGTTATAAAACTGCACATTATGTGGTCATAACATTAAAAAAAAGGGGGGGATTAGAAATTTCAGGCTTGATTTTATTGTTTTTAAACACGAGCAAAAAATAAAATATTCTTCGTGAAGCAGTAGTTTCAAGTTAACTTACTTTCATTTGGCCACAAATGAGAATGTTTTTGCCTGAAAGGCTGCCTCTGTAAGAGCACATCAACAAACTCTGGCACGTGAATCATCCCGCTGTGATCAATGCCTGGCTCCTCCTCAAGCAGGACTACAAACAGCTCACGCCATATCTGTCAGAAATCTTTCAGCAAACCTAAATAAAATCTCATCAGAGGAGAATCTGAATGTACATCACACATTCCTGCATCGTCAGATACGAACGTGGACGACCGACAGCTTTGCAAGGAAATTCAAGGAGTCAAATCTCACCAAGAAATGGCCGTGACCTATGCTCTTATATCCCAGTGTGTATCCTCGTTAAAACAAAAGTTTCACTTTTTTCTGCCTGCCAGGGCACCAGTTCTGGAGAGATCATCATTATTCCCTTGACTGGAGGAGAGTCTGGCCCTTTTCCCTCATTCTCAGAGCCAGCAGGTGCCTCAACACCATGTCGCCGCTGCGTCTCTTCACGCCCTGCTCAGTGGACAGTTTACCAGCTTCAGTAACACTCCGGATTCATTAATGGAACTTCCTCACGCAGCTGAAACTGCCCTATCACTAAACATGTGAAGATGATCAACCAAAAATCCCTTTTTACTCAGTCAGGGAAACGTTTCTCAAGAAAGTGTGATTCTAAACTGCAAGATACCCGAACAGTTAATCAGTTCAGCAACTTTTTTGGGGTAGTTGTTAACAGTATGAAAAATAACACCGGCCTGTTTCAGAGCAAGTATATGTTTAGTGTGTTCAATGTTTCCTAAGCAGTATTTAAGAAATTGACTGAGGTTGATGGGTTTGAGCTCTTGGATCAGGGGTCTCTTTAAGCAAAACTGTTCTGGTGTGTTTTCCCAGGTGACACACACACACACACACACACACACACTCTCCAGTGTTGGAGCAGTAGGAAAGTCCAATTACAGACACTTACAATCCATAACGCCTTCCTCAGCCTCACCATTTGCCTAACCCCCGACCTTAATTTGTAGTACTTAGTTTATCAATCAATTAATCCTTAGTACTCAATAAGTAGCAAAAACAAAGGACACACACAATGGAAACTTGTCAGGCTTTCAAGCCAACAATAAACCTCAGCTTTACTCTTCATCAACAGCCAATCCCATCAAAGTTTCTGTAGAATTTCCATTGGTTTGGTTGCCAAAGTTGTTGCTCATGACTCTGATTGGGCAGGGGGTCTGTTGTTCGTGCCTATATAAAACCCAAACCATTCAAGTTATATGACACCCAAACAAAGCTTGGGGAGCTTCAGCCTGCTGCTTTGATTGATGCATGAATGCGAAAAGAGTCTGCTTTTTCCCCATTGTGTGAATATTCTATAAAAAAATAACCCAGTTTAGATGACTGGCGTTGATATGGATGGTGATATCCTGTCACCACTTCTGTCTGCTCCTGTGTGAGACGACACACTTTGCTTTTTTCCATCTGTCCACCAATGAACAATGCAACAGAGCCTGCTGCCATGATTCTTTTCTATGTCTTGGAAAAGAAACTACTACAAGAATTTTTTTTGTTTAAGTGTTCCTCTTGCTGTTGTTGTTCCCTCGAGAGATGTTCATTTGTCAGAAAGTGTTGGGCAGTTAAAGCAAAACCAGAAATCACTGGCTGCACGTATTGTTGCATTTCAATCTGCATTTTTATGAAAGATGAAAAATGCAAGTGCCGATGTAGTTCCAGCGCGGTGCTGGAAACTGTCTGAAATTCAAACATAACATTAAATCACAGGATGCATTACAATGTGTTTCATCACCTTTTTCCTACTTCAGAGTTTACAAGAAAAGAAATTCTGTGACATAAAAATGTTCAATAGAGCTCATTTTAAGCGGATAGATGGCCAAGAAGTGTATTTAAAAACATATAAATCATGTCTTGGCTAACTTTTCATTGCAATTTTTTGAAGCAGATTAGCTCAGGTTTGGTTGATTAGCACTCCTCTGGTCAAAAAAACTGAGCAGGGCTAGGGTGAATAATTTTTTTACAGTTATTTTCATACAGAAAGAAATACATCCTATAGAGGCTATACTAGGAGGTTGCATGGAGAAGTCACCATGAGAGCATCATGGATTTATCTATATGCTGCACAGTTAACATTGCCCTTTGCTCCTGCAGCTATTAACGCAGCCACTAGAGGGCTTCCTTATTGACGGCCTGTAGGATGTCAAGCACAGCCGTGGAGGTCTGACCCCCCGAGTGAACAGCTGCCCTATGTTACGAGTCTACAAGCGCAGGGCTCCAGGCTGTGATCTCCTGACCTTTACCCCTTATCTGCAGTGGGTAAAGCCTGGTTAAAAGCCCCCGAAGCTTAGCAAGGGAGTGAAAAAGAGGGAAGGTTGAGTTTTTGACTCTTGGCAGAGCTGTAATGCTCATACAGATACAGATCCTATAAATATAATGCATGAACAATGGAAATAAGACACAAACAGCAACACCCAGCCATAAGAGATCAGAATGCATGTTTTTTTGTTTCTTCTGAGGGTTTACTAAGCTACCCAGTGAACGGTGAAAAGTGTTCTAATTTAGGATAAACAAATCCTTGATGGACACATCTAAAAAATTATGCAGTTGGACCGTAACAGATTGGTTGAGAGAGCTTAATACAGCATTTATTCCTTTCATACCTTGACAGTTTGTCATTTACACGACAGAGACTGATTATGCAATCAAACAGCAGGATTTGAAAGGCAGCATACGTCAGAGGTCACTGCAGATCTATTTGGCGCCTGGTGAACTTGGCAGTTTAAAAATGTTCTCGGCAGCGTTTTTATTGATCCCGCTGAATAACTTACCTCTGATTGTGTGAACTGGAGTCTGAGATGAGACCTTGGATCAAATGGTGGAAGGAGAGGATGCATCAAAGACCATTTTTGGGTTTAGTTTGATTGTTAATAAGTCACTTCATTTTGTACTCACTCTGACATTCCTGTTTTTGGGGCGCTATTATTCAGTGTCGCCACACGACCGACGCTCAGAACACTTTGTAGGTCAGATGAAATTAAAGTGACTGAAAGTGAAAATCTAAAGGTTGCACGGTATCAATGTCAAACCTTTTGTTTTAATCTCACCGTAGGGAGGCTGCACTCTGAGACATGCTGAGTCCCTGTGGTTTACTTCCCTGCTTATTATCATTTTGATATCTCCTGCTTACAACACATTAACCTGCGCCTGTGGGGGCCCGGCTTCACGCGTGCACTCATGATGATTCGGCTCTTCGGAGACAAAGATGCGATTTACCTCGCGCTAAGTAACAGGATCGATGTTTTCGCCTTAAGTGATGTGCGTAACAGAGTCTTAGAAGGGAAAAACTCACTCCTGTGAGTAAACATGTGCGCATCACCTTTGCACAGTTTCATACAGGGATTTATTTTTTTGCACCATCAGAATTGGATGAGCCGTGAAAATGAAAACACCCAACGCCTGATCTTCAGTCTAGTTGGAAGCATCAGAATTTCTGTGTTCATAATGAAAATAAGCTGCAGTTTGGTTCAGAGAATCAATACAGTACCATGTGACATTGAGGAGCCAATGAAACGCTGTTACAGTTAACACATCCTTGTAACACCAACACAACAAGGTAATCTGTCATGTAAACGTGCCAGATCAATCTTGGAAAATTGAAAACATCAGTGCAGCCTGGGAGGATAAAAAAATACGCTGATGGCATTGATAACGGGTCGACCCAATGGTATCTGAAGGTTGCTGAGACCTATTGAGTGCACACAAAGTTCCATTCAATGGTTAATTAAATAATGCTCAAATGTCAGTCTTTTTGTTTTAATTGATAGCATTTGTAGAAGGTATAGATTATAGAGCATGTTTCTTCCACTGAACATCAGTCAAAGTGATGGGACATTTGCAATCCCATCAGCTTTATTGTTAGCATTTACATAAACGCGCTGAAACATTCATTTATGTCATATCCCGGCTCTGGATTTCTTGAAGAATCCAAACTTGATTGAATTTGCTGTGTTTTTTCATTTCCAGTTTTTCTCAGGGATGCATTAGCATCACAAATCAATGTATTCCAGAGAGTGGGGTGAGGAAAAAGGAGATGATGGCCGCTTCTTGTCCACGCAGCAGCCTTCTTGACCATCTTGAGCCTCCCTGACAGTGATAAAGTGCGGCTCACTGAGACAGCTCAGGTGATCGAGGTGTCCACAGCGGCAATTTATCAAGCTATCTGCGAGCACAAAGATGACAAGTTGTTTCACTGCTCCAATCAATTTTCTACAATTTCTGGTTCCCGTATGTCTGGTGGTTGAAATAGAGCGATGCCCTCAATTATCCATCCGTTCTTCCGAGCTGTGGAATTAAGGCCAAAGTGACCACTAAGACGACAATCACGGAAAAAATAAACATGTTGAAATGACAGAGAGGGCAGCGCCTTCCAGGTGTGTTTAGGAAGATTCTCCCTGAGTTACCCTTCAAGTACACACACACCCTTTTCTTCATCATACAATACAAATTTTCTGTTCAGCGGGAATATCACTGTGGGTGATGGAGCGCCATTAAGACGAACAACAGGGCTAATCAGATCTGGCACAGCTGCCCGCAACGGCAGCCGTGCCGAGAAATGTCACATAAGTAATTATCAATAATCGTTTCTCTGTAAATGGAATGTAATTATCCGCTGACGCCGACAGACATAGAAATAAGAAATACAGGAGATTAACAAATACGAGTAAAGGGGGGGGCAATGATGGACCAGTAGGTCCGGAGTGTAGCATGTAAGATCATGGCTGCGTAACCGAGGGAACCGATGTTACGGAGCTATCCTACAAGAAGTGCATCTCTGCCTGTCCCAAAGGATATTCCTGCTGCCTGCCTCCGTTACACACGCTTCAGTAAAAGACAACAGAATCATTCATTGAAGCAACATTAAAAATTGATGCTAAATGGAGCTCCACGCTGTTTCCCATTGTCTCGTCAAATGGCTTGATAGCCTTATATTGTTCCCATGTTGCTTTTATTATCTGGAGGTATTGTGCAACACTCCCTTTGTGTGCAAGGTATTCCTTATTTCTTTCTCCATCCTCTCTATATCTCTCTGTGTGCCTTGTCTCTCTCTCATATGCTGCATCCCTTCATCTCTTCCACCTTCTCTTGGCCTCCATCTGTTTGTCTTGCAATTGCTACTTGTACTTTTTTTGGTCTTACTGGATCACACTCAAGAGATTCTGAAGCGATATTAAGCTATATAGTTACAAGGCAATACTGTGATGGGGTTCCTGAGGGAAATCTCTCAGATCTCACCTTGCTTTCTTTTTCCAGTACAGAGGAGGCAGGTGTCTGCCTAGCAGAACCAAAGAAAGGTGTATTTCATTTTCAAAATGGATACCAAATTCAAGCCAGGAGGGATTTCCAATCAGGCATGAGAAAATCCGAGCTCTCTCATTGTGCCGTAGCCCAGGAAGACGTTAATTTTCTGGCAGAATGAGGTATGACTCCAGCGGCGACAGGTGTAGGCATTAGCAGGTGCCGCCGTGCGATACTCCCGAAAATTTACGTCGCCTCTCGCAGTGCGGCCCTCGTCTGTGCCAGCTGCTGCAACCTTGTGTGTAGAAAGCTAAGAGGGTTTAATTAGGAGTGAGAGTGCCATCAATTAAGCATCGGTTCACGCTCACATCGGCGTCTTCCCCGAGTTTGTCTCTGTTTTGACTCCTCCCCTTAGTGCAATGCAGATTTAAGTGCCTGTGAATTTACTCCGGTGCCTGGTGGGAAAAGGAAAGCAAATTTGTTAATTTGATGAATGGCACTTCTTTCCTGTAAACTGCGGCGCCCCAGACTCGCAGATCGTTCAGCTCATTTTCATCTTTGATCTAGGACCCCCGCGGGGGGTTGTATTTGAAGAGGAAGACCCTTGACAGCTCATTCAGGCGCCAGGATTTAAGTGAGATGTGGACGTACAAAGCAGATTAGTCTCTTTAAATGACTTGGGGGACAATGGATGGAGAAATTTCTTAGGAGGGGCACCTTATTATAATTTATTCGTTTTCCCCCTTCTTTGTACATATGAGATGATTAAGTTGTAACTCCCTAAATGCACTAAACTATAGAAGGACTGGCGTGTGCTGCCGGAAATGGAATAAAGGTGTTTGATGGGTGCTGTTTTCCTTCAGTCAGTTGTTCCTTCCAAGAATATAGTTCCATTTCTTGGTATTCACTCAGTGGAGACATTAGGGTCTAAATGGTTTGTTTTTGTCTGTTCCAGTGTTGGCCAATCCATGAGCAGGGCTTTTTCTTCATATTGCATTTTTCATGTTGCTTCTAATGTGACAGGTGGCCATTTTGCATTATTTTAGCTTGTTGGTGTCATCTGTCCGACAAGGTCACTGACCACAATGATAGTGAGCAATCAAGCTATCAAGTATGCATCCCAAAGTCTGCAAAGTTTTATACAGCCCACTTTTTCCCTTCTATATTTTGTGCAAATGTGATATTTCCATGTTCAGCCATAATTTGGAGTAGATCAACTTCATATCGCATTATCAGAGTGTGTTATTCCAAGTTTTGAAACTTTGATTCCAGCCTAGCAAACGTGCTCTCGTGCACTTTCATGAAGTCATTTCTGCTGGAATAATGCACTATTTGAATTTTTAGTTGTCATGTATGTCAACACATTCATTTCTTAACAAATATCATTATGACTTGTCTGTTTTAGAGGAAAGCAGGTTGATGTTTGGCCTAGGCTGTTGCTGTTTAGGCAGATGTGAATCGGTGGGGAGCTGGAGCCACATCGGTGTGGACCTCACAACACTGAGCTAAGCAGGGAATGGAGGTCATTCGCACAGGTGATCAGCAGGAGAAGGTGACTGAGTTCTCAGTGATTACCTATGTATGCAGACGTGAGACATTTATCATTTTTTGCATCTGTTCCATTCAGGATTTTGAACTGGTTTGTTTTCACACACAAAAAAAGGCACCATTTGCGTTAAACTATTTATAGTAGGAAATTAGATAACTTCCATCCACCGCTGCGTTGATGAAATGGATCAAACTGTGTGTGGTTGCATTTCTCCATTTCTCTTGCAATAACCCTTTTTTTGGCAGTGGGCAGGTGTTCCTGTATCGCTAGTGCGGCTAAATTGCTTCCTCTCCGTTGAGATGGAATGATAATCAGAAGAGCAGTCTCCAGTGCCAGTCCATACACAGCTGCATGACTTCTTCATTTAATAAGCTTGTCTGTGGGTATATCTTCCCTCTTTTAGAGTTCTCTGCACATTATGCATTTTATTGCACCCAGACCTACAGATTCATTCCATTACTTTTGTCCACATTGTAGTATTGGACTTGGATTTATTTAAAAAAACAGTAATATCTGACTGAAGCCTTTCATAGCACCAGCTGATATGCTGGTGTCCTGAGTAACAAATTAGCCAGTTACTTCTCACGCCAACCTAATCAAGTATTAGGACTTGGTAACATGTCAAACAATGATCCAGCTGTGTCCGAAGGTCGGAAAAATGTACATGAAGGTGTGCATTTCACGATTACCTCGACATTTGGAAAGTACTGGTTGACTTTTACAAAAGTGCTCTGTAAAATATTACACGGGGAGTCTGGAGTTCTCCATAGTAGGGTATCTGCTGTTTTATGATACATCTTTGGGAGTGATAATGTTGATGAGAGGTGACAAGCATCCATGATGTCACCGTTTTACGTGACTCAAACTGTTATACTGCATTTAATATGAAAAACTGGCTCATGGGTTTCTTTTCTCTGTACTTCCTTGTTGGGATGGGCGTCTGTGTCAAAATATACAAATTTGATTATCTTTCAGACCAAATCTGAAAGTTTTATATGTGATCCTGAGATTATACTTATTAGATATCCCTGTATGTGATTAAACCAACACGACTGGTCGGAGCAGAATTCATGTGTCCTTTTGGAATGTCACTTTAACACGATAAAAGGAAAAACACAATCACATCACCTTCCCCAGGTTTATCTTATTGTATCTGACAGTCTTGGGGCAAAATTGCTTTGCGGAGCTCGTTGCCTCGCCTGTGGTTGTCATCTCGGGAACCCAATCAACAAATGTGTTTGTCACCAAAACTCCAGGAAAACCATTCTTTTCCTGATTAGATGAGTAGGAAAATGACAGCTAAAGCCTGGGGAAACGTAACCCTGTAGCTGCACATGAGTCCTGTATTCCTTGGATCCCTCTTCCCTCTCTTTATTGTGTAGACCCCTTTCTCTCATGGGAACAGTTTGAGATTTGAACAAGGTATTGTAATCTCCATTTAGTCTGAAAGCTGGAGCTGGTGTGCAACACCAATTGGCTCTAAATCCACTCTTCACAGTCAGAAATGTGTTTATCCTTCAACAATCAGCATTAACCTCCTTTCCACCTCAGGGATTCTGTTGAATGTTTTGAGTCGACTGTTTGCTGACTGCCAATGACTTTAAACACACCGGTTTTCTCGAGTCATTATGTAAATCCTCTTGTTGGCTGCAAAGACTTATTCTGTGTCCTCTTAGTTCATGCACTGTTAACACTGAGAACTTTGCAGGTTTCTCACATGTCGGTTAAATTGGCACTGCAGGCTGTTTTAAAAAGGATCCCTGCACACCTCTTTAATACGACCAGCATCCAGGTATTATTCCAAATGGGCACAGGTTGTGGGCATTGTAAAAAGCTATGAAAGATTTTATGATTAAATATTTTCCAGTCTCTATTTTTGATGAATACTGCATTCTTTTCTACAGCACCTAAAAGCCAGAGAACAAATGTACCTGATTTGTGAGTGAAATGATGCCTCAGGGACAATATCTTACATTTGTAGCGATGATGTCGGTGAAGACTCAGTCAAATTGCTGTAACTCCAGTAGTGGTCAAGCTGTCACAGGCAGATAATAATTATGCAGGAAATTATCACTTAAAGCTCAATGTGAATGCCCAGCATGTAATTGGCATGCATGCTATCAAATGTGGCATTAAATGAGCTGGAATGTAGCAGTGCAGCAAACACAAACGCAACCATTAAAGGCCATTTTATGCTTCTGCGTCTGTGTAGCTTACGGAGCATTTGCGTAGGTATTGCATCAACTGGGACTCCTGCAGAAATGCACCACACACCTTCCAAAACTTGTAATGACTAAGAGGGGCGCTAAGACCAGGGAAGCCATGATTGTTTGGCCAAACTACTCAATTTCTGGTTGTCGCTTCATTCTGGCCAAGGTTAACTAAATTTGTTCATTATCCACTTAAAGTAAACAAAGAAGCTGGTCATTTAGCCTCATATAAGCCTATGTGATCTACAATATTGGGAGTTTCTCCTGAATATTACCACCTTTTTAATATTGTAAGGGATCATTGGTTTTTTGGGTGACTAATTTCTTTAAATGACGGAGGATCATCACTGGATACTGCAATGGTCAGAATCTGTAGTGTATGTTTCTTGTAGGCTTCCTGCTTTATTCTGAAATTCTTGTCTTCCCCAAGTGTGTGGTCAGTTTTACTTCCCATCTTTGATTCTTTTTCCACCTTAGTTGATTGCTTGTGTTTCACCTGTGTCCTGTTTGCCCCTATATCTAACACTTTTCGTGTGGTTTCTTGTTTGCTGCTTGTGTACTGCCGGTTTGTTCTTCTTTTCTTTTTTTTCCTGCTCCCTGCCTGTTAGGCTGTCTGTGGCTGCCAACTGCTTTTGTGTGACCTGCTTCCTAGCGGATGAAGCAGTTTGCATCCTGGACTTTGTTCTTCTACCTCGCTCTTTTGCACCTGGTTCCACACTCACCAGACTTTACAAAAATGAGGCTCAAACATCATAGCATGGAATGTGTCGCTTGTTCGATAACATCAGATGTGGTTCGAGCAGTGAAACATCAAATACTGCAGAGGCGTGTGCGAGAACTCTACCCCCTTTCAGGTGTGATCACATGTTCCAGTGTGAATCACCTCAGTTTCTCTACCACAGTCAGTGCTTTTCTTTCTGAAGGACAGCTTTCTTGAACTTGCTGTCCTCTTCGACATCAGCTTTTTAGAATGAACAAAAGACCGCGCAGACCTAAGCCAAATCTGAAGCACGTGCGATGTCGACAGAGTCCCTGTGAATGTTCCTATACGTGAAAGGTGGGTTTGTATTATACATAGTACAGATGGTCAAAGGCAGTAATTATATATTAAGAAGCTGACTCACATCTGACTCTTTCACTTTTCTTGCCCGTAAAAACAAAAGAGACATTAAATATGGCCTCAGACACCTTGCTCGGAAACACTTATGATGAGGGACTTTGTTAGCAGTATGTACCTTTGACGTTACCTTCAGATTTAAAAAAAAAAATGTTGTTGTAAAACAAAACTCTTTCAAGAAGTAATTGTCAAAATGAGACCAAGTGGGCAAACATCCAGTGAAGATAATAAAATCACTTGTGCAGCCAGAAAAAAAAAAAAAACCTTGGCAAAAATTGTTTTGCTTTATACAGGACGAGAGCGTGTGAACTTCTGTAAGGTTCCCCTCATATTCATCAAATCAATCCTTTGACTCACGAGGAGCCGTGGAGACCATTTAGTAAACTGACTCGTGGATGAACCAGTAGCCAGAAAGTGCTTTAATTGAGCTGTTCTGAAAAAATACTACATACTTTTATAGAGTAGTTAAATTGTTCCCAAGTTTAACATCATCCTGTACCTCCTGGGGACGCAACTTAATCAAATTTGGATGTGACGTAGACAGAAATCACTTTTTTCCACCAATGTAAACCACATTGTTGGCACACAAACCTGATAAATATGAAGATTTATGGGACGATGCAGCATGACCCATAACCGTGGAGCAATGGTGTCATTCTATTTTTGATCTCAGGGCATTACATGCATCACTGACAACAGGGCAGTGAAACAAACCGCTGCAGCACCAGGTGAATCATGGGAGCCAGAAATGCGAAGCATGTACGTGCATGTCAACAATACACCAGGTTGTTTCTTTACTGAACGCTCATGAATCATCTTTGTAAATGTGCAAACTGTTGTTGTGATATGTAGCAGTCGTTAAGTAGCTCGGCGTCAGCGTGTACGAGGAGCGTGACTGATTATGTGGGACATGATAAAGTCTTACCAGCCCCACAGAGACGACCCAGCTGTTTGTCAATGTTGCAGTTACTCCGCTCCTCCGCCGTGTCCCTGTTGGGTTGTACAAGCAGATGAGTGCAGATACAGTCGGTCAAGGTCAAAACTGAAGTTAATGGGGCCGTCACATTCTGAAAAACTTCATTGTTTTGTTTATATTTACTTTATACTTTATATTTGGATTTGGTTTTGTAACTGGAGGGTTGGTGGTTCAAATCCCAAGGCAGGTCATGGGCTGGAGTACCTATTAGAAAGTAATGTTCGAAGATTTTATAGGTTTGGCATATCGTGCAATTTCCTATCTTTAGATTTTTACAATTTTTTGTAAACTGTACAAAAGTTGAAAGTCCAGTAACCTGTGCTGTTAGGAACATCAAAACCTTTCCTACTTAAATTTATTTATGCTTTACAAATGATTATGCATTTGTTACTCCACTGTCATTTAAGCAAAGATTTAAGGGTTTTCATATTCTCTCTAAATACTCTGGCTTCTCCTGGATGGTTTATATGTTATGTATATTAGCAATAATAGCAATAGCAATCTTAGTAAAGTGACCTTTTTGTTTTTGTTTTTACATTTCTGCTGCTTCACTTTATAAAAATTCTAGTTCAAAATATTTATATAAGGTACTTTTTTTTAAAATAACTTCCATTTCAAATGTTAAAGGAGTCAGTGTTATGAGTGATTCTTGAAATTACTTCATTCAACTTCAGGTGCTTCCAGCAACATTTCAGTTTTTAATGACCCAAACATCTGAATAGGCAGAGAAAGAAAACTGAAATGTGACACACTGAAGAGTGCTAAAACTAGGGGACATGAGGTCGAATGAGGTTGAAATAACACATTTAAACTGTTTTTCTGTCCCGAAATGAAGGCGTGTGCACACAAACCTTTGTTGGCAGTCGTGCCGTCAGCTCTGTATTTGAAAGCAGATGCCTGCAGCAGCTGTAGGGAAAGGCCAGTTCAAATAACATTCAAATATCATTCAAAGTCATTAATTTCACATCCTGAGTGTGAAGGTTCTCCTGTCTACAGACTGAAAAATGTTTCTAATCAATGATTTGGACACTTATTCATTAATCACAGACTGCCATAGTCCCTCCCTTTTAGTTTTTTTGTTCATACAATTTGAAGTTGACAGATTAAGAAAAGAAATCCTATTTATTTTTTGACATGTCTTCCTTTGTTGAAGGGGCCAGATTTGTGATACAGTGAGACACAACAAGGAACAGAAAATTGACTGAGGATTTATGAATGCAGAAGGCTTCAGGTTTTATGTCACAAAGCCGCAATGCCGCACAATGAAAAAGACGCGAGGTTGTGATCTGTCTGGGTTTTTGCAGCATTAACAATGCAACATTGATCTACATTCAGTTGAGTGATTACCAACGACCAACAGGCAGCAAGTCAGTGATTTGGTTAACTGTTATTGGTTTAAGCCTTCAGTCATGCTTTCAGCTATGTTTTTTCATGTATGAGGCTACTGATGAGGAGAAGAGACCTTCATTATCCAATCTAAATTTATTCAGGAAATCTATGCACACCACCGCCAAGATCCCAGTCTGCCCTCTTGGACTTTTAGGATTTGCAATTCTGCTCAAACAATCGAAGGATTAATTAGCCGACTGTCAAAGAAACCATCTGCACGGCCTTTCCCTGATTAATGAGCAGGTGGGGCAGGAGGCACCTTCATCATTGTGAGCGCTGAGGCAAACAAAGTTCACTCTTCTCCCAATTCCAGACAAAGTCTTCTAAGTGCAAATAGTGAGAGCAAATTCCAAATGATGTGCACATTATCACCTTCTCAAGTGCCCGTGCGCTACAGTCTATCTTCTGAAACACAAAAGAATCCTCATCAAATGGTGGCTCATCTTGTTTAAAATGAAAACCTAATATAGATATATTTAAAGAGGTGATCAAAACGTTTAAATCAATAAATCTGGATGTAAGTGCTGACTCAAACAGGGGTGGGCCCTGCCTCCGCCCATATACTGTATGTACCCTCCCCCTGACCCAAACCTGATGTAGTTCATTCTCACATTAGATACTTTGCAACTTAGCAGACTGTTGGAGGCCAAAGAGTTTGAACATGGATATCAGCAGCATGCACTGATGTGGGAGTACAATCAACCCCCCGGTATATATAGAGCAAGACCTGGGAGACAAGTGCAACTTGGAATATAGATTACACAGGAGGCAACAATGGCATTATGTCTAAGATTAATAACGAAGGAGCAGATAGGGATTCTGTGGCTGCAGCCTAGTCTCACAGTTGCTGTAACAACAGCAGTAAAATACCTCTTTGCTTTAACTTTATCGCTATTCACAATTTATCTAACGCCATTAAAAATGTTCATTTTGACTGACAATGGGATGTTTTAAGGGTATATTAACACTTGCCTGGCCATTATAGAGATGAAACCTGCAACAACTCAAGTGGCCCAGCTGGACATGAAAAAAGACAACGTGGTCTTCACGTAAAGTTGGACTCCATCAATTTCATTCACAAATAAATCCCTTTTAATTTAAATGGCACAGGTGTTTGTTAGTCAGGGAGGTGTTGTGTAATAAGTCAAGGGCTTGGCATTTAATTACCTTTGGGATTGGCTCATTTCCATTCTGCTTATGAAGTCTTTGGTTGATATTAAAGAATGTGTAGGTCAGAGTGCTGCATATGCTGGAAAATGTTTGATGAAGTTGTTGTTGAATCAATACAGATTTAATAGGACAGGATAAAACCCCAAACTAAAACACTGCATGAAATCCAATCTTTATAGATTAGTTGACACAGACTGAATGGAAGAAGAAAACTTTAAAAAATACGATCGTCCTACTTTTCTTTACCTGAAGGTCGGCAAACATGCATCTCCAGGGGTCCTTATCCTTTCAACTAAGCTACACCTCATCAATGGGTCTATTCACTGGAACCTCAACATAGCAGCGCAGATGCTCAAAATGAAGGTCCTAGGGTCGGTAGTCTTTGTCCTCTTCTACATGGTTCTTGTGCGCAAGCAGGGTCCACAAAAAAGGAAAAAAAACTATTGAAAAACCGAAAGAAAAGCTCAAACACAAAACATCGCCAGCGCCCCTATAGGTACATAGTGTTACGTGAACTGAAAATTTCCTTGGGAGCCACGATACTCGACCATTCCCATCCCAACGATCCCATTTTTACATCTGAATAGTACAAAGGAAATATGGGCTTCATTTTTATAACTATGAACGGCAGCCCGAGGGGCCCAGTGGCAGCTGATGTGACCCGTCTGAAGCACATTTTGCATAAGACATGAAGGTTCATTTTATATCAAAGAATGACCCAATGAACCATCCTGCCTAGGCTCCCATACACATCCATCCACTCTAAATTGTGTCCATTTAATCATTCATGCTCGACCAAACATGCATCAAAATATACAGCAGCTTTAAAAACATGGGTTCTTAACTTCATGATCCTGCAACAACAACCTGGAAGGCCTTTTTTCCATCATAAAGTGGGTGCGGTTGATAAATAAGTACAGAAATGAGGTAAATAAAGGTTTGCAACTGGCTCAGCCATACTGGTTCCCACTGTTTTATTCTTCACAGAGACAGAGTTACAGTGTCCCGGCGTCCATATTATTAATTAGGCTTTAACAATTGCAGTTATCTTCTCATTTGTTACCAGTGTTACTAATCCAATACCAATTGTGTCACGTATTTCTAATTGGCAGTATTACTGTGACCTTATACCATTGCAGAAACTCCTCAGAGTCATCCTGGGTCATGCTGGAGCTGCAGGTTTCTGTTCCTTTAACAGGAGTCCAGAATGTTCCCATTAGCAGAGAATGTACAGCCGCACTAAGTCTGCAGTGATTACAGCCCTCAAAAAAAAAGAAAAATCTGCAATTTTCCTTCCCAGAAAGATGCAGAAAAACAGAACCAGACATTCGGTATTCTCAGGCTGCACTCCCACACTCCCCAAACGTGTCTCCAATGATTCATCACTAAAACTGACCAAGGAAGCCAACAGATCACATTTCTCCCCTACCAACTTCTAACAGAATCTGAATCCACTGGCCAGGGACTGTGCGCTTGATCATATTTTCAAGTGTTTGTGCTATTTTTTTTATTACCTATAGATCTTCATTCTTCGGTGATGTAGAGTTCCCGACAACACCAATGGAGACGACACCTTTAGTTATGGAGCTCATCTCTTGTTGAATTTCTTTCCATTAAACGTTAAACCTTCAGTTAAGCTTATTGGACTCCTCATGATATACTGAGTACAATTCCACCACCACCCCACCCCACCCCCCGGAAACCTTTTTTTCCCCTCAAAGATTTCCCCTCTTACATTTGTTTTTTTTATTATTGTGATTCTCACCAGATAGAGAATGTTTGTTATAGTTTTTTTTTTACATTTTCTTACAGCTATCTAGAATACATGTTTTTTCCTCAGTAAATGTATATATTTTAGATTTTCCTGCTCTGAAAGATTTGAATTATTCCACAAATCAGACATCCAACTGGAAATGACATCTTTAGGCCCATATTTGCCTGAACACCGAGTTCCGTTTATCTGTGTCATAATGGATTGTTTGTTTTTTAACTTTGGTAATGAACTGAAAACTACATTTACATTTGTGCAAGTTAAGTATCCCATTATTGCGTTAATTTCTTGGAAAAGGTAGGAAGGAAAGAAAAATGACTATTTCGTTTTCAGTTTGTTGTAAAAAAACACTTCTTGATGGGTCCACTCAGAGTTTTCATGCTCCTGCAGGTGTCAGGCACACATCATTTCGCAGTTGGACTTTAATTGCTAACAATTAATCATATATTCTAAGTGAGCTGTGCATTAGCATAGACTTCATTTGCAATCCTGAGCCACTCTGATGTCAGCTGGGTGAAAGGGTGACTCCTTACAGATAAGATGTGAATGCCTCATGCAGCCCGTGAGGGCATAAAACAACCTTTAGTAGCGACTGTGCTAACGTTAGGCTGGGGTAGCAGGCACATTGCACAGGTGACCGGATACATTTGCACCTACAGACAGTCCGAAAGATTCTCTTTAAAACACGTAGGGGAATGTATGGTAAACTCTCACTATAACGCCGTTCACCTTTCACGGCTTCACTGTTTTGCGGACTTTTTTAGTGCAGTTTTTTTATGCTTTTTTTAACAGTACATTGTGTTCTGCATCCTGATTGGTTAAGGGACTGACCAACGTGAACAGTCTCCGTGCCTCGTCTCTGTACAGCTTACCAATTTACATTTGCAAATTTTCTCCACGACAAAACCCACAATGTCGAAGAAACGTTCTGCACCGGCAAAGGCACCCGAGGACGCACCCAAAAGGAAGAGAAAGATGCTAAATATTGCAGAAAAAGTTAAACTTCTGGACATGCTGAAGGAAGCTAAAAGCTATGCGGCTGTCGGGCGCCAGTACGGAATAAATGAATCGTCTGTTCGTTCCATAAAGAAGGAGGAAAATAACATAAGGAGGACAGCAGCAATAAGTTTTAACAAGGATGCAAAAAGGGTTGAGACTCTCCACAACAACAGTATTGTATAATAACTGTAAAAAATAAAGCTGACTACTTCAAGGAGTTTGCCTATCACGGGTTCTTTTTGGAACGTAACCCAATAAACCAGGGTTCACTGTACGGAGCATCGGTGCCATTTTTTACAGGAAGGATTTTGGTTGATACATCAATGAAAGTTGATGAGAGCTGGAAAAACCTTTTTTGAACAAATCAACTTTAAAGGCTGTTTTATGCAGAAACGACAGTGTAGAGAAGTACCCCTTTGCTTCTCCGTACATTCCAACAGTTCCAGCATGATTTCTGCAACACTTTGAGACTGCCCTGAACTAGCTGGAATCATCCATGCTATGTGCTGATGTTCTGTAATGATGAAGTGTTCCATAAAGAAATGTGAAGCGCAGCGGCAGGCAATAGAAAGAGCAACTTAAGGAGCTATGTCTCGGGTCTGTCTGACAGCAAATGTAAATCAAATCTGTCTAAAATGGAGAACCAAGAAAACTCAATTGAACTTTAAGTCTGAACGTAAAGACACGCAAAAGGGAACTTGTTGTATTTTATTCCTAAAGTTCCCACAGTGTGGACCGACGACTGACATTCAGGTGCTGTAGTCACAGCCTATTTCTCGGGCGTACAGTATCTCCTCTTTTCTCGTTTTCTTTGAAATCCCCGGGGCGGAGGAGGCCATTCTGCTGTCCACAGCACATTCCCCTGAAAATACCTCTGGGGATCTTTTTCTCTGTGACAATGCCATCACTCCTATCATCAGTCCCTTGAGTGTCACCGAGCTCTACCTGTCCCAGCTAGCAGGGGAAAAAAAAAAGTACCACATGATTGCTTGCTGCAAGGGATCCTATCATAATGCTGCAACATTGAGATTGAAAAAAATGGGTTGCGTGCACAAGTAACTGAAAGATGAAACAAAATCTTATATATATTTTCTATAAATAACAGAAAAACATTTGTATTTTCCCTCAAGTATTTCTACCAGCTACCGTCCGATGAGTTCAGCTATTTAAACGAAAAACAAGGCAGAGCGCTGTGAATGACCTACAGTGGTGACCCTCCCCTTCACCTTTTGTCTTATTAACAGATAAACCGATCTTGCACTGATAAACACAGTTGAAACCAGTTTTACCAATGCGCGAGGAAACAAATAAACCCCGCTCTCGGAAAGGCTCAGGGTCAATGATATTTTCGCATGCCTGCACACTATTAGTTGCACTGATAGAATCTTGTGCCATTTTATGGCCTCGGTTCTCTTAAAGATCAATATAGCTTTTCCAATAAGTTGAAGAGGCACAATTGCTGTTGAGGGGTTGTTACTGGGGGGGTTCCAAACGCACCGATTGGGTTTTAGCAAACACAAAGAACCGTGCAGTAGCATCCACGCCACTCCTGTGTAGGCTTATTTCTATTTATGTTCCTCTCGAGTGTTTGCAGTATATGTGACACGTGGAAATAAAGAGCTCTTTTCTTTTGCTGCAGGCTGCAGAGAGAAACGGCGTATTTCATCTTAATGTCTCCACCTCACGCCCTACACATTTTCTCTGCAGCTGCTTCTTGGGTACAAAAGACATTAGCAAAATGTCCGTTTTGCTAACTAGCATGGGAAATGCCAAGGTAATGGCACGTACAGGGGTGAAAAAAGGGCTTTGTATGAAAGCAGCACGTTGCATGAGCAGTGGTGGGTGGAAGAAGAAGAAATTTCAATCAAGGTTGCCTCCATTGTCAAGATCTGCTGTGCTATTGTCTGCGCAGTTCTCGCTAAAGAATGTACACATGCCGAAAGAGGTGTTGCTGAAAAAGGCCACAGACAGGGAACATTTCATATTCCTCTCAGTGCAGGCCTATAGCAGTGGTGGAGTAAAATGTTAAGAGGCAGTGAAAAGGCCACGTTATATGGTGTCATTTGGTAGCGTTTGCTATGTTGGGACACAAGCTTTAGCTGTGGAGACAATTTGCCTCCAAGGTTTTACACTCTCCACTATTGTCATCATCCTCATTCTACGTGTTCTTATGAATAAAATAAGACTGGAGCGTTGTTCCCCCCACACACACTTTATCTCTGGAGTGAAAACAAACAAAAGCAGTGCGCAGATAAAAGTGTAAAAATAAAAACACACTTATGGGGATCTCTAATCTGCACAAAATGACTCCTGTCTATCTTGGCTGATGCAACTCAGTAGCGCAGATATCACGCCTTTGCCTAAGCGACGCCCTTGCTCAGAGCAAAGTCACGGTGATGAACAACATCTGGAGCCCCGCGTCCTTCGCCAAAGGTTTTGGAAAGAGGCCAAGAACTTACAGGTCTGCCTGGCCTCCCCTGCTTTTGCCAGTCTGGCCACGAAAAGGGTTTTCTTCTTTTTGATGCTAGCATTGTTACCTTCAGTGTTTCCAGGTACACTTACCACAAAAGCCCATTACAAACAGGCCCAGAGGTTTCAATGACCTTTTCTAAGATCTTAACTATCTTCCATGGAGATATGGAGATTGCTTGCATCATGTTTTATTCTCTAAAGATACCAATTGTAGCATCAAAAATCCTGCAACTAAAATCTTTTTGTAATTATTTTTACACAAAATATTCCAACTACCATAATATGCTCCAATGTTGCTTGACCATGTTTCTAGCATAACCAAGTCTTGTGTTGTTTGGTTTTTTCTGCAGGAGGTGTGGAGGAGATAGTGACTTGCTGCAGCTGGCGCTGCAGGCGGGCGCACCTGTTGGCAATCTACATCAGGCCACCTATTTAAGGACGGAGCGCCTGTCTACCACTGTTGGAGGGTTTGGGTGGTTTCTTTTTTCCTGGTTTCCACTTCATCCTGTATGAGTGGAGAATTTGTGGGGCCTAACTCCTGTGTTGGCTTTGTTGTGGAGCTCGTTGGGAGTTGTTCCATGTGGTCCAGGAGGACTGCCAGTAGATTGGTTAAATAAAGACTAATTTTTGGACATTTTAATCACTGCGTTTTGCCTGCTTTCGGGTCCTGTAAAAACCCCAAATCCTAACACCGAGACTGAAAACAGATTTGGATCAGTACCCTACCCTGGCCCTAGAGTAGATTCATTGATTCTATCATGGGTTTTCTAATCCTGTTTGACAATAATGGAAATTGGGGACGGGTGATTCATAACCTGGTCTACAGCACTACTTTAAAATTGTGTATGGCTGGAGAAAAATGTTAATCGACTAATCGCAAACAGGGATCATTTTGTAATGTTCATTTATTGTGTTTGATAACTACTGTGGAGCAAATAATAAAGTTTAGCTGATGACTAATGTCCCTATCTGGGTGAGGGTTGCATGTTCCTGGATGCCAAACCAAATACAAGATACTTGGCTTGTATTCTATTCTACACTGGCTGATTACATCCAGAAATTACCGAAGCTTCTTTGCAGAAATGTGACGCCAGGCTCTTCACATGTGGGTCTTTTCAGTTGGCCCCACACTTCATTTAGCCTCGCCTCACACAATGGCACAGAGGCAAAGATATGCAAGTCTTTTTAGAGCACTCCAAGAGATTTTATTTATGCTTCGCCACTTCATTTGTTTCATTATTGCTCAGTGGCTTCTAAGAACAGGAAGCGACTGTGGAGGGGATCAGGCTAATGTGGTACCCAGAGATAACGCTGCCGCGCGACACGCAGCCGCACGACTCCTGCCACGGCTTTTGTTTCATGGTCAAAGTTAAGGTGATGGAGCTTCAAAATATCAACGCGAGCGACGGGTGTGTGCGGCAGGGGTGGATTTTAATGGGGCGACATACATGCAGAATTTATTAATAAGACCTCAGAAGAAAGAAAAACCAATCAGTGGCAGGAATGTAGCGTTCTTTGTCTCTGTTCTGTCGGATGTTGCTTATTGTGAAATCTATTGTGCTCCAAGATCTTCAGAGAAGCAGTTTGAATATGCGTCACACGTGCTTACCGTTTGCTGACCACAACATGCTACAGCAGTTACCGGAACAGCTCTCAGCCCGACTTAGTGCAGCAGCTCATCTGAAGCTGATCTCTGTCCCCAATCAGCTCCGTTGGTGGAAAAGATGAGAGCTGCAAAATTGAAGCTCTTCCCAATCCAGCGAAGATGTTTCAGGGTCCTGAGCCGGCAGATAATGCAAAGACGTTCCCTCGGCTGCAGGTAAAAATGCAGATAAGCCAGTGAACGACGACCCCGTGTCAAAAATGTGGATGAATTCATCAGTGTCATCACCTGAGGGAGAAAAACCCTGCTCTGTGTTCTCTGTGGGCTCTGTGGGAGGTTTGACTGTGTATCTTCAGCTAAATGACAGTCTGTGGTTACCTTTGGTCCCTATTGGGCCTCATCTGTAGCGGCTTTGCATCCTCTGAGGCTTTATGCATGTATAAAAGGGCTTTACTGGAAGTGTGGATTCCCTGATTTTGCTGCTGAAAAACATCTCCATCTGTCAGGGTGGAGATCTAGAACAGTTTCACAACTCATAACTGCTGCAGGAACGTTGCTTGGATCTACCTCAGTCTCAGGAATCGCTTTGGCTTTATTGCCACCGAAGCTGCAAGAATCGCACCTAAAACTGTAGTCTTTGGCCTAGTCCGGTATTCATCTACAGCTGAATTAGCTTGAAGATTTCTGAAGGTCTCCACCAGAGTCGTCCAGAGAGACATCCAAGTCCTGGCTCACAGAACCAAATACAACTCTGCAGCAATTACTTCTGCCTTTTTTTTTTTTGGAGGTGAGCAGAGGCACAGCTTTTACTCAAGCTCCTGGAAATCTGATGCCCGCTTAGGCCCGTGGCTATGTGTCGTCTCGTTGTCCACCCTGCAGGGCAGGAAGAGCCACTGATGGAAATTGGTCTGCTGCATTTCCCTGGGTTTTTACACCTTGTTTGGCTTCCATTTCCCTCTTAAGTGATCTGTGTCTGGAATAAAATAAGTCAACAAAAATACACCCGAGTTTCTGTTTCTGCAGCAGCGTGAAGGCTTGAAATACTTAAAATAAAGTAATGATTTAAATGAAGGATGTGCTCAGGTAAACTGCTATCATTTAGCAGCTAGAGAGCTGCCTGATTGCATGAAACTTCACCATCTGGATCCAGATTATCACCCTGTCATCCACACGTTCATGAACATGATCTTTCATGCTCCATAATGTCTTTACAAAAGAAGCCCATGATATGTTCTCCACACACCCCAATCCTTCTCTCCTGCATAGCTCTAAATGGCTAAACAAAAGGAAGAGAGGTTTTTTTCTTTGGTCATTAGGAAATAGCTGCGAGCATTTCTAGCAGAGGGAGAGAGGGCAGAAAAAGAAAATGTTACTGGAGTTAATGCAATATGAGGGAAAAAAATACAGAAGCCGCATTATTGGAGCAGCTGCCTTTTACATAAATCATTCAACCGCTCAGAATCCCGGCGTTCCAATTTGAAGACTTTTATTTGATAGAGAAAATTAGAAATTTCTGATTTGCGCAACCTTGGTGCTCAACGAGCACTTACACCAACTTTCGTGGGTTTCAAATTTAAAGTATCACTGCAGCGTTTTCACACTTTTGTGGGGGGAATTAATGTGTGATGTAATCAGGAGGATTACCCAACTGTAGGTGGCTTCTTAAGCATTAGCAAACATTTAGCCGTTATGTGTGTTACGGGCTAAAATCGAGGACTTTATGAGAAATCTCTCAGGTGTGTGGGTGTGAGCCACCGAATCATTAGTTGGCCGAGTCAGGTCTGTTTTTTTAACATCCTCCCTGACGAACGGCAAAGACGTGGGTGAGCAAATAGATCCCACAACGAGCGGGGCCGTCAGTACAGACAGGTCATTTAAAACACTGTAAATACAAGAGCTGCCGAGATAAGGCTCAAAATCAGCCGAGGAGTTTGTCAAATGAATCGCGTCCTAACTAGTTTGCTTGATATTCTCTTGATGTTTATCTAAAAGTCATCTCATATTGTCTGACTGCTATTGTTTCCCTCGTTTGGACGTAATTGATGGGTCACTGTATGAAGAGACAATTTCACGTGTTTGTGTAATACATGTGCACTTGATCTGGGTCCTTTCCTGGTAATCTACTTCCTGTCAGGGGCCGCTGTGATCAATGGTTTGTTTATTTGCCTGTGTAATAAGCAAATTATGCAAAGCGGGAGAAGTCACCTCCAGCATTAACCTGCTTACATTTTAATCAATGACTTAAGTGATTTTTATCAGGATGCTGTGGGCAATGATGGATAGAACCACTTTCTTACCACAATATGTCCTTTTATTGTCACAGAGAGACAAAGGGGTTATTTACTGGTTCTTTACTGGTTCTGTCTGGTGAAGTGGTTTTTCTGGAAGTCGCTCGGCAAATCCAACAAATCTGTAACTGATGCTCTTGCTGTTTTCAAACTTTATGGTCCATATTTTCAGTTTGAATCTCTTAAAAAAAAAGAAATCTGTGAGAGCCAAGGTAGTTTTCTATGTAGTTTTATCTGTGAGAGCTCATTTTCCTGTTTCTGCGTCTAAAATCTAACCCTGGAGTTCTGATGATTTCACGAAGGCCCGCAGTCAAATGGCATTTCCTTCTGCTTCTGCCGTTCCGTGGGGAACATCGCTCTGAGAACATATCTCGAAGTTCAAGAAGATAAACGGTTCAAAGAAGGAGCACGCAGTAACTACACAAATGAGATCAACTGGCTGCGTGTTTATCCTCTCACGTGTGTGAACTTTGATCCTTGTTTAAAGATGCGTTTTTCCTACAAGCAGCACTCATCTGGGCAAGATGGTGGGTGCAGTGGTGGTGGTGGTGGTGGGGGGGGGATTCATTGGCTCAATCCTGCCATGGTTTTTGAGCTTGAACGGAATTTCTAAAATGTTTTAGCTTCAGCTTCTTTGATGAGCTCAGATATTGGAATTTGGGCTCAATGTAGAGGATCCACTAATCAACCAGTCAGGTCAAAAAAGATGTGTGAGAAATTGCACTGATCAACATCTGTGTACAGCAGAAATTGTGTTTTAATGTAAGAAAAGAATATATGAAAGATTTCGACATCTTATTGAGGATGTGTCCATTTAGGTCTAAAAAATGTCGCTATTTTGAAACAATAATTAAAAACATTTCAGGCCTGTTGCTCAACTTTCATATGAATTAACTGAAATGGTGCATGAGGGGGGAGTCAACAGACGACAGGGGAGGAGACCAGAGCCGTCTGTGAGGGACTGCAGCTGTATCTCTTCTATGGATAATGAAATTTTATGATTTGGTTTGGGGAGGGAGGGCGCCCCCCCACCCATATGTGTTTCTAAAGTAATGCTAATGTTTCTTATTTAAATACGGTTTGTCTTTATTGCTTCTATTTGGGCACGCAGAGGTCGCGTGCACGGTTCCTCGGGTGCTCCGTCTCGGTGCTGGCCTCCCCCGCAACCCTCCTGGTCTCTTCCCTCTCGCGGCTCAACGGACTGCCAAATTTATAAATCCTGCCCCGGCGGCACCGACATGTCTAAGAACCAGTTCTCATATCTCTAATTTGCTCCTCCGATGTGATGGAGCTGCTGATGAAGTGCTGATGAGCTCCAGCAGGTGATGTCGTTATTTTCATGCTCAGCAACCCTGAGCACCACCAGGACGCCCCGATGCGACACCGACACCCATCCTCACAATACAGAGCAATGGTTTAGACATCGAGACGTTCTGCCTTTAATTGAATTGCATTTGGAAGTCTGTCCACCCCCCAGAAAAGAAACTCCTGCTTTACTAGAGCACATCTGCCAGTGATCTACTTCCTGCCACGCTCTTAGCTTGTGTGTATTTCCTCTCTTTTTTCATCCACAATACAGTTTATCTACTTCGAATTCCCATTCTGTGCACATGCCAGCAACTCCTTCTCCCCCTCATCTGTTCTTTTTCCACTCCTGATTGAAATGCCAGAGGCGGTTTGTAGACTTACACCAACAATGGATGCCAGAGAAAAGTCTTTGGCAGCAACAACATTGTAGCAGGAGCTGAAAAAAAGGAAAAGAAGCACCCCAATTTAGCGTTTGACAATGACCAGTAAAGCACCAGTAAATTCAGCAGCAACATCTACACACAGGTGCCAACGGTGCCGACCCAGAATTGACGGAGGAGCCGGCTTGTTTCAAGACGCATCAACGAGACAGTTGTTGGCTGCCGAGCTGCACCGAGGAGGAACAAGACCGAGCGACTTGACTCAGTCACTCAGAGTTGTTAGAGCCGCATCCACGCTGCCTTGATATCTGAAACGGCTGAATTCAAACGTGCATGAAAAAGGGAAAAAGTCTTCCTCCGCAGGATCAGACGCTGCGGATGCTGACACAGGAGCTACAACGCATTCAGACAACTTAAAGCACAATGTTTGAACCATGAGCACTCTGGAAAAATAGAGTTACAGATTCACTCGTCAGCTTTATCCACATGCTTTTATTGTGTGTGATTGTGGGTTTGTAAGAGAGAGAGAGAGATAGAGAGAGAGAGAGAGAGAGAGAGGAAGGAGACAGGACCGAACTATGCATTTCACTACACATATAACAGGAGTTTAGGTTCACGTTTACAATTGGACAGTAAGTCCTTAAACAGACAGAACTACTGGTACATGTGTCTTTTCTTGTATATCCTATTGTCAGCAAATATACTAATTAAACGAGCAAAGTAAGAGCAATGTGTGAGCAAGGACACTTTGGTTGGTCCTCAGCTTGAGGTTCAGGTTGCAATTTAATCAAGGTTGTGTTTTATTTCAGGGTGTTTAGTTGTGAGGGTAAAGGAATGAGGAGCGCATTAGGTCAATGGGCCTTATAAATACAGAAAAACAAAGATGTGTGTTAGTGCAGGGCACAGAGAGAGAGAGAGAGAGGGAGAGAGAGGGAAAGAGTAAATGTAGGTATATATATGTAAATTTAAGTTTTCTTTTGTTGATAATTTGTTCATTTGGGCATGTGTGTGTGCTCATGTGTGTGTGTATGTGTGCGCACGCGTGTGTGTGTGTGTGTGTGTGGTGTGTGTGTGTGTGGTGTGTGTGTGTGTGTGTGTGTGTGTGTGAAACTGCTGAGTGTTCTCCCAGAAAGCCAGTGGCCTGATAGGGTGCAAATCTTACTCTGGACCTATTTTGCGGTTATAGGGCTTAATGTCACTGGCGCATTTGGAGAATGAGGAAAATCCCAGGAATAATTATAAAAGACGAGATTGGTTTTCACCCTGTTTAGCACATTTTCATTCCCGGGGCGAGAGCGGGGACTTTTTTAGAGAGCTGCCTGTCTGTCATTCCTGCAGCACACTGTAATACCGTCGAGGGGGATGACTTTGGATATATGCTGCTCAATTCAGACTAAAAATAGAACCCGCTGACACATTCTGACAATGATAAGGTGCAACCTAAACCACAATCTGCGACAAGCCAGACAACTGTCTATAACAGTATGTCACTTTGCAACTGAGATTTTTTGTGTGTGCCGTGTCAAAGGGTGATATAACACACACGGACGGATACAAACTTTATAGCTGACAACATTAGCGCTGATGGGCAGCACCTCAAAGGAGAACTCCAACCTCCATCGCTCAGGGATAATAACACCAAATTACATCAAGTAATTCCTAATAAGCCATTTCACAGAGTTGCTGATGACTATATTCAGACTAAACGGGGCCAAATGTCCAACCGGCATGAAAAGTGCTCGAGATGTGATGCCTGAAAATCATCAAACCAGTGACGGGATTTCTTCTTTGGCCTCAATTTTCCACAAAAACAGACTCGGCGACATTAAGCACGCAATCTTTGTGGTTGTATTCCTCACACACACACACACACACACAGCGACACACACAGACACACACACACACCACTGTAGCGCTGGATTCAATTATGAAAGAACATGTTGAATCATCACAATTGACTGAATGGAAGCAAAATGAGATGCAAATAAGTGTGCTGCTATGCATTTTGAGGCGTTTTGTCACGCCATAATAGTGTAACGTTGATAAGAAGAGTGCGGCGGCAATAAATTCACCCCAAGTAACAGATTATACCAATATTGAGGAATGCCAAACAACTTGTAGGTAACAGAGAAGCCAATTTAGCCTGGACCAAAAGAAAACATGACACGATTCGCTTTATGGATTGTGTGTTGACACGAGGGGTCAGTTTCAAATTCACTAGCCTGGGGGGGGATCATCAGGCCAGTCCTGCCTAGTTTTTACAAAGAACACTGGGATCTCAAGTGAAAGCAGGCGTCTACCTGGTGGGACAGGAAGCTCCTGGATGTGGGGCCTTGTCTGACTAGAGGCTGGGAGGGTTTAAATATGCCATTAACGCCAGGTCTGTGGTTTGCAGCCGTGTCCCTCTGTCTCTCTAGTCTTTCCGCCTCCCATTTAAACGCGGCGTAATTACGATGGCGGAGCAGCATGAACTGCGACAGGCGGCTCACGCGGCTCCGTACTGCTTCACCCTGCTCCGTTCTCCCTGATCGTAGCATTGCCAAGGTGTCAGTGTCTAGTTAGTGGGTGAAAAGCCGCCACATCTTAACCCACGATGCCTACAGCGTTTCCTCAACGAGACAAAATGTTCAATGGTGTGTGTCTGTCTGCGGCGTTCGCTGGTGCCAGAGACTTCTCTCCCCGTTAGCTACAGTCATTTGCATATGTCCTTGCAGTTGCTGGCACGCACGCATAATGAGAAGACGGGGCGAGAAGATTTGTAAGAAAGCAAAGACCTAGTTATAATAAATCATGTCTGTCTGATCTGATTTCATGGTTCTCTTGGCACTGTTTAAAGAAGGAAATGGGAAACGTAGCCATTAAATCCAATAATTATTGCCATTAATGCGATTTTTTTCAGCAAAATCATTACGCAAAAAACATTTTTAAGGTAGATTGTGAAGAAAAAAACAATGCAAATAAAATGAAGATACAGGTTCTAAGAAAGCACCTCGTGCTTTAAAACACAGACCTAACTTTGACACAAAGAGAGGTTAAAGTGACGATATTCTTTCTTAAGTTCTTTGTGTATTATTTGCCCTGTGTCTGTTCTTTTTGGTAATAATTTGAAAAACGCCTCATGTTGGGGCCTTTGAAGCTAGTGACCTGTCTCAGGATTAATGCTAACCCTGTCCCTTTTTGCTTCTTTCCCTTTTACTAATTTTCCACCGCAACCCTGGAGACATGCTTTTCACCCGACAAGGCCATATTCCAAATCACTCCATGGCCACGGGCCCCCGGCGGGAATAAAGAATCAGTCATTTCTACACAGGTGAAAGGTGTCCATGGCCTCTGCCGCCGACACTGATGCAGCCTACAAAAGCTCCGCCGCCGATGCAAAAACCGCCACGTTCTGACAAGAGAATTCTGCATCTGCAAGCAGGAGATCTAAGATAACAGACAGCATAAAACTTGCTAATGAAGCAATGGATTACACCCTCAAAAGATCGCAAAATACGCAGAAGCCGCCGTGTGTCTACAGTGGGCCTCCGTCAACCAAAAACAATCGGACCTTCTCTTCACTTTGAATCCATCATCGCCGGTAATGTAAGGGGAAAGGACGACATCCTGCAGTGTTTCCTGTTCATGCGTCGTGGCTACTGAGCAGGGTGGGAGAATAATATGAGGGATTGGACTGGACAGCACCATCTGTGGGAAGCGCATCACAAACTATCTGCCCTCTACTGGATCTTGTGAGTAGTACAACTCTGACGGTCATATTTTGTGCACCCAGGTGCACGTGTGAACACCAGTGGTGTGCAGGATATGGTTGCGCCCACTTTCTGCCCAGTCTTTGACCTCTTTAACCTTCCAAAAATCTACCACAGGATCCATTTGGTCCAGCTGGTAAATGGGCTCTATTAGACACTGTTGTGTTTCAAGCTAAATTTATAGATCGCACGCAGGTGTATTTGGACGTATACGTTGATGTCCTGCAGCTCTACAGCTGAATCTACTTTAAATATGTGGAGATAAACATTTATTATTCCTGAAAAAGTTCTAATACAGCATTATTTGTGGGTTTTACGACCAACCAGGCTTAGTTAGCACGGTCAGGTATTACAACATTGTGGGGTATTGCTAAGAAGTCTGTACCCCCCCCGTGGAGCGGGGACTTGTCCGTTGGTGGTTCCTGCCTCTCACCCAGTGACTGCTGAGGCTCCCCCTGACCCTCAACCTGATGGTTCGGAGCCACCTTGAACGATAACACACGCAGATAGACCAAATACTGCGGCTGAGGTCTGTGTTGACGGTGCACGTGGTTACATTTCTCTAGAGGCGCACGTCAGGCCCAGGGTTCCGCTCTGAAGCTTCAAGTCACCGGTGCTCGTGGCTTTAGAGGGGACGGGCCATTTGGCTTTGAGGCCATTTCGCAGAGCGCCCTCATCTAGGCTGCTGCTCACCTACCGCACAAGTGGCAGCTGGGCCGGTTGATGATTTATGAGGATCCACCCAAACTGCTGGATCCAACCAGGTTTGAGCCTGAACAGAACAGAACGGATGGAAGATATCTACAAAACATCACATACATCATATCACTTATGTTCCCTGAGTCGACTGGGGGGGGGGGGGCACTCCCTATGATGGATGGATGGATATTATCTGTCAATGTGTTTGTTGGCTGTATTTGATGGAATAGAAGGGAGTTAAAAATGTTATTATCATTTTATAGAACGTAATGTTAAAATTACTGCGTGTGATTGAATCAATGTGCAATTTCCTTTGCGCTCGTTGGTGAAATCAAACTAGATCCCGAGCGTGTGTCGTCTCTGCCTTTATTGTCAACAACGCTTTGATCTCGGTCGGAGGGTGGGGGGGGGGGGGGATCTGGGAGGTTCGAGCGAGGAAATGTTGAAAGTTGTATGAAATATGACATTATTATTCCTACTCCGACATCCCGGCGTGAATTTGCGAGAGACATTTTTCTGAAATAATAGCTTTGTCAGTTATGTCATTGACTCTCCATAGGAGACAATCAAGGACGGATTACATTTTTTTGGCGTTCTATCATTACAACTTGAGAACTGCTGACTTGGATATTAGCTCACGATAGGGGAGAACACATTCCGACCCTCCCACCGAGTATCCCCCGTGTCGCAGAAAAGGGAGAAAATACGAGTGAAGCCAAACAATTATTTGGTGTTTGCATAAAAACCCACCTGCCACAGAACTGAAAAGAATGTTTTGAAGTAGGAAAGTCATGTTTTGTCACTCCAACGGATGGGTCTGTTTTTGATAAAGACGCAATAAAGAATCAAATTAACCAAAACTTTAGATTTATTTATAGAACCTTCCAATTACACCGGATAAGCAGCTGCTGTTGCAACGGTCAGAAAAGTCGATATGCGGTGCAGCGCTTCCACTTCTGACCTATTTTAAGTTCTATTTTGATATTTAAGACCCCATTTCATGCTTTTTATTTATGCTCCCTGTGGACTCCATTAAAACAAGATGAAAAAAAGAAATCCCTATATCTCGTTCAAACCTCGCACAGCTGTTCTGCTTTAAGTCTCCGCTGCTGAAGAGGTGAAGTGACAGCTTTCCGAAGCTGCTCTGCCAGTAACGAAATGTTCAAGCATCGCCCCGGCGGCTGAAAACAAAATTGCGTAATCAGGAAGATTATCAAGCCGACGTGTCTCAGGGCCGTCTGGTTCGTCATAGACCATGCAGTTTCTAAGACAGGCTTCACCTTTAAGTGATCTAACAACCGCTTTACATTTTTTAACAGCTACTGGATCACTACACCCTGATTGCGAAATAGAGCAGAACAGTTTTGCATCGCTGCATTTTCTGTGTTTGTTGTGCTTTTTTCTTGGGTCACCACTCCTACTGTACCTGGAGCATGGGCTGGTGCGTTAGAGGATGATGATGCGTTGAAATACCTACACTTTTAAAATATATTTATCATATATTGTATAATTGATAACTAAATATAGAAACATCATATAGCACCGCCCTAGCATAATGCATCGATGGTTGAGGGATCCGCTACTCATCCCAAAACTGGCCAAGCTTCTGTGTTTCCCCACCTGACTCCCCCAGAAGCGTCGGCACCTGTGAGTGATCTGGTCGGGCGTGAATGGACCCGTCAGGAGGAAACGGTATCGATTTACGCAAGGAACTGACTTCTTGTCTTCCATCATTTCAGCTCAAAAAACAAAACAAACCCAACTTCTCCCATGTCCTTGCTGCTGGCTGCAGCCTCCCAGTTCAACCTCTCACTGAACTATTTGTTGTTCTTAAACATTTAACAATAGATCCCACCTAAGTCACTTGGCCAGGAGACGCAGTACTTTACCCTCGGAACACCTGCGGGCATGAGCGAATCCATTCCTGCTTAGCCTTTTCATCTGGGTCCCCCGTCTGTTTCTCTGCTTCTGGATTTAGTGCTGATTGGCTTCGTGTTTGTACAGCCCGTGTCGGTTTGCAGAGCTCTTTTCACATTTAATGGTCAACTTTGCTTATTTATCCCCGCTCAGCCAATGCTGCAATATGTGTTCATGTTTATGCACCACTGAAGGCTTCCCGCTCACTGATTTAAAGAACGGCGGCCACATAAACTAATAAGAAGACTCTGATGGGATCAGATGTTGATGTTTTTTCCTTTGGAAATGGAAAACAGTTTGGTCTGAATTCAGCTTGACCCATAGGCCTCTGCAGAGTTTTAAATAGTGGAGTGCTTCTCTACTATGAGCCGTACATAAGAAGACTCGATCGCTTTCTGATGTTGAGAATTGTTTTCATTTGCATTTCTCTGAGAATAGCTGGAATATCCCGTGTTTAGCTTAGCACTGAAAACCCACGGCTCTCTGGTGTCATCCAGAGTCCGTCTCATATCAGTTTCCATCTCTGCATGTGCAAAGCTGGAAAAAAAAGAAGGGGAGTTGGAATCAATAAGGAATCCAATTCTGGAGCTGTGGGACCGACTACGGCATTGTAGTTCGCAGTCAATGCGAGATGCCTCTAATACCCTAAACTGGAATTGTGTCATTTGAGGACAAATTGGGTTGAGCAGACAGTAGCTGCTGTGGCTATTCATCATGCAGACACAACTCCAGGGATATAACACAGGAGACCAAGTTTACACCTGCCAGACTGGAGCGGAAAACATGCAGAAAGCTGCAAGCTGTTTCCTTTAACATCACTATTTAGTGCAGTGATGCAAAAATGTAATTATTCACCAAGATTTCAGACCATCCACCCAATCCACAAGTTGGCATTAAATGACTCCTCATCAGACTTTTCATCTCTGATGGCATGATAAGCAGGGCAAATAGTAGTTTAAAAAAAAGCCCAATTTAAGTATTTAATAACTTATTATTTACTTGACAACAGGTAAGCAACATCCGCGGGGTTGTGCAACTCGTCAAATAGGAGCCACAGTTGCTTTGAAAGCACATTAATTGGCCACTTCCAACACATCATCCACGTCCTTCACATTTTAATCTTTGCTGGCGCTGAGTTCCAGGTTGGTTAAAGCGTTTTACCAAGGCTCAGGATGCTGCGTTTCCGAGGTGCTAAAATCAATTTTGATTAAGGCAAACAGAAGTTAGGGAAGGAAGACAAGCTCTTATCATGACGGTGGAATAAAATCAGAGATTTTCAGTCGCGATTGGACCAAGACGAGCCCGTCAGTAGACTTTGCTTTTATATCAATAAGAAATAGCTCGTTTTGTTAAGAATACGGCAGCGTTGCGAGGAACATTAGTAGGATCATTCGTTTGCAGTCAGTTACAGGCTTCTGGTGAAGACGATTCGGGGTGTTGGGGGGAGCCAAGATCTTTGCTCAGCACACGCCAGACAAAAATCAACACGGAAAGTCAATTTCTTTTACATGGCGGGTTTCCGAAATGTCACCAGCGCCACTGTCGGAATGCAAGCGCCGGATCAATACGAGTGACTCGTTTAAAGATAACTTTATTCACAAAAAAGAAGAAGCCGCCGCTAAACTGGGGGGGATGTTTAAAGACCCGTTATTCACGGCAGAAGCCCAGGTGGATTCTGGACAGCACAGTCGTCTGTGCGAGCGTTACGGATGGTTCACCCGCGGCGTCAGAGCTGCTAAGAAGGTCCAAGTGGTAAATATTTAAAGCGTCCAAGAATAAAGAGTGGAACTCACAGGTTGTTCAGTGTGGAGCGCTCTCTTCAGCGTTGTAGGAACGGAGCAGCGTGAGTATTGATGCGTAATAACACAGCAGCCTGCCCATCAAGCCTGATCAGGCCTGAGTATCCTTGGTCAGCGTCTCTGTGGACTGGTTCAGACTGGTTCAGACTGGTCCGTGCATGTAGACATAGCATGAGTGAACGTGTGCACGGGTGCTGACAGCTTCCCTGGCCTTGTCAGTAAAGGGGATCACTGATGGGCACCCAAAGAACAAGCCATGACAGCAAAGAAACAAAAAATTCCAATTTCCATCCGTTTATGTAATTTATTTTCATTTTCTCCCCCTTCACGCACGTTTTAGCCTGGAGTTGAACCATTGCTCAGGCAGCCACACAGAGTCTGTTTCTCATGCTGAGTTTACCTATTGCAGTAAACAGGTGGTACCATTCTGCTAGTTTGAACAAGAAAACGATGAACTTTAGCTGAAATTTGCATCAAAATCCAAAAGGTGCTGCAGCCTGATTGCATTTCTGTGCATGGTGGAACATTTTTGACTACCTAATGCTACTATATGTAAACAGAGCCTGGATGTATGTGTGTTTGGAAGGGCATTGAGATGAACAGCACACAGACACACACACACACACTCACGCTCATTTCAGCTCTCATGTTGTCCAGTTCGGGTGTCTGTCCTCTGGAGTAGACCATCTGCTCTCTCCTGTTTACTGCCTCTATCCCCAGTTGTGCTCCGTCCTTCTGGTGGTCTTCCACCCCCACGCCAAGGCGGAGACCAATTAGAGAGGTTTGCATTAGACTTTTAACTTCTCCCTGGCACTCATTATGTCATATTCAGTTAGTTTCTGAGCTATTTTCCATTCCTCTGAGCACTTTTAAGGCTTCCAAACACCCACAAGTCCTTGCAGGAGGAGAAAGTAGGTAACAGGAGCAGCAAACCATATGCCAGCTCAAAATGTTTTTGTCTCGTTGAGACTTATGGATGGAGACATTTAATTATGTATTTTTCTTTACTTTGTTGGATGCATAAATTCCCTGAAGTGCTTTGAAAATAGAATTTCATGCTTTGGTGTCACCTGTGCTTCTTTTAACATGAAACCAGCCTTCATCTTCTGTTTCTGACATATTTGTGACTCTTTAGTGGCATTAGGTTTGATGCGTTTGATGCTGTCAGTCACTTCCGTTCAGATCCTCTGAGTACGTTCCTGCATTTGCTGGGTTTGTCACATACCGGCGAGCTGCAAATATAGCTAGAAGAGGCCTACGGCTGTTAGTTTGAGTCAGAATAACTGCGTTATACGACTCTTTATCTCCGGTGACGCATCCTAACGCGTCGCCGCTGTTTAAAACTCTCTTTACTGCGCAACAGCTGCATATCAGCGCGGACAGTCTTGGCTCCCCACACGCGGCGGTTCAGTGACATTCACAGTGCCAGATTGCAATTAGTTTGGCGGATTTAAAGGGTTTTGCCGTCTTTAATGTTTCATATCTCCGCGCACAGCAGACAGTGACGCCTGCTGATTAAAAGCAAACACGCTACATGTGAAGGTTAGTTTTCAAACCAGATTTCACCAAATATATTGCGCCACATTTTTGAATAAAGTAACACCAACATGGCGTTAAGAAAAACAGTGTTAATACATCAGTATAAAATGCCTGTAACATAACGCTCTTGTTAAAAAGCAGAGGTGTGGAGGAGAAAATAACAAAAAAGCATCCTGAAACACAAAAGGTGTGTGTTTATACACACGTATCAGAGTTGCCATGGCAAGATCACCTTCCTCAATGCAATTAAAGCCCGGTGACTGCATGTAACTTTCTTTCTACTGTCCAGGGAGACCAGTAAATTGCTCCTGTGTTTGTCACAATAAAGAAGCCAACAGACTCTCAGAAGTCAGTGTGTGGAAGAATCCTGCTTCATAACAGATCCTCATTTAAAGTGGCAGTGTGCAAAGGCAGCCACAAGCGTGGGGCCATCCCTTTGTGAGCCAAACCGTGTCTTCACCGATGTCTGAGCTCAGGGCCGGGGCTGCATATGCACCGAGGAATCGTCTGTGGAACTTTTGCTGCCTTCTCTTGATTACATCTCCAGCTTTGTGTGCACACACCTTTTCTTTTTATTTTTTTTGTAAGAGTTTCAAGAAAATTCCATATAGTATCCACTGTGTATTCCCTGAAAGACAACAAAGCCACTGCCAGAAACTGTGGTTTCAAAGTGGTGCCCTGTACATTTCTACTGAAAAGGAAAAGATTAAAGGGAGACCCGCGACACCTGTTGATGAATTTGAAATGTACTGTTACGATAAACCTGAGCCGCTCCCGCTCTGGGGGACGAGTTTTGTTGAAGTTAGAGACAGATTTATCAAGCGTTTTGATCCTTGTTACTGATGGTATCTGGGGGATGTGTGTCTTATTTATTAAGCTGGAAGCCTCGCTGGACGGTTTGCCTATCAGAGGTGGGTAAACACACCGCAGCTATCTGGAGAGATGCATGTTGAGGAAAAAGCACTGGATAAAAGCTTGTGAGGAAAAAACAAGTAAAAAAATAAAAAGCTAGGCTCGACAAGATGTGTTGGATTGGAATTCAGCCTCGTAGGACTGCAGCGGCTCATGCTAACACGCACGCAGAGGCAGCCTGCTGTTGCCCCACCGTGGTCCGAGCACGGCTTCAGCTTTAATTAGTTAAATTAGCACTGTTTGATGCAAACAATTGATCAAAAGTACGGCGGTCCTGGGTCACGGCATTTAATCTTCTGAACATCAGTGATAAATGTAAGAGAACTCGGATCGATAATGTCAAGCAATGTCAACGAGAGAGGGAGAGACAACGGATCAGACATGAGGATCAGTCCATCCCAGAATGACAACGCCATGTCTGAGTCTCTTTACTCTCCTCTTTGTCCACTGTGTAAGTTGGACTTTTCTTGGGCTTCGTCCGTCATCTGTCAACGGATGAGAAGGATCACTCCGGTTTTCAGGTCAACTTCGGGAATTCGGCGCAAGAGAACAGAAACCGGAGGAGGTAAGAAAGAACCGCAAAGTCAAAAGGACACAATCGGGAACATTTCACATCATTGGCTCAGAGCCAGGCACATTGTATTGTGATAAACAGCAATCCATCAAAGCTGAGTGATCTTGAAGGTTGTTCTGTCGAATCCTTGCTCTGGTCGGTGCCAGCGTTTGGATTTCTGGCCAACGCCGCCAGTTTTTATGTTGTATCAAAATAGCAAATGGGACAAAATTGTAGTAAGGAAAAAAAAGGACTATTATCCAACATTTGTGAGGAACCAGTTTGTGTTTGTAAAACGTTCTGTCTAGGATATAATCACGTTATACGAAGCAACATATGGAAACACCGCCACCGCTATTCTTCTAATTACCATTTGCAAGTGTTTAGTTTAATCTGTCGAATCGTAATCACGCCTAAGCAGATCAGAACAATGCTCATTTGTGCTCATTTGTGTTCATAATTTTCAACTCAAAGTAGAACCCAACGAAGAGCCGGATGAGGAAAAATCAGTCACGTTTTCCAGCGCTTCCAAACTCGCTCTGCAAAGCATCACCCTGGGTATTTCTCTTCACGCTGGAAAGGCGATGGCAACTAGTGGGGGCACTAATGCACGCAGTGAAAATAATAACACGATTACTCATTTAAGTCAGTCGTGGGTGGGTGGGGGGTAAAGGTGAACACGGCTCGGGCCGAGCTGAGATGCGGCATCGGGCCAAACTGTGCCGTGCCTTCCTATTCTATTTGGCTTCAGCTTGAGCTGGGTAGACACCCATGAGTAGCACTTTCCAATTTGCACCCAGTTACCTCTCCCAGGTGGTCTCAGGAGGAGGACAGATTGGGGTGCTGACCTTTCTGTGATGTTTTGTTGACAAGTATGATGGCATTTTAAAATAGATAGTGTGGAAAGGTTGCGCGACTGCTGCGGCAAAGCATCAAGTCCCTTTTTATGCAGGTTTGGAGACATTAATGGGTGAATTAAAGAACACACAAAAAGTTTCTTTGGTAGAGACAATTGCTTACTCTGAATTCCTTTCAGTCATCCTACAAAATACATTGACAGCAAAAAAAGAATGTTGCGGTATTAGTTTTTTTTAGTTTTTTTAGCTCTTTTAGTTTTGCGTCATCCAGCTACGTGTGATCGACGTGGGAAAGGCTGTGAGGGAGTAAAGCACAGCCTCCACTTCAAGAATTAAGAGCCGACTGTCACGTGAAAGCATCGTACAGTAAATATAAGGACCTCAGGTTAGTATAACCTCCAGTTTTGACTCTCGTTTGATGGGCTTAAAGGTTGATTTTGTTGTTAATAGTGTGTAGATTAACAGAATGCAGGTTTAGTTTATCTAGATCAAAAACTTCCAATGTCATATCACGATATTTCCTGATGAATTATATTGCCTGCAGGTCATTGAGACACAAGAGAATATTTCAATTTTGCCATTTTGGGTCTACAAACCAGGTCACAGAGAATATAGGATTAAATAATAGAGCGTAATAGATAATAGATGCATTCTCATTGAAGTACGGATGGAAAAATAATATCCTGATTTCTATTCACTTTCCACAATCACCCAGCTAATCATCTCTGTCCTAGTGGAAATAGAATAATGGGCCTGATCAAGACGTGCTGTCGCGTGTCACTGTGCACCTGAAGAAATGAACATCCTCCTCTTAACCGCCAATACAAGAGTTATCTGCCTGGATCGCCTCACAAGAGCCTCTCTAAACAATGGGAGAAGTCAAGATGGAAGAAGCCATTTGGAGATGACCTTTTTGGGCTGTTGAACTGGTTTGATACGCTGGATGATATCTTCTACCATCCAACCAAGGAACCAAACATGGTTTTAATTTACCACTTCACAACATCCAAAGTGGAGACCAAAGTGCCTCAAGCATATAAAATTAAAAGAAAAAAAATCAATATAAACATTCAATGCCAAACAGGAGAGAAAACATCCCTGAAGAACAACAACAACAAGCAACTGAAAGTCATTTGAAATAAGTCTGAAGTTGGGATTTTAAAAAGTGACGGTTATTTTTACCATCGGGGACTTAAAGAGATGAATTCTGCATCCATGCAAAGATCCAAACATGTTGTCAGACCATTGAACCCACTCCTGCCAGACCTTCTGTCGGTTGTTTTTTCCAGTTTCTACAACTCTGATGCTGGAAAATGTTCATTGATTTCATCCATATACACAACCTTATATATATATATATATATATATACTGTACATATATATATACGCACTGGCATCATAAAGTTTTGTTATCCACAGCGGGAGCTGCATCAGCTGCTACTTTGTATGTTAATAATGTAGCTGACCATTTTTTATTGAAGGACAGTCTCATTTGAAAAAAAAAATGTTATTGTGGCATAAAACTAATATGTTGTGTATATTTTTGCAAGCATCTGAGACAAGAAATAAAGGGGGGGGGGGGGGTATGGAGCGAGCATTTATGAGAGCCATCAATCTGCTTCTTTTTATTCCAGGTTGCTGCATTCTTCTCTGCCTCTCGGCCTTCCATCCATGTTCTGGACCGCGCAGACAGAAGCAGAACACTATTTTTCTGCAAAACTAGAAGAATATACAAAGGTATCATCAGTCCCCAGTACATGTAGGTTAAGGTCCAGACTTGCCCGTCTGTGTGATTTATGAGAGGTTGAACATTTACACCTGGCTTTCCCTTACTGTCTGACCAAGTCATTCATCAGGCTCTCTATAATGAATGGACTTGTTCTTTGCACAGAAGCTAACAAGACGGTGGGGTCCTTAGAGTTCAGTAAAACGAGATTACAAGCACTGGTCAGGCTCAGGAAAAACGGAGCAACTCCTTCTGGGTTGAAGCGAGAGCGCGGGGCCACTGGGAGGATTGATCGGAGGCATTGTTGGGGATGAAGCCGGTGTTTCTGAAGGCTTCTGATGTGATCATTGTTTCCAAAATAGAAATGGAAGATCGCAGCTCAAAGCACGTGTCAGTGGAGAGCAGTGCCGATGAGCAGACGCGATGACGGGGAAATGGAGAATGTCAGCGGTTGCAAGCAATATTTATTGACTTTACCGGGAATATTATTCAGGTGGGGGTTTCTCCCTCCGTGGGGTCAGGAGCCAGGTGGGTTTGCAGCAAAGGCACGTGACCGTTGCCCATCAGAGCCACTTTTTCTGTAAAGGTCAGCCACAGCATGTGTGGCTCACAGCTCCAGACGTCAGTGAGGGTAGTGATGGATCCACGCCCTAAAATAAAATATTCCTCACGCCGGCAACAGATCCTCGAGGACCCCGATTCATCTGGCCACTCTCCAGACTGTGGAAATCACAGGAAAACTAGCAGGTCAACACATGAGCACAAATTCAAATTGAATCCAAACCTCACTTATTACATACCTTAAACAATCTCTCATGCCCCCCTGCCCCCTCCCCTCCTCCTCCCTCCTACCTGCTCTACAGGGACGCCATTAAGTAGACAGGTATCCATTACCTTGAAGCGGAGCAGTACGCAGCAGCTACAGGCTTTATGTCACACTCTAATATAA
Source organism: Takifugu flavidus (assembly GCF_003711565.1). NCBI lineage: Eukaryota > Metazoa > Chordata > Actinopteri > Tetraodontiformes > Tetraodontidae > Takifugu > Takifugu flavidus. The sequence continues at coordinate 14,327,590 of NC_079521.1, read as the reverse complement.
ACAAAGCCCCGCGAATCCACCTTCTTGAAATCCCACGTGCCCTTTATCTGCCAATCCCGTGACTTTCATTGGCTGACTTGAAGGATGATATCCCTAATGTTCATGACAAATTAATCCACAGGGGAAAGCCAGTGACAGTGAGCTGCTAGTGGGTCATCCCTTTGGCTAAGTCTGTCATTTCCCATTTGCAGGAATCCGTGTGCAAGACTGCATAACTAAGCACCGCATTTGTACGCTCAGAATGAAAGGGGCCGGTGTGTGAACTTACTGTAGGTACAGAAAGTCCGCAGGAATCCGAATCCCTGGAGAGGTAGCACAATTAAACAGGGGAGCTGGGGCGGCGTTGGCGGTGTGTGTGTGTGTGTGGGGGGGGGGGGGGTACTTTAGAAGCAAGAGCGTTTATACATTATATGGAAATACTGGAATGTTTCTGTGAAAGGGTGGACAGGAGGACTGCATGTAAGACAAGCTCCTGGCTGCCCAAGACTACAGATCTGGGTGTGATCTGAAAGATAATCCAGTCAGATCCACGGTAGAGAAAGATTAAGTCGACCATTAGCAGCCATTTGTCTCATCCCTGCCTTTATTTATTAATTTATTTATAGTGGATTTCTGTCTGCATACAAAGAAGTCTTAAAGCAGCAGGTGCACAATTTCAAAACTTGTTTTGACTTGGTGTTTAATGTTTTAGCACACATGCTAAATGGTGCTAATGAGCATTTTCTTCAGGTTTGTCTTAAAGTCCGGCCAGATTTTGTTCTTGCAAACGCTGAATGGTCCTCCACTTATCCGTTTGTTTGCTGAGCGCCGCGCCGGGAAGCAAAAGTGACACGTTGGATTTACACAGGAGGCACTTTTGCTGCCACTGTCAGGAAAGCTGTTAACATTTACAACAACCTGAGAAGCAGGCAGAAAGTCGTGACAGTGCTAGCTAGCAGCAGCCTGTCAAGACTAACATAAAAGCATCACACAGTTGACAAAGACAGGTGTAAAAATATTGCACGTCCCTCAAATAAAGGGAGGGAAAGCCTATAGGTCGATATGTGTGTGTGAGCTGATATTGATTGTCAGTCTTCATGACACCAATGAGGAGCAGGTCGGACTAAATAGGGGAATCTGGTGGTAACGTTGACGGGTGGTGTATTAATTTCAGAAAGTCACAACAGCTCCACGGTAAAAATAAATCAATATATCTCCAGATCTCTCCATCTGTCTGTCTTCTGTTCACCTCTGATCGTGACTGATAAAGGTCACGATGGGTTTTCTTAAGTGAGTTCTCGGGAACACACTCAAGACGGGCTGCCAGTCCATCACAGCGGAGACGGTTGCACCTCTGGGCAACTTAGAGTCTCCAATTATACTAACACACACATCTTGTCTGGGACGGCTGAGGAGAAAACCCACCCAGACACATAAAGAGCAGAACGGCTCCAGGCTTGGTGCCGTCAGGAAAGCACCAAAAAATCGTAAATGAGGACATTATTTCCAACATTTTTGGAGTGTTACAGATGTTCCTGACCTAGGATTGATCACATGGTTCAGGTCCTGGTGGATGATGAAGCACCTTCATTTCACCCTGAACCATGGAGGAGCCTTCTAACCGACTTTAAGTTGGACATATCGACCAAAATTAAGCGTGAACCGAGGGCTTATGTGCTTGTTCCACCCGTGGAGAGACACTGGAGCATCAGGGTGTTCTCCTTGTTTCCAAGAGAAACACTTCCATCTGCAGCATGTATAGACAGCAGATATGACAATTTCAAGACCGAATTTAAGTTTATTGACAAGCATCTGTTCACACTTCCAAAATGAAATCTGCAGAGCTTCTTTAACGCTGTGTAAGCATTTTCAAGTGAATAACATGCAAAAACAAACCGGTCACTCCAAACAATCAAAGAATGGGAGCGTTTACATTTGTCGGTGCCAGACTCAGACATCTTTATCCTGCCCCAACCAACACAACTCTCCATCAAAGTACGCTAAGCAAGTGTTGTTTGCATAGAAATAAACTGCAGGGTGTGTGTGCCATTTAATTACACCATGCTGTTGTTTTTTAAAATAAAAAAACAAAACTTTGAGATTCCGAAAGTGTCTGTCTGCCGTGCTCTTTCCTCGGGTTGAGATCTGGCTGCTCAGTAACTGTGCAGCAGGGTTTGGTTTTTGAACTTAGCTTTCACGCTGAATTATTTAGAGCAGTTTTTGATGGACCCTGAAACTGCTTCTCCCGTTGCAATATTAATTGCCTTGCCAAAATGTATTACGCATTTATTTTCAATCATCGAAGGGTGTCAAAGCTCTGCACCCCCCCCGGAAATTAGCAATGCAAACTCGGCAGGAAAGAAAAGGCGATTACTCACATGGTAATTGTGCGTTCAAAAGAGATGACGGAGATGGAGTTTGTGAATCTATGTGGCTTTTTATCAGAACCATCTCCGCAGCCACTCGTGTTTTAAACACATTTATTTCGTTGGTTCGATTTTCTGTGACAGAATGACCAAGTACTCCATTTTACAGGTTGAAGAAGATGAGTCTCACATCAACCTGTGGGTAAAACGAGTATAATACAGCGTAAAAATGAAATGCTGTTCAATTGCTGATGGCTCTGCAAAAGCCTCTTGACTAATTTATTAACAGACGTTGCAGTATTGTGATCCAGATATCATTAGGTAGCTCAAGAAGAGTGTCAACTCAAGTATTCTCATGACAGAGGTCCTAAGTGTCTGGTTTCATGCCTGAGAAATACAGTGCATCTCTCCCAAGACCCTGACTGCACTGATGAATCATGCAGTACTGAAACAAAATGTACCCTGGGACCCGTGTTAACAAGGAGAGAGAGGCGAACATGGAAGACAAGTAGCATAACCTTATGCTGAGCATTAACAATTAAATAACAAATGCCGAGGGGATTCACTTCCTCCGTCTCCAAGACCAACCTGAGCAGCGGATAAGCAGAAATAAAGACTCATCAAATAATAAAAAACCAGCTCACTTCGTGAGAAAGCAGCGGAATCATCCCGGCTGGAGTCTCTGGTTCATGGAAAGTCTGTGGAAGAGAAATGTGTTAGCTTGTATTTAATGCCGATGGTGCGAAGCACAATGCTGTGGAGAAGATGCCGTTACCGTCCATGTACACAGGGCAGCTCAGGTCCAGAGCTACTTATACAATGTTGGCTGCTAGGTGGGTGTGGGTTCCAATCCCCTGGGGGCCATGGAATTTTTCCAGCTGTTTCCCTGAGACATACATTTGGGGGACAGGTGACTTTAACCTGACCTTGGGTTCATGCAAATCTTTGTTTATGTTAGCCGTGCAATGCCCGGTGGCTCCTGGGTTAGACTGGCTCAGTTAATTCTGTCAATTGTTTTTAATTTTTCCTCACTTTGCAAATGATTCCAGAGTTTTTGTAGGAATTGCTTCACTTGGCTTAGCTCCCCGGCTTCTATGGTTTCCTCGCCCGAGTACAAGTGAGCAGGCGTATGAGGAATGGCCGCCGCTCTTGAGCTTCATTTTTTACCATCTGATTAGCTGTGTTGTAGATGAGAGCCCCACCTCCGTTGTTAATCCTCACAATTTTCCTATCAAGCTCTCGATCGCACCCGCTCTGGATTCTGACACCGCCGTCCAGATGGCGGTGCAGTCTCGCCCCTCACCATCGCTCACTTTTTCACATGCTAAATACACCAATGGAGTGTTGCCCCTCAGGTGTTCCCGGTGCATATGGCCGCCATGAATACCTGCCAGGGCTCATTATGGCACGCACACACATCTCTGAAACAAATAAGAGAGGAAATATGGTAAGGGAACAGCTGGCTCCCCATTCTCACTTCATCCGAAATTCTGTTAACGATTAGCTTAATTGATAAGTTGATTTCCAGTTTCGACCAGTTTAGAGAAGTTTGGGAAATTATCGAGCCGTAATGTAGACGTCACCCTGCTGTTTTTTATGGAACAGCTGAGAGGCTCGTACATCCGGCAGGATTATTTGGTCTGAGGCGAGTGATTATACAGTTGTTCCCTGTTTTTTTCTTTTTTCAGGAAGGAGTCAAAACCAGAGGGAACATATGGCGCAGGAATACCAGCAGGTGAACGGACAATTCCCCACAGTCTGTTACTGAGTTGGAGACCCTCTTCCTCTTGTTCCTGTCCAGCACAGCGCCATGTTGCTAAAGTGATAAATATTGACACCAAATGGAGTCTAATTCAGCCGCTGCACATGCAGAAGTTCAAGGTCGGAGAACGTCTCACTCAGAGATTGATCATCATGAGCATAATGGCACCAGATCAGTAGTTTTTAACTGCAGCTAAATCCTCCACCTTTGCCAGGGAAACAGACATAAGCCGTCCTTGCCGGGATTTCGTATTAAGTCTGCCTCAGCGTTAATTCCCAACCTTACCTTCGTAATATTCCTAATGACCCCCTAAGCTCCGAGATCCCCTGTTCTGCTGTGTTCCACGTTCCCTTTGATCCTGACGATCCCTTTCCCAGCATCCTCAGGGGGGTCCGTGCACAGCTTTACCTGACGCCGTGGTGCTACTACATCGAATATTCATCCACGCTTCCCCATCTGCACTTTTTTGTCCTCTTTGACAGGGAAAAGTCAAACACAGTTTTAGGATGTTTGAAGGGGAAATTTGCATTCGCCGACGATGATTACTTTCAGAGGGTGAAATGATGATCAGGGAGGGAGATATAGGGAGATTATTGATCGTTTAGCTGCTGATTATAGACTGAGGACCCTCCTGATTAGATTTTAACACTAATATTGAGTGCAGAGGACTATTTTTTTTCTCCAGACATACCTCCAAACAGACAGAATGTTGGATGGAGGCATCTTGATATTGTTTTTTGGGATGTTGAGCCTAATATAAAAGCAATAATTACATGTTTGGTGAGTATTAAGTGCAGAATATAATACCATTTTGACAATAAGGTCAGACTCCCCAAACTACTGAAACATGTAGTGCATTTTTACACTGGGAAGAGCTGGCAGCTGTTTTTTCTTTTTCTTTCATTTTGCATTCATCTAACAAGAGTCTAAAGGCGCATTCATCAGCGATGCAATCAAGATGAAAAATGCTAAGAGCACGCAGAGAGCAAAGAAGTAGCGGCTGTGCTTTAGAAAGCCAAATGAAGTGTAAAATGAAGTGTAAAAAAAGCACCATTTCATTGAGTGTAAAGTAAATGTGTATTCCTTCTCTGCTCACTAAAGCAAACCCACCCAAGAGAAACAAAACAGAAATTTAAATACAAATCTGGGGGGGGGGGGTCAGTTCACTCAGAGAGGGTGGCGGGATGCGCACGTCCATCCTCCGTCTCCCGTGTTATTCCGCGCAGGGTCACGGGGGTCTGTTGCTTATCCCTGCTGACACTGCAGCGTGAGGAAGACCAGTTGCCGGACTTGTCACCATCTCATCACAAGGTTGACATGTGGAGGCAAACAAGCGTGCACGCTGGATTCAGAGTCACCAATTAGTCTTCAGACTGCGGGGGGGGGGGGATGCAGCCAGAGGGGACCCGCGAACACATGCAAACTCCAAGCAGAAAGGTCGTGACCTCTCCGGGAAACACGACCTTGTCATTGAGAGAAACCCTGCTGGCTCGCCGGTGAGCATGTTTGGGAATACTTGCAGTATGCACGTATGAATGTAGCTCTGGAGCGCACGTCTGGGATTGATCTTCGTGGACCTTGTGATCCCGCATCTGGCATCAGCAAACTTCCTGTCATAGATCAGCTGATTAGTGTGTGAGTGTGTGTCATTTGTCGTATTTTCAGTCTGACTTTCTCCTGCTTGTTGCTAAGGTTGCCGTGCCCTTTCCTCGGTGGCCACTGGACTGCAAACACCAACATAGCAAAGCCAAGTCGGCTACAACAGCAGCCGCCCATTAAAAAACCCTAGCCTGATGTGTTTTCAAAGATTCTTTTAAACATTATATTATATTGATATATCATAAAATACACAGTGTGTGAGTCTGCTGTTGCATCTGGGAGAATTAGCTTCGCCCGAGTTTTCGCCATTCATTTTCAAATCTACAGTTCTGAGTGTCTTGAAATAAGTCTGGAAACAGAAATAACATTAATAATTAGAGACAACAGATTTCCATGTCTATGAGGAAATAGATGCCATCAATTCAGTCCACAACCCAACACAAAAGCAATTTCCCCACTTAGAGACTTTCCTTCTCTTTCCTCATTTTCTCAGGGCTGATTCTTAATAAATTACCACTTAATAAAACTAGCTGGTGGCTCACAGACCACTTTAGCATATAAGTGATTGGTCCATTTGTGCATTTCTTATATTCCCGTATTAATTTCTAAACGGTCCGAGCTTTCTTTAGTCCAAACGACTATGGACCGTTTCCTTTCTGTTGTCTGTGAAACAACTCACCTTAAATTCCTCTGAATTCTCTTCCTCATTCAGCTTCCCTTTATTTGCATGATTAATTCAAATGCTATTTATTCGTGTATTTGTTTATTTTGCTGAATCTGTACCTGTCCCCAGTGGTTCGGTGGGCTTAAATAAAACATCTGTGCACACATGCCGGCGTAAACGCAGCCCCTTGTGGTGCCTTTTATACAAACCCCTATACAAATGAGTTAAACACGAGGACGCAGGCAGTCTGTGCACATTAGAAGCCTCCCCTCTGTTCTCACATTCTGCCTGCTGCAGAGATTCCTCAGGGCGATGGGATGGAGGGGAGAATGATGCCCCACTGAGGGAAAAGTGTTCGACTCGGCTATACAACGATGTTGTGCTATTGTTGTTGTTTTTTCTTTTGTGTAGCATGAGGCTACAGCCCTCCCAGACCTCTCTCCTCCGCCCTTCTGCCTCGTTACCAACAGACTCCTCTCTGAATCCTCTCTGCTGGGCTTTACCTCAGGCGACCCCGCGTAATTATTCCCCGATGCCACAAACTGGTGAGATGGGTGTCTGTTACACGCTGCACGCAGAGTAAAGAAAAACAACAACGATGGGGCCATTATTTGTCAATCAAACCCAAGGCCAAAAAACAAAACGCTGTCGGCCGCATCCCGAGTCCATCACTGTGGAAAATTGCAGGGCTGAAGAGCATTGTATTGATTCACTTTCTTGTTTATTTACTTGCTTTTAGCATGTTTCCTGATTTGTGATGAGCTCTGACACCCTGTCCCTCCCTGAGCAGGGTTCCGACACTGTTTCCAGCCAGCAGCATCAGTTTAGACAGGGAGAATTTATTTTTTTTATCTTTTTATATTTGCTCCAACCAGGGAGGCTCATTAAATAATGATCTCTCCTCTCTCTGGAGCTATCTACAGGTATGGTCGACTGGATGGTTGGGCGCTGACCTCTGACCCCACTGACACTTCAGATTTGGAGCTACATCTTTAGGATAACAAACACTAACAGTCCTGTGACTGATTCATTCGCCCCTGTGATGTATGTGTGGTTTTATCTTCTTTCACCTCACTTGTCCTCCTCCTCCACCCGGCCTGCCATCGGCTGGAGACCCCCCCTTCCCCCCCACCATGGGTGTGGACCCACTAAAGGTTTGTTCCTGTTAAAACAGGGTCTGACCCTGTTTTCTAAAGGGCCTGGAGACGATATTGATTATAACACAGGGTGCATGAATAAAGTTCAATTGAAAGCTGAATTTAATTAACAAGTTTTATCAGGCGGAGTTAGAGAACAATGCACAATGACAGTGCAGGCACCCCTTCCATGATCATGCGGCGCTGAGGGTTTCACCACTTACCATTATCACAATAGTTCTGTATTTTTGGAAGGGTGAGAACAAATCTGAAAGACGTTATTTCTGAGATGATGTACTTTCACAGCACGCGGCACCAAACGCGCCAAACAAGTGCAACAACCTCCTGTTTTACTCAGCAGCTCAGACACAATGTGCTTGTTTACAGTTGTGTTGGCTCACCAGCAGTCCACAACACACATTAGCACATCAGAGCAGTCGTTTGTGGGACAAGCTGCTAATTAGAGCAGCCCACAAACAATCTCATCCTAAACTTATAATCAGAACTGCACACTATTAATGAGCATGTGCGGCACCCAAGGAGGGCCTGGAAAACTCAAACTAATCAGACTTGATATTATTTTTATCACCAGTGTGCTTGTGAAGGAATTGAAAAGTTTCTATCTTTGCAAAGTTCATCTTTTGACATATTTGTGGTATTTAAACAATGGAGTGGTGTTTAATTTGTGCATTAAATTAAATTGTTTTGAGGAACTGCCATTTACTTAGAGCAAATAAAAAGATTTACTTGTTTTATAACACAAAGTTATTAAATGATCCATATAATCTGAATTCTTCATTTTTCGTTGCAAATTAAGTGACTCATTTAACTGATACAATAAACTGTAAACTTGGATTGTTAATACCTAAAAGTTATGTAACAGATGGATCTGAATGTTGAAATGAAGTGGGTGTATTTGCTTTTCCTTTTCATTGAAAATGGGCAAAGGCATTAATATGCAAATGTGTTGATGCATGTTGCTCTATTCAATTGCAGATAATAATGTTTTATGCATTTGTAGTTTTATGTGTTTGTGCCCGGGAGCCATATCTGACACTCATCTGTGGCGCTAGTTGAAAGCTGCTGGTGCAAAGGGGTGATTTCATATACAAGAACTGTACTGTTCTGGGTCTACCAGGGCCACCCCACCCCCACCTTCATTCATTTAAAGGTGTATTTGCAATAATAAATCAAAAACTCTCTCTTTTTTTAACCTTAAATATCAAGTGAGACATAAAATACTGAATGTGAAATAGTGACATTATGGAACGACGTTCTTAAATGCTACATGATATGTTATATGGATGTTTTGGGGTCTTTTGACACATGTTGGCCTGATTACTCTGGGTGGGTTGATAAAAGTTAGGTTTTAAAATTACGAATGTGTCCCTCCGCTTATATTGTACAATTTGTAAAAAAAAAAAAAAAAAAAAAAGAGAAAAGAGAAAAGCGACTGAATTGAATATAATGCTATTGGTCAACGTCAGCTGCGCAACAAGTTCCACCAAGGTTGGCCTGAAGGGCTCCTCTCCTGCGTCGAGTTGGACCTCTTTGGCCACACATATCCTGAATGCATCTGAAGAAGGATCCGGAGATAGAAACGCGGCTCCTGCCTCCTGAGGACGACTGTTAAGCTCGGGACGATCACTAAATCTCGGAAATCCCAGCAAAATTGACCGGAATGGACGTGGCGCCAAATACGCAGGTCTCGGTGGGAGCCAGGTGCGTCAATGGACCAGGTGCTGCTTACTGCGCAATAAACAGCGACACCAGCGCCCCAAAATAAAGACTTTAACCAAAGACACTTGATGAACTGTTGCATATGCTCCAAGCGGCGGTCCGGCCTCGTGGATGTGCGACCTGGCCTGGTCACCGGTGGATCTCAGCCACTTCTGACTCGTCCTTGAATTAGAGGATCCACCACAGGTAGGACCATTTCTATTAGTGAAGCGCTGTGTGTGGCGGCTCATGCTAAAAACTCATCATGGCTGTGTGTTAAAGCGTGTTTAACACACTTTAGTGTTTGACAGATTAACGCTGCATGTGCATGTGTGCAAGGGAGGCTTTTTGGAAGGTAAACTGTTGGCTGTTTTGGCTGTTTGACTGCACTTCCGGTGGTTATTTATCTTATTGGTGTGCAACTGTGTATCTACTCCTTTGGAGTCAGACAGGGGAGCATTTTAGATCCTATTTAATTGAATTGTTATATGGGAATAATCAGTGAAAAGAATTGAAAATGTGTGAAACTGGCTGTGTGGTTGGTATTACAGCGGCGAACCATCTCATGGCTGCGACTGCCTGGTGTTTTTAAAGTGAGCTTGGCTGGTCTGCAGCAGCTCCTGTGCACCATTCAATGATGCAAAGCGTTATTATGATCTGTGGAACAAATACGAATATACGCATTTTCTTTCTTTCGTTTTCTTTGACTTTAAGCTGTCAGGTCACGTTTTAGGAATTGTCTTGGTCATGTGATCACGGACACGCTGATGATGGGGACATTAATTGGGTTAATGTCGTGAATTTGGCTGCTGCTGCTGAAGTGATGCTGGCTCTGTTTAAAGCTTGTAAATGGTCAAATGACCATACAGGAAGCCTTCAGCAGCTGCAAGTGGCATAAAAGATGGAGCAGCGCCACTAAAATGTTCCTGACGGCTCGAGAACGCTCTCCAAACTGTTTTAAGAATTGGGACGTTTTAAGTCCATCTTGCATCTGAAGAACTCAGGAAAGTGCTACATGCTGCATGTCACAACTCTGGAACGACTGGCACCTTTCAAAGGGGGGGTCACCAGATGACCTTAATGAAGTGTATCTATCTATACATTTAGTACATACATGTTGTGGTTTGAGCTGGAGACTCGGAGATGTGGGAGCCCTGGTGTCGGCACGGTGAGATGGACTCTCATGTTTGTTAGTGAACATCAAGAAATGTTTAGAATCACACATTCTTGCTTCAAAGAGGGAAACAGTCTGGTGGAAGATGGCATCTTAACTATCCTTGCCCTTAAAAACACGACACCTGCATAGGTCAACTGCTAGAATCAAGTTTATTCTGTTAGACACTCGTCAGTAATAAAAATTAGAAATAACTGTAATGAAATGATGTGTTTCCTTGAATGTGCTGTTCAAGTGTCTTGCACTTAAAGTGCAGTGATTTATTATGAAAAATAATTAAATTTGACAACTCTGATCACAATCTGAATAATACAATGAGCAGTTCTGGCCATCAATAAAACCTGCGCTTCTTTATCGCTGCAGATTTCCTTTTATAAATTTTTTCACACTATAGCCCTGTAAATACCTTACAAATCAAAAAATGCCTTGGAAAGTGATTTGTGTGGCATTATTTCAGGAGAAAATAACACAGACACAGTTAAGTTAAATTTAGAAAGAGCATATTAACACAGCTACAAAGACGGGATATCCCCAGACCCCCAAACCTCCCTTTTGAATGTCTGCAATTCAATCTGATATCGAACAAAATGCCAGTAGAGCAGAAATGTCAGGATTTCCACATGAATCGGATTCTAGTTGGAGGGTATTAATGGAATTCAGCAAAGGACTAATAAATTACATTCAGAAAGTATATGAAACGTACATATAAAGGGGGGGGGGCATTTAAAGTGATGTAAAGCAAATGCTGATGGGAGATCCACATCCACAGCAGAGGAGGTCTCTGTTCTACTTGAAGGAAATGTTAGGAGGAGGAACAGAGACCACAGGCCAGCAACAACCCCCCCCCCCCCCCCCAAACTTTCATCCCTCAGACTAAAGTCGCTAACAGATGTTTAATAGAGAACACGTAGCGCGTTTAACACAATCAAAGGGGGTCCTGAGACACTACTGCTTTTACAACAGGAGCATCAAAGCTCCTCTCGACGGCTGATGTGGCACAAAGCTGGAAGAGCGGCGGCATACATGCATCAGTATGCAGAGACGCTGCACATGGAGTCAGCGCTCTGGTAACAAGCTTCTCTGGACACTTTCCACTGTGAAATCAACTCCCAGCCTGTGTGAAACTCCTGATTAGGACTTAATCTGTTATTGTTTTTGGATGCAACTGTTGTACTTTTGGCAATTGGCAACACAAATATGCCCCCTCAGAGCATCGGAAGAGTAGCGTCAGCAGCCTCACCCGCTGTGATGCTACCGGATTGAGTGGTGTTTTCGATGGCCGCTAACATGCTACTGAGTTAGCTGTAATCCGGCTTATGATTGTCGGCGTCTCCAGAGTCCTGTATGTGCCAAAAAATAGCAGTTGACATCCAGCTATTATTATTTATTTATTCAAACCATCAAGCAGATGTGCAGTCCAAATATCAGCATAAAACTAAAAAGTTCTCAAGATGCAGTCACAACGATATTCATCAGTCTGCAGTTTTTTTGCGAGCCAGTCCGTCAAATTTAGATTTAATGATGGCTGAGTATCGCAGATGTCCTAGTAGCGCAATCCACATGTCAAAGTGTGTACATAACTTTATGTAGGTCTTTTATTCCAACTTGGGGCTTTGGAGCTTAAACTTCCCACTAAGGCAGCTAATATGTTAGCTAGCGTGCCCCATCTTCTGCTCCCAAAATAACTTGCAGTACTGCTCCTCACCAGAGAGTGGAATTGTGGCATCTTGAGTCAATTAGTGTTTTACTCAAATCAGAAGAAGAATATCAAATAAACATATGCTGTGCATGATACTAATGAGCCATGTAGCATCTTGTGCTGATGTACTGTACTGTTTGACCAACCCAACATGCATGTAGATACATGAAATTACCGGCCGCCAACGTGCCAATGCAGGATGCTGACACGACGTGTTTGTGTGTGAAACCAGAACATTCCCTCTTTCTGATGTTGTTGAAATGCCTTTTTTCCCTCCGATAATAATGCATTACGGCTGCGTCGTTGGCACGCATGAAGACCCCTGTCTTGTTTTTGCCACGCTCTAATGAATCTTGGAAAATAAGGTCAAACAACCATAAAAAATGACACCCAGATCCCCCGGAAACTTTCCGATCCAGCAATTATTCTAATGGAAAATGGAAACCGAAACAGCCACTAATCAGTCTGGTGCATATTTAAATTAAAATATACAGTAATTATTTATGGGAAGCAAAATTAATGACATCGGCTTTTTGAAAATTCCTTATCGATATGACGCCATCGCAGTGCTGTTGCAAACCAGTTAAACAACATTTAAAGTTCAACAGCTGAAGGTTAAATAAACAATAAATTAAAAGTGAAATGACTTTTAATAAAATAATTCATTAATTAGCTGAGAATGAAGGAACATGAACAAGAAACCATAAACCTTAATCTCCTCCTTCTACTTTCTGATTTTTGTGCTTTCAAATTAAAATTCCATCCTTTAAACAGCCTTAGCGTGGGAGAATTGAACTTTCCCGGATATTACATTTGTTAATGGCAAATATTGTGGGCTTTGTTAGTGACTACCAATCACCGCAGGGGAGGAAACATCAGGCAGCTGCATGAATATTTGTCTGCAGCATCTGAACTGCTGAAGGCAAAGCTGGACGCGTTTGATCCGCCCCGTGTGTGGATGTGCAGCGGTCCTGCCGGGTCAAAGCGGGTCAAGGCGGGCGGATGCAGAGCCCACAGCACACTCCAGCACGTGCAGAACGAGCCACCCACCAACAGCAGGGACAGCTTGTTAAAGGTTGTTAGTTGGATTCCATCACCTGCATCACAGGAAAGGAGTGACGGTGGCCTTCAGCCAGATGGAGACGCTTCAAAGCGGTCCCCACAACACAGGCGCAACAGGAAAAAAGAAAAGTTTAATCACGCTTTATACATTCTTTCAGAAACTGTTTTTGTAAAAAAAAAAAAAAAAAAAAAGGAGGAATTTTTTTGTCCTCTGTTTTGTGATTCCAATTTGGAGAAGCGTGAGCGCAGGTCAGTGCTGAACACGGCTACATCACGGACGCTGCACAGAATATAGCGGGAAGTGTCGTCGATATTCCGCCAATCTTGTGCCAATAATCCTGTCAGTGAGGCCGACATGATTATTGGCACAACACTGTCAGGACTTTGGCACGTTACTGCCGGGACCTTGCTGCACAGATGGATCACTGGGCTCAACTAGAAAAGAAAAAAATAAAATAAAATAATGAAAACCAACAGTAGCAGACTTCCAATTTGCTTCTTTTATTTCAATTTTGGAAACCTACTGTTTGTTTTTTTTCCTCGGGCGATTAATTGCATTGCAGCTGTTGCGATGCTAATAGGTCCTGGTTGTTAAGAAAGGGATCATGTGGTACAGTTAGAAAAAGGATGGAAACACACAAGTTAATGCATGTGTTGGTTGAAAGACCCGGATTTAAGATGGGACAAATGGGCATTCTTTAATTAAAAATGTCCAATAAGACTTAAGTTCATGCAGGTGAATACATGTGCTTTTTGCAGCGAGGTGCGTGTGGAGCACACATATGGCCTCTTTAGTCTGGAACAGATGGAAGAAGGCGGCGTGGCTGTTACTGTGGTGCATTCATGGTAAATGGGGGATAAACGCGGCACAGTTTGGGATTTGATTGCTCGGAAACCACAGTAAAACTCCAGTTAATGTCAAACCTCCCAGGGCAGCCCGGCTTTTCTGATTATCCCTGGAAATGCAGGATTCTAAGTGAGTAGAAAAGCACGTTGTCCAGGGAGAGAACACGAGCCAAACCCCTCAACCACTCATCCATCTGAGGAGGAGTTGCTGTTCAGGGTTAGAGTGGCAAGATCCATTAATTAATCATTGAATATCCCTGGAATCTTGGGCACAAAACAAAGCAGGGATCACAGCGACTGCAGGAATATGTGGAATCTGGTGTCAAGTGAGAGCTTCCTCATTCCCAGGGTCCCAGGTCCGTTTGCGTTTGTGCTCTGTCCTTTCTTGTTTTTAATAGTTTCGCTGCTTTGCTATTTGAATAGAAGATGTGAGAATTTCCAGCCTGAACTTTCAGCCGTTTAGCTTTTTGCTCATCATTTGGAGAGCAAACCGTGGACTTCCTGATCAAACCCAACGATAAGTTCCTCCAGTTTACCCGTAGAACCTGAAGAATTTGACTTTTTACTGACGTGTGCTTAAAGTAAAGGTGAAACAACAACGTGGTTTATTTTAAGCTGTTGCTTAATGCCGAAAATCTACTGCATCTACTTCATCAAACGAGTCGGACAGAAGAACCAAATGAGTTAATCTGTGGTGAATCGGTCATGTTTGGAGTCCCGTGAGCGGACAAGCTGATGAATCGAAAGGTCCTATAATGTTCTGTGTTGATAAGGTCTGGAAAAATTGCAGGCTTTAAAGGTTAAATTACCCATGATGCACACCTTCTTTTATAGTAAGTCCTCTAGATTAGTTTGTTTGTTATGAAACGAAATCAACGGAGAATGCTCCGTCTTGCACACCACCGCCATTCGTTCAGCTGTAATACTCGTGCACCCAATTTACTCGTGCACCCAATTTCACTCATCAAATAACGGCGCCTCATCGATGCACCTGTAGCGGCGCCATTCGGCGTGAAAGAAGATCGTTTGTGGTTGTGTGTCTTCGTCTTAGCGTTGGCTAGATTTCCCAATAACATGTTCCGGCGCTCCCATGACACATTTGTTCCCGAGGGATTACCCTTAGTGCTGTTTTCACAGCTCGAACCTCCCGTTCCCAATGTGGAGCACACGCCAGGGTTGAAACGGAAGATGTTCCTCCTCGCCAGCTGGTCCTGCAGCTCAGGTGCTACGCCCTCAAGGGCTTCCTAATGCCCTCAACACGTCGGCTACATCTAAATACCCACACTCTGCTCCTGTGCAACTCCGCAGAGGTTGTGTAACCCTGAAAAAGTTAGATTTGTTTTACATCAATCAAATAGTTGAACATTTTATCACTGAAACAATGAAAACTCTTATCAATAAGTTAAGCTCAGAGTTTATCTTTGATCCATTCTAATGATTCTTGTGTGAAGGTTACTTTATGAACAACCTCAAACGTTGACGTGTTGGCTTGATTCTAAAGGCGTCCCCTAATCCCAGCATAGATACAGTCCATGAAAGGCCTCATCACTAGTTTAGTTTTCACTGCGGAGGCTTTATTACGCCGCTGTGTCACATTTTTTTATAATTTATGGCTGGTCGGCCACACTCTTGGAAAGAGCTAAAAACTAGCACAGCCAACGGGGGAGGCTTCTGGTAGCCGTTTGGTAGCACCCTTACGTACTTCTGAGGCCATTGTTTGTTGTACGTACCGCTGTTTTATATCTGCTCCGAGGCCTGCAATCCAGAGAGAATCGACTGATTAATCTAGCTCAATTCAGAGGAACCGCAACGACGAGCAGTTTTCCAACCAATCAGTCGAGCATTGTTCCGGGGAAAAATGTGGAAAAACAGCTCCTCGAGTCTTCCACCTGTGCCACTGAGCGTATTTTATGGGAATGCTATGTCAGCTTATTAACACTGGTTGAGCTTTCACTATAAATCGGAGCAGATTGCTAATCAAAGCACACTGGAAATGAAGGAAGTTAATTGGTTTCTTGAAAATAAAGCCTGCTGATGGAGCCTGGCTTAAAAAAAAGATCACTTCAAATAATTTGATAGCTGGGTTGCTGTTTCAATGGTTCTGACTGAATGAAATTTCATAATTAGAATTTCACATTTGAGACACAATAAAGCAAATTGAATTACACTCTTAAAAAGGTTGTTCGCTGGGAAACCCCCCACTGACTCATTGATTGTGAATCTTTTATAGGATGTGTGTCTAAAATGTCTGCTGAAATCTTCTGTGGATTGTTTTGGTTTGCTTGATTTAGGATTTTGAAAAAAGTCATGATTATGAATCTTTCATTTGATATTCAAATGTCAGATAATTCCTTTGAGCTAACATGAAACAGGAATCTTCTTGCTCCCTCTCTGTTTCCTGTTTCCTGTCTCCTGTTCTCAGGTTTTCTTTCTCCTTCATTTCTGATTTCCATTTTTTTCCCACCGTCTTCTCATCTTTTTGAATCCTCATCACTTCCTGTTTTCTCAAGCTCTTTTCATGTTTCCTTACAGCATTTTTAAACCAATTCCTACTTTCATTTTCAGTTCCAGCTCCTCTTGTTTTCTCCTCAGCAGTTCACTCTTCTCCATTAGCTCCTCCCCCTTCTTTATTTAGCCCATCCTCTTTTCTGACAATCAACAAAGTCAAAAACACAGCAACAACATACACGTTATTAATGACCTACTAAATGTTATGTCAAAATATTGGAAGCAGTTTTGATTCCAAAGTTTTTTACTATTTGATGACATAAGGCAATCGTTGTATAGTCCAAATGAGGAAAGTCTTACATTTAGTGGGGTTAGCTTTGAATGGACAGGTTTGTGCGGGGGGAAACATTTTCAAGGTGCTTTAAAGTCAGACCAACTCGTGTCGACGCCTCAGATTAGTGAAGGTTAGTTTGTACCTTTTGGAGGGGAAAAAAAAAACCTTGGGGTGCACGTGGCAAAGACTTCAACCTCTGTTGGCAGCCCGATAGCCTCTTTCCTTTGAAGTCCAGCCAGTCCTCCAGGACCGAGCGGAGCCGCGGGTTCATCGTTTCATTCTGCTGCGAGTGGAGAGGAACTTACTTTTGGTCGCGCCGCCCGAAACGCGTGTGATGAAATTTGGACATGTTTGTCCGTCAGACGGATGGATCGCAGAGATATATCAGGATCACTAGCTAAACATATTATCCTGACTTGTGTTTACATTTAGTGGCTATCGTCAAAGAGCGTGCCGCGCAGCAGTCATGCAGGAGAACGCTGCTACTCAGTGACGTTGGGACAAATGTCAGTGCTCTTTCAAAGTGTTATTTTTGTGCCATTGCAATATCATGAATTATTGATCCTGAGCTGTGGCCCTTTTAGTCCACGTCTACACTTCCTGGAGAAGACTTCCATCAGCACTCGTGCCTAAAAGAGATCCCTGTTTGTTCCTTCCTCTATTTCCCACTTGTCGTGTGTTTACAACCTTTGCAACATCATCATGCTATCTGATGTTTTCTCTCAACTTCCCCAGTCACACACACACACACACACACACACACACACACACACCCCGTCTTCAGAGTTGTCTATCTCTAATAGGTTGACAGGTTTGTGGCAGGAGATGCTGCTTGATTTATTGGCTGCTCCCAGATCCAGTCGAGCATGTCCGACTCGCATCTTCCTAAAGGCTATTAGTGCCTTCTCATCTCGCTTCTCCTCTGACGAGTCCTGTATGTTTCACACATCACCTGTTAACCAAGTAATGAACAGCACGATTTTATTCTAAATGTGATGGATTTATGCAATTCCGGCACTGAACTCGGGACTGCCGGAACACCGTGAAAGTGTGGAAGAGGACTGAAGTCACATGTTAGGCTTTGGTCTTAAAAATGTTCACCCACGTTTTCACATGGGTGAATATTTCAGGGGCGTGTGTGTTTTCAACATAAATAAAGCCCCTTGTCATACAAATGGAGAGATAACAAGCAGCTTGAACCGGAGTGTTCGGGATGTCTGCTCTCATTCCAAAACTCAGTGCTTCAAACCGGCATTCTGGGCCAGCTCCATCTTTTTTTTCCGACAGAAACCTGACATTGCGGTACGCTTAAGTGCTGCTCGGCGTTTTCTGGTTTTCATGCACAATGACTCCTTGGGGCCCTAGCACTAAAAGCCATTAGCGCTCCCAGTGGTGTAAAACTTGCATGAATCTATAAATCTTTCAAGGCAGAGGATTGAATTCATTCCCTTAATAAAGGATATGTTTTGGACGAAACCCCGCCTCGGCCCAGCCGGGCTGCCGACGGTGCAGGCTGATGTTTATCAAAGCGGCGAGGAACATGAAAACTTCATTCTCCGAGGATCTGTTATTCAAACTCAGCAGAGAATTCTCCGATAGATGGATCTTTGTTAAAAAATGAATCTATTGTATCTTCTGAAACATTTAGACATTACATAAGTCAGTTTTTCATCCCTTTCATGCTTCTATCAGACCGGCGAGTTTTCAAGACTCGTAAAATGTGGAAAACAAGTGCTGATACTCATATCTCTTTCATATTACAAGAGCGTTCTACATGCTGAGCTAAGTACAATATCAACTCTTGCCTTTTCATAAAACCGCCCTTTTAAACATGCATCTTCTCTGAGATGGAGGTTGCAGAAAGACAGCCCAGTGATGCTGAGCCAGACTGTGAAGGACGGTGCAGGGGAGACAAATAGGGAGGTGGGAATCCAATAGCCCGGCACAAGGGCAAATTATCTGACCAAGGTGCTCGGAGTGGGGTGTCTTCAGCCACTAATTGATAAGAGCCTTCTATCTTTAGTAAGCAGGGGTGTTTGGCTCAGGACATCAAAACCTTGGCTGTGACTAAAAGACTTGTTTTGCCCCCACCCCATCCGCAGCTATCAAGGGAGGTGACAAGTCATGGTGTCACCTTGCCCGGGGAGGGGTCATTTTTCTGCCTTCTGCCATGAAATATCGGGGATGATTTTGAACGTGAGCCGTCGGTTCCTTTTTAGCAACGGTAAAGGCAAAGATGTCGACTCGTCACTAACATCTCCAGTAATGTTCTGACAATACTCAAGAGACAGACTGGCCAGCGAAGAGATAGAAATGTATCAAACTATCACAAACACTCAAAGATCCGTAATTCTAGTGTTGAAATCCATCTAAAGTCAAACTTCCAGCATCCTTCACATTCCTTCAGACTACATAAACTGGGGAAAACCAACTGCTGTGAGGACGGCCTCATTTCTCCGAGGTCGGGGCATCGATTAACCGCGGATGCCCTGGAGCCCAGAGAGGAGGCGGGGTGCAATCTGACCCGAATTACATTGTAAAGACGACATGCGAGCCAGTTCAATTAGCAAATTCTAATCCTGGCCGATTACTCCAAAGCCACATCCCCACTGATGGCTAACTCCCGCCTGAATGACAGACACCCACGGTGCCCTTTGAAATGCTGCTTTTCATGGGTTCAACTGCTGGAAACTTGATCTACATTTATTACAGTGCAGACATCACAGGGAGCGTCAAGCTTTGGTGCAATCCAAATAAAAGCTTGTGAATTAGCACATAACACAACTAATAATGTTGCATTGTGTGTGTGTGTGTGTGTGTGTGTGTGTGTGTGTGTGGGGGGGGGGGGGGTGAAAGCAACTGATGATTATTTTTCCTTAAAGCAGTTAAACTTTGCACAAATAATGACTAATCAGGGGTTTAAAATGTGCAAAATACTAACAATTTTTTTTCCCCGTTCTTTGTCAAATATTGTTTAAATTGTAACCTTATAACATTTATTAAAGGTTATAAATAATAAAACAATAAAATGTTATTGCCCAGTTTAATGCGGTCGCAATTGGCAACTGCACAAAGGAAGAAGAAAGCAAGCGGTCCGTGCACATTCCTGTCAGCGAGCACAGCCGTCTTATTATGTAAGTTTTTAAAACCTGAGGGTGATTTTGGTTTATTATTATTATTATGACCTCCACGTGGGACGAGAGATGGTTAATTTATTCAAAGGAATTGTTGAAACCGACCCGCATCTTTTATGGTCTTTGCCTCCGACAACCTCAGAAGCGGTCGGCCGAGCTCTTCCGTGGTTATTCCAGCTTTCATTCTCAGAACGCCACGGAAGGAGAGGAGAAAAATAAAAAGCTCTTCCGTGGTTATTCCAGCTTTCATTCTCAGAACGCCACGGAAGGAGAGGAGAAAAATAAAAAGCTCTCTGCAGTCTGAAGCCAAGTGGCACCGTGATATTTTAACAAAGAACCATGGAAAAATGGTCGACCACTCAAAAGCTGACTTTTGTAATGTCTGGAATTTCTTCCCTGTTGAGGTGATCACCAACGTTCATTTCGAGACAAGTTGACTGATGACTTCAGTAATAAACACGCTCATCAGTGTGTGTCCTTTATTGTGTACTATAGTTTTCTATTTGTGTATTTTGGACTCTACTCTTGGGTTGGACGCCTGTTATGTTGGCTGAAATCATTGGACTCTTGTCAGACCAAGTCCTATAGAAGGAAACGGATATAGAGCAGAGATGATGTCATGGACGGTGAGACGGGAGCCGGGAGCTCCATTTGCCACAGGCTGAGCCATCGTGCTTAGAGTATAACATTTGATTTTCTCCGTACTCTGCCAATGATTCATCACCGCCGACACTAATCATTACCGTGCGAATGGGCCGCGCGAGTCTTGTAATGCCCACCCAGCTGATGGCGGCAGCCGGGCTCACGGCGCCCATAAATCCCCCCTGCTTCTGACATCAGCTCGCAGGCAGCTCTCAGTCCTCCCTCATCCTTGACTGCACTCCTCCCGTTTATCGCTCCGCCACGATTAATGCCCCCAGCGCCATTAAAAACAGGCGCCACCACAAGTTGCACGATCCAACGTGAACTCACTCTATGAGCCTTCTCAGGTGGGTTTAAGGGTCAGAGGGAGTTTAAGACCTCCTATCAACACAAATCCTCTCCTTGTCCTTCTGAGGCTGCTCACAGCACTGGCGGAATAAATTACAGGCTCAATAGAACCGTGGGCTCTCTTTTAAATATATGCTCGTCTTTGTATCACTATTATTTTGTTGCTTCGCCTCCGTAAAAGCCCCAGCTTGACTCTTGCAAACCACAGCACTCACTCCCAAAGCAAGGTGAAATGAATGTGACCGACCGAACTTCCCCGCATAAAACCTTCGTCACTCAAGGCGAATGTATGTTAGGTTGTGTAAACATCAGGCTGCTGCCGCAATTTTCACAGATGCTTGCATTAGCATTCCACAGGGATGAATTCAAGTGACATGCAATACATCATATTCACCACGAGGCACTTCCAACACGGGGCTGATGTGCCAATACGGCAGGGGTGTCTTTCCGTGTTTTGTGTCGCGCTATTTATCCCAAAGATGTCCTTTCAAGTGTCAGGATACACCCAAGTGGACGTGCACGCCAGCAAATCCATTTTTCTTGTTCATACACCAGCAGATTGAGGGTCACCGATTCTTTGCATCATGGGATATTTGCAAATGCGACATGGGACGGGGGGGGGGGGTCGTGAATGTGTATTTTGGGGCCGTGAGTGCTCCCGCCCTGGACGGCTCGGATGTCCTTGAACCTTCTAGGTTTTACTGTGCTTTTATGAGGGCACGTAAATCATTCATTTCTTTTCTTTTAATCCCACCATTTTACAGTGCACCACAGAATTGATGCCGCAAATGTGCAAGCCTGTAACTAAGCCAATTACAAACAGGCTGAAATTGGATATGGCTCCGAGTTGTAAGGGGCTGTCTCTGTTGTTCTACGTCACTCAGCAGAACAGTAACAATGGGAAATGATTCCAGTCGGCGCATTAAAATGAATTACTCTTGTGGGTGCCATAAAGCATACTGCTTGCAGGTGAATGTAAAATACATTATCATATTGATTGGTTTGTTGCACAAATGAGGAATTTACGTCCTTATTTCGTAGGGGAAAGTGCACATTCATAGAGAGGTTGGGAAGAGGAAGAGCGTAATAGCATCCGTTGAGCCAGCAACTCTCATCGAGACACGATTTTCGACAGAATGTATAAATGAGCAGCCCTTCACAGTCGAGCTCTACACTGTAAACAGCTCGGGCTCCACTCAACATCACATTTGCTCGCTGTGGCTCCCGCTCACATATTCATAAATTCATGTGTTTATCAGAACGTGCTGGCTTACGTTGCCATTTTCTCCTCATAACGGTGAGAAAATGCTCCTGTGTAGCGGGATGCAAATACGTCATGTCAAGGATCTCATGAAAACCCAGAAGGTCCTTATTTTTCTCAGAGGAAATTAGAAAAGTGCCAATTTTTCCCCCTCTGTCTTTACACCTGCTGTTGAAAATCTTGCAAGCGATTGTGGGTTTCATTAAACCCCCTTAGTGCCGTGCATGGATAGTCTCTGCTCTGAACAATGTTTTCTGCACCACTGGTTTCTAGCTGTGTCCTGCAGTGAGACCTTTGTTTACGTGAAATAAATTATTCCAAGAATGCAGTGTGAAGGTTGCCGTTTTCCACCCAGGTATGTGTTTTTCCCCTATATCTGGGAGGCTGCAGGGCTCTGTGTCTTCTTGCTTCTAATCATAATATTTCAAACACTAGTGGGCAGTCACATTCCACACAGACTCAGTAGGTGCCATACCTGGGTAGCTGCATACTGCACGTATACACACACGCACACACGCACGCACACGCACGCGGGGCTTGTATCTAATATATTTTTGTCTTCTAACCACTTTTCAGTTGTGGAGAGCAGCTGCAGCCACTGAGCCACTCCTCTGCCAAGGACAATAAACAACCAACTAGTGGGAAATGTCATCCTGGTGAGGACTGACAAAATGGCATTTAATTAACATTTTTTTGTGTGTGTTTTCAGGGTCCTTTTTTTTATCACCAATTTGGAAAACTGTTTGTGTGTTTTCTTGTATTCTTTATAGGTTGTACCTAAAAACACGTCTTATTTGCAAAGTGAGGACTTTTGTGGTCAGAAAGTACAGGAGGATGGCTGGCCTGCACAACTCCAAAGGTCTGCTTGAGGGTTCAGACTTGATCATGAGGGTGGATTTAGATTTAGGGTTAAGTAATTAGGTGTGACGTTAAGGTTAGGAAATGCATTATAGCTATGAAAGTCCTCACAATGAGGGTAATACAGGGCTGCGTGTCCCTGTATGTTTTAATGCTTATGTAACTTCTGCAGAGCTCCCTCATGCTGGGGAAAAATCTGTAGAGGATTTACAAAACCAAGCGATTAATGGGCTGCTTTTGCAGATGAATTAACCATCCCCTCAGTTTAAGAAGATATATGAATATACTACAAATAGATTGCTAACTCATTTTTTTTTCCGTTTGTAGAAGTATGAAGGAAATAATTCAACATCTGCTTTTTAGAACAAAAGAAGCCACACAGGCCCGACTCCTTTAAAGAATGCTTACAAAAGCAAAGTTTGAAAAGGATTAGCCTTTTAGCGAGCTAAATAAGCATATTTAACAAATGCTGTAATTCCTCAGCGCAGTTCTCTTTCATGCATTTGTATTTTCTTGCTGAGAGTTAAAGGAAAAGATCAATATCACTTCTATGTCTTTGAAATAACTATGGATTTATACCCTGGAGAGTCAATTAGCCTGACATAGCATGAGCAGAAGCAGTGGGGGTAAATGGCTCACCAAAGTATCAGGGAAGTTCTAGCATGCACCTGTCAGCACATTTAAAGCTTATTAATAAGCTGTTTTTTGATTTCAGAAGCCCCCAAAAGTGCAGAATGTGGTTATGCTGGAGTCTTGGAATATTAGATTATCTTGCAAAGTGCTTGAATGGTATCTCGCCTATAATATTTTCATCAGACTGTGTTCAAACCTCCAATACAAGAAAAGTATCAAAGCAGAAAGTGATGCTGATGTTGCGCAACCTTTTATAGTGCAAATGATGAGCTTTTGACACCCGAGCATCTAAGGCCGAACTCCCAAGTTTAAAGCGTCTGGTTAAATTGGCAGAAAAGACGAGACAGCGCACAGGAAGCTGGAGTTTTTTTTTGGGGGGGGGGGGGGGGGGGGGGTGGGGGGGTGTTGACGGGTTTCCCGCGGGTTCTCCAGTGTGTTCAGGCTGTGTGCAGTCGCATCTCATCTGAATGCCAACAGGCATGTGGTCACTCGCGCTTTCTGATGTCGTTCAGACTGATCACAGATCAGATTTCAACAATCCAAAGGCTGCTCTCTGATGACCTCGGCCATCTTCCCATCGCCTCCTTGTACCGTGAATCCTTGACATGGACGTCTGTCCGGGCTGGCTGCTCTGAATTTCAGGGCTTTCACTGCATCCCAATGATGTGGTGTCACGACAGAACAGAATAAAGCATCTTTTTTTTAAATTCTGATACAAATGATGATATAAAATCATGAACAAAGGCACCTTTGCACTAAAATGGCTTATTTATTATCCCGTTTGCTCCTAAAGTGTGATTTAAAGTTCTTGTCCTACATGGAATAATCTCCTCCACCCCAGATGACGCCCTGGTCTTTGTCCCTTTCCTTTTAATTGCACCGCCGTCTCATGCAGGTGCCCCTCGGAGTGCAAAACCGCATCAAATGAGGTGGATCCGAGCCAAATCGTAGTTGGACAGTTCTGCCAGGAACTGAACAAAAACTGCACTTTTTCTTTCTTCGTTATCGTTGATAACAAACCACAGTTAGGTGGAATATCTCCCAGCAAGCTTTTCTAAAGGTCTGAGTGGTTTTAATTATTCAGAACTGGAGGAAAAGGTAACGGTAGCACAGTTTGAAGTTCAGGGCCACTGACCAAGGCACCGTATTTAACAAGCTGTGGCTGAGGACACCCAGTTCTCCTAAATTTCTCAGGTTAGACAAATTGTTCATTTCTTTTTTTTTATGCGTTAAACTCTTGACATTTCTATAATGTCTCATTTGAATTGCTTTCTTCTCTAAATGCCAACATCACTTTTGACAGATGCTCAACAGAAAGTAGAAACACTAGCGTTAATAATCGTTCATGTCGCGGCTGGCGCCAGAGGAAATCAACACAATTGAACAGAATAGGCAATTTGCTTCATTTCTTAAATCAGCAGACCTCAAAAATGTCTATTCAACTAATCGCAAGGTGTGGAAGTCAGTGAATCGGGAACGTCGGCATGTGTCCCAGTTTGGAAGCTGGCTGGGAGGAATGATGTTTGGTAGACATACAGAATAGCCAAAATGAGAGCGAGGAGTGGTGGCGTCCATCATCAGAGTCAGCACGAGACAGAAAAAAGGTTAAACTGACACAGGCTCAAATGAAACCGTTAAAAAGGGGCGGGTGGCGGCCCATCCACTACCACTTTTTCTGACCTAATGTGATTTATTATTAGACAGTACGGCTGCAATTTCCGAGACCTCCTAATAAGTCTCTGATTAGGACACTTCAAAGAACTGGAAAAGGGGGGTTCTGTTCTGTGAAGACATGCCAAACCTGAGCCTGCACACGTCTCAAAGTGACACAATGCTCACACCTATCCCAAAGTCTCTTTCAGGGTTCACCCCAACTATACAGAGCATTTTGATGATGAATAAAACCAGCACTACTCTACCTACCAGGGGAAGTAGCTTTAGCTTTACACAGTTTAACCAATAGCAAATCACTACTTACCTATGTTTGGTTGAACGGATCCGCCCGTGCTAAAAACCAAAAATTACAGGTACGCCAGGTGCTCTCCATCTGCACAATCATTAAACCCACAAACGTTCTGTTCTGTTCCCGAAACACAGAAATACAATTTAAAAAGGCAAAAACAAGAATGAGGTGTGGTGGCGTCCCGTGCTGACTCTGACTCAACAATGCGCCACACCTACTGGGACCTGCAGACAAGCTAAAAACCCAAAACACCAAGACAATATGCACGTGAGGGTGGTCGGATTTAAGGAAGTTTGAGTAAAACGAAGCGTTTGGCAGAGTGATGAGCAGCCACTAAAAACAGATTTGATTCCAATCACCGCTTTTTCAAACAGGTGGCGTAAACGGCTTCAAAAGGATCCCTCGCGGGACGAAGAGGGAGGCTGGTTTTGGCTCCTAAACTGGGTCATGATCAGGTTCAGAGACTGCCTTCCTCATTTCTCACACTGACTGAGTATCACAGATGCGGCAGAAGATAAACAATGATCTGAAGTGTGCAGCCTCCAAACCTTTTGATGCTCCTTTGTGCGGCGCTGACAGTATTAGCCACCAGAGTCTGGGGACGCGCAAGAAGACTGGAGTGAACTCTGTGAAGTTTGGAAGCCTGGAAGCAAAAGCTGCAGATGCAAAACTGAGGCGGGAAACGTTCCTATTCTGTCCGTAAAGGAGACGTGACACCAAAGAGGTGAAAGGGGGAAACGCCTTGCGTGTATATTGATGACGACGTGGCAAATGATGATAAAACTGCCTTTCTCGCATCCGTTTTGAAGGCCAAGATTTCCCGACTTTGGGTTGCACCCCTGCCTCTTGTTGTTATTCCCGTTCAGATGACGTTCTTGTACTTTCTCTAATCTATCATTAATCCAGCCGCTTTCGCTCTGTCTCCATCTGGCTCTTCAGTAATTGTTGAATCATTCCGTCAAATCTCCTGTAGCGCACGTCTGCACCTCTGAAGGTGCTGCCAGGGTAGCTATGAAGTCGTCATGGGCTCGGATCCCTTGAAAGCTTTCCAGCACTATGTCGAAATCATTCCTCAAAGAGTTCACGATGTTCTGCAGGAAATTGTGTTTGCGCATGTATGCAGCGGCTGACACATCCTGAGGCGTTTGAATGCGCCTTCAATAAATCCTTCCATCTTGAAGTGGAGTGGCTCCGAGTTTCAGATCCTCTCCAATATTTTCTGCTTGCTTGTTTTGTTCAGATTAAAGCGGCCACTTCCTTCCTTTTTGCTCCGCAGAAACATGTGGCAGCGCAAGGCCCAGAATTGACTTTTATTGATGGTGCAGGTTCTGCTGCAAATCCAGCATGGAGTGGACGCTGCTGCCTGCTTTGACAGTGTTGCACTGGCTTAAGATAGTAACATATTAACTAAATATGTTTAAGTCTGTACCTGATTTACTTCCATTTTCAATTTTATCTTTAACACATGGACAAATGCAAATGAATCAAATAAATCCAATTACCAGTTATTACAATTACTGAGGAGAAATAAAAAATCTGGTTTCTCATAATCACACAGGGTGCCTCTCATTGTCTAATAAACCATATCACAGTATAGACAGACATGATTACTGAGCTAATCTGAGAACTCAGAGATCAGATAATGGTCTCTCACTCTTTGCCTCCATGGATCAACTGAAATCCACACTATTCCTTCACAAGCAAATGGACTGTGCAGTCAAGCTAGAAAGATGGAATTGAAAACAGAAATAAACAAAGGCTGAAAAAGTTGCAACGTGTGTAAACCCACTGTGGCAGTCGCACTGCAGAGCAGTGAAGCCTGTGGAGAAGAATGACCATGTTAACCATGTTCGGATGTGCCACAAAAGACATTCAGCTTTTCTGACTAACCCAGTTGTTTTGACTGCTTTCAGCCCATGTTACAGGTGTCCTGATGATCTTCTTGGACCGGCTCAAGACCTGTTGAAATAATCGAGATTGGCATTCGGGTTTCATTCTGATTGAATTAGAAAACAAGTGTGTTGCCTGGTGGTAGGAATGGTATCATTTAAGTGTCCTTCTTTACACATTAATTAGGTATTTTGGATGTCGTGTCAGATAAGCATCTTTGCTAACAAGCTTATTTGCGGTAACACTGAGGCTGACCAAGCTAAACCAGCAGAACCTGGACTCTTTAAGGTGTTGTTAGGAAAACAAATTGGTGCATTTTCCATCCATCTGTGCATCCGTTCAACCGTCCACCACTTATTCCTGATGGGAGTCACAGGGGGTTCCAGATTCAACCTCATGTGGAGGCCTTCATCAAATGCATGAATTCAAATATCAGATCCTGCAGGTGCTGCGAGTTAAAGGCCATTTGCCACGCAGTTATGTGCGTAAGCTATGCTTCCTTCTAAACGCCTATTTGTGTATCTGCAGTGGAACATTTGGCGAGACGTCTGATGGTGACTAGATTGATGTAGAAACTGATTCAGACAGGTGAAGACTGATGAGGTGCATATAGCCCGTGGCAACTGTTTCAAGCAGTGTGAGCGCGGAACAACCCAGCCTGTCGCCAGCAATGATCCTCAGCATCACAGAACGGCGACGTCAAGATTTTTCCATCTTAATCAATCCTTCATCTGTCAGCTCCACCCTAAGGGGGGAACCGGCGGTGTCATTTACCAACGCAAAGCCAGCCTCCCTGGTTAATTAATGTTGGAGAGACCTGTTGTAAATGCTTGTGATATTAAGATGTTTGTGTTTCCCTGTTTCCTTTTGGGGGAAAACCTATTTGCATTTACGCATTCTTGAAAAGATTTTCTGCTCCAGTTTCTCTGCTCTCTTCACCTTCAGAGCTCAGGAAGGAATTGCTTGAATAATACCAAACCAAATGAAGCATATATGGAAAATATTGGATTATCTCCAGTGATTAGATCAATTCACTTACAAAAAACCCCTAAAAACTATTGTCAGAATAAAAAATTTAGACAATTAACTCTTTAATTTTTTGATGGTATCACTTGTAAACTATATTTTCTATGCTTTTGCTGCATGAACACAGCATATCAAGATCCAGTTCTTATTTGTTAATATGCTGATATAAATGGACTGAAAGGTTTTTTGATAAACGAAATAATTTTGTTTCCTGGCAGCCACTGTACTTTTGCTGAAATTCATGAAAAATGTAAAAAAAAAATACAATCTATCATGTTAATATTGATTAGTTAAATTTTAAAATGCCAGTGGTTCATAAAAAAGCAAATGCAGCTACAATTACTAAACCTGATCCCTACTGTTGAACAAACATTGGCTCAGCCACCCCCATTCTTGCCCCCTTCCACTATATTTGATAACTGCTAAAACTGTAAAAGCTTTGTTTCTTCCACTTGGAGCTACTATATAGTCTTCTGCATGGAAAAGGTTAAGATCCCTTTACTATTATAAAATATTCATTTCAAGGTAATGGGCCACATCATCAGAAAGATAATGCTGGCACTAAGCTGCAGTCCAGTTATTCGAGACTTTTTTTTTCACCATATATTCTGAATAAAATTTGACAGTGACAATTTATTTTACCATAAAGCTGAGCAAGTAACAAATAGATGGTGTGTGTGGCTAAAATTTGACAAATAGGCGACTGTCTCAAAGGTCAATAAAGCTGATTTTGGTCATAATGCGCTGCTGGTGTTCCTGCCAGGAGCCACAATATTGTCTGCACAATCATAAGTGCACCAAATTATTTGTGTCAGTGTTGGGAAAACAAGGTCTCAGGTTGACGAGCGCAACCGTTGCCAGTTGCAGGAAGCAGCGACGTAGGAAGAGTTGCCAGGAGGATGATCACTGGGTTGGAGAAACAGGCTGGGCTGCCCAAAGGGTCTGGACTGAGCACCGACGCCAGGCTGGGCAGAACTACACAGGCGCTGAAAACAGTGGTGGGACCGCTTGGGAAGACGGCCAGTAGCGAAAGAAAGTGCTAGGCACTGTGGCCCAGATGCTGGACAGACGGACAGGAACACTTAGGATGGTGGCCCGGAGGGCAGGGAGACAGAGCCAGAAGGAAGGCTTCAGTTTACTGACGAGTGGGAGGTTCTGTGCTGTTACTCCTGGATGGGAGGCTTCCACAATGGGTTCGACTGGTGACGAGGATGGATGTTGTGAGCGGATCTAAGAGTAGATGTTTATGACACAGATTATTACACTGGGAGCATTTGGGAGTACGGTTCCTCGCTCAATGCTCCAGAACCGGCTCGTCACCTTTCCTGCTTCCAGCCCACTTTCCCATCTTTTTGTGTTCTTCGCTTGGGACTCGGACCCCAATTCCTCTGGCTCCCAGCCCAATCACCAAACAGAGAGGGTCAAATGAAATCCATGCTCATATTTTCATTATTTATCCCAGTATTTTACTTTTTAAAATTCTGAGTTCAGGAGTATTTATTGATTTCACCAAAGGTTCTAGACTAAGTCCCCTGTATATCCTTTACATGTTGCAGAATTCACAGTAAAGCAAATATTTATATTTCCTGACTGGGAATCAAACCCAGACCCGCAGTGGTGAGAGCAGCAAATCCTGACCGCTCCACCACCAGGGAGTCCTGATGGCGACAGATTGAGGCTTAACGCATCACAAACTGGTGACAGACATGACCGGAGGGGTCAAGGTCATGAGGTTAAATCTGAACTGACCCAACAGGAAGCAGAGGAGATCAGCTCAGTTCCGCACACATGTGCATGGGGAGCGAACCCATTTAGGAACCAAGATGCTACTGAGTGAGCTGTAGAATGTGCACAGACGTGCGCTCATGGAAAGTTGCCATTGACAACTATTGTTTTGTTTGTTTGTTTGTTTTTTTAAGTCTTCCATCATTTGGATTATTGATTTGTTCAAGTTCTCCATTGTTCTGAAGTGATTTGCTCCTAATTCTGGTCCCTTGTGCGTTTCAGCTTCTCTAAATCGGACCCGAGTCTTGGGGAGGCTGCGGAGGAGCGAGCGCTGTTTTCCCAGCAGCTGCGTCTGGTTGCATGAGAATTCCTTTAGTCCTCAGCAGAGAGAACATAAATCTCACTTGTATTTATCGAACTGTTCCGATGAGCAAAACACCTGTCCCGAAGAGAAATGGCTCGGACCGGCTGATGCTATTCAGTTAAATGCCAGACTTTAATGCGAATGAATTCAATTACTCTGTAATTCCGTCTTTCCTTTATTCTGTTGTGCTTTATTGCGTTCATGATGGTCTTAGAAAAGTCTTTGGAAATCTGATACAGCCTCATACCTACAGGAACCATCGCTGCTACTTTATCAATACCCCTTTTTTCTTTTTTATAAAGTCCTGTGTCTGAATGATGCATCTATTGACATTTGTGTTGTGTCAAGCAAAGCGAGTTTGATGCAGCAGTTTGACAACGTCGGTTCACACGTGCGCTGATTATCTTTATGTTTGCATTAAAAGCAGCATTTCATTTCTTCTGAATGGGAGAAAGGATCAGGTGTGACCTGGGCTGAGGGGTGACCTTTGCCTCACAGACGTTTCATCATTTATCAGTCTTTTAGCCTATGGATGCTGTGATGAAGTTATGACTTTATTATCTGAGATAAACTCATGCTAGTAACTCATAAACCCAGTTATGTTGTTCCATAACGCACAGCTATGTGGCAACGTTGTCAAGGTGAGCGGTGAGAAGGCCGGACGCCCCTAAATAGTGTCTTTAACTTGGAGAAAAGGAAATGACACGTGCGAAAAAACAAGTGTTTGAAATTGTGATTGATCAAATTTTGACCTCAACAACTCTCATTGAATCGGATCCTGAGCAGAGTCATGCAAATAATCCATCTATCAGTTTCCTCCACGGCGGCAGTTCAACTTTATCCCCGGGATGAGTGAGAACATCACTCAGTGTGAAATGAGCAGGTTTCCAGCCTTGGAGTTCTGCTTCCATTGATGGCGTGCGGTCTCCAAATCGGCAGTTGGCCCTGTTATGTCTGCAGACGCAGCTCTGATTGGCATCATTAACACCGTCTTCACTTGTGAACTTGGCTGCAGAACACTCTTCCATTTGTGAGAGATTAGGCTTCGGAGCTGATTAGTCTGCTATTTTCTCTGCTGGATATTGAATTATGAGCTTCGCCCCAATGACCTTTTCTCAATCTGAGGCACCGGCAGAGCCGGAGCTGACCCAAGAACCTCAGGCAAGCACCAGATGCCAGAACATGGAGATCCCACCTGGTACATCAACTGTGAGGAACTTGACCGAACACCTGTTTCTCTCTTAAAGGAGGGCCGGCTGGAATCAACACTTCCTTCACTTGACCTGAGAAAAACAGAACAAATTAACCTGCGAGTTGCTAAAAAGTAGGAGAAGAACATCTTCCTCATTATTTACGCTACTAGTTGCTAAATAAATAAACTCTGTTGCACAAGAGTGAATATTTGTCACACTAGAACTGGTGAGGTTAGTAATTTTTATTTAGTTATTTTAATATATCTTATATATATATATATATATATATATGTTTTTACTGCATTAGTTGTTGGTATATATATATTAGATGGCCTGTTTTTTATTGCTTTGATTTATTGATTGATTTATTGGCAAGGGTGGCAAGGATTATGAAAAAAAAAAAACCCAAGACATTCAAATTGAGCCTTTTCTAATGTTAATTAAAAAAAACTTCATAAAGAGAACTAGTTTTATTAGTCGAGCTTGCAATAACCATTACGCATTAGTTATTTTTGCATATGCTGAATTCACACTATTGATCTTTTTTTGAAAACGCACTCTTAGGTGACTATTCCATTTTCTTTGGTAGTCTTTGCCCACATTTCCTGAGTTTGTTGTGCTAATTTGTCATAAGGATGAACACTGGTGACTCACTTGCTTTTTATAAACGAAGCGCAAGCGATCAATTCTCCCAGTTTCACACAAGTCTAAGTGGACTCGTTAAGCCCCCTCCAGCACGGAAGAAAAAAAAAACAGTGAAGAAAAATAAATGAAGAGACGGTGATGTGCTAAATGGGTTCAAATGTGTGTCACAGTTAACCAACAAGGTCACTGATATATTTAAATGCTCCAGAGGAGAGAGACAGTGGGGGGAGGGAGTCTGTGGGGGGAGAAATAGATTGATTGAACAGATTCAGCGTCCCGCTCTCCTCATTAGACTCATTTCTCTGCTGCCTGAGGTTAATTACCACACACACACCTCATGCTGTTGTTCCACTTACATCATAATTACTTTGGCGAGGATGGAGAGCGATCCCGAGCTCGCGATATAGGGCCCTCCATCACCGGCCAGCCACACATGCTGCAAACATCCACTTCTATGCACCGCCACGGGATTGCATCACCACCGCACCCTCATCGATATTTTCTGCCCGAACCCCTCTGCGTGCCCTCCCAACCCCCTCTCCTCCGCCCTCCTCGTGTGCCAGCTGTTTTTTTTGGATTGATTTCATTTATTTAATGATGGCTGCGCTAATGACCCTTTGCGCGCGGCTGACGGTGTAATAGACACCAGGACATGTCAGGAATGGGGATTGGATGGGGACCCGGAGCGTGAGGGGCGGGTGTTATTGGAAGGGCAGAATGAAATGTTGGGGAAGGCGGCAGAAGGATGAGGGAAGCTGGTGGCGCCGTGCACGCAGGCGGTCTTTGTCTTTCCCAAGCAAATAAGGACACTGGATGCAGAATGGAAATTAAAAACTACTCCGTGGAGAAACTTTTACACCGTGGCACAGATGAAAAGAGAGCCCTCCACCTCTCATCAGAGCCCGATGGCTGTTAGCTCGGCTCGAGTGGATATTAGTTTTCTGAAACGCTTGTGTGACAGCTGCGGAGGACGCCCAGGGAACGCCAAGTACACAAGTGGGATTTTTTTGGGTAACTGATAATATCTTGGGGACCAAATAAAAAAGTGCTCTAATTTATAAAAGGTGTCAGGTACATAAATAGAAAATCCATTTAGTTTCCAGTGAGTATAAGAAAATAAAAATAAAAAAAACATTGAGAGACCATCTGCTATCAATAATAATACAAAAAAAAGTTTAAAATCATTTGCACAAATTTGGAGAGTCTTGAAATGAAGCTCTTTTTAACTAATGTGGCCTCACTGATGTATCATTGTGTTAAAAGCTG
Source organism: Takifugu flavidus (assembly GCF_003711565.1). NCBI lineage: Eukaryota > Metazoa > Chordata > Actinopteri > Tetraodontiformes > Tetraodontidae > Takifugu > Takifugu flavidus. The sequence goes on along the minus strand of NC_079521.1, from coordinate 14,293,854 downwards.
CTTCTCCATCACACACACACGCACACACACACACACACACACACACACACACAACACACACACACACACACACCCACCAATTACCACCAATTGCAGAAACATCGGCCCCTCGTCACTGGACCTAGTTGCTAACGGAAAAGCCCATATAGAGTGTGAGGATAGCCAATCAGGAGCCATCACAGAACCAATATAGTGCCATGATTGTAATTAAAGCAATTTATGATGAGTGAAGCTCAATTTGAGACACAAGGTCATCAGCGGGCAAAGCATTAAACAAACACACGCAGAAATCCTCGTACTTTCTCCCTTTGTGAGGGCTGTTGCTCGAACTGTAACCATGACAAAAGAATGGCTAACCCCACCCTTAACTAAAGCCCAAAACTAACCTCAACCTTAAAACCATGTCCTTACCCTCAACCAGCCCAAAGTTGTGAGGGCTGGCTAAAATGTTTTGACTCCCCAGAAAACCTTCACTGTTAGCTATAGACTATTTTAGTGCTTAATATTTAGAGAGTACAAGTTAGTGAATTTTGGCTCGTTCCTTGTACAGTAAATAAATAAAAATCGAGTGTCGGAGCAGAGAGTTGAGGGCAGAAGCAGCAGTAATGGGCAGGATCTTCCAGGAAAGGTGAGAAGTTTTCAGGTCACAGGGCAGAAAGAAAATAAATAAAAAATCACGATACAAATTTCAGCCGAGATTTCAGCCGAGTGTTGATCTCTTTGGTGTGGATGGGTGCTTTCTGTAAAAACAAAACAAAACATGCAATTAAATAATAATTGTTTATTAATAAAAATACCACATTTTTCACTATTCCATCCACACTGCATGTGTGTTTGTGTGTCTGTGTAGGTTTCTGTTTGTGTGTGTGTGTGTGTGTGTGTGTGTGGGGGGGGGGGGGGGGGGGGCTTGACTAGTAGGCTCCATAACCGTGTGGCTGCGTTTTGACTATTACCACAGTGCGACTGCGTTGCGTTGCTCTAGCTAACAATGACTGTTACGCTGTGCCGGATGTGTGGTGACTCTGGGACTAATCTCACCAGATTCTGGGCCAACTGTTCATCACGTCGTCAGCCTTTCAGCCCTCTCCCTGCAGAAGTTGCTCAGTTAATCTGGAGCCCTGTCTATTTATAGAGGGCTGCAGCAACCGTCACAAACCCCTCCGCTGCACTTTTATCATGTCTCGGACCAACGTGATAACACTCACATCGGGGATGTGTTTGCTTCAATTTAAGACGGCGTGAGGAGGTGAGGACGCACTGTCTGATGTTGTTTATGTTGCCAGAGAGGATTTGGATTCCCCAGGGTGACTTGTGTCCCAGGAAAACTTCCGCATATTATCTGGATCTTGGCCAGTTTTTGGATAAGCTAACATGGGTGTGTGTTATAATCTCACTATTGTGTGTGAAAAGATGGACTAAGAACTGGGAGACTGTAATTTGGGTCAATAGGATGAAGTTGATCCTGTGTCTTCAACATTTTTACTTTCTATAAATGTCACTGACAAAGTGATGATCACAATTATAAATGGTACTGTGTGTTTTTGTTCACACTAGTAGTGCTTTAATCCTCTTTGGGGCGGAATTGGCTTTGTGAAACGGTCGTGACCTTGGGATGTCCTTTTTCCTGTTGAAACTCCACCTGAAGTCCGATTTTCTCACACATGCTAATCCTGCAGGTAGCAGCTGCAGAGCCCGCAGACCTTAGATCATCACCACGTTCTTATGCGTCCTGGATGACAGGTGCACCCAGCCATAGGATGGAAAAGTCATCCCATTATCTGTAGAATAAATAATCACCCAGCTGTGATGGGCTCTTTAAATAACAACAGAGAGGAATGAAACTTGTGCCATCAACCTTCACTGTAACGGTTCATATTTAGCGAAAGTCTGATCACGTCCGTCTGCTCACGGACGGAGCTCGACTATAGCATTTAATTAGCCTCTTGTCAATATGTCCCAGTGTACATGGACACGAGTGTAATTAATGTTATGGTCATGTGGCCTCTATAAAGATAGTTGGGGGTCTTTCACCTTGATGGTGTTGGGCTTTTTCTGGTTGACCTTCAGCATCGCAGAACACAACATGAGTCGATAGCGAACGAGCAAGTTAGCGGCCCAGCGGCAAACTGGCACAACATTGGATGACTGTATAAGTATATAACAAACTTATTTAGTTTGTTGTCATGTAAAGTTACTTATATTTGTTGGGGGCTGCTTTGACATCAGAGACCAAACGCCAACGGCAAACGCCAGACAAATGCTGCTTGCATTAGCACACGGATGTGGATTAGCCGAACATATCCTGTGACGGTTCAAGCTAAGTGGAACAGGACTCAAAATAACCTGCCAATTTAAGCTGCCAAACATATATTTAAAGTACAACATTACAGCAGATTTTATTTATATACGGTATGTAATGTAAGTAATAAATCTCAGCAACTTTCACCCAATAGTTGGAGATGTAATATGAGAAATGTCTTGTTTCCACTGCCCACTGTGGGGACACAGGGCATGCACACGGGGAAGCGTCCACTTTTATTCTTATTACATGTCACCTATAAGAAACATGTCAGGTGCAAAATAAGAAGCTGTCAGTTGGTGAAATTTTAACTCACACACAGCCTTGACACGGCTTTGACACTGTCCGTCAGAGTTCGGGGACATGTGGACAGGTGTTTGGAAACTACCCACTCGCTCACCAGTGTCCTCCGAATATGTCTGTCTTATTATTAGTCCAGTTTCTGTTGCTGATTGGCTGCTGCTTCCACCTTTCAGAACAATTCATGTGACAGAAAATGGAGCACAAACTCAAAAGTCAGAGATGTTGTCAGGGCTGGTGGGAGAATTAACAGGAATGGAAATAAAACCAGATTTAAAAACGTGTGTAGAATTAGAGAGGGTTCTTTATCATCTCTTTTTGTCACCCAAAACATAGGAAATGGAGGCAGTAAACATATACGTGAGCTCAAGAAAGACTGAAAATGATTAAAAATGACTTAAAAAGTACTATATATGCAGACGATGTGAAACGTTTGCATCAGTAAAATAGACACAAACTTGCATTTAAATCTTTTTTTTAAGCTTTTAAAATGGAAATCATTTCCTTATACTGCCATTCCTAACTTCATTGTGCTTCTGTTGCTGTTAGACACAAATAGAAACCCAACATGTAGTGTCCTGTACCCTCACCGTCCATGCTGATGACTGTGTATGATATTATACTGGACAACATCCAAGCATAATAGCGTTTCAGCGGCAGGGATTGATGGGAAAAACAAAATCCTGGATCTGTGCCCTGCAACTTCAACCAAAACTAACACTGCAGTATCACAGTAAGAGATAACAATGAAGTCCACATACAAATAGGAACCGTTGTTTTGATAAAAACAGTATCCAGCCTATATTAGACATCATCACAGGTAACCCTGAATAAAACTGGCTGAGTTCAAACTCCTTTTTAATATTTAACATTTTCCTTCATGTCACTAGCAGCTGGTCAATAATTCTTATAGATGATTTTCTTTAGCATTAGCATTAGCTCTGTAGGACGATTTTATGTTCACTAAAATCATGTGCCCGTAACTAATATGGCTTCCTTTAAGTTTAAAAATAGAACCTCCGTGATGTGGACGTGAGTTACTTTCGAGTGTGCAATGATTGATGATATTTCTGATGTATGACCACTTCCACCTGCGGATACAGGAGTGCGCACTGGCCCTGACTTGTTTGTGAGTGCATCCCACTGCCCATCAGGGGAGAACTGTAGTTGAATGCACTCCGAGAACATGACTGCAGGGAAATTGGTGGGGATTTAGCTTAGCACTGACACCCACATGCTATGGTTTACGGATAGCGTCCAAGCTGTTTCCCCATTAGCTGCACTCACGTAAAAAAAAAAAAAGGAAATTAAGGATTTGATTTTTTGGAGTAGTGAAACCAGAATGTTCTGCTATTCCAACACTGCGTATTTTTGACCTAAAAGGAACCAAACTATTGAATAACATTGTTATGTGCCATGCTATTTCATTGCATAAGTGCGGCTGTAAAAAACCTTTTTGCTCTAAGATCTTGACCTCAGCCTCGTGTACAGAGGTGGGGTGATTACTTTCACCTATGGACACGTACTATAGCAACTTTCACACTACAAAGGGATGCAGCTCAAGAAGAACTCGGTGCACAACTTTTACACAACTGCTTTTTAATTTAATTCCAAGAGGTCCCGGGTTCAGTGCTGAGCTCTGATTAATGTAATCGCAAACCTCAATGAAATAGGCATTGAGAAATGTGGAAAAGCGATTTGCTGGAAATCTTATATAGAGCTCGTGTTTCACTCAGCAGTCAAACTGTTATTAGATGCAGATGCATTAATGTGATGCATCTTCCGCCAGAACAGCAGAAACTTTGTGGATTGTGGGCACATCTGCCAGAATCCCCATGAGTCTACATTTTTCATGCATGGTTAAAGGCTTCCGTCACTCAAACCTTCACAGTTTAAAGGCACAAATTTCCCCGCGTTACCTTGCCTGAGAGAAGAGAGTATACGGAACAAAGAAGAAGTAACTGCTTGAATTTAATTGGAACTCGGTGTCCCTTTCAGGGTTCCTGGAAGTTTTGTATTCCATTCAGAGCGTGAGAGGTTCCATTGTCCATAATAAGATTGGACCACGTTTTAAGGAAGAGGAAATGGTGAATTTAATACAAAAAGGGTTTGTAAAATTCTTCCACAGCCAGTATTTGACTGCTGTAAACGCCTAATGAGTGTTTCTCTAATCTATTGATTTTTCATTGATTTCAGAGAATCAGCCTGCCGGTTCTGACCATTCCTTTGGCACTTTTTTGTCTTTTTGCCGTGCTGCAACCATCACAAAACCCTGAGCTTTATCAGCGGACGCGTTCAGAACGATAAATCTTCACCGATTTTTCCTTCCTTATCACCGAGCTAAGCTTAAATCAACATTTGGGTGCACAGATAATGATTTAAAGGGTCACCTTCACAGCAGCAACCTGCTGAAGGTCAGGGCGTTTAGAGACTTTGCTCTGCGGCTTCTTCAGGCGGAGGTCATTGTGACACATTGTTTTCTCAAAGGCATCCATCAAAGCCATCTTCTTTGGCATTGATTACCTTGGCTCATTAAGAAAGCCTCTGAAGACCAGCACCTCTCCTGTCATACCCCCCCCCACCCTTTCACACATGCACAAATGGAGGCACACATCTACCCCACTCACCTTTCAACGGTAAATACAAATGCATATATGATGCAAAGAAAAAATAAAATGCCAAGGATGACAGAAGATACGCAGAACAAATATACAAGCTTTCAGACGGATTGAAAAATAAATAGGACTATAGCGCATGCGGCAGTCCTCAAGTACACGTGACCTTGATTGATTGACGGAAGGCATTTCTTTGAATATGTGGACATTATTAAAAATAACAAACAACAAGAAAAAAACACAAAAAACGTTAAACAAACTTGAATCAAACTCAGAGCAACGTGTCCAAAGGGTGAAGGAGGACGCACAAGCTTATTGAATTCTGCCTTTTCTCCAATGATTAAACTTCAAGACATCAGTTTTGCCTTCATTTTCTGAGCATAAAGAGTTTAACAAGGTCACCCACTCAGCCTCAGAGAAAATAAATACGCAAAGGAATAAATGAATAAAATATACACGACACCTCATGACAACCTTCTTCCATGTATCTTGAAACCAACAACAGCATTTGTAGCTCTCTTTAAACTGCCTTCTGCTGGAACATCGCTAATCTTCTGTTAGGCCTCCATAAGGGCATCAAAGAAATTTACCTCCGGCATCAAATTTGTGTTTCATTTATGGGCACTTTACAGAGAAATTTGGCCGCTTCAGCCAATTCATCGATATCCACTGTCCAGTACATAAACCTGTCTGCACAAGGGTTTTACCATCCTACAACCTCCCCAGACAAACTGCCCAAATTTTGTCATCAATAGGCAGATCAATGCATTTGCCCATTGCTTCCTAGTTACCAGGACATGCTTGTGACCTCAGCGTGGCAACCTGGGGATGATCTCTGCTCAGGACACGACACAGGAAGTGACCTAAACGACTGAAAAGAGAGGACATCAGCGAGCGTTTGAGATAAGTCACACGCAGGAAGGACACATCTGCCATCTTGACCTTCCTCATTACGGGGCGGACAGAAGAAGATCGAAGTAACGGTCGCCATAGTGACTCTGACTGTAAAATAGTCAAAAGGTTTCCAGCACACAAAGTCATGCACAATTATGCCGTGTTAATGTAAATGAAGCACATTTATTGTGAGACGTGTTGAATGATTCTGCAGTGTTTCCATGACAATGGTAATGTAATAAAATAAAGCATGAGAAAAGCCTTTGAGTCCTAATAGTATTTTTAAGCAATTCAAAGATTAACTGATGGATTTATTTATTGATAGCAGACGATAATTACCTGCCAAATTTTATTTACAATCCTGTCGAGACCCAACTCGATACAAGTGGGAACATATAAAGTCAGTGGATTTGAACAGAAGTGCCTGATTTTTCCATCTAAGCTGGGACTTCTTTTAAATCAATAGTGCCAGTGATGCCTGATTGCATTCTGCAAAGAATGCAATTGAACAGTGACTTCAATAAAAGTCAAATCAATGCTATTTGTCGATCCAGGAAATTACTTGTGTCGTGAAATCTGAGACCGTAACAAGACAGAAACAGCCTGCCAATGACATTTGTTTAAGAGGAAATTGTCACTATAGTGTCTGTCTCACGACTCCTGAATATTTATGTGCTCAGGTCTATGTTGAAGACATTATTTCTAATGTCCAATGTTCTATGTCCTTACAGGCCTGAGAATAAAGTCAACGTGCAGAAAAAAAAAACAGAAATAAAACACAAACACTAGGATCTATATTAAATTGTCTAGTTTATACGCAACTATAAAATTGATGCCTTTTAATCATGGAAAGACAGGTCACGAGACTATTTCTCAAGGAGAAATTAGTGCGACCGATGGAGCCGAGCCAAGAAAGTAGGCTTTAATAGATCAGGTAGCTGGCAAGGAGGCACGTCGCAGACCATTGTCAAGGGGCAGGTATTTTTAGGCCCGGCAGCAACAGTTCACTGGCACTTTCACAAGAAGGATTATTGAGCCGATGGAAACAGAGTGCAGGAGGGGGGAGGGAGGGGGGACACGAAAGACAATGACAGTGGAGAGAGGGACGGAGCAATAATAAACTGTTATTGAGAGGACCTTTGGTGGAAGATAACCGGCGACAGAGGCATCAACCGCCGCGTGGGGTCCCGACATGATCCGTAATTCGCTGCTAATGCTGGAACTAATTCATCTCCCTTGGACACCAATCACACTGCAAGCTCTATCCGCAGCAGTGCCACAGAACCAATAATACTGATAACCTACACTTTCCAACACTGTAGGTGGCACCATTACATCCCAAACTGAACAAAGACACAAAGACAACTGTTTTCACAGCAGCGGAGGACGACGGACTTGGTAGCAGCATGTGCAAAGTGTGCCGCACGGCTTTCCCCCATGCTGTGGTCTCTACACCCTTTCACCACAGTAATAACGATGCCAGTGACATACGTTTCACCACAGGCTTTTGGGCTGGTGTGTATGCTCAGTTTGAAGGCCCAGTGTCATGATGAAGGTTTCAACATGAGAAACCATTACTGCTTGGACAGACGGGCTCAGGTTCCCTTACAGCCTCCACTCTATGCTGGCATCAAAGCTAGGCTAGGACAATGGAGCGGGACCATGAAAGTCAAGAACAATTCTAATGAAATGACTTGTAGCTTAGCCTCACATCTCATGATAACACATCAACAAAATGTGAGCAAAACTTATTGTTTCCTTATTGATACTGGCCAATGGGATCAGGTAATTATCAATACCATTTATCAATATCAATAAAATGTAAGTAAGGTTATGCAGGACAATCCAAAACATAAACAGCCATTTTAAGTTGCTGAGCAAACCGAGAAGCCTCAAACGGCAGCTAAATACAGGATACTAATGTTCATTGTTCTTTTGTTCAGGGGAATAGATTATGGCTTTGTGTTTTCAAAGTTTAAAATCCAGAATGGAAGAATGTTCAGGAATATTAAATAAAACTTTTGCATCCACTAATGATACATGTAGTTCCAGAAAAGGACCTCAGCCATCCCGACGGCAGTCTAGTTGCCAGCGGCACATAAAACCTGTGGCAGCTACCACACATCCCTCTGGAGGTTGACCAGTGTCAACGTTTTCACAGCAAGAGGCAGTTTGTGCTTGACAGGTACTTGTTTTAATGGACAGTACTAAAAAAAAATCTACCTCAGCCACCAACGTGTGACAGGAAGGCACAGGCAGCTCCTGTAAGGCATTTAGCACTTAATTATTCATACATTCTAATTACATCAGCTCTTAAATAATTAACGTTAAAAAAGTAATCAACCAACCTGACAATCGGTAGTTTAACCTTTTAAGTCTATGTTAACCTTTCACCTCACGCCAATATATCCTTCTTTAAACAATTTTTTTGTACATATAAGTACTGTATATATAGATATAGATAGATACTGTATATACATAGATGAAATGTTAATCGCACATAATATGGAGTCGCAATATCAACACTTTTAGAACTAAGTATTAAAATGCCATTTTGGATCCTGAACTATACCTCTGAGGTATTGTATGGAGGTGAAAAGGCTGGACTTTGGAGAGGCAGCAAGTAGCACAATGATGAGAGAAGACGAGAAATTGAGAAAAAATAAATAAAAATCATCCAAATGAGAGGTAATAAAGGCATGAGCCGCTCTCTCAAAGTCATCTGAATCATTCCTTTAATGATTTGAGTCATTCTCTTATTGATATTCTTCTGACTTTCTTGTGTGGCCAAAAACATCTCCAAGAACCTCGTCCACAGCAAGGAAAAGGCTTGAGAAACCTCACGGCAGCCTTCACTCTCTAACAATATGCAACGTCTCCTTTGTGTTATGCATTTCAGATAATACCCAAGGGCCTCATTTTGTCCAGCGTTGATGTGAGTGCGGTCACATTATGCACACGCAAGCAAACACTGGCGCCGATGCCGGTGCACGCTCCGACTGCGAGAACGTTTTGCATCCGCTCCGTGATGGTAATCTCACTTGAGGATTATCCATTCTGAGAACGGTGATTCCCAGATGTCACAGCCGGTGCTCATTTTCATGTTTCAGAGCAGGAGCCAGCATTCCCAGGAACACACACTCATTAAGATGCTGCGCTGTTACAATGCAATGCTTCCACTCCTTCACTCTCCCTCCCTTCCTCCACGAGTCCTTTTTGCTTTTTCCCTTCTCTTATCCCGTACTTGGCAAGTGCTGAAACCAAGCTGGCATCTAAAGGTTGAACTGTATGATTGGTTGTGGAAATCAGAGTGGAAAAGAAAGCCTTAAAAGTACTGTGCTTCATATGACCTCTTGCAAGTTTCATTTCACAGCGTTTGCATCCTGCAGTTCCTAAACCGACAACCTTTTGGTGTTGCTATCATGCTACATCTGAACAGGACGTAACGTGATGATGTGCCATGTTATGGCGAAGAGTATGTGACATGTTTCTCTTTGCCTTCAGGATCAGTGGCTGGTATTGACAGCCATTAAGACTACCGATACTTTGAAATAAGGCTGGTATCGCACAAAACCGATACTTAGTATCGGTACTTGTCCAGCCGTTGTATTTGCAGAGTCTGCATTTGATATTCTGCAAATGTAATACGTAGTATAACATAAAATTGTATATTTGAATCTGATGTGTGTTTTTTTGCCAGTGTGATGGTTGTGAGAGAGAGAGAGAGAGAGAAGGGGGTGCACTGCATTTAAGGATGTGAGGATCACCAGCAGTGTTCAAAGTCAGATTAAGTGTCTTGCTGCTGAAGATCCAAGATCATTTTTGTCTCGCGGGACAACTAAGGAGAGGGAAAAAAATCTTCATCTGAAGCAAGACAAGTCACTTTGTTTTTATCCGTTCAATGTCGTTGCCCCGGTCTCTCATTGGCTAATCAATGAAACCCAAGAGAGCTCATCAGGCACCGAGGAATGTCAGCCAAAAGCCTTTGATCCGCTGACCTTCATCCGCTGTGCTCCGGCAAAAATGCCGAAGAGTGATCCATGTTTGCATGCTTTTAATGGGCCTCGGAGGGCCTTGTTGACAGTCCTTCCGTTTTCAGAGGGTCAGCTCCGTAACTGTACAGCGGAGCCTTGAAAACCCTCCAAACCCCACCCTCGGCAATCCCCCCAACAGTCCGGCAACATCATGACACTAAAGCAAGAGGCTTATTAGTAAACCATGATTAAGAGATTGCATGCAAGTCAGCATAGTAGAATAGTGATTATAAAAGAAATGGAGCATGTGTTAAACGTGGAAAGATCCAACTCCTAATTCCTTCAAGGGAGGCAGCGGGTGTAACTTTTGTATAAAGAGACGAAAAAGAACACGACGCATTTTCCTTTAAACGACCAGACAAAATTAGGAAATTAATCTCAGGGTGTTGACAGCAAAACATTTGGTTGCATGGTGTTTGTGTGTGTTTGTGTGTAGTCATAAGTTGTAATGGCATTCCGGCTCAGCCTCAGAAACTGATTCGCCTCTCTGAGGGAACTATTTATCTTAATCTGGGGTGACCTAAATCCTCGACATCTGCTGTACAGTTCTTCCTTTTAAAACAGATTTTCAGACTCCATCCTCCTATGTACCGTCTCCCTTTAACCGTAATTGATGACTGTAACCTTTTGGAGGTCCGCCGTATTCATTCGCAGCGTCCCCCGGTGTTGTCCGGGAACACGGCTCGGGAGTGCTGCAGTGTGACCGGGGGGAACCGCAGTGGGACAAAGAGGCAAAGTTTATCTAAGCATGCTAGCAAAGGCCAATCTGTAATCATCACACTGCTGACAGCGGTGGCGTAAAAATCAGAAAGATGACTGCTATCAATAAACTCATTTTAATCTGGTGTGATGGTTATTCAGTCATTTTCCTGTTTTTGTTAATTGTTGGCTATAGTTTTGATCCATGACGTGGGAATCTGTACTTTTGCCAAAGGTGCCATTAATCCTGCCAGGTCTCAGATGGTCATATTGGATGGAAGCAGGAAATGGTTGCAGTGGTGGTGGTTGGGATGTCCTAGCTTCCCATTCAGAGTGCACCTGGTTTCTTCCGAGAGGGAGGATTTTCCTTTTAAAATGGAAAACGCCTGGATGATGTCGCCAAACACTTCCCGTTTAGGGTAGTTGGTTTTTAGCCTGAGATTTGTCATCTGGGGCTCCTCAGCTGCTCCTTAGCAGCCGGTGTGGTGCGGTGACTCTGGCTCCTGGGGGTCGCTGTGGTCAGCACTGCTGGGGTGGATCTCCCCCTCCCACAAACACGTGGCCTCAGGTCTTTGTTCGCTCACTGGGGACTGTGGGGTGCTTTGGTGGTTTGGGTTTCTACCAGCATGCTACTGGAGCCAATATGGCAGGTTTCCAGCATCCCACACTCATGATCAAGTGGTCATGTGACAGACTCACGCTCACATACACACATCCAGCAATAGGGCTGCTTTTCATATTTATCATGTAGAAATTGCGCAATTCCTCTTCTGGTTCTCTGTGATCTTGTGATTTTTTTTTTTTTAATGTAATGAAACTCGTGATCATATACTCTTAAAAAAAAAAAAAAAACATTATTGAGAGTTTCCTGCTACATTTTGCATTAAGCAGTATTTGTGCAGTAATGTGGAAAAAGTGATTATTGACCCTATTACGTGCAATGATTAGCTCCAGACAACATATCATACTGCAAAATGTGCACTGGGAAATATGATGGATGGCACTATTTAGACCGGCAATATGGCCTTTCAATTGACTTGTTCTTGTTTTTTTCATGATTTGCTTAAGCTGGCTACAAACTAGGTTTGTGTGAGCGATGATATATATTTAGCCTTCTCACCGTTACCACAGTGAGTTTTTTTGATTTAAAGACCCCCGACATGGACTGTGGAGATACACTCAACTATGCTGTTCACACGTAGTCAAAAATAAATACAATAACATAATATTCAACGGTGCACTGGAAATATCCCTGCACCTCTCAGCCCACTTAGCTGATTTTTTGGTCCGCAATAGAGATTCGACTTCGAAGCCTTCGAGCTCCCACGGCGGTGACAGTACAGTAGCTCAGCCCGAGGGGGCTGGGCTGTAGTGTCGGTCTTTAAGGAAAATTGTATTGATCTATCCTTTGAGGAAGCAGAAGCGGCTGGATGACATTTAACAGCTGTGGTGCAAATTAATGTAACAATTGCTGCAATGGAGATAAAAAAGAAAACTTGAGGCTGCAAACCTTCAGATTTATTGTGTTTATAGAACCTAACACCTTTGAGTGAGCTTCTTCTACATGTGAAGATAGATGGAGCTAAAATGGGATGGCAAAAACGGGCCTTCTTAACACCTGAATTTCTGTTACAAAGTCAGAAAAAGAAGCAACCCCTACTTTTATCCACTGAGTAGCCTTGTTAGTACAATGAGGCAGCGATTGTTCTGCCATACAGATTGGACTAGTGGTCCAACTCCTTCAAAGGTGAGAGGACCAAAGAAGGGCATCGACAGGGTGGTAGTTTGCGCCTTGATGTAAGAAAGAGCAGGAGGAATGCTGCCAAAGCCCTTCACAATGCCCTCTAGCAGGATGCCGGTGTGTATGTGTCAGACCAAACTGTGAGAAACAGACCCCATGAAGGCCAAACATCCTCTGGTATGACCTGTGCGTACCTGGGCAACTCTGAAACTACACTGGCTTTGCAAGAGAACGAAACTGGGAGATCTGCCGCTGGCATCCAATCGTCAGCAAATGAGCCCAGGTTCCCATTGAGAGAGAGATAATATGTGAATGGGTGGGATCACGCTCAACTGCATTGGAGAAAACAAATGTGTAAAAATAAAGGGACCTGTGTGAAATGACCCTGAATTAATGTGGGAAAAGTAATATGGCTGAAAAGCCGGGTTTTGCAGGCAAACAATTCTATACATATTCACAAAAATGCATCCAAAAGTTGTGACATGAACACAATAAGAACTTTGTGAAAACTCTCTCCTTAGACAACCTCTCGTGCACATTTCGGCGTGTGGTGCAAGCATATATGGTGTATCCTTCTCCATTTTGCCAAATGCTGCATAATCTGGGCACAAAGTAGGAGGTGGGCATGCGACAGAGTTGCATTTATTCATAAGTGTGTTTTGAATATAGCATGAATAAAAACAATCAGACTGTCATCTCCCATTCTCTCAAAACGCCTGCTCCACCTGCACCGGGTACACCGCTCCTGCAGCCGCAGCACCTCTGATGTGTGACAGGCCATCAGCTTCGGCTCGCTCACCGTCCCATCAATGCCATCTGAGGACAAGCTTCCCATGGAGGAGAGCTGGAGGTGCTGGTGTGTGTAAGCGCAGTTAAAAAAGTTGGCGTGCATACACACACACACACACACTAATGGGCTACTTGGCATAAAGCTGAAGGGTTGAGTGTATCTTCGTTTGAGCGTTGCTTGTTCTGCCAAGTTTAAAACAGGTTTGCAACTTTAGTTTCAACAATACTTCCGCGGTGACGGTGGCTTCTGTGTGAGACTCTCAACCCCTACAAAACAAAGTGTTTGTGCATTTAAAGCTGCCAACATGTAAATGTTTCTGGCTGAATAGACTTAGCTCTGATTTTCCGTCGGTAAACTGCTTGTTTTTCCTCAGGATAGTGATACACACAACTAAATCTGATTTAAAGATTAGCAGAGATCAGGGCTCCTTACCATCACCATCCTGGGGAAGCAAAAAAAATTTATTTGGAATGATAATTGATAGCCCCTGGGACGCAGTGGGAAAAAAAAATGGTTTTTTGTAGCACAAAACTTGAGACTCACATCCAGAGTATTGACAATAGAGTTGCAAAATCAACAATAATGGAATGCTACTGTGTTAGCACTACTGCTGTTCCCACAGGAGCACAGTGCTAAGTTGTGCAGTACTTCATAAAGGTTATTTGTGAATGTACAAACCCTTATTTAAAACATTTCTTAGCTGATTCATTCCTCCTAGAGTTTCCAAAGGGCAGAAAAGGTCCAATCTGCAGTTGTCAAAGCCTGGGCCCAAAGCTGCCTCATGAGCATTATTTCCTGGCAGAAACCGTGGCAAAAAAAAAAAAAGCTGGCCTGACCCAAGTTATTAAATGTTTTGACCAGAATCTGGCACGTCAGCATGTGTTGTTCGACATTCACTCACTCATACACACATAATGATAGATTTTTTTAAATATATTGTCATATGGATTATATAAAAACACAATATAAATTAATAATTGCAAATAATTATAGGTGACAAAGCCAAAGTAAAACATTGGAATGCACAATGATTTGGGGGACAACATACATTCACTTTGGGAAACTTCTAAATTTATTTCTGAACGGTGGTCAAAACAGTTTGACTAGAGTCCCGGCAGAGATGTACACAGATGGCCACATGATGCATGTCCAAATCTTCAAAACTGTCTGATAGATCAACGATTTAACTGTCCACTAAGCTCACCATTCATTAATGGCAGTGTGTGTGGATCAGGAGGGGTGATGACAGACCAACTGTTGAGAAGAAATCGTCCTGTGATCTGACTTGCCTAAGAGGAAGACATGCCCTTTAAAAATTTAAACCATTATTTATATTTATTTCCTTATGAAATTAGCCCGTGTGCCCATCTGCTGCCAAATCCACAAGGGTCCCATCAACCCCAGCTAAGGTTCCACTGGCGGTGACCAGTTGCCTTGTTTTGGGGTGAAGGGTTACTTGAAGGTCTATACCTTTTTTTCTTCCCTTTGCTTCCCTGTGGCAAATGCAGTTTTTGACCAAAATCCGTCCAGGACTTTTGGGGAAGAGAGTCTTATGAGATCTCTGGACCTTACAATCGTTGTTATAGGTGAGGTGTGTTGAGATGAGGGCTGTTTGAAAATATAGCTGAAAGAATCCTATGTATGTGTAATCTTTGAAAAGGAACATGAATCATATACATTTGTTCAGGGAGAACGCTCTATCCTCTTCTCTACCCTAAAGAGCCCTTAAGTTGGCTGACCCTAAGGTCAACCCAAGCCTGGCTCAAGGATGGAGCCATATGCAGGCAAGGCTAATTTTTATTTAATTTTATCCTGTTGAACAACACTAAAATCACTAAGAGCCTCGTTTACGCAACATCAACAGCAAATTGTGACGAGTAGCGCTTGCGCAATACTCGTTCAGGTAAAGGTAGCACGTGCACCAGGGAACATCATAGCTGACGACCGAGCAAAGTGTCGCTGTTAGCTGTTCTAGGGTTGTTAGCATTCCTCCAACAAAGTGCTGATCTGCTGGGTCAATACTCTGACCAGCAGGTAGGTTTTAATGTTCCGTTGAATGTCGCCGATCTGTGTGACCGCACGTTGTTTTCACACTGTCGCTGTGTGATCACAGAGCGCTTTGGAAAACACAGAGGGAAAATGTTTCCTTTTCTTGGTGAAAAGGTTGTGTAAAAGCGGCCTGAGAAGCCTGGTCTGACGAGAGCCTCTGATGAGACTCAGGCTTGCATAAAGCGCTGAAACACATAAGGTGCACGTGACATAAGCTGGAGAGCTTTAAATAACTGCAGTTATCTGAAAAGGCAGCAGATGTTTCGATCCTAGGCAGGTGTGACAAGGAGAGAATGAGATTAATTTTCATTAAATGGCTTCAGACTGAGCTCCCACCCTGCAGAAGCGGACTCAGATGCATCAAATCTCCCCTCCATCTCATTAAATTAAAATTACTGATCTACTAATATTTCAAAGGCGTCTCCCCATTCTGCTCCCTTCGTTCTACGAAAATAAACCCTTGTTTACTTTTATCATTATCATTACATCACAGCGAAATCACATCACCTGAGCGGCCCTCCAGAGAGAGCGCTCATTGTCATTTATGGATTAGAGTAATTTATTACAGCAGGAGAGCAGTTTACCTTCCAAGACTCGCTAATAACCAATCACATCAAACCAGGAAACGTCCTCACAATGCAGCCGAGTCCTGGCTGGCCCTGGGAAACCATAACTAAAGCTCTGACACAGAAAGCATTGCTTGGCATTGCTCCACGGTGACGCACTCAAATAAATATAATTTTACATCTTGTAAGTCAATGAACAGCACATCAGTCCCGCCCAACAACAACAACAACAACAAAAAGTACACAGGTGGATGCTCACATTAAATATGCATGCGCAGACATAATCACAGACCTGGTCTACCTTGAGGTTCCCGGAGGAGACGCTGGGATCGGTAAGCACTGGTTGTTGGTGGAACCTCCTCTCTGAGTAAATAAAGGTTAATAAGGGACGCTTTCTTCCCGGATTCTCATAAAACGTAAGGAAATGCTCTCTGAGATCGCCGCTCGTGGTTTTCCCTTGTCAGGTTCACATTACAGATCAATATGTTTTGACACTCGAGCGAAGCAATAAAGGATCTGCCTCCGTGCATTACTGACACCCCCATCGTGCAGCCCACCAGCTGTCCTGGTCAATGCTTAGATACTGTTTTCAGATAAAGTTTAGTTTCCTACACACACACACACACACACACACACACACACACATAAATATTAATATATAACAATGTGAACTTAGCAAGTTTATGTGTTTGGTGTTCTTGGACTGTCGCACTGACTGTATTTTATAGATGAACTTTATCAATAAAGTTGTGAATCAAGTTTGTTTTTTCACTCTGACAGTCAAAACTCTGCTCGTCTGATGGGAGATAGTAAATTATTGTCTTCTAAGTAATTTTTCTAAGTGGGTGATCCGGCGAGACAAATGTTGGACCTTCCTTTGGTTGTATTTATTATACATGACTAATCCATTTTTTTGAGTAACCTCTGTGGTGACTGTTAGATCTTTGGACATAGCATGGTAAGGTTTTCTTTTTATGATTGAGCTATTGCTGTAACATATAATTCCAAATGATCAAATACTTTAAAATCGTGAAATAATATAGAAGTCCATCACATCTCCATTAACATGCCACTAAAAGCACGTTCTGCTATTTAGTTTCCCTTCGGTGCCCGACCAGAAAACAGTGTAGGCATGTCATTTTTGAACCAATTTTCTCCTTTTATCTGGAGGCTTTTTTGTTCCTCATTACTTCAAAAGAAAAATGTGGCGAGTATTTGCATACCAGCGAAATTGAAAACAACACTCAGGAATCACTATGGCAGCTTATTCAGAAAAAAAGGGGCTTTGATAGTCCTATAAATGGGGGGAGGGGGGTCGCCGTGAGTGATTGAGTTCAGCGTACAAAGGTATGATCGGCTCATTCTTTTACTATATAATGAATCTACGTGATGACGGTCAGGCAGCCCGAGGAGTACAAAGAACTGTGACACTCCATCTTGTACCCTATTGTTTATTTGTCACTGGCAATTTTATGTGTATTGTTTCATACAAAAACAATAGCCAGTGTATATGATTTATTTCCTTATTACAACCGAAAAAGAGAAGCACTTTCTTGTGTGTTGTCCAAGAACTGTCGCGTGATTGGTCGGACATGTGGAGTGGGCGTGGTTACCACAGACACATTTTTTTGTAGCTAGACGAAGCGGCGAGGGAAGATGAAGACGTGAGGGTGGGCCGTAATGCTTTTGAAGGAGGGCGCCGGAATGTAGCTGTAGCAACAGATGGCGACACCGTCAGGAAAAATTCAGTGTGTGGATGAGGAGCCCTCGTGAGAGGGCCTCGTGAGGACATTCCAGGAGTTCTGCACTTTCTTTTCAAGTCTGAAATGTCCTTGTTTAAAGTAACTTTCCTCTTTTTCTCGCCACCTTGAGGAAATGAACAAATTTCACTGTTCTTGCAGTGTTAGGAATTTAAAAGTTGCGACGTCAGAAATATGTATCTTCAAACTTCAATAACCAAGCACCAACCCTCTGTTTGACTGAAATTACAAAAAAAAACCACTCATATGGTGCAAAACTCAAGTGGGAAGTCGGCATCAGGTTGAGATTCTGTGCTGGAAGGGCTCCTGCAGCGGCTGCAGAATCTTCCTCTTTACTTCAACAATGATTAATCCTCCTTGTCATACCTGTACAGGTACCTTTCTCTTCTACATTTTAGCATCTCCTGATTTTTGCTGATCAGTTGAAAAACAACAATGTTGCCTTTGGGCGACGACTCTGCCCACTGGTGCGTCAGCGTGATTTATGGGTCAGGGTTTGATTCAAGTGCGTCGGCCACCTAAGGCCCGCGCATACACCCCTCCTCAAACAGCGCTCCGGTGTTCATCATGCACAGTCGGAGTTTGTAGATACGAGTAAGGAAAAGATGAATCCTCATGGTCAGACAGAGTTACCTGTTCCAAGGAGGTGGGAGATGAAATATGAATATTTTTGAGAGGAAAAGGGAATTAAAAAGACAAACAGAAATAAAAATACCTCTCCTGATCTGTTTTTTTTAGACTTCGCTGCTCTTTATCTGGCCTTTACTGATTGATTATTTCAAAATAAAGCAGACTGTCTCCCCCAGATAGGTCAAGCACTTACACACTGGATCATCATTTTTAAGACTGAAAGCTTGTGCAGAGGACCCACGGCTTGTGTTTTTTCTTGTTTTCCCTCCTGCAAAACTCAAATGCCCCTAGTACACTCACTGATGGGCTAGTGACGAGACAGCAGGAGTCTGTCTCATCCTACTTAATATTTGATGGCTCAAAAAATCAATTGTTTAATTTATTAAAAGTAAAACAGTCACTACGTCTTTGTGTGGAGTTTTTGTGGCCACAGTATTGGAGAGTTTGGGTGAAACGGCTTGTGTTTCCAAGGTTCCCTGCTCATGAAACAGCTCCACACACTCCTCTTCACATTGTCGTCTCTGTCAGTTGACAAAAATAATTGGTCCTGTCAGCCAATCATCACTTTCAGTTATTAATAATATCATTATGTAAATGAAACCTTAAACTGACAGGGATAGATTATACAACGTTGACATTTTTTTGAGCTGTTCTTCTGTCCTGCCTTCTGAAAAAGATTATTTTTTTTGCTTCTTATGACGAGACTTAAGGAATGTAAGACCACAGCAATGAAACTGTCATCGGTGATAGGCTTTTTTTGTGCCGCAGTTGAAATGAGACATAATCACTGTCATTTTGCTGAGGACCAACTTTAGCATCTAGGATTCATGCAGCGTTTTTGTTTTGTTTTATTGTTTGTTTCCCAATGACATGACACTTTCATTTTACTTTAATGTGGGCTGTTTGTCCAAATCTGCTTTTAGAGAAATCCATCTCATGGTCACTTAAAGTAAACTTGAAAAAGAGCAACAATGTGTGCAAATCCTCACAGCAAGTATAGTGTCCGTTAACACACACAGTTCCTAAATATGCCTATACAGTATATGTTGCTAAAGGAGGCCTTCACTGTCCTTAAATTAAAGGCTGTTTCATGTATACGATGTGACTAGTTTTGATAATTGAAACAAAACAGCTGTCTGGCCCCTCCCCTTCACCAGCTTGAAACATAATTGGTGCAGAGCCCCAATCCTGCTTTTTGATTGGCTGGAGCCCTTTCTTGTGTTTTGGAGAGAGGGGAGGTTCCTGGAGCCTACATGGACAGTCGGTGACTTACACTGAGGGGGGTTTTTCACTTTCACGAGGAAAGCTGCTAACCATCGCTTACTAGGATTTTTGCTTGGAATCGATGATGCAACCCTTAACATCGCGATCTTGATCCATGTCTGAATCCACACTGTCCCTTTGTCTTTGACAGTTTGCTGTGTCTGGCCAATATCATAGACCAGGGTGCACCACACTGAACCCCACCCCAAAAACCCTTTTAGAGTTATTGTGATCATATTTATATACATATGGATCCTACATTTAACTGGCTCCTCGAGCATCAGTTTGAGTCTCTTGGCTGGAATCATAATCGTGTTATTATGTGAAAATTCACGTGCAGGGTGAATATGCTGTCTCCCCCCTTTAACGTGGGCCATTAAGCTGTGTAGAGTAAAACGGAAGCAGGGACACCATACGTCTCACTACGCTGAAGATGAGTGAAAGGATTGAACATTAGCTGGAATATTAACGATCCTATAAAAAACAGAGGGTACACACAGCCTCAGAGGGGCTCATTGGGGATGTCTGTATTAGATCACTGTCAAAAACAAAGGTATCACTTGGAGGGGGGGTGAGAGGGTGGCGGAACTGAAAGAGCGAACAACAGCAAAGGTGCTGTTAGTTGGAAAAAACGGCTACATTGAGGCTCGACATGTGGTCTCAAGTGTTTGTTTGTTCTGACTGTGACTAGAGAAAGAGAGCTTTGCCATTTGTGACTTGGACCCAACAGTTACTTCAGGTTTCATCACTTTTATTCAAAAGTGCTCAGACAAACATCGCACTGCTATTTTTCTAAAAAAGAATGTTGGGAAATTTCCTCGAATAGAAATTGAAGTCATTAATCAATCACCCAGTAAGATCTTTTTTTCCCCCTCATGTTTTCTCTGAATTGCAGATTCGTTTGTTAGATACATCATCTCACGACCAGTTTCTGCACTAAAATGTATTTATAGTAATATTCAAAGGCTCAGGCTTTAGACCAAAATAAGAGCTGATGATTAAAAGTTGGAGGACTGAATGGTACGAGGACATAGAAACGCATGATGTATCCTTTATTTGCTTGGCCTGCTGCTCTGCCTCCACGCTTTTAATCTCGCAAGCAATGGCTCTCGTTTCAGAGCCGTTAATATGGAGTCCAAAACAAACTTTAAATAATGGATTAGTGCTACGTTCGCCCGCTTAACCCTCATGCTGCAAGAACCTGTCAAGATTTTCTCCTACTTGTTTATTTACCCTCTCAGTGACATCCTCTCTTGCAGCGCTCCGGCATTTGTTTGGGACTCAAAGCAAGTGCAAATAATCTCTCGGAAGGAAAATTCTAAAGACAACAATGAGCAGCGATGCTGCAGAGCTGAGAGGGAGACGTGCGGGCATGTGCGTGGAGTCGCCTCGTTCCCGGGCTGCGTTGCTGACGTTTGTCCCTTCCTGTTATTTTGTTGATACTGAGGCACCCAGAGGTTCTAAGATGTCTGTCCCCACAAAGGCCCTCAAGCATCATATTTACAGTTCCTTCCATCCATCCATCCATCCATCCATCCATCCATCCATCCATCCATCCATCCATCCATCATCCATCCATCCATCCATCCATCTTTGTTGTCATTGCAAGACAAATGTACCCTGTAGAGTTGTTTTTTATTTATTGCCCACTCATGGAAATTAAGGTAGGTAATTACAAATCAATTATCGCAGAAAACCAAAGTATCAGTGCGAATTGTGTGAGTGTTTCTTTTATGGTTAATGAAAGTGGACAGTGCTGACTGGTGGAGACCTGTCTAGCTCGCTAAGGCTTGTCTTACTGGATAAACTAATCTAAATAAATCCCAGAAGAGCAGCCACACAGGCTGCAGGGAGGGTTTCTCCAGGGAGACTTGTGCTAAGGTCAAAGTTCAGGCCTCGTAATGGCTGCGAGCTTCGGGTGGGAGCCTGGACTTTATTTCAAACTTTACAACACTGTTCACACAGTTATCAGGCAATCCAGTTATTTTGTTCAATAGATGCAAAGAATTACTGTCTCATCAAGCGTGTTCTGCCTGACCGAGCACTTCTTCACCGCTGTCTTTTAACCTCAGTTAAAAATAAGTGATTAGCTGCTTTTCCTGCTTGTATTTGATCATCATCATCCCTGTTTTTGACCATGGAATTCACCCTAATGATGAACATGTCACCTTCCTCACTCCTCATCGGTCTGTGTGTGAAGGTCACTTGTGTGACCAAACCAATTCTCTCCACTAAGTTGAAGATGGCAATCGAGACGAGAATTGTCAGAGTTAATCAGCGGTTCGTCACGTGGGCCACGGCCTTCCTCTCTTCTGTTCAACGTGTTGTTGTCCTACTATCCCATCGGTTCTGACACAAAGCCTCCTGAACTATGAAAACTATGATTTTTAAGATAATCCCCTTTACTGTAGAAGAGCATTAACATACAAGCAAGAGCAGGACATTCTGTTTTGTTTGCCAGCGAAGGACCAAATAAGTACAAGGCGTGATCAGCTCTTCATCAACAAGATTATGTTTTCAGTCAGGTTTGTTTATTTAATTAAAGAATTGCACACTGGTTGAGTTTGCACTGAATTAGTAGAGCGGAATCAAATACAGAAGAACAAAACAATCTGCGCACAAGAATTGCCAAATCAGGAGTATAAATTGAGTGGGCTGGTTTGTCTCTGGCAGAGAGATGAATGCGTTTGTTGATTGCAAATTTATTCACTTTTTATATCACTTTGCTTTTTTACCCAAGTACAGTAGGGGGTTTAACAAATTTCTCAAACAAGTTTTGAACTTCTAGATGAAGAAAAACCATCAAAACATACAAATGTGTAAAACTACAAATAGTAGATTACACGTTTAATGTGAAAGTTAGAATTGAGCTGCTCCAAATGCTGGTAATTTAGCTTCCACAGATCAACTCTATATTTGCTCTTTCTCAGTCTTGTCTTTAATATTTACGTGGCCATAAGCAGGGGAATCTCCCCATAAAAGCATGGTCCTGCTCAAGGTTTCTTCTTGTCGAATTAGAGATTTTCCCTTGTTGCTTGTTTGTTCAGGAGGGGTCAGGCTCTGGGTTTGCCAAATGCACCTGGGAAAATCCTGATTGGAACCAAAACTGTATAAATAAAGTTAAATTGAATGGTGTAAAAAATCTTTTAGTTTTCATGTTTTAAAATTCACAGTTGCGATAGTTCAAATTGTTCTTACCCCAAAAAGACCCTAAAAGTAGTCTTGTTAGAAATGTACAATGTGAGCAAGATTATAGACACCTTTTTTTCTTTGCACTGTTTTTTTGGTCTTTTTTTTTCACACAGTTTGACTTAAGAATTCTTAGTAAGTCTTTATTTACCAAAACTGCCTTTAATCTCCTTGTTACTCGAGATGAAATGGCCAGAAAGTGTTTGATTAATGCCTCACTGTCCAAACAGTCAATGAAACTGAGTCTTTTTGTTTCTTCCCTGTACTCTACCGTCGGTAAAGACACGATATTCAACAATGTGGCCTGTGTGTTAAAGCTTTTTGGCCGATGAATTAAGATATCCAGGTCATTTTTCCTTGTCTCTTTTGCATAGACGTCTTAGATATTCACATCTGACTGGGTTTTTAAAAAATGGACCTCCAAGTGAAATAATCTGTAACTGCACATTACCGCAAGGCCCAGCCTTTGGATTTATCTTTGGTTCAGGTTTATACATCATGGTTTTGATGGTTCCATTTTTCTAGACCCCACCTTGAACTGTTTGTCCTTCCTGAAGCTGCTGTGACTTATGGATGTATATCTGTGCATACCAATGAATTACATGCAAGCGAAATCGACATTGTTTCAAATATTCTGCTACAGTTTTGGAACTGGAAACCATTCGAATCTTTGCACTGATTCCCTTTGTCCCAAGTGGGAGCAGGTGCTGTTTTGCACCTCTTGGAACTTGCTCAAAACCTAATTAGATACCGCCACTGCTACTAACTGCAAATGCTAACATACGGTGGCTAGTATAGTGTTTCATGCACATTCTAATGCGGGTTGAAGTTGTTTCTCTCCTGCTTCTCTCTGTGAGTCTCCTCAGCCATGTCAGCTAATTAACCCCATCCGGGCACAGGTGCGCCGACCGGCGATGTCAGGAGAACAGCCAGTCCCTCGCCGCTTCCAGCTGGTGCTCCAGGCGCATCCAGCCATCCAAACGTATTGTGGCTTGTGAACTACTCCCTGGAGGATGCTGCAATATGGTTTGCATCAAAACACCCAAGTGCCCTTCAACAAGGAACTGATCCTGCCCCGATTACTGTGCACGGCGCCAGTTATCCTGACCTTTTGAGAACTCTGCTGTGTGCGGTTTATATTTTTATCATGAAAGGATAAAGTTACTGTGACTATGGTTGAGGAATATACCATTTTTTGGTCTGAGTTAATGCTATTAATAGATACAGCCTACATCTCACTGCTCTTAGCATGATGTTTCATTTATAAGTGTGAGTGTTCAAACACCTGAAAAGGCTGAATAATTCAGACGCCATCAACGGTGAACTGCAGTCATCAGCATGGATCACTTCAACTGTGGCGTGAAACAGGATGTAGGGTTCTGTGTTTTACCTCTGATGAACATAGAAACCCTTCTATATAGTTTACGATAACATAAATGTCCTATGATAAATACTTTGGGTGTTGTAAAAGTCATTCTAGCATCAAATTCTTTGTAAAAAATTATATATAGCAGCATAGAAATATAGAAATATATACAGAGAAATTTACACACACACACACACACACACACACACACACTGTATATATGAATGGTAACATTGCAATCTTATATACTGTGTAAATTGTCCAGTATGTTCCTGGGAATAAATTCTTTATAGGACTGGTTATATCATCGTGTTACATGTTTAATGATGGTGTCAGTCATAGATGGGATTAACATGTCCTGAAGAAGCATCTGGTGCTAAAACTGCAGGAAGCTGATGCATTCAATGTCTGGGTAAAACAGCGCAAAGCATAGTTTTTACCTCATTTTGAGAAATATGTTTGGAGTTACAGTCAAGATTGACTCAGTAGCAACTCAGGACTTGACCCCTGAACAGGCAATAGAAATGGAAAAGAAGATGAAGGACCCTAAAGCAGGTCCAGGCTCACATGGGGGACCCTTCTGCTGATAGCTAGTGAGGTAAAGGAGGAGGTAAAGGAAAGAGAGGGGGATTGGGAGGGAAAGAACTAGGAAAAGAAAGTCACATGCATCATACATGGTGTGTTATACTTAAGCCATCAAGCTAAAAGTGTTTTTAAAACTGATTTTTTTTGCTCCAGGATAAAAACCGCCACAGTCCAAATTGGATTCTCATTTAGACAAGGACAAGACGGTGTCTAACTGAAAAGAATAAGGTTCCAGGAATGACCCTCCTCCATCACATTATTCTCCATAAAGTCCTGTTATGCGTGGAGCTGTTATCGAGGTTAATGCCGGCAGAAGCGGGCGGAGCGCTCGCTTTGATGAATGACGAGAACTGGCATTTAGATCCACCAACGTTCCGATGAGAACTGTTTACCGGCGGGAAACTGCACAACTGAAAATAGTCTGCTGGCTCTCCTCGTGACATCAATTCCAGTTGTTAAGCTAGCGTATTTTGTTTTTCCCCTCATCTGTCTTTTTTTTTTTTTTCCGAACTCTGAGAAGTAATCCATTTCCCTCAATTTCAGGTCCTGAGGCTTGCCACCGAAGGTCCCAGGATCAATATTTGCCAAGTTTAAACCGCAGGATTATCCATCTGTCAGGGCTCGCAACAGAAGCTCTCAACTGTGACATAAATCTAGGACTGTCCTCCACTATTTGAGAAGGTCACATCTCCAAACCGTCTTTGTTATATTGTACACCTAAAGGACGGATTAAGCAGTCGATAACGTCACTCCTACACACGCGGTGTACAATGCTATTCACAGTAAGCCGTGAAAGTATTCTTTGGAGTGAAATCAGTGATTTAATCTCATGCAACAGCGCTTTTTGCCGTGCACGGATCTATTAGAGCGGTCGTACGTGCCGGCTTTAACATTAACATTCACTCCTGCAAAAGAAAAAAAAAGAAAATTAGAGAATGTCTGTAATTAAGCATGAAAATACTAATATCAAAGATTCCCGTATGTACTCAAATGGTGTCAGCAGTGAGATTTAGTAAAAATATCTGCAATGAAGTGTTGCCATGGCACATTAGGGGACACATAACCATCGAGTAATTGCTTATTACCATGTATATTAGCAGCATGTTGCTCTTATTTAGTCATTATAAAGCCGTTCTCAGGGATAATTTTGAGTACGACTCCCTATTGGAATTGAATGACTCGATTACCGCGAGCCTAAAGAATGTCTGATTGCAATATTGTCCCATCATGTGTTAGCGTTAGAATTTAATCCCGTCTTGGGACATATATGTATTTATAGTGTGTGTGTTTTTCCCCGACACGTCATCCAACCGAATTGGTCATTAGACTCAACCATTTGATTCGAACCATCAACGGCAGCATTTTCCAACTCTGATGTTTATTAAACGTGTTATCTGAAGCGTTTACATCTGGAAAATGATTGATTTTAAAACGTGTCTGAAATCCGTAATAAGCTGACAGTAATATCCGTGTTTTGGCGGAGCGAGCCTCCACTTTTCTTGCGTGGGTTCGCCCGGTAGTCCTCTGATCCAAGGCTGTGTACACAGATCTGACTGGAGGATCTGAGGCAGCTCCAGGTGTGTGTGTGGGTGTGTGTGGCTGGTGTGTGAGCTGATGTAGGTTGATCCCACCGGCACGTCTCATGTGAGGACGACCATCCTTCTTCTGTCAGTTAACCCCAGCTCGCCGAAGCATACGCATCGATTAATCCGGACGCCTGTGATGGCGATTCCTGAGGAAGAACTATGACACCGTCGCTACGGGAACGACCTCTCAACATGTTCTGCTTGGTTTTTCATGGGGAAGGCTCATGTCATAATCAAAAATACTATATTTTCCTAGTTTTCAATTTTGAGTCGAGTCCAGACGTTCATTCCGTTCTTTCAGACAGCTGGAAGAAGGGTCCTCATTGACCCAGACTTCCCTCACATGTTTACCCCATATCTGCGTCTTGCTTCTGTTCTGTCTGTGCTTCTCTGACCTCATGGAGCTTATTCTTGCCCTCCTGAGCACTATGAGCTCTAGAGCCTTTTTGAGACAGCTGTGTGCTTTAAAAATCAGGTCCAGTCCACTTCATTCAGCACAGACAGACGCTAATGAAGGTGTCCAACCGTCTCAGAGTTGAACAAAGAAATGGACGATGTCTGAATGTCCGGCCTTTATTCCATTTTATTAATTTACAAAATGTTACTGTGGGTTGTCTTCGTGAGGCACTCGATTCATTAGGGAAGAGGTATATATTTGAATTATTTCATAATTATTTTTTTCATGAGGCTTCACCTAAGACATTTTGAGAGGGTGTGAATGCCACTGTATCACGGTATTAGTGTTGGGGCTCTAATATGATGTCTCCAGGAAAGCGGACTGTTTTACAAATAAAGAAAAAGCTGTTTCTCAACAGCATCATCATTGTTTTGTTTAAGATTCTGTTTGCTTTACTGCATATTGTTCAAATTGTCCTCATGTATCTTTTGTCTAAAGTTATTTTTCATTACTCAGCTTCGCTCTCACTGTTAATTATATAGCTGAAAATAAGCTCTTTTCTCCACTGAATCCTGTTCTTTCCCAATATTGCCGTTCCCGCCGTGCGTTTACATTTAAAAACAAGCACATGAGATGATTGTAAAGCTCAAGGCCCCAGCAAAGGGCGTCTGATCTTGTCTGGAAGATAGATATATGTTAGTGGGCAACACGGACGCTTACATCGGATGAGAACCTCCGATCGTTGATGGTTTGATTAAATAAAACAGGGGAAACGATCAGAAACTGCCGACTCGGCAACGACACCAGGCGTGCTTGTGAAAACCTGCCAGGCAAAAGAGCATTGTTGTCCAAAATGAACTTTCGCTTTAAAGCTCTCTTGAAATGTTGAGTCTGACACACGGGGAGGCCTCCGAGGGAAATATTCTTTTAAATCAGCATGAGAGCAGGGATTAGCATCGCTGACAGTAATCACATCAAAGATTTTGGAGAGAATAAACCCTTTTTGCTCTCTGTGTCGATGCCCTCTCGCCTGTTATGCATAAATGTTAGCAACAGTCCAAAGATAGCTGCTACTCCCTCTATGCTGACTGGTCCTTGCTTACATGAGCTCAAACAGTGAGCTGGAGGGGCAGTTTGAATGTAAAGCTTCTCATGAGGACAATCAGTCTTCCAGGTTAGTGCAAGTCTCTCTAACAGAAACTGAGGTAATTGCTAAAGGGTCGTTTAGCCTAGAGACGCAGTTATGGTTGCTGGGCTGCAATCTGCCTTTAGAGGCTGAGTTATTTAAGCTTGTTCTTTTTTATTTCTTGAAAGCAGAAGCTTAAAAGTTAACCATTTGGTAATTATGCCTCCACACCAGTGAGAGCGAGGGGCACAATGTTTTCAGGTTGTCTGTAGATACGCTTGGAGGGATTTTGTTCAAATTTTGCAGAGCTGTCGACTGCGACTGAAGGATAAACGCTGGAGTGCTCTAATCTGAGATTTTGGAGATGACGGGTCGAGAAGTCAGGGTTTCTGGGATGCGATACGTCCCACATTTGTGAATGAGATGTCTCGGGAATGCTGAGAGCGATTTTTCTTCAAGTTCTGAGACCGGATTTGAAAGGTCCGACCTCTGTGAGGAGAGGAAGGTGAACCAGAGGAGGTTCTGTTCAAAGTAATGTGTTGATTGTTCCACCCACCTTCTGCTTGCATTGGTTTATGAAGCTCAAACATAGCAGCCTGCTGAGACCTAAACACTTCTGGACTCTTTTCCAGTGGTTTGGGATGAACTGTTGATGTTCTGAGTTCTTTGGACTACCAGTTTAAAAACACATTTCTCTCTCTGAGATTCTGTAACTATCTTCCCTGTGTGAAGCGGCATTTAAAGGTATAAATGCTGGCTATTGGGACAGATCTGGAATTACAAGGAATTTCCACAGTTACAAGGGAGTATCCTGTGTGATCTGTCAAATAGATGAACAGTCTTCATCATGACCTCTGTTGCCTTTGCACTATGTGGGAACAATGTGTTATTTGTTTATAGAATGTGTGGAGGTTAGTTGATACCAACAGAAGATAAATCACAAGCGCCTACAGCATCCTAATGAGAAGAACAACCTTGTGGTGGCCTTCCAACTGTATGAAGATGAGGGCTGGAGAATGAAAAGAAAATATTTCTCTGTTCTCTAAACAGAACATGAAAAAAACATGATTGAATAAAAAAAAAAAACATCCTAGAAATCAAATCTGTATCTGCTGCTGCATGCTAACACAAGCTGCATGGCTAACATTACCAACCTATGCTACTGTAACCTGCTAATGGTCAAAATACAACTTGCACTCGCCTGGAACTGGAGGGTATTGGCCCTCTTCCCAACATACCGGTGGCAGAGGAATCAGAATGAAGTAATGAAGTGCAGCCACTGTGAGGATCCTCCGCTCATGTCTGCAGGGGTGGAGGTGGACTCTGCTGTGTTTTTATTATTTATGCCATGTCTCCTTCAGTGGTGCGTGCTGTTAGTTCAACAAAAAGGTGAGTGTGCGGAGATCGTCAGGTACAACAGGCTGACCTGTTTCTCTCAGACACGGAAAACAGCTTAGAGACGCACAATGATTTTGGCTTTTGCGATTTTTTTGGTCTGCTATGAATCAAAGCATAACCTCAATGTTTTATATGTAGCATAACGTTAACTTTTGATGTCACGTGGGACTCAGACAATCATGAAGTTGACATTTTTACATCAGCATTTTCAAAGATTGAATTTGCTAAAAAAAACTATATATGAAAAACAGACACCCACGCCGACTCATCGCGCTCCAATACACAATATATTACAATTTTGCTGTAGTGGGAAATGCTAACTGTGTCTGAATGGAAGATGTCTGACTAGAAAAGATAAGCACAACTAAAAAAGCTCCATCAGCTGCTGTTCGGCTTTACTTTTCATTTTTATTTGGATTTAAAAACCTTTCCCCTTGTTGTCATAGATATAGAATGATATTAGAAATCTCTGTTTACTTCAATTCTCGCAGTAGTTCCAGACAAATCAGGAGTGGCATTATGCGCACTTAAAAGGATTGCTTTATATAGCCCCGAACCGTGACTGCATTTCTTCCCCCACTCGAATTGAAACTGGCATATCTGTTCAAGACTGCAGCTTGCCAGAAGTGCGCTTGACCTGATTATATCATCCTGCTTCCACCTTTAAGGTAAAATCAATCTGAAGAGCACCCAGAGGGTGGAAGGGTATTTGGACGATATTAGGCTAAGTGTCCCTCTTGGCCCTTGACATCTTTCCTGTGATTTTGACCCGGGCGAGCCGTGACCCTCTGTCCGCTTTTCTTCGGGGAGGGGTGAAGATTTTTGCCACAGCTATGAACTTTGGGTCGTGTTGTGTTTTTTTTTTTCTTCCCTTCCCTCAAGCAGCTGGTTCCTGTCTCATACTGCTAGCTTCACCAGCTTCAGCTCACAGGAGAGGAGAAAAATGTGTTTGGGGGATGGACCGTGTATGACATGACACGCTGTGATATCAGCGCCGCTGGCCGAGCTTAATGTACATCATACTGGTAAACAAGTGTGAGATGCTTCAGGAAGCTAGCGGGATTATAAATTGCTGAATAGTTAAGCAAACAGAATTGTAATTAAAGACACCAATGTGACAAATCAAACATCGCCTCGGAGGGTTTACGAGCTGCTCAGTTGCGACACCCTCTGTCCTTGACCCTTGAACCGGGTCAGGAAAAAATCTAGTAGAGGAAAAAGGAGAAATTTGAAGGACAACCATAGATGAAGAGATCTTTCTCCCCAAGACGGACAGACGTGCAGTAGATGCCACCTATATAGAGAACATCAACATTAACATGAGTACTGTATCTGTTCATTCTAGTTAGACGTATAGGAGTTCTGCCAATAAATTGCATGATTGCTCATAATAGAAAAGGGCCCAAGTGCATCTTGTGATATTCTCATATGGAGCTCCGGGTCACTCGACCTTCGGAACTTGATGGACCACATCCAGGATCAGCAAGACTGGCAGAAAAACAAGGAAGGCTGTGGCTGTAATATGTGCATGGCAGCGAGGTGACATAAATGTATAGATACCTTTTAATAGTAGAGAAGGTGAAGGAGGGAGAGTGGAGCCTAGAGGGGCAGCAGTTCTATCTTAATGCAGAGCCTGATCAAAAAGGAAGGGTCTCAGTACTGACACGGTCTGCCTGGATTCAGACTGGGAGCTGGTTCTGGTAACTGGGCCTTGATAGTGGAAGGCTCTGCCACCCCCAACCCAAAGAACAAGTCTGCCTGCATTCTGAGTGCATGGCACTCTGGTTGGATGATGAGGACTTGTAAATTCACTTAAGTAAGAGGGTGTGAGACCAGGTGAACAGCCTTCTACTTGGAAGTTTTTTTAAAATGCACTCTAAATGTTACAAGGGGCCGATGTAGAGAAGCCACTACTGGACTAATGTGGGCTCTCATCCCGCTGCCCAAGCAGCAACGTTCCGGACCAGCTGTGCTTTTTAGAAGGTCAGCAGTGCTGTTGGGAAAAACACACAGCTGATCCAGAATTTATTTGTCCACTTCTCCTTCCGTCGGACCTTCCTTGACAATTTTATTTTTCTGTTTACAGATTCTGTTAAGAGCGGCAGACACACACAGGATCGAGTAGATTTGAACAGACTAGTCTTTGCTGAAAATGTGGCAGATGAATCCCACAAAGAACTAGGTTTAAACACCCTGCAGTGTCCAAACAGGCGATGAGTTCAGTACAGGAATCCAAAACACTCGGAGAGTTCAGGAACAGGTTGAACAACAAAGTGGCAAAGATGGAAGCGTGGACCGGTCTTAAAACAGGAGGCAGGTGTAGAGGATCATCTGGAGATGCAGGTGTGTAGGTGATGGGCATGAAGCAGGCAGCAGCCCCGCCCAGCCTGGAAACAGACAGACAAGGACAGACGGGAAGGGGAGACGGAAGACAGTGGAGAAAACTCCCAACAGATTCACAGGCTAATTAATCATTCCAGGCTGGGGTGTGTGATGGTAAACAAGGGTGGCATTTTGCTCAATGCAGCAATAATGAATTGTTATTAATTTAAACTTCTTTCCTGAAAGACAGAAGTTGAAAAGTGCTGCATCCTGACAGAGGAGCTTCGGACTTTAACGGCTCCTCCGGGTAGTTTCATCACACCTCATTAGACCGCAAAAAACGTCCCACCTTGGTCCCTGAACCATCACAGGGTACCATAAATCTGGCTCCGGCACGCCTCCGCATAAGTGAGGGTTTTGGCCTCGGGTGGCCACCACGATGGAGAACTTTATGAAGCATCGCTGGCCACCAAGTCCTGAAGAAACCGCGTCGTTGGCCGTTTTCCAGCGCCAGACGGAAACTGAACCCTGAAACGCACCAACGTTTGGTAAAACGGAACGTTTCATTGGACAGATCGAGGAGGTTACGTTTGGGTCCTCGCAGAACTCCCACAACAAGATAATCTGTGCAGATAATCAGCTCTGAGCAACCTTCTGTGTGGAACACCCCCACAATTCTCAGAGAGAGGCAGCCAAATTAGCCCAAATCCCCTCAAGCCTCAGCCCATATACATTAATATATCTTTCATTTCTGCCCCCGATGCAGTTTTCAGACAGTCCTCCGTGACCTTATGACCTTATGCGTAAAACTTTTTTTTTCTGTTCTGCTCCAACTTCAGATAATCTGACACATGACATTAAGATCTTCCCCGTGCGTTTCGGCCCCGCGCCGGCGCCGTATCGATCCACCGCCTCTGTTGTTTACAGGCGCCATACCGAGAGGGCACAAGAGTCATTTTCATGAGATTGCATGTCAACCTTTTTAACGAATCTTCGACTTCGGGGTTTGTTTGGCGCAGTGTCACAGCGTTCCACCCGACCTGGCAAAACGACCTTTACCGACACTGAAAAATGCGTCCGCTCTTGTCTTTTGACTGTTAGCGTTCGTTACACGGTGTTTGTTCGACCATGTCGTCAGAAATCTCTGTCACGTGTTATTACATGTATATTATGGCTACGTTTTGTATCAGCAGCCAACGTTATAACAAACAGCGAGTCTACATGAAAGCTCACTGGCTTCTGTCGTGTTGCATCAATGTGATTCGTTCAGGTGGATCATGTGACTCGCGCTGTGAGGCTAACGATGCTAAAGAGATTTTTACAATATTTCGCAGCCTTAAATTTGAGGCCAAATGTTTCCACTTCAGTCGTGCTGAAAAACACCATATTTCTTCATTTCACTTTCTAGCTTCTGAAGAGTTTCACATAAATCCTTCACAGCCTGGTTTAACCAACATTTTACTGTTGAAAAATGATGAAAATGGATTTTGAAGACTGCTGGTTGTCCTGTAAAAACCTTGGGCTCCACTCTGTCAACAGTAACAAAAACTCTCATTTCAAATCTGCCTGATTTCAATGTTAAGCTTCTGGGATTGTTGGAAAACGCATCCATACTTAATGAGATAGCCCCTAATTTTATTTTCCTGTTCACTGATTCTTATCTTTTTCCTGGCTGCGACGCTGCATGTGGGCATAAACCATAAATAGTTTCCTGAAGCCTACACGGTGCAGCCGCAGCACCGTGGTGTTGATGGCTCGTCTTCCTGTGTTTACACAGTCTTTACAAACTTTTCCCTCTAGTAGATTTTTCCTTCTATCCATACGGGACTCAACATACATCAAATATTGATGTTGTACCAACAGAAAATGGCCGTTCAAAAAAAAAAAAAAAAAGGAGTGACCTACTTCCTACATTTAGCCCCAAAGGAGCTGTGTTTGGACAAAAAAAACTGTGAGAGAGGATATTTAGCCACCGGGACTGCTCTGCTAAGCCCGAGCTAAACATGTTTTTAATGGCACCCTGGTTGTGTCTCCTCGTCTTCCTGGAGCAGATGGCAGAAGGCTTTTTTTAAATCAGACCCAGGTGGTGGACAGTCTTAACCTTCCAACAAAAATGTGCATTATCGGTTTGCTCTACAATGTTGAGACTACTGTGTATATGTGTGTGTGTGTGTGGTGAGTGAGTGTGTGTGTGTGTGTGAGTGAGTGTGTGTGTGTGTGTGTTTATTTAGTTTTTAAACAACAAATTAGGCAGTAATTTCAAAATAAAATGAAGAAAAACACTCATTTCAGCCAATAAGATGGAGGGTACCTGAACGCACCACCGGCTGAATGCTGTGGCGCTATAAACTGCATTTAAACGGCAGTAAAATCCCACTTTTTCCACTCATGTTCTTTCTTTTTCACGGTTAGATCTTCTAGCATGTGCTTTCTTGTAGCATCATGTTAAAACTGGCTTCAAATGACTGTGGTGCTCCATTAAACTCAGCTGAGGATTGAAAATCCTTATGTGTGTTTCCGTCTTTGTTTAGCTCAAGAAAATGAACGATTTCCTAAGGTGAACTAAACAATTGCTAATTACTACTTGATAACATTTTTGCTAAAGCATAATTGGTGGCTAACTGCTGTGTGCCGGCCTGTTTTATCAGGCCATGTGTTTTATCACCGGCTGTCAGAGCCGTGCAGAAACGAATTTCAGATTTCTTTGAACAGCGTCTTTAGAAGACCAGGAGAAGCAGCAGATTCTGGGAAGCGTTCCGGTGCTGACAGTAATTAATCACCAGCTTTGCCAGTGCCTATTACTGGGGATGATCAAAGATCAGGACCCTGCTACTCCACTCCACACAGCAGTACGGCTGTCACCAACGCAGGGTTTCACACGGGAGCTGCAGGCTTCTGCTCACGTGCACGCGTGCGTTCCCTCTGTTACTCCGTAGTAGAGCGGATGTTGTTCCACGTTTGAGATTAAATAACAACAGAATTAAACCCATAACTGATCACTAATGTAGCAGGTCTTTTTAAAGTGCTTATTTATTGTTTACTGCTAAGTATCAAAATATCTTCTTGACCTTTTTTTTGCCAACATTTTTGCCACAAACTGACTGAGATAAAAAGGTTAAATATCAGTAACATCGAGAAGGCATTAAAGAGCGACCAGATATGGGTTAACAGGCAGGATAAACCAAAACAGCATGAGAATGACATCATGGGCACGACTAAACTTACTTCATTTGTCGATCCAAAACCCTCCGTGAAAATAAGAGACGAATAATTTATTGTGTCGCGATTTCTGTCATTTGTCTTCAGGCTGTGGGGAGAAAAGAGCCACCAGAGGGCAACAAACGTTCCTCAGAAAGGAACAAGTTGTGTTTACGTACGTGTTTACGAAGGTTTCGCCTTATGTGGCGCGCTGATGGTTACGATAAACCAACGCCCTTCAGTTGGATCTTCCCATTTGTGGATCTTCACGGAATGTTTAGAGGCTTTACTTTGGACCCATTAGCAAAAACAGGATCATCTTGTTCATAGTTTTTCCATAAAAAGGACATAACGTGCTCACTTTTGCTGTTTAAACACTTTAATAACAAATAATTACAAAAAAAAAAAAAAAAAATTCTTCAATTTCATCTTTGGTGGCAAAGTATCTCCAAACAGTGAAACCTGATAACGTTTGGCAACAATTGTTGATTTTCTTTAAGAATTAGCGTTCAGCAAATTTGTTGTTTTTGGAATTGTGTTTTTTTTTTTAACTCTTTTTGGTTAACATGTCTTGGTTTATTTATTTATTTATTTTATTACAGCTTTGTGGCGTTTACATTTTCAACCCGATCCGAAAAAGGCGAGAAGACGCTGATGTTCACGTTAAAGTTTATTTCTAAAGCACGTTTGTGACGATGGAAGTTCGACAAAGTGCTTCAGCGATTCCAAACGTGAAGACAAACGGACGGTAAACCAGGCGGAAAGGTGCTGCTGCCTGGAAAACCTTGAAGACCCGCGATAACACCTTGAATTCAAAGCTCAAGGATGAAGCCAGCGCAGTGAGGCTTGAACTGGGGCCATGTGCTCACGTTCCCAGGTTCCCGTCTACAGCCGAACCGCTCCGTCCTGGACCAGCTGTGACCATGGAAGAGACAAGTGGTCTGAAGACTCGCAGTAATCCAGTCACGTCCTAATGAAAGCTGGAATAACTCCTTCGGAATCGTGGGAAGCAGCTGATAAACGGTGCTTTTAGCAGCAGCCGAGCTGGTGCCTAAACTTTCCTGGCAGCTTCTGACAGTTCCAGGAGACTCTGAGGGTCCCTCAGCATAATGAAGGCTTGGGAATAAACAACTGAAGATGGGACAGGCGATGGGAGACGCTCACCCGGTGAAGAAAGCTAGGCCTCATTTATCTGCCGTGCAGATCAATACGGAATCCTTGCAGGATCCAGTTTGGGCTCAGTTCCAGCCTGGTCTGGTCTGATTCAATTTATGTTGGCGTCCGTTAGCTCGTCTACAACTGCTGCTTTAGGTGGAAGTGACGGCTACCTGGTAGGACTGCTGGGGTGGGACAGGGACACTGGGTGGGACACTGGGTGGGACACTGGGTGGGACAGGGACACTGGGGTGGGTCACTGGGGCGGGACACTGAGGTGGGTCACTGAGGCGGGACACTGGGGGGAAAGGGACACTGGGGCAGGACACTGGGGGGGAACGGGGACACTGGGGAGGACACTGGGGGGGACACTGGGGGGGAACGGGGACACTGAGGCAGGACACTGGGGGGGACACTGGGGGGGAACGGGGACACTGGGGCAGGACACTGGGTGGGACAGGGACACTGGGGCGGGACAACCCTCGGGGTGTGACTTGGGCCACCCTGTTACCCTCCATCACAACTCTTTTCCATCCACATGCGAGCGCCCATCAGCGACAGCTAGCGGTTGCCGTGGAAACCACCACCTTCTTGGAACCCCAGATCACCTTTGCTGGGATGCAAGCTGTCGGTCACGGTCCATATTTGGACGAAATCGTTAAAAAAGAGAAAGAAACGCACAATAACTGGCGTTGATATTCCCATTGGGCCTGTGGATAACTGAGATTCCCTCTCATGTGGATCATTCCGGGGAGGAAAAACGTCCCGGAAGTGAGTGAAAGAATCCTCACATGGAGAGTGCACCTGATCTACATAATGTACAGTGCACATCTGTGCACGCACGGATAATTAGAACCGTCCTCCGCTGCCGTGAGGCGCCACGGATTCCTGAGTCGGAGGCCGTTTGGGTGGAACCGGCTCCGGCTCCGGATGAGCCGACCTGGGTTCACGCCCGTCGCCGTGGCGGCGCTCTCCGACCCATTAGCATCACTGGACTCTGCATTCCAGCTTATTTGTCTGGTTGCTCCCTCTCTTGTCCGTTGTTGCTCGGCTGCCCCCCCCCCAGGAATCCCCTGCTTGTTTCCCTTTTCCAATCTCATCCGCCTCCTCCGGAGTGAGGTTTTGATGAATGCCGCTCGCATTAGCGCGACCTCCGAGGTCGCCCCCGCTTTCTCTGCCAACAAAATCCATCAGGCGGCGGCGGACAGCTCCGCGGGACGTGTGATCAAGGTGAGTGTTTGTCAGCGATCCCTCTCCCAGGCGGACATCAGGAGGGACCGGGAAGGACGGGACGTGTCCTCCAGACTGTGGGCACGGATCCGAGGTCCTCGCGAGGTTTTAGCAGAATTCCCCGGGGAAATTAAGGACCACGGCCCAAACTTGAACCCTCTGATGGGTGAAGCATCTCTGCACTGTTCACCTGCGTGCAGCTCCAAACCTCTTTATTCCGGTTCCACGAGCTTCGCTGGGAAAATTGAGCTTGGGGACATTTAGGGATGGACAGCGACAGTAAATGTAGCGCACGCTGAAGGACGTCTGTGAGAGCATAAATGATCTCAGGAGTGGGGGCTCTCTGACCTCTCCCCCAGCACCATTCCACCATCTTCATATGTTTTCCAGAACTTCCAGAAAGCAGGAATAATCAGGTTAAAGTAGGAGGCCGGAGATCCCTCTGCTCCGCGCTGCCTCGCTAACGTTGCTCCCTTCAGTACCAGACAATGAGGAGTGCACAGCAGACCCCCCCTCCGCCTCCCCACCCCCCCAATTGTTTGTATTCCATTACACAAGAGGAGGCAGTTTAATTTATTTAATTCAGCAACCAGGAAATTTGATTTGTTCCCCACAGAATGATGCCCGAGGCCGGAAAACCCCAGCTCAACAGGGAAAACCACCTCATGTTTCTTGATCTGATCCGTGATTCTTTATTTATGAGCACATAGAAACGACACATTTCCCTCTCTATTTGTCTATGTTTCATTCCCGGGGGGTGGTCGTTCCTCCTCTGGGGGGGGGGGGGCGTTTCAGGATCTCTGTGTGGGCAGCTGCGGAAAATGCAGCATGGCGTCACGGATTTGCATCCATTCTGCGCCTGCAGAGCGCAGACACGGGCGGATGGATATCAAGGTGAGGACCGTGAACCGGCGCTGACGTGGGCCCGGCGTCCCGAATCCTGGAATAAGCGACACAGGTGACTCACAGCGCTGGCAAATGTTTCCCAATGATCCCTTTAAAACGCGCTAAAAAGAGTGTGTTGATGACATTTCCTTCATCCTGCTGCTATTTTAGCGACGCCGTCGGGAACGTTCGGTGCTAAAGTCTTCTCTTCAGAACCGGATCGGCTCCGGAAAAAAGACGCGTTACTCCGACTCTTTCTCATATTTATTTATAGATTTAGATTAGATTATAGATTTATAGATTCAGCTTCTTGTTTTCAAAGAAAACACTGTTTAAAGGCGCTCATCCGCTAGCGCCGTGGCGCGCAGGGAGCTAGCTACCGTCCGCTTCGTGCTCTGGATACAATCTCAGATGAATTATGGTGGAGTAAATGAATGACTTTTGACTTTTTGAAGGATCCGGGGACCGTGGTCAGTAGCTAACAACAGGGTTAACTGACAGGGCGCTGAGCTCACCCACACATCTGCAGCTTAGCTAACCTAAGCAGTAAAATATGCTAAAAGGAATCTAATACCATGGCCTCAAATGCCACAGGCAACTCTCAGGGGGGAGATGAGACACTCCAGCCAACGTTTATGTTTGCACGCGCAGAAATCCTCCTATATTAACCGCAATAAGTCGCGCATAACCGAGGGCAGCGCAAATGTAGTTTTACTGGGAAAAGGTCCGACTCTGGTGGTATCCGGTGGCCTGGGGACAGTAAATCCCACCTGCCGTTCCCTCACCGGCTCTGCCAGGAGGCGGCAGAAGCGTTCGCCTGACAAGAACTCGCAGTGTTCCACGTAGCTTCAGGGTTTGGCTGCTGCTTCAGCCTCATCAACCGGCTGCTTCAATGTTTTAGGGTTGTGGAGCGGCAGCTCGGCGGCCTCAGGAGCTTCCAATAATTACGCTAGCACGAGATGCACCGTCCATACAGTGCTGCCATTCATGGATCAAGGTCTGCACGCAAAAGAATCCTGTTTCAGCAGGCGTTGAGGCTGTATTATCTTCCTCTGTATGTAACATCCACCATCTTTCTGGACTCTTTCATATATAATATATGTTTGAAAGAATAGACACGCGCTTTAATCTATTCAGTTTGGAGCTACACTGATGATAAAGAAGTCATAATGGGCGAGAATTCAACAGCTTTAAATACAGATTTCTTTTAAAAATTAAATAAAAAATGGAATTAACCTATTGGATCTGATAATTGCACACTTCAACCGACAAAATAATTACATTCAAGGTGTGAAAAATAAGATTTATGCCTCCAATTCAACACACAAAATTACGTTTTTTTCCCAAGCAAGGTGACTTAAAAGGTTTTTTTCTGCTTCTTTCTTCTCTTTTCTTTCACATTTGTTCCGGTCCCGTTGATAATGAATGTGACATCGATTCAGTCTATTTTAGCATGAAAAAGGCCCGAGAGGTGAAACCACGGCGCTCTCCCGCTGCCGGCCGGGCTGAAATGTGCTGCTCCCTCTCCATCTCCATCCAGAGCTTCACTCACAAAACTCCTCTTCTTCTCGGAATGTTGCCATCGTTCCCGCAGAGATATCCGTACTGACTGCAGATCTGCGCTCCTGGATTACCCCGTGTCGGGGGAGGTTTTGAAAAAAAAGCGTGTATCGTTTGCGCTAAGCTGTAAAAGCAGCATTGTGTCTCTCTGACTTCCTGTCAGCAGCATTTTTAGTCAGTGCGGCGCAGCAGGAAAAAGCTTGTTTCATGTGTCACTCACCCCCGCTGCACCACCCTGAGCTGTGAATATGGGAAGTTAGCCCTGTTAGCATTGGGGGAGAGACTGACACGGGCACTCAGCAAACAGCTACAGAGGAGGAAAGATGAAAAAAAAGGCCGCCGAGCACTCGCGGACGATTACACGCTGTACTTTTGCAAGAATAAAGGAGTTACGGAGCCCAGAGAAAGAAACCCAATTTGCTAACTAGGTCAGCTAAGGTCAGTAATAAGACTAGCGTTGCTAGCATTAAAAACGAGGGAATGCTACCACTGAGAAGATAGCGCTTCCTGTGAGTGACAACAAAATAAATATCTTCCTTTTAGTTCTAATTGTATTTTTTTTGTTGGATTAAACATTATTCTGACTGCAGAGAGGAAACAGCCGACCTGGTTTCCTGCAGACGCCGATGAATCCACCCGTTAAGAGTTAGTTAGCGCACTTCTGCCTCTCTCAGGAGTCAAAGCCCGACGGGTGCTGGGGCGGGGGCGGGGGCGGGGGCGGGGGTCAGTGAGCCCATTGTGCCTTATTCCTTAAAAAAAGCTCCCTGATACTGGGAAATCCTATAAATCCGGCCTCCTGGCATACAGGCCATTTCTGTACCAGGATCTGAGCCAGATCAGGAGGGGGAACCCAAATCCTGTTGATGACAGGGGGTGGATGAAGGTGCTCGATGAAACATGGCTTCAGCTGTAGGAGCATCAGAAGAATCCTACATATCTGAAGCTATCTCCTGTCCTTTAAGCTACTATTTGGCCTTAGAGCCGCGGTACGTCCACCCGGCAGCGCTTTAGCCGTTAGCCTTTAGTCTCCTGGGTGTTGTCTCCTCTCATTGGATGCGAACCTACACACTTGTGTCGTGTCCTGGCCTCGACCACATCACAACCGGCTAACTGAAACATCCCCTTGCATGATAATCAAAGCCTTTTCACGCCCACGCATGCTCCTATTTAGCATTTAGCAGTAACAAATCAAGGTATTATCATTTGCCAGTTGCTGAGCTTGCGAGGCTACGTGTTCTTTTAAAAAACCAAACGCTCTTCAGATGTTGTGCTTCAACGTTCTAAACATGACGTCCCGCTAATGTGGCGTCTTTCATCCGTCCATTTCAACCTTGGCCAGAGTTTTGACCTCTAATCGGGGTCTTTGGTTGGGGCTGGAGTCCCACCAGGGCAGAATAGGGGAGGGGGGGCAGCGGAGGGTGGTATCAGTTTATAACATCATTACAAACAAATGTGTTATTATTTCATCGTAGTTCTAAATAAAACAGTTAAGGGTTTTTTATTTATTATTGCAGTACGTTGGAATAGAACAGTAGAATTTTAATGACTTTATTGGTCACTGGGATCTTCCGAACGTGCTTTATTAGCCTCTGGGGAGACCTGGTGTTTAACCTCAGTCATTTCGCCTGAATAATCTTTGCAGTTGGATTTGGAGGAGCTTTCCCTCATTTTTTCCTGCCATCCGTCTTTATTTCCCCGCTCTCTTCCAGATTTCTGCGATTGCTTTTTCTGTGTTGCCGTCACAGTTGTCCGGGCAACAGGGACGCTGCTTCCTGTTGGAGGAAAGAGCCGCGATCCGGTAGCAGCAGTGACGCAGCTACGTGACGGCATCTCACTGGTTACTGAGAAGCTCTTTTCCAGGCGGGTGGAGTCAGAACTGAGAAGTGAAGGGTTCCCGGCTCAAGCCCCCGTGTGAACAAAATCATAGAAGGTACAATACCAAAACGGAAATTTAAGCTAACGTGATGATCTGCTGGTCACATGATGAAGACCAGAAAAATGTGTTGTTACACCCATACAGCAGCAGTAAATTTACACGTGTTATAACTGTTAATAGCAACAGAGGGGCCTCCTAAGAGTACTAATCTATCCCTGTGCGCTAACCTTAGCAGTACGTGGGTGGGAGTGTACACAAGTCACATTTTAAGTGAAGTAGCCTGTTGCCTCCATCTGTGTCGCTCCTGAAAATGATTCATTAGCTCTCCGTCTGCTCCATCCAGCAAACACTGCAGGGTTTTTTTTTTTTCTAAACAGATTCTCAGAAAACTCTCATCTGTCCACCTGGTAAATGTGGTCATCCTTCGCAGTCAAGTGCAAATAGGCACATGAAGCAAGCCCAGCTAACGCCACAGGGATCCTGAGGAGCAGAGCATTGTGGGATATCAGGCAATTGTCCGCAAAAGAACCAAAGTGAAAGAAGGCGGGACAGTAAAAAAGTATCAAAGGGAGACAAACGGGCTCTTTTTATAGCTTTAGCTAGCTAGCACTGGTACAGTCGCAGTGCTGGTGATCAAGATAGGAGAACCTCCACAAATCAGTGAACGGGCCTGGAGCACATGCCCAGCGACATACGTAGCTTCTGATCACAGGGTCTTAGTAAAAGATCATGTTGGGGGGTAATCCATGGTTAATACCACACACAGACTCAGTGTCTGGGGTTCCCTCTCTCAATTGAATGATAAAAAAAAAGAGATCTAGAGTGTAGCGAGAAAAACAAATGGAAGCGCTTCATACATATTAAAGTAGGCAGTTGTCCATATAAGATGATAAGAATCCTTTTTATCGGACGTTAGAGAGGAAAAATTGCATTTTGCGATCGTTTGAACTCATTTAGGACCATTGTGTCACGTCAGTTTTCTGTCAAATGTATATTTTGGTCCCAACGCTGACCCTCGCCACTCAACATGTGATGCAGTATCGTTTAGCTAACTTGTTTCTCTGTAAGCTAATAGGTGGATCATGAGAAGGTCCACCGGTCACCTAATAAATATGGTGGTTGGAAAAGTAGTCCGACACACAGCTGTAGCCAGCTCGATTTAACTGCGCACGTAGCGGCTGCCCATGCTAACCTCCTGTGATTCTATACACTACACATTGCGCGGACACTCGATCACAACCCCGTTGTTCGGGAGACGTCAGTAGCGTCCTCTCGTGAGCGAGAGACTCGAGTCAAAAAGCTTGAACGCTCACCGAGCCGCCGACCCCCCCTCCACCGTATCCATGGCGCTCGCTCTTGTGACCTTTGATTCACTTCGTGCCGCTGAGGATTTTTATCAGGCCGTCATTGATTGCGCGGTTTCGCTCGCGGCCAAAGAACCTCGGTGACCTGAGGAGATCCTCCAGAGTGGTTCTCCTTAAGATGAGGAGCAACCAGCGCAGAGAAGCCGTCAGGAATAGCTGCTCCACACGGAAAACTAGCCTCTTGGCTAACTCTGGAGCCTTTACAGTGACGTTATTAACGTGCACAGTCCGTTTGTGAATAAACTTATTATATTGTTGTTTTTCTTCTTCTTCTTCCTGGAAGTCGTTATCGGCACATAAAGAGGCTGTTTCCAGGAAATAGATGATTTTTGCTCTTTAATCCACCTGTAAAAGTGGGAATCTGATTATAATTTTCTTTAGGGAGCTCCAGTCGTCCCCTTTTGACCTTTTGAGTTTGCAATTATTGGTCATCTACTGTACCCCCCAACCCCCCCCGGGGCCGTACCTTAATGTACTGTACTGGAGCCAACCTTGGCACCTCGGGGAGGGGGGGGGCTTCCAGTCCATCTCGCTAATGACACCACTCTCCATGAAACTGTAAAAGTCTGTGAAACTGTGAACGTGCCTCCCCCCCACATCGCTCCACCATCTTTCCTCTGACGGGTAGTCCGTCATTGCCTGAAACCTGAATATTGTCCAGGGACGCAAATTGGGATCTCCTGTCCAGCAGATGTTCCCGGATCAATAAGCTCCGCCTAACCTTTGAAACGGCGTCCACAAAATTGGCGCTCCCGTCCTGACAGCGTCTAATCTGGGGGCTTTGTCTCCCGGCCCGATCCGCTGCTTATTTTGAGGAGGGTGTGTTTGGAATCTATCAACCTTTAAAAGTTAATAAGTTGTCTGGGGACATGCCACTGGTCCCAGTTCGATGGGAAACGGCGGACTGGTGGACGGCGCCCACAGGCCTCGGTGGCGTGTTGGCTTCATAATAGCAATGTAGCTAAGCGCTCCTGTTTACGACAGCGTGGCTCCTCCTCCGACGGCGTTAGCTTTACTGCTAACGGGGAACAGCGAGGCGCCACTCTGGCGCTTTTGTTCGGCTCCGTCAGGCCGCCATCCTCAAGGCCAGACGCTATTTATGGTCTTAAACATAAGTGAGCAGTTGATTAATAACCCCGACAGGACGTCGTCGGCATGTTTCCATGGGAACCGAGAGGATTAACTATTGTGATGGTTCCAACAATGAGCGGAAATGTGACGCAGAAGCTTCGCTCTGCTAACAGATGACAGAGAATCGTGGCTAGAAAACAACACCGAGGAATCGGCCTTAAGTCCCGGGACACGTGTCCACCATCGAGTTGGACACATCTGTGCACGTCCGTCATCATGGTTTATATTTATATAAAATTCAAAAAGATATCAGACATTAAAAGAAGATGCACACACCCCCACACACACACCCCCACACAGATATTTCCCCCCTTGCTTCTCTTGACCTTGCCATTGCCCGTGCACGCCTCCCAGCCCAGAGGCGACCATCGCCGAGTCCCCCGCGAGCAGATTTGTTACCGCTCTGGGGTCGGATCACTTTTGTCCGACGGGATCTCATTTGGA
The DNA here is from genome assembly GCF_003711565.1 of Takifugu flavidus. Lineage (NCBI taxonomy): Eukaryota > Metazoa > Chordata > Actinopteri > Tetraodontiformes > Tetraodontidae > Takifugu > Takifugu flavidus. Next base: position 14,249,402 of record NC_079521.1, on the reverse strand, counting down.
AGCGGATACAGGACTGGGAACGTTCAGGATCTCTGGCTCCCCTCTTTCTCCAGTTTTCTGCTCCTCCGGAACATTCATGCTAACTGTAACGCTAAAAAAACCAACCGTCAACGTGACGATGAGCTAAACAACTTCAGATTTCCAAACGGACTCTTTTGTCTGAGCGAAAACGTGGAGATCCGTTGGCCCGGAGCAGGAAGCGCCGACACCGGCACACAAGTGACGAGTGTCACTCGGCGCGCGCTCCGCCGGAGAGCCACGTTCATTTCCATAAGTTCCTAAGAGGCTTAGTTTGTCAGCTTTAAAAACTTAAGCCTGAGCAGTATTAATTATGTCCCTGTTGTTCACCTCGCCGTCTCCATCGGTCCCCTGCACCCCCGTCAGCGCCCTGATCATTTATTCACACTCTGGGCTTTTTTTTTTTAAGCTTTAACAAACAGCTCGTGTGCATCCCCCATCTGCCTCTGACATCTGATAGCTGAATCTGACCAAAACGAGCTTTAGCCCCGCCCCCTCTGGGCGCCAGGCGCAGATTTCAGAACTAGCTTAAGCCTCACTGGCATTTACTCGCTCGCAGGGTGGAAGTAAAAGTGGAGTTGTGGTGTCAAAGTGGAGCGTTCAACCTCTGTGTACGTTTTTTTGGGTATTGTTTGTTTTAAAGCAGGGTTCAATGACGATTTGCGGTATTTAACGCCCCTCCGGTAACGAGGCGTAGCGTCCTGTCCGTCGGCCGCGGCGTGATTGCGACCCGGAACCCTCAGATGAATGTTTAAATGAGGATTTTCTTGGCTGTTGAATTTTTTATCAACAGCATTATATCTTGTGTTTAACTGCAAAGTGCCACTTGATTGAATTTATCATAAAGGACTATATTTGAGTCTGGGCGGGACGGCGCCGCCTCGGAAGCTAAATTACTCTTAATTGATGAATCGCGTCGCCTCCATTTGTCTGCGCCCTCCGTATGAACGTTCTCCTGCTATTTTCAGTTCGGTTTCAGCTCCATCTTGCAGGACGGACGTTTTAATATTCATGTCTTAATAGGGGACATTAAAGCCCGGATTAATCAGAACCGATCACAACGTTCAGATCCCAGCAGATCTGATTTTAGGCTGTCAGAGAACTTAAATCGGAGCGTTTTGCATTTGTCAGCGTTAATATTTCAGACTTTTTCGGAGTCGTTTGTATATAAAACTCACTTGTGTAAAATGTGTGTAAGATATGACAAAAAAACCCAAACTTTGTCCTTTGGGACTTTTGGAATGGCCTCAGATAAGAATCCAGTCAATGGCTTCTTTCATCGATACAATAAAGGGAGAGATTAGCATCTACCGTAGCGACGAGCCGTGCTAGCTTTGGCTCCCGTAGGCTCGTCTCTTTAATACATAAGGACAACATGAGCAGGTTTGTCTTTGAAACTGCGTTTGATTACTCTTCGAGTCCTTTGTGCCTGAAAGAAAAGAAATCTCGTTAAGCTCTAATGACCAGATGAAGCTGATAGTTGTAAAAGCTTTACAGCTGCTTTCTCTTAAGGTGAGACGCTCATTGTTGTGCACAGTTTAGCTTTAGAAAGAAGACGTGTTAATAATTGTTATGAAATAAAACACGTACATAAAAGTGACGCGGCTTGGGAGGATCAGGAAGTCTGGGGGCGACTCTGCTCCGTCCGTCTGTCCTGGATTAGCATGCGGGCGTAAACACAGCAGAGAAGAACAAGGATTACCTACCAGAACATTATTTACTACTGTTATTTACATAATATCATTTTTCCATGGCGACGGTGGGCACCTGCTCTCAATACCTCTGAACCGGTTCAAACTGGTCTGGTGACCAGACCAGCAGCATTCCTCCGACTGGTTTGTAGCGTTTAGCATTAGCAGTGCTGTCACAGACGCCAAAGTTCCAGTTCCAGAGGCGCTCCAGACGCCCCGACACCGGACCTGGACGTGAGCGCTGGTAACTGTCTGGTTTGCACATTAACCTGAAGGACAAACTGTCCATGAATAATAAAGAGACGGAGAAATTGAAATTTGGTCTCATCAGACCAGAGGGCACGTCCTCACAGTCCAGATCAAATAAGCTCAGGTCGGAAAAACTCACCGGCATATTGATACAGACCTTGTAGTGAAGGATGGAATCACTGGTGCCGTGTGTTAAAAAAGCTGCATTTACTGACAATACCCCCCCCCCCCACACACACACACACACACACACACCTTTCCAGTGTTCCAGGCCAGTGCAGTCACAACCTTGATGGAATTATGCTGCTTTTTTACCTGACAGATCGAAGGTTAGGAAAATTCAATTTTTGCTCCTCATCCTCACGCCTCCGTCCGACTGAGAGAGATCTCGGTCCTCGGCTCACCGCGGTCTCACGTCGGGCCCAGAGGACGCCAAACTTAGCTACCGGTGCAGGTTCCTGCGTCAGGCAGGAGGAGCCGAGCCGAGAGGGGGAGACCGCCAGTTCCCTCAGAATCATGTTATGTCGTATCCATTCTCCAAACTGCCGATCGGGCCGACGTTATTGGTAATTAAAGCAGCTTTCCAGACGCCGTTTCACTCAGTTTAACGTTACGAGAATGTTCGACTGACCTCCAAACAACCCCCTTTTCTTCTGGAGCACCTGACGAGCAATAAATAAAATAAAGGCTGATAAAAAGATGACAAAAAGATGAAACGTTCCCTTGTGTACGACATAATAGAGGTACTTTTTTGAGCTTCTTAGATGAGCTACAGTGTCCCTGTTGCCCAGAGATCTGAATCATCGGCTGTTAGTCTGAATCCGGTTTAACTTGAGAAGTCCAGCGCTGTTGGCCCTGTTACATCCCCTGGAACACCGACCCAATCCCAGCATGGCTTCTTGGAGTCCATGTGAGATGTCCTTCAAACTGCCACGATGAAGGCAGGCAGTTGTTCACGACAGGGAGGCCTCGTTGTTATTCATCCTGGGACCTGGCTAAGCTCTGGATGCTAAGTGCTGGAAAGCCGGGAGCTAATTACCTTAGCTTAATATATAGACGGGAGGCAGGGGGCTAACAACAAGCCAGCTGGCTCAAGAACACAAACCCTGCCTATTAGCTTAGTGATGAACATGTTGCATTTTGTTTGTTTAATTTAGGAGTGGTAATGTAGCATTGAAGAGCAAAGTGTTTTATTTATTTGTTTGTGTCCAGTTGCCCGAACTTCACCGGCAGCCAAGCAAACGTGGTGATAAATGACAAGTAGGCGCCGCTTTTCCGCTAATTTCTTGGCGAGGAAACAAATGGTGACAGAGAGAAATATCTGGGTATGCTAAGCTGCTGCCAGGAGCGCCATCGTTCAAATGCTGTGGTTCGTTTATGAACTGATGATCACAACAAACCCTCGATGCTACATGGACGCACAACAAAAGTACAAGTTTTTAGGTGGTGTGTGTCGTCGTTAAGTTGTGTGTTGTTGATGACACGGGCCATCGCAATTCCAGGAAGTTGCTTCATAGCAGCGGCCAAGATTGTGTATTAGGTGAACTTGTTAGCATAGGAAGCAACATTGGAAAACAGGTTGGAATTATAACATTGAAAAGCACGGAGCGCTTTGGGTGCGCGGATGACTCCGGTTTAAGTCCTGATTCCCAGCACGGTGACACGTGCGGAGCTCAGCTTTGCTAATAAATCACCGCTCGCTCGCGAGAGCGGAAGTCTTCCTTTCCTTTCCCAGCAGTGAACGCTGTCGGCCCCGTGTCCTTTCCCCCGTGTCTCGGCGTACTGCAGCATTCCCCAGGAACCTGGAATGCAGGGAAGAAAGAGAACACAAACTGTTTGACTAGAGGCGTGACACACGCTGTTAAAAATGGATGATCTTGAAATGAATCTATCAGAGAAACAAATGGAGGGACACGCCACGCTGTAAATAATAGAGAGAGGAGGCTTCTTTCAGCATTTATTGATGCTGCTGCTGCTGCATCCCGATGTCAGCGTCCACAGAGTGAGTGTCTCTGTCTTCACTAGAGGACGTCTGACTCCAGCTGCTTAACATGCAACACGAGGACGAGATCAGCGGCCTCATAACAGCCTTGGTAAATACTTGTTATTGCCATTTTATCCAGTGCAGCCAATCATTCCAGCAGATTCTGCCCATTATCCCCGACTCCACTGTTCCTAATTGCAACTTGGGCCTGGAATCTAAAATTAGTCCGTCCCAGCGTTGATGCTACATCAGCGTCGATGCTACATCAGTGTCCTCGGTGAGGAGAGTCGCTTGTTTCTGTTCCCTCGGACCTGTGTGGGAACGTCCGGATGCAGCAGACGAGGGCGCTTTACTCTGAACTTTGTCCACGTGGTTCTGGGAAATGCTCCGCCCACCTGCTAACACAGTCGGAATACCATTTGTAACCATCTTGCAGGTGTGAACTCAGAACTATGATCATCTCCAGCTGAGGTTCTAAGAAAGGTGAAGTTACATTAACCCCTGAATCATTTAAGATGCTGGTCAAGGCTCCAGGTGTGGCCTAAAATAAAGGCAGGGGAAAGTGAAGGCTAAATTTAGGGAGCGTGAAGCACCGAGAGGATCTGTCACCTTGGGGGTACCACCTGGGATAGGAGGAGACACAGGCTGAGAATCCCTGAGCTACTCTGAAGGAAGGTGGTTATAAAATACTTTAAATTCTAAAGTTGTTCATCCCAACCCGCTTATTGAATTCAAGAATTCCAAGGTGGAACAGAACATCACTGTTATCTGTAACAGAGAACAAATCAAGCTGGAGGAAAAGAGTTCCATTTCCCGTGCTGACCCAGAGACGTCCCCTCTCTCCTGGAGGCCGATACGAGCGGCCCAGAACGGGTGAGCAGATATCGAACACACCAGCCTCCACTGGAAGCTGCCCAAACCTGCTGCGGATGGGAAACGCGGCTCCCGCGTGGCCTCCTTCCTTCTCCTGTGCAGATTTCACCAGGTTCTCCGTCAGTCTTTCTTAGGTTCTGGTGTTTTCCTCGCAGGAGTCCCGCCTGCCTCCTTCTCCTGTAAGCTCTCAGTTTAATAGATAATAAACCCGCTCTGTCTCCAACACCTGGGTCCAACCGTCTCTCTTCTGAAGAGTGAAGCGCTACGGACGGGTATAATCCGCTTAGCAAACAGCGCCGAAGGAAAAGGTGGAGGCAACAAATATTCCAGACGTGTGTGGACCCACTGGAGGGAAACCGGACCTCAAGCCTCATCAAAAACCTGGACCACGATTTTATGGAAAAAATATGGTCGTTGTAGTCGCAAGACTATATAGCACACGTCAATCTGTACCAAAGGTGAAGCAACATTAGCTTGTCATGGAGAAAGGTCGGATATACTGAATAAATATAGAAGTGAGCGAGCTGCTAATGTCGGGATGGCGCCAGATGAGGACAACACGGACCGCCAGTGGAATAACAAGTCGCAGGAAAAGAGGGATGAGTGTAAAAGTTTAGGAGAACGGGATGAAGCGATGCTACGGCCTGGTGCGTTAGCGCTGCGCGCGATGTTTGGTCCTCGGGCTTCACGTTTGGGCAGCTGTCGCGTGATTTTATCACGCTAGTGGTGAAGGAGCTCAGCCGAGATAAAGAGCAGCTGGGAAAATTGAGGCAGCGTGGTTTGGAGGATCTGGCTAATTAAAAAAAAAAAAAAAAAAAAAGATTTAAAAGAAAAAAACCTTGCGCTTCGTTTTTACCAAAGCAGATTTTGGAAGTGAGGATAAACGGAGTTTTAACATTAAATATCACAAAAATTGTTTGAAATTTAAGAAAAAACTCTTTTCACGGAAATATTCCGACAGCTTTAAAATCAGACCTGACATTGGGATAAAAAATACGGTTTCAGCCACTTTTTTAACCACGTCCTATCAGCATAATGCCTCCGTCTGTAAAAAGACTTGTGGAGTCGGGCTATTGTGCCTGTTGGAGGCTGCTGTGATAGTGAAGGACGTTCTCTGGGATGTTGACCCCCCAGCTCAGGAAGGCTGGAGCTGAGGCTTTCGAGCGGAAATGTGGTGCTGTAGCAGATTTCTAAAGGCAGACTAAGCAGTTCTGGAGTGCACGCTCTGACCTCCTAACGTGAATGAGCGAGCCGGCCCGCAGCCCCCCCCCATGCAAAGCTAGCGCTGCTGCCTACAGCCAGCGGCCCCGCATCCACGCCGGCTTCACCAGTCAGAGGCCTGCTGGTCGTCTCTCATGTCTCCTGTCATCTCCTCCGTGTCATTGTTAGCCGAGCCCTTAGCGTGATCCTTCCCTGCGCTCCACTCTTGTCTTTCCTGCTCTCCGTCCAGAAGACGTCCGGCTGTCCTCGGGTGGAGGGGGGACAGCTTTTCCACCACCAAGCAAAAGCTGGGGAAGAGAATTCCGACCTCCCGCCACATTTCCTTTTGGAACAGACCAGTGAGGTGCGTCAGAGGTAAATCACGAGTCTCATTTTACCTCCATTTCATGTTAACCTCTGCTATAAGACAATGTGTGTTGGTAAAAGGTCTCTTCCTGCTCTTCTATTTCCACTTAGAGCAGAAATATCAAACTGTTAGCGTGCTAGCTCATCAGACTGAATTAAGTAGACATGATGTTATCATCTATTTTGATCTATTTTGATCTATTTTGTACGTATTTTGCAGCTGGTACTATTACAACTTCTACATCTATATTGTAACAAATCATGTTAAACGGATGGAACATGGAAGTTGTGGTTATTTCTGAATATTAATGACCTATACCAGAATTACATTTTAATTAAAGCAGATCTGAAAATAGAATACACTCCACATTTAGAAGGGACGAACTTTAACCATGTCACATTAATTGGACATTAAAGTAGAAAATGGAAGGAAATAAAGGAAAACCATTAAGAGTAACCTTTAATTGTGCTGGCTATTAGCACGTTAAATCTGTCATAAAATTAGCACCGAGGGCTCCTTCCTGCCACCAGAGTCACGTGGCGGCGCACGCCCGTGTTCCCGCTCAAAGCTGACTCGGCCAGGAGCAGAATGCTAATGACGATCCTGTGAGCGGCCGGGAAGGAGACTCGCTGTTCCTTCAGAGAACATTATCATCATTTCCCAAGACTGTTCTGACCCAGTACAGTGGCCCATTCATTTACAGAACACTTTAGAGGCAGTAATATGTGCTTTGAAAGGGCAGATCATTATTATTTTGCGTGGCAGATGACAGATCATCAGGTCGGAAGCTCGACTTTTCCCTCCTTCTGCAGCGACTCTCTGATTATGGAACAAAAGTATGTTTAATACTCGACCCACCTTGACTCGACGCAGCGCCGACCCAGATATTTAAATTTCCTGAGCGTACTCGGCAGACCTTCCCAATCTGCTTTGTCTCTGCCACCATATGGCATCTTGACAGTGTTTTCTTCACTAATTAGTCTTTAACACACATGCCAAGTCCAAATGACTGTAATGTCACGGCTGCTCCCAGAATCCTCCTGCATCAGGAAGGAGACGGCGTGAGGTGCTAACACAGGGAAACCGACAGGTGGGGCACCGCGGCCGACTTTCTTTTCCACCTGTATCCGAGCTACGGTAGCTAATTGAGTAGTCTGAGCGGGTAGCACTCGTAGCAGCAACGGTAACACTCGAGGGGTAAAATGATTCCGCGAGTAATTTGAGTACCTTGATGACAAATAAAGAAGAAAATTCGAGTATAATGTTGCTCAACACGCGCAAATGAAGAAAAAAATGTTAAAGAGCAGGAAGATGGACGAGTCGAAGGGAAGTCGCAATAATGGCAATGTTTTCCTCATCCTCCGCTGAAGATTTTGGTTTTCACAAGTCAAATCTGTTTGATGTGATAACGATATATCTGGAAGCCGGGCAGTGTGGCTTTGGTCAGAGACGTCAGGGGTATTAGGGCTGTATCGCCACCAAACTCCACCGTTAATATTAACAGGAATAAAAGAACAATATCGGCCACAATTTTGCATGTTGTGCCCATGAAAACACGATGTCTAGAGTCAAGAAAATGATTGGAGCCACTGCGCTAATAAAAGCTAGAAATGGCTTTGGCGACTTATCTGAAAAATCACACTTTTCCCAAAATGATATCCAGAAACCGGCACTTTGATGGTTCCTCATTGTCATCCCCGTTTCCTCTCAACTGCGTGGAAGCGTCGCGTTATTGTTCTCAGTTTTGCCACGTTCCTCTACATGGGAGTTGTCTGAGCGTTTACCCGCTCAGCGGTAAATTGCTTTAATGGAGATCTTCTTCCTGTCAAATGCAGTCTCTTGGCCCCAAATTCCTCGGGAAGAAATGATCGTAATGGTCGCGTGTCGTGAGGCGTGTCGGCTCACCAGACTGGCGTCGCAGTCGCAAAATGTCTGGCGTGATTTGTTACGTAGCTCTAGATTTCCCTGAGTGAGATCAATGCACAGGCAGCGTTAGCCGACCTGAATAAGGTAGCTTTCAGCACATTTGTAGCTGAACAGCATATTTGAGATTAAACCAAAATGAGAAATGGAATGAAAGGTCGTAGTTTGGTTTTAATTCCAGGTGACATTAAAAGACTCAGCCTAGAAAGAGGCCATGCCCTTGCGTTGTATAGTTGGCAAATTGATTTGCTAAATGGCTTCAATTAGCATTATGTGTGCTTCCTGACCAAAACTTGAGACTTCCACTTCTGTGCATTTGTATACTGGCAGGCTGAAGCGTCAATACAAAAAGACCTTTTAATCAGATCATAAACTCTGACTGAAACATTCCCGGCCTGGCTCGGCTCTGTGATGGTGACCCGATCAGCAGATTGCCTTTAAACCTTTTTAGGCTGATTGTTCACATGCAAACCCAAACAACAATCAAACAGATAGCATGGTGGGTCGAGTGGGGCAAGTATGCTAACGCAGTATTAAGCTCAAAGCTTTTGGTCCAAGCAGTACAGGCTTCACTCTGAACATCGAGATGTTTCTCATCTTGAATTATTTGTTTCACCGTCCAGGAGCAAGTGCGTAGCTCCCGCGAGGAGCGCTACATCCAGGTGTATCGACTTTATCCCAAATTCTTGGTTGGTTGAGTCAAATGATTTAATAATAAAATGTAAAAATTTAAGTGCCATAAATGATGATGAGGGGAGTCTGCTTTGTATATTTCCAGCTCAGCTCTTTTGTAATGAAAAGAAAGACATGAGGCGGTCCATATTCGCACAGAATCTTAGGATACGGCTTAACTGAATCTGTAATATGTCCCCTAACACGTCTGGCAAGGTTGCATCCATGTGGTCAGGTGTGCCGGGGCTTGACCAGCCGATGTCGAGCTTCCTCGCACACTAAGGAGTCTGGCACTCGGGTCAGCGGTAATGGCCACGGCCAGATGGTGCCCGTCCACTGGGGACGAAGGACGCAGACAGACTGGTCACGCTTTAACTTTGGAGTTTGCATATTGCAGCATTATTTAATCCTTGATTACATGCATCATTTATCACAATTATGGCTTGATAAAAGTTTGATGCGCAAACACAGCGGAAGCATGCTGAATATTCAAACTTTGCCCTCGCCTGTCTAATCAACCCCGAAGAGGAGAGCAAGGAGCAAGGGAGAGATCATCTCAAAGCGTGAAGAACACTCGCTTTAATATGTCTGATTGTTGGTTTCGCTGTTTTAGATTAATTAAGTGGCCCCACATGGAAAAAACAAATGTTTTAGTGAGCATTTTTAATAGATGTTTTCCATTTTTCTCTGATAGCCGTAGGCTATTGATCCAGAAACACACCCTGATTGGTTCTTTCAGCGCACATTTAGATGAGAGTCTAATAATTAATGGTATATTCAAGGAGCCGAGTAATAACACTGATATAACTAATGTGAATAATGACACCAGAGGTTATTTACAAAGCCTTTTGTTCATTATTTGAATGCGAGGTCTATGATTAACTAGGATGGGACACAAATGGTGCTTTCGGTGCTGTAAGATTCCGTTTCCTCATTTAAACAGCGAGTTAGTGTGGCTGGTTGAAGTAGGAAATGACTCTCCTGACGAGCACGCCAAAGGTATGGTCAAGATCGTTGGGGAATTAGCCAACCCAATATAACCGTTACCAACCATGTAGGAGGGTAATGCTGTATGATATGCAGTATGAACAGAAAAATTCAAACTTTTTGATGGTGCTAGCGCTGACGTGTCTGTACCAGTAATAACGGTGTACCTCAGCACAGACGAGATTCTTGATGTGAGGGCTGGTGTTGTTGTGGGCGTTCAGCATTTTTCACTAGCCTGTGTGTGAAACTGACCGTGCCAGCACGTTTTGGCCATTATGACTAATGGGAATCCTCCGTGAAAAATGCCCGTCCCAATCCCGCGTGTCGTAATAGGACTTGAAATGAGCCTCTCTCACCTGCACATGCGCCATTAATGGGGCAGCTTCATTCATCACTAACTCAATTTGTGTAGTTTCCCTCCGTAATTCGCAGGTTTGGTTGTCCAATTTCCCTCCAAAAAGTGCTGGCACTGAATGACATTTTTGAGCAGCCACTTCATCATGTTTGATTAAAAGAACAACAAAAAAACGTAGCTAACATTTCACTGTACTCAGCATTGGTAAAGCAAGCTGATTGGTGCGTAAAAACACCGGGAAGTCGCACACCAGGCTGCAGGCGTTGCCTAGCATACCCTGACCTGCCTCTAGAACCAAAAAACACCCCCAAATGAACGCAAACATTCTATCAGTAATTAGTTTATATGTTTATGTGCTTAAAGAGCTGCCCATCTAGCGGTGTGTTCTTCTTCGCTTCTTTTGAATACACAGTGCTGCATATTAGAAATTAAAACCCGCACGATATCAAAAATGACAGAGGAGTCGTCATCACACACACCAGGGGACTGATGGGTCTGAGGATACATCCCCAGTTTTGATTGGATTATGTAAAGTAAAAATTGAATTCTAAATCCATTTGACTGAGACTGTGTGAAGGCTGTCCAGGGACACAGACGTCATTATGAATATTAATTGTTAATAATTATCCTGCTCCTCGGGGTAACTGCTTTTCCGGGACAGTTGGGGAGAAAAGGAAAAAAAAATGAAAAGGGAAAAAATGGAGGCTGATGGAGATGAAAAGACAGATGGAGATAAACAAGAAGGGAGAGGAGAGCCGGTATCTCCACTGACACAGGCACGCTTTCTTTAACTTGTCGTGGAAACTCTGTTGTAGACGCCGCTTAGCGGCTCGTAGCATTAGCATGAAATCCAGATTAGCGTCAGACCATCTGCTTTTGAATATTTGTACGAACTCGGAGGATTTCGCTAAATACCAACACTGTAAAGAGACGTGTCATGAATTTCCAGAGCTTTCCCCAAGCGCAACTGTCTATTAAAACTTTAAAGTCGCATTACTTTTTCATACCAATCATTTCAATTTCGTAATGCCGATGAATTGAATTTGGCTGTTTCTTTTTACGGCTGCAGTACGGAAATGTGGTGCTCTGCAGTATTTAGGATACTCTGAAGTTTGAGTTTGACCCTCCTGCCTTTTCCAGGAAAACAGAAGCAATCAGCTTCATCTCCAGCTGCCGACCGTCACAGGAGCGGCTCAATTACGCCGAGCAGGGAGTCTAACCAGACCACGCTCAAATGATCCGACGTGTGCTGCTTTCAGGAAATTGTTTTCTGTGTCGTCCTCCATCACCGGAGTGCACAGCGGAAGGCCATTCTTCTGGAATATGACTGCCGCGACAGTTCAGCAGGTTAGAGTGCAGAACTTCAGCAGAAGAGACCCGGGTCATCTTTGCAGCATCTCATTATCCGATCTGTCTACCAGCTGTCGCCAAACCTAAAACCCTTGTTTCTAACAACTAAATACCCTCATTTTCCTGCCGCCTTGCATAATCACAGGCTCCAAATAATTCCAGACTCAATAGTTCCTCAAAAACAGGTCGAACTCTTATAGCAACCAGCCATAAGAGCCCCTCATTCGGTTGGTTTGTTGATCGCCACCACAAAGGAATCGCTCCGAGGTTGGAAATGAAATGAGACCACCCTTCGAGTCGGTTGGGCGCGATGCAAATTTCAGCGGTGCAGTTTGGGGAGGGAGGGAGGGAGGGAAAGATGAGAGCGGAGCGTATAGCTCCCATTAAAGGTCAAAGTGAAACAGCGCCGCAGCCGCACTAGTCAAAATCCAAATCCTGCTCACAATCGAGGATCCAGCCGTCGGATCGCTCCCAGCGAAGTTGGGAAAGAGAGAAGGGAATGGTCTGAAAATCAGACGATTCAGGCGCAATAGCATCATGAACACGGACGTTCAAAACGAGGTTTCAGCTGATATAAACTCTACGGTAGCTTTACTCAGCTGTCCTCGAGCACAGACCTAATAAGTAATTGTAAATACCACAGGAACATGCCATGTGTGTGCAAAGATCCGGTTGGAGTTGCCGTGGTGATGGGTACAGAAGACACAAGGCTGTCAGTATTTAGCATCACAGCCTCATCACTCAAGTGACACTTTTCTCAAGAAAACAGCATCCGAAACGAAATTTTGGCTCCACATTGATCTCAAATTGTAGCTCCTTCACACATGCTTCCAATGGGCCCTGTTGGCGTTCACCAGGCCCTTCTCAACGCCTTCTGGGGGGGTCGCTGCCAAGAGATTTCCTTCACCACCGCAGGAGACGGGGACGCTTTCGCCAATAACGCATTTTTGGACCGCAACCTTCGTCAAGCTGCATAAGGCGGCGGCGTGGAGGGGACGCGTGGATCCTGACGCGGCGTGCATGGCACTCCCTCCTCTGTTGCTCTCTCTGAGTAATTTGTTTGTTTTTCTTTGAGTACTTTTGTGATTAACCCGGAGCGCTTTAGCCCAAACCTGAAGTACGGTGGATGAATTATTCATGTTGTCATCAGCCCACTGATTCAAAAAACTGGAGCGAGGAAATGCTGCTGCCTCTGAAAAAGGTTTAGCAAACGGCGATTCAGCCAAGGACACGTTGAGTTTTGAGCATTTGTTTCAATCCCAAATGTTTTAATATGAAGAGAGGAAAGTCCAGGAATGATCCGGGGACTCGGTTTCTCCCTCCAACTCTCTCCAACTCCTACTGATCCTCTCAAATGTCATGGATTTAATTGGCTGCAGAAAAGCACAAATGGTAAAATAAGAATAAAATAAACCTTTTGTGGACAGATAACATTCCAGTTGTTGTTTTAATCATTTTACAAGAAGGGGTTTGTGTTTTCCATATCTGTGTCAAATGAGTGGGACATGCAAAAAAAGGACCTTGAGAAAATGATCGACTTTGGTAATTAGAACACGTTTTATCATGTGGAGGATCTTCTACCACCCAGGCATCGCACCTCCGCAATGCTCCAGCTCTGACCTTGAACTAAAAACAGCCTTTTTACACGCAAATTTCCACGCAGTTAAGATTCCAGGATCAATACATTTGAACTTCTATGTGAATATCCGACGGCACTCTGCCTGCTCCACACTCACCAGCTCCCTTAGCATAAAAGTCCCCCCCACAAAACCTTAAAACTTTTAGTTAGAAAAGAAAATAGTCCCATTTAAACTGTTAGCATTATATTTCAATATATATATAATTAATATATTTTCAAAACTGGGGCTGGAATCTGTTTAATGATATTAAGGGGATATCGGGCAAAACTTACCTTTTCACTGCTTTAGCACACGTATGTGCCTCCCCACCCGAATCAGTTTCAACAATTCCACATTTATGGAATTCAATGTAAGCTGCTGGAAATGTGTGTTTAAACGATTGGTTTGAATAATCGTACCGTGGGGCTGGGTGTCTTCTACCGTACAACCCTAGCTACCAGTACAAGGGTCCCTCCACGGGTGCTGAAACTGAACTGTGACTTATCAAAACTGTGTTGACTTAATTGTGAATACGTCCTTATTGATTTCACATGATCCGGAAATTACATGTTGCTTGACTAGCCTATGGCCTATAGCCTATTGACTAGCATGATGGGATCTGTAGGTGTAGATCCATATGGATTCTGTGGCGTCCTATTGATGCTAATGTGAGTTGTATTTATTTCAGTGGGTCTAAGAATTCCACTGAAGGCCTGGACGTTACAAGCACAAGCTACCACAGGAATAATGAACACAGTTCCACTGTTAGAGATTCAGAATTTAAATGACAATACATTTTATTCATTTTATAACAACTACTTAGCAATGTGTGAAAAACTAATCTGACCTGAATTCACCCCCTGCTACTGAACTCAGTTCCTTTTTTGAAAAAAAAAAAAAAAAAAAAAAAAAAGCTCGCAGCAGACACATCACTTGATGTTTTCCCAGCGTAGCGGCACTCGTGGTCGGATTTAAAAGTCTGAATTAGGTTATTGGGATTTTTTTCCCCGGTATTTTTCCATGTTTCATGTTGCCGGCGGATCGTCGGATAAATCAATGGCATTTCCATGAATACTAATTGCGGTTGCGAGGATGGCCGGTGTGGCCGGTAGGTGGGGATTTGATGGGGTTTGTAGCAGCAGCCAGCTGAGGCCTCGGCCGCCTCAGCGCGGCCCCACAGAGGAGCACGGCTGCCTCTTTGAAGTCAAGCTGCAGAATCAATTGAATGCGTCTGGGAATAAATGAACCTGTTTGGAGCTTAATTTCCAATAGCTGAAGGCTTTCCACCGAGTTATTTATCAGGGAATATGGGCGTCTTTCCTCCTCGTGCACTGTATGTTTGCCTTTTGGCTGAATCCTTAACCTCCCTTCACTTATTACTAATATTACTGCTTATAATAATAGCAATAACGATAATATGCAAAACTACAGGGCTCCAAAAATGTGCACTCAAACTTGAATTTTTTCATATTTTTGTGATTAAAGCAGCACTTTTTATGGACCGTGTGGAGTTTAATTAGGAAACCTGCTTTGGACTTGTTGGGAGATACAGTGAAATGAAAGGACAGGCGCCTCAGAGTCATTTTCTTAAATGCTTTGATTTGTCTAACCAATCGGCATGTGTCACCTCATCGCTGCTCCTTCCAGTCTCGCCACAGTTCCTGATCAAAGCACGTTTACTGGCCGGCTGCCCTTGGAGCGCCCGGAACTCCCGCTCAAACCTCGGAAACAAATCAAATATTCAGTGACTGAACTCTTTGACATTATTCTCCATGTTCCACTGGAGTTATCGCTGGAACACAACATGGATTCAAAGGTCACCATTAGCATTCATTAACACTGTGTGAGCTATTCATTGTGCAAATATTTGTGTGATTATGTGATGTTGTTTATGGGTTATGGCACTTGAAAAGAAAAGCTGATTGGCAGGAAATGAAGTAGACATAAAATTACATCACGTTTTCAATATTATTCATGGAAATCAAACTATTGTGTGTCTTGAGTTCACCTATAAGTGTCCCTCTGTAATAGCAGAATGAGATTTTCTTGTTTCCGAGCTCCCGTCAGGAACATTCCAGCACTCACACTTCATTCTTTGGACAGGAAAATGGTGAGAGGCGCAGCAGTTGCAGAAATGAGAAATAATTTTAAAAAAGTAACTTGATTAGGGGCAAAAAGAATCAGTAAGACGGAAGAAAGTCTAAGCTCTTTAACCGGTCCTCCTTTGCATATAAATGAGAGATTAGGCAGAACTATATCTTAGTGCCCGTTAGAATACATATGCCTAATTACAATATATTCATAAAGTGAGAGTGTAATTTCCACAAAGGAGATTACAAACTGAGCACAAGGTCAGGAAAAGCCCTTTTTGTTCTCTGCATATCATTAGGTTGGCGATGATGATGCGGCTCAGAGAATGACTTATGCTCATTGGCTCTCCTCGGAGATTATATGGTTGATTTTTTTTTTTTTTTTCTCCTCGGTCTGAGTGTGAAAAGGCAACACAAGGAAGAGGTCTGTTAATAAATTATACTTTAATAATGTTAATGAAAACATGCAAAGAAGGGAAACAGCTCAGGCTCAGGGAGGCCGCTCTGTTTCAGTAGAATGAGAATGAGGGCCAACCCCAGTTTCCCCAAATTAAGTCCTTCCAAACTTTTCTCTTTAAAAACATGTATTCTTTTATGGCTTTTGAGATTTGAAGCTGCCGGTGGGTTTGGGGAGGGTCCCTCAACAGTAACAACACAGCCACCGTTGATCCAGATCATCCCTCCCTGCTGCCCTTTCCAGGCAGTCCTCCTCCCGTTACCCTCAAATTCAAGGGCACATTTTTCACAGGTCAATTTCTCGTAGATCTTTGTAATTAAGATCTTGAATTCAGCAGCGTGACACATTAATAACAACTGTCACGGCGTGATCACAACAGGACTGTTTACATGGTCACAAGCAGTAAAATCTGAGCTGCTGTTTGATTTTCTTTTTTTCTTATTTGTTTTTATTTGTTTGAACTGGTGATTGAGTAGAAGGAAGCTAGCATCAGCACCTGGTTTTTTGTGTGTCTGCGATAATTAGTGGCTCAGATGTAATGACTAATTCTCTTTCATGCTAGTTTTTATGTGTGTTGCCAGGGTTTTCTTATTAAGACAGGCAAAGACGAATTTGCCGCATGAATAAATTAATTTATCCCTCACGGCGAAGCTACGTGAAACCAGAGTCACATTTATTTCTGTCAGGTGATTCCTCTTCACTCTGCACACTGTGACAAATTCTCACCCTTGAGATCGAGAAGATATCTCTTCCGCCGGCTTGATAAGATTCAATTTTCGTGTCAATCTTGGCAAATGTCGTGGAGAATTTCTTGTGCGAATATTAGCATGTGAATGACGGCAAGCGCTTAATTCTGCTAATGCTGAACTGTGGTCCTTTCATTACAATCTTAATATTAAAGAAAAAAAATTATCTCGCTCCTCTCGTTCAGGTGTTGAAAAAGACCTTATATAAAATAATTCCCAAAGTCGGCACCATTCCAGTTAATTCACTCTTTATTCCATCAAAAGGTGATGTGGCAGGGGGCATTTCAAACACCGGCAGGTGGCTGAAGTGAATTTTTTCAATTTTCAATTATAGTGTTGAATTTGAAGAAGCAACCTTATAAAATGTGATTTTGTTAACCACCTGCAAAAGTTAAGAATTATGTCTCTATTTGATCCAAATACTGTATATCCATTTTTTTTTTAAAGTTGAAATAAATTATAGATACATTTTTTAGAATCCCAGACTAAACTATTTATTATAATATACATCTAATACAAAGACAAAAGGGAGTTTTTAACCTGAGACTTTATCATAAATAAGAAAATGATTGAACGGAAATTGTTCAATTATTAATAACTACTGCGTTGTGGTGAATGAGAATGAGTACAACATCGTAATCAATATCTAATATTGGTAAAACGATTACTGTGATGATCTGATCTGAAGTATTTACCTGCACTTCAGGCCTTAGTCCATTTATTGGATTTCTGGGAGAAATCTGACGTGAGACTGGAACTTCCTGTTGTGGTCTCTTTTGTTGTTTTGTTCACAATGTCCCTCTTCAGTCTGATGTGGAGGTGCCCCCCACCCACCCCCCACCAGATTAGCCTGAATCTGATTTATCATGATCTGATCCAGTTCTGGATCAAAAGAGTTTCACTTCTGTTGATGATGAAGTTCCCTGAGAGCCGGCGGCGTGTCTCCTTTTCTCTCATGTCACACCCGTGTTCCTGGAATACTGGGCTCTATTTTCTTCACCAGCCTGTTTGCCGCGCATGTTTTATGGTTTGTAGTTGACTCACGTGTGAGCGCGCGACCGCTGGGACGCGCTGGTCGTCCCTGACAAACAAGCTGACTGTCTCATGGTCATTAAACTTTAGTCCGGGGACATTAACTTTTAAATGTGTCTTTATTGCGATGCGTGACTCCTCGTGGACGGGGTGGGGGGGCAGATTACACCGTGATATCCCTGCCCTGCCTATCAAGGCGTGTCCCACCTTCAACATTCAGGGTCTGTCACACCTCTTCAGGTGCGAGTGGTGTTGCTGCAGGCGACTGGGACCAGACGACGTCCTCCACTCGTCGCATGGCCCCCGCCTGGCCCCAGCCTGGCCCCCGCATGGCCCCCGCCTGGCCCCCGCCTGGTCGGTATGGTTCATTCTAGGGCGCCGAAGGGAAGCGCCGAGTTGATGAACGGTTTGGCTGTGCAGAGGTCTGTTTTGGGTTTGGAGAACGGCCTTAGACTGAAGCAGGAGGACTCTTCTGGGATCTGCATCTGCAGTTTGTCAACACAAAAATACCCACAGTTCCTCAGCTCATTTTCACTCCCTGTAGCTCTGTTATGGTGGGATGTTTAAGAGGTCATCGTGTTCTATCACAGAAACAGAACCCAGAGTCAGGACCAGCATCCTTTGATTCTTTCAACAAATGATCCTTTCTTTGATCTCTTTCTTTATTTTTTGGAGTAAACAGGGCTCGCTAGCATTGCTGTTCGCATATTAACCCGCCTGTCGTTGGGCAGAATTCTCATCTCACCTCAAAGGCAACGACATTTGTGATCAGACGAACTTCACCGCATCACTTTGCCTCAGGAAGACGACGTCGATAAAACGACAGCAACAGAAGAGGCCTGGTTTCAGCGTCGGGAGCAACAATCCCGTCCGATGTTCTGCCATTAAAGACAGCTGGAATCCTTCCGTGTCTGTGTTGGTGCACACTTATCTGACGGCGCTGGCACCTGGGCTGCTGCTCTTCCTGTGCACCGATTCACTGCAGAGGTTAATCAAGGCCGCTCTTTTTTTTATACTGTATCTTTCATCTGAGCCTCCTGTTCAGCTCAGGCCTCATCTGGGGGATATTGGCAGGGGGTTTGTTCCTTGATTGGCTTTAAGGTGGGGATCCATACAGATGCGTCCGTGTGGATCAGATGTCTCGAGCCAAGACAGAGAAAACAGATCTTTTCTAAAAATGGCTTTTGGGAGCAGGTAATGACTCCCCCCCGCCTCAAGACAAGACAGAAGGTCATTAATCCTTGGGAAGGTACAAACTCTTCTGGAAACAATACAGGCTTTTGTGTCCCAAAGACAAAGTAAAGGCAAGAATACATTCCAAAGGGGGTGAAGATGATGAATACAAATCTTTGCAGCACGAACAGTTAAAGGAATATAGAGACAAGCATGTTTGACTGGGAGAGAGCTGCTAAATCAATTCATCTCATTTCAGACCTTCACACTGAGCTCTTATAAACTCCATCACAGAAATGAAAATGGATGAATTATGGAGGATTATTAAACATTGATGGAATGTCGCTATTTTAACCAGAGCTGCCTTTCTTGGCCTTCGAGGCACTTTCCAGACCGACGTTCTCTGTTATTTTTCTCTTGCATCACATGGTACCAGAGGAACCATTTTACTTTGAAAGCCTTGCGACAAATCATAGACCAGCCAGAGATCCTTTAAGTGGTCTTTACTTTGCAGAAATGAGACGTCCGTCCAGAAAACTCACCTTTCTAATCACCCACTGTTGGCGAACACCCACTCACAGACAGATGAGATGATGTCACACACCTTTGTCTTTGAAATGGATAAAAAAAACTGTCTTATCTTATGTAGATATTCTTTCATCAGTGGTTCAGCGTTGTGGCCGACCCGAGTGTTACATATAAAACCACCCAACCATAATCTTTTTTTTTTTTCCAGAAATCCTTCAGGTTCACTGAGCTGTTCGAGCCCCACAGTCTTCCTCCCTGACCTCCGGGAATGAAATAACTCAAATGATTCAGATTAGCTGTTTAAGGTCACAGTAAGAGGAGCCTGCCAAGGTACAATTTTTCCTGACAGACTCTTAATCTGTCACAGTCATTGCTGAGGGTATTGCATGACAGTTCATGTTCTCTCATCATCCTCTCTGCTGACCTTCATGTTTCATTTGATCAGTCTCCTCTTCCTCGGGGTTTATGATATTTAAATATTATCCTGCTGTTTATTTAAATGCGGAGCCTCGCATCCGGAGTTAGTGGCCTTAGCGCCGTCTCTGGCTCAACGCATGCAGAGAAAGGTTGTGTCAACATCCAAACGCAGACTGCAACATTTTCTTCGTTTCGGGGGCGATGCTGCAGCCACAGCAAACTCTGACTTCTTATTTTCTTTATTTTCATTTTGGTGGATATTACAGGCAATAAAAGGAAAGGGAATCTACTGGGCAAATGATACGAATGCCAATCCTAGTTATATCTGACCTCTGCTACGTATGTGGAATCTGGCCGGGCAGCCTTTTCTAGCACTACAACCTTCTTTTAAGCTGCACTCCAGAGAGAAACTTCGCTGGTCTTTCACTTTAAACAAAGTAACTTTAGATGTAGTTATCCCACTGTGCTCTGTTTCCAGTGTTCCAAACAGGAATCCCTCCTGGCTGAAGTTCTTTAAGCCCAGAAGGCCACCGGGTCATTTTCCACTGGGTGAGACATGAACTAAATTTCTGCAGATTTGTCAGATGAAATGATGAAAAGTTTGGGAACAGCACAGCTTAGTAATTAGACCTCTTATTATCTTCAAATGTGGCCTTCAAAATATGTAGATAGTGCTGTTTCCACAGACAGAATCTTTGTGGAGAGATGTCTCTTCTTCTTTTGGAAGTGTGCGCCTCCTCTGTGATCGATTCCCTGGTGAACACTCACTCTGTTCCACTTTGTGCACGGAGACTTCCTTGAGAAAAATATTTTCAAAGCCTTATGAAAAGGAAATGCGATTGGGAAGCTTTCTCTTTTTTTTCTTGGCTGTGGCATGACACTAATTTACTTCTCCTCACTCTTCCAAGGCAATTAGCTTTGAAGCTACGGAGAAGCTACTATAGGCTTGCCCAAGTTGATAGCTAGCGTGGCAAATACGAATTTAAGCAGGTCCATCGGGCAACGGCTGATAAATATATCAAATGAGGTTACAGCCTGAAAGAGAAACCTATAAAAGTGTAAAGAAACTATAATTACTTTGCCAGGAGGCCCAGACCTAAACTACAGTGCTAGCACTTCTTGATGAAAACAACAACCATGTTAGCAGAAGAGCTATGGTGAAATGATGTGCAACACCTGGTAGCTATGGCAGTATTTTTGTGAAGTTCTGATGTTTTTTTTTCCCCCTCAGTTGGATGAATATAGCAGCAGAGGGACTGACTTTATTGTACAATGACAAGTTATCCGAGGCAGAGTTTCTCAAACTTTTCACAGAAACAATTCAAACTTTCGTACTTAGCTTCTGTAATGGATGGATATTCAAAGATTGTGCTGTGCAGTGATGATTCAGACTGGCCTGGGTGGTCAGTTCTGACAGACTGCAGCTGTAGACCCGTTAGGTTGCCCATGCTAACCCCTGTCCACTACAGAAAGCACCAACAATGGGGATGCGAGACCAAGGAGTGATGGAAGGAAGTGGGTGCACCGTGGGGAAAAGCCAAGCCAGAAACAGCAGAGGTGTTAACTTGGCCTCCAGCTTTCCCACATCTGGATCCCATTGAACTGATTGACCGTGGGAGCCTCTCCTGATCTGCTGTTGAGATACTTTAAAAGGTCGAGTGGAGCCCAGACATCTCAGGGGTGTTTTGATGGTAAAGGGGCACAACACAATATTATGTAGCACTGATTTGTGATAACTTGGACATTGTGTATGGTGTCTCTAACACACCTCAAAGATTTCAGGTAAAGTTTAAACATCAACAATTCATCATTCTGCATCGGTTGTGCGAATACTGACCTCTAGCTTAGACAGCAGTTATCATGTGAATTTCCTCAAAATTCTCCACCCGACAATCTTGGGATTTGTAATCTCCCTTCGGTCCTGCGGAATGCTGTTCTCAGCCAGTTTAAAGCAAGTGAAACAACACGGCTCACCTTCAAGGAGCAGGTCGGACATCTCCGCATTACGTGAGATACGTTGCTAATTTAGCTGCTACGCGGAGCAGATCCCTCTCAGAATCTGTACTTGCACTCCAAAGAAGGTTCAGAATGCTAAAAGCTTTTTTTGTAAAGATTTGTGAAGTAACCTGGCATGATGGGGATTGTTCAACATTTTTAAAATATCTAAAAGATGGTTAGTTTGAGTCTTCTTTCAGAGGTCCTTATCATCAAAATAATAACAAAAATTGCTGGATAAAGCTGTCGTCGGCAGGAAAAAGGGTGGAATTTGCTGGCCATCTGGCTGTTTTACCGGAAAGCAAAGCTAAATTGCACCTAATTAATGGATCCTCATTGGAATAGTTGACAACAACATGAGCAGACACAGGCAACCATCTTGTACACAATGTAAGCATACACGGAATCAAAACATTTATTGCAGTAGCTGTATACCTGTAAAGTAGTAACAAGGATTAACTGTTTCAGTATCTGTGATGTTAAACACCCTCACAACTAACGAACATACTGCGATAAGCAAATCACTCCATCCCATTTAACTTCTTTATATCGTGACATAAATATGAAAGTGCTTTACAAACTGAAAGTCTCCTTTATGCACAAATCATCTCTATTCGGAAGAAATAAAATGACACGAAAACGTAAGCTAATATATATAGATATATTTTCTTTTTTAGCATGCTATTCCGTTGTGTAATTTGCCTCCCATGCTGTGGAAAATGAAGGTTTTCAGACGGCGGAACGACACACGATCTTTCATGTTTGCTCCATTGTCTGCACATGCCTTTGTGGTTCTGCAGTAACAACGTTCCAAAGTCGAATCGGGTGATTGTGTTCTCGAAATTTCAGCACAGGTTCAATGTATAAGGCGTAGGATTGCTGTCTGAAGTTAACGCGTTCTTGTCCGTTGAAGAAGTACAACTCAGTGTTTGAAAAAACAGAATGAAGGCACAGTGATTAAAGTGTTATCCTAAAAATCGAGTTGTTGTGTTTTTTGAAAATAATACAGATACATATGTCAATAAATTGCAGGTACTACTGAGAGATTGCACCCAAATCACAATTTGATTAAAATCTATACAATATTTAGATCAACATTAGATAAAACATTTAGCCATTTACAAATATATTGCTATTTATCGTACTGAACACCTTTAAAATCAATATTCTTTTTTTTTTATAGTTGAGTACTTTCAAAGCAATTTTGTTGTTTTTATAATGCACATCTTGAGTACTGACATCCTTCATACAAAATTATTTTTTCTGAACTTTTTTTTTCTTTTTGAAAAAAAGAAAAGTTTGACTGTAATTCTGTGATATTTTAAGAAAAAGTATGAAGAACTATGGGCCACACCGAGTATAACATGGGATCTTTTTTTTCTTGGATATTTGTGTTGTAGTTGCACGAACAATTAGCTCACTGTTGAAAGAATTCCCCAACTCTTTTATGACGCTAACGCCCATCGACTCGCCTATGTCATGGTGGTTATTACGGGTACGTGACAGTGGTTAAACACTTTGTATTTACAAACACAGAGACAATGATTGGATAAACAAGTGTCTACTAGCGTTGCCGTTTGATCAACACTCTCTGGAACGTCATTCCGTTTGCTTTGATTGTGTTGATCACTATAGTCCCGAACAACTTGATAACAACCACACCACAAATAATTGTACTGTATATAAGTGTACGGTCATGATAGTGTTGTTTTTTCAGTTTGTTTTCATGTCCTTCCTTCACCTGACACTTGTGAGGTGGACTGAAAATGTTAAGTTGAAGAAAATTGTGGAGGTTGAGAAAAAAAAGGAGGTTCTCTCAAGAGCGAATAGTAAAATCAAAGTACAGCAAACACAGCAAAAGCGTTAAAGTTTTGTGGCCTACATGTTCCATGTGGCTAAAGGACTGCAGAAGCATCACCTGAAGGGAAAGGAAAGAACAAGAATGGATAAGAGGTCTGTTCACAGCTGACCCCAGTGCAGCGTAAAGACGTCTCGCAGCAAAGAAACAAAGTCCGTCTTATAGCTGCTGGTCCTTTGGGCTGTCAGGGCAGGAGGACGGCTGGCAAGACTTGAGGCTCACCAGGGGAATGTCAGCCATGCTGCTACTGGTGAAGTGTCCCTCCCCGCTTCCAAACTGCTTCCTGTCACCAAAATGCTCCATTCTGCTGCTTTCGTTTTTCCAGGTTCTGGTCAGAGTGTGTCCATTGACAAGTTTGTCCTTGGGACCCCACTCCCGCTGAGAGCCAAAGCTGGACACAGGGGACTTGGGCTGCTGGTATGATCCTAACGTGGGCGGCATCCAGCAGTTGTCCGAGTGTCCGAGGATGAGGCATTCCTGTGTGCACATCTCCGTTGCCTCCACTAGGCCACGAGGTCCAAGGGGGCCATCTGGAGAAGCAGAAGAAGAAACAGAAAAAAAGTTTTGGTTGGCAAATCTCGAAAGAAACCTTTGTTTTTCCTTGATGGAAACCTAAGGTCACTGAATTCCCAACTTGTAGTTAATCAACATGTCATGAATGGCTAAATATCAGCACAGCTGCCCCTGATGACATCAGCCTTTCAACGGCCGCCTGTTTCACACCCGGCAGTCCCACCGATATTTCCCAGAGTTGATGTGGAGGACTCGTGAGTCAAAGCATCCCGGATAGCCCCCATCGACCAACGCTATAAAAAATAGATGAGCTGCGTTTTCAGGAGCTTGAGAGCACGTTGGTGGGGCTGTGGACAGAGGAGTGTCGGAAATGATGAATGAGTTCTCTTCAGGCGTGGCGCTTCTCTGTAGACATTTGTACCATCGACATGGCAACATGACCATGAGAACAGAACCAATGCACAGCTGAAGCAGCAACTACCTACAATACATTACAATAAGCGTATTTCTTCATGACTGAATCATTCGATCTTAAACTTGTTTCTACATAAAAACAGCAAAGGACTCACCGCCCAGATGTTAGTTTCATTTTTCTAACCGTGAAGCTGAAGGTGAAATACTTTTGAAAACTGTATCGAAACCCAAATCCTTAAAAAACACATTTTAAAAATCGATGCCTGACATTCTTTGTTCAATTTTAGTTCTTCAAGAATTATTTTCTGTTCATTTTACTTTTTTCTTTTTAAAGGTACAAAAAAAATCTGTTTCTGTGACGAACCTCAAAGAGAATAAAACCCATGTGTTTTTGTCTTAATGAGAGAATCACAACTATTTTTCTTAATCTGTCCCTTAGCACAATAATCTAATTAAATGGTAATTTCTGTTCTGAAAGACAGATATCAAATGCAGACTCAATCATTTAGAACTTTGAACATTTTTAAAACAACTTAAGCCGAAACTTATTACAGAAGAACCTAAAACCTCAGAAAATCAAATTTAAAAAAAAATCCTACATTAACCCAGAATTGAAAAAGTCTTGAATATGAACTTTATGTAAAACAAAAAAAGCCTAATTTCAGTGCATTTTCAATAAATAAGCAAACACCAAGGAAGGAAACCAGTTCTGAGGTATTTCCACTGGCTCCCTGTCTGCCAGGGCTAATCCTGCATTCAAAATCCTGCTGCTGCCCTATAGAGCTCTAAAAGGCTCAAATAAAATGGTGAGGATGCTCCAATGGAAAGAAAGGTCGTCAGGGCTGTCATCAATGACTTTTGTCCTAAACGACACTGCTACTTGGGCCAAATCGCAACATGAACTGGTTTTAAACACAGGTTGTTTTGACCAAATGCAGATTTTTCTTTTATCCACTGCTGACAGTTTCTACATATTTCAATACGAACAGATGTGGAGTGCGGCTTCAAGCCTGTGTGAGCGTATTCCAGTAAGCCCTCCTGTCTGAATGTTGGCTTCTTTGAACACAAACGCTCACATATGATGTGAAGAAAGCTGAGGCTCGTCTGGTTGAGGGTCCGTCGCCCTCCTGCAAGGATGCGGAGTCCATCACAGTAACAGACACCCGTAATTGGAATGTGAGGAGGCTAACCAAGACGCATTATCATAAGTTTCATGAAGAACCATGCAGCGCAATAATGCAGGGCACCCGGGAGACACTGAGATGAAGATCTGGGGAAGAGTTAAAGAAGAGAGATGGGAGCAAGAGACTGGACGGCCCCTTTGTTCCAAGCTGAGAAGGGAAACTTTTTACACCCCTGCCAATTATGTGACATTTAGCTTCTTTGTGTGATGCCGGGAGATGGTTATAATGACAGCGTATGAGTTATTGTCGGAGTCAGCGGTGTTCTCTCAGCGTTTTGATCACGAGGTGCTTGAAAGATAACATAAACAAAGAAAGCGGTTGACTTCCCTGCTGTATGCAGCCGCCAGGATTGATGGCGTGTATTGTATTGATTGCAGGAGAATTAGGTGACTGTGATGTCTATCTTGACTTTCTGTAACAGAGGTAGAGCCAGGCAGTAATCAAGGGCACTTTTTACATTGCTATTCCCCCGTTGTAATAAATATGTTCATTTACATGCAGATTGGTATGCAATCAGTGGCCTGAGTGGGCAGCAGAGGATAATTTAAATCAGGCATTTTCTTATTCTCGTCTCTCCCTAGCTCGCTACTCATGGAGAGTCAAACACTGATTGAAGGAACCTGCTGAAAAATGAACTATAGATATGGTACATGATGTAAAGCGGGAGGCTTGTTGTAGGATTTTTCCAAGGGAGAGAGATAAGAAAGGTGATTTGGGGGCTTGGTTTAAAACATCTTGCAAGGTGAGTTGTTGTTTTTCTTTAAGAAGTGACATCCATCCTGCCCTCCATGGTTAAATAAAACGTACATAAATGTGCTTTTTTTATGGTATATCGTCACCAGGACGTTGTTGATTGTCTGGATTAATCTTTTCAATCTTGGTGCGAGAGCATGGCTCCATCAGCAGATAAACACGCTAATCCATCATTTATAAAGCTAGTTTTCTATTTTGCTGATATCTCTTTGTAAACATCTGCAACAACACATCTGTGGAATGGAAACACTTGTATACATTGTAAAAAATGGTGAAAAAAAACAAATACATTTTCTTTGCTGGTGTGGGTTTAAAGGGTTTTAGAAAAGGTCACTGTTGAGGACAGAAATTGATTTCTTCTTTTCACATATGGAAATTAAAATGCCCTTAGTGTATTCGCAAATGCAAATACTCCAGTTCCTTTGTTTATCTTAAGGGGTTTTTCTTCTCATTGCTATTATATTATTATTATATCATTAAGGGTATTTACATTAAAAGTTGCACTGTGCATGGTTTCACCACAATTATAATACTGTATTTTCACGACTATAAGGTGCACCTAAAACACTGAGATTTTCTCAAAAACCGGCGGTGCGCCTTATAATATGGAGCGCCTTGTGTGTGGACTGAGTTCCAAAATCTGCTGTGTGCCTTTGGTAGGGGCACTACGGTAAATGCTCCGCCCATCGATTAGTGACACACCTACGCATAAGGATCCCCTAAAATGGTGCCGGTCAAGCGACACGCGTATGAGGTTTACTTTAAACGACAGGCCATGAAATATGTGGCTGAAAATGGCAATCGAGCAGCTGCAAGACATTTTAATGGAAATGAGTCCATGGTCAGAAAGTGAAGAAAACAAGAAAGTGAACGAAAGTGAGGAAGACGAAGCAGGAACAAAGCAAGATGGCCCGAGCTGGAAGACCGAGTGGAACAGTTGGTTGTGGAACAGCGAACAATACGCGCGAGGACAACTGTTGCGCAACAGCTGCCCGCCGATTACCAGGAGAGGGCGGCCATCTTCCGCACCGACTGCCGCGATAAGATAACGGCGCCCAGCCACATCTATGAGGCAGCGGCGGGCAAGTTATGCCACCATATTTGGGTGGATTGTAGACGCATGGGCTATGATACCGTCTTCATGTATTGGAAGAGCTTTCACAAAAGCCGGCATTAATGCTGAAGCAGAACCAGTCGGTGAGTCTGATTCAGATGATGAAGAAGAGGAATTCGGGATGTTGGACATTGAAATAGTGCAGCTGTTTAATTCAGATACAAAAGATGAAAACTTTGAAGGTTTTGTGGCAGAATAATGAATATTTTGTTCAATAAATGTGTCGAAACTCACTGTTTTACTTCCGTTGTCATTTTTTACTGTATGTTTCAGCATGCGCCTTATAATACGGTGCGCCTTATGTATGTTTTAAATACAGAAATAGCACCCATAACTGACACTGCGCCTTTTATTACAGTGCGCCTTATGGTCGTGAAAATACGGTATATCAAAATACCAAAAAAAAAAAAAACACGAGGGGCACAAGTTAGTTTTATTTTGTATTCGTTCTTCAACAGGTGTAACTATTGACAAGAGGAAAACATTTGTAAGATATTGAGGTTTGAAATGTTTTCTTTTTCTCATAAGAACACTGTCATCACTGTTTGTACGTTCCTGCTGCAGCTACCTGACGTGCATTGTTGATGTCGGTCTCTTAGCATCGACTTCAAGGCGTCAACACCAGTAAAAAAAACCAAATGGGATGATAACAACGCATTTGTAACGTGA
This sequence comes from Takifugu flavidus, assembly GCF_003711565.1. Classification (NCBI taxonomy): domain Eukaryota; kingdom Metazoa; phylum Chordata; class Actinopteri; order Tetraodontiformes; family Tetraodontidae; genus Takifugu; species Takifugu flavidus. Next base: position 14,221,171 of record NC_079521.1, on the reverse strand, counting down.
CACGTGCAGCACGTCACACATGAAACTAGTTACACAAAAAGAATTCCATGTCACTGCGTGAAGAGGAAAATGAAGAGGACGTTCATATAAGAAAAAAACAAAACACAAACTGTTGCGCTTGCTTATTCAAAAGTGTGTCTGTTTGTTGAATCTGTCTTTGGGGTATTGTTAACAGGGAGAAGAAGCAAAGAAGATTTTTCACTTTGTCACCCAGGCACCATTGCTGCAGACCTTTCTCTTCTTTTCATGCTGAAGCAGAACAGCATCAAAATAATAGTTTTTTTCTGCGACAGTGGCTAAAATTGCTCAAAAGAAAAATTCACCAAACATGAACACACAGACACAGAAAGATTAGATTGTGCCTCAGTCTCTTCTTACTGGCTGAAGGTGTCTTCGTAGCTGAAGTAAAGGGTGCTGGATTATGGGGGTCCGTTCAGCTGAAAGGACTTGGGAGGAGGCAGCACCGTCCCTCATTAACCAACACGTCACTGAAACTGTCTTTCTGACACGACAAAGGAACAATTTAACACACCAGCAGCTTGTTAAGCAAAATCTCAGCATTATCCCCAACAAATCCCACCTAATGTCTCTGTCCTCTGTTATCCACCTCTATCCTTGTTTTGTTGTTATCTCCGACCAGAACACTCGGACACACCAACACCTCCTGATTTTGGTCATTTAATTAGAGAAAACCTTCTCCCTCTGTGTCTTTGCGTGCCTGGTCTGGTTTAAACTTCCCACTCAGTCCTCATTTCCTGTGTCATCATTATAAGTAGGTTGATGACTAAACATTATGTCAGCACCGGCGGAGTTTGGATTGTGATTGTGCGCTCCTGTCACTCCGCCTCCCAGCCGCACATCCAAATAACATAATCGGGATTCTGTCACCGCTGCAAAAGCTGTGGGACTTGGAAAAGCCCAGAGGGTGTGGACGGACGTGGCGCTGGTCCCGCTGAAACCTTGAAGAGCTGCGGACAGACAATAAGCGCTGGCACGACACCATACCACAACCGCGGATCAGAAACTGCCTGGTCGGCTGTTGGCTCCTTATTGTGCTAATGCTACACAAACGCACCCCAGGCCCCCGGCAGAGAGCTGCGACTGTGCACGGAATATCCCAGGGTTAATATGTCCGTCCGTCCATCCATCATCCATCCCTCCCTCCCCCTCCTCCCTCCCTCCCCACCCCTCCCTCCCTCTCTCTCCTCCATCCACCCCTCCCTCCCTCCCTCCCTCCCTCCATCCATCCATCCCAGAGATCTCCAGTCATGTCAGCTGACTCTTGTTTAAAGCTCTGAGCAAATGTTGCAGGCAGAAACCATCAGATTGCCTCCTGATAGAGTCGTTACGATGGGCTGGGGGCCGATCTATTTAATTCCACAGGAGCCCCCGCAGTCATCTGAGCCATGAGCAACGGCCGCTCAACAACGGACAGGCCGCCAGGGCCTTGTTCACGCATGGCTCTCTTTCTGTCCTCCTACTCAGCAGCAGCAGGTCACCAAGGTTACGGAGGGAGAAAACCACCCTCGCTTTCAGTCCTGGGGTTGTTTTGCAACTACAGAGGAGTGTGCTTGCTTTAGTCTGCCGGCAATTTCTAACGAGATAACGTTTGGCTAATTAATTGGATGCGCACTATCAGTGCTGATGTGTCAGGCCGACGCCAACAACCTACAGCCGTCGCGATGTCAAGGGGAATCGGGCGGCGAAGGTATGAGCGAGAGCGAGTGCAGGGGATTTAGAGACCATTAGCCTTGTTTACTTATCCCTGATGTGCAGCCGGCACAGATGTTGTTATTCTGGGGATGAATGAAGCTTTCCTTTTGTCCAGCGCGGCAACTCAAACTGTCACTTGGCTGTTTCCAGCCCAGAACACCTCAAGATACGCCTGACAGATTCATTCTGATTGCTCTGCATTTTCCTTTCTGCCGATCCACACAGCAGTAACATATGACAGCCAGTAACCCTTCATAAGACAAACAACCAGCCCCGCCCACGAGGAAGTACCTGATAAATGCCTTGGATTGGGGGCATGAACGGTACAGTGGTTGGTATCTAACTTCTATACAATCCTAACCTTATACAGCATTGCAGCAAATTTAGCAAGCGGGTGCTGTGATGTACACCAAAGGCCTTTCTGGGTAGGACGACTATGATAGCGAACAGAACGGAGCAGCACGCTGGATCCATTCTCCAGAGGATACGAGTCTGGCTGATGGATCCATTCTAGCGCTCCCTTTGAGGCCAGGCTGTGAGTTTTCATAAGAAACAATGAAGAGTAAGTGTGTGTGTGTGTGTTGGGGGTGTTGCAATAGAAAAAGGGTGAGAGTGGTGGTTGGAGAGGCGGATAAAGAGGAACGATTGGATGACAAAAGAGAAGAAAGCCGACAGGGAGGCAGAAAGCGCCAGCAAACGCAACAGGAAGTCTGTCAACAACACGACATCTTCTTCTTATTTTTCCACCATGACTGAAGAGTATTATTGGCTTCGATCTCACCTAAAACTATTTTGAGTTCAATTTGTAATTCAAATTCCAGATCCGGGTCACCTGCTTTTGGACCCACAAACTTTTTTTAAATTTTTTTTAATCAATTTCAAGTGATTCTGCTTGAAGCCCAGACGCGGAATAATGAATTCCTTTCTTTTCCTGTCTTTTCTTTTCTTTGGAATTCATCAAAATGTGATTCCAATTTCTGAGCCTTGTATTATTTGTCCAACAATAAAATACGTGATTCTATTATACAGGTTTGCAGTGAGAAAATCCTTGAATAAGTGGCTCACAAGAGACACAAATAAATGAATATTTTTATTATTCCAAAGACTCCAAAACCAACACATCCCATTAAGGAGCTCTTCTGATGAGTATTTTGCTTTATTCAAGCCAGGAGCTGCAATGTGAAGCATATTTTTCACTATTTTTCCTACTTTCAGTTCCAGTTCTTTCTTCACTCAGTATTTCCCCTTAAAGATCTGCAGCTCTGCTCTTGGGGTTGACTTCACATCTACTATAAGAGGAATATTGGATCAAAGTTGTTCAATTTGAGGAACGTCATATGAAAAATTAAACAGACTTTCAGGGGTCAGTATATGTATATAAATATATTTCTAATAAAGTAATTTAGAGCTAGTGTGAATCTGTGGCTGTTTTGTGGCCTTTCTGCATAACTGACATGCAACAGTGACAGGTGCCCACAAAGACAAATAAAAAAGTGTTTTTTTTCTCTGGTACTTTCATTTCCACCATTACAATCTGGTCTTTCAAGCTTTGAGGGCTGCGCTGGAAAAGCGGTTCTGGCCAGGCCAATGCCTGCGGGGAAGAGTTCGGGCTTTCTGTAGAGGGGGAACAGAACATCGCAGATGCATCATCAGAAGACAACAACGTCTGATCTTCCTGTTGTACACGGTGACACTCGCGGCTCAGCTTTGAATCGGGCCGACCTGAGATGTTCCCAGGAGGACGGCGCCTTTCAGATCAACGCCGCTACCGTATGCTGTTCCTGAGGAACGGCCGTTCTTCTCCGTCAGACAATCGCTACCTCTGTTGATGACAAAATGGCCCAGTAATGAAGGAACAGCATATAGCAGCCACCTCTGAGTTCTCCGGGGTTTTCTCTGGGGGTGGGGGGGGGGTACAGGGGCTGATGGAGAACTATTGATCAAGATATTGACTGGCAAAGAAGAAGGTTTGTCCAAGTAATGGCACTAACAAGTTATGTTGATCCTAAAGTCAACAGCTGCACGACATATCGCTCCCTGATGGAGGTGACATGCCCGTGCACAATCATCTGTCTTTATTTTCATTTTGATGTTACGTGTAAAAATAACAGGAGAAATCATCTTAAATAGGAAACGTAAAAGATAATGAAGAATGAGACTCACTGAGAGCTAAAAGGTTTTAACAGAGGTCCGGTTTGACATTTGAAACATGAAAAGCTGACAAACAAACACCCCAAATTAACTTTATTATTAACTTATTATTCAATAAGCAAATTACTTTCTTTAGGTTTTGTGTGCACCCGTTCACACTCGCGCTCTTACAGTGGTGGCAGGAATGACATCATCTCTGGATGAAACAATTAAAGGATTAAAGGAAATAACACAAATGATGACAACAGCTAACTGGTGACAAAAATAAAGCTCGTGGATTCACATTGGAAAGCTAATTCTGGCAACTGTGGACTCTTCTGCTCATTTGTATGCAGCAGAATCTAAAATATGTACCTTTTTTCCTGTTTTTCTTTCCTGATCTCAGCCTGTACCTTCCTCTGTGCGCAGGAATGTTTTAGTATTCAAAACATCATTTGCCTGTGAATCTTGGGGGCTCAGTTTCAGATTCAGATCATTTTTTGAAAGGTGTCTGTCCACCCAACCATCCACCCATTCAGTTTACCTGTCAGAAAAGATGACACCCACTTCAAACATGATAATTGAACACCCGCTAAACAGCAAAAAACATGAGTGCCATGTTCTGCAACTCAAACAAAGTCTATGGGTCCACAAAATAAAAGCACAGGTTTGGAGGGAACACATGGAAACCGCTGTTTCCTCTAAAATAGAATCAGCGACCTAGGAAATGAATTCCCATGATCCCACATGCCCTCTTGTCTCAGCAGCATATCTAACACCTTTATGGTCAAAGATCCTGCTCTGATACACAGATGTGGGAACTGATTCAGCTTTTTCTCTACATATAGTGGCCAATCAAAGCACAGTGAAACAACCTCTCCCTCTACACCTTCACGGTAGCTTCAAGAAACATGCAAATACTTTGTTTTTTTTGTTAAGTCATAACCATTCAGCTACGAATTAATCCACACTGTCGTGGCAAATGCATACAAAGCACACAAAACATCCGTATGGCTTTGGACTTCGTTATATTTGATGCTACATTATGGACATTCAAAATCACCGCATGCACGCTTTCAGTCGACTCAAAGCAGGCCAACAAAGAGGAGCACGCGGCGTCTGAAAGAACATCAAGAGCAGGTAAATGGAGCAGAGAGAAACACCAGTGTGGCGCTTATGCTGTTAGCTCCTCGTGAAATTATTTGGCACATTTTGTGGCACGTACACCTCCGCTAAACCCTACAAAACCCTCTCAAAGAGGAGGGGAACATGACACGTACAGTAAGAGCGACTACGGTACCGGAGATTAGTAGTGTAGCAGTGACAGAAGGACACGTGCAGGCATTTCTCTGTTGATCATTACCTGCTGCCCGGAGGAATCTGCTAATAAAACAGAACCTTGCTAATCCCCCGAGAGGTCTGTAATTGCAATATAGAGGTGCTCTGTATCTCCTCTTTGTTAATAATTGTAATTTCAGAGCACGACCTACCTACATATACATTTATTCATAATTACCTGAGGGAAAGGATAGCGCAAGGCTGTCTATTAAAGGTGAACTGAATTAAATTGACGCAAGGTTTGCATTTGAAATATTCAGCCCAGAGTGCATCGATTCGCAGATGGTACAATTTTCAAAAATGCGAGATGTTTTTTTTTTTTTTTTTTCCCCCTCCGTGTTTCATGTATCGCAGATTAATCCGGAGGCTAATTGTGTGTCTGTCATCAGTGGTTGGATTCACTTTAAAACAGCACGGAACTTTTAGTGCCGCAAAAATTCACAGCCGCGTCGACCGCTTCCTTCGCAAATGTGCTAAAGTTCGCAAGTTGGCTGGCATTTAATTAGGAGAGATGGTGAAAGTTAGCACTTACGCTTCAGCATTGCCTCGATGGCGGTGGTGTTATGGTGCTAAAAGGAAATTTAGTAGAGTTAATATGTCAGAAGTTGCACTGTATTAACATGATCTAAGGATGATCGGAGGAGGGACCCCATCACGGAGGATAAGTCCCCTCTGGCTGCCTGTGCTAACGCTCTGCACGGTCTATACGCTGAGAATCACCTGCCGAGGGTTTGATGTTCCTTCTTTAATGCAATTATTCTCTTAGCCTGTGCTTTATCTGTGTCTATGACTCTTCACTGGTTCAATACCTCCTCCTCATTTGGCGGCGAGAGACCGTTAATCTTGTTATGTGTTTTCCCTCCGATTTCTCTCATGTGTGCTTCGTCTTTTAAGTTCTTAATCCGTTTATTTGCAGATGGAAGGCTTTTAAAGCAAACACTCGCATATCTGGCTGTGATTATATGCAGTAACATATCTTTAACACGTAAGGGGCTTAATCACCGCGTGTCAGCGCATGTCATGTTACGCTACATTCGCTTCGTTGTCAAATTACACGTTTCAATTGACTGACGCGCCGGCAACTGATCGTTGTCTCACAAATTTTGCAGTTTGAGCGCTACAAGCACCACGTGCATAAATTTGCTCTGTGAGGTGGTGGGTGCGCTGACAGGAAGTGGAGGTCAGGACCTGGCAGAGGCTCCTGTTGGGTGCAGGTGGCAGATAACTTCTGTCAGCCAAGTAATTAAGTGTCCATCACATGCTCGCGGGAGGGCTGAGCCACCCAGAATACGCTTCCAATCTCCATCTGTGAGACGGGCTGGAGCTACAATATGGCTCCACACATGATCAGTACACCTTTACCAACCAAGCTCTGAGCCTGGCGGCTTGAGAATGTACAATGTTAACAGAAATACACAACAGACAAGGCTTGTATGGTATTTTCAGAATGTGTAGCGAAAATAAGTGAGTATGCTTAAGAGAAGAAGATATGCACCTCATACGTTAGACTTCCTGCATTATTGTGACTCAAAACACATCATAGAGAGGTAACTAAGTGTCTCATTTGTGCAGCGTTTTAATGGGGATAAAATGTCTCTTACAGTCCCAGGATTTCATGTGTGCTCAGGAAGTAGGCAATAATACGTGATAGTATTCATTTGTCACCTTGATCAATACTATAATAAGCTGTTTTCTATATAACCTTAAAGGCAACATCCGTCTTAATTTTGACAGGACTGTGAAACTAAAATAGTCCTCTCAGGGAACGTGGGAGGCTGGTGTTGCAGCTATCTGAGGGGCCATTTTCACCTTGTCTTTGCTCGTCTGTGGTGATCCAATCACATTCCAAAAGGAGGTGGGAACGGAGACGTTTTCCTCACTGGGGCCTTGGTTCTGGTGGCAGCAGCTCAGTCTGGAAGGTTTCTGATTCAAGTCCTGGTTGCAGACAGAGGTGCTCTTGAGAAAGATCCCAAACTCTGTAAGCAGCTGCCAATGGCCATCGCACACATGTATCTGTGCTTTGAAGGACGAACCTTCTGAGATTGCCGCTGCTGTCACCGACCAAAGTCGAATGCATTGTGGCATACCCTTGTCCAGAGTACACACAAGGAAATGTGGTGCGTGCTTGAAAGTTTGTGTACTTATAAGTGCAACGGTACTTGGATGATATTTCACAAGTATACAAAAGCACAAGTATGTGTATTAGAAGGCTCTTTGTGATGCATTTAAGCATGGTAGAGACAGGTGAAGGTCGTGGACATTTAAAAGTCCAAATGTAAGAGTTTGGAGTGTATCCTTCATTCATCAGAAGCTGAATTTTAGTACACATGAAAGCTGATTTGTGATGAAAATATCAATATAGGTAAAAGCAACTCTTATAATCTAAAGACACCATCCATCACCAGTATTTAACATAACATGTTGTGGCTGATTTAAAGGACTTGTATCATGACTCCTCATTAAACTGGTGCAACCATAGCAAACAGGTGTGTTGACCCTCCAGGAAGGAATAATGCTTCATTATTTTAATTTTATTTTTTTGGGGGGGGCGTTGGGAGCTCTGTGTTATTTCTTAGTTCCCGCATTGCAACATATGAAACTAATTTGTTGTTTTTGAAGATGGTGGCAATTAATCTCTCAAATGACCTGGCGAGATTAAATGAGAAGAAAAAGAGGATGCTGGGAAAATAAATGCCAGCATTAGGGAAGAAATTACAAGATGACCTTACTGAACAATGATTTATGGATTCCTGCGTCAAGCAATTACAGCAGCAGATACCTTTGAAATTTCAAACCATGGAAATTAAATTTGCTCCTTTGCAAACCGCGCACTTGTCAAGGGCGTTTAAACTCCCACCGATGTCGGGGGGGCTGTCACCGCTCCACCCTTGGTGAATCGTGCAGCTCCTCATGGAGCATAAACGTATGGAGTGAAATAAATTCCTAAGTCAAACCCATGTAGTTTTCTGCAGCGTGCTTCATCCATCACAGAATAATTTGGTTTTCATGAGTAAAGATTAACTGTAACCAAGATTAGAAAATAACTTAGGACAAAAAGGTGGGGTGGCTGCAGTCAGGGTGCCTTTGGAGTGCAGCTAAACCCCCGCCCATATGTTATATATAGAATGGGTATAACAACATTAGCATTTTTGCTCTTTTAATGCTCTTTGTGCAGTGATTACATGAGTACTAGAAATATTTTTAAATGGGAAAATAAAAGAAAAGTCTTTTTTTATGTTTTGTTTTGTAGCCCACATGCATCCATCCATCATCCACCGGCAAAGTTAATATTCAGCTACAATCACCGGAAATAAAAAAAAAAAATCCAAGAAAACAAACAAGCGCTCGGCTGCAGATACATCGAGGGATAGCTGGTAAATTGTAAATGGCAACATGTCAGAGCGCATTCTCCTCAACGCTCTCCTCAGTCGGTGGATGTTTGATAAGTATCTTTGTTTCTCTCGCAATGTCAAGAAGTCAGCAGGGACGCCGACTTCACTGATGGGGTCAAAGACCTCTGCTGCAAGAGCCACACACACACACACACGGACACACACACACACACACACACACAACACACACACACACACACACACACTGGGTTTCTGAGATGCAAGTAAAATTAGGCGAACCTATGATTCATGGATAAAATGAAGAATCAATAGCATTATCAAGCCTGGTTGGTCTTCCTGGGCAGTGGGCTGGTTGTTGCTAAGTGTGTCAGCATTTGTTTGTTTTTTATTGCACATTTGACTTGAGTGACAGATTAAATGGTGCAAATGTGAATTCCCTGACAAAGGAAGGGCTGAGAGAAGAAGGGGGCACGAGCAGCGGTGGTACAAGCAGCCTCGTCGTTCCATTTTCCTTCAGCACATCTATAAATGGCATGCATTTTAATCCTTTTAATTATGGATCCTTGCCACAATTACCTCAAATTAAATTACTCTGCAAACCTCAGAAGGATACATAGCTGACTGGGAAGAAGAGGATCACTCTGCCAGGGATTTAACCTCACTTTCTGTGTGACATCCTCAGCTATCAACCCACCTCCTAATTCCAAGCCCATATGGAATTGAAATATTGAGATTGCCTAAAAGCCCAAACTGTACCGTTCTAGAAACCAATCAGCCCTCAACTCCTACAAATCCCCTCTCCCCCAGTCCTACTCTATTCACAGTGCTGTAGAGATTACAGAGAAGAACCCTGCCTGGCAGGCATGCCACACTTAAATAATCTCTGGGTGAAATCCCAGTGTTAATGTGGGGTTTCTGGATCATGGCACCGCAGTCTGCTGCGGCACTCCCTGGCACGCCGGTCGCAGATGACGACCATGCAGGGAGAAGAGAGAGAGAAGGGTATAGACAATTACACAAGGAAGGAATGGGAGTGATGAAAGGAGATGGCAATATAGACCGAAGCCAAAAGACTGGAACTGTGGCAATCTGGTAGAGGAGAAGAGGAGGAGAAGGGATGGAGACGTAGAGGGAATGGAACGGAGGAGAGAGATGCCACTGCAGTGGCGGATAGTCTCACGAGTGGGTCACAGAAAGCGTGCCAAGGCCTAAATGGAATTACTCCGCATGTTATATACTTCATGGCCTTGGGTGGGTGTCCCATGTGCCAAGAGCTGCATAAAATCACAACTGCTATTCTTACCCTCCAGTGCAGCTGACACACAAACACACTCTTCTCCCACTTGAAGCGTGGCATCAAATTAAGTGTGCGCGACGTGAAAAATGAATTAATTACTTGATGTTTCAATTGCAGTACAATAATTGCTTTAGTCCACAGGATAACCACAAAAGTGAGGCGATGGCATATGCCAGGGAAGACAGCGGCATAATTACAGGATTAGCGTAGGTTTTTAAGACTTGGTCGTTCACAGAATCATGCGAATCTCAGAGGCGAGTAAGACAGGTGTGGAGAGAGAAGAGTCCTTTTAAATACAGTGAAGCAAAAGAACGCCTTTTCACCTGAATTCCAAACTCTTCAATTTGGCATTGAGCAAAACTTTCTGTTAAAACACTCCAAAAAAGAAACTGACTGGTTTTATTCAGCTTTCTGATCACAAGCCAACATTTCAAAAATTCTTCTCCGAGAAGCATTAATGATACCACACGAAAAAAACGTTATCAGAAAAAGGGAGGCAATCTGGAAACACAGGCTTTATTGCAGCATACGTAAACCTCACTTTTAACGCAGCTACGTCAGGAAACATGTCCAGCGTGACTTGATTGGGGTGATTTCCCCACCCCCTCAACACGTGGTGACGCAGGAATTAGATTAATTCCGCCGCTGTGGCAGCCACACACATATAAATAATCCCCAATTGTCACCTTTGCAAGGAGTAAAGAAATGTATACGCTAAGTAAGCCTTTTAACTGTCATGATTGATGGGTTGAAGGTGAGATGGTGCACGGCAGGATATAAAGTGACACAAGCACGGTGCCCTGACCAGCTGGAAGCAGGAGTAATTAAGATAATTCACGTAACGCGAGGCCGCGTCGGGACAACCGACACTTCTAATTGTGTTTGTTTTAAGGACTCGACCTTTTGATCCCGGGATAATTCATTAGAGGCTGCAGCAGTCTAAATATCCAATAGTGAATGTCAAGAGTTACGAAAGAACATACGGTTTTGTGTGTTAGCTGGAGTGGTCTGGTGTGTTTGAGGAGAACAAACCAGTACCAGTTAATTAGCACACACAAGGGGGCATCGGCAGTGCCTTGTCTAAATCCCCCCCTTCATCTCATGCCACAACAACAAGGCCTGCTAGATTAACCAGAGCTTATCATCATTACAGCCAAAGAGACTGACAGTAAACAAGGATTCAGGGCAGATTCTACAGAAAGCAGGATTATTAGCCTGAAGGAAGCCAAACATCCTATTTTCCTACAATTCAGCCATTTTGAGACGTTCAGCGCACAGGCCTGACCCTTGTCAGCATCCGCACAAAAGCACCGTGTTTCGTCGCTTCGACGGTCTCACTGTCAATTCACGGCCTCAAGATTAGAATACAAATATATATTAAACACTTAAAGCACATCCCAGTTTTTGAAAGCCACATCATCAGTTACATTTCGTCTTTCATCTTGAGGGTATTAAAATCTGAAAAAGCCGCCTTCGCAGCGCCTGACTCAGGTAATTCTCGCCCTGCTGACTGCATTATTTTGATTTCTACTTTGGAACACCGACTGTGTAACAGTTATTTTTCCAGCCTTTTTAATCCACCCGATAGACCACTGCCTTCTCCTCGCTGGGGATAAAAAGAATGAAAGGAAATGATGGAAACACTTTCTGACCAAAGGCTCTTCCTATTGTTCACAGTCACTTCGATTGTTAACATTTCCTCGTTTCAGAATTTCACCAGCGTTGTGGAACAATTTAATTGTTGAATTCTGCGTTCTTGTTTAGCCCTGTTTTGTGAATGTCACTTATGCAACCTTTCCACTACTGCCTACTCAGCGCGACTCGACCCGGCATGCTACAGTTTGGAGGCATTTCCACAGGGAGCCCCAAGGCCGAGTAGGTACTATCATGTTAATGTCTGTCTGTTAATTGGCCAGGGTGTTGACTTCCCTGGCATATCAGGAGATCAAGGTCCTTTGGAAAACTAATTCTGAAACTCTGCGACAGCACTAGCATGTTTTTCTTTTACAAAATGAATATTAACGACTACTAGCAAGGCGATACCCTGGGCGAACCACGCGTACAGATGTTATGCAGCTGTGTGGTGGCGAGATCATTTAGAGGGAGCGTTACAAGACCCTGAGGTCTCCGATGGGCGTTCAGAGGAACCAGCGGACATAAAGAAGACATTAAGAAAAGTTTAGTACACCAAAGTCAATCAATGGAAAATCAAAGCAGGTCAAACAGAAATAACTGGAATTTTTTTTTTTTATAGAAAGGACGAGAGGTGTTTTAATTAGAATCAACACTATTTGTGCCACCAAGTGGCCTCAATTTGGCTGCCACGTTGCTGGAAACTAGAAGAAGGGTCAGAGTCAGAGGAGCGCTCCGTGACTTTCATCCTTATTATTGCACTTATTCCATTCAGGATGACTCCATTCAATATTGATTCCATTCAATATTTAGAATTTTACCCTGCTGTTTCTTGGATGTGTGAGCTGGCCATTTGCAACTGCTTGCAACAGTAGAAAACAAACATTTATCAGAGATGATCAACAAGGTGTGTTTACACGCTAACTGTGGAAAAGGCAAACCACCGTGGCCGTACGAGAACGTGTCGAGTCAAACTGTGTGGAGCCGATAATGTGGAGTGGAAAAGTGCCTTAAGTGTAAAAAACATCCCAAAAGCAAACGTTTGTGTAGGCATTCAAAAAAAAGGTTGGTTCCCTGAGAGGTAGAAGAGTTGGAGCCGTTTTTACCCCCCCACCAACCCGCAGGAACAAACAACTGTCAACAAAGATCTGACATCAGGGCATGAGCATCAGCCTGGGGATAGAGGGTCCGCATCGCCTGCCACTCTCTTTTAACCTCTTATACAACCCACTTTATAGAGGGGAGCTAAAGACAGAACTGCCATTACTGCTTTATTGTCCCAAACTGCTGCTGCAAAGATACCCATGGAGGGCAAAAAAACCCCAGGAAAAACAAGGCACGGTTCCTCTAAAGATTCTAGATTAGTGCATGGGACATGTGCATTATTCCGGCTTGCATTTCTACTGTAGGATGCTTCGTTGTTACTGTGTGTAGCTCTTTCAGCTCCAGAAGTGTCGCATCAACAGGCAGACGCAGTGTTATAAAGCAGCAGAAGGAGGGTGTCAGGATGTGTTGTTGCATGTAGGAGATGTCAGAGTGGAGAATTTACCCATCCCTGTCACACTGTACTGACGTTCTGGTAACCCTACCACTAACCCCAGGATGGCAGAAAGGGTAGGAGGCACCTGGCAATGAACATCAAAAAGACAAAGGAGGCCTTCAGACAGGGACAAAAATCTGTTTCATCTTTCTTCAAGGTTTGAATTGCAGGGAACCCACATCAGTCGGGACCTCAGGTGGACCGTGGCCCGCTGGGGGTGGCATGTTCTCAGGAAGTCCAACCCCACTTGAAATCTTCAGCTTTTTCACAGTGGAACCTGTTCAGCAGCAAGCAGGGCAGCTTAACACGAGGTGGCCGCCAAACCACGTACAAAAAGGAAAGTCATTGGACTCCCGCCACCCCCCTGGAAGACACCTCCAGGTCCCGCTGCCACAGCAGAGCCTGCCGGATTGTAAAGGACACTACTCATCCCTTCACCATCTGTTCACACTGCTGCACTCAGGGAGACGCTACCGAGACCTGAAACACTCCACCGACAGGCTGAGGATTTCAGACCCCCAAGACCACCTAAGGCTTTAAAGCTAAGACCTCCGAACCAAACGGGAGAGGCCCCAGTGCCATTACTGTTTGTTGTGATGCCACAAACCTTGGTGCCTGAAGTAGATCCCTCCATCTGGGTTCTGACAATATGACCCGCAGCCTGCACGGGCGAGGACGGGAGCGACTCCCGTTTAGCTCAAATCCCAAATTACAAATAGGTTGCACGAGTCTTCTGAACCAGCTGCAATAATAAGTTAATTAAAATCGAGCACTAAGCAGGAAACATCGGGTTTAAGCTGGCTTGACCTGAATTTTGGAGAAGAGGACCAATATGGTGGAATAAGAGATAAAAACAGCAATGTTTAAAAGGCATACTTTATTATTATCATCATCAAAGCCATGTGTGTGTGTATATATATATATATATATATATATATATATATATATATATATACATATATATGCTTTTTCCCCCCACAAATTCAAATGAACCCACTTTAAAGAAAGAATCGGAGGTAATTTAATATATAAGGCTTTTCTGGTTGCCTTTAACGCACCAAAGCCGGCGGTAATGAGAGCATGAAATATGTCAGACATTATACACTTAACACATGATCAAAAGTCACTTTGTTTCGTGATATTTCCAACCCTCTCTGCTACCTCTGAGTGCTTCTCTTTAAGAGCATACATCACGATGGGAAATGACTTGACTTTTTCAATAAAAGATAAAGACTATCTTATTACCTACCCATTAAGAACATAACATTTTGTTAAATGGACTGCTATTTAAAATACTCCTCCCAGCTCTGAGCCAGATTCAATGAATCTCAGTTGCACTTTAATCAAGTCGGGCTCTGCTGTTTCCACGTCGCTGTTTCACCATTAAGAAGAATAAAAATTCATTGTATTTGATTATTCCGAGCTCTAATTCAAAGGAAAGGAATACCCCAGAGGCTGATGTTACATATATCTACAGCCCCGGCGTGAAATATCAATATAACTTCTCCTTTTAGGAATTTAAAACTGATGTCAATGACAAAGGTAACGATTTAAAGAATATTTATGTCTCATTGCTCATTCTCTCTCTCTCTGACACACACACACACACACACACACACACACACAACCTCACATTTTGCACTACATATTAACCAGCTTCTTACCCTAACCAGTTTTATCTTAAAGCTACATCTTAACCCTCAAACAATCCTTTGGAGTTGGGGGTCCAGCAAAATGGCCCCGTAGAAGCAGAAGTTTGCTCGCACATGTAGTTTATATACATACATCATACAGTATCTATGCAGTTAATGGGAGGACAGACACTTCACCCTCACAGAGTTACTTGTCTAAACTGATGAACTCCTTTTGGATTTTGTATATTTGACACCGGAGGTCACTCGGAAGGAAAATGTCGCCAATCAGCCCCGATCAAAGTCTAAACAGCAGAGCTTCTGGCACAGAAGGTTATGAGCACTGAAGACAAATGCAAAAGTGATGAGCACAAAGCGCTGCATCAGCTTTTTCTTCACCCCCCCAGTTCCCCAGGGAAAGGTCGCAGCGGCCCATTTTAAGGCCCTTCGTCCGCCTGAGTCACATCGGGGTCGTCATCGGCGACAGCGTGACACCCCGGGCTGTAACTGGCAGTTGTCAACACTAGTAAGTCGCTGTCATTTTCTCTGTCAATTTGCACCCCCCCCCGTCACATCTGCAGACCCTGGAACAACACTTACGAGAGCCAGCTTCAGTCGAAGCGCCGTTATCACATCGCACGCTCGTTATGTGGTTCGAAGTGATGCCGAATTCATCTTTATTAGGTGCTAATTATGCACCCTCGCCTTCATTTCACAAATGACAATTGCAAAGTAGTCAGTGCTCAGGCCCTCCTTTGTTGGCTCAAACTTGTCATTAGAAAATAGTTTTGCACAGCAATATGTCGTCTGTTTTGCAGCATGCTGTCGTCTTTCTTCCACTTTATCGTTTCTGTGGCTGATTTTAAAGTACGGCATTCTTAAACTAACATCTGCCACATTTATGCACCGAGAATCGGGATGCTATCCAAGGCACATATGGCCCCCGATAGGGAAGGTTTACTCTTTGTCTCTTCTGTAAACCCATCTGCTGTTGTTGTTACATCCTGTCTTTCTTTATGCCTAATCCTCCGTTTCTCTCATGCATTTTGTTCAAGCAAAGATTTAGCATTTTCGATAGAGATCTCCCTTTGGGAATGACGGTCAGCTGCTGAGCAGTTATGGGATAATGACGTTTAAATTTTTTTCAAACAGATGCAGTGTTCATAAAGTTCAATGTGTTGCTTCAACCAGAAGCTTTCTTCAGTTTACATTAAATTATAATATGCAAATGTGCCAATTCATGGTCACAGGGTTGGTCATTAGTGCGTCAATCATTAGTGTGAGTTCAGCTCGATGGCCTCTGGCTCCATATTTGTGATGAAAGTGTAGCTGCTTTACATTTGTAGTCACTGATGAATGTGGCAAAATATGAACCACCCAAGGAACTAAAACCAGTCAAGAAGCTGGGCTAGTACACGTGCACACGTGCACATTAGAACTTAGGTACCAAAGAAGACGATATAATAAGTCCAACATTTATACACTGTATCTCTGTTGTTTAACAGCAGTGTGTTAGTTCTGCTTGACTGTTGAAAACAAGGCCAAAAACACATTTGCATGAATAAAACTTGCAAATCACATTGTAATTAGCAACAAATGTTGCGATGACAGCGTGTAGGTGAAAATAGCATGTTCTTACCTCAGTAAGCCCGACTGAAATTTACAGTCTGTCTTTCTCTTTTTACTGTTTTATTACTCTTTAAAACGAGTATTATTTGATCGTTTACGCCCTCGGACGTAATGACAGTTGTCTTTCTTGTCTCTTTCGTTCTTTGCCTATATCCTGTGGAGCTCTGAAAATTCCGAAGCTCACCATCTTTGACCCCTGAGTGTTTGTTTCTGTCTACTTAACCACTTTCTCCCTTTCGGGGTCACAGGGAGGGCGCAAATTTGGGCGGTGGAAGGATCCACCCCGGATGAGTTGCCAGTTCATCCCAGGGCCCTGCGTGAGCATGTATGAGTTCAATACCTTGCTCAATGGTATCTTGAAACCTTAGGGTCCTGTCATTGACAAATGCTAAAATAAGGAAGGCACGGAGATTATTTTTAGACAGTAACGCTGGATGGTTTCATGTGCAATAACCTGTTTGTAACATGGTTGTGGTTAACAGCAGTGCACAATTCTAACGACTCCATTAAAAGCCCTCCTACGTTCCCCAAGGTGAAGATGACAGAGGCTGACAACGTGAACTGATCCAATAGATGTAGCGCTGGACGAGTGTTTGATGTTGAATTCAAATTAAAAAAGGATGTAGAAAGGGATTGCAGCAGCTCTGGGGGGAAGAGAGGGATAATCTAAATGAGGACCTGGTTTAAATATCCTGAGATCAGCCTGACCAGGTGAGAATATCCAATTAGCTGCTCTACCCGTTTAGCTGCTAAGCTAACCGAACACAAATCAGACAAGACTAAAAGCCAAAAAGGGAGCCGTCTGAAACAGAAAATGCCTCTAAAAGCGACACAGAAGGATTAATCCCATTAGTTGTGTGACCTTTCTCTGAATCTGCATGTGCTCCGTGCACTATTAGGATTCGAAGTATAGATTTCACAAGATCCCATCTACTTTTTTAATTAACCTGCAAACATTTGTCCTCACACCGGCAAGAGCACGTATGGCTGATTTGAAATTGATTTTTAATGATGACCCCTGGTCGCTTATTGATTTAAATTGAACTTTACATTGTAAACGTTGTAGTGTGAAGTCCCCAATATTCACCTAATTTAAAAGGCTTATAGGATTAATCTGAGATGGTTCCGATAACCAGCCAGCCGGAATGGGCCCTTCTCTTCACTTGAGGCAGGATTGAGGCAGGATTCAGCTGGTTCACTTTCACAAGGAGGAGTTTCTTCTCATTGGGAAAATTTCAACTGCACATAATCCCGCTGAAGCACATTTCCTTAAGATGTGTTTGGACTGAGTTAGCATCATCACACATCATATGTGTTTCAACCGAATACAGCCAGTAGATAAGAACTCTACACATGTTGCGCTATTTTAAAATTACACAAAGCAGCATAGAACAGAAATTATAGCAAAAAAGAAAGAAATTTGCTTTGCTTGCTGAAGTATTATGGAAAAGTATATTTCTGCTCATTCTTGCCATGATGCCCTTCTTTTGGATGTGTTCCGTCCTCCTCTGCAGGTTAGCCGTCTGCAGACAATGAGCTTCGGCTCTGCTTCAGGCTCTACAGAGGGGGGGACGCCCCACAGACAGGCCTCGTATTCAGCCAGAGCCGACAGGCCCTCGCAAGTGTGTCCTGTTTGGCATTTAAAACACCTCCGCTCACTCCCGTGTCGTGGGAGAAGTGACGGACTTGACAGGCTTGCTCTCCCGGGAGCCGGTGGGCCTCTTTCCAATCTCCGCGGGTCAGCGTGGGGGGGCCAGATAGCATTGAAGAGCTGCTGGCTGGAAACACTAATTATCATGACTGTCTTGCGCTTAGCGGCGGCGCTGCTTTCAGCGGAAGGTAGCGCGCACCTCGCGGTCATGCTGTCACAGAACTCACAGGACTGGCTCTAATTGTGGTGATTGTAAAGCTATGGGTGTTTAGGTCTGGGCTGCCAAAGGCACCCCCCCCCCATCCCCCGTCATTGTCAAACCATGTAAATAAATGGGTAAACAAACAAGCGTTTAATGCCGCTCCTCCACACGACTGTAGCTGCCGACATTACTTTTGCGGGCTGTCATTAATGGTCGCTTTTATAATTCGGCCGGACTCTTTTGATTGGTGAATCGGGGAGTGGATCGCCCACATGTAATGCAGCGCCGCAGTGCTCTGACTAACACACAGTATTGCCTCTGCCCCAACTCATGATAATTTAATAAATGCCTGAAGGCAGAGTTTGAGGCAGTGGACAAATATAAATATTAATTAACACACAAGGGACCAAAGTAATGTGCAAAAAAAAAGAAAAAGAACTTCTCTGCCTAGTGGCTGCTGACATATTAAAGGAAACTCTGGTCAGATTTTTGAATGCAGTTTGGAATATGCGTCAGAACTTCAAACAGTAACTTATAAAGTTCGTTTCATTGATTTCCAGGGCAGAAATTGAGAATTAATGTAACTTGCTTCAAGTGAACCGAACTAAAACAAAAAAACAACCAAAAAAACCCGACGGTTCCGTTTGTTCACTAAAAAAAAGAACTCCTCAAATCATCGGAAGCCTCATTAAAGTTTCTCATTAAGACATGTCTTTGATGCTAATTAGCTCGTACCCCTGCCATTCTTCCCGAAGCCGCAGAATCATTCTTTGGAACTGTTGTGAGTCAAAGCCTCTTTTGAATGCTTTTGATTTTGCTTTCAGAAGGCAAATAGGAACATCAGCAATTGCAAATGTTTTCCATGGCTGTGCTTCTCCATCTGGGCGGCTTCATCAACTTTGTTAGCATACCGAATACAGACATATTTCAAATGCACCTGTAGGCTCTTCAAAGTTGAATTAATCAATAATTAGGCCCTTTCTTTGCGCTGATCTTTATGAGATTCAAACAAGCTTCTAAGCTAAACTTCAATGGCACTGGGGGTTTTCCAGCTACTATTGTTTAGTTGCTGCTATTCTTGTGTGCAGGTTTTGCTGACATCTGGTGGCAGCCCTGGGGGACTGTCGCAGCTGCAGACGTTAAATATTAAGAGGTGGATTGTAGCAGGAGAGGTGTCGGGACCTTCCCAGCACACTGCCAAGGTCCCCTTGAGCAAATCAACCCCCAAATGTTCAGGGGGCTGTTGAGGGCAGCTTAGTCACCCCGACACCTCTCGTCAATGATTGTATGTGCCTACGTTCATGCACACTGATGTATATACACACAAGTGGTCGGAGTCAGGACTTGATTGCTGTAACAAAACGATTTGTTGGGATGGATAAGACTGAGACGCCACCCAAGATGCATTTCTTTAGCACAGTTGTTCATATCCACGTTGAGCTCAGCTCCTCCGAGTGCAAATTACACAGTCAGAAAGAGACGAGGCGCTCTCTGATCTCTGGCGTGGAGACGGCTGAGGTGTCAGGTGGAGGGAAGACAGATGGAGGAGTTTTCTGCCAGCTGTCTAGTCTGCCTCCATCACAGGGGAGGTACACAAAGGTAAGGGATGTATGTCAGAATGGGATTTATGGCTATAATTGGCAAATATCACCCTGACAATGAATCATCTGATCAGCTCTTCAGATTAATGAACGAGATCCAGCGGCCATTCTTTAATGATGAAAGTAGAAACTATATGCGTACCGAAGGAAAGGCCATATTTTTGACCAATTCACTTATACAGAGGATTAAAATTAGCTTAACGAAATCAAGACAAAAACCTCGCCTGTCTAGTGTTGGAAGTTTGGTGTTAGCTCTGACAGCTAGTGGGGCTAAGGAGAGGGTAGGGTGACATACAGGTGCTTCAAATCCCCATAACTTTTGAATCCCTTCTGAGGTCCCCCATAGTGCCACCTTATAAATGAATATAATCGTAGCACACGTGTTAAGTATCACACTTATTTTAACGTGTCCCAGTTTTTGAGCCATCTGACTGATATTCTGACTATAAAAGTGAGGTTTTGCTTCAGCTTTACATTGCCTCTCGTGGTGTCGTTCTATTTACCGCTTCGGGCCTTTACCGTCTGCTGCGCAAAAAAGGCGACTCGTATCAAATTCCACACCAATAAGCAATAAATGGCTTCCAAAGCTCTGGGGGCATTTCAAGGATCAACTCGTGATGTCGGGGTTGTGGCAGGACGCAGTGTGAGCGGGTTTGTGTCAGAGGCGTCAGTAGCTGAACATCATAAGACCCCCGTCACCTTCAGAAAAGACATTTTAAAGTGGACTTTCAGACTCTGTGGCCATCAAAGAAGAACCATGCAGCTCCTGACCGAAATGATTAATTGAAGAATAATTGTAGTGTTTCCTCTGTGCTTCTAAACAGATGTAGATGTCAACATTTTGCTTTTCCAGATGAGTTTGCAGCCTGAATTCCTTGGATAGGCTGTCTCTACTTGTAACCTGTTTACGGAATCATTGTCTTCCCATGTATGCATGGGTTCCTCCCCCCCCGCCTCGTTGCTCTCTGCCTTGTCAGGTTTTCTTTATTATTTCCTTTTTGGATTTTCATCTCCATCTTTTGAGATCCAGCTTGGGTCTGATTTGGTGTGAACTTACCTCTCGGTTCATAAAAAGCAATGATGGAAGAGGAGCCGCAAAGTGCTAACCCCTGTTTGGAACCAGGAAATAGAGGGGAGACGGCGTGTAGTGACGCAGGAAAAGCTGTGAGAGGTTGTGAAATAGAAAATGCCGAGAGTTCATTGGTGAAAGGAACGGCCTAAACACCGGGATCGAAGTATTCAGCCGTGGGACCGTGTGAGTAAGCAAGTGCTGAAGAGCGCTGATCTCTCAACACCCGGTTCGGGAGGTGACAGTTTCTGTTTTGCTGCGTGGAGCTTGTTCCGCTCCTCCATCTGTGCCTCCGGAATTACAGCTTCCCATACCTGCATCGGCACCCTGGCATTTTCAAATAAATGCCAATCTCTGCATTTATGGTTCTACAAGTATTTACAGCAGTTATTAATAAATATACTGACCCCGATGTGTGTGTGCCAATATGAACCCCCACCCCCCGCTGCCCCGGATCAAAAATATGGAGTAAAAAAGGGTTCAACGACATATGACATGAAGAATTGAGGCCTGAAACGACACGTAATAGGCAGCTTTTATATGGAACAATTATCTTGATGTGACCCCACCTGACAGGAAGTCACCCCCTCGTCAGTAATGACCGTTTATTCAGAACCATCCAGGCTTCGTCAACAGTTCTTCAGCTTCTGATGAAGGATGCTTCACAGATCCATCCACTGGGTTCCTAATCACCCCAACCGTCATCGGACCATCTGAAGACCACCCCCCCCCCCCATCAAGCTGTCAGTCTCCAGTTTTCCCGCTGACCTTACAAAGGCGCTACCAATATTTCTCTCTCTCAAACTTGCTGTATTTTGTCGGTGACCTTTTCCTTCCCGCCGCTCACGGGATCGGTATGCATTCCGCTCTCGGAGTGATTACTTCTCACCTTGTCAGCTCACTTTGACTTCACCTGTCATCCATCTATTTCCAATGTGATATTTTCCTTCTCCCATCTCATTAGTTGTGCCCATCTGAAGTCTCCGCCGAGCCCCCGTCCATCTGTCTTTGTCACGGGCAGCCGCGCCGGGGCGCACCTGAACTCATCGCTTCTCACTAACTCGTGGGTAAAGTTCTGGATGAAGCACGTTTGAGTAACTGTATCTCTATGGTCCTTTGATTTAGCTCTTGTTGTTATTGGGTTTTCTCCAGATGCAGTTTTCTCTTGTACACACAGTACAGACGGCATAAAATTAGCAAATGTCGCGGAAATTCCTTATCGGATGCATCGATTCGGCGCCATCTTGAATTCATGAGATCCATTGTCCCACCCAGCTTTATATCCATATTTCCCTCCATATCAGAACCCTTGCACAAAAGATGCTGAGGTTGCTCCCTCTCAGAAAAAAAATTGCGTCTAGGAACTGTGCATCTGCATCGTGCACGTTATCAAAAGCCCAGACTCCTCCGCTAGCTCAAACATCTGCTGGAGTTCTTTGCTTCTAAATCGGTAAATTTCCGCAATTAACCGGGAGGCATCAACTCGGTTCCTGGTGGATTTCAGTGTGATCTAAACACCATATGCTTGGGTGGAGGATGCACAGCGTACGCTCACGTGCACCCGGACACCCTTCACACACGTGCATATTAAGATCTGTCCTATTTCGAGGGAACGTGTGAGGATTCATCGCGGTGACTGCACCGCTCTCACACCTTTTTTTTTTTCCTTTTCTGTCAGAAGTGCCTGTTTCTCATCTCACTTTGGTTCCCTCTGGTGAATTGCACAAGTATCTCTCTCAAAGAACACAGCGGGGGGGATTAGCCCCGATCACAGCGTTGGCTCCCCTCACATCAGTTCACTGGGGTGAAGGTGCAGCTCCCTCTGAAGATACCACGCCGCCTTTTGAACACTCGCGCAATGACAGGTTAGCGGAGCCCAGTGTGTTTTAATGCTAAGATAACCCATTTTAGTTGCTGCCTCAGTGTAAATACTGCCTCTCTGCAGACTCTTTGTCTCCCTCTCTTTGACTCTTTGAACAGTGGTGCCTGCAGCGATACGGCTCCACGTTGAAACAGAGGATTACGATGTCTCCTTTTAATGTTTCTCTTCTTCTATGAATGCATTTCCCTTTTTGTTGGCTGCCGTCCCATACGTCTTTCGGTTTCATCTTATCACTCTTAGCAACTACAACAGTATCAGAGTGATTTTTGTCTTTTTTTATGTGAAAATGATTGGTTCTATGACCTTTTTAATTCCTCTTTAAAATGGAAGATGCCCTGCAGGTATAAAGCATGACAAAAAAGCTGCGGAAAACAGATTAACTGACTGAAGGGATCATTTTGAAATTTCAAATTAAAATAGTCTTTCGTTGTTATACATAATTAGACTGAAAAGTGGTGTTTTACAGTTAGTATTTCTGCCCAATGATTTTTCTACATTTTCTCTACTGAAGCATTATTTTTCTTTCATTAAAAAGCCTTGGGTCTTCTTTTTTAAAAGAAAAAGAAAAAATCAAGTAAAAAATAGGCAACACCTAGGACGCTTTTAAAAAATGTGGTGTCGCTTTTCATTTGTGCTAGCTAGAGGCTAACTATGATGAAATAATGCAAAATTTCCATTGCAACAAAGATGACCAAGAGGTCATCTTTGGTGCCTTGGGCACCAAAATGGCTCCACCTGGCTCTTAAAGTTAGATATTGTTTTAAGTAAATGTCATTGTCCCCTAAACAAGAAGCTGAATCTCAAACCAAATCTTTAAACTTAGTACCAGTGAGACAAGCATCCTGCATTAAAAGCAATAATATTGATGCCAGGATGCCCCAATCCCGGGGGGACACAGCAGGGAAGACAACCAGCTAATGACCAACAGCTTTTGTAATACCGGATGTGCCATAAGGGGCAGTAGTGAGTCATTACAGACTAGCCCAATCAGTGCCCATTAACAAAGAGCAAGAGAACAACCACTGGGTAACAACAGTCAAGTCGCGTCTTTCTAATTTGTGCCTTTAACATCGTAGCATCTATGGCTGAGTGCTCTCAAATCTTGCATAATATCTTAAGTGTTATTATCATAGAAGGGAAAACAATTGTCATAACCAACTTGATGATACAACGGTTGTGTTTTTCTTCTCATCCCCATTGTGGCTAATCATCAGCAGAGAAGATGCTCTTCATCAACCGAAGCGTCTGCTCATCCTGGCTGTTGGCAACAGCCGACGCCGTAATGACTGAGGCTCGCCTCAGACGCTGTTTACTAGCTGACAGCGGCGCCTTGCTCTCTGTGGATGCTCCAGCAAGCATTTCCATTTAGCTCACTTGTGAAGCTCCTGCCTAATTTTTCTTTGGAGACAGAAATCCTTTAAACCCCATTCTATCCTGGGGCAACATATTTACTGAAGGCTGGCTCGCCAATACCTGAGAGAGATTAACACCGCTCCCTGATTTATGAATCCATGCCACCCACCAACAGGATTGGTCGGAGGGCCCGAGCCACTCTCAACCTGCTGCTTCCTCCTCACACAATGGGATTTGGGTATCAAGACCCCCCCACCACCACCACCTCCGCTACACACAGCAACAGTGGACTGAAGGGGACCTTTCTGAGAATACGTCTGGACATAGTCTCCACATGGCGAGGGTGAGACGCTCTTCCTCATTCTGCTTTTGGCAGGTAAAAACGTAAAAATCCGAGACGGAGCACGTCTCTTGGCCGTGTTCAAGGCGGGGGGAGACACGACTTTGCGACCTGCGCGTTCATTTTTCAAGTTGATTTAGAGCTATGCAAACAGGTTTGTCACTGTCGGATCTGCGACATCCGTCTCCTGTTCTGGCTCCCCACCATCTCACTGGCAACGCCGACTGTCCATGACTGCGGTGGTCGGGCGGCTGCCAGACTGAGTAACAGCCTGGTATTTGTTTACTCGGAACACTCGATGGCCGGGCATCTGTACTACAGAAACAACAAATCTGCTGGCACACGCTTCAGCGTTTCAATGTGTCGCTTTCTCTATTGACAAGAAGCACTTAAATCGTCCAATTTTGTGCCATCAGAAGCTCATAAAGGCACAGCGGTATGTATTTCAGCAGATAACAGGGAGCCAAAATGGCGGCGCTAGCAAGATCGTGGCGATACGATATATTTGCCAGTCGGCGTCAGAGGCCACCTACGGAGGGCTCAGGAGATCTTCCCAGTCCTCTTTCCCAGCTGCAGTTCACAAGATTTCTGGAGGTCTGTCAGGATTTAGCTGGTCTTTCGGCCCTGCAGCAGCAGCGGGCTCACCAACGTGGCTGGTCCGTATGCTTGGATGGAGAGGTGGAGCAGGGGCTGCGCAAACACAGCTCTAATAGCAGCAGGTTAGGTAATTACGCATGACCAAATCTCTCTGGGAGCTTTCTGACCGTTCTGACTGCAGCCCACACCAACAGATGCCTTCTGATCTTTCCATCCTTCCACTTGCAAAAGAAAAGCGGAACTACTTGCTCTACAAATTCAACCCCCCCCCCCTTCTAGATAGTTTTTCCCCCTGGGAATCTAAGGAAAATGTACACAACATTTATAAACATACCAGAAAAAAAACAAAACTGCAGGTTTCACAGTTTTGATTGAAGCAGCATGTTTTCTGTTTACTGTTTTTCTGTTTGTGTATCTTTTTTCCACTTGTAGAACATTCCCAGTAATTATATGGATTAACCCTGACGCCCCCCCAAATAAATCGGTATGGGAATATTCACCTTTACTAACAGTAATTATGCAAAACCAGCCTGCAAACACAACGAATCTGCTTAATACTTTACTTCAGATGATCATTAATGAGCCTTTGAGCTCCAGCTCCTCTCTGGGCTCGACTCCTTCTTCACCTCTGTTGTTGTTCTCACAACTTTCCTGTTTACATTTTCACCTTCATTTTCACTCTTCGTCCCCGTGGTGACATGTCGACTGGCAGGAAATAAAACGTCCAGGTTTGCTGTCAGACAAACATGTGTTTCCACTTGTAGCTTAGTCCAGAAAGCTGTTCACAGTAGACGTCTCCTGTCTCCTGACGCTCTGCTGCCCGTTAGCTCCAACGTAAGAGCGACGAGCTGCACTTTGTTAACTTCACTTATGAACGCATCGGTTCCAAAAGAGTTATAATAAGACGCGACTGCTAAAGCCCAGAAAATCCCTTTTGCAGTGGTGAATCAAGTATGTGCTGCTGCTCTTAACGTGCTAATGAGCACTGATTAGCTGCTGTAGCTTCTACCAGGTTTCTTCCAGCCAGAGACGGATCGCCGTGGAAACACGGCTTCAACGGGACCCGTGGCCGCTTCCACCACCTGCGTTAAACTGAGTGGATCCAGGTTAAATGTACGTTAGAAAAAGACTTTTCGTTGCATCTTTGCTGATGATGTGACTTTCTTCGCCGAAGTTTTGCTTCTAAATTCAGTATTGTGGGCTTTTTGGTCCATTAATGGGTGAAATAAGCGTTCATTTGTGTTTCATAAGCGAATCCTGGGCAGATTCGGGACTTGGGTGTTTGATGTTTGATTCAAAGCGGTGCGGAACAGAAGGCCTCATCGAGGGAATGATCCAGCCTCTCCTGTGCTTCAATAATTAATGGCTAAAGTGGTTCCATTTTCATGGTAGAAAACATTACAATCCTGCATTTGAGCATTTTGTCCTTCTCCACCAGGTCCCCGAACACCCCCCCCCTTCCGTCCACTTACCTCCTCTCTTTCCCTGCTGGCTTTGTCCCCACCACCAACACGCTTTAAAGAAAATCTTTTTTTTACTTTATTAAGAGGTCAATCGATGGGTTCCTAGTCCTCGCTGGCGTTATTGCGGTTTTAATTTTCTAGCTCACTTTGCTTATTTACAACAATCATCATTTGAAACATCTTAAAACGTTTTTGACAGCTTAAAAAACAACAACAACAACAAAAGAAACTGCCGTTGTCCGCTGATAAGTGTCGTCGCCGGCGGTGATATTTGCACCTCCCGGATGGCGACATAAGAAGAGCTCTTTAGATGATATAGACTCGGGCCGCCTTTGATGTCTGTCAATGAGAGTGGCTGTTAGCACAACGCCGCCCTCCTGCTCACAAGCAAGTTTAATTATAGTACATTAGCAACGTTCAGTGTCAGCCAAAGATGATTTGCAGACAGCGCGATTAACATAGAAAAGGAGAGGACGAGTAAACAACCGTCCGGAAAGAAAAAAAAAGACAAATAAATCTTTTGAAGTTTAAACAACTGCGGAGCTGCTGCTAAACGGCTCCATTTCAGATGACAAGCCCGAGCCTATAGAAATATCTTAAAAACGTTACTTTTAAATGACTCGGTGTTGAACGGAGCTCGTCAGAAGCATCGCGAGGGGAACAGGAGCGCGGCTAAAGCGCGGGAACGTTCATTATTTCGCTCATCCAGGACCGAGCGGTGATATTTGAGGTCATCAGATCCGAAACGCCCGACTGCTGATGTGATCCAAGACTTTGAGGTTGTTGGGGAAGTTAGCCCCCCGTCCTTGCCCATTGGGAACGTTACAATGCTAATGCTCCAACTCGAACTTCTAACATGAGTCTTCAAACGGCTGCGCTCGGCTGGGGGTCACGTAAAGGCTCTCAAACGCCGCGGGAGCAGAGAAGATTGGGAGTTTTCTCCAGCTGGCAGGAGCCAGAAAAGATGAAATTCCTGCCTGAACATCTCACAGCTCATCAGTCAAAGCTGAACTGAAGTTATGGATACACGTTTGTTTCATTGTCAATAACTTTAACGTCACCACACACTGAAGCACTAAAGTGGCGGTAGGATCACGTGCACGAGGAGTCGGGATCTCACGGAGGTTCACTGCTTGATGAGTGAGTCCACAGGTGTCATTTACAGTGTTTGTATTACTCCAAACCTCATTTCAGCTGCACACACACACAGACACACACACACAGCTCCATGCAAACCAGTGAGGGAGACAGAGAGTGTCTGAATGAGCTACAGTGTTTCTAATAGCGACGCGAGTCGGATAAATTTGGTTTTATTTTCTGACTGTTGCATGTTTGATGTCACGTTCACGAGCTCACGAGAATCTCCTGGGAAGGTGCCAGATCGGCAGATTTTGTTTGATTTCAGCTGAAGCGCACACTTTATCTGTGGCTGGCAAGCTGTGGATGTGCGTGTGTGTGTGTGTGTGGGCCCCTCAGATTCAAACACACACATTTCATTCAACACAAACCTTCCTGTTCTCAGGTCACGGGAAACAGTGTTTTTAGATTTAGGATGTTTCCTGAACCCAAAATCTCAGCGTTAGCATGTTGTAGCATGTTGTAGCATGTTGTGTCCAGGGAGCCCGAACACGGAGGCCAGGAGATCAGAACAGGAAGCAGCTCCCTTTTGCGTCCTACCTCCTAACAGCCTTTTTACCAGCACTAATTGTAAGTGCTGTTTTGAGAATTATAAAAATTTATGAGCTTTGACAAAAGTGCTCTTACAAAATGCTCTTGACCTTTAAGCCAATCATTATCAGAACCAGCAGCGTCGTGGCCGTAAGACTCATAGGGCCACGATATTGACGTCTCTTTTTCTCTAGAAAATTGAGAGAATGTCGTCAGCCTTTTAAAACTTTTATAAAAGTTAGACTTGACATCTATCTATCTATCTATCTATCTATCTATCTATCTATCTATCATCCATCCATCCATCCATCCATCCATCCATCCATCCATCCATCCATCCATCCATCCATCCATCCATCTTCCAGCTCCTTTAGGAGATCATTTGTGAGTCGATTTACAACTTAGCACTGTCACATATCTTCCAATCAGACAGTGTGCGCGCGTGCATGTGTGTGTGTGTGTGATTATATGAGGGGATTCAAAACCTCGTTCTACACTTGAGTTCACACAATTAGCATCTTAAAGTCCATCGCTCTCAACATAATAATAAAATTAATATTATTTATCGAATTTAACAGCCCATAATCAAAGAGGAGTGTTGTTGCTATTAATAGTGCGATTATAATGAAGCAGATCAAGCCACAACCCACTGTTGCGTGTTTAAAACCATATTCATTCATTCGTTCATTTATTCATTCATTCATTCGCCTGATTTTCTACAGTCATTTGGCAACAAAGGGACAGTTGTGACATGAACGTATCGAAAGATCGATCATGAAAAGGATCAATTACTGGCGACTTTTTGAACGTAAATGCTAACAAAATGATACTTGTTGTCTACAGATGTTGGTGGTAAAAGAAGGAGCTAGCCTAATAGCCTTTAGCTGAATTGAAGGAGCTAGCATAATAGCCTTTAGCTGGATTGAAGCAGCTAGCATAATAGCCTTTAGCTGAATTGAAGGAGCTAGCCGGTCTGTTGCTGTCCAGCTGCGTGTAGCTGGGCCATGCGCCGCTCCATTCAGTCGTGAACACCACGAATCAGAAGGTCTGGCCGGATACATTTGCCAACTCCACTTTGTTGGTGTGTGAAATCACAGACACACGTGCACACAAACAGACGCACACTTGCAATAGCAGAGTGCAGCCTGCTCCACCCTGGAAAAGGCTAGCTGGCATCAATCTGGAGGCGATGCGGTTGATCTCTGCACACGTTTCACCTCTTAATGATAAAATGAGAAGAACTGGGTCGGAGATGTACGCTCCCACCAGAAATGGTGGGAAGTTAACGTCTTCGACGGAGCACAAAGAACTCCAACTGGGAAATCATCTCTAAATAAATCAAATGAGTTTCACAAATAGGTGGGGGAGCCTATGGGAGGCCCAGGTTTGCTCCGGGGAGGATGAACAAGTCTGGATGATTAACTGAGAAATGAATGACCTGCTCTTGTCTCCGCCAGAAACCTACTTGAGTGGTGAATCGACGCCAAATGAATTGATATTTGGCACACAGAGGTGTTGCTGAGACGGTTTTGTTACCGCCGCTTAACTCGCTCGCGACCTTTAACCCGTCTCTTGGCAACAGTCTCCTCAGATTAGCATCGAGCTAACAGTGGTAGTTCAAGAGTTGACAAGAACTAGCGGATGCTATTAGACGTGTATGCACAAAGAAAGAGGCGGATACTGAGCATGCACGTGCATTTGGGGACGCGTCAGTGTCCGATCGGAACTCACCAGAGTTGGGATCGGAGTTGCCGTCGGCTTCGGTCCTCTTATCCGGGGAGGCTTGCTCGTAGAAGTCGTCCTGCGCCTGCACCAGAGGGAGAGGTTGTGTGAGGAGGGAGCCACTGCCTACAGGCTCGTGCTCTCCCAGACCGCTGTCACTGCAGCTCTCCTGAGAGCCGTCCGGCAGGTGAAACGTGACGCGCCGCTGCGACTAGAACCAAGAGCACAAAACAGAGCCTCTGATGTTAGTGCTCCGCTCTGCCTGTGCACGCCCGCCACCCCGTCACCCCCGCTGCCGCCCCCCGCGCCCGCCCGAGCGGCCTCCCCAGCTCGCCGCGCCGAGCACTGCACACTGCGGCGCCCAATAAGCCGGCGCAGCCAATTAAAAGTGCGTCCCGAGTCGGCGGGGGGATGATTTCATGATTGATTAGAGGAGAAGGAGCGCAAAAATAATGTCTTGGGGAATAATCCGCCTGATCTGCTGGGATCCGCTCAGGTTTACTCATCGGGAAAACCCCAAAACGTTGCTATAAAACCAGCAACATGACGCATTAACGACATTAACAACTCATTAACACCCCCCCTCCCCCAATGCTGTCAATCATGTCCTGCACTGTCACAGGAGGGATTTTTAGACCCTGGGGGGGGTTGGATTTTACAGCCCTTCTGTTGGAAAACAACACACCCCGTGCACACAGACACGTGCACTCCCTCCATCCTTAAAGCCACCTTGATTGAATTTCCAACTGTTAATTCCAAGTGTCCCCCCCCCCCCCCCATCTCTAATGACATTTTCCTCAGGCTTTTTCATAAGTCCAGACACAAGCCTCCAGCTAACCTTTCACGAGTGCCGAGAGGTCGCTGCCACATCCGCGCTGATGACAGACAGAGATGGGTCTTACAGTAATTATTGGCAAAAGCAAAGGTCACCAAATCTGCAGTCTCATGCAAATGACCTCATTATATATTTTAGAACTGCTTCGCATACTCGCCGCATTCGATTGGGCGATAAAAAGAGGGGAAACGGAGGGTGGTGAGGGAGGTGGAGACGGCCCCACGAGGAGACACGGATGCTTCCAGATATATAGATAAATAAAGGCAGATACGTTGCTAAATGTCACTGTTGCTAATTAGACATGCTAAAAAAAACATAATAATCAAATGACTTTACCCTCTTTTCTCTGGGAGTGAAACCGCTAATGTAGCACAGCCAGTGCGGCGTGAAGTGTGTTAAGATGCTTCGCAGATGAAAAGTGACAAAGAGGGTTAAGGCCTCCGACGTCAGGCTGCGAGGTCTTTCCACGCTTAATTAACCATTTTTGCTTTTGTTCTCGAGGATGCCGGAGACGGTCGGCCTCGGGCGAAAACAAAAAAAAAGCCTGTGTAGCTGTCGGGCTAGCGCTGCACGGGCTAGCAGCTGTGGCTGGCAGCTCGACAGACGGAACACCTCCAGAGTGACCGTAGGGGCGCGATGGTCTCGGTAGGATTAGCAACCGAGCTGGGACGCAACGAGACCGCGGCGGGTCGCAGCCCGCCCGGGTTTGTCCAGACGGAGGCGTCGGTGTTTACGCTAGGAATGTGTGAATGGCAGCAATGTCAGGTTGCCTAGCAACCACAATCATCGTGGGGGAACTAGGTTGGGGCTGTTTTTTAGAATTACCATTATTTTAAGTTAAATGCAGGTACAACATGAATTTGTATCGTTTTGAAGATTCTTTTTCGTCCATATAATGTTGAAGTAACCATGACTTAAAAAAACTGCGTTGACGCGTGTTTTTTGGTGTTCTTAGCACACGTAGCCGCACGCAACGATTTTGTGGTTTTAGGCACATGTGAAGATGTTTGTGTTGTTCCTGTTGCCGACAGTCACTTGCAGCAACATTAGCATAAGATCGGCTTAAACTACCCCTGCTGCCAGTTTACACGATATTATGGCTTATCGCGCTTGCTAACCCTTATTATCCGCTTGTTTTTATAATGTGCCTGACCAAACACACTCACTTTCACAAACGCAGAGCAAACAACGGGAGAGTTCCAATTCCAGCAGGCCTGCCCGTGACCGGGAATAACAATCGCCCTTGAGTCTTCACGGAGAGGGAGCGTATGATGCTAAAGAAAAGCTGGAATATTATGCCATTTGCAACCTTCAGGGATAAAAAACCCCAAACAATCTGTCATTTGTCACACTATTTTTTTCTCTTTAATTATTCGCAGAACAAAATCACTACTTGAAAAAGAGAAAATAATAAAAAAAGCTTTGATGGGGAGGATGAAGCTAAAAGGCAGCAGAGCGGCGTCGTCGGCGCCGCGGCCGCGCCTCGAGGTTAGATCACTTAGACACGAAGGCTTTTTCATCAGAGCAGGAGGATGGAAGTGGAACCGCCCGCGGCAGCACGCCGGTGGCCACACGTGTCAGTCACGCTTGATCGAGCGCTCGGATGCAAACGGATGGAAGCTTGGAGACGTCACACGGACGAGGCGCTTTTGGCCGCTCCTCCGCTGGCGTGCAGCGCTTTGCCTCTGAGGAGCGGGCCTTGGTTCCTTTATTTCAACTGTTTCTTTTCTTGTCCCGCTTCCGTAATGAGTCCTTTGCATCGGTCGTTGTTCACCGGTTTTACTGAACGGCGCCGTTTCGCGTGTTGCGTAACTGTCACCAGTTCTGCCCGTCGCGGCGCCACAGTGTCAACACCTGTGCTTGGTCATAATTAAGGTGAGGGTTCGATGCAAAGGTCAGCGGTTTGATGTCCGTCCACATGTCCAAATGCCTTTGAGCATAATTACAAAGTCGAAATGGCTTCCGAGCGGCGTTTTATATTAGCCAACTAGTGGCCGACGATGGGAACTGCAGCTTCTTCTGCATTTCCAACGTCAACCCTGCTTGTTTTAAAACGTTTCCATTACTTTTTGAAAACAAAGTGGGGGAACTGATCACATTTCCTGCAGGTTGTCACTAGGCGGACACGGAGCGAGCGAACGTGGGGCATTTTATAGGGTCAAAGGTGACTTGGGATCACCTGGGTTCATTTCTTCTTCGTTTTAGGTGATATTTTAATTGTCGCTGCCTTTTCTCGTACAAACAACGGAGATCGAAACACTTGTTCTTCGAAAAACTTCTAAAACTGGACAGCGATGACAGAAAGGGCACGGGGGGGTCTCAAAGCGACGGCGTTCCGGCTCCTTCTCCTCCCGAGTGGGACCATATGGGGCACAACGTGGGTCAAAAACAGCGTCTGTGCGGCCCAGCAGAACCAGACCCTTCACTTCCATCACGCAGACATGGAACGACGGCGGGAACCGGGCAGCCTCACCTGCACGGGCGTGCAAAGACTGACCCGGAGACCCAACACTACCACCACCCCCCCCCCCCCCACCCAGAAATAATCTCATCTAAGAGCAGCCTGACACCGGCGGGGAGAGAAACCCCTCCCACGAGTCCGTTCTTCCCATCGTGCGATCAGTCAAGCAAGAAACCAGAACGCCAGGAAAGAGATCTCTTCCCCTCTCTTCCCGCCCCCCCACGCTTCCTCCCTCCCTCAGACCAAATGTGCTCCGCCATCTGCTGGGCCGATCGCTAAGTGCGTTTTCCTCTGAAGGAGCGACGGCGGTCTCGTCTTCATTGTTCCGACCGGCCGTGCTAATTGATTTTTTTCTTCTTGTGTCATTTCCAATCTGTTCTACACATTTGTGCTCTCGTTCCTCCCTTACTGTTCCAAAAACAACACGGCCGTCCCGGTCCTCTACGCTGTCGTCAGGGGAAACGGTGGGGGGGGGGGGGATCACATGTTGATGCTTTTGCTGCGAGGCTATTTTCATTCACGTTCCCGGGAAGCAGTTCACACAACAGGAAGTCAGGAGGAACATAGAGGCGTTCCATAACCAGGCATCGATTCTTCCTGATGGATTTCCACCAGGATCGCCCGTAGGATTGAATCCAGTCGGGCATTTTATGAGTAACAACAAATAAGAGATTAAAAATTCAAATGCAAGCTGACAAATAAACCATCTCGAGCTCTGCCGAGATGAAGTGCCGCCGCCGCCGCCGCGCTCTTTTGCGTTGTTAAATCAGTTCTGGGAAACATCTGTATGCTGCCACATCGCTGATGACGCCTAATCAGTCACCACCTCGCCCTCCTGATTAACCACCAACACACAGGCCGGGCCGTGGGCGCCCCCAGTCTGACCCAATTCCAAAAAATGCAAGCATGCCGAGACATCACACGCTCGGCACAGCGGAATTCTGCTTTCTGTTGTTTGGCGGCATCGACCCCACCGCCACACACAAGCACGCACGCCTCTGTGAACAACCCCCCCCCCTTTCCCACCCACTTTCCCTGGTTTCCCGGGGAGTTGATATTCAAATGAAGCATTCCGAAGTGCACCGGATGGCGCGCTAAAATACGGGGCGCGGCGTTCGGTGTTGTAGAATTTAAGGCATTTTTCTGGCACGTTGGACACCAAAACGAGCATGAACACGTTGTTTGAGGTTCCACTGTAGAGGGCTGAATATTAACGAGGTCTGTTATCGAGCTAATAAAGGTCAGAGCTGGAAAAGAAAAGAGAGAGAAGCAGAAAACAGAAATGCAACCAAATTAGCGTAGTTGCTATGCAGATGAATTAGTCCGCTACCTCTCCGCCCACACTGCTAACCTGTTACTGGTGTAATCTCTAATATGCTGATAGCTAGGAGTTCACTTCTCTGGAGTAACTTATCAGGGTCACGATCGTGGACCTCTTGTAACAACCAAAGTCACTGGAAACCGTAGATACAGAAAGTTCCTTTGGCTCCAGCAGTTTCTATGGCTCAAAAACGGAGCCGAGGTGCTGAAAGACGCAAACCTTCTAGCATCATGTAGCGGAATCGCTCGGCACGCTAAGATAGGCTCAGCGGCTAAAAGGCGGCGCTTCTGGTTGAGCTGAACCGTCGTGACACCGCCGGGCGCCTGCAGCTGGGAACACGAAACCAATACGCCCTGTAACCACGCACGTTTGAGATCGTCTCACGCGCAGGTTTAATCCAGACGGGCCCACGGGAGATGGAGGGGGGGTGGGGGGGTGGATATGGATTTCAGCTTTGTGCGGACACTTTACAGTTATCAACATTTCAATTTTGCCCACCACGTTTGCCCCCTTCCCCCATAAAAGAAAATCATCTCAGTCCACGGACGACCTGGAGGGACGCCTTCGGAGGACGGAATTCCATCTAAGATTTATGTTAGCTAACACCGAACGGCGCTCCAGCCCGACGTCTTCGCTCCATCTCGCCTCCCCCGCTCCTTCCACCCTGCGATGACCTCTTTCCCCATCTGATGGGTTTCGCCGCCCTCCTCCACCCCTCTTTTGCCTCGCCGTGTTTTTAAATAACCTCCTTTAAATTGCCCCCCCCCCCCCCCCCACACACACACACACACCCGCCCCCACCTACCCCAGCCCACCCCTCCAGTGCCTTAAGCAGAGCTGAAGAAAACCTGTGCACCTGCCACGGAGCATTAGCGCCGGAGTTAACCACCACTGACTCACTCATCGGCTCTGCCCGCCGCCGACAGCCGCCGCCATAGAAAAGCAGAGACGCAGCGATTCTCCTCCGTGCGCGTCTCCATCGTCAGGATGAAGGATTTGACACCCAGAGACAGTTAACCACGGAACGGAGCGGGCGAGGCCCTGAGCGCTCCACGGGGAGGCTCCGTGTGTTTATGAGCTTAAGTCCATGTGATCTGCGTGCTGTTGACAGCCGAGCGGCTGTTCGGGGCCGTCCGCTACACTCGCCCCTCCCGGTGCTCCCACGTTTGTGCCGCTGCGTTCAGGAGACGCGTTGGAAAAGCCTCCCAGAAGAAGAGGCTTCTTTTGTTGACGTTCCAGACAGCTCCTGACCTCTAACCCCTGTTATGATCAAATCCTGTTTGTGATTCCATTACAGCAGGCGGGGACAGAGGAGGGCATTTGTTTAGCCGAGTCTCTGTTTATACGGTGGGAATAATAGCTATTTACTCAGCCGTGATTATCCAGCTTTGGGAGATCAAATGCAAATCGATGCGGGACGGCGGCGCCTATATTCTTCTTCATTTTTGTCTTTCTCTTAAGAGAGATGGAGATTTTTCTCTGGTTTTGGATGCAGAAAAACAAACAGGATTAAGCTTTATTTAATCTTTATTGTTGTCTATTTCACAGGTGGAAATGAAAAAAGAAAGAAGTAACGTGCTATATGCTGGGATGCTAATGTTGAAGACGTCGCCGTTTCAATGACTTTTTTATAAATCTGGGAAAATGCTTTATAAACCTGATGAATGTCAGAAATGTGATTTTCTCGTGCATTTGAAATAATGAAGAACCAAAAATGTCGACACAATAGACACACGTCTGGCTTTGATTTCTAGCTAACGGCTAACTGAAGACTCAACCTGTTATCATCCTATGATATAGATTAAATAAACATTTCCAATTTTAACATCTTTTCCGAACACAAACGCTGGTTTCAGGTTCCAGAGCTTCAAGGCTCATCAGAGAATTCACAGAACAGCTTGATCACTAAAGTGATGCTAACTGGAAGCTATTGACTGCACCTCAAAGCCACATTTCAATCCCTTCCTGGCATCCCCGGGGGGGGTTTGTGCCTGTCCTCCGCCCCAGTTTTCCAATAACGATGCGCCGATCAGAATTCAGATGGTTAATTAGAACCTTTGAGCAAGATCCTGACTCGGTTTCAATGGTCCCCAGAATTTAATTAAAATGGAAAGGTCTCTTTCAACTGCATCAATAAAGACCAATGAGGTCTGTGGCCCTCGAACATTTGAGGAACGGCATCGTGGTGAGCCCAGACATTTAAGAAAGCGACATAAAACTCGTCTGAGTGGCCCACCGTTGTCACCGTTTGACGTTGGACATGAAAACGTGCTGGTCAAAACAGAAAAAGTGGGTTTGTGGGCGCAAAAACAGCTGTCTTATTTCCAGGTCGTTAGATTCTGACGCTTTGGGTTTTCTGGGCCATTGAATATCGACTCTGGATCGCCGCCTCAGCCGGCCGTCCACCCACGACGTGGCTTTGGGCTCCTCAACGTGCACGCGTATCACTACACACCCCAACGCAGGGAAAAGAAGATATGTCAGAGAGTGAAATCAGGATAAAATCCTGTGATTGGCCAGG